>NC_140594.1:51682507-52882507 GCF_964204655.1 Triturus cristatus
CCACTAACAAAATAGTCACTGATAACAGCATTTGCTTTCGACCTGCAGTGCTGATAATTTTTCTGAGATGCAAGAGATCACACTAGGGTTAAAGGCAAAGCCCATGGAAAGAAGCACCCACATCTGACAACACTTACCAAGAGGGTGATCACATCGCAATTGGAAAGAATAATCTATTTCAACATTCTATCCTTCACTTATCTTCTTTCTCCTACACATTTAAGAGCAGCGATTAAAGACAGGATACCAGATTAACTCTGGTGATCACGAACAATATCAAAACAATTTCCACACTGGTCACACTACAATCCAACATCTTTCCAACCAAGCACAACCCACAGTGTAGAGTGACACCTGTCTGTTAATGCACTGAAAAGCTAAAAACAAAATGCACATATAATACAATATTTTTATTTCAAGAGGATTGGTTTCTCATAATTCTGCGCTTCTCCTGGTTGATGTCGCCTATACCCTCTAGTGGTAATTTCTCAGCTTCCCTAAGTAACAGGGTTGTAATGCCATTCCCACTTTCGGGAGCTCTGTTTTGTAGTTCTGAAGTATAGTGTCCTTTTGAGATTGCGGTTTTGTCTGCAAGTTGCTTTTCCAGGTTACTATTCTGTTCTGGTGCCAACTGGGGTTATCACTTAGGTTTCTGTGCAGGTGTAGTTTTTTTAATCTTAAAAGGACCGTGTATCTGGGTCCTACTGCTGATTGAGTAGTATTAATATTAGTGTAAAAATCCAAACCTGCATACTCTGGTTGCTTTACAGTGTTCTTGGGTTCTAGTTAGAGTACACGTTTCCAGATTAACTCAGCAGGGTTATGTAACTACTTTTCCCCGTCAAGCACTCCGAAGTAAAGGAAATACATCTGGTCTCTATTCTCCCATTTATGGTAAAAAAAAAATCTGATGGATATGATTTCTTTTATGACTTTCTTTGCAGGTAAAAAACGTAATCTAGAAAAAGTTGTAGTAACAGTATATTAATAGTGTTGGGGTAAAATGATCGACATTGGTGGAGTCACACAACCCAATGAGACTTTGGAGGACCATATGATCCGTTACCAGTCCCCTCAATTTTTTCTGCATGCTCACAGATGGTGAAGCAAAGGGGCCAAACAATGAAAACAAAAACAAAATGCAGAGAACCATCTTCAGAGGTGGAAGCAAGAGAGCAAAAAGCAATCTGTAGCTGCTGTCCTGTTGTCGTATGCATCAGAAATAACTTTAGCCCTCCCGACTCCGATTGGTCCAAATAAAGATTCTCCACAGGATATATTTGTCAGGGACCTCACTGGTCCGTATGGGGTATACCCAAGATGGTGGCTGTGTGAGACTGTGTGGGCAGGAGAGCACCTTCATCCATACTCACTGGAAGTGTGCCGTGATTCAGAAGTATTGGGGGAGGGTGGTGCTCATGATGGAGGAAGTATTGGGGAAACAGGTACAGTAAGCTGGTACTATTGAACATGTGGGATCCCACCGATCTGACTGCCAAGGACAGAATTTGGGCTACTCTGGGGTTCATGGTGGCCAAACGAAATATTGCACGTCTGTGGAATGCCCCGAGTCCTCCGAAGATCGCTGACTGGGCTAACGATATGGACTGGAGTATGGTAACGGAGAAGCCCATATACGAATCCAGAGGGTGTCCGAAAAAATGGTCACAAATATGGGGGTCGTGGAATTCCTATTGGGGAGACATATGTGAGCCACCTAGAGTTGGTGGGGATATTAACGCTGTGAATTAGCTGTATATGACTATTGTTATCTGCCCTATGTCTACTTTCATATAGACGTATTACCTGCAAATATGCTACTGATCACCTGCAAAACGTTGCATTGCAACCATGTCATGCCTTTTCTCTTTCAATAAAAAGAGTTCTAAAAAAAAAACCAACAAAAAAACTTTTGTACTCCTAATGGTTAGTCGCTCGCACAAATTCCTGATATGAAGCATGCTTGCTCATAAGCAGCTGGCTAGCGCAACCATGTGGTTCATGCGCAGGTTCAATCTGTTTCCTTCACATAGGTTGTGCAGTCAGCTGAGGGCCTTGGCTATCCTTTGGATCAGGTCATTCCTTTTGACATGCGCTTTGTCACTGACAGATCGGTATTCTTATTTACTCTCTTGAAAAACCCAGGAGCAAGAAGTTTCTGAGAGGTTTCTCTTACATTCCTGTTTCATCCCCATCTCCTCACCTAATGCTGTTGCACAGGGCCTCATTGCTAGTGAGACAAGAATTTAAAAAAGCACTACCCGAGGTGGTTGCACTTGCACTCCTATGGTGGACAAGGCAACATGTCTTGAGAGAAACAGAAGCTCATTTTTAAAAAGTGGAAATGCTCCCCCATTCCTGATGGAGAGGACATCTTCCTGCTTTTGGTAGTCAGATTTTGAAAGTTCCCTGCCGTCCACACCAAGATCAGATTTAGCTGGCTCAGATGTGATGTTTTCTAACCTCCTGTCTGGTGAGCCGTTATCAGGGGAGATGGTCATAAATAAAGGAAAAGGAATGCGGAAGGAGTGAGCTTCACTGTAGCATGGGAAACACAAACTATACAAAGAAAAGGGAATGCCTTTATCCCCCATCACAACAGGTTCAAATAGTTTTGGGGAGGTGGGGCAGGAGACGCGAACATTCAGTCTAGCATATTTAAATAGAGGCACTCTTCATATGTGAAATAATGAAGCCAGAGGATTCCAGTCATAGAGGGATTAAAATAATTTATAAGGGGGGGCCTGTAGGGAGAACACCACCAGCAGGCATACAGACAATAAGGCCTGTGCCAAAAACCACCAAATAAGTTGCCCCCGCTATCAGTCTCCAAAAATGGCAGGAGCCACTCTCACAAAAAGGAAATGCATTTTGGGTTCCATTCTGACACCAAGGTCAAACACTTATATTGCGAAATCTGGTACATGGGAACACCTCAAGTGAACTTGCTTTAATATTGAGCTCAATAGGGGGAAAACACAAAGGGCTGTCAAGAAAACTGCCCAGGTCATGGTGGTACAACTTCACAAAGCTATGAGGAGGACTTTCACCCAACATCCAGACTTTATTAACACACCACCCATCTCTAGCAGCAGAGCAGAAGTAAACTTAACTTGATCAAACAAAGTGATGAAAACAAAAGGTGGTGGAGTTTGCTGAGCCACAGGTCAGGTTTGGAAGCTCTTACCAACTGCCAGCTGCTGTCAGGATTCGACTTGTGAGAACGGTTTCCCATTCTTTTCCTTCGCGGATACACTTTAACCGGCTCAGTTTTGAGCCTGCTACAGATGTCACCTCGTTCTCGACTTCTATATACATTGAGGGATCGGAGCTGATCTGCAAATAGGAAAAGAGGCAAAACCTTTCTTTAGCACCTGCTGAGAACATACTTTACGACAAGGTGGCTTTATGATGCCAGACTGGGCAGGAGTTTCTCTTTAGTGTCCCTAAAAGAAGGAAGAATAAGGCTGAATAGCTTGGTTCCTGACCATCACATATGTGAATTTTGTAAAGTCTATAGGAAAACTATGCTGGGTAGAATACCAAGATATCCATGAATGGCCCAAGAGGCACACAGTATTGAATATGCTACTTACCAGTATGCATCTGTTCTTGGCATGTAGGGCTGCTGACATTCATATCTGTGCATAGATCGCCGCCTAGTGTTGGGTCCGGATGTTTGCACGTTGTTGTCCTGGAAGAGTCTTCGAAGTATCCTTGGATAGGTGACTCCTCCCCTGGACCACAGTGCGCATGGGCATCCTCTCCATCCTCAGATTGTTTTTCGCCATTGTGGCAGTGATGGAGTAGATACAGAAAGTGATGACCATGCTATACAGTAATTCTGAGAGCTGCAGCTGCTACAGGCGCCGGGGAGGAGGGTGGGCGATATGAATGTCAGCAGCCCTACATGCCAAGAACAGATGCATACTGGTAAGTAGCATATTCAGTTCGAGGCATGTGGGCTGCTGAATTCATATCTGTGCATAGAATACATAGCAGTACCTCCTATTAGCGGCGGCCACCAGTGCCAGCTGCAACGGTCTGAAAAAGAGTTTTGAGAACAGCCTATCCTACAGCTGCCTGCTGTTTTGAGTGTACATCTACACAATAGTGTTTGGTAAATGTATGTATAGTGGACCATGTGGCTGCTCTACATATATCCTGTAAAGGAATGTTTCCCAGGAAAGCCATGGACGCCCCTAACTTACGTGTTGAGTGGGCTCGTGGGGGAATCGTTAATGTGCGTTTAGCCTTTTGATAGCAAATTTGAATACATTTAACGATCCATCTGGCTATACCTGCTTTGGAGATGGCGTTGCCTTTGTGTTGTGGAGAAAAGGCAACGAAAAGTTGTTTTGTCTTCCTAAAGTCTTTAGTTCTGTCTATATAGTACATGAGGGCTCTTTTGACATCTAGTGTATGGAGCATTCTTTCAGCGACATTTTGTGGATTCTGAAAGAAAACAGGCAGTTCAATAGTTTGATTCATGTGGAACTGCGATATTACTTTAGGCATGAATTTGGGGTTGGTATGTAGTACGACCCTGTTTGCGTGAACCTGTATGAATGGCTCTTGAATGGTTAGTGCCTGGAGTTCACTAACTCTTCTTAACGAAGTGATTGCCACTAGGAAAGCTACTTTCCAGGTGAGGAATTTAATCTCACATGAGTGGAGAGGTTCGAAGGGTGGACCCATCAGTCGGGTGAGGACCAAGTTGAGGTTCCACACCGGTGCTGGTGGGTGTCTTGGGGGAATTACTCGTTTAAGTCCCTCCAAGAAAGCTTTGATGGCAGGCACTCTGAATAAAGAGAGGTGCTGCCTGTTCTGGAGATAGGCTGCTATTGCGGTTAAATGGATACGTATTGAGGTGTATGCCAGATTGCATCGGTATAGGTGTAAGAGGTAACAGATTATGTTTGAATGGATGCGTCTAGCGGGTTAATGTCATTGTTGTTGCAATAAATGACAAACCTCTTCCATTTAGCTGCATAGCAAGCTCTGGTAGTGGGTCTCCTGGCCTCCTTAATGATCTCCATACAGTCAGGTGGCAGGTTTAGGTAGCCAAACTCTAAGACTTCAGGAGCCAGATTGCCAGGTTCAGCTGTTGCGGATCTGGGTGCTGAATTTCGCCATGGTTCTGTGTTAAGAGTGCAGGTTTGATCCGCAGCCTTTGATGCGGCACCACGGAAAGTTCTAGAAAGGTGGTGTACCATGGCTGGCGCGCCCATGTGGGAGCAACTAGGATGGGTGTCAGTGAGTGCTGTCGCAGTTTGCGTGCCACCAGCGGTATTATTGGCGCTGGGGGAAAAGCGTACGCAAATCTGCCGGACCAGTTCATCCATATCGCATTGCCCTGCGACTGTGGATGTGGGAACCTGGCGGCAAAGCTTTGGCATTTTGCGTTTTCGTTTGTGGCGAATAGGTCTATCTCTGGATGACCTCACTGTTGGAAGTACGGTTGGAGTACTGACGGGTGTAGCTCCCACTCGTGCATCTGGTGGCTGTGTCTGCTGAGCAGATCCGCCATCTGGTTGTCCTTGCCGGGGAGGTGTTCCACCATGAGGAATATGTTCCTCTGAATGGCCCACTTCCACATGCTCTGAGCCAGATGAGAGAACTGTGGAGAGTGTGTTCCTCCCTGCTTCTGTATGTAGTACATGGCAGTCATGTTGTCCGTCCGGATCAACACGACTTTGTTGCACAAGTGTACTTTGAATGCCTTCATTGCCAGGAAGATTGCCATCAGTTCCAGAAGGTTGATGTGCATCTTCTTTTGTTGTATTGTCCATAGTCCCTGCACTGTGTAATTGAGTACATGAGCTCCCCATCCCTGGAGAGACGCGTCCGCCGTCAGTATTATTTGTGGAACAGGCTCTTGGAACGGTCGGCCCTTGCAAAGGTTTTGTGGATTCCACCAATGCAGAGAGTTGTATGCCCGACCGCTCACCAACACTAGGTCTTTTAATTGCCCGTGAGCCTGATTCCATTGACGTGCCAAGCACTCCTGAAGCGGGCGCATATGTAGTCTCGCGTGTGGGACTATGAAAATGCAGGAGGCCATCATGCCTATCAACTGCATGAACACTCGCGCAGGAAGGGAGTGTTGAGGTTTGAACTTTGAGATCAGCATTTGCATGCTGTTGATCCTCACTAAATTTGGCTGAGCTGTGGCTGCCAGAGTGTCTATGGTCGCACCCAGGTACTGTTGTACGTGTGCGGGTTGGAGATGTGATTTTGGGTAATTTAGTGAGAATCCTAGACTGTGAAGAAGGTGAATGGTGAGGGACATGTGGCTGGCACATTGCTGGGCTGACTTTGCCTGAACAAGCCAGTCGTCCAGGTAATGGTAGACGTGAATGTGTTGTCTCCGTAGATGTGCAGCCACTGTAGCTAGGCACTTGGTGAAAACTCTGGGTGCTGTTGTCACACGGAAGGGGAGGACTTTGAATTGGTAGTGCTGCCCCTGAATAGTGAACCTGAGATATTTCCTGTGTGACGGGTGTATGGGTATGTGGAAGTACGCATCTTTGAGGTCTAGTGTGGCTAGGAAGTCTCCCTGGCTGAGCAGCGGGAGAACCTCCTGTAGGGTGAGCATATGGAAATGCTCTGAGAGAATGTAGTGGTTGAGGGGTCTCAGGTCTAGTATAGGTCTGAGCGACCCGTCCTTTTTTGGTATTAGGAAGTACAGAGAGTACACCCCTGTCCCCTGCTGGTTGAAGGGCACGACCTCTATTGCACCTTTTTGCAGCATACTTAGCACTTCCTGCTGCAATAATGCTAAGTGCTCTGCGGACATAGGACGGTGCTTTGGCGGTATTGTGGGTGGAGTGGAGGTTAATTCGAGACAGTAACCGTGCTGGATAATATCCCTGACCCACCTGTCCGTGGTGATGGTATTCCACGTGGACAGGAACCGCTGGAGTCTCCCCCCGACAGGTGTTATGTGGTCGGGGGGAAGGGAGAGGGCGTCACTGTTTGTTCTTGGGTGAGGACCTGGTGTTGCCGTAACCGCGTCCTCTGCCCTTGGTGCTGGAGCCACGATATCCACCTCTGTTTTTATCGTAGGTACTCTGTGTGCCCCCTTTATTGTATGTCTGCTGTGACCCCTGTCCTCTAGCTGCTCCCCTATTCCCGGGGCGACGAAAGGAGCCACTACGAAATGTCTGCGTTTGCAGAGACCCCATTGACTTTGCAGTGTCAGTGTCCTTTTTTATCTTTTCTAAGGTGGTGTCAACTTCTGGTCCGGATAAGTAGTCGGGGTTGACAGGCTGATTTAGGATGTTGTTTTGAATCTCAGGTTTGAATCCGGAGATTCTTAACCAAGCGTGTCGGCGTAACATGACGCTGGTGTTTATCGCCCTCGCAGCTGTGTCGGCAGCATCTAGTGCGCACTTAATGGATGCGTTTGTAAGAAGTTGTCCCTGTCTGATGAGGAGCTCCGCTGCCTCTTTGTACTCGTCTGGCAGATGTTGGAGTAGTGACTCTAGCGTGTCGTAGTGTGAACGATCGTAGCGAGCCAGGAGGGCCTGTGTATTGGCAATGCGCCAGATGTTTGCTGCTTGAGCTGCAATCCTCTTGCCTGAGGTCTCCAGCACCTTGGACTCTTTGTCTGGGGGAGGAGCATCACCAGTTGTTTGAGAGTGCGCTCGTTTGCGAGCGTTAGCAACCACCATGGAGTCCAGAGGTAACTGACCTCTAATGTACATAGGGTCCCCGGGCGCAGGTTTGTATTTTTTTTCAATCCTGGGGTCAGCACCCGTGCCCTGGTTGTTTCCTTGAAAATGTCCTTTGCTGGCTTGAGAACACCCTTCAACATGGGCAGAGTCTTGACAGTCCTCTCAGAGGAGGCGAAAGTGTCCACCAAGAAGTCGTCCTCAACTGTGTCAGAGTGGAGTTGCACTCCATGATTGGCTGCAGCACGTTCTATGAGGGCATTGAAGGCAGCAGTGTCCTCTGTGGGAGATGTTTTTGCGCCGTAAAGCTGCGTGTCCTGGGTATCTGTTGTGGCACCAGGGTCTGCAGGGTCATCCCAAGCTTGATCTGGGTCCTGCTGCTCCTCAGGATCTATATCCCTAGGGTAGGTGGTATCATCACCCATGTAATCCTCCATTGCGTCCGTGTCGGAGGGCGTCGGAGAAAAGGACTGGGGATCCGGATAGGAGGTATGCAGGCGTTCGTATAGAACCGGTTCCGATTCTGCTGGCAGTTTCTACTTTAGAGGGATTCTGTAAGAGTCCAAGGTCTGCTCTGGAGTGACCTTCCGTTTTCGGAGCATGAGTCTGCCGGTGTCGGCGTCGATGAATTGGGACGGTGAAGGCTCAGTAGGAGAGTGTCCAGTAGATGGGGACCTTGTCTGGCGGACACGTGTTCGGATCTCGAACATCTTTGGCGCCGTGGACGGCGGCAAACCAAAAGTGATGGTGGTTGGTGCCGAAGGTGCCTTTGGAGCCTTTTTCGGGTCGGGCCCGACGTGGACTGGAGGGCTGCCTGTTCTCTGATGCGTTGCAATGACGCCGCAACTTGTCGCACCGAGAACGCCGAAGGTTCTTTGGTGCCGAGTGGTTCTGCAGAGGTAGGCGTGGACTGCTTCGGAGCCACAGGGTCATCGATTCGAGGAGAGGTAGTAGCGGTCGACGGAGTCGATGACTTGACCCTAGTCGCTGCCTTCGAAGTGGACTCCGATGGAGCGGCCATTTTAACTTTGGTGGTCGGGGCTGATTGCTTCGGTGCCGGGGGCCGAGGCGCTTTTGTGGTACCGATGGCCTTCTTTTTCGGGTCGGTACCGACATCCGCTGCAGCGAGTTCGGCGCCGAAATCCCTTTTAGTGCATTCGGAGCCGATGGTCTGGGCTGGCGTCGAAGGAGTGGAGGTCTTCGAGGGCTTCGAGCCGACCACTGCTAGTTTCACTTTCGGTTTCTGTGGAACCAGTGCGACGATTGGTTTCGGTTTCGTTGAAGGGAAACCAGTCTTTTTCGGTAATAATGGCTCTTGCTGGATGTTCGAGGCCGGACCCGAAGGCGGGGCCGAAGAACTGCGGGATTGATCTCGGGTAAGGCCCGGAGGCGATCCCTCGACCGGAGCCGTAGAATGACGCACTTTGATAGCCTCCGTTTCGACGGGTAGGCCCTGCTCTTCACCAGAGCTATCTTCTTCGGCCCCAAAGGCCTCATCGTAGTCTCCTACCTCATCGTCGGCTTCTTCCCTGTGAAAAAGCGCTTCATCGGCGTCTTCCGATCGGGAATCGTGTTCGGAAGCGGGGCTGTAGTTCATGTCTTCCACGCTTTCAACATCCTCGTCCTCGGTGCTGAAGATGTTGGCCGGGGCCGGTGCCGATTGCTGCTCTTCTAATCTCGCTGCCCGTCGATTCCGGAGAGTCTTCTTGGATCGGAATCCGGCACAGGCCATACATTTCGATTCGTTGTGATCCGGCGAGAGGCATTTGTTGCACACCGGGTGGACGTCGATATGTGGATATTTGGCGTGGCAAACAGGACACCGTTTGAATGGGGTCCTCGATTCCATCGTCGATGTAAGGTCGATGGTCGGATTAAACGGATCCGAAAGACTTAAAGAAGTTTGCTAAACTAAGCAAGAAAGCTGTCAATACCGAGCGGGAACAGTACCGACGAAAACTAAAGGCCTTTTGGCCTTAAACTAAATTTTCCTAACTTGAGCTAAGATAAGCACATCCGAACCCAATGGCGGAAAAAAACAATCTGAGGATGGAGAGGATGCCCATGCGCACTGTGGTCCAGGGGAGGAGTCACCTATCTCAGGATACTTCGAAGACTCTTCCAGGACAACAACGTGCAAACATCCGGACCCAACACTAGGCGGCGATCTATGCACAGATATGAATTCAGCAGCCCACATGCCTCGAACATAGAGGATTTCCTTCTATTTATCCAATAAAGTATAAATGAACTTTCAAGAGGCGACATACATTCTAAAGTAGATCATTTAGCAATACTTACAAACTATCCAAAATGGATATTATGGGTTGAACAAATACCATGGGAAGGGGCTGCCCTTTTTCAACATTACAGGCCTTTCTCCTGTTCCCGGAAGCACAATACTCCGGTCAGCGATGTTCCACATCTTCAAAAAACCACATAGCATCTCAGACCTCGTAGGCCTTAACTTCTACTGTTGCACACATAACATTTTTTCTTTTTTTTTTTCTTAGGAGGTTTTTATTGGATATAAATCATGTGATACAAAGTATACATTTCTCAATGGTAAATAATAAGGGCACACCCCCCTGACCTCCATATACAAAAAAATACAAAAAAGAGTAACAACATAACAATACAATAATAAAAAACAGACCAGTCAATGACAGCACTCTTCTAATGGTCTTTTGCGTTGCACACATGCGCTCTACGTCCCCAGATCTTACCACAGAAATGAAGAGTCCGGTTATTCGTATATAGCTGAGTGTACACACGTTAGAGCATGTTTACACCAAGTTCGTTTCACTTTGAATCAGGAGATATTCCCGCAAGGGAGCCCAGATGTCCTTCGGTCGAGAAGTCGCCGGCAATTCCTCTGCGTATAGTTCCAACTGTTCGCGGCAATAAACCATATCTTTAAGCCACAGATCAACTTTAGGGCTCCGCCTGCTGTCCCATGTGAATAACACCCGCCGTTTGGCTACCAGCAGGGCTACTCTGACAAATCTACCCACCACAGCTTTCAAGTGAGGAACATATCCGAGCAGACACACCAATGGCGTGCACTGAATAACCTGGCCAGTCATAGTGTTTATAAGAGCAGTGACTTTTCCCCAGTATAGAAATACCGAGGGACAGTGCCATGCCAAGTGGAGAAAGTCCGCACGTTCCCACCTGCATCTTTTGCAACAGGCCGTCTCCCTCAGTCCCATGCTATGCAACTTCTTGGGAGTGTGATACACCTGATGAATAAACTTTAGATGAATAATACGCAGGTTGCAATTTGAGGTCAGTCTACCCGTTAGCATACAGATCTGTTGCCATTCTGCGACGGTGATCAGGGGGGGGACCTCTGCATTCCAGGGCTCTAGACTATGGTAAGGCCCACTACACGTTTCCCCCGAACTGTTTTATACAGCTTAGTTACCAGCTTCTTCCGGTTTGGGGCTACTAGAATCAATTTCAGCACTTGTAGTGTCTCCGGTTCAGCAGGAAAACTAGCGTAGTCGTCTTTCATTGCACGCCTGAGTCTATAACAGGTGTACTGGAATAAAGGCGTGGGATTTTGTATGTAGTCTAAGTCACTACCCGTGATATACATGCCTCCTGGATACAGATCGAATATGAGTGTGATACCTGCCTCTCCAAGAGCCGTGATAGGGCCACGCTCGCAAGCCACTGATAGGGCAGCATGCCCGGCTATGGGTAATGCTGCGGCGTAAAGTGGAAGTTTGTGTGTTCGTTTCCCAATTTCCTGCCACGCTGCAATAGTAGAATCTATCGTGTTTATCTCAGATTTAGGCGTCTGTCTATTAGTGTGTGTGATGATGCTGCTCAAAGGTACCGGGTGCGCATCCCCCTCCTCCACAGCTACATGCGGAATGAAAGCATGAGGCTTAAACCAATAGTATGCATATTGCGCCTGCCCACAAAAATAATAGACATAAAAATCCGGCCCAATAAATCCCCCTTGTTCATTTGACAGGGTTAACGTATGCCAGCTGATCCTCGGCTGTTTGTTGCCCCATACCAGCTTGAGCAACTGAGTTTGAACTGTTTTGTCAGTGGAATAGGAATATTACAAAAGAGATATAAAAATTTCAGAAGAATGACCATCTTTATCAGTGCTATACGATCTGCCAGGGACAACGGCAACGGTCAATTTGCTGCTCTAACACCGAGTATGCCCTGCCATAATTTTCTCTGACCACCACCGCAGGGTCCCGATGGATTCACACCCCTAAATATTTAACTGGCTCCACAGACCACAGTAGTGGGAATTCAATCTGGTGCGAGGCTGTGGCAAGTGTCAGGGGAATAATAACAGACTTTTCCCAATTGATCTGGAGCCCTGAAAAAAGACCAAATTTGACGTATTCACGAATGACCTGAGAAAGATAGCGCTGCGGCTCTCGAACATATAGGACCATGTCGTCCACGTATAGTGAAATACCGACCAGCCTATTCTGAAAATTCAAAGAAGGAGCCCTGTGGAACTGTTGAATTTTACACGCCAATGGCTCCAGCACTATAGCAAAAGCAGGGGCGAAAGGGGGCAACCCTGCCTGGTGCCACGCTCTATGCAAAAAGGCTCCTATGTGAACCCACCCAACCTGACCCTCGCAGAAAAGTCAGTGTAGAGGATCTGTATCCTACAAATTAAAACTGGAGGAAACCCCATTCTATTCAGGATATGTAACATGTATTTCCATTCTATAGAGTCAAAGGCTTTCGCAGCATCTAATAACACTGTGACGGCCGACAAATCAGGATTGAGCACATGGAACAATGCAAACTTGGTGCGCAGATTAAGGTAAGTAGAGCGACCCAATATAAACCCAGCTTGGTCCGGGATCACGAGAAGCGGCATCAGAGGTTGCAGCTTGATGGCCATAATTTTTGCCAATATTTTGGCATCTAAGTTTATCAGTGACAATGGGCAATATGAGTTGCACCTTTCTTCAGCAATGTTATAATTAATGCTTGCCTTATCGATGGAGGTAGTTTACCGGAGTCGTGAGCCTCAGCATATATGTCTAGCAAGTGTGGGATAAGGAGATCCGCACATGCCTTATAAAATTCCACAGTTAGGCCATCTGGCCCAGGAGCCTTATTATTGGGCATGGAAAAAATGGCCTCCCTGACATCACTCTCTTCAATGGGTAAACTTAAATATTGCCTGTGGTCATCGGAGAGCCACGCACAGGCAGTGTCCTCCAAATAATCCTTCAAGGCGTCGTCACTCATGTCCCCCTGGGAGGTATACAGAGAGGCTTAAAAACTACGAAATTGCTCCACTATGGCACTGTGTGAACAGTGATCCACCCCAGCATCATCTGTTATATGGTCAATCTGAGGGTTGTCAGGCCTTTCCGCTAGTTTATTGATCAGCGCTCTGCCCAGCTTACCCCCCCTCACCATAAGCCCTGGCCACATGTCTCTTGGACACGTATTTCATTTCCGTGTCCGCCAAAGAGTTGTATTCCCCCCGGTATTCATGTATTTGAGCCAAAATCTCATGGGATGGTGCATTATTGTACTGAGATTCCAGAACCCCTAGTTGCTGTTCGATCTTACTCAATTGACCCTGAATATCTTTGAGGATTCCCGCTGAGGTACTTGAAGGCATCCCATAGGATAGCCTGGCTATCGACAGAACCATCATTTTACTCGAACTACTGTGCAATGGCAGCCCTAATAGTCTCGGCATATAGCGGGTCCGAAAGTGCATCCGCACTAAAACGCCATGTGAATGGTCGGTGCGGGTTTGCCGGCACAACCATGTCCAACAACACAGGGTTGTGGTCGGACAAAGTCCGCGGAAGCGTGCAGACGCCTTCCACCCAGCCATTAGCTTCCCCACTGAGTAGCCAGTAGTCTAGTCTGGACCAGCTGTTAAATGCTGGGGTTATGTGCGTACCTTCCAAAGCATCTGCATGTCTCAGGCGCCAGGCATCTACCAGTCCCATTTGAACCATGACATCCCGTATGCACTGTGCCATTTTAACTATGCGCGCCCCAATCGGGTTAGATTTATCTACGCGTGGGTCAAGGTGTGTGTTGAGGTCTCCCCCCAGATAAGTGCTGCCTCTGGCCAGGCGCGCAAAACATCGAACTTTTGCAAGAAAGGTGTCGCATCATCCACTACCGGTCCATATGTGTTGACTATCGTCACCAGTACCTTCCCCTGCCTGCCCTGTACCATGGCCCAGCGGCCCTCCCCATCCACACAGTGCTTCACAGGCGTAAACGACACTCCCTTCTTAATGAGGATAAGGACCCCCCTCGCGTATGTGGAGTACGATGAAGCGAGTCGGTAGGCTACCCATCTGCGTGCCACAGCGCCCTCAGTGTGTCTATGTAGGTGTGTCTCTTGCAACAGAGCAATTTGCACTCCATGTCTGTCTACACTGGTCTGGTCTTTTTGGGTGTATTCAAACCCCGGACATTCCAAGTTATACATTTATATAATAGTCCCTTCATCTGAAGCAATAAGCAAAGCAGAACATATAGCGCACTATGAAAACCCGCATGTACACAAAACCATTTGCAGTTAACACGTTAGTGTACCCCCAATCGCTGTGCCGTTGACTGGAAACCTTAGAACAATCCCTCCTTCCCCCCACCCACTTCAGCAACCCCAATTCGCTAAAGACCTGCCCCAGCAAAACAACAAACTGTGGCGTCTCAGGTGGGGGATACCCATTGGGGGGCGTAGCGGCAAAATCCACTCCCAGATCTAGTAGGGCAGGGGCCGCCGATATACAATTACATTCCTCCACCTCAGCCAAACCGTTATTCTGACCAAAATCACATATGACAAAACAATTAGACAAACCCTCGCTACCTCCCAAAGGTACACACAGGGCCAAGGAGCACACAGACACTCAAACAGCTCGCCACTGGAATGGGGGGTCTCTTGTGCTGTACAACCAAAGCTAGTCCCCCTCGCACCCTCCCAACTTGGGTCACCGCAAAGAATCATGGAAAGGGGTAAAATCCAAGCCGTGATAGACAAGTCGAATGGTGCATCCAATCCACACCATCCATACAGTCATATACACAACCCCGATACATGTGCGGGGCAGAGCCACTCTTACTGTTCAGTCATCAATATCGGACGTGTGGTCCGAGGATTTTTGGTGGCGCCTCAGGGATCTGGCGTGCTCCATTGCATGTTTAGGGTTTGTGAAGATCTTGCCGGTGATGGCCTCCCCAATGCGCAGCTGGGCTAGATAAAGCATCGCATAGGGGATCCGTTCTTTGAGCAGCACCTTCTTAACATTTTGGAATTCCTTCCGAGCTGCTTGCACATTCGCCGTGAAATCAGGGTAAAAGGATAACGTATTATTCTGGTAGATCATTGTGACGTTTTGGCGTGTTGTATGCAGGATAGTGTCCCGGTCCCTAAAATTTAGTAGCCTGGCAATTATTGGCCTTGGGGGAGCACCAGGCGATGGGCGCGCCACCGGAGCCTGGAGAGCGCGCTCAACAGCAAAGAGGGGAGACAAATTGTCAGCACCACAGACTTCACGAAACAACCCCTCCATGTAATCCTCCAGGCGCCCCACATTGGTAGATTCCGGAAGGCCCAAAACGCGAATATTGTTGCGCCTCGAGCGCGCTTCAATGTCCTCATTCTTTGCTTGAATAACAGCTAGGAGTTTTGTGATATCCGACGTCTTCGCAGCAACTTGTTGCAACCCATCTTCAGCGTCGGAAATGCGCTGTACCGCCTCTCCGAGGCGCGCCGCCTATTTGTCCAGTTTTGCTGAGAAATGATCTATTCTGCCATTGAGGGCCTCAATCTTGCCATCTATTGCTTGAAGACTTTCATGAATCGCAGCTAGCGATTTCTCCAGCGCCGTGGGGGCCTGTGACGATGACTCCAGCTCCGAATCAGAGGCCGCGTTCTGGGCCGATTTACCACCCTTTCGAAGTTCAAACGTGAGCCGCGGTTGAGTCTTGTCTGGCTTGCCCATAGCGCTCGCCTCCGCCAGCCACAGCTCTGATGAGGCAGCACCCCCAAACTCCTTTAATCGCGAGGACCCCCTCTGCAGTTCACCCACCAGGGCGCCCGGAGCGCGGTCGCCCAGCAAAAATCAATGGCCTATTCCCAAAAGGACAGCGCAGAAAAGGGGGGGGGGGGGCACCAAGAAATCGTCAGTCACCGCTCTGGTACCCAATTTGCTTCAGGCATGAAGAGCAGCCCCCCGGTAGCACCATGGGCCATCCAGAGTCGACCCCATGTCGCTACAGTACATGAGAGAGAGGGGGGGGAGGGAGGGGGGACACGCGTCCAGGCCCCCAGCACCCTAGCGCCGCTCAGGTCCTTGACGTTCAGGAAAGTGCGTGCCGGCTTGTCCCCCGCCTCACCGTACCTCCACACAATACGCTGCCTCCTGTATTGCGGGTACGAGTCGCCTGCAGTTGCGCCTTAATCGATGGCAGCCCAGAGGGGGAGCATCACCGCGGCAAGAAACACCGCCCGCCACTCACACAGTCGCAGTCCGCTCTCGCGGCCTCCACCGCCTCCCAAAGCCAGGCGCTTGCGTGGGCCAGCTCCCCGAGCTCCGTGCGTGTGGCCCCGCTCACCTCCGCCGTCTGCTGGCACCGTCCCACACTCCTGCCCAGCCAGAGAAGCGGCGCCGCAGCGGGTGTCGCAGCCTACGCGTATGCCAGATCGCTCAATTCAGCTGGCGGCGAGGGTCGTGCAGCTTCAGGAGGGCGGCAAACAGATCTCCAGCGTTCAGCACTCCGCCATTTGCAGCCACGCCAGCTCTCCGGCACCGCCGCCGATCTCCGCACGATAGTCACAGTGCGGCACCAGCTACACCGCCAGAGAGGTGACGATCACAGCTAGTTCGTCGTTCCAAATTTGGGCACCAGTTGGGTCGGTAGGGGAAGGATATATTCAGGATCTCGTTCAGCGGCCGGCAGAGCTACACTACAGTGCGGCCATCTTGCCGAGCACCAGGCCACGCCCCACTGTTGCACACATAACATGCAAAAATCATACCAGCACACTCATCACAGGTGCCACAATGCAATGACTGGTTATCTTCAATGCTGGGAAACTTCATGTGTTTAAACAGTCTCATTTAAACAGAGATTCACTCTTATGGCTCACAAAAATGATCCCCTAAACCTACTGCTTCATCAACATCCAGGAGTGCAAAATGCAGATGCAAAGAAAACGACGACACTCTAAGTGAAAATACACAGTTGTAATTAATGAACCCCGAGAACATAATACCAAGTCACTACTTTGCGATAATATATAGCTTCTAATTTCTACTTCATACACACACAAAAAAACACACAAAAAAGACCCGGCCCTCTGTCTACCTGCACACCTCTGGGTAATGGATGTATCCACTAACCTGGAAAGCGCACAAGCAACTAGTAAAGCCCAATGCTTCCTAACATTAAAGTCATGCACCAACAGTTTAATGAATAGGACATAAACATCAAATCAGGAAAAGGACCTGAACAGAACAAATCACCAAAAGATGAGGGAGGCTCCAACCTGCAACCATAATCAATTGGTGAGGATTGAGATTACTGATTCCAAGACGAGTCCTTGCCAATGTCAAATTGCATGGTAAACAAAATGCCAACACACCATAATGTCCAGCCACCACTACACCGTAACACCCATCCACTACCACAACTTAATTACCTAACACTACCACACCATTCGGTCCAGCCAGTACAACACATAAGGTTCAGCCTGTACTACAGGGTAAGTTCCAGCCACTACTAAAACAAAATCCAGCCGATACTACACCCCAACATCCACCCACTACCGTGCAATAATGTCCACACAATACACCCAAGTTAATAAGACACATTAGCATTGAACACCACACAACTTGCTCTCACCATAGTTCATGGAAAAACGCACTACTGCAAAAACTCTCAGAGGGACCGCGAAAGTATCTACTTGTCAAACTAAAAAAAAATTCTGTATTGTCTAGCCAAGGTCATCACACAAACCAACAGAAGAGGCCACATTATCCTCGTCCTAAACTATCGGCGCTTACTGTCATCCAAAGCAGAAATCTTTATTCTCCTCTTTAAAAGCCTTTCTTTCATGCAAGTTGTATCACAGTGTAATACACCATAGATTTGAGTCAGTCTCTGCATCATCACACTGCACTCTGTCAAACCCTCTCTAAATCTTCATAGGTCATCCATGTACTCACCATGACAAACCCTTAATCTGGTCCACTGGTTTTCAAAAAACAGATAACATCCACCAGTTCCGCAATAAGTCAACAGCTTCAGTTACCAGAGGCATAAATAAAGCACAGTGAGATTGTATTGCTATATCATGCATTTCATACAATATTTATTTCTGGGGCGTGTCTACTTACCTGGAGGGTAAAGGATTTTTGAAGGACTGGAGATGGCAATTTGAGGATTAATGCTGGAGTTGCAACACAAGTTACTTCCTTCTCTGTTGTTGGCGTAACCTGGGGCTAGACAGAAAGAGAATAAACTTCAAGATGGTGACATCTTCTACGGCCACATTATTTTAGGGTGCAAATCTTGAATATTAAGGCCTGGCACATGCCTCACATAAATGAATTGCTGTAACCCTCATCCATTGATAGGCCCTGAAATCACCTTATCCCTTGTACAAACGCAATGCTCTGCGTCATGGTATTAGGACAAATGAAATCATTGCATCTCTACTTGACCTAACTGTGTAATTCAGTGCAAATTGTTTCATGACACTCGCCTTCAATTCTATGTCAGGACCAAAGGTAAGAACTTTTCAGTTATTCCTTTATTGAAACTCACAGCAAACCAAAAGTAACTAAACAATATTCACTGCCTAAACTACATGAGCCACAATAATCCATGTTATTTATCACCCTGCCAGGAGGTAATCTAGTATTTGTTGAACAACTGATAGAACTCGTTCCTGAGAGAACCGGTTCTGCCTAACACATCTTCTTTGGGGACTTTAACCTTTGCTAGGGTGACACTGCTGTATCACAGCTATCCCTCTTTCTGACCAACAGTTGCAGCTCAGTTTTTCTCAGCCCGACCCTCCTCTCCCAATTGTGAATGGCCCGGTAAGGGGAAATCCGACCTCAAAAGACACCCTGCATCCAGCCGCCCTGCGCCCTGGAGAAAAGAACCCGAGGTGCACCTAAGTTCCCAAGCCCTCCAACTTACCTGCCCAGCTGTTGGTTCCTCCCATAAGTCTTTCTGGACGAGCCTGCAGCTAAAAACCAAAAACGAAAATCCCCATTGAAAACAACAAGGCAGGAGGAGCCAAGATGGCGGACGGACAGGACGTCTGAGCTCCCGGCTCCGCAGCCCGTCTGTTGTTTACATGACATCCTGATTTTTAATCCTGCCTACGGCGCGAGCAAATGTACCCACGAATGCGCTGATACTTTCCGCATTCCTCCGATGTTCCCGCCGGCTTTTTTGATCGAGGATTCATAGAGTTTGCCGACTTTGGACTGTGCCCACGCATTCTGGCCCGACCACCACCGCCGGACACCGCTTATCACGTACGGTGAGACGACCTGGGGCTGGACCGGCGCCGGGGGAAATGTGACCGGACGTGGAGTGGGCGGCCTGGCGGAGCCTTCTTCGCGACGGAGAGAATTCCTGTACGATTGGGTCCGGGCTGGCGAATCTTCCTTTGTCCTCCTACCAGCGGTCAGAGCGGTGACCGTTTGAGAGCGCCCACCACCCGCATTGCAATACAGCCGAGGGCTCTCCCATCGTGTGAGCCCCGTATAGCGAGCAGCAACTCCTCTTGCCCTCACTATTGTTCCTCCGCCCTATGGAGTCGCCCTCACCCCTCCGAGGTGGGCTGGCGGCGGAAATGGTGTCGGTGCCGGTCTGCTTCGCCGGAGAGGCGGAGGCCGCCATGTCCCTGACGCAGGCTTCACTGCCTGCTGTCGAGCTGGAGGGTGTCCCGATGGCGCCTTTACATACAGTCGGCATGCTGCAGCAGGGAGCAGACCTGACCTATGGTGATATCCTTCTAGCCCTGGGGGACTTGCGGGCGACATGGTGCCAACGCACTCGAGAACTGGAGTGGAAGATCGATGCTGCTATGCCATCCAGGGAACTACTGCGGTTGTCTGACCCCCCAATGCCTCTCATTCCCTTCGAGGCGGATACAAATTGGCGGCAGGGGGATACTATGGATCGTCCTCTCCCTGGTTACAGTGTCGAGGGTTTTTCTAATGTTCAAGTTGCAGATACAAAGCTCCCTTCCACTTTACAAACTGAGACTCTGCCTCTGCGGGTGTTGCCGTGTCTGCCTCAACATCGCCGGAGTGTGTGCCGTTCGGTGGGGAAAACTGTGTTTGTCACTATCGATGTGGTGATGGTCTATGACTGGGAACTCTCGCTTCTTCTCCCTCTGCGTCTTCTTTGCCGTGAGCGGCCATCTTGCTCCTTTGTTCTGCCTGAGGTACACTCCCAGCGGCGGCCATGTTTGGTGGGGTCTCCGCGTTCAGGCCAGGGTTGATGTTGCCTCCCTTGATGATCCTGCTTGATCGCCTGGCATGACCCGGACTAGAATATTTGCTTATGTATCGGTTGTGCCGCATGTGTGTAAATTGTTACTGTTTACCGCGGGGGTGGATCTGTGGGGCCGCTCAGGATCGGGCCGGGGCTGGGCGATTTTCTTTAATTTGCTGTACGTATTGGCGGGCGGGGACTAGGATGAGGCTGCTAACTATCTGCCTTGCTCGCACATTTGGAATGGAGTCTCCCCACCTGCCGCTTTGCTTGCTTCTTCAGTTGTGCTGATGATTATCAGGGTGGGGGATGCTTAATGGGCTGTGGTGACCGGGAGTATGTAACATTTCCTCCTCCTGCCTTCTCTGGGAGTCGGAGACTGGGAGGTTATTTCCCACTCTCCGGACTCTCTTTCCTACTTGGGGTTCATTTGGGGCGACAGGCATGCCTATTGGGGGGGGGGGTGGGCCATGGCCTTCCGCTGGTATGCAGGGTGGGGGGATGGGATGTGTTCTATGTCTTCTTCGTCTCTATGGCCCTCTCTCTCTTTCTTTCTCCCTTCCTTTTTGGTTTCTTTTTCTTTTATGTTTCTTTGTTTCTTCGGGGTCGGGGTTCAGTGTTAGTAAGGAGCTTATTGTGTTTTATCATTCTGTGGTATATTGTATGCTCTTAGTTCCTGGATGGTGGCCACCTGTCTCCTTACCAATGCCTTCCTATATAACGCTTCCTTCTGGGTGCTCCGTGAACGGTGATGTCTCTCCTGGTCAGTGATTAGCTTCGACTCTTTTCGAAGTACACTATGTTGTACTCGACAAAACCATAAAATTAAACCTTTTCTTATCCTGACATTATTGTTTCTATGTTCTCCAATGTCATAGCGGCCGGCCCCGAGGGGTTGTAGGCAGACGCTGTGTATTGTGCATCTACCGAAATAAAGGTTTTAAAAAAAAAAAAAAAAAAAAAAAAGAAAACAACAAGGCACCCGACGCCAAAACAGCACCCTGCACGCAGGGTGCACTTTGTGTGCTAAACCGGATCCCCCTTTGCCCTGAGCCTAACACAAGGAGCTTGGCTCCCACAACCTTGTGGCCTGCTCGCCAGCAGCCACCAACCAGAGGCCCTCTATCCCCCATTGGATAACATTGGTCCTCAGCACTCTGCACCCGGCCACCCTAGTGCTGCTGAGGGGTGTAACAAGAGTGCTTCTTTGACCCTGGGGGATCCCCGAGTCTAACTCCAGAACACCAACACCCACAACCAAGTTCTTACCTTAAGACCGATAACACTATTTTCCTCCATAGGATAACATTGACTGTTTTTCTGTGAAAAGAATTTAAGTGTGGAGTTGGAATACCTAAAGAAATTCTTTAAAATTCTACTAACTAACAAAAACGCTTTTACTTACCTGTTTACAGGAAATGTCCCAGGGCAGTATCCAGGCATTTGTAAGAAAAGTCATCTCAAAAGTAAATTACTTGTAATTTTACTAAAACTCCCATACAAAATATTGCATTGCATTTCTCAATAACATTATTTTGAGTCAAAACAAAGTGCATATACAATTACAATTCACACTGTAGTACATTTACTGCAAGTTATTGATCAATTGCCTGTGCCAGGCTTGCTTGGTTCTAGGAAATAAAATAACTAAAATAATATTTTTATACAAAAACAATAGGTCTGAAGTTCAGTCTTTGAGTGTGTGAATTTATTTGCTGACTGAGTGTGTACAAGAAATGCTTAACACTGTCCTCTGATAAAGCCTTACTGCTCGACCACAATACCACAAATAGAGAGTGAGGTGCTATCTACCTTTACCTCTGCCTACCTTTGGGGTTCCACTGTACTCTTTGCACCCTATACCTCACTTTGGTTTAGAATATACAGAGCCAGCTTCCTACAGATTCTGAATGCTCACGCAGTGGTTGCCGCTCTTGCTCTCGTGGAGTGAGCATGCTGCCCCACAGGAGGGTCCTTCTTCGCCAATGCTTAACATATTTTAAGGCAGAGAGATGTTTTTTTTTTTTGCACAACCCGACCTTTTCTGGCGCCCACAAAGCAGATGAAGAGTTGATCATCCACCCAGAAGCCTTTGGTACGGTCTAGAAAGAAAGACAGCACACGTTTTAAATAAAGGCGGTGGAGTGTCTCCCCTTCTTTGGAAGGATGCGGGGGCGGGTTAAAGTTGGGCAGAATGATGGATTGTCTCCATAAAAGGGCATGACCACTTTAGGGAGGAACAAAGCTTTCATTGGATGCACTACTTTATCCGAATGGACAGGTAGTTAAGGAGGCTTGGAAAAAAGAGCCTGAAGCTCACTAACTCTGCAAGCAGAGGTGATGGCAATAAGGAATGCAGTTTCAAGAGTTAGAAGCCTGAGAGGGCAATTATGAAGAGGCTCGAAAGGAGCGCACATTAGAAAAGTCAAGACTAAAATCAAATCCCACTGGGCTCTTATGAAAGGAGAAGGAGGAAAAACGTGAGTAAGGTCCTGAGGACCCTATTTACAATGGGAGACTTGAACAAGGGAGGCTGATCTGGAAGTCTCAGAAAGACAGAGATAGCTGCAAGATAACCCTTAAGGGTGCCCAAAGCAGAGTCCTGCTGGGCCAAAGAAAGTATGTACAAGAGAACCTCTAAAAGAGGGACAGAAAGGGGATCAAAAGCGTTTGATGTTCACCATGCCACAAATTTGTTCCATCGACATGCGTATACAGATGTAGTGGAGAAATGCCTGGCAGCCAAGAGGACATCACAGACTTCAGGTGGAAGGTCAAAAGTTGTCAACTGCCGCCTCAATCTCCACGCAAGGAGGTGGAGGCTGGACAAATTCGGCTGAAGAACTGTCCCCTGCTGCTGCGACAGAGGATCCTCCCGAACAGGAAGTCTGATCGGAGGATCAGTGCCATTCTCAGAAGGTCGGAATACCTAATCTGGTGCCCAATCCGGTGCCACAAGAATGACTTGAGCCCGGTCATGCTTGATCTTCCTGAGCACTCTGAGCAGAAGAGGTGTAGGTGGAAAGGCGTAGAGGATGCCAAAGCTCCACTCACTGCGAAAAGCATGGCAGAGTGAGTGCCGCCTTGGAAACTCCAACGAGCAATACTGCTGACATTGCGTGATTTCTTTGGAGGCGAACCGATCTAACAAAGGCTCTCTCCACTGCTGATGGGGGATAGGGGGCCTCCGGTTGGTGGCTGCTGACGAGCAGGCCACTTGGTTGTGGGAGCAAAGCTCCTGGACTTTAGCTCAGGGCAAATGGGGAAACAAAGTAGCACCAAAGGTGCACCCTCAGCGCCACTAGGGCGGCCGGGTGCAGGATGCTGTTTCGACGTCGGGCGCCCTGTTGTTTGCAATGGGGAACCTCAGGTTTGCAAAGGCACTGCAGGCTGGGAGACGAAGGTCTTCTGGGTGCGACCACCACATCAGGGGGTAAGTTGGGCTTTGGTTAGGCACCATCGGTTTGGCCACCCAAAGCCATGGGGCAGCGGGTGCAGGGGTGCCTTCTAGGATCGGATCTTCTTACCAGCTCCTGGTCGCGGTTGGAGGACCTTCCGGATTTAGGCTGCAGGCATTGGCTGGAGGTCTGAGGCAGGTCAGGGGTCACCGGATGTTGGGTCAGGATTGCCGGGGGGACCTCCTCGTGGTGTTTGTCCGCTCGGGCCGTGGACGGCGGGTGCAGAGTGGTGCGGATTCGCGGTGTTCGACCGGAGCCAAATGTTGGAGATGAACAAATCCGGTGTTCACGGGAGACATGGTCTTTGTGGTTGAAGGCAGGCAGGTCCACTGGGGTTTTCGAGGCTGCTGGCTGCAGGACACACTGGGATTTCGCAGTAGCAGGTTCTAGGTGGAGACAGGTCGGTAGGGCTGGGGCCAAGTCAGTGGGCATCTTCCTCTTGTCAGCTTCGGCACGGCTGTTCGGTCCTCCTCCTTTTCTCGTAGTTTCTTCTGGTTTGAGGAAGCAAGGTTCAGGGTGCCCCTAAATACTAGATTTAGTGCGTTACATGTAAGTAAAAAGGTTGGAGCGTTACATGTAAGTAAAAAGGTTGGATACACCCCCTTTTATGCCACCCTCCAGTGGGAGGGGGCATAAGCCTTTCCCTAGTTGGTTGAGTCCCCAATCTGTAAGATGGTGGGGACTGAGAGTTGTGCTTCTCCTCGCCTCCCCCACCTGAGGGGTGGAGTTGGCAGAGGTGTGCACACCTCTCTACCTCACTTGTTTTTCCCACCGGTTCTCCCGCCCAAAGTGGGGGTCAGAACCAGTTGCTGAAAGCAGCAAGTGGCCTGGGGAAGCTCACAAAGGTGGCAAGCCTTTGAAGCTTCCCCTTTGTGAACCCTGCCCATCCTGGGGGAGGAGGCTTGGCAGGTCGTCCAGGGATGTGCATTGTTTCAGACCCCTGAAAGCAACAGGCTCTCGACCCAGGGGTCTAGAAACATGTCTGGTGGTGGCAGCTAAAAGCAGCCACTCAGCCTGGACACTAGTGGTAGGTTATTTTTCAGGGGGCATCTCTAAGATTCCCACTGTGTGCATTTTTCATTAAATCCCACACTGGCATCAGTGTGAGTTTATTGTGCTGAGAAGTTCGATACCAAACTTCTCAGTTTTCAGTGTAGCCATTATGGTGCAGTGGAGTTCATAATGACAAACTCCCAGCACTATACACTATTAATGGCAGCATTGCATTTACAATGTCTAAGAATGGACTTAAGACACTGTAGGGCTACCCTCACCACTGGTATAGTGCACTCAGCAGGAGGGGTGGCTGACCTATGCCAGGGCAGTGGGTTGCAGGCATGGCACACAGGGATGTGTGCCATGTCGACTCTTCACTTTGTTCTGCACCAAAACACACAGCCTGCAAAGGCAGTGTGTGAGTGTGACGGTACATGACCTCTAAGGGTGGCACAATACGTGCTGCAGCCCTTGAAGACATTCTCTGGTCACAGTGTCCTGGGTACCTGTGGTACCACTTACCAGGGGCTGACCTGTGACCAGAGATGCCAATTGGATTTAGGCTTCAATGCATTTTACAGAAAGAACATAGGCCATGGGTACTTGGCTAGCAGGATCCCAGGGCACACTCAGTCAAAGCACATCAGCAATTCAGCAAAAAAGTGGGGGCAACCATGCAGAAAGAGGGCACTTTCTCACATGGAGCTTTTGAGCGTTGACGCTCAGACGCGCAACGCGTCGGCAGGTGGACGGGGTGAAGTCGAAGAACGCCTATGCTTCTTCGACTTCTTCGTGTGTCTACCTGACCTCTCCGACACTTGGTATGCAATGAGGAGTGCGGCATCCGTGACCGTCTTCGGGACCTTCCTCTTGAACGAGGACGAAGTAGAGGCAGGCCTCCAACATCTTTTAGGACCGTTCCCGCAAAGCGTTTGTGTTCATGGCCCAGCACTCGGAGTATGACTTTGGGTCGTGATCGCATTCCAGGCACCAGAGGCACAGGAGATGTCATGGCATCCTATGATATCAGCCGCAAGGATTGAAGCCGGTCATTCGCTGGGACATCCTCAACGCACCGGGAGTCCATCACTCTAAAAAAGAAGTCAAAAAAAGTCGTAAAAATGCCAGACAAAAAATGGCTTAGGGGTAGCTCTCTCTGGATCTACGATTAGGGTGGTGCGGAAAAAGAAAGAACTGACATCAGCGCACATGGGCAGTGTCTATATAGGTCTTGCGACGTCATCCCGGTGCCCACGACCCAGACAACAGACGTGGAACTGACTGACGCACAGATGTACTGCAGTTGAAAAATCTCCAGATCCAGACTGACGCCTGGGGGGAATTCTAAAGGTAAGGAATCTACAGCTAGTAGTCTTCAGCAGATCAGTAGGTCACCTGTGAAACTTCTTCAGTACTATCTTGAACTGTGCTCTGTATTATAAAACCCATTGTACTTTATTAAACTGTAGAGCGATTTATTTGATGGCGGCAGTGAGAAATTGTGAGAAAGTGCCCACTTTCTTGCATGGTAGGCCCCCACCTTTTGCTGAATTGCTGATGTACTTTGACTGAGTGTGCCCTGGGCTCCTGCCAATCAGGTACACAGGGCCTGTGTTCCTTCCCTAAAACTGCATTGAAGCCTAAACCCAATTGGAATCTCTGGCCACATGTCAGCCCCTGGTAAATGGTACCCTAGGTACCCAGGGCACTGTGACCAGAGAAGGCCCCTTAGGACTGCAGCACTTATTGTGCCACCCTCAGAGGCCCTGTACCCTGACACACACAAGCTGCCTTTGCAGGCTGAGTGTCTGGGTGCATAACAAAACAAAGAGACAACATGGCACACATCCCTGTGTGCCATGCCCACAAACCACTGCCCTGGCATACATCAGTCACCCCTCTAGCTGGGTGCCCCCTACAGTGCCCAGGTCCATTCCTGGGCCCTGTAAGTGCAGTGCTGCCATTAAGAGTATATGGTGCTGGAAGCTTGTCATTACGAACTCCACAGCACCATAATGGCTGCACTGAAGACTGGGAAGTTTGGTATCAAACTTCTCAGCACATTAAACCCACACTGATGCCAGTGTGGGATTTAATGTAAAATGCACCACAGAGGGCATCTTAGAGATGCCCCCTGAACAACACCCAACTACCAGTGACCTGACTGAGTGGCTGCGCAGGTAGCCACCACCAGACATGTTTCTGCACCCCTGGATCGAGAGCCTGCTGCTCTCGGGGGCCTGAAACAATGCACATCCTGGGACGAGGTGCCAAGCCTCCTCCCCAGGATGGGCAGGGTTCACGAAGGAGAGGCTTCAAAGGCATACCGCCTTTGTGAGCCTCTCTAGACCACTTGCTGTACTCAGCAACTGGTCCCCACTGTTTCTTACCCCCACTTTGGGGGGGGAGACCGGGCGGGAAAAACAAAGTGAGGAAGAGAGGTGTGCCCACCTCGGCCAACTCCACCCCTAAGGTGGGGAAGGCGAGGTGAAGCACAACCTCGAGTCCCCGCCACCTTATGGATGGGGAGACCCAGCCAACCAGGGACAGGCTCCTAACCTCCTCCCACTGGAGAGTGGCAGAATACGGGGTATACCCACTCCAGGGAGGGGACCCTTTGGTCCCTGCCCTTTACCTACCTGTACCGCCCCTAAATTTAGTATTTAGGGGCACCCTGAACCTTCCTTCCTCAGATCCAGCAACCGCAAGAAAAGAAGGACGAGAAGCCGTGCAGAGCTAACAAGAGGACGACGCCCACTGACTTGGCCCAAGCCCTACAGGCCTGTCTCCCCTCGTACCTGCTCCTGCAAAACCCCGGCACGTCCAGCGGCCAGCAACCAGCGACCTCAAAAACCCCGGAGGACCTGCCTGCATTCACTTTCCAAGCTGCTTCTCCCGTGAACACCGAACGTGTTTGAACTGCAGCTTCTGGTGCCAGCCAGAGACCGTGAATCCAGCACACTCTGCACCCGCCGAGCCCGGCCCGCGTTTGAGTGAACAAACACCAATAGGAGGTTCCCCTGGCGATCCTGACCCGAGATCCGGCGACCCCTGACTTGCCTCAAGCCTCCAGACGATGCCTGCAGCCTCAATCCAGGAGACCCCCACTACCACAACCAGAGCAGGTAAGAAAATCCGACGTCCAAAGGCACCCCTGCACCCGAGGCCCCACGGCCTTGTGTGCCCAACCCAGTGGTGCCTAACCATCCCTCTACATCCCAACTTACCCCGCGAAGTGGTGTTCACTCCTGGAAGATCTTCGTCCCCAAGCCTGCAGTGTTTCTTTGTCCCGGAGAATCTACATTGAACTCAACAGGGCACCCGACCTCAAAACTGCACCCAGCTGCCCTAGCGCCACTGAGGGTGCCCCTTTGGTGCCAACTTGGTCACCAACTTGCACTGAGCTTAACCCTGTGAGTCTTGCTCCCACAACCCTGTGGCCTGCTTGCCAACCGCCACCAACCGGAGTCCCCCTATCCCCCATAGGATAACATTGGGCCTCAACACACTGTACCCGGCCGCCCGAGTGCCGCTGAGGGTGCAACAGTGCATCACTGACCCTGGGAGACCCCCGAGTCTAACCCCAGAACCCAAACTCAAAAGACCGATTACTTACCTTGAAACCGATAACTCATTTTTCCTCATAGGATAACATAGACGCTTTTTCTCCCAAAAAGTTTCTAAGTGTCGACTTTTGAAAACTACAAATATTCCTTTAAAATCAGCCGATTAACCAAAACACATTTTCTCAACTGTTTTCAGGAAATGACCCAGTGCTGAATCCAGGATCCAGCACTGAGTAAGAAAAAGTAACAATAACCTAGCTTACCTGCTAAGTGAATTTCCTCCCATAGGATAACATTGGTGATTCTATGTGAAAACGTTTTTAAGTGTCAACTTTTGAAATTCAATAATCTTCCTTAAAAATCGTACCTTTAACCAAAACGCATTTACTCAACTGTTTTCAGGAAATGGCCCTGGGCTGAATCTAGGATCCAGTCCTGTGTTAGCAAAAGCAATCTGAAAAGTAATTAACTGCATTTTACTTAAAAAGTCCATTCAATTGAATGTAATATACCTGCAATGTGTTGCAAACTGCTTTCTTAAAACTGTAACCAAAACCAGTACAAGTTATACTGCAATTCTGAACTGTGTTCATACAAGTAAATTACTACTGCAAAGTATTTATATGCTTACCTGTACCAGGCTTGCTTGGTTCTAGAAATAAAACAACAGTATTTTTTTTTATACAAAACAATTGGCCTAGAGTTCAGTTCTTGAGTGTGTGAGACCATTTGCTGACTGAGTGTGTACATCAAATGCTTTTAGACTGTCCTCTGATACTGCCTTACTGCTCGAACAAGCTACAACTTTAGAGAGTAAGGTTCTATCTAACTTTAACCTCTGCCAAACCTCTGGAGACTCTTGGACTCTATACACACTGTACCTCACTTTAGTGAAGTATATATAGAGCCAGTTCTTACAGAAATGATGGGTTGAAATCACAAGGAAGCTAAACAATGTGCCACATTGTGCCACACAGAGCTATCCGCACCTGAACAGAAATGGACAAAGGCACCAGTCTACTTTCTTTCCGTGGCCGGCCTTTTCTCCTCTTCTCCACAGACTCCGCATCTGCCTCAGACTTGCGTTTGGAAAGTGGTTTAGCAGCAGGGACCTTCTCCTCGCTGTCGCTGCTACTCTCCACCACATCCCGGGGCTTCGCCTCTTTCAGCGCGCTCGGATCTTTTAATCTGGTATGAGAAGTGCAAAATATATCCAGGTTAGTTAGCGCCATTCAAAGTCTTGCATTAAAGTTCTAGGTATGTCAGTTTAAAAACAAGCCTGGTGATCCTATTCCTAATTAAAGGCTCACAAAGAAAAAGTGCCATGAAACCCTCCTCTTGGAAATAAAAGGAATTAAAGCTTGTGAACACCAACAAACTGCTCACTCCCAGACAGCATCCAAAGAACTGAGTATATCCAAAATAAGTAAGAAACAACCAATTAACAATATGATAGCAGCTCAATATTGGCTCATATGCTGCGAGAATTACAATTTGAAGCCTGGAACAGCTATGATGCTGGCAAGGAATCCCTTGGGGTAGGAGGCTGGTGAGGGAAGTTGGAATTATAAGGCAGGGACAAACTAGGTTTATATTTCACATAATTTGCTTAGTATCAAATATGTTATGAACCCTCTTCCCCTAGCTTAAGTGCTTAAAAGGCTAGGACGAAAGTGAACTTTAAATTACAAACATATCTATCACTTGTGACAAATCCCACAAAAGTTCTTATACTATCTGAAAAAAGCCAAGCCTATTCAACCCAGCTTGTTTTTCAGGCCTGCCCTATGTACTCAAAAATCAGAGGGTCCGCTGCTCTGTGATTTTGCTTGACGTTTAACAATAGGCCTCAGGGTTCACTGGTAATAGGGTGGATACTAACTCATTGAACCTATGCTTCTTGCGAGGACATTTCTCAATAAGGTCTGGCTCTGTACAAGAAGCAGCATTTGTAGGCCAACCCTGTACACCACTGGACAGCAAGCTTGAAAGCTAGGTGGAAATAAGTCTCAGCTGCTGAATATCCAGCATCCCAATTTTGTTTTAAAAAGTGTGAAAATTCCCAAGATCAAAACCCTATCAACTAAACGATGATGCCACATTAATGGGGTCACTGGTCTTTAGAGTCCTGGGGCTACATTCCGTAAAACGGCACAAGGCCACTGTCGATACTACATCCAATGCAAAAAGAGACAGTACCATAACAAATACAATGCGCTCTTCCCAGTGCAGGGATGAATTTGCTCCTATAATTCATTGAGTGCAGTGTTAAAAGATGAACTAGCAGTTTGAATAGCTGGTCCACGTTTTAATGCATAGGTAAGCAGGCACAGTTTTGATGAGCGGTCAGGGATCAACTCACAGTTGGATGCAGGCAAGCAGCGAGGGAGGGCATGCATCTGTGAGACTGCGCTGGTGTTCCCTTCCAAGTGGGTGCAAAGCAGCAGTGAGGGAATGTACAAAAAGTTATTTACCTTCAGTAAAGATGTTTCTTGTGGATACTATTCACCAGCAGGTTACTCACCACGAAAATTAATATCTACATAACAAACCTCAGTTGGAGGGTCTGCGAATCAGCACAAGCAAGGGTTGTGTTTTACAGACTATAACAAAGGAAATCTCTAGCACTTACCCCAGTGTAGTGTGCCACCTACAACCAAATCGGAGTCTACCCACTACCAGAGAGGTGTGAAAAGTGCACATGGAACATTGCTCTCGGACTTCACCGGTCGGGCACAGGGGAGAGTTATTTCAACTTTTCAACACCCAGTCTGGCGCCCTGGGGGAGAATAATTAGGTGAGGAATCTGTTAAGTTACCTATCAGAACCATACGCAGGAGGGGCCCTCCAAGCACCTAAAACCGCTCGTGTAATAGCAAAAGGCCTGAGGGTGCAACAACAGGGGCAAACCGATTTTCCAAAGCAAGTGGTGATAGAGGTTTCGACCACCGGTGTCTGCTTCAGGACATAGCTCACTAGAGTCCAACAACCATTTACAAAACCAAATAATTATTTTATTATGGAGACAGAGGTGTTACTGTTCCAACACCCATTGAGTGACTAGGGGCCCATATAATGGTGGTTGAGACTGCCCGCTGCCAGGGGTATCGGTGGCATTAGAGATGCCCACTGAACCCAATGGCTTGATGCGTTGATACTGAGAAATGGACTTTGGGGTTACAACTTGACTCTGAATTTAACAGGCAACATTCTAGACCCAGATAGGCTAGAACAATGGTTGGAGTGGTTTTTGGACTTAAGATGACCACTCCATCCGAAAGACTCTGGCACTCTTTAGGGGGTGTGGGAGCAAACTATCTTTGACCGTCATTTTGCTTCTAGCGGCTTTCCAAGTTTCCAAAATTAACAGTACTCAGTTGATCTTCTATGCATGCCCTGAACCAACAGAAAACCCATACATGCCTGGAGCCACCACACTCGGGGGACCAAGCAACAAAAAAAAAAGATTAGGGTAAAGTCATGGCTGGGAAACGTTCTTGTGCAAGGGAGCCTGCAGGGAACTACAAAGTATTGAAAACATTTGTTCCTGAAGAGAATTACCATGTTTGGAAACATCATCTTCAGAGTGCTCTACTGGCCAGCCGGTCAGAGCAAGGGAGGTCGGGCTTGCACCAAAAGATTCTTTAGGCCACACAGAATTAGAAAATATATAGATTTAAGCTTTCCTGAGTTTGATATCTGTCATATAATAATAAGTGATTCTATCACAATTTTTGTGATCTGCTCGAATATTAATTACATAATTGATTATGCAGTCTAGATTACGCCGGAAAACCTACATATATTTGGGATTGCCAGACTCCAGTCATTCAGTGGAACATCTCATCGGTTACCGTTCCAGGCTGTTTGCTTGTCCGTTTGAGAAATGCAACAAAATATTGAGCAATTGTTTTTTTTACAAAATATTAAAATATCTCCACATTTTTCATTATATCTTCGGGCCGCAATCAAATAAAAGAACTGAAGGGCTGTTGGCAGTTCTCACCTGCTTTCTGATCCATACCTGTCCATAGCAGCCGGGCTTATGTGAATGATACCAGAAGTCCCTGAGGTGGCTTTAGAGCGCTCCGTGAATCGTGAATCAAGTGCTTTCATGGGCTCAATTTTGGATGAGGGTGTTAAAAGGGAAGATGGTGCGATAGGGACTGTCGCTGAGGTAGTGTTCGTACTGTAGAAAAACAAAAGGAAGATAGAGGGCGTCACAGTGAAAATAAACATTGAGGGGGATGACATCAAAAACAGTGCTGAAATGGAATAAGTATAGAGGCAATATCTGTATCTCTCCGACAATTGAACTCAGGAATGAGAGACATCGGATACTGGGAGGGGAAGCACTGGATCAGCATAACACTGAATAAAGGGTCCTGAGAGGCCACTGGTCAGGAGGACTCCTGGTTAAAGGGCTGGTATGACAAAGCAAGTGCCACGAGGGGCGATCTATCTACACGGATTCGCAATGAGGTTGATTGGCAGTGCGGTGAAGGGGGCGGAGGAATGGAGGTAATGGTAATGGTAGACATCTTCGTATTGTCAAAATATGTGTTATGCTCGCTGTATTGTTTATCAATAAAAAGTGTCTTAAAAAAAAACAGTGCTGAACAGATGAGATAAATTATTCTGCCTGATACTTTTAATGAACAGACAGACATCCCAAACACCGCACCACTGGCAAGAAAGTCACCATCCATACCTTTTAATTTTTATTTTCACCCTGGTGGTCTTGTGGGCTTCATGCCCCCTCACAGGCAGACTGGGGCATGTACCTAGTATCTGCTCACCCCAGTGGCGACTAGGGGAAGCAGAAAGCCCATCATGAAAAACAAATAAGAAACAGAATGGAGTGTGGGGCTTGACAGCTTTGGCATTGAGCTCACCCTCCATTTCCAGGCAACCAAGAGTCTATCTTGGGCATTTACCCCATCTTGGCCAGTCAATATGTAAACCTATGCCTAAAGAAATTAATTGAGGATGGTTGCAATATTCAGGCTCTGGGTTTCGGGGCAGAAGGACTTTTTTTGGCTACATTGTGGAAGCAGATTGATGGCAGGATAGGCCCACCAGTTCGTTTGATTATTTTTGTTTATATTTGCGTCTGTGTCAAGTGTGCTATCTACCCTCAATGGGGTCCTGGTCTGGTGACGATAGGGTAAACCTGATACCAGGAGGGGCTCTGTTCCCAACCCATTCCTGTTTGGTTTTACTTTTTCTATTCCTCAAATCTAGTCTGCTTTCTAAATCCCACAATTTGTCTCCACCAAGGGATAGAAAGGCTGTTTCGGCTCTTGGGGTGAGAATACATCCCGATGCCAGGATGAGACAGCCACTATAAAAAAATATATATAGAGATTACTTAATCTGGTTATTTCTACATTAATGGCACCTTCTTTTCAGTCTAACCATAAGGCCATGTTGAAGCATCTCACTTGGAAATTAGCTTTTTGCTGGCTATTTCATCTTCTGGGAGGGTCCGTGACATTCAAGCTTTATCTTCAATTGAACCCTAACAGTCTTCCACATAATAGAGTTGTATTAAGCACAAGTCCAACCTTTCTACCCAAGGTAGTTCTGGATTTTCATATTAACAAGACGGGTAACACAGTTTTTTATGCGCTTAACTTTTTAAAATCCGAACTCAGGCTTAGGGCGAGCTGCGACTAACCAGCCTGACTCTTGTCACTATTCCCGGTACTATGTACTTTAGCCTGTTTAACTAATAACACGATCAAGCGCAAGGTCTTATTGCACCATCTAGAGCATTTTGTTTAGCGGGTATCCTATGTGGGTTTGTGAGATTTGACTGCATACATTTTTATATTGCATATAATATGTTTAAACCAGGTATGCTCCCGTCTGGATTGTACGTACTATATTTTATCTTCTGCTTTTATGGTTTTATCATATGAAACCAAATAAAGTTATTGGTATATTTTGTATTTGTACTTACTGTAATCTGTAGTATAGGAATCCTCACTGAAGTCATAAATGACCCTCCCTCTTATCGAATCAGAATAATTTTCAATATCAAAGATCTGTTTGTTTACCTTATGTTCACCTTTCAAAAGAACTGTGGCTGTAGGGCAAATTACAAGTACAAGACAAGCTGGAAGCTGAAAGCTGCAGACCTCTTAACGTGGTATAATGAATTTTTTACCTAATGCCATCTTAACCTGGCAGGCATCTTTTTATTTTCATTTTTTTCTACTGAAATTGGACTGTTTAAGGCTGCATAGCTTTTAGGTACTGCACTTTTCAGCTAGATACTACTTGGTAGGTTCTTTAAAAATAATTACTCTGGACTGAGAAAAACCAGCAGTACCTGTTCTTTTCTCTGGAGGAGACATGTTCATTGTTCTTTTTTCAAAATAGTAACCTGCACTGAAATAAATAAACCATATCTCTCGCTCTCTCTCTCTATATATATATATATATATATACACACACACACATATATTCATTCACTGAAAAAGTCTCTCTCTCATATATATACATATCTCTATATACACACACACAGAATGAATATCTAGATCTTTCGCTAAATATATATATATAGATAGAGAGAGAAAGAGAGAGCGAGAGAGAGAGAGAGAGAGAGAGAGATAGAGAGAGAGATAGAGAGAGAGATAGATAGATATTCATTAACTCAAAAAAACAAAGGTTGAAGTAACTTTATAGTTAGGTGAATGTGTTAGTGATAAAATTAACGATCTGAACTAAACAGAACCACTGAAATTCACCAGTTAGCACTCCGACCATGCACTGCTTATGACCCTACATATTACACCACTCATGACATATTCTATTATATCATTTATGCCATCACTGATGCCATCTCAAATGACATCACTCATGACATCATCCAATGAGTCTGTTAGTTTGTTTTTTAGTTTACATAGTGGCAGGTAACATGGTACTTCTTTACCTAATTTTGTACAGCCGGTGTCCAGCTAATGGGTGTGTTTACCTGTACTAAGTATTGTAAGCAGCCTTGAATTAATAGACAGAATTGTCTCAGCATGACAATTTCTAAGTAACTTAAAATAATATACACTAGCTATTACCTATGCATATGTGTTTCTTTTGCTTCAGAAGATGGGCTATTAGTTAAGTTTTCACCACTGAGGGCTAAAGATAGTATGATCTTTTTCACCTTAAGACCGTGGTTATTTTAACTGAATAGTCTGTTTGCCAAGTGTTGCACAGTGTACACTCTTCTTAGAAGATACTTTTAATACTCTGTAGTGTATTTCTCATGAGAGTTTCACTGTCTGGAAACAGTGTGTTTGAGAGTAAACTCTCTTCATAGAGTGAGCACTGTTTACAGTACCCACTTACCTACTCATATCAACTTCATTTCTCAATGTAGGTTGGTGACTGCCAGGGGTTTAATATAAATAAACGCTGCGCATAGTAGGTCATTCATTTTGGAACAGATGTTGAGTATTTTGAGGAACTTTACTTTTTCTGAACAGTATTTACATTTTGAAAACCCTGTGCAATAAGGGTTTCCCATATATCTGTGGTTGATTGTTAATGTGTACTAGGCAACCCGTGAAGTGTATGCTATAGGGTCACTGTTGCACATAAAACATGCTTGCTACACCTAAAGGAGTTGCATCTGTGATGGCATTAATGATGCTACATATTACTCTGAGCTATCTTGAGGTTACTTTCACAGTTCTAATGCCATACCTGCTTATTGAGCGATGTGTACAAAAAGTTTGGATGATGTCATCAATGATGCGATTTGAAGTCATCATTGATGTCATGGATGATGTTACAGAACATGTCATGAGTCATGTAATATGTGAGGTCATAAGCAGTGCATGGTCCTGCTAACTATACTTTAAATGGTTGCTTTCTATCGTTTTTTCCAATTCAAAACGTTAATGTTATTACTGACCTGTTTAGCTAAGTTTAACGTTACTTTAAAGCTTGGCTTTTTCAGTGAATTTGTAATTTTTTTTTTAACCAATAACCATTCTATGTATCAAACCGGACTATAACGTTACTTTAGCCTCTGGTTTCTAGGTTTTTTTTAAAATAATGTTTGATTACAATACGTAAAGCCAGCCTCCCCTTCTGCACCTAGGCCCTGCAGCAAACCCCCAGAGGCAGCCAACCCCACGCTAAACACAGTCTTTTATCACGCACAACGTGGGGTTAGCTGCAGGGCATCCAACTCCCCACAGGCAGCCACTCGGAGGCAATGGGGTTGGTCGCGACTGGGGTTAGCCGCAAGGTCTGTCCTGCAGGCAAGCCTGCTGAACACAGCCTTTGGCCATGTGCAGAAGTGTATTGGCCACAGGGCTTAGCCTGCCACTACCTCCTGTGACCAAATACCCAGCAGGATATTAACCGTGCACAGCCTTTGGCATGTGCAGAGTAGGATTGGCCTTCGGGCACAGGGACTACTTTCCTTGGGGCAAAACATATATATATATATATATATTAAGGGGAGGCCATGTGGGCCCCTCTCCGAACTTCATTAGGCCCTGGGGCCCCCCCTAACCACCAAGGCCACATTTTATTTTACAGGAGAGGGGGGCCACATGACCCCTTTCCCTGAACCTCATTAGGCCCTTGGGACGCAATCCACCAGGGCATCAAGTATTTTAAAAAGGAGGGCGGCACGTACCTCATTATACCCTGGAGACCCCATCCCCAGGGCGTCTTTTAAAAGGGAGGGGAGCTGCGTGGCTGTGCTTCCTGGGACAGAGAATGTGAGCTGGCCCGAGAATGGGGTCCCTGGAGCCATTAATGGCTCAGGGATGGTGGGCTGTGTGACCTCCCTCCCTTTTTGTAAATTTAGTGCCACTGGGGATGGGAGTCCTGAGAGATCACGGCTAAAATAGCTGATGTTATTTGAATTTTGTTGGGGGGCAGGTGCTGGTCCCTTTAAGTCCCCCGCATGGGGCCTAGGGAGGGGAGGGTATCCCTATTATATTACTTTATTATTTTTTTTTAACTTAAAGACAAGGGACTACGCTCCCGAGCTCTGCAATACCTGCCAGCAACATTTTTCTGATGTTGATGGAAGCCAATCAGCTCTCGTTCCTGTGGGGTATGACTTCCACGGTAGCAAATTGGCCCAAGGGAAGAAAATTCTCCCTGAACCACTCAGAACGCTCCATTTCTTTACAGGCACTCCCACGAGAGTCTTTCGAGCCTCTCACGGACCCACCCATGTAGATATACAAATATTTTTGACTCTTAATTTAAAAAAAGCAAAAAAATACTGAAGGGATTTACACCAAATCACAAAAAGCATAATCTGCTGCCCAAGATCTAGCTCCCTGCCAAAATTCGTGCAATTCCGTTCAGCAGTTTTTGACGTAGCCCTTCTTGAAGAAATCTATGGAAAATGCAGGGGATTTGGCGTTTTGGTACCCCTCTCTTTTCCTCAGTAGCACCATTCTGGAAAGTGTATGTATGTATGTATATCGAATATGCTACTTACCAGTATGCATCTGTTCTTGGCATGTAGGGCTGCTGACATTCATATCTGTGCATAGATCGCCGCCTAGTGTTGGGTCCGGATGATTGCACATTGTTGTCCTGGAAGAGTCTTCGAAGTATCACGAGATAGGTGGCTCCTCCCCTAGACTACAGTGCGCATGGGCATCCTCTCCATCCTTAGATTGTTTTTCGCCATTGTGGCAGTGATGGAGTAGATACAGTAAGTGATGACCATGCTATACAGTAATTCTGAGTGCTGCAGCCGCTACAGGCGCCGGGGAGGAGGGTGGGCGATATGAATGTCAGCAGCCCTACATGCCAAGAACAGATGCATACTGGTAAGTAGCATATTCGGTTCGAGGCATGTGGGCTGCTGAATTCATATCTGTGCATAGATTATATAGCAGTCCCTCCATTAGCGGCGGCTGCCCGTGTCAGCTGCAGCAGTCTGAAAAAGGGTCTTGAGAACAGCCTGTCCTACAGCTGCCTGCTGTTTTGAATGTACATCTACACAGTAGTGTTTAGTAAATGTATGTATAGTGGACCATGTGGCTGCTCTACATATTTCCTCTAAAGGAATGTTCCCTAGGAAAGCCATGGACGCCCCTAACTTTTGTGTTGAGTGAGCTCTTGGAGGAATCGTTAATGTGTGTTTAGCTTTTTGATAGCATATTTGAATACATTTAACGATCCATCTGGCTATCCCTGCTTTGGAAATGTCGTTGCCCTTGTGTTGTGGAGAAAAGGCAACGAACAGTTGTTTTGTTTTCCTAAAATCCTTTGTTCTGTCTATATAGTACATGAGGGCCCTCTTTACATCTAGTGTATGGAGCATTCTCTCTGCGACATTTTCTGGATTTGGAAAGAAAACAGGCAGTTCAATATTCTGATTTATGTGGAACTGCGATATTACTTTAGGCATGAATGTGGGGTTGGTACGTAGTACAACTCTGTTTGCGTGAACCTGTATGAATGGCTCTTGAATGGTTAGTGCCTGGAGTTCACTAACTCTTCTCAACAAAGTGATTGCCACTAAGAAAGCTACTTTCCAGGTGAGGAATTGAAGCTCACATGAATGTAGAAGTTCAAAAGGTGGACCCATCAATCTGGTGAGGACCACATTCAGGTTCCACACCGGTGCCGGTGGGTGTGTTGGAGGAATCACTCTTTTGAGTCCCTCTAAGAAGGCTTTGATGGCAGGCACTTTGAATAAAGAGAGGTGCTGCCTGTTCTGAAGATAGGCTGCTATTGCGGTTAGATGTATACGGATAGAGTTGTATGCCAGATTGCATCGGTATAAGTGTAACAGGTAACAGATGATGTTCTGAATGGATGCATCCAGCGGATTAATGTCATTGTTTTTACAGTAAATGACAAATCTTTTCCATTTAGCCGCATAGCAAGCTCTGGTCGTGGGTCTCCTGGCCTCCTTGATGATAATATACATTCTGGAGGCAGGTTCAGGTAGTCAAACTCTAAGACCTCAGGAGCCAGATCGCCAGGTTCAGCTGTTGCGGATCTGGGTGCTGAATTTCGCCATGGTTCTGTGTTAAAAGTCTGGGTGTGAGCCGCAGTCTTTGATGCGGCACCACGGAAAGTTCTAGCAACGTGGTGTACCATGGCTGGCGTGCCCACATTGGAGCAACCAGGATGAGTGTCATTGAGTGTTGCCTTAGTTTGCGTGCCACTAGCGGTATTAATGGCGCTGGGGGAAAAGCGTACGCAAATCTGCCTGACCAGTTCATCCATATCGCATTGCCCTGCGACTGTGGATGCGGGAACCTGGCGGCAAAGCTTTGGCATTTTGCGTTTTCCTTTGTGGCGAATAGGTCTATCTCTGGATGACCCCACTGCTGGAAGTACGGTTGGAGTACTGATGGATGTAGCTCCCACTCGTGCATTTGGTGGCTGTGTCTGCTGAGCAGATCCGCCATGTGGTTGTCCTTGCCCGGGAGGTGTTCCGCCATGAGGAACATGTTCCTCTGAATGGCCCACCTCCACATGCTCTGAGCCAGATGAGACAACTGTGGAGAGTGTGTTCCTCCCTGTTTCTGTATGTAGTACATGGCAGTCATGTTGTCCGTCCGGATCAACACGACTTTGCTGCACAAGTGTACTTTGAATGCCTTCATTGCCAGGAAGATTGCCATCAGTTCCAGAAGGTTGATGTGCATCTTCTTTTGCTGTGTCGTCCATAGTCCCTGCACCGTGTAATTGAGTACATGAGCTCCCCATCCCTGGAGAGACGCGTCCGCCGTCAGTACGATTTGTGGAACAGGCTCCTGGAACGGTCGGCCCTTGCAAAGGTTTTGTGGATTCCACCAATGCAGAGAGTTGTATGCCCGACCGCTCACCAACACTAGGTCTTTTAATTGCCCGTGAGCCTGATTCCATTGACGTGCCAAGCACTCCTGAAGCGGGCGCATATGTAGTCTCGCGTGCGGGACTATGAAGATGCAAGAGGCCATCATGCCTATCAACTGCATGAACACTCGCGCTGGGAGGGAGTGTTGAGGTCTGAACCTCTTTATCAGCAGTTGCATGCTGTTGATTCTCACTAAATTTGGCTGAGCTTTGGCTGCCAGAGTGTCTATGGTTGCGCCCAGGTACTGCCGTACGTCGGCGGGTTGAAGATGTGACTTTGGATAATTGAGTGAGAATCCCAGACTGTGAGGAAGGTGAATGGTGTGGGATATGTGGCTGGCACACTGCTGGGCTGACTTTGCCTGAACAAGCCAGTCGTCCAGGTAAGGGAAGACGTGAATGTGCTGTCTCCTTAAGTGTGCAGCCACTGTCGCTAGGCACTTGGTAAAGACTATGGGCGCCGTTGTTACTCCGAAAGGGAGGACTTTGAACTGATAATGCTGATCCTGAATAGTGAACCTGAGATATTTTTTGTGTGATGGGTGTATGGGTATGTGGAAATACGCATCCTTCAAATCTAGTGTTGCTAGGAAGTCTCCCTGACTGAGTAACGGCAGAACCTGCTGGAGGGTGAGCATATGAAAATGCTCTGACAGAATGTATTGGTTGAGAGGTCTCAGGTCCAGTATAGGTCTGAGAGACCCGTCCTTTTTTGGGATCAAGAAGTACAGAGAGTACACCCCTGACCCTCGTTGTTCTACAGGCACGAGCTCTATGGCTCCTTTTTGCAGCATACTTAGTACTTCCTGCTGCAATAATGCCAAGTGCTCTGCGGACATAGGACGGTGTCTTGGTGGTATTTTGGGTGGATTGGATGTTAATTCCAGACAATAACCGTACTGGACAATTTCTCTGACCCACCTGTCTGTGGTGATGGATCTCCAGACTGGCAGGAACTGTTGGAGTCTCCCCCCGACCGGTGTCATGTGGTCGGGGAACAGTGACAAGACATCACTGTTTGTTATTTGCGGAGGACCTGGTGTTGTTGTGTCCTCGTCCTCTGCCTTTGGTGCTGGATCCACGATATCCACCCCTATTGTTCTTATTATAGGTACTCTGGGTATTTCCTTTAGTGTACTGCTGCTGGGACCCCTGACCTCTAGCTGCTCCTCTATTACCGGGGCGACGAAAGGAGCCACTCCGAAACTGCTGCGACTGTAGAGCCCCCATAGATTTCGCAGTTTCAGTGTCCTTTTTAATCTTTTCTAGTGTAGTGTCAACCTCGGGGCCAAATAAAAAGTCTGGGTTGACTGGTTGATTTAAGATATTATTTTGAATCTCAGGTTTGAAACCTGATATTCTTAGCCATGCGTGCCTCCTCAACATCACACTAGTGTTGATTGCCCTTGCTGCAGTGTCAGCTGCATCTAGTGTGCATTTGATGGACGCATTTGTAATGAGTTGTCCCTCTCTGATGAGGAGCTCCGCTCCATCTTTATAATCATCTGGTAGGTGTTCTAGCAGTGTTTCTAGGGTATCGTAGTGTGACCTGTCGTATCGGGCCAGGAGTGCCTGAGTGTTGGCAATGCACCAGATGTTTGCGGCTTGTGCTGCTATCCTTTTTCCTGATGTTTCTAGCACTTTGGACTCCTTGTCCGGAGGAGGAGCATCACCGGTAGTTTGTGAGTTAGCTCTCTTGCGAGCATTAGAAACTACCATGGAGTCCAACGGCAATTGACCCTTAATGTACATTGGATCTCCTGGGGCTGGTTTGTATTTTTTCTCTATTCTCGGGTTCAATACCCGTGCTCTGGTTGTCTCCTTAAAGATGTCCTTAGCATGTTTAATAACCCCCTTTAACATTGGTAGAGTCTTGACCGTTCTTTCCGATGTGGAGAACGTGTCCACCAAGAAATCCTCCTCCACAGAGTCAGAATGAAGTTCCACTCCGTGATTGGCAGCCGCTCTTTCAATGAGGGCGTTAAAAGCAGCAGTATCTTCAGTGGGAGATGGTTTTATATTATAAGGATGAGTGTCAGGAACATTTTGTGGGTCTCCTGGGTCATTAGGGTCTCCCCATGCTTGATCCTGGTCTTGCTGGTGTTCATCAGGGTCAGTATCCACAGGATAAGTGGTATCCTCAGTATAGCCCTCTCCTGCATCCGCCTCCGAATGTGTGGGAGAAAAGGATGGTGGTTCCTGATTATATGTGTGGTAAGGTTCTACAAGCACGGGTGTCGAACCTGCCGCCATTTTCCTTTTTAGTGGAATTTTGTGAGAGTCCAAAGCCTTTTCTGGAACAATTCTCCGCTTGCGGAACAACAGCCTACCAGTGTCGGTGTCGATAAACTGGTCCTGTGAGTCTTCGACATCAGTTCTTTCCGTGGACACTGTTCTTGGTTGTGCGATACTCTTCCTAAGTCCGAACATCTTCGGTGCCCCCGGTGTTGGCAATCCAAACTTGATCGGTGCCGGCGCCGAGTGAGCCTTGGCGACCTTGTGCGGTTCGGGGCCCGTTTTCGGTCCGAGAGTGGCCCGTTCCCTGATGCGCTTTAGGGACTCCGACACCTGTTGCAACGTGAATGCGGACGGTGCTTTGGAACCGACAGGCTCTCTGGAGACAGGCCTCGACCCGGTCTCCGGTTTCTTTCCAGTCTTCGGGTCTTCGATCCGAAGTTTTGGATCGCCGCCCTGTTGATCCGGTATTTTGGCAGTATTAGCACTATTCGGTGTTGATGTAGTCGGATCGACCACCTTGACCTTGGTTGTTGGTGCACTAACTTTCGGTGCTATAGGCCTCTGCGTTTTCTCGGGACCGAAGGCCTTCTTCTGTTTCTCGTGCCGAAGTCCTTTTTTGGTTTCTCGGTACCGAAGTCCTTCTTTCTTTGGTCGGTTCCGACGTCCTTCTTCTGTGTCGACGGATTGAAGGTTTCGATGCCTTCGATCCGACCTGAACCAGTTGCACTTTCGGTTTCGATTTGACCGGTTGTAACGCCCTGAACGTCTCAGGATCGTTTAACAGACACGACAATGAGGACGCAACCACTTGTGAAGGGTTAGTTCTTTTAATGAAGGCAAATAAAATACAAAGAACAAACAAAAGTTATAGTCACTGGAATCCTCCAGGCTAAGTACGTTACCAGCCCACAGCACGGATGGTCCTAACCGTCCTCTGCATATACGCCGATCCCGGCGTATGCCAACAGAGGGCAGAAATGAAATGGCCGACAATGCCAATCGGTAGGCTGTGAGGGGCACGAAGAGTGTTGGGGAGAATCGAGGAGTCAGGGAAACACCCAGCCGGGGTCTCTACCTGAAGGGAGCAGCCGCTCAACCTCTTCCTCAGACTGCACCGGGACGCGGAGTCACCTCCTGGTGATGCGTCACCGATACCCCAATCACAAGCAAGAAGACTGAACCGAGAGCAGCCGCTCGATCGATCCTGTGGACTTCCGAGTCTGTAACGCGGCAAACACCTCCTGGTGTGCGTTACAGCTGGCAGTCCCTGTGTCTCTGGTCGGGCTGGGAGTTACGACTCCAACCAGCAAAAGCGCCACTGCGCTTGGACTCAGCCGAGTCAAAAAGCGAAGCTCAATGGTTGACCGGTAGAGCTTCCGGGTCCTTCACCGGTGACGATGGGGCAAGACACGGCCCAGGGAGTAACGACTCGACCTACCTCCGTTCTTGCCTTACTGGAGCACCACTCCGGAACACTGCTCTTCACGAAGCAGGTACGTCGGTGTAAACACAATATCCGACAGCCTTGTACCTCCCGGTTCCTCCCTTTATAGGGCGTGTTTTCCTTGAGTTATGTAACAGCTCTCCTGTTTACATAAGGGCGTGTTTCCCTTGAGTTATGTAACAGCTCTCCTGTTTACATAAGGGCGTGTTTCCCTTGAGTTATGTAACAGCTCTCCTGTTTACATAAGGGCGTGTTTCCCTTGAGTTATGTAACAGCTCTCCTGTTTACATAAGGGCGTGTTTCCCTTGTATGACAGGAATTCTTGACAGTACATCCTCCCTCTCAGCGGCTCCCCACGGGTCCAGCGCTGGCAGGAAAACGCCGATGGAACAAGGAGACCAAGCGCGGAGCATGAACCCCTTCAGCCGGTTCCCATGAATGCTCCTCCGGGCCATAGCCTTTCCACGCAACCAGGTACCACAGCTTCCCCCTGCGCCATTTGGACGCCTGTATGCCCGACACTTCATACTCCACCTCCGACTCCACGCATACCGGCCTAGGTGTCCCAGACGGCTTGGAGGGTGCTGGTTTGAGCAATGATACATGAAAGACAGGGTGTATCCGCAATGACTGGGGCAAGCACACCTTCACGTTCACGGGACCCATACACTTGGTAATTCGATAGGGGCCCATGTACTTGGGATGGAACACACTGTTCTTTCGAAACCTCATGTTTCTTGTGGATATCCAGACGTAGTCTCCCGTGCGGTACAGTGGCCCGGGCCTTCTCTTCCTATCTGCCGCAGCCTTGTATCTTCTCTTGGCCTCTATTAGGACAGCCCTTGAGCGCATCAACGTGTCTTTTATGTGTGCCACCCTGTCCGCTGTGGCGGGAATCCTGTCCTCTCTGAACGGATGTAGAAATGGCAAGAACCTGGGATGTTGGCCATAGTTGCTATAGAACGGAGATGACTGTGTGGAGCTGTGAGTGGCGTTGTTATAGGCTATCTCTGCAACCCATAGCAAGTCGACCCATTCTTCCCTGCCCTGGTCCACAAAACATCGCAGATACTGTTTGAGCGTTTGGTTCAGGCGCTCGGTTTGGCCGTCCGTTTGAGGGTGGTAGCTGGTGGACAGGGCGGTCTTAACATGCAGCGCAGTGCACCAAGTCTTCCAGAATTGCGCAGTAAACTGCGACCCCCGGTCCGACACGATCACCCCAGGTAATCCATGCAGTCGTACCACATTCTTTAGGAGTAGTGACGCCAATTCCCCGGCCGTAGGGACTCTCTTGCAGGGGATGAAGTGCCCCATTTTCGTCAAGTAATCCACCACCACCAGTATTGCCGTCATCCCCTGGTCTACCGGTAGGCCCACCACGAAGTCCAGTGATATGCTATCCCATGGTCTATCCGGGGTCGGAAGTGGATGTAAGAGCCCTTGGGTTCGGCCATGGTCGGCCTTCATGGTAGCACACGTAGGACACTCCTGTCCCCACCTCCTGACATCCACTCTCATGGTTGGCCACCAGAAATGCCGTCCCATGCTAGCCACCGTTTTTTCAAAGCCCAAATGACCTGCGCATGGAGAGTCATGGCACCAGATGAATGCTTGTTTCCTTAGCCTAGGCGTGGGTATCAATAGGCACCTGCCCTTCAGGGGTATCCCGTCCTTCAGCTGCCATTCTCTGTGACTGAGGAGCCACCTCCGCCATGCGAATGACCTGATCCCTCTCTTTATTCCCCTCAGGAAAGTATCCGGTTGGATAACCCCCAATACCATCCTCGGGGAAATGATGGAACGCTCGGTTGCAGGCAATGGTTCCTTAACTGCAGATTGACGGGACAGGGCGTCCGCCTTCCGGTTTTCCGTCCCCGGCCGATATGTGATGCGGAAGTTGAACCCCGCAAAGAAGATCATCCACCGCAGCTGCCTGGGAGAAAGGTGTCTAGTGGCCGTCATGAACTGTAGGTTCCGATGGTCCGTGTACACCGATACCACATGTCTTGCCCCCATCAACCAATGCCTCCATTCGGTGAAGGCGTCCTTGATTGCGAGAAGCTCCTTCTCCGCAATATGGTAGTTGCGTTCGGCGTCGTTGAGTTTGCGGGACATGTACGCAACGGGATGAAGCACCCCTGTGTCGTGGTTGCGTTGGGACAAGATAGCCCCCAGCGCCACATCCGACGCGTCCGCTTCCACCACGTAGGGGAGATCCGGATCGGGTTGAGCCAACACCGGCGCCTTACCAAAGGCGCTTTTCAGGGCCTCAAAGGCTTTGTTCGCTTCAGGGGACCAGACAAACTCCTTGGACTTCCTCAGTAGCTGTGTGATTGGGGCCACCACTCCTGAAAATCCATCTATAAACCGCCTGTAAAAGTTGGCGAAGCCAATGAAACTTTGGACGTCCTTCACGCTTTGGGGCACCGGCCATTCTTTCACCGCCTTGATCTTTCGTTCTGCCATCTCCTGTCCCTCTGGACTCAGCATCACTCCGAGGAATTCCACGGATGTGACGTGGAAGTCACACTTGCTGAGTTTACAAAACAGCATGTTTTCCCTCAGCTTTTGGAGCACAGCTTTGACGTGGTGTACGTGCTCCTCCACACTGGACGAATAGATGAGGATGTCGTCGATATATACGACCACGTAGATATCCAACTCCTCTCTGAATACCTCATTCAAAAAGTACTGAAAGGCTGCCGGGGCGTTGCACAGACCGAACGGCATGACGAGGTACTCAAAAAGGCCGAACCTGGTCTTAAAGGCGGTCTTCCACTCGTCTCCGTCCCTCATGCGCACCAGATGGTATGCCCCTTTCAAATCCAACTTGGTGTAGATACGAGCTTTCTTGACCTGTTCCAGAAGTACACTGATGAGAGGCAAGGGGTACCGATTTTTTATGGTTATCGCATTCAATGCCCTAAAGTCCACACAGGCTCTCAGCTCCCCATTAGCCTTCGGGATGAAGAAGAGTGGCGAGGCGGCCGGAGACTTGGACGGGCGGATGAATCCTAGCTTGAGGAGTTTATCCAGGTACCCCCGGAGATGCACGTTTTCAGGCTCCGTCAGGGCATACAGCCTGCCGCTGGGAACGCTGGCCCCTGGCACCAGGTCGATCTGGCAGTCAAACTGTCTATGTGGTGGTAGCACTTCCGCCTTCACCTCATCAAATACATCCTCAAAACTGTGATAAGCCTGGGGGAGAGCCACATCTTTTTCTGCCGCTGTAGCCACCGTCTGACTCCCGCTCTCATCTGCGTCAAGGGATTCCGTTCTTATTCCACAATGCAGGATGCAATACGGTGACGTCATTTCGATGCGATGTGTTGGCCAATCCACAAAGGGGTTGTGTTTCTGTAGCCACGGCAATCCCAATATGACGCCATATTGGGGCGCTCGGATGATGTTAAAATCGATTTGTTCCAAATGGTTCCTCCCATATCTCATCGGAAGGACCCCCCGTGTGCTGTCCGATGGGCCCCGTCACCAATCGCCTTCCGTCTACCGCATAGACGTCTTCGGGTACTGCTTTGGGAAGAAGCACTAGCCCTAGCCTGCATGCCTCGTTGTGGTCCATAAACATGCCAGTGGCCCCTGAATCCACCATGGCCACAACGGGTATCCACTGGTCATGCACTCCCACGTGCACCGTGATAAACAGGTGTCGTTGTCCCTTAGTGACCGAGTTGGAAAGTGAAGGGATGGATGAGTGACTCCGAGATGCCCCTTCTCTGGTCTTGGAGTCCTCTAGTTTTCCGCCGGTATGTCCACCACGGCTGTTACCGACCGGTTGGCCCGATAACGTGACGTCTTCGGTTTGGCAGGGCATTCACGTACGTAGTGGCCTTTTTTGCCACAATATAGGCACAATCCTTGTTTACGGCGTGACTCTTTCTCCGTGGCTGTGAGGCTCGCTCGTATTGCGCTGATGTCCATGGGTTCTCCCTTGGATGCGGTGGAAGTTTCAGGACTTCCCACCGTCACATAGGATGGAAGGGATTTTCCTTTTCTCCCATGATCCCCCTTTCTTTCACTTAGCCTATGTTCCAGCCGTAATACCAGGTTGATAAGGCCCTCACATGTCTTGGGTTGAGGGTCAATATGAGCCACGGCGTCCTTGAGCTCATCGCACAGCCCTTGATGGAAGAGCGCCGTCTGTTTAGCAACAGGCCACTTGGTTTCCGCAACCAGCCTTCGGAACGCGTTGAGATACTGCACCAGGTCGTTGGATCCCTGTCTCAACTCAAGCATTTCACGGTCCGCCGTGTACGAGTCAGCCCTTCTGTCGAATACCTTCAGGAATTCCTCGCGAAAAGCACCCCAATCACATAAGAGGGGGTCGTCCCTGCTCACCAGAGGTACGGCCCATTGTGCCGCGTTTCCAGCCAAATAGGATATAAGGAAAGCCACACGAGCCTGACTCGTGGGGAACGCCTTTGGTTTGCACGATAAATGTAGCGCCACTTGTGTGAGGAATACCTGCACTGTGTTAGGATCCCCACTGTACCTCTCTGGTGTTGCCAAGGGGATGGCTACCGGCATTTCCACTACTACCGCAGGGGTCTGGTTCGTGAGGGAGGTGCTGGGCGTGAGCGGGTCCAATTGGATAGCATCCAGTCTGGCTTTTACATCGGCTGTTTCTTGCCTAGAGGCAGCCACTTCAACTTGCATGGCCGCTAATGCAGCCAGCACATCATCAAGTGTTGCCATGTCTGTTATCGACCGGGAGACAGTTAGTGTTATTAGGGTCGGATATTTTGTAACGCCCTGAACGTCTCAGGATCGTTTAACAGACACGACAATGAGGACGCAACCACTTGTGAAGGGTTAGTTCTTTTAATGAAGGCAAATAAAATACAAAGAACAAACAAAAGTTATAGTCACTGGAATCCTCCAGGCTAAGTACGTTACCAGCCCACAGCACGGATGGTCCTAACCGTCCTCTGCATATACGCCGATCCCGGCGTATGCCAACAGAGGGCAGAAATGAAATGGCCGACAATGCCAATCGGTAGGCTGTGAGGGGCACGAAGAGTGTTGGGGAGAATCGAGGAGTCAGGGAAACACCCAGCCGGGGTCTCTACCTGAAGGGAGCAGCCGCTCAACCTCTTCCTCAGACTGCACCGGGACGCGGAGTCACCTCCTGGTGATGCGTCACCGATACCCCAATCACAAGCAAGAAGACTGAACCGAGAGCAGCCGCTCGATCGATCCTGTGGACTTCCGAGTCTGTAACGCGGCAAACACCTCCTGGTGTGCGTTACAGCTGGCAGTCCCTGTGTCTCTGGTCGGGCTGGGAGTTACGACTCCAACCAGCAAAAGCGCCACTGCGCTTGGACTCAGCCGAGTCAAAAAGCGAAGCTCAATGGTTGACCGGTAGAGCTTCCGGGTCCTTCACCGGTGACGATGGGGCAAGACACGGCCCAGGGAGTAACGACTCGACCTACCTCCGTTCTTGCCTTACTGGAGCACCACTCCGGAACACTGCTCTTCACGAAGCAGGTACGTCAGTGTAAACACAATATCCGACTGCATTGTACCTCCCGGTTCCTCCCTTTATAGGGCGTGTTTTCCTTGAGTTATGTAACAGCTCTCCTGTTTACATAAGGGCGTGTTTCCCTTGAGTTATGTAACAGCTCTCCTGTTTACATAAGGGCGTGTTTCCCTTGAGTTATGTAACAGCTCTCCTGTTTACATAAGGGCGTGTTTCCCTTGAGTTATGTAACAGCTCTCCTGTTTACATAAGGGCGTGTTTCCCTTGTATGACAGGAATTCTTGACACCGGTGCTGGTTTTGGTTTCGATTTCACGGAATCGACTCCAGTCTTTTTTGATATCTCTGGCTCTTTTGAAATGTCCGAAGCCGGGCCTTCAGGCGGGGCTGTAGAACGATCCGACCGATCTTGGGTAAGGCCCGCAGGCGATCCCTCGACCTGAGCCTTATCAAGACTATCTCCCTCGGCCTCCGCATCGACGGATTGGCCTAGCTCCTCGCCTGAGCTATCTTCCTCGGCCCCAAGGGCCTCATCGTCGTCTCCTACCTCGTCGACGACGTCTTCATCCTCGAAGATCTCCTCATCGTCGTCGTCATATTGGGATTCCTGCTCCGAAGTATGGCCCGATTCTATCTTTTCGACGCTCTCGACTTCTTCATCCTCGGTGCTGAATATGTTAACCGGGTTAGGCACCGAGTTTTTGGCCTCCAATCTAGCCGCCAGTCTATTCCGAAGGGTCTTCTTCGACCGGAACCGGGCGCAGGCCATACACCTGGACTCATCATGATCCGGTGATAAACATTTGTTACACACCGGGTGGACATCAACGTGTGGATATTTTGCGTGACATAGAGGACATCTCTTGAAGGGAGTCCTCGATTCCATCTTCGAACGTTGATCGATGGTTGGACCGAAACTCGGGCCGAGAAGGGTGGATAAGTCCGAGAAACAAGTATAATAATTTATCGATACCGAACGCAAACAATACCGACGATATCTAAAGGCTTTTGGCCTTAAATAAAGCTTTCCTAACTTGAGCTAAGATAAGCACATCCGAACCCAATGGCGGAAAAAACAATCTAAGGATGGAGAGGATGCCCATGCGCACTGTAGTCCAGGGGAGGAGCCACCTATCTCGTGATACTTCGAAGACTCTTCCAGGACAACAATGTGCAATCATCCGGACCCAACACTAGGCGGCGATCTATGCACAGATATGAATTCAGCAGCCCACATGCCTCGAACATATGTATATATATGAACAAGGCTTGGATGCTTGGTTCAAACTGCCGCTGCTCCAGAACGAAGGGCGCGTCGTCCGTACGGATCAACCAGGCAAGATCCGTTATGAATCCACAATATTCCCAATCACCAAAGTGAAAAGTTGACGACGCCGTGTCTTGCTGATACACCAATTATTTAATTGTCAACTGCTGGACGCGTTTCGCCTGTCCTGCAGGCTTGTTCACCAACAGTATACAATAAAGTTTACCACCATTTAAAACACAAGAGAGCCGTGTCACATGAATAGACCTACAAACGTAGAGTGTTAGACAACAGACTAGTCGTTTTCCAATTATGAACATATAAATGCACTGTTTATCCGCGTATATAACTACAAGTGTAGTAAAATAAAATTCTAATACAATAATTCATTGCCCCTGCTAAACATTCAGCTAGACCTCACAATTTATGAGTAACTGATGAAATGAAAGCAGTAAATATGGAATGCGAGCCGATATTATTAGCCAATGAACAATGCTTAATCATGCTTATGGCCTATACTCTAACTATCGGGTAAGAAATCACATTCACAATTAGTGTATAGCCCCAGTGGGCTTAACAGTAGAAGCGGACAACTAATAGACAATCCGCATGTCTGATGCTGTGTGACAACTCTAGTGTGTTCCACCCAGTGTAAAAATTGATCATACGAAATCAAAAAATTATAACATACCAAAAACATTTTTGATATATAAAAATGGTTAAAAACATTCAGAAAGGGAAGAAGCTGGCATTCATTAGGACATTTATAAGTGCGTATGAAGATCCTCCTCCATATTCAAACCAGTAGGTATTTTACAATTTAATTTATGTACGAGGATTCCAATCTCCTCAGCTGTTTCTCTCGATTTCCTCCTCTCTTATTGAGCCTGACTGCATCAATTACAAAATAAGACAGCCCGGTTGTATTTTTCTGATGATGCCGTTCAAAGTGTCGTGCCACAGGATAGGATTTGTCTGCATTTTTTTTTTTTTTTTTTTTAATAAAAGAAATGTTATTGTTTTCACAACAAATACAACTAAAAGACACGGAATCAGACCGTATATATAGTACATTAGACAAATCACCATGCACAGTCATAATTATTACAAATAGGCCCAGGTCGGATACCTGGAAGTCCCCAGTGTCTCCTACCCTCCCCTCCACCCCCCCAGCCTCCCTAGCCATTCGAGTCAGAGGATTCCTCATCAGAAAGAGGAGGTGGATCACATATGTTACCCCTATACTTGTTCCATGCTCCCCACACTCTGACCCACTTTCGAGGACAACCCCGCCTGACAAAGACGGAGCGCTCAGCAAACATAGCCCTTCCATGTGGATAGCAACGGCGTCTCCACCGCTCCCCATTTATGGGCTATGTTCCGTTTGGCCGTCATGTTCCCAAGCGTCACCCAGCCCTGCGCCTGACGATTGAGATCTGTGGGCTCCCACACATTCAAGAGACAACGCCTGGGCTCAGGCAGCAGCGACACCCTGCTCACCTGTGACATCGTGCGCAGCACTCGCTTCCAGAATAGCTGGAGAACAGGACAGTCCCAGATCAGGTGATAGAAGGTTCCCTCCTCCCCGCAACCCCGCAGGCAGAAGGGATGCGGCGCTCTACCCAGTTTATGTAACAAGCTCCTGGTGAAGTATGAGCGATGTAAAATACGAAGCTGCACCAGCCGCAGCCTCGAGGGTATACCCGCCTCACGTGGCGAGGCCAGTGCCTCCCGCCAGTCCGGGTCATAAAAATCGCCGACCTCGCCGGCCCACCTCTCCCGCAATTGCCCCATAGGGTCTGGCAAGTTGTTGATCAATTTACGGTACGTGAAGGACGTGGCCCTCTTAGGCATGTATTCGGTCAACAACCTGTCCTCCAGTGGGGATGCCTCCGGAACCTGCACACCTGGGGTTAACTGTGTCGTCAGGGCATGTTTCATCTGTAGGTAGCGGAACCATTCTGAGGGAGCCAGCTCATATTGTTGTTGTAAGCGAGCGAATTGGACCACCTCCCCTTTGTGCACCACGTCGCCTATCACCGAGATCCCGATGGCGTCCCAAGCGTCAAAGCCCTTGCTGTCCCTCAGACGCCCCAGTCGTTTTGTATCCCAGAGGGGCGTAAGCTGCGTCAGGACTCCCCGCCAACCCAGCCGGGCCTGCGCCGCATGCCAGATAGAGACAGTCTGTCGCAGAGGGCTGATCAGCTGCGGGGCCAACCGGGCATCATATAGTGGAGCTAGCAGGCCCCTTTCACCCAGTATATCCCTATCTGCCTTAAACGCGGGGTCTGACTGAGGCGCATGGAGCCACTGGTTGATCACCTTAAGCTGTGCCGCCCAATAATAGAGCTGGATATCTGGGAGCGCAATGCCCCCATCGTACCACCCACGGATGTAGTAAAACACGCTTGTGCACAGGTAAAATTGTACTGCCTACGTACCTCAAACCACAAGGGCACTGGAGCACGTAGACAGCATGATCTGTTTTGCATGTGTAATGCCCTCTGATCTTGAATTCTTTGTTGGACAAATCAGATGTGTACATTGCAGTGTTAATGCCATGCACACAAGCTTTGCACTTTGTGCATTTCACAAATCCTTCCTTTTTAACTAACCACATTGTTGCTGCTGTCTTAGTGGGGGGAGTTTTTAATACATTGCTGACCAACATTTGTTTAAAGCTTTTGGCTCGTCTAAACGTTAGTTGCGGTCTTTTTTGGACAATTTTACTTAGTATTAGGTCACTCCGTACTAAATGCCAATGTTTGGCCAGGATACTTCTTACTTTCTCTTGCTGCGCATTGTAAGTAGTTACCATCCTGCACTCATTTATGTTAGAACTTTCTTTTTTCTTTTTAGTATTGCTTGTATTAAAAAGAATGTCTTCCCTTGATCTCTTTTTTGCTCTCAAAATCGCTGATTTGATACATTGATCAGGATAACCTCTTGATTTAAAACGAGTCTGTAATCTTTGCAATTCTTCCTCGCAACTATCCCGATTACTACAGTTGCGAATTGTTCTCAGACTCTCCCCATAAGGGATACTTTTAATCAAGTTTTGAGGGTGGAAGCTCTTGGCGTGCAACAATGTATTGCCGGCTGACGGTTTGCAATATAAAGCAGTTTCAAGTTTGCCATCTTTGATGAAAATAGACAGATCTAAAAAGTTAATATTGGAATTGCTGATCGAACTGGTGAATTTTAAAAATTCAAATTATTATTTTGCAATTTCCTGATAAATTCGCCTAGCGATTCCTCTGTGCCTTTCCATACCACGAATAAATCATCAATGAATCTACTCCATTGCATTACATTGTTTTGCCATTCTTCAGGGTATAATTTCTGGACAACCTGCTCCTCCCACCAGCCAATATGCAAATTCGCAAAGCTGGGGGCAAAGCAGGTTCCCATTGCTGCTCCGCATATTTGATGGAATAATTCCCCATTAAAGAGAAAATAGTTGTTCTTAAGACAGAATGACATCATTTCAATCAACATTTGTGTATGTGCCCAAAATGTAAGAGGTCTGTTGCCCAAAAAGTGTTTTACCGCATTCAAGCCATCAGCATGCTTAATGCTGGTATACAGGGTTGTTACATCAATCGATGCCATCAACAAAATCCCTTTCCCATGGTAAATCATAGACCCGTTTTAGAAAATCACCCGTGTCTTGAATATAAGACGGGAGACATTTGGCCAGAGGAGATAAAAAGGAATCAACAAATTTAGATGTATTGGCTAGAGCCGCTGTTAATAGCAGAAATTATTGGTCTACCTGGGGGATTAACTTGATCTTTGTGTATTTTAGGAATTAAATACATCACAGGAGTGACTGGATTACTAACTTTCAAAAAAGACAATTCCTCATCTTTCAATAAGCCTTGCAAATGCCATTCCGCTAGCTTGCAGTTAAATAACTTATGGCTATTTAAAATTGAAATTTCCGGTATTCTTACATAATTCAACCGATTATTCAGCTGTTTATAGGCTTCTTGAAGATATTTTTGTTTACCCCAGAGAACCACATTCCCACCCTTGTCAGCATTACATACAATACAATCTGCATTAGTAGACAATTTCTTAACTAAAGCATAGTAGTCACGTTGCTGTTGTGAAATTTTTCTATGTGATGAAAGCATGTTAGCACATAATTGCTTTAGATCATTGACTACTAGTTCATTGTAGATATCCACTGCATCTCTCCCAGACAAGGGTGTAAATCTAGAAGTTGGTCTGAACAAGGTCGGATCATTACTAGTAATGTTGATGCCTTCTCCTTCTGCTAACAGAGTTGCTTGATTGATATTAATCAAGAGGGCCTCAGTCTCGCTGGATTCAAGATATTCTTGCAAGTGAAACCTATGCAACATTAAATTCATGTCTCCTACCACTAGTTCATTAGTCTCTGGAGTTGTTGGCAATGTCTCTGTAGGTAATTTTGGTTTTCCATTGTTGGCAAAGTACTTTTTCAAATTCAATGAACGAATGAACTTAAAGGTGTCCACCCTTGTTTTAACATAGTCAAATTCCTCAACCGGGCAGAATGATAGACCAAGTCTCAAAATTGTTTGCTCTTTCTCTGATAAGGTGATGTTCGTCAGGTTGATAATGGACGTTTTATCTTCTACAGCGATTTCGGCCTGGTCTTGAGATTCGACGCGCCTTCTGTATTGTTTGGCGCCTTTCCTCCTCTGTTGCCTCTGCCTTTTCCTCTTTGTGGTTTTGCGTAATGAATTGACGGTCTGGGTCGGAGATTGAATCTCCTCTCCGGTTCTAAAAAAATGAATTCTTCAATCACTGTAGGTGCAGGGCCAATTTGCACACTTGGTCCCTCATCGCCATCAGTATCTAGCTCTGAACTGGGGATACTACTCATTTCTGAGTGGATCTGGGTTTGATCTTTACCTCCTGCATTCATTTTTTGTCGTCGCAATGTGTCGAATTTTTGGGCAAAAGTGTAGATCTGACCTTGTTCTGAAAGGATGTTGGTTATCCTTGTTAAATATGCACAAATTGACAGACAAAAAATTATTGATGAGATTGAACAAATTACAGAATATCTAGATAAGGAGACTGATCAAGAATCCATAGTCAAATTCAAAGCCGAGATGCAGGGCAGACTCCATAAATTAGAGGAATCTATTAAAGTAAGAAAAGCCCAAAAATGTATGCGTGATAAGTTGGATTATGAATGCGGTCAGATCTACACTTTTGCCAAAAAATTCGACACATTGCGACGACAAAAAATGAATGCAGGAGGTAAAGATCAAACCCAGATCCACTTATATCGCAAACCGTCAGCCGGCAATACATTGTTGCACGCCAAGAGCTTCCACCCTCAAAACTTGATTAAAAGTATCCCCTATGGGGAGAGTCTGAGAACAATTCGCAACTGTAGTAATCAGGATAGCTGTGAGGAAGAATTGCAAAGATTACAGACTGGTTTTAAATCAAGAGGTTATCCTGATCAATGTATCGAATCAGCGATTTTGAGAGCAAAAAAGAGATCAAGGGAAGACATTCTTTTTAATACAAGCAATACTAAAAAGAAAAAAGAAAGTTCTAACATAAATGAGTGCAGGATGGTAACTACTTACAATGCGCAGCATAAGAAAGTAAGAAATATCTTGGCCAAACATTGACATTTAGTACGGAGTGACCCAATACTTAGTAAAATTGTCCAAAAAAGACCGCAACTAACTTTTAGACGAGCCAAAAGCTTTAAACGAATGTTGGTCAGCAATGTATTAAAAACTCCCCCCACATAGACAGCAGCAACAATGTGGTTAGTTAAAAAGGAAGGATTTGTGAAATGCACAAAGTGCAAAGCTTGTGTGCATGGCATTAACACTGCAATGTACACATCTGGTTTGTCCAACAAAGAATTCAAGATCAAAGGGCATTACACATGAAAAACAGATCATGCCGTCTACGTGCTGCAGTGCCCTTGTGGTTTGAGGTACGTAGGCAGTACAATTTTACCTGTGCACAAGCGTGTGTTACAACATTTAAGAGCCATCAAAAATGGAGCCAAATCCTATCCTGTGGCACGACACTTTGAACGGCATCATCAGAAAAATACAACCGGGCTGTCTTATTTTGTAATTGATGCAGTCAGGCTCAATAAGAGAGGAGGAAATCGAGAGAAACAGCTGAGGAGATTGGAATCCTTATACATAATTAAATTAAATTGTAAAATACCTACTGGTTTGAATATGGAGGAGGATCTTCATACGCACTAATATAAATGTCCTAATGAATGCCACCTTCTTCCCTTTCTGAATGTTTTTAACCATTTTTATATATCAAAAAAGTTTTTGGTATGTTATAATTTTTTTGATTTCGTATGATACATTTTTACACTGGGTGGAACACACTAGAGTTGTCACACAGCATCAGACATGCGGATTGTCTATTAGTTGTCCGCTTCTACTGTTAAGCCCACTGGGGCTATACACGAATTGTGAATGTGATTTCTTACCCGATATTTAGAGTATAGGCCATAAGCATGATTAAGCTTACCGTACGCGCACGGAAAAAAATGCATAAAAAAAAACCTTTCGATAATGCAGGATATAGTACATAAATTATTAAAAAAAGGCTTACAAAAAATGAAATAAAAAAAAATTGCATTAAATGATAATAAAATTATAAAATCGAAATAAAAAACCACTATCCACATTGACCCCACCCCCTGTGCTTTTGGTGGCGTTAAGTGGGCGCGCACGCCACGAATGGCGTAAAGTAACTTAGCATTTAAAAAACCTTGCAAATTCACTGAAAAAACCATAGGTTTCACACACGTTATAGTTAGGAATTAGCATTTAAAAAACCTTGCAAATTCACTGAAAAAACCATGGGTTTCACACACGTTATAGTTAGGAATTAGCATTTAAAAAACCTTAGAAATTCAGTGAAAAAACCATAGGTTTCACACACGTTATAGTTAGGAATTAGCATTTAAAAAACCTTAGAAATTCAGTGAAAAAACCATAGGTTTCACACATGTTATAGTTAGCTGGACATTTTACTCGTAAAAAACCAATGAAATTGCCCCGTTATAGTTAGTTCAGCTAACTATAACTCGCGCGCCCGCAATGCACTGCTGATGACGTCACATATTACATCACTCATGACATGGTCAGTGACATCACTCATGACATCACTGATGACATCTCAAATGACATCACTGATGACATCACTGATGACATCATCCTTGTTATAGAGTGGCAGACCTCCTCTTCCCCTAATATAACCTTTGACACACACATTCAAAAATAGAGACTAAAATTTACAAAACAATGGACATACCAATAACAGTTACAACAACCTCTTCAGTAATTCTAAGATCCACATACACATCCACTCATTCACCAACAGTCCAATACAGTCACTCATACATGTACTCACTCATCATATGTACTCATACACCTATACATCCTGTTACACAATGCCACTCATCCATAGAGCAACTCACACACATAGTCACTCATGCTAATAAAGAATCAAACATACATTTACTTGCATATACAGTTATACACACACCACCACACTTACTTCTACGGAAACTTACACATACTTAGTCTTTTAAACAATCACTTATAGAAACACATACTTATTCATACAGGAACTCTTTCAATCTCTCACATATACTCACATATATACACCAATAGTCACATATACTAGTTTTAAACATATGTAGTTACTCATAAAGACACTATTGAGACAGTCATTCACTCACTAACACACCCATACACACACTCATCCACCCATGCAGTCCTGCACACATGCTCTGTTCAACACATACAAACAGTGAGTCACTCATTCATGCACCTATGCACTACGTAATACCCCCCACCGAACCATGCAGACACTCAGACTGATACTCAAACAACCAACTAATAACCTATATAGACACCCATGTAGCTACTCACCAACCCATGCAGCCACGTATACACAAAGTGAGAGACTGATACAGATATTTACATATTTAAACATTACTCACTAAGCCATGTATTCACTAAGATACACTTAATCAGTCAGTTATACAATCAATTTTTCAAAAACAAATCATCCATTTAGACACTTATATACCCATTTATTCTTCCATCGTCCTTGAGATATACATATATAAAACATATTTAATTTTCAGAAAAATACACATTCACTGGATGATGTCATCAGTGATGTCATTTGAGATGTCATCAGTGATGTCATGAGTGATGTCACTGACCATCTCATGAGTGATGTAATATGTGACGTCATCAGCAGTGCATTGCGGGCGCGCGAGTTATAGTTAGCTGAACTAACTATAACGGGGCAATTTCATTGGTTTTTTACGAGTAAAATGTCCAGCTAACTATAACATGTGTGAAACCTATGGTTTTTTCACTGAATATATATATATATATATATATATATATATATATATATATATATATATATATATATATATATATATATATGTATGTATGTATGTATGTATGTATGTATGTATGTATGTATGTATGTGTTGGGCCCGGATGTTTGCAGTTGTTTTTCCTCTTGGAAAGTCTTTGGAAGTCACGAGGTCGGTGACTCCTCCTTTGGATCGTATTGCGCATGGTTTTCGGTTCCATCCTGAGATTGTTTTTCGCCAGCAGGGAAAGATGGAGCGTAGTAATAACAGTAAAGATGCCCATGTGTGTTGTATCTAAATAAGATAGACTGGAACAGATAAAGGCAGCCGGGGAGGCGGGTGGGCGTGTGTAGATCTGCAGCTCTACATGCCAAGAACAGATGCATACTCGCAAGTAGCATATCCCGTTCGATGCATATGAGCTGCAGATTACACACTTGTGCATAGATTATATAGCAGTACCCATCCTTAGCGGCGACCACCCGTATCTGTTTCAGTGGTTTGAAATAATTTTCTGAGTACAACCTGGCTCACACTAGCCTGTTGCTTAGTTTGCACATCTACACAATATTGTTTAGTGAAAGTGTGCGGTGTTGACCATGTAGCTGCTCTGCAGATATCATCTAATGGGATGTTCCCTAAAAATGCCATTGAATCCCCTATTTGACGTGTAGAGTGGGCTTTAGGAGGAACGGATAGCGTTTGTTTTGCTTTGTGGTAGCATATCTGAATGCATTTGACAATCCACCTAGCTATCCCTGACTTGGAGATGGGGTTGCCTTTGTGTGGTGGTGAGAAAGAGACAAACAGGTGTTTGGTCTTACGGAAAGGTTGTGTTCTCTCTTTGTAGTAGAGGTTCGAAGGGAGGCCTCAGTCTGGTGAGAACAATATTTAAGTTCCACACAGGTGAGGGTGACACTCTGGGGAGAATTATTCTTTTAAGGCCTTCCATGAAGGTTTTAATGGCAGGTACTCTAAAGAGTGATAGATGTTGCCTGTTTTGGAGATAAGCTGCTATGGCTGCAAGGTGCAGTCTAATGGACGTATAGGCTAGATTGCATCTTTGTAGATGTAGTAAATAGCCTATGACATGTTGAATGGACACATCTAGGGGATTGATGGTATTGTTGTGACAATAGACAACAAAACGTTTCCACTTGGCAGCGTAGCACGCTCTAGTGGTGGGTCGCCTAGCTTCTTTGATGACGTTCATACAGTCAGGGGGAAGATTTAGGGAACCGAATTCTAGGATTTCAGGAGCCAGATCGCAAGGTTGAGCTGAGCTGGGTCCGGGTGCCTGATGTCTCCATGGTTCTGGGTTAAGAGGTGTAGAGAGAGGTGTAATTTTTGGTGCGGTACTACGGATAGTTCCAGCAGTGTGGTGTACCACGGTTCTCTGGCCCAAGTTGGAGCTACTAGGATTAGTGTGAGGGAGTGTTATTGTAGTTTGCGCACCACTAGTGGAATGAGTGGGAGAGGCGGAAAAGCGTATGCAAATCTGCCTGACCAGTTCATCCATATCGCTTTGCCTTTGGACAATGGGTGTGGATATCTGGTGGCGAAGCTTGGGCATTTGGCGTTTTCGTGGGTGGCGAAGAGGTCTATCTGTGGATGCCCCCACATTTTAAAGTACGGGTGAATAACTTGTGGGTGGAGTTCCCACTCGTGGAGTTGTTGTGTTTGTCTGCTGAGCAGATCTGCTACAGTGTTTTGGACTCCTGGGACATGTTGGGCTAGGAGAAAGATTTTCTGGGGTATGGCCCATCTCCATATGCTCTGTGCTAGCTGAGGGAGGTGTGGAGAGTGTGTGCCACCTTGTTTTTGCATATATTACATGGCTGTCATGTTTGTGGGGACTAGGACTGCCTTGCCTGAAATCTGTGTTTGAAAAGATTTTAGGGATAAAAAGATGGCTAGTAACTCCAGATGGTTGATGTGGAGTAACTTTTGTTGAGGTGTCCATCTGCCCTGCATGGTGTGATGAATAGGTGAGCTCCCCAGCCGGAGAGCGCTGCGTCCGTTGTCAGTACTATCTGAGGAACCGGGTCCAGGAACGGTCGCCCTTTGGAAAGGTTTTTGGTGGTCCACCACTGCAGAGAGCGATGGGTACGACCGTCTACCAACACCAGATCTGTTAATTGACCCTGGGCCTGGTTCCATTGGCGCGCTAAGCACTCTTGGAGAGGACGCATTTGGAGTCTTGCGTGAGGTACTATGAATATGCAAGAGGCCATCATCCCTATTAGTTGCATAAACACTCAAGCTGGAAGGGAGTGTTGTGCCATACATTTTGCGCGTAGAGCCTGAATGCTTGCAATCCTGGCAGGACTGGGGTAGGCTAGCGCTCTTGAGGTGTCTATGGTGGCACCGAGGTATTGTTTTATGTAGGATGGTTGTATATGAGACTTTGCGTGGTTTACTGTGAAGCCCAGTTAGTGAAGTAGCTGGATAGTGGTGTGCGTGTTTTTTTTTTTGGTCCTCATTTTCCGCCCTTGGTTACCAATTAGGGGCGCAAGAAAGTTACGTCTCCCCAAGACAACCATTGAAAGAATAAGCAAGGAGGTAACATTGCTGCAGTCAAGTACCCATTGCTATTGATATCGAGGGCGCCCTAATGGATATACAGCACATGGAGTTCCCCAAGCAGCTTAATCATTGGACAATGGGGGAAAAAAACAAAAAAAAAAAAAAACATCGCCCGGTGTACCAATTACACCCAATTCAAACGAATCCAAAAATTTCTTTTGTCAGGGTTGCCAGCTCTTGTTAAATCCACTTTAGATGTTTGTAGAACTGAAGTGCGCCAATCGAACACGGTTGGAGGAGTCGGGTCCTTCCATTTCCTACAAATTTCTCTTCGGGCTAACAATATGCAATAAAAGAGAAGGTTCTTCGCCGGACCCCGAACTTCAGATGAAACTCCAAAAATTACAAGAGAAGCGGTTATCAGGACTTCGAAACCCAGAACAGATGAGAGTGATATACTAATCGCCTTCCAATACGGGGATAGGAGGGGACACTCAAGGAACATATGTATATCTGTGGCAGCAATCAGTCCACATTTGGGGCATGCCACTGGAGTGCCCTTAGAAAACTTTGAGAGTCTCTGTGGCGAATAATAGGCCCTATGTAGGGCAGGGGCGTAACAAACACCCCCGCAGCCCCCGCGGTGCGGGGGGGCCCTCAGGTGAAGGGGGCCCCCTCAGCTCTTCCGTAAAGAGCTGGGAGAGAAAGGCTTTCTGTAGAAAGCAGGTGCAGGCTGCAGCCTGCTCAGAGCTCCTCTCGCTGACCCAGGGCAGGACTGAAGAGAAACAAAGTAACAAGTTACATTGTTTCTCTTCAGCCAGAGCTGGGCGGAAAAGGGATGGGGGCCCCAGAGAGAGCATTCCCCACTGGCACAGCCTCTGAGAAGGGAGGAGGCAGCACAGACTAGAGCTGACAGGGGCACGAGAAGGACTGCAGCTCCAGGAACAGGACTCTGCTGGGAGCATTGGAAGGTAAGCAAGCAGGGCCGGCTTTAGGGCGGTGCAACCGGTGCCACCGCACCGGGTGCTGGCTTCCTGGGGGCGCCCTGAGTGAAAGTTTATTGTGCTTTTGAAGCACCTGCTGCAGCGTTTCTTTCCCCCGCAATTGCCAGGCCTCACATAATGTCAAGAAAACTCGTGTCATTAATTATCTTCCTGGAGAGAGATCAGTGTTTTGTAAAGTTAAGGTTTTGATTTAGGTGAATTTAGTGCAGATGGTTAATATGCCTGCTGCAAAGAATGTGTACCAAGTAGATTACAGAGTGCATGTGATGTAAACAGATCAGCAGATTACTGCTTTCAAAAGAGACATCCTTTTGTTACTTGCAATTTATAACTTAAAGTCCTAATATTCAACAGTGAGCTATTAACTTTCATCCCAGAACTGCTTACACACACCGCAAATTATACATTATTAGAACATTGATTAATGTTGCAAAAAGGGGTAATTTGGCTAGAAATCGATTCTTATTATTAAAGGAAACTCCCAACTATGCGGTTTCTTTTTCCACGCTGAGTTTGTGCTTCTCCACACCAAGCACTCTTAAACTATACTGCCTACCAGTATGGATGACATGTGACTCCTACACTTTCAGTCCTTTGGCTTAAGTAACATTTCCTATACACTGATTACACATGCATGATTGATTGTCTCTGTGTTATGTGTGTGTGATGCGAAGTGCTCGGACACCCTACACTGGTATGAGTGGCGCTATATAACTAATTCAATGCATCTGAGAGAGAGTGGTTATGGTGACTTGGTCACTGTTAAAGGGTGCTAGTGAGAGAATCCGTGGTGGAGGTGGTCATGGGGGGGCGCCAACAAACATTGTTGCACAGGGCGCCACCAGCACTAAAGCCGACCCTGTAAGCAAGCACTGGAAATGCAATTGGCTTCGCAGTCTCCCTGGATGGCACGGAGTGTTTCCTCGGTGGCCTGCAGTGGCTCAAGAATGTTTGAAAATGGATGTACGTGTACAAAATGACAGAGAGTACTTTTTTAATAGTTCAATATAGCGCAAGCTCGTCCCCAAGGTATTGGAGCGCTTTACACGATCACCAGTTACATTACACAAGGCCACACTTATTTTTAAGCACGGGGATATTAAGTGATTTGCCCAGAATCACAGGATGTTGAACCAACGCTGAGACTCGAGCATGATCCCCCCAGTTCCAAAGCCAGCATCTCTGGCTGTTATGCCACATTTCATTTGTGTCAGTGGCCTTCCCAGTTGCAAAGGAAGGGAGAACATGTCTGTGGTTGTTGCCCATTTTTGAGCGACATTTGAGACCAAGTGCAAAACTATCTGGAGCCTTCAGCAAAATTCTATTTTTTTGCTCCCTCCTTGGAATTAATTGGTAATATTTGATGCTTTTGGTGTCAATTTGGCACTGTCTGGTGCTGCTGGCACCCTCGGCACCTGCCTAGTATTATTGACTCACTTTATCATCAGCCCTTTTATTTACTTTCAGACTCTGGCCATGGGCATACGTACCAATGGTGCCGCATGTGCAGTGGCATCGGGCCTAGGAATGGGAGGGGCACACTGACTACAGTTGTCTTTCAGTACCCAACCAGGAGCCAGGGGGCACTTTCACCTCCTTAAATGAGGGCGCGTGAGGCTCGTGCTACGCCACTGACTCCAGCTTAACTGAAAAACTCTCATTTTAGGGGCCTCCGGAGTACTATAGAGTTGAGGAAAGTCATTCCCAGGTTCCACAGCACAGAACCTTCATTTTCTTTTTTTAAAAACATTTTAGGTATTCAGTTTCCGCCCATGCGTGCACTTTTTATTTTATGTTTGTTTTCCTATGAATTCTATTTCTTGCTATTCACATTGGTAATATTTTTTATTGAAGAATCCAATAAAGAGCAGGTTATAAATTGGTACTTAAAGTCTAATGAAACATAGAACGAGCCCAGATCAGCAACGAAATGCTAAAAATGATAGAGATATATTCAGGTAAATAAATGGGACTGGAGTGTAGCAAACAATCACCAGTCATATGGGAGAGCGTAGGACACACATAAGAAGGGAAGGACATTATGGGTGGAAGGGGAGAATCCATGTAAGATGTCATATCTAATAAGTATTGGCAAAGCCAATAGGTCTGACGTTGGTTGCAGGACTATTGGCTGTACCAATGTATGTTTCTTTTGCTGTGGTTTATTATGACTTTATTGTTCCAAGATGGCTAATGGATGCTGAGAGAAGAAAGACAGAAGAAAGACATGAAGAAATCATTGAAATACGAAAGGGTGTAAATACAGTGGGTGGACAGTTATGTATGAGAGACAATGAAATACAGGGTGTAAATACTGCAGGTGGTCAGTGGTGTATGAGAGACAATGAAATACGAAAGGGTGTAAATACAGTGGGTGGACAGTGGTGATTAAGAGACAATGAAATACAGGTTATAAATACTGTAAGTGGACAGTGGTGTATGAGAGACTATGAAATACAGGGTGTAAATACTGCAGGTGGACAGTGGTGTATGAAAGACAATGAAATACGAAAGGGTGTAAATACAGTGGGTGGACAGTGGTGAATAAGAGAATGAAATACAGAGTGTAAATGCAGTGGGTGTACAGTTGGATATGAGAGACAATGAAATACTACAGGGTGTAAATACAGTAGGTGGACAGTGGTGTATGAGAGACAATGAAATACGAAAGGGTGTAAATACAGTGGGTAGACAGTGGTGTATGAGAGACAATGAAATACTACAGGGTGTAAATACAGTAGGTGGACAGTGGTGTATGAGAGACAATGAAATACGAAAGGGTGTAAATACAGTGGGTGGACTGTGGTGTATGAGAGACAATGAAATACTAAAGGGTGTAAATACAGTGGGTGGACAGTGGTGAATGAGAGAATGAAATACTACAGGGTGTAAATACAGTGGGTGGACAGCGGTGTATGAGAGACATCGAAACACTACAGGGTGAAAATACAGTAGGTGGACAGTTGTGTATGAGAGACAATGAAATACTACAGGGTGTAAATACAGTGGGTGGACAGTGGTGTATGAGAGACAATGAAATATGAAAGGGTGTAAATACAGTGGGTGGACAGTGGTGATTAGGAGACAATGAAATACAGGTTATAAATACTGTAAGTGGACAGTGGTGTATGAGAGACTATGAAATACAGGGTGTAAATACTGCAGGTGGTCAGTGGTGTATGAAAGAATGAAATACGAAAGGGTGTAAATACAGTGGGTGGATAGTGGTGAATAAGAGAATGAAATACAGAGTGTAAATGCAGTGAGTGTACAGTTGGATATGAGAGACAATGAAATACTACAGGGTGTAAATACAGTAGGTGGACAGTGGTGTATGAGAGACAATGAAATACGAAAGGGTGTAAATACAGTGGGTAGACAGTGGTGTATGAGAGACAATGGAATATGAAAGGGTGTAAATACAGTAGGTGGACAGTGGTGTATGAGAGACAATGAAATACACGGTGTAAATACAGTGGGTGGACAGTGGTGAATGAGAACCAATGAAATACTACAGGGTGTAAATACAGTGGGTCGACAGCAGTGTATGAATGACAATGAAATACAGGGTGTAAATACAGTGGGTGCGACAGCGGTGTATGGGAGACAATGAATTACAGGGTATAAATACAGTAGGTGAACAGTGGTGAATGAGAGACAATGAAATACTACAGGGTGTAAATACAGTAGGTGGACAGTGGTGAATGAGAGACAATTAAATACTAAAGGGTGTAAATACAGTAGGTGGACAGTGGTGAATGAGAGACAATGAAATACTACAGGGTGTAAATACAGTATCTGGACAGCGGTGAATAAGAGACAATGAAATACTGGGTGTAAATACAGAAGGTGGACAGTGGTGAATAAGACAATGAAATACTACAGGGTGTAAATACAGTAGGTGGACAGCGGTGAATAAGAGACAATGAAATACTGGGTGTAAATACAGAAGGTGGACAGTGGTGAATAAGACAATGAAATACTACAGGGCGTAAATACAGTAGGTGGACAGTGGTGAATGAGAGACAATGAAATACTACAGGGTGTAAATACAGTAGGTGGACAGTGGTGAATGAGAGACAATGAAATACTAAAGGGTGTAAATACAGCGGGTGGACAGTTGTGTATGAGAGACAATGAAATACTACAGGGTGTAAATACAGTAGGTGGACAGTGGTGAATGAGAGACAATTAAATACTAAAGGGTGTAAATACAGAAGGTGGACAGTGGTGAATAAGACAATGAAATACTACAGGGTGTAAATACAGTAGGTGGACAGCGGTGAATAAGAGACAATGAAATACTGGGTGTAAATACAGAAGGTGGACAGTGGTGAATAAGACAATGAAATACTACAGGGCGTAAATACAGTAGGTGGACAGTGGTGAATGAGAGACAATGAAATACTACAGGGTGTAAATACAGTAGGTGGACAGTGGTGAATGAGAGACAATGAAATACTAAAGGGTGTAAATACAGCGGGTGGACAGTTGTGTATGAGAGACAATGAAATACTACAGGGTGTAAATACAGTAGGTGGACAGTGGTGAATGAGAGACAATGAAATACTACAGGGTGTAAATACAGTAGGTGGACAGTGGTGAATAAGACAATGAAATACTACAGGGTGTAAATAAGGTTGCACGACATAGACCATGAATGAAGACAGAGCAGGGAGTAAACACAGTGGGCTCTGAAGTCGTGACCCGCAGCTGTCCTGCAGAGAACTGTACGCCAGTGCCCCATAGCCAATTACAGACCCCGCGTCACGCATAAAGGTCAAGCTATTTTTATTCTCTAAAATTTCTCCCCATACTTTCCTAAATAAGTAACCATTCCGGGATGGTTGATATGCATTTGACCTGTGGAAGGGTACACGGGACAGATGGGTGTCCTTGTGTACTGTGGGAAAGGCTGTGACGAGAGTGGGTGGACTGTTAAAGAGACAAACAAGGAAGCCGTTCATATCTTGTTCTCTCTTTTCCATAGTTGCCTTTGTGTAGAAAAAACAATCACTAGGTAAAGAGGGGAGCTTGTCACGGCCACTAGTGAGATTCTACAGAGCTACCCCCTTTCAACACCAGCAATGTTCCATGATTGTGTACTTAATAAATAAAATAACCTGACATAATGTTGGCCCTGCTATAATAGTGGCACATATCGGCCCAATGTGCTCACCCATGGTATAATGGAGCCCAAACCGCGTAAAATGCGGGCACTGGCATAATAGTGGTAATTCCTGTCTGATTGCGTGGTGCACAGCCCTCATGCTTGCTTCGGCATAATGGCGGTAATTCTTGGCATAAGATTGGCGCATATGACATGCAACTATGACACATAGATATTCAAGGCGGAATCTATCATGTGTTTTAGTGGTTCATGACAATAATTGAACGTTTTCACAAAAAAGATAACTTCTTTATTTAGGGAATTTTAATTATTTTTCAAGAAGGCAAAGCTGGTATTTAATAGCAAAACGTGTCTCCTTTCATAAACTGACAAGCTGATATTTTGGAGACAAATGACTGAATTTATTTAAAGCTGAAATTTGAGTGGTTAAAGGGCCCACTTGCGAAGGCCAACCCCGAACACTAATCTTTCACTTTGGTGTGCTTGCTGTACTCATTTGCTCCTTCAACTTGGTTCCCAGCTTTTCGTTACACCACTTTTAGGATTCACCAGCCGCCACTGGTGCATGCGCAGCAGGCCCCTGACCTGAGAGCTCCTGACTGAATCCGTGAGCGTGGGGGGCCCCCTCCATATTCTTTGCAGGGGGGCCCCCTCAAGTTTCGTTACGCCACTGATGTAGGGTAAAAAGATGGTTCCTACGAAGCCAAGCAGGTTTCACTATGTCCCACATAATCTTAAAAGATGTAAGCCACAGACTTTAAATATTCTGGTCGGTAATGGTAGAGGCCCACAACAAATCTGGTAGTTTAAATTCGCCATCCATCTCTTCTAATAATAACTCGTACCAGGTCGAGACCTCCTTTCGGGCTGGTGGTTTATCCAATAACTGCGTCACTAGGTTACTATCTCCTCCTAGTAAGCAACTGCCCCTAGCAGAGATCTGTGAGTGTGCCCAACTTGTAATCTGAAGGAACTTAAACCTAGAGAGGCCTGGTCCTATTTTAGATAGCAAAGCCTCCCATGGAAGCAAACACCCTTCCAGGAATAAATCCCCCCAGACCTCCAAACCTGCCTCCCTCAAAGGTATTGCAAGGCTGTCCATCAACCAATCTGGGGAGCCTGGTGAATTCCACAGTGGTGACCTATTTATAAAATAAACAATCTTTAGAGAACACCTGAGTCTGCTCCAAGTTTTTGCCATGTCTCGAAGCACCTTCAATTTCACTTTTTTTTTTTTATTTCGGATCTCCAAACTTAAACAAAAAAACCTGGTGGGTCACCCCCTCTCCACTGAGTAATGCTGCAAACATACATCCAATATGAGAGTTTGTGGGCATTTTTAGCAGCATCCTGGCATGGGAAAGCTGAAATGCCCATGCATATAGTTGAAGATCAGGTGCCGCTAAGCCCCCCTTCTCTCTACGTCGCCTGAGTTTTTTCCAGGCAATCCTGGGTGTATGGTTATTCCATATAAAGGAGCTAATATGACTCTGTAGTTTAGTTATTAGGGAAGGTTAAAAAAAAAAAGGGGAATAGTATTAAACAAAAAAGATATTTTTGGCAAGATAGACATTTTCATTAAATTTACTCTGCCCAGAATTGATAAAGGTAGGGAAGACCAAGATCGCATAAGTCTTCTACATTCTTTAGCAACATTGGAAAAGTTTAAGGATGCAATTTTATTTATATCTCTAACAATATTAATCCCTAAGTACCGTAGACTAGAGCTCAATTGAGCCCCGGCCACGGGTACGGGGTCATTCCAAACCATTATATCAGTTTTGGAAGCATTGATCTCGTATCCTGATATTTTCCCAAAATCAAGTGCCAAAGCGATCACTGTGGGGAATGCCGTACTTAACTCTGAGGAGAAGACCAGGATATCATCCGCGTATAAGGCTACCCTCTTCTCCCACCCCCCATAAGTGAAAGATTTAATATTACGCTCATCCCTCAGCCATTGAGCGAAGGGTTCAATATATAGATCGAATAGGAGGGGGGAAAGAGGGCAGCCTTGACGCGTACCACGCAATATGTTAAACGGCGTAGACAGCTCTCCGTTTATCAACAAGGAGGCAGAAGGATACTGATATAGGAGTTTCACAGTTCGCCGGAATCTCTCCCCGATGTTAAACCTACTCAAGACCCTCGACAGGTATACCCAGTTCACCTTATCGAAGGCCTTGGTGGCATATAATGTAAGTACGGCCAATGGGAGAGACTCTGTTGTTGCCATATCGATGGCTGCTATGAGGTCATATGTCAGCTCATATAGTTGTCGGCCCCTCACAAAACCCTTCTGGTCTGGGTGCAAGACCCCCGTTACTACTGCTCCCAACCTATCTGACAAGACTGACGTAAATATTTTATAGTCAGAATTTAAGATGGAAATCAGTCTATATGAGCCGCAGCTGGAAGCAGTCTTTCCTGGTTTCAATATAAGGGTTATGGAGGCTTTATTCCACGAGGTGGGAGGAGACAAACCTTCCCGAAAGATCTTATTAAACAGAGCTGTAAGAAAGGGGAGAATTTTTGACTCCAAGGCCATATATATTTCAGATGGCAAGCCATCCGGACCCGTTGCGTTACCTTTTTTACACTTTAAGATATCACGCCTAACCTCTTCCTGTGTAATCTCCCGATCCAAGGAAATGCTCTGTTCAGGGGTCAATTCTGGAAGCGATATATCCTTCAACCAATCCTCCGCTTGTGCTTCATCGATATTCTTATCTTCATGATATATATTACTAAAGAAATCCCAGAATGCTCGTCTAATATCTTCATCGGAAGAATTTATTACTCCCCCAGAGATGACGGAGTCTATATTATTTCTAACCTGGCCGGTTTTTACCTTCCAAGCTAATAGCTTCCCTGCTCCCTCTCCATATTGGAAGTGGGCTAATTTGCTCGCTTCCCACCTCTCGAGAATCCTTTAATTCAATACAGAATCCAATTCTCCTTTCAAGACAACTAACTTACACTGCCATTCCTGTAAAGTATTAGCAGGAGCGTCCGGATATAGTTCTATTTCTGCCTGTATTTTAACCATCTCAGCTTCCAATGAGGCTATTCGCTCTCTATAGATCCTTTTCTTGTATGTGGCCTTGTTCGTTATCATGCCTCTCAAAAATGCTTTAAGAGTGTCCCAAACCCACTCAGGGGAGGCCGAGCCAATATCATTATCCAAAAAATTCTGGACTTCAATTTGGAGAGAGTTAATAACCTCCGACGATAAAAGCAAAGAACGATCAAAAGACCAGCTTCTCGTAGGGCTTTTAAAAAAGCCCCCTAATTCTAAATATATTGCCGCATGATCCGAGAGGTGAAATGGGAGATACACGATACATTTCGTCGAGCTAGCCAATTTTTGACTAATCAAAATATAATCAATTCTCGACTGATGGTGATACTTGTAGTTGCGGAATGAAATTGCTCTTTGTTGGCCAAACTTTACCCTCCAGATATCAATGTAACCTAACTGTTTCATATTGTCAAGCAGAAAAGACATAGTTCTAGACAAAGCTAAAGCTCTACTAGACGGGGATTTATCCAGTAGGGGATCTAAGACTATATTAAAGTCTCCCGCTATAATAGTTGGCTCAGGAAACAAAAGCAAGTGGGAGAAAATAGTTTTTAAGACTGAAGGGTCATCGCAATTAGGGCCGTAATATCCTACTACAGTAATAGGGGATCCAGCTACTATTACCGATACAATAACCCATCTACCACCTGGGTCCACCATCTTAGAAATTAATCTAGCTTTTACGGATTTCTTAAAAAGAATTGCTACACCCCTAGTATGTGATGTTTGTGAGGTCGATACCCAAAGGTCAATCCATCTGTTCTTTTTGACTACTGAGAGCAGCTCACATTCCGTTAAATGTGTCTCCTGGAGTAGAACTACCTGCGCATCAGAGTCGCGCAGATATTGCATTATCTTATTCTTTCTTGGGCTAGTGCGCAGGCCGTTAATATTCCAAGATATAAACTTCAAGTTATTCATAACAAAGAGATCCTCTCCCCGTCAACATCACCCTCCTCATGCAAAAGTAAACCTGGTAGCTACTCCCACTCTTCATGACTACACCTCTACTGCAGTAACTATTCTCCAAAAAATAAGCTAAAACGAGAGCGAAAATGAGGACTTTTTTTGTTTTTACCCAATGCAAACCGACCCTGTGCCCTACCAAACCCCAAACCCCCCCCCCGTGGAAAACCCATGCCCTTACCCTATCTGGAAATTCCAGAAGGTGGTGCCCCCTCACTAACTCCCGTCCTAACCAACTAAGTCTAGTAGCCGTCTGCTGCTTGTGTGCTAATATAAAAAAAATACCAATGCGTGTATATACTACTAGATATCTATTCTCAGAATAACTTTTTCTCATAACCTTTCGAAAAAAATGTTTTTTTTTCTTCATATATTAACACTAGAGATGCCCTGATGACCCCTTATCTTTCCCCATAATCCTTAATAGCTCGTCTGCTGCTGGCACCGATGTAATATTGTGCATCTTATTTTTATACATAATTTTCAATGTAGCAGGAAAAACTAACTGGGCTACTGCGCCATAGCCTCTGAAAGTTTCAAGCCTTCTTCCAAATTCCCATTGTTTATCTAGAGTAGACCTAGAGAGATCAGACCGAATCTGAAAGTTATATCCCTTCCCACTCACAGATTTCTGCTTAAGGGCCAGATTGAGAATTGTTTCCTTAAGAGAATAAGTATGAAAATTCACCAAGATCTTCCTTGGCTTGGTTCTTTGTGGATTTTTCTTAAAAGGCTTTCTGTGGATACGTTGAATGTCCAAGGATAATTATTCCACTGATTGGTCTAGCCTTAGGGACTCTTTCAACAATAGGATAATGTATTTCTTTATATCGGAGCCTTCACTATCTTCCGGGACATCTAAAATGCGGAGGTTATTTCGTCGAGCATGATTCTCCAATGTTTCCATCCTCACGGCCAACATCAAATCCTCTTTTTTGAGCTTAACAATATCTGCCTTAGCTTCATCTAGGTACAGGGACAGCTCTGTTACAGTGCTTTCCAGTGTTTCTGTTCTTGTAGACAGACCACTGATCTTATTATCTAGGGACTCACAGAAGCTTCTTATTTCCAACTGGTTTGCTGCTGATGTTTCGAATCCTTTTTTAATGTCTGCAGACAGGCATACAAACATATCTTGAAGAGAGTTAATTGATGATGGTGGTGCCCTATACTGATCCTCGTCTCGGGGGCCAGAGAGAGGAGATGTACAGTCTTGGGAAACTCCATGTTGTGGGGCCTCACTACTCTTACTGGACACTCCCTGTAAAGAATTAGGAGAAACTGCTAAGGGTGTTAAATCTGAACCCAGGGCAGGAGAGAGAAGAGGATACGAGAGTCTCAGCTTTGCCGAAGTACCGTTGGAAGACTCACTTATATTTGGAGTGCCATTTGCACTTACACCCCCCTCCGTCGTCCGACCCACATCGTCTAAAACAACCTCATCTGTGAGGGTTATGTTATTTTCCAGGACCATAGCCATACCAGCTGGTATATTCGCAGAAACTACGGAAGACTCCTTACATGGATCTAGTGAGGCCATAGGGGTCAGCTCTTTTCCTGAATATTCTTTCTCAAGATTTTGCTCTGTGAGATGTAGGACCTGTGGGACAACTTTAAAGTAGGAACGAAGGGACTGGGTTATTTTAGATCCTGCGTTGATAGTGGATTTGGGATTATTAACAGCCCTGCTAGTTTTATTAGTATATGCTCTTTTAGCTTTAACCTGCCCCGTTAGAAAGGATGAAACGTTCTTTTTATTCGTAGGATTTAAGTCAGGATTAGGTTGCTCAAGCTCCACATTTAGGACTGAGTCAGGGGCGGTTTTACTTTTTGCTGTTTCTATTTCTTTTTTCTTCTTAATCCCCTTAACCCCTTTACAGGTTAATCCAACCTTCCCTTTTGCTTCCCCTGCGTCTTCCACAACAGCTTCACTCCCCACGGTTTCAAAACAATTCAAGGAGACACCGCCCCCCCCCCCCCCCCCCCTTGGAACCTCCTACCGGCATTGTTGATATCTCGCAGCTGGTCTCCCTCTCTCCATTCGATGTACTGGCATAGGCACCGGCAGAGACACCACGCGAGTCTCGGATGAGGCTGCGGATTTTTCGCCCTCGCCGCAGCTCCAGGGCGGCCAGACTCCAATGCCGCAAGCCTGCGACAGCCCGCTGCGGCTCCAAAGAAGCGGAGCAAGGCTGTGTGAAACGCTGTATGGAACGCTGCTGAAAGGCTCGATCTGTTGAATCCGGAGAGCCTCGTCCCGCCCCGTCCACACACATGGGGCTCAGCGCGGGTGTGCAAGGGAGGCAGAAATGCAAACGCGGAAATATCCAAATATCCCGGTGCCCAATAAACAGAAACACTCAGGCCCCCAAGAAAAGGTAACCAGACATAAGAAATAGCGGGCCACAGCAAGTAGACGACTTAAATTGTTAGCTGAAAAAGACTGCTGGACGGGAGCTCATGAGCGGAGCACTACAGCAGCTCAGCTCGCCGCCGCCATGTTTTCCCCCAGCACTTCCTCAATGCTTTGAAACAAGTCTTTGATGACGTTCATACAGTCAGGGGGAAGATTTAGGTAACCGAATTCTAGGATTTCAGGAGCCAGATCGCAAGGTTGAGCTGAGCTGGGTCCGGGTGCCTGATCTCTCCATGGTTCTGGGTTAAGAGGTGTAGAGAGGTGTAATTTTTGGTGCGGTACTACGGATAGTTCCAGCAGTGTGGTGTACCACGGTTCTCTGGCCCAAGTTGGAGCTACTAGGATTAGTGTGAGGGAGTGTTATTGTAGTTTGCGCACCACTAGTGGAATGAGTGGGAGAGGTGGAAAAGCGTAAGCAAATCTGCCTGACCAGTTCATCCATATCACTTTGCCTTTGGACAATGGGTGTGGATATCTGGCGGCGAAGCTTGGGCATTTGGCGTTTTCGTGGGTGGCGAAGAGGTCTATCTGTGGATGCCCCCACATTTGAAAGTACGGGTGAATAACTTGTGGGTGGAGTTCCCACTCGTGGAGTTGTTGTGTTTGTCTGCTGATCAGCAATAACAATTTTATCTTTTTTTTTACAACGCCGAGAGCATTGGGAAAAATCATTGGAAAAGCCAAAAGGAGAGACAGACTAGCATTGCCAATGCTTGTTTAATTATTCTTTGTAAGGAACAAATTGCTCATTTAAGCACAGTCTTCGGAGAGAGGCATCAGGAAGCACAAGCGTACACATCACGCATAGTGGAGGGGTAGCTGCTCACTTATGATGTGAAGTTTCATATGCACTCAACTTACTCTGAGGAACAATACATTTGAAGGGGATCCTCAATAAAAAGTCTGAACACGTTTCTCCAACACAGACACCATACGTTTAACACTGAATTGTGCTAAGCTGAGAAAAACTGAGGTGCGTTCTTCAAACCTGGGTGTCATGAGCGGCATCAGAACCACCGACAAAATGACACTTGGGTAATATCCTAATGTCCCTCTCATCATAGCTTATATAACCCTGGAGCATTCACTTCAAGGCCTCAATATGCCAACATCAAGCAGCCCCAGTCCCATGCACTGACCTGTCCTTGTTAGCCTTGTCCTCTGCTGGCTTTACGGTGCTCACCACTGGCTGCAGAGGGGGTTTGGTAGTGCTGAAAGAGTTTGTTACCGTGGAGTCTATAGACATTAGCTGCTGATTGCTCTGAGAGGACAACATGGAGCTGGCAAGTGACCCAGATATTGGGATGCTGTTGAAGAAGGCTGTGGAAAAGTCACTGGAATAAAGAAACAAAAAAAATAGTTTTGTAGCTGTTTTGATTAAAACAAGCGTGAACAAAAAGTCAGAATAAAGCCTACCACCACTAGTTGTACAGACAGCATATCCCCCACCAACAGGCATTACAGTAACATCTAACAGCTACGTGTAATTCCATCACTCCCCCCCACTTGCTGTACTTGGGGAGCGAGAGATAGTGCCACTTTTATTTTGCCATGCCCCCCTCCTCATTTCTGTAGGTGAATCTTACTCCACCACTGCCAACTCCTTGCCCTCAGTTTCTGCGAAGTATGATTTAGTACAATCCTTTATTCTGCTGTAGTCTACACTTTGGTGATTACAGGTAGTGAGATGGTACAGGGTTCTGTCTGTCACTGCATCCTGTATTCTATCGAAGAATGCAAGTCTTATTTGTGAGAAAGTGCCATCTTTCTTGCATGGTATGCCCCCACTTTTTGCTGAATTGCTGAATGTACTTTGACTGAGTGTACCCTGGACTCCTGCCAATCAGGTGCCCAGGGCCTATGTTCTTTCCCTAAAACACACAAACTCCCAATTGGCAAATCCTGGCCACATGTCAGCCCCTGGTAAATGGTACCCTAGGTACCCAGGGCCTTGTGACCAGGGAAGGCCTCTAAGGGCTGCAGCACTCATTGTGCCACCCTTAGAGGCCCTGTACCCTTACACACACACACACTGCCTTTGCAGGCTGGGTGTCTGGGTGCAGGACAAAACAAAGAGTCGACATGGCACACATCTCTGTGTACCATGCCCATCACCTACACTGCCAAGGCATATATCAGCCACCCCTCTGGCTGGGTGCCTTATGCCAATGGTGTGGGCACAGGAGCAGGAGCCCTGTGCCCCTACAGTACCCAGGTCCATTCCTGGGCACTGTAAGTGCAGTGCTGCCATTTAAGAGTACATGGTGCTGAGAGCTCGTCAAACACGAACTCCACAGCACCATAATGGCAACACTGAAGACTGGGAAGTTTGGTATCAAACTTCTCAGCACATTAAACCCACACTGATGCCAGTGTGGAATTTAATGTGCCAAGCACCCCAGAGGGCATCTTAGAGATGCCCCCTTACAACTAACCTACAAATCCACGTCTGCTCTGAGGCTGCCCAGGCTGCCACACAGCAGACACGTTGCTGGACCCCTGGGTGGGAGAGACCCTGCTCTCCTGGGCCTGCAACAATGCAAATCCGGGGCGAGGTGATAAATCTCCTCCCCCAGGATGAGCAAAGGGAAGCTTCAAAGGCATGCCGCCTCTGTGAGCTTCCCCAGGCCACTGCAACCCCCACTCTGGCGGGAAGCTTGGCCGGAAACCCCAAACAAGGACAGGGGATGTGCCAGCCTGCCCACCCCACCCCTCAGGTGGGGGAGGCGAGGTGAAGCACATCTCCGGGCTCTCGCCATCTTGAAGATGGGAGGCCCTACCCTATCAGGACTAGGCTACTGCCCCCCTCCCACAGGAGAGAGGCAGGATAGGGGGTGTACCCACCCCAGGACAGGAACCCATTGGTCCCTAGCCTTCACCTACCTGTAACACCCCTAAATCTAGTATTTAGGGGCACCCTGAACCTTCCTTCCCCAGATTCCAGATTCGAAACTACAAGAAGAGCAAGAAGAACAAAGACCTGCCCTGCAGCTGCTAAAAAGAGGAAGACACCAACTGCTTTGGCCCCAGCCCTACCGGCCTATCGACCCTCGAACCTGCTCCTGCTCCAGCCCGGCATCTCTTGTGGCTAGCAACCTCACCAACCCCGGAGGACCTGGCTACCTTTTGGCTCTAAGCCCCTGGGACTCCCATGAGTAGAGGCTCTACTCGAAACCTATCTCTAACCCCTGGCAGCAGCCCGGAACCACAAACCCAGCGCACACTGCACCAGCCGAGCCTGGCCAGTGCCGGAGTGAACAAAGACCCTGAGGACGACCCCACGGCGACTGTGACCCCGAGTCCGGCACCCAAGGACCTCCCACGATATTCCTGAAGAAGCCTGCAGCCTCAGAACCAGGTGCCCCCCAACCGCGATCGACTGAGGGTAAGATTTCCCGACACCTAAAGGCACCCCTGCACGCGGCGCCCCACGGCCCCCTGTGTCCAACCCCGGGGTACCTACCTATTCTCCAACTACCCAACTTACCTCTCGAAGTGGTGGTGGCACCTGAAGAGTCCTCGTCCCCGAGCTTGCAGTCTTTTTCCTAACCGGAGATTTCCCATTGACATCCATTGAGCGCCCGAAGGCTCAAAAGCACTCTGCACCCAGCCGCCCGAGTGGCCTTGGCAGTGAAAACTCTACTCCTTCCTACTTCCCCACTTGCCCTGAGTAAGTGACCAGGAGCCCAGCTCCCACAGCCGCGTGGCTTGCCAGTCAGCAGCCACCAAACAAGGCCCCCCTATCCCTCATAGGGAAACATTGGGCCTAACTCTCTCTGCACCCGGCCGCCCTAGAGCCGCTGAGGGTGAACCAACTGTACCTACCTGACCCTGGGAGACCCCTGAGTCTGTGCCCAGAACCTCAGCTCTGCAAGTCGAGTACTTACCCTTAAACCGCAAACTCTATTTTCCTCATAGGGTAACATTGACTGGCTTTTTCCTGAAATTTCTTCTAAGTGTGGACTTTTCAAATCTTCAAATATTCACCAAAAATCAGCCGAGTGACAAAAACAAATTTACTCACCTGTTCCAAGGTGAACTCCCAGTGCTGGATCTTGGTGCCCAGCACTGACTCTGAAAAATCTCTACAACTGTACTTACCCTTAACTCAATTTTCTTCCACAGGAAACCATTGACTGTTTTTCTGTGAAATTTCTTCTAAGTGTCGATTTCTGCAATCTTTAAATATTCTTCAAAAATCGTATAATATCTGAAAACGTAATTGCTTACCTGTTTTGTATAAAGGTCCCAGTACTGAGTCTAGGCACCCAGTACTGGATTACAAAAGTAACGAGAACATACTGTACCTGTAACCTGCATTTTCTTCCATAGGGAATCATTGATTGTTTTCTCTGAAATATTTTGTCAACTTTTAAAATAGCGAAATATTAGTTAAAAATCATTACAGTACTTAAGTCGACTTTCATCACTTGATTCTGAGAACTGACCCAGGACTGAATCTAGGATCCAGTCCTGGAATTCCAAAAGTAATCTAAAAAGTAATCTGTTGCAAATAACTTGAATTTACCATTGAGCTCAATGCATTGTTGTGTTTAAAAATAGAGTTGCCTACTGCAACCACTTGTAACGGTTTACTAAAATCTATTGCATATTGCAAAAGTATTTATATGAAACATCTACTGTTGAGAAAGTATATTTTAACTCCAAGTGTTGGTTCTAAAATAAAACAAGCATATATTTTTTATATATAAACCATTGGCCTAGAGTTCAGTTATTGAGTGTGTGAAACCATTTGCTGACTGAGTGTGTACAACAAATGCTTTACACTGTCCTCTGGTACTGCCTTACTGCTCGACCAAGCTACCACTTCAGAGAGTAAGGTTATACCTAACTTTAACCTCTGTCAAACCCTGGGGGACTGTGGACTCTGTACACCCTGTACCTATTAAGGAACAGTATATACAGAGCCACTTTCTCACATTGGTGGATCAGCGGTGGGATGCAAACTTGCATTTGTTGGACTACTTGGTTACCATCTGATCACACGACAGAACTCTTAAAAATTGCCTTTAGAATTCTGATTGGTCTTTTCCAAAATTACTAAAAGTCTTGCTAGGGCCTTGCTTAAGTCCCATTAGAATTTTAGAAAAATAAAAGTCACTATAGTCAGGGTAGAGGGTTAGAACTGTCAGGTTAGAATGTCTCAAACAAACCCAGCTGTTAGTGATAATAATAACATGGACCTGGTGGAGAAGCTCGACCTCACACCTTACTTACACTTGTCTTTCAAGGAATTGAGGTCCTTCTGCAAAATTAAAAATGTATCAATGGGCCTGCATCCAACCAAACTAGGGCTCCAGGAGCTATTGGCTGAGTATGCTAAGGACCACTCATCTGACAATGGTGATGGCCAGTCAGATGAGGAAAGGGAAGCAGAGGAGGATGACAATAACCCCCCCCCATGCTATTCCCTAGGGAGGAGAGGGCACCCATACCCTCCAATCCAATGATTAGCATCTGGGCACCTAGAGACTACACGGGTGGCTCTGGTACCAGAGAGAACACTGGGGGACCCACCAGTGAAGAGGACAGCCTTTTGAGGCTGGCCAAAAGACTAGAGCTAGAGTCCAGGCTCCTGGCTCTAGAAAAAGAAAGGAGAGAGATGGATTTAGTACCCATCAATGGTGGCAGCAATAATAAAAATAAGGATAGAGAGGAAACTTCTGACCTTAAAATTCCCAAAGGGATTGTCCCTAAATTTGAGGAAGGTGATGATATCACCAAATGGTTCACAGCCTTTGAGAGGGCTTGTGATATCAGAAAAGTAAAGAAACCTCTCTGGGGGGCACTCCTGTGGGAACTGTTCTCTGGTAAATGCAGAGACAGGCTTCTGACCCTTTCTGGGCCAGAAGCAGGATCCTATGACCTCATGAAGAGAGCTCTGATTGAGGGATTTGGATTCACCACTGAGGAGTATAGAATTAGATTCAGGGGGGCTCACAAAACCCAGACCCAGTCCTGGATTGATTTTGTAGACTTCTCAGTGAAGACACTGGATGGTTGGTTAGCTGGACATGGTGTGCAGGATTTTACTGGATTGTATAATTTATTCATGAAGGAACATATATTGAGTAACTGCACAAATGAAAAGTTGCATCAGCATTTGGTAGACCTAGGTCTAATTTCTCCCCAAGAATTGGGAAAGAAGGCAGACCACTGGGTCAAGACTAGGGTGACCAAGACAGCCACTGGGGGTGACCAAAAGAAAGTGGTCCCAAAACCTCCCCAGCGGAAAGGTGGTGAGAATCCCCAAGATAAAAAGTCTGAGTCTTCCAAAGGGCCCCAAAAACCTGTTCAGGTGGGTGGGACCCAAACTACTCCCTATGTGCCCCAACCATATAGGGGGAAGAACTTTGATCCCTTAAAGGCCTGGTGTAATTACTGTAAGAAGCAAGGACACCTAACTGTAGCTTGCCCCCAAAACAAAGCCCCTAAGGCACCCAGTACAGCTACTCCTGGGGCAGCAAGCATACAAATGGGATCAGAGGTGTACCCTGAGCAAATCTGGGAACACACTGAAGCAAGTCTAGTCTCCTTGGGAGAAGTGGAGTTTGCCACTGTAGCTGTGTGGCCCCCCAACTTAAAGAAATACTTACAGTAGCCCTGGGTGAATGGAACTAGGGTAGAAGCTCTGAGGGATACAGGTGCCAGTGTCACTATGGTGAAAGACACACTGGTTTCCCCTGAGCAATACTTGATTGGGAAGTCTTACCCAGTCACCAACGCTGACAGTGTCACCACTAGTCATCCCATGGCCATGGTAACATTAGGCTCGGGGGGGGGGGGGGGGGGGGGGGGCTCACTGGCCTGAAACAGGTAGTGGTCTCTCCAAATGTGCCAGCTGCCTGTCTGCTTGGAAATGATCTGGAAACCTCAGCCTGGGCTGAGGTTGAGTTAAAGGCCCATGCAGCCATGCTGGGCATCCCTGAATTGGTGTGTGTGCAAACCAGAGCACAGAGCAAGAGGAAGGGTGACAAAGTAGGTCTGGAGCCTGAAATAATGGCCCAGCCAACCAAGAGAAAAGGAAAGAAGACTGGGGAACCAGCTTCTACACAGCAAAACATGCAGGACCCCTCTCCCCAGGGAGAGGATTTGGATACCCCTGAGGGAACTGAGTCCATGGAGCTTGACAATTACCAGGTTGAACTCTTGGGCCCAGGGGGACCCTCTAGGGAAGAGCTGTGCCAGGGTCAGCGAGACTGTCCCACTCTTGAAAGCCTGAGGCAGCAAGCTGTTTCAGAAGCAAGGGGAGATGTCAGTGGTACTCACAGAGCTTATTGGGAAGAGGGATTACTGTATGCTGAGGCAAGAAACCCCACTCCTGGAGCCACCCGGAGGGTGGTAGTGCCACAGAAATACAGGGAGTTCCTCCTAACTTTGGCTCATGACATCCCCCTAGCTGGACATCTGGGGCAATCCAAAACTTGGGAAAGGCTAGTAAGTCACTTTTACTGGCCCCAGATGCACCAAAAGGTGAAGGAGTTTGTCAGCTCCTGTGTTACCTGTCAGGCCAGTGGCAAGACAGGTGGCCACCCAAAGGCCCCCCTCATCCAACTACCAGTGGTGGGGGTCCCCTTTGAGAGGGTAGGAGTGGACATTGTGGGTCCACTGGAACCTCCCACAGCCTCAGGGAACAACTTTATTCTAGTGGTAGTGGATCATGCCACTAGGTACCCTGAAGCAATTCCACTTAGGACTACTACAGCTCCTGCAGTAGCCAAGGCCCTCCTGGGTGTCTTCACCAGGGTGGGTTTTCCTAATGAGGTGGTTTCAGACAGAGGTTCCAACTTCATGTCTGCTTACCTAACACACATGTGGAAGGAGTGTGGGGTGCAGTATAAGTTTACTACCCACTACCACCCACAAACCAATGGCCTTGTTGAGTGATTCAACAAGACATTGAAAGGTATGATCATGGGGCTCCCTGAGAAACTCAAAAGGAGATGGGATGTCCTGTTACCATGCCTGCTTTTCGCTTACAGGGAAGTACCACAGAAGGGAGTAGGTTTCTCACCCATTGAACTTCTGTTTGGTCATCCTGTAAGGGGACCACTTTGTCTTGTAAAAGAGGGCTGGGAGAGGCCTCTTCAAGAGCCCAAACAAGACATAGTGGACTATGTGCTTGGCCTAAGGTCCAGAATGGCTGAGTACATGGAAAAAGCATCCAAGAACCTTGAGGCCAGCCAGGAGCTCCAGAAGCACTGGTATGACCAAAATGCTGCACTGGTTGAATTTCAACCAGGGCAACAGGTGTGGGTTTTGGAGCCAGTGGCACCAAGGGCTCTCCAAGACAAATAGAGTGGCCCGTACCCTATCCTAGAAAGAAAGAGTGAGGTCACATATTTAGTTGACCTGGGCACTAGCCGGACACCCAAAAGGGTCATCCATGTGAACCGCCTTAAACTCTACAATGATAGGGCTGACATCACCATGCTGATGGTGACTGATGAAGAACAGGAAGCAGAGAGTGAACCACTCCCTGACCTCCTATCCTACAGCCCAAAAGATGGGGCAGTAGATGGTGTGATTTTCTCAGACACCCTCTCTGCCCAACAGCAGACTGACTGCAAGCAAGTCTTGCAACAGTATGCTAACCTCTTTTCCCTGACCCCTGGTCTGACAAACTGGTGTACCCATGATGTGGACACTGGTGACAGTGCACCTGTCAAAGCTGAGGTCAGCAAGATGCTGGAGTTAGGGGTCATTGAGCCTTCTGAGAGCCCCTGGGCTAGCCCAGTGGTTCTGGTCCCCAAACGTCATCAACAGGGTGAAAAAAGAGAGATGAGGGTCTGTGTGGACTATAGAGGGCTCAACTCTGTCACCAAGACAGATGCTCACCCTATCCCAAGAGCAGATGAGCTGATAGATAATTGGGGGCTGCCCAATTCCTCAGTACCTTTGACTTAACTGCAGGGTACTGGCAGATTGGCATGGCCCCAGGAGCAAAAGAAAAGACAGCATTCTCCACCCCTGATGGGCATTATCAGTCTACTGTGATGCCCTTTGGGTTAAAGAATGCCCCTGCCACTTTCCAGAGGTTGGTGAACCATGTCCTGGCTGGGTTGGAGTCCTTTAGTGCAGCTTATCTTGATGATATTGCTGTCTTTAGCTCCACCTGGCAGGATCACCTGATCCACCTTGGGAAGGTTTTAGAGGCTCTGCAAAATGCAGGTCTCACTATCAAGGCATCCAAATGCCAGATACCTTTTGGCTCTAAGCCCCTGGGACTCCCATGAGTAGAGGCTCTACTCGAAACCTATCTCTAACCCCTGTCAGCAGCCCGGAACCGCGAACCCAGCACACTCTGCACCAGCCGAGCCTGGCCAGTGCCGGAGTGAACAAAGACCCTGAGGACGACCCCACGGCGACTGTGACCCCGAGTCCAGCACCCAAGGACCTCCCTCGACATTCCTGAAGAAGCCTGCAGCCTCAGAACCAGGTGCCCCGCGATCAACTGAGGGTAAGATTTTCCAACACCTAAAGGCACCCCTGCACGCGGCGCCCCACGGCCCCCTGTGTCCAACCCCGGGGTACCTACCTATCCTCCAACTACCCAACTTACCTCTCGAAGTGGTTGTGGCACCTGAAGAGTCCTCGTCCCCGAGCTTGCAGTCTTTTTCCTAACCGGAGATTTCCCATTGACATCCATTGAGCGCCCGAAGGCTCAAAAGCACTCTGCACCCAGCCGCCCGAGTGGCCCTGGCAGTGAAAACTCTACTCCTTCCTACTTCCCCACTTGCCCTGAGTAAGTGACCAGGAGCCCAGCTCCCACAGCCGCTTGTCTTGCCAGTCAGCAGCCACCCAACAAGGCCCCCCTATCCCTCATAGGATAACATTGGGCCTAACTCTCTCTGCACCTGGCCGACCTAGAGCCGCTGAGGGTGAACAAACTGTACCTACCTGACTCTGGGAGACCCCTGAGTCTGTGCCCAGAACCTCAACTCTGCCAGTCGAGTAATTACCCTTAAACCGCAAACTCTATTTTCCTCGTAGGGTAACATTGACTGGCTTTTTCCTGAAATTTCTTCTAAGTGTGGACTTTTCAAATCTTCAAATATTCACCAAAAATCAGCCGAGTGACAAAAACGAATTTACTCACCTGTTCCAAGGTGAACTCCCAGTGCTGGATCTTGGTGCCCAGCACTGACTCTGAAAAATCTCTACAACTGTACTTACCCTTAACTCAATTTTCTTCCATAGGAAACCATTGACTGTTTTTCTGTGAAATTTCTTTCAAGTGTCAAATTCTGCATTCTTTAAATATTCTTCAAAAATCGTATAATATCTGAAAACGTAATTGCTTACCTGTTTTGGATAAAGGTCCCAGTACTGAGTCTAGGCACCCAGTACTGGATTACAAAAGTAACGAGAACATACTGTACCTGTAACCTGCATTTTCTTCCATAGGGAATCATTGATTGTTTTCTCTGAAATATTTTGTCAACTTTTAAAATAGCTAAATATTAGTTAAAAATCATTACAGTACCAAAGTCGACTTTCATCACTTGATTCTGAGAACTGACCCAGGACTGAATCTAGGATCCAGTCCTGGAATTCCAAAAGTAATCTAAAAAGTAATCTGTTGCAAATAACTTGAATTTACCATTGAGCTCAATGTATTGTTGTGTTTAAAAATAGAGTTGCCTACTGCAACCACTTGTAACGGTTTACTAAAATCTATTGCATATTGCAAAAGTATTTATATGAAACATCTACTGTTGAGAAAGTATATTTTAACTCCAAGTGTTGGTTCTAAAATAAAACAAGCATTTATTTTTTATATATAAACCATTGGCCTAGAGTTCAGTTATTGAGTGAGTGAAACCATTTGCTGACTGAGTGTGTACAACAGATGCTTTACACTGTCCTCTGGTACTGCCTTACTGCTCGACCAAGCTACCACTTCAGAGAGTAAGGTTATACCTAACTTTAACCTCTGTCAAACCCTGGGTGACTGTGGACTCTGTACACCCTGTACCTATTAAGGAACAGTATATACAGAGCCACTTTCTCACATTATTCTTTAACTACCTCCTCTTTTGGTGAGATAGTGGAGATCTCATTCTGTCACTGACTTCTCTTTGGTTCCTGTGGGTGGTGAGGTAATGAAGATCCCATCCTGTAGGTGGTGGGATGGTGGAGGTCACATTCTATCACTGTCACCTCCTTGGTTCCTGTAAGTAGGGAGATGGTGGAGGTCACATTCTGTCACCGACTACTCTGTGGGTGGTGAGATGATGGCAGTCACATTCGGTTACGGATGCCTTCTTGGTTCCTGTAAGTGATGAGATGGTAGAAGTCACATTCTGTCACTGACGCCTCCTTGATTTCTGAGAGTTCTGTGGATGGTGAGATAATGAAGCTCACTATCTGAAACGGAGGCCTCCTTGGTTCCTGTGGATGGTGAGATGGTAGGGATCACATTCTGTCATCGACTCCTCCTTAGTTCCTGTCGGGGGAGAGATAGTGGAGGTCACATTCGGTCACTCACTCCTCCTTGGTTCCTCCGTGTGGTGAGATAACGGAGGTCACATTCTGTCACCAACTCCTCCTTGGTTCCTGTGGGCGGTGATATGCTGGAGGCCACATTCTGACACTAACTCCTCCTTAGTTCCTGTGGGTAGTGAGATAATGGAGGTCACATTCTGACACTAACTCCTCCTTAGTTCCTGTGGGTGGTGAGATAATGGAGGTCACATTCTGACACTAAATCCTCCTTAGTTCCTGTGGGTGGTGAGATAATGGAGGTCACATTTGGTTACTGATGCCTTCATGGTTCCTGTGGGTGGTGATATGGTGGAGGCCACATTCTGTCACTGATACCTCATTGGTTCCTGTGGGTGGTCAGATAGTGAGGTCACATTCTGTCACAGACTTCTCCTTGATTCCTGTGAGTGGTGAGATGGTAGGGGTTACATTCTGTCACTGACTCTTCCTTGGTTCTTGTGCGTGGTGAGATGGTAGGGGTCACATTCTGTCACTGACTCCTTCTTGGTTCCTGTGGGTGGTGAAATAATGGAGGTCACATTCTGTCACGGACTTCTCTTTGGTTCCTGTGGGTAGTGAGATGGTGGAGGTCACATTCGGTCATGGACTCCTTTGTTCTTGTGCGTGGTAAGATGGTGGTGGTCACATTCTGTTACTGACGCCTTCTTCGTTCCTGTGGGTGATGAGATAATGGCCGTCACATTCTGTCACTGACTCCTCCATGTTTCCTGTGGCTGGTGAGATAATGAAGCTGGTTCCTGTGGATGGTGAGATAATAGAGGTCACATTCTGACACTTACTCCTATGGAACTTGTGGGTGGTGAGATGGTAGAGGTCACATTCCTTCACTGACTCCTCCTTGGTTCCTGTGAGTTTTGAGATGGCTGAAATCACATTCTGTCCCTGACTCCTCCTTTGTTCCTGTGGGTGATGAGATGGTGGAGGACATATTTTGTCTTTCACTGATGCTTTTTCACTTCCACTTTGCGGTAAGATGGCTTAGTCTCTCTCATGGTGCACAGCTTGACTTGTTCCACTGGTACTCTTCAAGTATACTGAGAGTTGCTAAACTCTAATTTAATTAATTACTTCTCATGTGTTGCTGAAAAGGAATATGCTACTTACCAGTATGCATCTGTTCTTGGCATGTAGAGCTGCAGAGTCACACACTGAGGATAAGATCGTCATCTGGTGTTGGGCTCGGATGATTGCAGGTTGTTGATGTCTTCGGAAGAAGCCTTTGGTCATGAGATTGGTGACTCCTCCTCTGGACAACAGTGCGCATGGGCATCCACTCCATCGTCAGATTGTTTTTTCGCCATGATGGGAAAAGATGGAGTGTATAGGAATGAAAGAAAGGATGTCCATGTGTAATGTCTAAGTAAGACAGATGCTGGAACAGATACAGGTCCCGGGGAGGCGGGCGGACGTGTGTGACTCTGCAGCTCTACATGCCAAGAACAGATGCATACTGGTAAGTAGCATATTCCGTTCGAGGCATATGAGCTGCAGATCACACACTGAGGATAGATTATATAGCAGTGCTTCCCCTTAGCGGTGGTCGCCTGTATCCGTTGCAGCAGTTTGAAATAAAGTTTTTAGGACAGCCTGGCCCACTTGGGCCTGTTGTTTGGCTTGCACATCAACACAGTAGTGTTTAGTGAAGGTATGCGTGGTAGACCACGTGGCTGCCTTGCAAACGTCTTCTAAGGGATTGTTACCTAAGAAGGCCATAGAAGCCCCTATTTTACGCGTGGAGTGCGCCCTAGGGGGAACTGGAAGTGTACGTTTAGCCTTTTGGTAGCATATTTGGATACATTTAACTATCCACCGGGCTATACCGGATTTGGAGATGGGATTGCCTTTATGTGGTGGTGCGAAAGCAACAAAGAGTTGTTTTGTCTTTCGAAAAGGTTTTGTCCTGTCGATGTAATAAAGCAAGGCTCTTTTGACATCTAAGGTATGTAGGGCCCTTTCATCTACGGAGTCTGGGTTTGGGAAAAAGACTGGTAGCTAGGGGTGGGCGGAATTTGCGTAATCGCGTTACGCAAATCTCCGCGAAACGGTAAAAAAATCTCCGCGAACACGCAGAAATTCCGCGAACACGCGGAATTGCTTGTTCGCGATACTTTTTTCCTGTTCGCGATCGCTGTTTGCGTGCTCGGGGTGAAATATCTCGCGAACACGCATATTGAGAACGCGAACAAGCAAAAAATTTCGCGAAGTCGCGGAACGCAGATTTTTGGGTAATTTCGCGTTCTCCGCGGGGCGCGAAATTACGCAAATTCCGCAAATTCCGCGAACGGAACGGAATTTACCGCCCAGGCCTACTGGTAGCTCTACTGATTGGTTAAGGTGGAAAGGGGAAATCACTTTTGGAAGAAATTTAGGGTTTGTCCTAAGAACCACTTTGTTACGGTGTAGTTGTAAGAAAGGTTCCTCTAGTGTAAGGGCTTGTATTTCACTTACTCTTCGTAGGGAAGTGATTGCGATAAGGAAAGCTACCTTCCATGTTAGGAATTGTAATTCACATTTGTGCATAGGTTCAAATGGGGGACCCCCAAGTCTTGTTAGAACCACACTGAGATTCCACACTGGGGAAGGTGGTAATCTTGGGGGAAGAATTCTTTTGAGACCTTCCATAAACGCTTTGATGGCTGGTACCTTAAAAAGGGACAGGTGTTGCCTATTTTGCAAGTAGGCTGCCAAGGCTGCTAGGTGTAAGCGTATAGAGGAATACGCTAGATTGCATCTTTGCAAGTGTAGTAGATAGCAAATGATGTTTTGGATGGAAGCATCCAATGGATGTATGTCATTATTAGCGCAGTAGATGGCAAATCGTTTCCATTTTGCGGCATAACATGCTCTAGTAGTAGGTCGTCTGGCTTCCTTTATGATATTCATACAGTCTGGAGGGAGATTGAGGTATCCGAACTCTAAGACCTCAGGAGCCAGATCGCTAGGTTCAGTGTTTGAGGATCTGGGTGTCTGATTTCTCCATGGTTCTGGGTTAATAGATCCGGGGAGAGGCGTAGCCTTTGATGTGGAACTAAGGATAGTTCCAGAAGTGTGGTGAACCACGGTTGACCCAAGTGGGAGCTACCAGTATTAGTGTTAGCGACTGTTGTTTCAGTTTGCGTACCACAAATGGAACTAGTGGGAGAGGCGGAAAAGCGTACGCAAATCTGCCTGACCAGTTCATCCATAGGGCATTGCCCTTCGACTGTGGGTGTGGAAACCTGGCGGCGAAGGTTGGGCATTTTGTGTTTTCGGGAGTGGCGAACAGGTCTATGTCTGGTTGTCCCCATTTTTGGAAGAAGGGGAGTAGAACCTTGGGGTGTAATTCCCATTCGTGGATCTGCTGTGTGTGGCGACTTAGGAGGTCGGCCACCTGATTATGGATTCCTGGGAGATGTTCTGCTAACAGGTAGATGTTTTGGGGAATTGCCCATCTCCAGATTTGCTGTGCCAGTTAGGACAGTTGGAGAGAGTGTGTCCCTCCCTGTTTCTGTATATAATACATTGTCGTCATGTTGTCTGTGCGTATGAGGACAGTTTTGTTCTTTAGGTGTACCTGAAAGGATTTTAGTGCTAGGAACACTGCGAAGAGTTCCAGGTGGTTGATGTGGAGCAGTTTTTGTTGACTGGTCCATCTGCCCTGAGTGGTATGGTGAAGGAGGTGGGCTCCCCACCCCGTGAGAGATGCGTCTGTAGTTAGCACAACTTGTGGAAGAGGCTCTAAGAACGGTCTCCCTTTGGACAGGTTGATGGTGTTCCACCATTTCAGTGAGCGAAGTGAGCGACTGTCCACCAACACCAGATCGGTAAGTTGTCCGTGAGCTTGGTTCCACTGTTGTGCTAGACATTCCTGTAAGGGACGCATTTGAAGTCGTGCGTGTGGGACTATGGAGATGCAGGACGCCATCATGCCTAGGAGCTGCATGAACACTCTTGCTGGAAGAGATGGATGAGTTTGAAATTGAGAGATGAGATTTTGTATACTGGCTATCCTGGCAGTGCTGGGATAAGCAATGGCTTTGGATGTATCTATGGTTGCTCCTAGATACTGATGTAAGTGGGAAGGCTGTAGATGGGATTTGGGGTAGTTGATAGTAAATCCCAAATTGTGGAGGGTTTGAATAGTGCGATGAGTGTGGAGAACGCATTTTTGGTGAGTATTGGCTTTTATGAGCCAATCGTCCAGTTAGGGGAAGACATGGATCTGTTGTCTTCTGAGGTGCGCTGCCACGACTGCTAAGCACTTGGTGAACACCCTGGGTGCTGTTGTTACTCCGAATGGGAGAACTGTAAATTGATAGTGTTGCCCATCTACCACAAATCGTAGATATTTTCTGTGAGCGGGATGCATAGGGATGTGAAAGTACGCGTCCTTGAGGTCCAATGTGGCAAGGAAGTCTCCCTGTTGTAATAGTGGGAGGACTTGTTGGAGGGTGGTCATATGAAAATGATCCGAATGTGTATATACTGGTTTAGTAGTCTGAGATCCAGTATGGGCCTTAATGTTTTGTCCTTTTTGGGAATGAGGAAGTATAGAGAATATACCCCTGTTCCCTGATGTTGAAGAGAGACTGGTTCTATCGCATGTTTTTGTAACAGGGATTGAACTTCTTGTTTGAGGAGAGAGAGATGATGTGAGGACATTGGACGTTGTTTGGGTGGTATGTTTGGGGGGGATTGTATGAGTTCGAGGCAGTAGCCAGACTGGATAATTTGTCTTACCCATCTGTCTGTGGTGATGGAAGTCCAGACAGGTAGGAATTGTTGGAGCCGCCCCCCGACCGGAGTGGAATGGTCTGGGGGGAGTGGTGGCAAGTCACTGTTTGGTGGCTGGGGAGGTGCGGGTGTTGTTGTTGTTGCCCCGCCCTCGACCTTTGTTTTTGTTTCCCCTATAACCTCCTCGGAAATATCCTCTGTTAGGGGATGTTTGTCCCGAATTTTTAAAGGTGGACGTGGTCTCAGTTCCCGCGTTTTTGGAGCCTCCTCTATAAAAGGAGCGACGAAAGGAACCCCGGGTTTGAGGAGACTGCAGTGCTCCCATAGACTTGGCAGTCTCATTATCCTTCTTCATTTTTTCTAATGCAGTGTCCACTGCAGGGCCAAATAGCTGCTCTTGGTTGAAAGGTTGAGCTAGAATTGCGGTTTGAACCTCCGGTTTAAAACCGGAAATACGGAGCCAGGCATGTCGTCTGAGTAAGACGCTAGTATTGACCGCCCGAGAAGCAGTGTCTGCCGCATCTAAGGCGCATTTAATGGAGGCATTAGATATTAATTTGACTTCTTGAATGAGGTCAGTGGCCTGGGATTTAAAGGGTTCAGGCAGATGTTGCATAAGGTCCTCAAGTTGGTCATAATGCGCCCTTGCATACCGGGCTAACAGGGCCTGGGTATTGGCAATACGCCAGTGGTTCGCCGCCTATGCGGCGACTCGTTTGCCTGAGGCCTCTAAAAGCTTAGACTCCTTGTCCGGGGGAGGCGTTTCTCCAGTTGTCTGTGAGTTAACGCGCTTCCTGGCATTTGATACGACCAAGGAGTCTAAAGGGAGCTGGGCTTTAATGTATGCAGGGTCCTGCGGGGTTGGTCGGTACCTTTTTTCGATGCGTGGGTTGAGAACCCTAGCTCTAACAGGGTCTTTAAAGACTTCAGTGGCATGCTTTATAACCCCTTTAATCATGGGCAGTATGTGAACAGTTTTTTGTGACTGCTCAAAAGTATCGAGGAGAAAGTCCTCTTCAAGGGGGTCTGTGTGCATTGTGACGCCATGGAATGTTGCTGCCCTATTTATTAGTTGGCCAAACCCCAAATGGTCATCAGGAGGGGAGGGCTTGGAGGGGTAGGTAGTGGGGTCAGGCATGTCAGGCATTGGATAAGACCAGTCATCTACTGGTGCTGTGTCTGGAAATGTAAAAGGGTCGTTTGGATCAACAGGATCATTAAATAAATTAGGGTCCGCCCCTCCCCCTAAGTCATCATTATCATCCTGTGGAGGAGGTGAATGATAGGGAGATGGTTAAGGTAAAGGTAAAGGAGAAGGAGGAGGAGGAGGGGGGGACGGGTTAGGCGGTAATACAGGAGAGGAAGGACGAAGTGGTGAAGTAGCACAGTCCTTTTTCCGTATGGGAGCTGGAGGTGGTGTGATGTCCAGCTTCCGTTTCTTGTATGGGACGGCAGTCACATGTCCGGTGTCGGGATTGATGTAGATCCGCTTTTGAGTGAGATGTGGGCGAAAAAGTTCATCCGGCTCCGAAGGTGGTGGCGGTGATGGCCGTTTCGGGTCTTTATGAACTTTTTTCGGTGTGGACGTAGTTTTTGGTGCCGATGGATTTTTCGGCGCCGATGGCTTTTTCGGCGCCGATGGCTTTTTCGGCGCCGAGGGACTTTTAGGCATCGATGTCGAAGAACGTTTCGGCGCCGGTGGAGACTTCGGTGCCGAGGAACGTTTCGGTGCCGAAGGAGATTTCGGTCTTGAAGCCTGTTTCGGTGCCGACAGTGGAGTTTTCGGTGCCGAAGGTGTTATAGGTACAATAACATGAGGTTTGCTCGAGCCCGAGCCACCTACAGGCTTAGATGTCTTCAGAGCCGGGCCCGAGGGCGGGGCTTCTGAAGAGGGTTTCCGGTCGCGACTGGGCCCAGCTGGCGGTGTCTTGACCAATGTCTTTTTGGATGGGGCAGGGGCAGGGGGGGTGGTATTCACACGCTGCCCTGGAGTGATGAGGTCATCGGAATCGTCGGCCTCGGACACGATCTCGAGATCTTCGGTGTCATCGTCAGGAACATCCTGAGCAAAGATGTCCTCCGGTTCTGGAGCTGGTTTGGCCATAATATGGCGTCGAGCTCTTCGGTCCCGGAGGGTCTTCTTGGAACGGAAAGCGGCACAAGCTGGACAGGTCGATTCGTTGTGTTCCGGCGACAGGCAGAGGTTACAAACCTCGTGGTGGTCACTGTGGGGGAACTTCGCTCCACACTGGGGGCATTTTTTGAAGGGTGTCCTGTCCATCAGCCGCTTCCGGAACCGGTCCGAGTTGATTTCGATGTCGATGGAATGAAGATTGAAGAGTTAAATCGATTGCTGGAAGTTTTCTGCTGGAGCGGAAAAAGTTCATCCGAACCCAATGGCGGAAAAAAACAATCTGACGATGGAGTGGATCCCCATGCGCACTGTTGTCCAGAGGAGGAGTCACCAATCTCGTGACCAAAGGCTTCTTCCGAAGACAACAACAACCTGCAATCATCCGAGCCCAACACCAGATGGCGATCTTATCCTCAGTGTGTGATCTGCAGCTCATATGCCTCGAACACTCCTTTATTAATTGTTTTGCCTATTTATCCATATGTAAAAGAGGCAAATTCATGAATGCCCCGCGTACCCAGACTGAATTTTGAGCATGCAAAAAGCGCTTCTCAAGGGGGTAAATTTCTCACAATCAGCTTAGTAATTTCACTGTGTAAACCGCCTCCTCTCTATAAAGGTTTCTGCTTCCCCCAATGGTTAACAGTGGCACCATTAAAACATTTGCATCACTAAGTATCGATAAATATTGAAAAACAAATGTTACAGATTGAAGAATCATGTTTTTAACTCCGAAATATAGAGAAGAATAAATAATGAGTGGGTTTTTTGAGGAGTACCAAGGAAGCAACACAGGGGAGTAACTAACCGAGATGAGGGGAGTGCAAGTTTGAATAAGAGTTTCATACTTGAATGCAAGTCAAGCTTGAGGAATATAGGATTTACATATATGAAAGTGTTAACGTTCTATAGTGAGATGATAGAAGGCTCTGAATATTAAGATAGTTCTCTTTCTGTCACAGACTCCTCCTCGGTTCCTGTGAGCAGTAAGATGGTGCAGATTACATTCTATTGCTTCTTTCTCTTTGGTTCTTTGTGGGTAATAAAATGGTGCAGGTCATATTCTCTCAATGTTGCCTCCTGAAATCCTGTGGGAAGTGAGATGGTACAATTCTCATTCTGCCACCGTTTCCTCCTGTGGGTGGTGAGATGGTGCAGTTCTCATGGTGTCATTGACTCTGCATTAGTTGCTCTGTGTAGTGAGATTATAGAGCCTTTCTGTCACCTTCTCCTCTCTGTTGTTCATGGGTGGTGAAATTGTGCAGAACTCATTCAGGCACTTACACTTCCTTGGTACTTATGAATGGAGACATGCTCGATTCTTATGTCACAACCTCCTTCTTGGTTCCTCTGTGTCAGTAGATGGTCCAAGTCTCATTCTGCCAATGCCTTTTTGTTTTTGTTTCTGTGGGTGGTAAGATCATGCAGGTCTTTATCTGCCACTGTCTGGTTCTCAGTGTTCCTGAGTAGAGGGATGATGCAGTAGTTATATTCAATCTCGCCTCCTTTATTCCCGTAGGTTTTGATAGGGTGCTTATCTAATATGAACAAGTGAAATTACCATTGTTGCAGGGTTTAATCTCCTCCTGCTTTGCAGTTACCATCACTGCAGGGTTTAATCTCCTCCTCCTACTCCTTTACAGTTACCATCGCTGCAGGGTTTAATCTCCTCCTGCTTTACAGTTACCATCGCTGAAGGGTTTAATCTCCTCCTACTTTGCAGTTACCATCACTGCAGGGTTTAACCTCTTCCTCCTTTTGGCCGATTTAGACGTACTGGCAGAGTATGTTCTTTTCTTTGGGGGATGGAAGGGTGCAGGACTGAAGTCTCCCAACACCTTTGGCGTGCTTTACTTGGGTGATGTGATCTAGCCTATTTTTTATTGCATACTAACACTCAATGAAATGTTTTCTTCAATACCAGTCAACAAAGGATAAGGGACTCTTAAAGGGACAAGGGACTCTTCCATTGCCAGCTCTCAAGCCCTCCACTATAAGCCCACTCCAAGACAATCTAGGGACAGCAGTGAGATAGCAGTTCCAAAGACAACCTCCTAACTCTGCCATTTTGTCAGTCATAGAGATTTATTATAAATTCAAGATTACTCACTCAGAGGTTTGGCTGGAAACTACGCCAAGAACCTAAGCCAACGTGCCCTTAACTTGCTGAATCAATTTTAGTAGTCTTTACCATATTGGTTTCAAGCTGTTTGCAATCATATGGTGGTTGAATTACCATGGGTACCATACGTGGGAGCACACGAGTCAACAGTTCAAATATTTGTTGTTGTTGTAAAAGAGGTGACTGTACAACATAAGCTCATTATGTGAATCCTGTTCATTTAGGGGAAAATTCATTCAGGTGCTTCAACCATGCTCTCCAGTTGACACAAGTCGTAGCTTCTGTCCCTACACTAATTTTAAATCCACCCTCTACAGGATAAGATACAGCATGTAACTCTACAATAGATTTTCTCTGCAAAGTGAGTGTGTTTGAACACAGAGGCTCAGTTTGATGTGAGGCCACAAAAACACCAAAAGCAGCACCAGAATTCACTAGCTTACCCAGTGTCCAACTGAGCGATGCAGAGAGGCGTGATCCTTCTTCGACCATCAGGTGTCCGCGTCTCCACCTGCTTCTTCAGAAGATTCTACAAAGAAGAACATGTTGCAGTCTAGAGAAGAACACTTTGATTTGTTGCATGTGTACACAGCTGTGGTGCAAGTAAGTATTAATGTCCAGTTTATTGGACTAAACTGGTGTTTAATGTCAGTTTATAGGTTCAAAACCTAAAAACTATGCAGCCTACTGAAAGGTAGAGTGTCTAATCAGTTGGTAACCATGTTGGCAGTTCTTAAAGATGGCGGACGCAGAGTGATGCCACTGCCTGCCAGAACAGAATTAAGGCCTCCTGCAGGGACATTTCAAGGAAGCTCATGCTGCCGGGTCTGTTATGTTCCCAATTACGGTCTACATGGAAAGGGCCAGCTACTATTGCGAGAAATCATCACTTTCTCAGCAATAAACTTCCCCGCAGGGGCCAAGACGGTATTTACTCTGAACATTGTCATGATGGACACAGTTGGATTGCCAGGACAGTATGAATTTGAGCCCCACTGACTGCAATTAGTTGGAGAAGCAAAGGGACTGCAAAAGCATAGGTCTCCAATCTATGGGCAAAATATATAATGGACTCTGTATTTTGATCTTACAATAGCTATAACGGTGTTCTGCTTTAAAAGAGCAGCTCACACATATGTGTTGTGATGTAAACCTGTCAGTGCTGTATGCAGTGTCAGAAATTCTTCACCAAGCACATAACAACAGATTAACATATGCAGTGTACAAAATTCTACAATGTCCTCCAGCAGTGGTGGCCATTTGCACCGAACCCAGAAGAGCACTTACCTTCCTAATGTCATCAAGGCTTTCACCATTCATGACATTGGTCACCTTGGGTGCGGCAGCTTCCCTGATGGCTGCATTTCTCTCTTCTATCTTTTGCTGCTGCTGCCGCTGCTGGTACTTGAGCATCTCTGGGTTTTCAATGATGGTGGTCGACAGCTGAGCCTCTGTGGTTATTGCCAGGCTTTTGCCGTAAGTTGTCTGATGGATGGTGTTCTATGAAAATGGAAAATAAAACAAAAACACAGGAGAAACAATTGTAGTGAATTTCTGACAAATAATTAGCTAATCAGTACTGCAATGTCATAAAAGAGAAAATAAATAACAGGAGGAGCATCCCGCCTCACCAGTAGCACCTTGTTTGAAAGTCAATTATACCCAAGCTAGGTTGTAGCTAACCTCTCTACACCTTTGCTACTGCTATAAGGAGCCATTAAGAGCATGCCTGCACATGGCACCAACATTTTGTGGAAGGCACGAAAAACTCTGAAGCCTTCACAATATTCTTCATTCAGTACAGTACCATCACCATCTGGCACACAGATGTTTTACATGAACAGTAGAAATGCTATCTGCTCTTGATGTCAGAAACACTCTACAATCAAGAGTCATAGTACACAAAAGACAAGTACAATAAAAACCATCTGCTGCGTTTTGTGCCACATATCATAAGGTAAATGACTTCACTGTATGAGAAACACCACCCTGAAGTGTCATCTCTGAAGGATGCAACAACCACAAACCACAAAAGAAACCCTCTGTGGGATTTATAAAAGGCAGCTCTTGACCATCATGATTTCAATCTCATGAAGTAAGGGAGGAGCAACGAGGACAAACTGGAAGGTAAATGGGATGATCACCAACTAAGCACCAGAATAGAGCATAAAATGGCAGACATTCGTTGACATTGAAAGCAGGGTGCTGTTGAAGCCTGGAGATTGTAGCCATAAAAGAGATTTACTGTTTGCAATCATAGTGCATGATTAACCTCCTGGATACTCTATAGATCCTACAAATACAGATGAGAAGCTGATTTGTGCTTACCATTATCAGGGTGGTTCGTGCAATGCACTGTTGGATATAAGCCGACTATGGGTACAGATGGTTACTCGGAGCATGAAAACATCCATTCCCCGTCTGGCTGACAGAAGATGGCACCCAATGCAAGATAATCTGTACTCCAACACCACTGATGGCACTCAAAGCTGCTCAGAGGATTGAAGTACGCCTCACACATAAAAAGTGGTTCGCTATCCTTTAGCTGCCTTTGTAAACAAAAGACAACGTTTTGTACAAGGAGCAGGATTTATCAGGGCGGGGCACAGGGAGGCTCACATATCTGCACACACTTCACCAGACATACACCTCTGCTATCAGGAGCCAGAAATGGACAGTACCTTTTCTTCTTCACTCAGAGGATCTCCAAGCTCATCCTGTGAAAAGTCCAAGTAAGCCACGGATCCATCCATGGAGCACACCAAGATGCCGAGCCCATTCAATGTCCTGTGAAACAAAAGCAGAACAAGTTTCTTTACCTTTGTAAAATATTTTTTCACACCTAATAATTTTATTGATTTTATAATACCTAATGGGCAGAACCCAGTAAGCAGCAGATAGGCATATGACAAAATGATCAGATATGAGCTACTGGAGATAGCCTCACCAGAAGGTCTGCGAAACATCCCGCCCCTCTCCCCACCCCCCAACTCTGCACCACACATACACCTACTCTATCTTGCCACAGATTCCTGAACTTGAACATTGTTTCACAGTATCCAAAACGTTACCAGCAATTCAGTCAACTGGCATAGATGGTTCCCATGCAGTACCAACTGCAGATCTGCCGCGGAGTCACATCTGAAAGCAATGCACTGCATAAAGGCAATGCCCTCTCCATAGCCATCCATTCAGACTTATATATCCAACTTAACAAGGGCCACTTCATAAAGTCAGTGCAAATTCTCAACAATAACCAAAAACGACAGAGCTAAAAACAGCATTTCCTCAGAAAACTGGAGTTGGTAGGGCAATGATGATTCTGCAGGAATATGAGAGCATCCATCAGAAAAAGTGTTACAAAGGGTTAGAAGCTTGTTCTAATGGACATCTGTTCCCACTGAATCTTCATCTAGAAAGTCTCACAGCAATGTCTTCAACAGCAGAAGGGACTGATATAAAACAAAAGAAACCATGAAATGCTGAATTATTGCTTACTTCAAATATGATTCACTTCTTCCGTCAGAGCCAAGACAATAGTGCTAAAAAAACATGCGACGCAAAAGCCAGTTACAGCCTTACAAATGCTCGAGACAGCTGTAAGAAAGTGGGTTTTTGTTGAAGTAACCCCCCCTCCCTTTTTTTTTGCCTAATAGCTGATGCACTTTTCCTTGTTGTGCCCTGGGCTCCTGCCAATCAGGTGCCCAGGGCCTGTGTTCCTTCCCTAAAAACTGGTTAACAGCCAAAACCCAAATTGGCAAACCCTGGCCACATTTCAGCCCCTGGTAAATGGTGCCCTAGGTACCCAGGGCCCTGTGACCAGGGAAGGCCTCTAAGGGCTGCAGCACTCATTGTGCCACCCTTAGAGGCCCTGTACCCTTACACACACACACACTGCCCTTGCAGGCTGGGTGTCTGGGTACAAGACAAAACAAAGAGTCGACATGGCACACATCTCTGTGTACCATGCCCATCACCTACACTGCCAAGGCATATATCAGCCACCCCTCTGGCTGGGTGCCTTATGCCAATGGTGTGGGCACAGGAGCCCTGTGCCCCTACAGTACCCAGGTCCATTCCTGGTCACTGTAAGTGCAGTGCTGCCATTTAAGAGTACATGGTGCTGAGAGCTCGTCAAACACGAACTCCACAGCACCATAATGGCAACACTAAAGGCTGAGAAGTTTGGTATCAAGCTTCTCAGCACATTATACCCGCACTGATGCCAGTGTGGGGTTTAATGTACCAAGCACCCCAGAGGGCATCTTAGAGATGCCCCCTGAAACCTAACCTACAATCCACATCTGGTCTGGGAGGCTGCCTAGGCTGCCACACAGCAGACATGTTGCTGGACCCCTGGGTAGGAGAGCCTCTGCTCTCCTGGGCCTGCAACAATGCACATGCTGGGCGAGGTGCTAAATCTCCTCCCCCAGGATGGGCAGGGGGAAGCTTCATAGGCATGCCGCCTCTGTGAGCTTCCCCAGGCCACTGCAGCCCCCCACTTTGGCGGGAAGCTTGGCCGGAAACCCCAAATAAGGACAGGGGATGTGCCAGCCTGCCAAACCCACCCCTCAGGTGGGGGAGGCGAGGTGACGCACATCTCCGGGCTCTCGCCATCTTGAAGATGGGAAGCTCTGCCCAATCAGGACTAGGCTACTGCCCCCCTCCCACAGGAGAGGGGCAGGATAGGGGGTGTACCCATCCCAGGACAGGGACCCATTGATCCCTGCCCTTCACCTACCTGTAACGCCCCTAAATCTAGTGTTTAGGGGCACCCTGAACCTTCCTTCCAGAGATTCCAGATTCCAAAATCCGAAGAAGAGCTAGAAGAAAGAAGACCTGCCCTGCAGCTGCTATAAAGAGGAAGACACCAACTGCCTTGGTCACAGTCCTACCGGCCTGTCGACCCTCGAACCTGCTCTTGCTCCAACCCGGCATCTCTTGTGGCCAGCAACCTCACAAACCCCGGAGGACCTGGCTACCTTTTGACTCTAAGCCCACTGGGACTCCCATGAGTAGAGGCTCTACTCAAAATCTACTTCTAATCCCTGGCAACAGCCTGGTACCGCAAACCCAGCACACTCTGCCCCCGCCAAGCCGGAGTGAACAAAGATCACGAGGACGACCCCACGGCAACTGTGACCCGAGTCCGGCACCCAAGGACCTCCCTCGACACTCCTGAAGAAGCCTGCAGCCTCAGAACCAGGTGCCCCCCCAACCGCGATCAACAGAGGGTAAGATTTCCCGATACCAAATGCACCCCTGCACCCGGCGCCCCACGGCCCCCTGTGCCCAATCCCGAGGTACCTACCTAGCCTCCAACTACCCAACTTACCTCTCGAAGTGGTGGTGGCACCTGAAGCATCTTCGCTCCCGAGTTTGCAGTCTTTTTCTAAACCGGAGCTTTCCCATTGAAATCAATTGAGCGCCCGAAGGCTCAAAAGCACCCTGCACCCAGCCGCCCGAGTGGCCCTGGCAGTGCATCCTCTACACCTATCTACTTCCCCACTTGCCCTGAGTAAGTGACCAGGAGCCCAGCTCCCACAGCTGCGTGGACTGCTAGTCAGCAGCCACCAACCAAGGCCCCCCTACCTCTCATAGGATAACATTGGGCCTAACTCTCTCTGCACCCGGCCGCCCTTGTGCAGCTGAGGGTGAACCAACTGTACCTACCTGACCCTGGGAGACCCCTGAGTCTATGCCCAGAACCTTAACTCTGCCAGACGAGTACTTACCTTTAAACCGATAACTCAATTTTCTCCATAGGGTAAAATTGACTGGTTTTTCCTGAAATTTCTTCTTAAGTGTGGACTTTTCAAAACTTTAAATATTCGCCAAAAATCAGCCGAGTAACAAAAACGAAAATACTCACCTGCTATTAGGTGAGCTCCCAGTGCTGGATCTTGGTGCCCCGCACTGACTCTGAAAAATACTTACAACTGTACTTACCCGTAACCCAATTTTCTTCCATAGGAAATCATTGACTGTTTTTCTGTGAAATTTCTTCTAAGTGTCAATTTCTGCAATCTTTAAATATTCTTTAAAAATCGTATAATATCTGAAAACGTAATTACTTACCTGTTTTGGATAAAGGTCCCAGTACTGAGTCTAGGCACCCAGTACTGGATTACAAAAGTAACGAGAACATACTGTACCTGCAACTTGAATTTTCTTCCATAGGGAATCATTGACTGTTTTCTTTGAAATATTTTCTAAGTGTCAACTTTTAAAATAGCAAAATATTGTCTAAAAATCATCACAGTAATTAAATCGACTTTTACGACTTGTTTCTAAGTACTGTCCCAGGACTGAATCTAGGATCCAGTCCTGGAATTCCAAAAGTAATCCAAAAAGTAATCTATTGCAAATAACTTGAAACTTCTATTGAACTCAATGCATTATTGTATTTTAAATTGTGTTGCCTCTTGCAACCACTTGTAATTTTCTACAAAAGCCAATTGCATATTGCAAAAGTATTTATTATATAAAGCATCTCATTCTGAGAAAGTATATTTCAATACCTATTGTTGGTTCTAAAATAAAACAAACATATATTTTTTATATATAAACCATTGGCCTAGAGTTCAGTTCTTGAGTGTGTGAGACCGTGGCTGACTGAGTGTGTGCAACAAATGCTTTACACTGTCCTCTGATACTGCCTTACTGCTCGACCAAGCTACCACTTTAGAGAGTAAGGTTATATCTAACTTTAGCCTCTGCCAAACCTCTGGGGACTGTGGACTCTGTACACACTGTACCTATTTGGGAACAGTATATACAGAGCCACTTTCTCACATGCCAAAACTGTTCAAAAAGCAGATATGGCTACCCTACCTCTTGCAGGGTGGGCCCTTATTTGTTATTAAGATTCTTTAAGAAGTAGCTCATAGTACACTGTCCTATATAAAATGATTCATCTGCAAATCATGTGTCGTCACCCTCATCCACTTCCGAATATGAGAATATCCCACAAAAAGTTTGTCAGCAATCCTAGACATTTTAATCATGCCACATAAAACCAATGTCCTACTACTGTCAAGACGACTTAATCACTCCTACACATTAAACAGATGACGAAGCAGATTAAAGGACGACATAGCAATCATATGGTGAAGGAAAATAGCTAAATGCTCCTAGTGGGATTATGTCCCTATCAGGAATTAAAACAGAATGAATGGGGTCAAAGAGAATGGGTGTCACTCCCCCAGCAGAAAGAATGGCCACAAGCAAAAATGTTTCAATGTCAAGTCAAGGTCTAGAATGCACGGATGCAAAACTAGTCACAATCAAGTAGCTACCACGTTTGGAGCCCCAAAAGGTTGTCAAAAAGGTTTTGATGGGAAATGTTCCCTGCCCCTACACCTGCCAAGAGGTTCCCTTTGATTTGCAAGCACTTATCAGAAAAACTATTCAACCTTTCCGAACAAGGACATCTAGCACTGAGGACTACCTTTACAACTTACTCAGGCTAAAAAGGTACCCCAGATCTCGCACACTGCTGCCATGCATAATGCAAGAGGGTCCCAACAACAAGATGATACACTGTAATTCCTCTAGTGACTGAAATACCTCCCTGAGAGGCAGCTTCCAAGAGGACAAACAAAGGCTGAATTCCAGAGTCATGGAAGCACACTTCCCCCAATCAAAGACAGTCATGATGATCCCTTACTTAGTTATTCACTCTGGGCAGAACAGGAAAAGGATGGAAGATAACATAGATAAAATGACCAGACCAAACGAAATACATCTTACAGAGATTTGCTTAGAGTAAAATCCAAGCAGTCGGTAAATACGTACTTTCAGTTCCTCCAGATGGAGAACAAGCATTGGCATAGCCAATAGGTCTCGCCTTTGGGGCCTTATAAGTGTTTAACCATGCAACAGTTAATGTTGTTGCACCAAATTGTGCTGCATAACTAGAAACCTATAAGGTCCCAAACGCGAGACCTATTGGCTATGCCAATGCTTGTTTGCGACTGCGGCGTTACCACAGTCATCAAAGATACAGTATTGACAAGGCCACGTGCCCTTTCGCATCAGTACAGTGCGTGGGCTGCGAGGCTTGCTTGATTCCACAGCAGGGGTTGATCGAGCGGGGGGGCTTTTCTGTGCTCCTAGACACACCCAATGCCAATCAGGAAATCATTAATTTACAGATTAAGTTCCAGCAGCAAGGTCCCAGGGGAAACCTTTTGGGGATGTTATTCTTGGACAATAAACGTTCCTTCACTTTCGGTTTCAGGCTGGGTGGCAGTCATAAGGGTGGGTGACTCGAGTGGCAGTGATCGCGGTGGGTGGCAGTGCTCGGGTGGGTGAATCCGGGTAACAGTGGTCATGAATGGGGGGCGCCTCTTGGGTTGCAGTGTTCGGGTGGGTGAATCTTGGTGACAGTGATTGGGGTGGGTGATTCTTGTGTGGCAGTGATTTTGAATGGGCGCCTCCTGGGTGGCAGTGATAAGGCTGGGTGCCTCTTGGGTGGCAGTAATCCGAGTGGGTGACTCACCCCAGCGCTTTCACTGCATTGTATTGTAACTGAAAACGATGTTGCGCTTTCTACCCCTGAGAAGGGGGTTGGGGGGGGGGGCAATATTTCCTGTAATATTTCTGACGCAACTCCTCTGCGTGGCCTTAGGGGCCGGCTGAGGTAATTTACACAACCATGTCACTGAGCGCTCTGTCGCAATAATCGCGACAATCCCACCAGGGGTTTCTGATGAGCCAGGGCCTGTCTCGATCATCAGCCATCCAATGCCGCAGAAACCACAGTTCATCAGCCAGGTGACTTCAGCAGGGGTGCAATACTGGTACTGAAGGTGAGACCCTCCAGGCTGTCTCACCCTGACGCCCCTCCCTTCCCCCCCTTCAGGGTGAATCAGCCTGGAGCGGGGGGGCTCGGCTGTTCCAAAGGGGTGAGGTGTTGGTCGCTGCGACAGAGATCTAACAGGATCGGAGAACAGGTTAGCCTGACCCCACCCACCGTCGGATTGATGAGGTTGAGGGTGGGCTCGGCTCTGCTGATCAGAGATTATGGGGTATCCCAGGGGCAGCAGATGTCTTCTGGCCGCCGGGGGCACTGGCGGACGAACAGCAAAAAATAACTGAGAAGAGACGTGGCCTGGCCGTAGGGATCCCTCGGTGGTCTGGGAGAGGGGGGGTATATTAATGGGACATCAAGAGGTCCGGCTGCCGCGAGACCTGCTAGTCCGGGCCTAGTTTTAGCCTTGAACTGTTTCACCATAGCCGGGGGGAGGGGGTATTTTGCTGGGGGGACGGCGCCCCATTCAGTGGGACCCCTGCACAGATGGGTTAAACGGTGAGAGGGTCCCCAGAGTTCGTGGCGAAGGGGCTTGTTTTGGGTCTTGTGTAGAGGAGGACCCCACTACCTTCAATGACCTCCCAGGTCAGTAGTGCCCCCAACCTTCCCTGGAACAGCTAGTGCATGCCACCCAGGGCCACAGTGCCCCCCCCTTTTCAGGGCACAGAAGTACCCCCTCTCCTAGGCTGCAGTGTCGTCTCCACCTTTCCAGACCCGTGCCCTTCCCTCCCGCCTCCGGAAGGCAACAGCTCCTCCACCCTTCCTCGTGGCAGTAGTGCTTAGTTTCTCCATCCCTTCAGTGCCCCCCCCCACACACACAAGGGAGCAGTGCCCCATAGCCCTCACACCGCCTTGCCCCAGCACCCTCCTTTTCGCCCGGGCGGGCTGTATTCAATTAGCAGGGAGTGCTTCTGCTGCAGCTCAAAGGCGGGCATTTCTTAACTAAGAGCTCCCGGGACTTACACACTCAATGCCTTTTTGTCGGGCTCCGAAACAGGGCCGCTCTGTCTTCATTTGTATGTGAGGCAGTGCCAGACTCCGCTCCCCTCCTGGAGGGTCACCCGCTGCTCACGCGTGCACATCTTGCTGCATCGAAGGGTGCGCTGCGCTGCCCACACTTACCAGACAACGCGCCACACCACTCCAGGGTGCACCACCTTACCCTCTGATGGCAAGCAGGGCGATGTGCCATCCCATGGTGAACCGCTCCATGAACTGATAGCATTCAGGGCCACACTCCATCCCAGGTGCACCACTCCACGCGCTGATAGCATGCAGTGCCACTTGCCATCCCAGGGTGCACCGTTCCATGCACTGACCACATGCAGTGCCACACTCCATCCCAAGGTGCACCTCTCCACGCGCTGACAGCATGCAGTGCCACACTCCATCCCAGGATGCAGCGCTCCACGCGCCGGTACTCCAGCATGGCCACTCTCTATCTCAGGGTGCGCCGTTCCACGCGCCATCCCTGGGTGCACCGCTCCATGCACTGACAGCATGCATTGCCATGCCCCATCCCAGGGTGCACCATTACATGCGCCATCCCAGGTGCACCGCTCCACGCGCTGACAGCATGCAGGGCCATGGTCCATTCCAGGATGTCCTTCAAATGCTTTGGATGGGGGTGCGCCTGGCGCACTCTCACGTGCTGCGTGTTGAACACGGAATCTCCGCATGTCGATGTAGTCTGTAGTGTGAGGTGTTTGAACGAGTGGTGAATGTCTGAGCAGCACACGCTGATGTGTACATTGTGAGGGGCCGCACCTGCACAGTGCGGTGACACTACTGCTCACAAGCATCCTAACCATACCATGGGGTCAACGGTTATGGTTATACCAAGGCGACGGCTTATCACCGTGACCGCGCCTATTACAACACTCATGACGTTCTGTGACATTGACAAGATCACTGATGACAACGGAACGGACGACAACACTGTGCCTGGCCATGGCGCGAGTCATACTTGCGTGAAATAATTAGAACTCTTGATTTTCAGGGGTATTTTTAGTTTACAACATTACATTTAATATTTTCACCTAGCTAGGATATCACCAGCTGTCCTGCAGTTACCCCCGGGGCACAAGCAGGTATCCACTTCTGTCAGGACAGCTGATCGCAGCAAAAACACAGAAATGGATGCCTGCTTGTGCCCCGGGGGAACTGACATTAAAAAAAAAAACCACGCGAAGCGGCATTTTCGTTGCTATGGCAACAAAATGGCATGGGACTGTCCACAGTCCCTACGGGCACACGCATGCGGTCTGCTATGGACAAATGGCTAGAGCAGCCATGTTTGTCCATGCAGGCGCGTGCATGAAAAGCCCTCGGCAGAATCGATTACAAAAGGTACTCGCCATTGCGAGAGCAGCGCATGCGCTGCTTTCTCCAGGCGAGACCTAAAAAGGCACACTGACATTCTCCATGTGGCAAAGAAATGCATCAGAATCTAGACATGGAGCTCTCACTATTCTTCAAATTCACAACTGAGGCAATAAGAGTTGCTGAAACAAACAGCGTCTTGTGTAGGACTTTGAACCAACCAATGCTTTTCTATGGAGGCTGCTGGTCGAGGAAAAAGGCTTCAGGTTGGAGCCAGAAGAGAGGAAGAAGGGAACCAACGACTAGAGGGTGAAGTTGGAGAGTTGCTGGACACCGTTGGTCGGGCACCCCACGGCTCAGGGGCTGTGGATGCAGGGGTGTCATTTCGTGTATGGGTCTTCTCACCGGTTCCGATGAGGGGGGACCCTTTAGGAGGAGGTTGCAGGTATCGTGAAGAAGGACAGAGGTCGTCCAATGCTGGATCCAACTCACTCAAGGCGTGTGCGTAGGGTGCACAGTGGTGAGGACTGCCAGTTCCAGCTAGATCTGTAGTCCTGCCTTGGGTTGCTGTTGGACAATTCTGATGTCCACGGTAGATCAGAGGTTTTCTTGGAAGGCAGAGTTCTTGGAGGCTTCTGGCTGCAGGAGTCGCCCGTCTTTAGCTTGCTGGGGTTCCGAAGCAGGAAACAGGCCGGTAGGGCTGGGGGCCAAAGCAGTTGTCATTGTCCTCTTGGCTCCTTTTTGTTGAGTCGAATCTGAATTCTGGGTTCAGGGCTGCCCACTAAATGCTATATTTAGGGGGCGTTTTAGGGGTCTTGAGGTAGTAACCAATGGGCCACTGTCCTTAGGGTGACTACACCCTTAGGGTGTTCACCGCCGTGGGGGAGTGGGCACCATTCCTAACCCTGATTGGAGGGTCCATGCCTTCTGCAAGCACTGAAGAGCGGACTTCACCTCGCAGAGGTGGGCACACCTTCTGGGCTGTGCTGTTTTTCCCGCCTGTCTTCCTGCCGAAAAGGGGGTGAGACAGGAAGGGGGACTGTTCCTGATAGCAGGAGAGGCTGGAGGTCAGCCTCTCCTGCTAGCAGGAGAAGTCCCACCAAGATGCCGATCCCATTCAATGTCCTGTGAAACAGAAGCAGAACAAGTTTCTTTACCTTTTTAAAATATGTTTTCACACCTGGCCTTTGTTTCTGGGCCCAGGGAGCATAGGCTCATACCCCAGTGATCCAGAAACTCGTCTTGTGGTGGTAGGCTGGTGTTCACCAGTCTTCTGACCAGTGGTTGGTTTGGTTCAGGGGTCCCCTCTAGAAGAGACCCATGAGTGCAGGGAATAATAAATCTGACACTGGAATCAGTGTAGGTTTATTATTCTGAGATGTTTGATAACAAACATCTCAGGATTCAGTAAAGTAATTATGGTGCTGGGAACCCCGGAACGACTTGTTTCCAGACCATTTACTCAGGGTGGCTTTAGTGACCACCTATAATATCTAAGAAAGGCCTTAAATATTAAAGAGACCTGCCTGCTCATGTAGATAGGTCATCACATGAGGTATAGGGGACCCTACCTTAAGGGTGACTTACCTAGGTCTCATGCAGTGCTGGGCAGGCATGGCACACAGGGGTGTGTGCCATGTCGGCTCTTCACTTTTAGCTGCACCACATCACACAGGCTGCAATGGCAGTGGTGCATGTTTGTGGTAAGAGGTCTCTGCACAGGTGCAACTGCATGGGCCATACACGGAACAAGAGCAAAGGAAGTCTCGGTCGTAGGTTGTGAGAAAGTGCCATCTTTCTTGCATGGTATGCCCCCACTTTTTGCTGAATTGCTGATGTACTTTGACAGAGTGTGTCCTGAGCTCCTGCCAATCAGGTACCCAGGGCCGGTGTTCCTTCCCTAAAACTGCATGAAGCCCAAACCCAATTGGCATCTCTGGCCACATGTCAGCCCCTGGTAAATGGTACCCTAGGTACCCAGAGAAGGCCCCTAAGGACTGCAGCACTTATTGTTCCACCCTTAGAGGCCCTGTACCCTGACACACACACACTGCGTTTGCAGGCTGAGTGTCTTGGTGCAGAACAAAACAGACGACCTGTGTACCATGCCCACAAACACACTGCCCTGACATACCTCAGTCACCCCTCTAGCTGGGTGCACTATGCCAGTGGTGTGGGTACAGGTGCATGAGCCCTGTACCCCTACAGTACCCAGGTCCATTCCTGGTCTTTGTAAGTGCAGTGCTGCCATTAAGAGTATATGGTGCTGGGAGGTCGTCAACACGAACTCCACAGCACCATGATGGCTACACTGAAGACTGAGACGTTTGGTATCAAACTTCTCAGCACATTAAACCCACACTAATGCCAGTGTGGGATTTAATGGAAGATGCACGACAGAGGGCATCTTAGAGATGCCCCCTGAACCTAACCTACAATCCACGTCATGTCTGAGAGGCTGCCTAGGCTGCCACCCAGCAGACATGTTGCTGGTCCCTTGGGTAGAGAGCCATCCGCTCTCCTGGGCCTGCAACTATGCACATCCTCGGCGAGGTGCTAGGTCTCCTCCCCCAGGATGGGCAGGGGAAGCTTCAAAGGCATGCCGCCTTTGTGAGCTTCTCCAGGCCACTTGCTGTACTCAGCAACTGGCCCCCACCGGTTCTGACCCCCACTTTGGCGGTAAGACTGGTGGGAAAGCTCAAGTGAGGAAAGGGGGTGTGCCAGCCTCTGCCAACCCCACCCCTCAAGTGTGGAAGGCGAGGTTAAGCACAACTCGTCATCTTGAGGATGGGGAGCCCTGCCTAATCAGAATTAGGCTCCTGACTCCCTCCCACTGGAGAGTGGCAGGATAGGGGGTGTACAAACCCCAGGGAAGGGACCCATTGGTCCCTGACCTCTACCTACCTGTAACGCCCCTAAAGAACAAGTTACTTACCTTCGGTAACGATATATCTGTAAGAAACATTAGTTAGTTAGATTCCTCACCTTAGAATATACCCAGGCGTCAGACTGGATCCGGAAAGATTTTTTGTCGGCAATACCCTTGCGCGTCGCTAGGCGTCGTCTGCGGCTCCGCGTCCGTCGTCGGCGTTGTGTGCCGGGATGACGGAGTACTTAGACGCCGCCCTCGTGCGCTGACATCAATTCTTGTACATAGCTTTCCGTACCAGGAATGCAGAGCCATGCAAGAGACCGACACTGGTGGCAAAAAATTCTAGGGCCCTGAAAGGGATAACCTCAACCCTAGATATCGGTTCGCAGAACGGGGAGGATGGGTGGGTCGGTGAGGAATCTAACTAACTAATGTTTCTTACAGATATATCGTTACCGAAGGTAAGTAACTTGTTCATCTGAAAGAAACATGTTAGATTCCTCACCTTAGAATAGATACCCCAGCAATATCAACCCCGGTGGTGGGTCTGCGAACCAAGATCACACCAGAAAGTCCTGGAGAACATAACGGCCAAAGAAGCCGTCTCTCCGGACTTGGCTGTCCAGGCAATAATGTTTAGCAAAAGTGTGCAGCGAGGCCCACGTTGCTGCCTGACAGATGTCCTGCAAGGGGACTCCCTGGCCCAGGGCAGTTGTCGCTGCTGTGGCCCGAGTGGAATGGGCCGTCAGCCCTACAGGAGGTTCCTTTTTAGCCAAGGAGTAACAAGCTTTGATACACAAAACGACCCACCGAGAGATGGTTCGCTTGTGCACCGCCCGCCCCTTCTTAGCGCCCACGTAGCCAACAAAGAGTTGGTCATCCACCCGGAACTGCTTGGTGCGGTCCAAATAAAATGACAGCGCCCGTTTTGGGTACAGACGGTGGAGCCTCTCTTCCTCTTTCGAAGGATGCGGAGGCGGAAAGAAGGTGGGCAACGTAACAGACTGTCCGATGTGAAAGGCAGTTACGACTTTAGGGAGAAAGGAAGGACGAGTCCTGAGAACAACTTTGTCCGAATGGACAGAAAGAAAAGGAGGCTTAGAAGAGAAAGCCTGGAGCCCACTCACCCTTCTAGCAGAGGTGATGGCTGTCAGGAAAGCAGTCTTAAGTGTCAAGAGACAAAGGGGACAGTTATGAAGTGGCTCAAAGGGAGCACACATCAGAAACGTCAAGACCAGATTCAAATCCCACTGAGGCATTACGAAAGGGACAGAAGGAAACATGTGAGCAATGCCCTTAAAGAAGCGAGAAACAGGGGATCTGAAAAGAGAAGGCTGATCAGGAAGCCGCAAGAAAGCAGAAATAGCAGAAAGATAACCTTTAAGGGTGCCCAGAGCAGAGCCCTGCTGGGCCATGGAAAGAAGAAAGAGGAGAAGCTCAGAGGGCGGAAAGGGGATCCACAGCCTTTGCTGTGCACCATGCCACAAATTTGTTCCACCTGCAGGCGTATACCGATTTTGTGGAGGTACGCCTGGCTGCCAGAATAATATTACAGACTTCAGGAGGCAAGTCAAATGGCATCAACTGCCGCCGCTCAATCTCCACGCATGGAGGTGGAGGCTGGACAGGCTCGGGTGGAGGACCGTCCCCTGCTGCTGCGACAGAAGGTCCTCCTGAAGAGGCAGTCGTATCGGGGTATCAATCGACAGACTGAGTAGCTCGGGATACCAGAATCTTCGTGCCCAATCCGGAGCCACCAAGAGGACTTGGGCCCGGTCACGCTTGATCTTCTTCAGCACTCTGGGCAGAAGTGGTATAGGTGGAAAGGCATACAACAGACCGCAACTCCACTCGCGACGAAAGGCGTCCCCGAGCGAGTGCCGCCTTGGAAACTCCAACGCACAGAACTGCTGACATTGCAAGTTCTCTTCGGTGGCGAATAGATCTAACCAAGGCACTCCCCACTGCCGAAAGAGGACTTGCGTCACTTCCGAGTTTAGACGCCATTCGTGATCCATCATGCACCAGCGGCTGAGTTAGTCTGCTCTGGCGTTCAGAGAGCCCGCCAGATGTTGAACCACCAGGGTGATGCCCTGATGTTCCAGCCATGTCCAGAGGCGCAGAGCCTCCTGACAAAGGGTCCACGACCCCACCCCGCATTGTTTGTTGCAATACCACATGGCGGTGGTGTTGTCCGTGAACACCTGCACTACACTTCCCCGGACAGAGGGAAGGAATGCCTTCAGTGCAAGTCGGATCGCCCTCAACTCCAGAAGGTAGATATGGAGCCGGGACTCCGCCGGAGACCAGAGGCATCTGATCTCCGCCTCTCCCATGTGGCCCACCATCCCAGGAGGGACGCATCCGTCACTACCACGTGCTCCGGTTGGGGTAGGGAGAGAGATCTGCCACTGACCCAAATTCGGTCCGTGAGCCACCACTGCAACTGTCTCGCAGTGCCCTCCGAGATCAGGACGTGGTCGGACAGGTTGCCCCGATGCTGGGCCCACTGAAACTTCAGGTCCCCCTGCAGAGCCCGCATTCGCCATCTGGCGTGATGCACCAACAAGATGCAGGAGGCCATCAGACCCAGAAGCCGCAGCACCAACCTGACCGAAACCCGGGATAGAGGCCGAAAGATGGGAATCAGTGCCTGAATATCCCAGACCCGCTGTTCCGGAGGATAGGCCGGGAACTGCGCCGAGTCCAGAACCGGTCCGATGAAGAGGAGCTGCTGGGAGGGACTCAGATGCGACTTCGGCACGTTGATGGAGAACCCCAGCGAATGCAAGAGGTCTGCCGTAGTTTGGAGGTGGGAGACATTGCCTGCCTTCAACAACCAGTCGTCGAGCTAGGGGAAGACTGAGACCCCTGATCTGCGCAGATGAGCTGCGACCACCGCCATCACTTTCGTGAACACCCGAGAGGCACTGGTGAGGCCGAAGGGGAGCACGGTAAACTGAAAATGCTCCTGGCCCACCGTGAATCGCAGGTAACGCTGGTGGGCTGGCAGGACGGGGATGTGGAAATAAGCGTCCTGCAAGTCCAAAGCTACGATCCAGTCTCCAGGGTCTAGGGCAGTCAGAACCTGAGCTACAGTGAGCATCTTGAACTTCTCCTTCCGGAGGAAGGTGTTGACGCTCCTGAGGTCCAACATAGGGCGTAGGCCACCTTTGCCCTTCTTGGGAACCAGAAAGTAACAGAGAATAACCACGACCTACTTCTGGAACGCGCTCTATGGCCCCCTTGGCCAAGAGGGCCATAACTTTCTCCTGCAGAAGTTGCAAGTGATCCCCCGAAATTCAGTGGCACTGCGGTGGCATGGCTGGAGGGGTCGCCTCGAAGGGGAGGGAGTAGCCCCTTCGGACGATTTGCAGATGGTGCGCCAGTGGAGCAGGTGATGGCGAACTCTGCCTCCCACTGGCGTGGAATGGGCCTGAAAGCTCGGACTAGTAGGGCTTTGAGGCGGATGCTGCTGGGGTAGATGTGGACGGACCGGCACGTTGTCCCCCAGTACCGCCTCGGCGGAATCCACGTCCGCACGGAGGTTGGTTCTGCGGCCTGTGGCTAGTCGGATGTGAGGGGGCGCCCCTTCCTTGGCCACGAAAGGGGCGAAAAGTGGAAGTTAGCCAGCACGGGGCCGAGAGGCCCAAGGACTTGGCCGTAGCCCTGGAGTCCTTAAAGCGCACCTGCGCACAATCTGCTTTGTCGCCAAAAAGGCGACTGCCATCGAAGGGCATGTCCATGAGGGTGCTCTGGACATCCCCAGAAAAACTCGTGGACCGCAGCCAGACGTGGCGACGAAGCGCCACCGTGGTAGACATTGCCCTACCCAGCGAGTCCGTAGTGTCCAGTCCACATCGGATTGCATGCCGCGCTGCATCCCGCCCTCGGCAAGAGCCTGGGCGAGCCGTGTCCGGGCCTCCTTTGGGCACTGGGGCAGCACATTCTCCACCATATCCCACAGGGAGTGGGAGTAATGGTCCAAAAGACAAGCGGTATTAATAGACCGCAATCCCAAACTAAGAGAGGAGAACAGCTTCTTACCAATATGTTCCAGTCTCTTGGATTCCCGATCCGGGGGAGCGGACGGGAAGGAGGTCTGGGAAGTAGAGGCTTGGATAACCAGGCTCTCGGGCGTGGGGTGCATGGACAGAAAACTGGGGTCGCCCGGTGCAGGGCGGTGGCGCCGGGCCACGTTCCGGTCTACAGGAGGTACTGTGGAGGGCTTGGACCAGGTGCCCCTCAGAACGTCAACCAGTGCTTCATTAAACTGCAGCAGAGGCTCCGAGGAGCTTGCTGACGGTTGGAGCACTTCAGTTAGGAGGTTAGTCCTCACGGCCACAGCAGGTAGCTCCAGCCCCAGGGCTTCGGCCGCCTTGCGCAGCACCACAGAAAATGCAGCACCTTCCTCCGAAGCCACGGTCGGAGGAGAGATGAAGCCAGTGTAAGGGGAGGTGTCAAGACCACTGGCATCCGCCAGTTCATCTGCCCAGTCCTGAGATGAGGGTCCTCAGACCCCTCCCATTCGTCACCGTCATCAGATTCCTGGTATACAGGTGGAATGATCGGAGCCGGGCGGAAAATGAAATTGCCACCCATCGGCGTCGGGTGCGGCGCCGGGCCCGGACCGGGACTAAACTGGGGAACGGTGTCATCCGGGGACGGCGCCGGGGGTGGCATAGGAGGAGTCGGCACCGGTGGAGGGGTCGTGAGGTCGACCAGCGCCGACTGCGTCGGGACCGGAGTCGACGACGGCGCCGGGGCCGCCGGCTCGCTAGGCCTACCAGTCGAGCCTGCGGGGCCCGAAGGCGCGCCGGCAGGCGTCGACGGCGGAGCCAGGTTCTCATGGCCACGAGGAAAGCACTAAAACTTCACCGGGGTCGCCTCAGTCCCAGGGACCGGAGGGTATGGGGACGGATGGGACCCCTGCGGCTCCTTCGGAGCCGTGTGGGTGGTTCCACCGGAACCCTCAGCCGAGTCACGCGACCGGCGAGGGGAGTCAGAAGAGCGATGTCGCCTCTTCGACTTCTTGCTGTGCTTCGACTTACCCGATTTCGAAGACTTCGACCCCGACGAGCAGCGGAGCCGACTGCCGGTACTCTAGTAGCTTGCGGGACCGCTCCCGCCTAGCTTTCGAAGTCCAGGGCCGGCAGTCGAGGCACGCCTCGGCGTTGTGGTCGGCTCCAAGGCAATAGAGGCACCGGCGGCGGTGGTCTGTGACCGACATCAGTCGGTGACAGGAGTCACCGGCCTTAAAACCAGGCATCCCTACCGGCACCAGAGTCAATGTCGCCAAGAATAGAACCAAAAAGAGTTAGAAAAAGTTTAGTCTAAAAACGACTAAAGGGTTCGGCACTTACTGGCGCGGAAAAAAGAAGAACTGACGTCAGCGAGGGCGGCGTCTAAGTACTCCGACGACGTCATCCCAGCGCACGACGCCGACGACGGATGCGGAGCCACAGACGACGCCTAGTGACGCGCAAGGGTATTGCTGACGAAGAATCTTTCTGGATCCAGTCTGACGCCTGGGGATATTCTAAGGTGAGGAATCTAACGTGTTTCTTTCAGATTTGAGTATTTAGGGGCACCCTGAACCTTCCTTCCTCAGATCCCGAATCCGAAACAAGCAAGAAGAAAGAAGACCTGCCGTGCAGCTGCTAACAAGAGGACGACACCAAGTGACTTGGCCCCAGCCCTACAGGCCTGTCGACCCTCGAACCTGCTCCTGCTAAAACCTGGTGTCTCCAGTGGTCAGCAACCTCGAAAACCCTAGAGGACCTGACTGCCTTGTGACTCTAAAAGACTGAGACTCCCACGAGCAGTGGTTCTGCTCAAAGCAACTAACAAGCCCCTGGTGCCAACCAGGAACCGCGACTCCTGCACACTCTCCACCCGCCAAGCCCGGCCTGTGCCTGAGTGGACAAAGACCCCGAGGACGTCCCCCCGGCGACTGTGAACCCAAATCCAGCACCCAGAACCCAAGGACCCACCTTGACGCTCCTGACGACGCCTGCAGCCTCAGAACAAGGGACCCCTCCAACCGTGACCAGCTGAGGGTAAGATTTCCCGACGCGAAAAGAAACCCCTGCACCCGGCGCCCTGCGGCCCCCTGTGCCCAGCTACTGGGTGCCTACCTAACCTACAGCTTCCCAACTTACCTCTTGAAGTGGTGGTCGCACCTGAAGAATCTTCGCCCCCGAGCTTGCAGCCTTCGTTCGTTTTGTAGCTTCTCCACTGAAATCCATTGAGCGCCCGACGGCTCAAAAGCACCCTGCACCCAGCCGCCCAAATGCCCCTGGGAGTGCAACATCTATCCTAATCTACTTCCCCACTTGCCCTGAGTAAGTGACCAGGAGCCCAGCTCCCACAGCCATGTGGCCTGCCTGCTAGCAGCCACCAACCAAGGGCCCCCTGCCCACCATAGGCTAACATTGGGCCTAACTCTCTCTGCACCCGGCTGCCCCTGTGCCACTGAGGGTGTAACAACTGTACCTACCTGACCCTCGGAGACCCCCGAGTCTATGCCCTGAACCTTAAGTCGAGTTCTTACCCAAAAGCCGATAAGTCACTTTTTCTCCATAGGGTAACATTGACTGGTTTCACTTGGAAATTCTTCTAAGTGTTGAGTTTTGAAACTTTAAAATATTCACTAAAAATCAGCCAATCAACGAAAACGAAATTACTCACCTGTTATCAGGAGAGATCCCAGTGCTGGGTCTTGGTGCCCAGCACTGACCCTGAAAAGTAATTACAACCGTACTTACAGATAATTTGATTTTCCTCCATAGGATAAAATTGCCTGGTTTTTGCCAGAAATTCTTTGCAAGTGTCGATTTTTGAAACTTACAAATATTCCTTAAAAATCGCCTGTGTAACAAAAACTATTTCTTTCAACTGTTTACAGGAAATGCACCAGGGTTGAATCCAGGATCCAACCCCGAGTAAGAAAATCATACGCAAAGTACCAAATTGCATTTACTTTAAAACTCCCATTGAGCTCAATGTTATAATTGTGTTTGAATGGTGTTGCCTATTGCAACAACTGTAACTATTGCATTCAAGAGTCTATTGCCTATTGAAAGTATTTAACCGAAGCATCTCATTCAGAGAAAGTATATTTTGATACCTACTTGTGGTTCTAAAATAAAACAACTATATATTTTTATATACAAACCATTGGCCTAGAGTTCAGTTCTTGAGTGTGTGAGACCATTTGCTGACTGAGTGTGTACAACAAATGCTTTACACTGTCCTCTGATACTGCCTTACTGCTCGACCAAGCTACCACTTTAGAGAGTAAGGTTATATCTAACTTTAGCCTCTGCCAAACCTCTGGGGACTGTGTACTCTGTGAAAACTGAACCTTACTTTGGTGCAGTATATGCAGAGCCACTTTCTTACATTGGTGGAGCAGCAGTGGGATACAAACTTGCATTTCTTGGACTACTTGGTTACCATCTTGTAGGAGAGTAGGGTCTGCTTTCTATGTTCACCCCCACTTTTTGCTTTTGCTTTACTGGTTTTCGACTTAGATGTGGCTGTGGGCCTGCTAATCAGACCCACAGCCCTGCTGTTCTCTCTCTAAATTAATACTATGTACTTTAGGTGCATAACCCATTTGGATAGGATCACCTTATTGGCCCCTGTACAGTGTACCCTAGGTACCCAGGGCATAGGTGTACCCTAGGCCTACCAGGGGCTGCAGCATGTATTGTGCCACCCCTGGCCTGGCCTTCCATTTTGACACAATTGGCTGATCACTCAGCTGGGGCAAGGTCGTGTAATCACCCCTTGCTTAGGTGTAGTATTCCTATACCTAACTTACATATAGACACATGTGTACCTATCAGTCACTCCTATGGCAGGCCTTGACAATCCTGGAGGCAGAGTGCTTGGTAACATGTGAGATGGTGCTCTAGCATGAGCTAAGCCTGTCTGCAGCTTTCGGAACCATGTCCTTATAGCTGTTCTATGATATAGCCTACCATATACTCTTAAAGTGCCTTATAATCTTAGACGGTTATGGTAACTATGGTTTGGCTTTATCAAAACATGTCGTGTAAGGTGTCTAACACTCGGGAATAATACCACCATGCCATTTCTGGACATGAGAATATTATTCCCCCCTTCTAGAGGGAAAGACATGTTAAAATCATACTTCAACTGTTAGCCTCTGACCAAAGCCTCAGCATCACAAAATGGATGCTGCTGCCACGACACAAGTCTGACCTCCTGCAGCTGGGAGTGATCCCAGCCAGGGAGGCCTGGACAATAGGTTTCCTGCTTGGGGAGGTGCTAGCACCTCCCCAGACAGCCTTTAGTGTATTGGGGCAGGGTGGGCTGAAAGGAATGAGACATGCCTGGGGCACACAAGGTGTTCCTTGCATAGTCCAGTTCAAACCGGCGCTGGGGCGCTCCAGCCCCAGCTCTGGCGCGAAACTGGACAAAGGGAAGTGGGTGTAACCACCCCCTCCCAGGTCCCACCCATAAGGCGTGACCTAGCAGGTATCCCAGCCCCCCAGATTAGTATAAGAGTGGGAGTTGGGCCTCAAGACTTTAGATTATCCTGAACCTGCAAAACTGAACAGAAACTCTGGACCTTCGACATTCGACGAAAGAAGAAGACTGAAGAATCTCCCTTGTAGCCAAGGAGTGGCTACCCTGTGCAAACAGGCACCATCAAGAGACTACCCTTTGCTTTGTGAAACGTTCGACGAGGAACCGACTGCAGAGCCCGACCAGAGCCTTGATTTCCAGACTTCTCCGACCCTCATCCACATCTGCAGCAGAGCTGAGATCCGTGGAGGCGACGAGCGACGTGGGACCGGCTACCTGGGAAAAGTGGCTAGTAACTTACAGCGCAGCTTCTGAGGTACCCTCGAAGTTGTGCACCGGGGATTGAGAAGCCCCAACCCCAAGCACCAACTGCACCGAAGATCAGCCCCCCACACTCCACGAGTCCTGCGTGGGGCCCTTCAGCATTTTCCTGCTTGCCGCGTCTGTCCGGTTGCTTGCCCGCTGGCTAGTGGCCTCTGTGACGACGCTCCCTGAAATCTTCTGCGCTGGTTTGGCTCCTCCAGACTGGCTCCCGCTTCTCTGCAAAGCAGAAGCACCCCAGACCTTCCTGGTCTGCACCAGAAGCAAGTCCCTTGTTCTTCGTGGGTTCCGCTTGCCAAGGCTTGGTGAGTCCTAGCCCAACTTCGACGCCGCCGACAGCAAGAGCCTTCGTGGGACAGCTCGCCACCTGGTCCTGGTCGTCCTCGACGCTTCCTGGTCCTCCTGGCTGCAGCGACAAGCTTCACCTTCACCTGCAACTCTTCACGACATCGCCTGGTTCCTTCCTGGTTCCACGTGGTCACTGGCTAGTGACCTTGACTCTGTCCCCTCTGCTTGCAGGTTTCTTCTCTTCTTGATCCCAGCCTTGGGATCCACCGGACACTCTCTCCTGACTGCCTGTCAGCATCTTTCTTCAGGCATCCATAGGAGTCGACGACGAAAACGACGCATCTTCACCCCTATGCACCCGCAGCCTGTGGGCTAGGTAACTTGGGTACTCCGGTGCTCATCAGGATAGTGACTATCCTAGTGTCTAGTTTTCAAGTCTCAACTTCCTAGCTACTCCGGAAGTGTCCTAAATCTATCTATTTCTAAACTGTAACATTGCTAGTGACTTTTACGCATTACGCGTGAGTGTTTCCACTCTGCACACGAATCCCGTGGGCCTCCCACTTCCTACCTAACGCTAGTGTAGTGTAGCCCCAGCGATTCCCTAGGCCTATTCTATTTCCGTGACAGTGGTTCTTATACCACTTATTTAGTATATGGTTTGCGTGGCCCCTAGGGCCTAACTGTATTACTTACCTGTGTGACTTACTGTATGCATTAATAAGACTGTGTTGTACTTACCTCTAAACTCATAAAGAGTGCTGAGGGTTTGCTTAGAATAAATACACTTTATTTTATATATATATCTGTTGTGGTGTCCTTTCATTTGGTATTCAAGGGATTATATATGGTATCACAGCTGGCTTCACATGCCATTCAGAGTTTAGCCTAAGACTGCTCTTGTCCATGCTACCACTAGGATAGCTGGTCTATAAGGTTGACTTTACAACCAATCACCATAAGGGTATTTGGACTGATATAAGGTGTACACTATAACTAGTGACATCATACATCAGGCCAACTTCTCACACATCTGATCACACGACAGAACTTTTAAAATTACCTTTAGAATTCTGATTTCCTAAATTGGTCTTTCCAAAATACTAAGTCTTGTCAGGGCCCTGAATATGGTCCCATTAGAATTTTAGAAAAATAAAAGTCACTGTAGTCAAGGGAAGAAGGTTAGAACTGTCAGATTAGAATGTCTCAAAGAAACCCAGCTATTAGTGAAGATAATAATACCACGCAGGACCTGGTGGAGGAGCTCGACCTCACACCTTACTTACACTTGTCTTTCAAGGAATTGAGGTCCCTATGCAAACTAAAAAGTATACCAATGGGCCTACATCTAACCAAACAAGGGCTCCAGGAGCTCCTGGCTGAGTATGCCAAGGACCACCCATCTGAACATGGTGATGCCCAGATAGATGAGGAAAGGGAAGAGGATGAGGGGGATAGTGACACCCCCTCCAGTCATCCCTAGGGAGGAAAGGGCCCCATACCCAAGAATCAACCTCTGGGGACCTAGAGACCACATAGGTGGACCAGGTCTCAGATAACACATTGGGGAACCCCCAGAGAAGAGGACAGCTTTCTAGCAAAGCTGGCCAAAATATTGGATCTAGAGTCCAGACTCCTGGCTCTAAAGAAAGAAAGAAAGGAGATTGGTTTAGCACCCATCAATCGTGGCAGCAATACTAAAACTAAGGATAGGGAGAAAACTTCTGATCCTAAAATCCCCAAAGGGATTGTCTCTAAATTTGAGGAAGGTGATGACATCACCAAGTGGTTCACAGCCTTTGAAAGGGCTTGTGAAATGAGAAGAGTAAAGAAACCTCTCTGGGGGGCACTCCTGTGGGAACTGTTCTCTGGTAAGTGCAGAGACAGGCTTCTGACCCTCTCTGGGCCAGATGCAGGGTCCTATGACCTCATGAAGAAGACTCTGATTGAGGGATTTGGGCTCACCACTGAGGAGTATAGAATAAGATTCAGGGAGGCTCACAAAACCCAGTCCTGGATTGACTTCGTAGACTACTCAGTAAAGACACTGGATGGTTGGTTAGCGGGACATAATGTGCATGATTTTACTGGACTTTACAATTTGTTTATGAAGGAACATATACTAAGTAATTGCACAAATGAAAAGTTGCATCAGCATTTGGGAGACCTAGGTCTAATTTCTCCCTAAGAATTGCGAAAGAAGGCAGACCACTGGGTCAAGACTAGGGTGACAAGGACAACCATTGGGGATGACCAGAAGAAGGTGGTTATAAAACCTCCCCAGGGGAAAGGTGGTGAGAATCCCCAAGATAAAAAGTCTGAGTCTTCCAAAGGGCCCCAAAAATCTGTTCAGGGGAGTGGGTCCCAAACTACTCCCTATGTGCCTCAACCTTATAGAGGGAAGAACTTTGATCCCTCAACGGCCTTGTGTAACAACTGTAAGAAGTTGGACACGTAACTGTAGATACATCTTGCCCCCACAGCAAGGTCCCTAAGGCAACCAGTACAGCTACACCTGGGGTGGCAAGTCTACAGATGGGATCCACAGTGTGCCCAGAGCAAATCAGGATGCACACTGAAGCAGTTCTAGTTTCAGAAGGGGAAATTGAGTTTGCCACTGTAGCTGTGTGGCCACCCAACTGAAAGTAGTATTTACAATTCCCCTGAGTTAATGGAACTAGGATAGAAGCTCTGAGGGATACAGGTGCCAGTGTCACTATGGTGAGAGTCACACTGGTTTCCCCTGAGCAATACTTAATTGGGAAAACCTACCCAGTCACCAATGCGGACAGTGTTACCATTAATCATCCAATGGCTATGGTAACATTAGACTGGAGGGGGGGGGGGGGGGGGGGGGGGGGGGGGGGTTACTGTCCTGAAACAGGTAGTGGTCTCTTAAAAGTTACCAGATGCAGGTCTGCTAGGAACTGACCTGGAAACCTCAGCCTGGGCTGAGGTTGAGCTAAAGACCCATGCAGCCATGCTGGGTATCCCTGAATTGGTGTGTGTGCAAACTAGAGCACAGAGCAAGAGGAAGGGTGAAAAACTAGGTTTGGAGCCTGAAAGTATGGCCCAACCAACCAGGAGAAAAGGTAAGAAGACTGGGGGACCAGCTTCTGTACAGCAAACCACTCAGGACCCATCTCCACAGTGAGAGGACTTAAACACCCCTGAGGGAACTGAGCCTATGGAGCTTGACCCTTACCAGGTTGAACTCTTGGGCCCAGGGAGACCCTCTAGGGAGGAGCTGTGCCAGGGTCAGCAAGACTGTCCCACTCTTGAAAGCCTGAGGCAGCAAGCTGTTTCAGAAGCAAAGGGAGATGTCAGTGGTACCCACAGAGCTTATTGGGAAGAGGGATTACTGTATGTTGAGGCAAGAAACCCCACTCCTGGAACCACCAGGAGGGTGGTAGTGCCACAGACGTACAGGGAGTTCCTCCTAACTTTGGCTCATGACATCCCCCTAGCTGGACATCTGGGGAAAACCAAAACTTGGGAAAGGCTAGTTAGTCACTTTTACTGGCCCCAGATGCACCAAAAGGTGAAGGAGTTTGTTAGCTCCTGTGTTACCCGTCAGGCCAGTGGCAACACAGGTGGCCACCCAAAGGCCCCCCTCATACCACTGCCTGTGGTGGGGGTGCCCTTTGAAAGGGTAGGTGTGGACATTGTGGGCCCACTTGAACCTCCCACAGCCTCAGGGAACAAATTCATTCTAGTAGTAGTGGATCATGCTACTAGGTACCCTGAAGCAATTCCACTTAGGACTACTACAGCCCCTGCAGTAGCCAAGGCCCTCCTGGGTGTCTTCACCAGGGTAGGGTTTCCTAAGGAGGTGGTTTCAGACAGAGGTTCCAACTTCATGGCTGCTTACCTAAAACACATGTGGAAGGACTGTGGAGTGCAGTACAAGTTTACTACACCCTACCATCCACAAACCAATGGCCTTGTTGAAAGGTTCAACAAGACATTGAAAGGCATGGGACTCCCTGAAAAACTCAAAAGGAGATGGGATGTCCTGTTGCCATGCCTGCTTTTTGCTTACAGAGAAGTGCCACAAAAGGGAGTAGGGTTTTCCCCCTTTTAACTTTTGTTTGGTCATCCTGTGAGGGGACCACTCTGTCTTGTGAAAGAGGGTTGCAAGAGGCCTCTCCAAGAACCCAAGCAAGACATTGTGGACTATGTGCTTTGCCTAAGGTCCAGAATGGCTGAATACATGGAAAAGGCATCCCAGAATCTAGAGGCCAGCCAGGAGCTTCAGAAGCACTGGTATGACCAAAAAGCTGCACTGGTTGAATTTCAACCTGGGCAATAGGTGTGGGTTTTGGAGCTAGTGGCACCAAGGGCACTCCAAGATAGATGGAGTGGCCCTTACCCTATCCTAGAAAAAAAGAGTGAGGTCACCTACTTAGTTGACCTGGGCACTAACAGGACACCCAAAAGGGTTATCCATGTGAACCGCCTTAAGCTCTACAATGACAGGGCTGACATCACCATGCTGATGGTGACTGATGAGGAACAGGAAGCAGAGAGTGAAGCTCTCTCTGATCACCTCTCCTACAGCCCAAAAGATGGGTCAGTAGATGGTGTAGTCTTTTCAGACACCCTCTCTGCCCAACAGCAGGCTGACTGCAAGCAAGTCTTGCAGCAGTATGCTAGTCTCTTTTCCCTGACCCTTGGTCTGAAACTGGTGTACCCATGATGTGGACACTGGTGACAGTGCACCTGTCAAAAACAAGATCTATCGACAGTCAGACCAAGTCAAGGAAAGCATCGAAGCTGAAGTCAGTAAGATGCTGGCGTTAGGGGTTATTGAACCCTCTGAGAGCCCCTGACCCAGCCCAGTGGTTCTGGTCCACAAACCTCATCCACAGGGTGGAAAGAGAAGGGAAATGCTACTTACCAGCAGTGTTCCCAGTAAAGTGCACACATCTGATCCCCCGAGCGCGCAGTGCTGCGTGTAGAGCGCGCATCCACAGCACATCTCAGGAGAGCATTCGCACCACCGCTTTTAGAACAGGAGTGGCGCGAAAAATGGTAATTTCCGGTTTGTGGTGGCTCCTGCACTTGCTGCTGTTTTTCCTTCATAATGGAGCGCAGCTGGGGGCTGTTTGTGGACCATTGTGAAAATATTCCTGTTAATTGCATAAACATAAATATTTTCACAATGGCCCATCAGCCCGCAGCCGCGCTCCTTTAAGAGAAGGAATGCAGAAAGTCCAAAAGCATGACGTGTGCTTTACACGTCGTTCTTTTGGGCTTGATGCATGTCTTCTCTTAATGGAGCGTGGCTGCGGGCTGATTGTGGGCTATTGTGAAAATATTTATGTTAATTGCAGCGCATGACGGTGCTGCAATTAACAGGAATATTTTCACAATGGTCCACAAACAGCTCCCTGCCGTGCTCTATTAAGAAAATAAATGCAGCCAGCACAAAAGAACAACGAGTAAAGCACACATTGTGCTTTTAGGCTTGCTGCACACCTTTTGTTAATAGAGCATGGCAGATTGTGTGACTTTTTGAAAGTTCTCATGTTAAATGCAGCCCCGTGTATTAGTATGTCGGGCGCTGCAATTAACATGAACACTTTCCAAAAGGCACGTAATCTGCCGCCCTCTATTAACAAAAGGCATGCAGCAAGCCTAAAAACATAACGTGTGCTTTTACAATCACTAAGATATGTTAGTGATTCTGAAAGCACACATCCTGCTTCTGGACTTGCTGCATGCTTTTTGTTAACAGAGCGTGGCTGCGGGAAGATTGTGTACATTTTTTAAAGTATTCATGTTAATTGCTGCAATTAACATGTATACTTTAAAAAATGCACACAATCTGCCCGCAGCCACGCTCTATTAACAAAAAGAATGCAGCAAGCCCAGGGCTTTAAGTGGGCTGGGTCCTGCTGATGAGTTTTTAAGCCGGTGCTAAGGCAGGTCCCAATCAGGCTCTTCATTTTTGCCCTCACCCTAGGGTAAAAAAAAAATCTCAACTTCTGAAAGCCTTTGCTGTAACTTCAGAGGCCTTTTTATAGATCATTTCAGAACTGAGGAATTTTCAATATATTTAACAAAGCTATAGTTGTTGCTTATTTATCCAATGCAACAAACAACCATTTGCAAAGTCAATAGTCCTGGGTTGTTGTAGGTATAATGTTACTTATTGTATTATATATCTGGATGCAATGACAGAGGCAGCACAATAACGGTCGGGCGGCACACTATGCTTAGCAAAGATTTTTAGCTTACGTGTTTTTACGCCACGCCCTTAGTTACATCAGGCATGCCGCTTTGAGAGACCCCCCCAGTTTTTTCATCCCACTTAAAGCCCTGAGCAAACCTAAAAGCACCACGTGTGCTTTCAGAATCACTAACATATATTAGTGACTCAGAATGCACACATGGTGGACATCTATGTACATTCTCCCCCTGCGTATCCAAGAAACCATCTTCGGAGCGGATAAGTGAACTATGATTATCAGTTTTAAAGAGTGGAGTAACCCTCGCCTTGGTAGAGCCAGCTCTGTTCTGCAGTCTTGCCCTGATGACCTTGAATAATTCTTAAACAGATTATTGCAAATAGCATTCTCCTTTCATTTATTTAATCTGGGTAATGTGTGAGATTGTATTATAGACATTTTTTGACAAATGTGGTTTTGTTTCATGCAGCATCCATAAAAAGTGTTTATTTTAGATTTAAACAGGATCTCGGATATGAGAAAAGGGAGGATGTCACAGTGATTATTTGCAGTAGTATTAGTGGGCTTCTACTGTGTTACAATATTGGAAAAATACATCACTATCCCTGAATATTAACTATAAACACATTTGGAATTTGAATCAGTGTGTCTGTGCACGGTTTGTGATCTGGCCAAAAGGGCACGAGAAAAATGAAACTGGATCATAAATTCAAAGCTGATCCGCACAGAGGCCCTCAAAATACGCTTGGCCGAGGGCGCTCAAAGTCCTTAAGATGTCCCTGAGCTGCCACTGTGTAGTTAGTTAGAAAGAAGAGGTTCACTGGCACTGTGGAATGAGGCCGGTTGCCCCGTTTTCTTAAGATATATATATATTTGTGTAGCTTTGTCGTGGTTGCATATGCTCTGCACTGAACTTTCTCATTTCAAACATGACACAACCATTGTACGCCAGTCACCAATAATAAGGCCACCCCTCTGGCTGGACTGGCCTGAGCAGGGATCAGGCGTTTGCATGGAAGGCTTGGGGTCAGTTATGGAGCAGTGGGGGCCAGTTGTGTTACTGGGGGCAGTTTTGCAGCGATGCTGCAATTTGGGCCCTCAGTAACAAAAGCACCAGTGCTGGGGACCGGGTTTAAGCAGTAGTGCTTGACACTTGCCTCCCCCACCCCCCCCACCACCCCTCCACCCCACCTCTGGTGGGAGCCAGTGTGGCAAAATTGCCAGCGCTGCTCTGGGTTCCCAGTCCGGCCCTGCCTGCCCCATCAGACAGGCCTCCTCCGTTCCAGTACCTAGGTCATTTATCTGCACAATCAAGCAGGAACTCCAGTGTCAGAACCCCGGTCGCTGGACCCACACACGCGGTCGGGTTCTTGGCGCACATTGCCGTGGCTGGAGCGCACAGAGACCTCACACTGCCGCACACAGAGGAAACAAATTAGATTAGATTAGATAAAAATTTATAGAGCGCACGTGTGCCCATGGGCGTCTTGGCGCTGAGCAGAAACAATGACTACCTGGTGAAAATGTCAGCAGCCTGGTCTACAAGGAGGAAAACAGCCACGTTTTTACCTCTTTCCTGAATGACAGGATAGAGGGACTGTTTTTGATTGCGATAGGAAGGAGATTCCAAGCCCTTGCTGCATGTAACAGAAAGCTTCTCCCCCCCCCATCTGACCTGCTTGTATCTTGCAGTCTGGATAAGTTTTGATTGACTTGAACGAAGGGTCCTAGGGGGCTCGTACAATTGCAGGTGATCTTTCAAAAACTTAGATCCGATCCCTTGCAAGGCCTTGTATGTCAGGCAGACAGATTTAAACTTAATTCTTTTGTCTATTGGTAGCCAGTGTAAGGATCTCAATTTATGAGTGATTGGCTCAGATCTGGGGATATCAAGGATCAATCTTGCCGCAGCATTTTGCAGGCGTTGAAGTTTAGCTAGGTGTTGGGCCTGGATCCCTGCAAACAAAGCATTCCCGTAATCGAGCCTTGATAAGGCCAGGGCAGATACCACCGTTTTGCGGGAAGCTAGGGGGATAAAAGGCAAGAGTTTCCTGATTACTCTCAAAATATACCACATAGTAGATGCAAGTTTATTGATCTGGGCATCAAAAGTCAGCTTATTGTCCAGTATAAAGCCAAGATTTTTCAATTTGTTTACTGGACGTGGGCACTGGCCTAGGTTATTCGGCCACCATTCCGGGGACCAGATTTCCATGTCCGTGCCTAGCATCATAACTTCACTTTTATCTCCGTTAAGCTTTAGACAATTCCTCTGCATCCATTGATTAACTTGTGTCATGCATTCTTGAAATTTTTCTGCTGTTTCCCTGATGTTATTTTTAATTGACACCACTATTTGGGTGTCATCGGCGTAAGAGACTGGCAGAATTCCACATTTTCTAATAATAGCAGCAAGGGGCTTGACGTAAAGATTAAAAAGAGTGGGGCTCAGAGAGGACCCCTGAGGCACACCACATGGAGAGCTGAAAGATTGTGATTTTACTTCCCCCAGCTCTACTGTGAACGTTCTGTTGGATAGATAGGAGGCAAGCAGTGATCGGGCTGATGAGTGCACTCCGGCTTCAGTTAGACGGGTGAGAAGAGTACCGTGATTGACCGTGTCGAAGGCCGCCGAGAGATCGAGTAAGATCAAGGCGGCCTGCCCTCCAGCATCTAAGATGTATCTAAGTTCCTCAAGTGCCGTAATTAGAGCTGTTTCAGTCCCATGACCCTCTCGGAAGCCGAATTGCGAGTGGTCTAGGGCATGGGTGTCAGAGAGGAACGTAGACAGTTGTTTATTTAATATTTTTTCAAGAACTTTAGCTGAAAAAGGAATTCTTGCAATAGGTCTGTAGTTCGCTGGGATTTGTGGGTCCAAGTTTGGTTTTTTCAGGAGAGGCAGTACCGAGGTGATTTTCCAGAGATCAGGGTATTGGCAGGAGTTTATTATGTGAGAGAATAGACTACCTAATTGCTCACCTATAAGTTCTGGAAAAAGATGCATAACCTTGGGAGGGCAGGGATCCGTCAGACTCCCTGATTTCATAGTCTTGACGGTTTGAAGAATTTGTTCCACTGGCGGTGGTAAAAAATGGAAGTGGGTACTATGCTCTGAAAGTTGTGGAGCCTTATCGGGAATAGTGTGCAGCTGTATAGGTGTGACCTTATCCGTTAGTTTGAAAGATTCATAAACTGTGGTCACTTTGTCTACGAAGAATTGGCCCAAAGTATTACTAAATTCAGTGCTTATTACTGCCTGTTTGTTGCTATCAGTTTTTGTCAATTTTTTCACAGTGGAAAAGAGTTCTTTGCTGGAATTCTTTGCCTCGTTAATTTTCATGACAAAATATTTGCTTTTTACATCTAAAATTAATTTTTTGTAGGAGGCCAAGGAGGTTTTATAAACGTCTTTCAGCGGAGGATCATAATTGGTCCTCCATCTTCTCTACGCCCTTCTGCAAAGTTGTTTATGTGTTTTTAGGGCATCCGAGAACCAAGGTTGAGAAGGGGTTTTTCGCCTGGAAGTGATCTTTTTTAAAGGTACTAGTTCATGAATAGCTGTTTTTATCCAGCTGGATAATTGACGTGTTGCGATGTTGCTGTCAGGTGCTAATTCAGGGATGGATAAGGTGAGCTGTTCATTTAGTTTGGTGGCGTCTAGTTTGGCCCAATCAAAATAAGATGTTTTATTGGAAGAAATGACAGCTGTATTTCGGGTGTCTCTAGTATTTATAGTGAAAATTATGGCCTTATGGTCTGACCAGGGAACTGGTAGGATGTCTAGGAGTTTAATGTCGGGATTAGAAGTAAAAATCCCGTCAAGAGTATGCCCAGCTGTATGGGTACTCTGATTGACGATCTGGACCATAGCTAAGTTGGCCAGCGCGTCGTACAGTGTAGCTGTAGATACATCAGAGCTTTTTTCCAGATGTAAGTTGAAATCTCCCAGAACGGAGAAATCGGGGCCTTTCACACTGGATTCCAAAAATGGGCTGATCAGTTGTAAGAAACGCGTTACTTACCTGTAACAGCAGTTATCCAGTATTGGTGTCTTTCATAGATTCACATGCCTGAATCATTCCCCGTCGTCGAGACGGGAGCCTCCGGTACATAAAAAAGTAATGTCCTATAGACATACATAGAGAAAAATAGGCCTAAGGGCCTCCGCTTAGTAGCCTATCCTAGTCCTTATGTAAAAAGGACCAAACTCTTAGAGCCAGCCAATCAGCTATCACCTCCCTCTAGAACCTTCCTGGCAGGAGCCTCAGTCCCTCAGATTTTCGTACGCACCAAGCTAGGTAGGCGTAATATAGTTAGAGAGAGACGTGAGTCCTTCCAGGGGAGGCGGGAGGGTTGCATGTGAATCTATGAAAGACACCAATACTGGATAACTGCTGTTACAGGTAAGTAACGCGTTTCTTATCCAGTATTAGGGGTGTCTTTCATAGATTCACATGCCTGAATCAGAGTAGTTAGCAATACATTATGCACATTTCTGATGTAACATGCCATATAGATATTTTAGATAATACACATATTACCATATCAGTTTGAAACATTGGCATACGTGAAAACAGTAAATCAGTAAAGAATGTGCATACCAGGATGGCGGGATGTTGGAAGGCTCCCCTCACTGGAATAGATGGCGAAGCACCGCCTGGCCCACTGCCGCATCCTTCATAAGTTCGGCATCCAGGCAATAGTGTCTGGAGAAGGTGTGCGGTGACTTCCACGTCGCCGCTCTACAGATGTCCAAAATCGGCACTCCAGCGAACAGCGCTGCTGATGTGGACATCGCTCTGGTGGAGTGCGCTTCCACCCTGTCTCTTAAAGGCCGTCCGGCCCCGTCATGGCAGAATGCTATTGCTGAGGAGATCCACCTTGAGATGCTCTGATTTGTTAGAGGCATACCCAACCTTGGCCTACTGTAGGCCACAAATAGCTGTGATGACTTCCTGAAGCTCTTTGTTTTGTCTATGTAAAACTTAAGGCACCTTTTGAGATCTAGAGAGTGGAGTGTCCTTTCTGCTTCCGTGGTAGGGTTTGCAAAGAAGGAACGTAGAACCACCGGCTCGTTGAGGTGAAAGTCTGAAGGCACTTTCGGTATGAACTTGGGATTTGTCCTCAGCACCACCCTGTCCTGTTTGAACTGCATGAAAGGTTCCTGAATGGCGAGAGCTTGTAGCTCGCTGACTCTCCTGGCAGATGTTAGAGCGAGCAACAGAGCCGTTTTCCATGAGATGTACTTGATGGAAGCTCGATGAATGGGCTCAAAAGGGTGCTTCATGAGTTGGTTAAGGACCAAGTTGAGGTGCCACGTCGGTGGGACCCGTCGAGGTCTTGGGAAGGACCTATATAGTCCCTTGAGGAACTGTTTGATAAGCCTACTGGACCAGAGAGACGGGCCTTTGTAAGTCCTGGTAAAACGTGAAATTGCCGCCAGATGCACCTTTATGGATGCATGCGCCAATCCCGACTGTGCCAAGTGTAGTAGATATGGCAATATCTGTTCAGGTGTGATATGGAGTGGTCTCAGGCCTTTCTCTAAACACCATACGCAGAAGCGTTTCCATTTGAGAGAGTAGGTTTTGTTGGTACTGTCCGCCCTCGCTTTTGCTAGCACGTCCCTGCAGTCCTGCGGGATGTTTAAATGGCAGAACTCTCTGTGCTCAGGAGCCAGGCCGATAACCTGAGCGATTGCAGGTTCGGGAATTGCACCTGCCCGTTGGACATTGTCAGCAGGTTCGGGTGCTGTTTTAGACGAATCGGTGTCCTGATGGAGAGGCGATGAAGGTCCGAGAACCAGTGCTGTCTCGGCCAGAACGGGGCAATTAGGATCAGGGTACAAGGCTCCGCCTTCATCTTCCTGAGGACCCTGGAAATCATCGGGAACGGCGGAAAAGCGTACGCAAATACGCTGAACCAGCCTATGGAAAAGGCATTTCCGAGCGACCCTGGTTGGGTATGCCAGCTTGCGTAGCTTGGGCATTTGGCGTTCTCCCTGGTGGCGAACAGGTCGATTCCTGGGACTCCCCATTCTGAGAATACGTGTGTTAGCGAATTCTCGTCAAGCTCCCATTCGTGGGAGAGGGATTTTTGTCTGCTTAGGGCGTCTGCAATGGTGTTGTCCTTGCCCGGGACATAGTCCGCTCTGAGAGTGATCCCATGGAGAACAAGCCAGTTCCAGATCTTTTGCGATTCGCGTGATAAAGTGAGCGAACGCGTTCCTCCCTGTTTGTTTAGATAGTGCATCGTCGTGGTGTTGTCCGTTCTGACGAGCACCTGGGAGTTCTGGATGCGTGGTAAAAAGGCTTGCAGCGCTAGATACACAGCCCTCAACTCCAGAAGATTGATATGGAGATGTTGCTCCTGATCTGACCATTTGCCACTTACTCTGAGGTCCTGAAGGACAGCTCCCCAGCCCGCCAGAGATGCATCGGTGGTGATCACAAGTGGCGCTGCTGGAAGCAGGAACGGCAGTCCCATAGACAGATTCCTGTAATCTTTCCACCATTCGAGGCTCTTGGATATTCGCGGTGTTATCCTCACAATGTCTTCGAACGAACCCGTACTCTGAGTCCACTGGTTCGTGAGGGCTTCTTGCAATGGACGCATCCGAAGCCTGCAGTGAGGGATGAGGAGTATACAAGAAGACATCATTCCCAGGAGTGATTTGAAGGTGCGAACTCTTAGGGACTCCCTTGATGCCACTGCCGTGGCCAGCGATATTATCTTGTTTTTTCTTTCTTCTGAAGGAAATGCCCTCGCGCATTCCGTATTCAAGGTCGCCCCGAGGAAGGTGATGCTTCTTGTTGGGGACATATAGGATTTCTGAAGATTGAGAGTCAATCCTAGATGTTGGAAAAGATTGGTACAGGCGTTGGAGGATTTGGTTGCGCCTGCAGCTGTGGGTGCCTTTACCAGCCAGTCGTCGAGGTAGGGGAAGACTTGGTGACCCATTTGACGCAGGAAAGCTGCCACAGGAGAAAGGCACTTGGTGAAAATCCGCGGAGCGGATTTGAGGCCAAACGGCAGGACCATGAATTGGTAGTGCTGTCCTGCCACCTCGAAACGTAGAAACTTCATGTGCCCCCTGAGTATCGGGATGTGATAGTAGGCATCCTGGAGATCCAAGGATGTCATGAAATCTCCTTTTTCTAGAATGCCTAGTATTTCTTGGAGCGTCACCATCCTGAACGACTGACTCTTCAGGAAAGAGTTGAGTGCCCTGAGATCTAGAATGGGCCTCCACTTCTTTTCTTTCTTGCGTATCAGAAAGAAGCGGGAATAGAATCCTTTCTCCCTCTGAGCCGATGGAACCCGCTCGATCGCTCCTTTCTTCAACATCTCCGATATTTCCCGGAGTAGCAGTCGCAGATGTTTGTGTGGGAACCTGCGGGGAGGGGTTGCAGGTGGGATGGTGGTAAATTCTAGGGAATGGTCGAATCTTAGGAGTTGGAGAACCCAGCGATCCGTGGTGATGAGGCGCCAATTTTCCAGGAAATGGGTCAATTTTCCTCCAATTTTTGATGAGGGAGATGGTAGCTGGACTGGCTGGAGTAACTGGTCACTGGCGTCCGCCGGTGCCCCTCTTTTGGTTCTTACCCCTGAAGTTAGATCTTCCATAAGACGACTGCCGACCTTGTTGCTGCTTCTGCTGGTATTGGGTCTTATTCTGGAAGGAATACGAGGACCTATTCTGGTAGGATCCTCTGTAGGAGGACTGGCCTCTAGATTTGTTGCCCCGAAAGGACGGATTCCTTGCCTGCAAAGTTCCAAGCGCTCTAGCCGTGTCAGTGTCCTTCTTGATAGCTTGGAGCGCCTCGTCAATTTTATCTCCGAAAAGATGTTGTCCGTCGAAGGGCATGTCTAGCACCTTCGTCTGCACTTCCTGCCTGAACGATGTTGCCTTCAGCCATCCCTGCCGGCGCAGGACTGCAGCCCCAGCCAGTTGACGAAAGCCTGTCATGGCCACGTCTATGGCACAATCAATGATCTCGGCCGCCGAGGTTTGGCCCTCCGAAAGTAGTGCCTTGACCTCCTCCTGAACTGCGCTTGGCAGGTCTGCTAAATATGGAGCTATATCCTCCCAAAGTTGGCGGTTATAACGCCCTCACAGGGCTATGGAGTTGGCCACCTTGATGGTCATTGCCGAAGTGGTCGAAAACCTTTTGCCAATTGTGTCCAATTTTCTGCCTTCCTTGTCCGGTGGGGCTGACAGAGGAGAGGAAGGATTACGAGAATTTTTCTGGGCCGCTTGGGTCACGACCGAATCCGGTTTCGGGTGTCCATTAAGGCAGGCTGGCGCCGTGGATGGAGCTTTGTACTTTTTATCCAGGCGTGGAACAACCGCAGGTACGGAAGCCGGCGTCAGCATTAATTTCTTTCCCTGGTCCCAGAGAAAGTCAATGATTGGGATTGACTTCGTCGTCTTCTTCGTCTGCTCCTTAAAGTCATGCAAGAAGCACTCAGTCTCCGTCGATTCCATGACCATATGAAACCGCGTCGCTGCTCGTTCAACTATCCTATGAAAACCGCCAATATCCACTGGCGGTGAATCAGCTTGGCGCGGTTGTGGGGAAGCTGGGAAGGATGCCACATACTCCTCCTCCTCATCCTGGTCCGACTGGTCTTCCTGGACCTCCCCCTCTTCCATCTCCTCAGCCTCCTCATCCGATGACTATCACCTGAGGTGGCGGTTTCTCGTGGCAGACCTGAGTAGCTGGTCGTGATTGCTTTGGGGCTGTCGTTGTTGGATTTGTAGTAGGCACTGGGCCCCCTGTGTCCAGTGCTGGCGATTCCGGGAAACGTTGCTTGTAGTCCCGGATAAGGTATTTGAGGTCATTAACGATCGACAGGGGAAGGCATACCATCGGGGTGACCTCCGTGCGAACCTGTTCCCGGACGGGGCGTTCCTGCCCGCTCATCTCCTCCTGTTCCTCGTCAGTGCTTTGACATTTGACGTACAGCTCAGAAGGGGAAGTAGCCTGATCAAAGAGCTCTTCTTCCGACTCCTCACTCTGAAGAATCTCCATAGGCAAATTGGATTGCACCTTACTTGGAGACGTCGTTTCCGGTGTAATCTGTGGTCTGGTCAGTTTGCCAGATGCAGATACCTGTACAGGAGCCCCTGCTGTCTTCCGTGCTGACATTCCTACTAGTTCGGATTTCTGCCCTGGTTCAGAAATACCAATGGACGACGACGACTTTCCCATCGACGATACCGTCGTCGACGGCATGGTCTTCGCCGACGGTGTCTCCGTCGACGATATTCTCCTCGTCGACGACGCCCTCATCGACGACGCCCTCGTCGTCGACGCCCTCGTCGTCGACGCCCTCGTCGTCGACGCCCTCGTCGTCGACGCCCTCGTCGTCGACGTCTTCGTCGTCGACTCTTCCGTCGACGGGCTCCTCATCGACGATGTCGTCGTCGACAGGACAATCTTCGTCGTCGACAATGACTTAGACGTCGACGACGGCTTTAGCAGTATAATAGACAAAATAGGAGTACCTGCTGACGACGATGAAGGGGTGGTCGTCGTCGACGAGAAGACTGACGACGCTGTCGTTGTGGACACGGTTGTCGTCGCTGTGGAGACATGACCTGGTGCCCTTTTTTGCACTGAGGAAGGTGTCGCAATTTTGCTGGCCGACTGGGTAGGCTTCTTAAAAGTCAGAGAGTCCTTGTCAGACACTGAAGATTTTGAAGATCTTGCCTCTGAAGACTTCTTGTGTGTCTTCATAGGAGGAGCGTCTGAGGGGCCAGGAGACGTCACTCTCGGCCTCTTCAGGGAGACTTCAGAGGTTCCGGAAAAGCTCGCCTCTGAGGATACCACACTCTCCCTGTCCTTGAGCCTGTCCAGCCAGATAAGCAGACGACCCTCTCTGTCTCTCAAGGTCTTGTGAGGGAAAGACCTACATATTTTACAGTCCTTAGGGATGTGGTCCGGATAAAGGCAATATAGGCAGAGGTCATGCTTGTCGTCCACATGAAGCCTCTTCTTCCCACATGAAGAGCAAGCCCTGAACATGCCAGGAGTTGTAGAAGAAATAAACACTCACTGCAGTAATAAGAGGCCTGAAGTGGTCTGCGTTCAATCCTTGAAGAAGAAAGTCACCAAAAAAGTGAACAATCTGGTTTGAAAGAAATCCTGAGGAGAACTCAGGCTGGAGACTCCCTAGCACAACGTGCGGTAGAAAATCTGAGGGACTGAGGCTCCTGCCAGGAAGGTTCTAGAGGGAGGTGATAGCTGATTGGCTGGCTCTAAGAGTTTGGTCCTTTTTACGTAAGGACTAGGATAGGCTACTAAGCGGAGGCCCTTAGGCCTATTTTTCTCTATGTATGTCTATAGGACATTACTTTTTTATGTACCGGAGGCTCCCGTCTCGACGACGGGGAATGATTCAGGCATGTGAATCTATGAAAGACACCCCTAATACTGGATAACAGCGGTGTTTTTGCCCTAGGTGGCCTATAAATCAGAAGGCCTTTAAATGTGTAGTTTTTTGTAATGTTCGACTGAAAGAAGAGGGTTTCACAGTCAGGGTTGCTGCCCTGATCTGAGCCCTTTGTCCTTAGTTCACTTCTAAAAATAATGGCCAGACCACCACCTCTCTTTCCCTTCCTATCGGACCTAATGATAGAGTATCCCTCTGGGATGGCTAATGATAGGTCTATGTCGGAAGCGTCATCTGCCCAGGTTTCAGTAATAAAAATCATGTCTAGATTATGGGATTCTATGAGATTAGCTGTTTCTGTGTTATGCTTAACTAAGGAACGTACGTTGATTAGTGCAGCCTTAATGGTTTGACAGGTTGGTTTAATGGGATTGTTCTGGAGAGGAGTTAGCCTTCTAATTTGTGAAAATTCGAAAGGGAGTAGGCATAGTGGGCATTTCTTGGTTTCGCTTATTAGATTTAGCGTGCGACAACAGGAGTTGGTCCTGAGCGAGAGCAACTCCCGGCTTGTATAACTTAAGCTCTCAAGGTCTGACCTATTTTGAGTATATGGGGTGGCCCTAGGCCCGGTCGGGGCGCGGACGGGCGCAGACGGGCTTGCCTTTGGCGCGCCTTCGGCACGCCGGCGGCGCGCCCGCTACGCGCGTCCGCTGCGCGTTCGAAATTCCATGTGTGATATAGGTAATGGGGCGCTGAGCAACTAGACCGCTCAGCGCCGGAAATGCCCCCAGCCCGGAAGTGTGTCCGCTCTCGCCTCCTCTGCACCCTCCGTACAATCGGCACTTGTCGTGACGGGCCGGGGTGCCTGGGGCTGAGCTAACACCAGGGAAGGTGTAGGCAGTGTGCAAAGTACGCAATAAGGTAAAAGTACTTTTAAAAACAGTCTAAAAACAGTTTTCTGTAGCAGCGAGCAATGCTGGATCCGTTACCTTGGAGCAGCAACAGCGATTGTGATACGGCCGAGCCGCGTAGTCATGTTAGAGGGAACATTGCTTACCAGTATGCATCTGTTCTTGGCATGTAGAGCTGCAGATCCACACACTTAGCATAGATCGCCATCTGGTGTTGGGCCCGGATGTTTGCACTTGCTTTTGTCCTGTAGAGTCTTTGGAAGTCACGAGACAGGTGACTCCTCCTTTGGATCATAGTGTGCATGGGCATCGGCTCCATCATAAGATTGTTTTTCGCCAGCAGGAAAATGATGGAGCTTTGTAAGAAACAGGAAAGATGCTCATGTATGCTGTATCTAAATAAGATAGTACTGGAACAGATAAAGGTAGCTGGGGAGGCGGGTGGGCGTGTGTGGACCTGCAGCTCTACATGGCAAGAACAGATACATACTGGTAAGTAGAATTTCCCGTTCGAGGCATATGAGCTGCAGATCACAAACTTAACATAGATTGTATAGCAGTACCCATCCTTAGCGGCGACCACCAGTATCTGCTGCAGTAGTTTGAAATAGTGTTTTGAGGAAAGCCTGGCCCACACTAGCTTGTTGTCTTGTTTGCACATCTACACAATAGTGTTTTGTGAATGTGTGCGGTGTAGACCATGTAGCTGCTCTGCAGTAGGAGAGGTGTGGCTCACTGGTTAGAGGTGGCAGATCCGTAAGCAGAGAATCGACCAGGGTTCAATTCCCGACGCGGCAGGGTCGTGGACCAGGGTCAAAACGGACTCGATAATTCTCGCCTCGGTACCTACTCTAACCAGGAACACACTCGGCAACTCTGGGCATTAAGCTTGCCTCATCTCTACAACGGGCCCCCACAGACGCCGGGGATGCCTGGTTTCACCTTGGAGATACCCAGAAAGGGACCATCTCACAGTGATAGCCAGGACGGGTTCCCCAGCGGTCTATAGCGCCGGGACACTTCCGAGTAGCTGTGCGCTGAATAAATGAAAATAACATAACATAACATCTAAGGGAATGTTCCCTAAAAATGCCATAGAAGCCCCTATCTTTCGTGTAGAGTGGGCTTTAGGAGGAACAGATAAAGTACGTTTTGCTTTGTGGTAGCAAATTTGTATGCATTTAACGACCCATCTAGCTATCCTAGACTTTGTGTGGTGGTGAAAAAGACACAAAAAGTTGTTTGGTCTTACAAAAGGGTTGTGTTAATAAAGCAATGCTCTTCTGACATCTAAAGTATGAAGAGCTCTTTTTGTTACTGTCTGTGGTTGCGAGAAAAATACGGGCAACTCCACAGACTGATTGAGGTGGAAGGGAGAAATGACTTTTGGAAGGAATTTAGGATTAGTTCGTAGAACAACCTTATTATGATGGATTTGCAAGAAAGGTTCCTGGATAGTTAGTGCTTGTAGCTCACTAACTCTCCTAAGAGAAGTCATGCCACTAGGAAACCAACTTTCCATGTTAAGAATTGTAGCTCACATTTATGTAGAGGTTTAAAAGGAGGGCCCATTAGTCTTGTGAGAACGATGTTTAAATTCCATACAGGTGAGGGTGGAACTCTGGAAGGAATTATCCTTTTAAGGCCTTCCATAAAGGCTTTGATGGCAGGTACCCTGAAAAGTGATAAGTGTTGTCTATTTTGTAGATATGCTACTATGGCAGCAAGGTGCAGTCTAATAGACGTATAGGCTACGTTGCACCTTTGGAGCTGTAGTAGGTACCCTATGATGTGTTGGATAGACACATCTAGGGGATTGATGGTGTTATGACAATATATCACAAATCGCTTCCACTTGGCTGCATAGCAGGCTCTAGTGGTGGGACGTCTAGCTTCTCCAATGACGTTCATACAGTCAGGGGGAAGATTAAGGTAACCAAACTCTAAGACCTCAGGAGCCATATCACAAGGTTGATCTGAGCTGGGTCCAAGTGTCTGATCTCTCCACGGTTCTGGGTTAAGAGGTGTGGTGAGAGGTGTAATTTGTGGTGCGGAGCTACGGACAGTTCCAGTAATGTGGTGTACCACGGTTGTCTGGACCAAGTTGGAGCAACTAGAAGGAGAGTCAGCGAGTGTTGCTGTAGTTTGTGCACCACCAGTGGAATGAGTGGGAGAGGCGGAAAAGCGTACGCAAATCTGCCTGACCAATTCATCCATATCGCATTGCCTTTGGACAATGGGTGTGGATATCTGGCGGCGAAGCTTAGGCATTTGGCGTTTTCGTGGGTAACAAAGAGGTCTATCTGTGGTTGCCCCCACATTTGAAAGAATGGCTGAAGAACTTTTGGATGAAGTTCCCACTCGTGGATCGGTTGTGTTAGACGACTTAACAGATCGGCTATGGTGTTTTGGACTCCCAGGACATGTTGGGCTAGGAGAAAAATATTCTGACGTACAGCCCATTTCCATATGCTCTGTGCTAGCTGAGAGAGCTGTAGAGAGTGTGTCCCGCCTTGTTTCTGTATGTAGTACATGGCTGTCATGTTGTCTGTGCGGACTAAGACAGCTTTGCCTGATATTTGCTTTTGAAATGCTTTTAAGGCTAGGAATATGGCTAGTAACTCCAATTCGTTGATGTGGAGTAACTTTTGTTGAGGTGTCCATCTGCCCTGCATGGTGTGATGTAATAGGTGAGCTCCCCAGCCGGAGAGCGATGCGTCCGCTGTCATGACAATTTGCGGAACTGGCTCTAGGAACGGTCGCCCTTTGGAAAGATTCTTAGTGTTCCACCACTGCAGAGAGCAATGAGTGCGACTGTCTACCAACACCAGATCTGTTAGCTGACCTTGAGCCTGGTTCCATTGGCGTGCTAAGTACTCCTGTAGCGGACGCATCTGGAGTCTTGCGTGAGGCACTATAAATATGCAAGAGGCCATCATCCCTAGGAGTTGCATGAACACTCAAGCTGGAAGGGAGTGTTGAGGTTGAAATTTGGGGAGGAGAGCCTGCATGCTTGCTATCCTGGCTGGAGTGGGATAGGCTAGCGCTCTTGAGGTGTCTATGGTGGCACCGAGGTATTGTTGTGTGTGGGACGGTTGCAGATGAGACTTGGTGTGGTTTACTGTGGACCCCAGGTCGCGTGAGTGTGATGTACACCCTGGTTGTATGAGCTGGCTTTTATTAGCCAGTCGTTGAGATATGGGAAGACATGAACGAGCTGTCTTCTTAAGTGGGCTGCTACTACCGCTAGGCACTTGGTGAATATCCTTGGTGTTGTTGTGACTCCGAACTGGAGTACTTTGAATTGATAGTGCTGCCCGTCCACTACAAACCTGAGATACTTCCTGTGAGCTGCGTGAATGGAAATATGGAAGTAGGCGTCCTTGAGATCTAAGGTAGCAAGGAAGTCGCCTTGTGAAAGAAGGGGAAGGACCTGCTGAAGTGTGACCATGTGGAAATGGTCTAAGTCTATGTATAGGTTTAGGGGTCTGAGGTCTAAAATAGGTCTCAGAGAGCCGTCCTTCTTTGGTATGAGAAAAAACAGGGAGTAAACTCCCGTGTTTTGTTGGCCCTGGGGAACCAGTTCTATTGCATTTTTTTGTAAGAGGAAGATTACCTCCTGCTTTAGCAGTGATAGATGTTCTTGTGACATTGGACGCTGTTTGGGTGGTATGTTTGGGGGGGTAGAGGTAAGTTCGAGACAGTAACCCGATTTAACTATTTGTAGCACCCACCTGTCTGTGGTGATGTTGGTCCAGACAGGAAGGAACTGTTGTAGTCTTCCCCCGACAGGAGTGGAATGGTCCGGGGGAAGCGGAGGGAAGTCATTGGGTAGGGGTGGAGGCAGAGCGGGTGTTGTTAGTCTTGCCTCTGCCCTTGTTATTGTTGCCTCTGTAACCTCCTCTCTGGTAACCTCTGGTGAAGGTTGACTGGGTGGGGCCTTATAAGAGGTGGAGGGGTTGTCTGATGAGTAGCCTCTGGAGTTGCCTTTGTAGGAGGAGCGACGAAAAGAACGTCTGAGAGCTTGCAATTGCAAAGCTCCAATTGACTTGGCTGTGTCGGTGTCCTTTTTCATTTTCTCCAGGGATGAGTCTACATTAGGGCCAAAGAGGTGCTCTTGGTCGAATGGTTGGTTCAGGATCGAACTTTGTACCTCCGACTTAAAGCCTGAAATGCGTAACCAAGCGTGCCTACGCAAAAGGACACTTGTATTTCCAGCTCTGGAGGCGGTGTCTGCCACATCGGGGGCGCAACGAATGGAGGTATTGGTTATTAGTTTACCATCCTGTATGAGGTCTTTGGCTTTGTTTTTGTATTTGTCCGGGGGGTGTTGCAATAGGGACTCTAAGTCGTCATAATGTGCCCTATCCCATCCCAAAGCAATTGTAATTCCCCGACAGAACCATTGTATCCGTATAATACTATCGTATCTGGCTAGCAGGGCCTGAGTGTTGCCGATGCGCCATATGTTAGCCGCTTGTCAGGCTGTTCTCTTGCCGGAGGCGTCCAAGAGTTTAGACTCTTTGTCGGGTGGGGCTGCGTCACCTGATGTCTGAGAGTTAGCCCTCTTCCTGGCATTGGATACCACCATGGAGACTAATGGAACAGGGCCCTTAATGTAAGCTGGGTCTGTAGGGGCAGCTTTGTAGTTTTTCTCTATGCGAGGGTTGATGACTCAAGCCCTAACAGGATCTTTAAATACATCAGGAGCATGCTTAATAACTCCTTTGAGCATGGGTAAAGTAGATGTTGACCTTTGGGTGGTGTCGAAAGTGTCCAACAAGAAATACTCCTCCACGGGGTCTGTGTGTAGGTCGACCCCGTGGTACTGGGCAGCTCAGTATACAAGCTGATTAAAGCCCATGGTGTCCTCTGGTGGGGAAGGCCTAGAGGGGTAGATGTCATCTTGCGGGAGATTAGGTACATCAGGTGTATTATAGTCATCCCAGGGGTCAGGGGAACCAGGTGGACTGGGATCCCCTAGTGGCACATCGTCTGCACCCCCCGTGTCATCAGAGGTGTCATCATCGTCTACTGGTGTAGGAGATGGTGTAGGAGAACGAGGTGGTGTGGGAGGGGGAGGTGGAGGAGGAGGTGGAGGAGGAGATGGAGAAGGGACTCTAAGAGGGGATGTAGCAATGTCCCTCTTCTTAGGTGGTGGAGCAGGTTTAGGCTTGTCCAGTGGTCTTTTCCTGGAACTTAGTGTCAATTGACCAGTTTTAGGGTCTTTAACAAGAGTTTTTTGTGCAGGGTCTGTTCGAAAAAGCTCTTCTGATGAAGTTTGGTTATTCAGCGCCGACTGTTTCGGTTCCGGGGGCTTTTTCGGGACCGGGTCTTTGGGTTTGGACCCATGCTGTTTTGTAGTCCCTGTATGCTTGTTCGGTTCCAATGATTTTTTCGGCTCTGAAGAATGCGAGTCCAAACTCTTGGGGAGTGGCTTCTAAGTCGGCTCCGAGTGTTTTTTGGTGCCGGCGAGTCGGTGCTCGTTGTTTTCGGTGTCGAAGGCTTTGAGGTGGAAACAGCGGTCAACGCGGAGGAGGAGGGCGGTTTCTTTTTCGATGCCGAAGATTGAGTTTCGGCACTGGTGGGAGGCTGACTTGAGCCCGAGTCGCCTGAAGGCTTGGTAGGCTTCTTTGTCTGGCCCGAGGGTGAGGCATGGGACGCGGTGTCGGTGTGCACCTGGGCCCGAAGGTGAAGGTGTGACCGAAGCCTTTTTTGTATGGAGGGGGTCGGGGTCGACGTCTTTACTAGCGACCCTCTGCGCCGGAGTGAGTTCTTCTACGTCTGAGTCATCGGCTTCGGAGGCGCTGACGAGGCTTTCTTCGAGCCGCTCCCGCTCCGGTACATCGACGCCCTCTTAGAAGAGGTCGTCGGGGATGGATGTCGACGAGCGAGCCATGGTCCTCCGAACACGCCGATCCCGAATGGTCTTCTTCGAGAGGAAAGAGGCACAAGCTGGACAGTCTCTGGCCTCGTGCTCCGGTGACAAGCAGAGGTTACACACCTCATGCAGATCGGAGTGGGAAGACTTCGAACCCACATTGAGGACACTTCTTGAATGGCGTCCTTTCCATGGGCCAGATGCTAAGGCCCAGGTAGGCCCGAAGGCCTTCGTCCATGACCGGAATCGAAGACTTCGAATTGGAGAGATAAGCGACGAGTATGGTTCGCAATCGAGATAATACCGTAGAAAGGGTGAAGGATTGCGCGTCGAAATGGAATCGGTAACGGTTCCGAACTGGAGCGCGAGAAACACATCCGAGCCCGAAGGCGGAAAAAAACAATCTTACGATGGAGCCAATGCCCATGCGCACCATGATCCAAAGGAGGAGTCACCTATCTCGTGACTTCCAAAGACTTTCCAGGACAAAAACAAGTGCAAACATCCGGGCCCAACACCAGATGGCGATCTATGCTAAGTGTGTGATCTGCAGCTCATATGCCATCGAACAATATGTTTAGCCGCATACTACAGTGCCAAAAAAAACAACTGATTAAACTAGCCGAATGTCACACTATTGCCCTTTCTACGTCATATGCACACACACGTCTGTGGTTTAGATCCTGAGGGCCCCCAAAGCGCCTTGTGCGAAGGTGGTGGGTTCCTCATCTCAGAAAGGAGGAGGTTATAGCCAGAACTAGAAATGGCGGAAGGACAGGATGAAGGTGTACGTGTGCATTTGTGTGTCTATGTAGATACTCATGGCTGGCGCTGTAGACACTTAGCTTGTCTATTTTGGAGCTGGATTAGAACCAAGCGCGGTGCTGTGATTGCTGTGCAGGGTGATAGAAGTGGCAGAGAGCAGGACATACAGAGGAAAGAGCTGCATGAGGGAACCATGTAGCACGTGATGCAAGTGTGGGGGTGACGCGAGAGGATGTGTGCATTTATGCAGAGGCTCATAGGCTGCTTCAGAGAGGCTTAGTCAGCTGATGTCAGAGCTGGATCTTAGGACGAAAGCTCTCTCAAAGAAGAATACGTAGAACCCGGATGATGACGTTTATGGCACTGCTGTCAGTGCTCCATGGAAACTTACAGGTGGGCTGAAGCTTAAGCACATTAAGTGGCAAGGTCTCAGGAACAATAATAAACGAAGGCTCGTAAAAACCTGAAATGGAATGTAGGGCAAAGTGTTCAAATTATCCTGCTTTTCCCTTCTAGGGATCTCCTTCTTGAGCTATATCTTGATTAGTTAGAAACAAGTGACAAATATCGAACATATGCTTATTAATGTCATTATTGTTTGCCTCATGATAATCATGGTTGCTCAAATATATTCTTTGTATATACTTTAGTATATACTATTCGCAAAATTACTTTGTAAATTGAAAAAAATTGTAAACTTATACAAAAGTGTAAGTTTACCTTTGTGAATCAGGCCCATAGAACACACAGAGGGATGGCAGCAGAAGTGCAAGCCAGTGCACACACACAAATGTGAAAGGACAGTAGGCAGCAGTAGAAGCTCCCTTCATACACACAAGCACAGGTGTGAACAAGCCTACCTCACACATGCAAGATATTGGTGATTTACTCATACACATAGAATGTACACCACAGACAGCAGAAGTTTAAACGTCTCTCTTTTTTCATGCACACATTAGGAGTGTGTAAAATGTGCATACTTTGCTTTTACGTAATTACATGAAATTTCTGGAAAATTATGCAAAATTACGTGTAATTAGGCAAAATGAAATTCCAGCACTTAGCGCCGTATATTAGCGCAAAATGCATCCTCATGTCAATTTGTGATGCAGATGTGTATTTTGCCCTATTTTTGCTGTCAGCAATAGCTGCTCGTGTTCTGGTTGTTCACATTACTCCTGTGCTCTCATGCTATATTTTTATAGCAAACTATGGCATAATTAAGTGACTGGCATAATTCTGGGATTTACATTTAACAAGAGTAATGTGAAATTCCTAGAATTATGCGGCACAAATTGAATATAGATTATCCTGAAGAAGTAGGTCTGCAGAAATTCTTGGACAATGTGGTGCACAAAGTTTCTCTCTGAACCATATGAAACATGTTCTGCACACGCGTCAGTTGTCTTTTATGCATAATGTGCACAAAACTGCATGCATGCTTCCAGTGCACATACTGTAATGCACATAGGAATGCAAACATTTTCTTGAAACTTTTGTCTAGGATTATCTTGCCCAAGTTCCACCACACACGCCTCTTTGCATCGGTGTGTATAGGCAGGTACCTTTGCGTAGGCCTTGGGCACATATCTTATAATAATGAAACGAAGAGAGAAAACCTACAAGTATTTATTTTGCGACTGACTCCCTGAAGACAATTAACACCCATTCGGCTATTTATTACATTTCTGTAAGAAATGAGGGTCCGCATAGTTCATTATGATCCATTTACTGAAAGAAGTTTTTCCTATGCATTCCGTGAATGTCACGCAGCACCATAGTCTTGCTGATTGCACTGAACTTTTCCTTGATGAATACTTTATTTTTACAAGATTCACATGTTTTCAAAAGTAATTCCTATTAATGGCTTGTAGTGCCTTAACTAACTTATTTCTAGCTTCTGTTGAAGAGGCAGATGTTTACACTACAGACTCACTTGTCAGTTGTTTTTTATTGCTAATAATTTTTATTTTATTACATTTAACTAAATGGAGAAAAAGAAAAATATCGTTTGAGTGGACATTTGCTGCACACAAGTGTCCCGCAATTGACTGAAATGTGAAATCCTGCAAACCGCACGAAAACTACCATGGATACGCCCCAATTCCTGTACTTTAATGTAGGTTTCATGTGTATGAACAGTGGTGAGTCCACCCCTGGAGGGTGATTATCGAGGTCTTTGTTTTCCCAAGCATCGGAGTGCACGCATTCAGATTCTGTAAATGGTATGGAAAAATGCTAAGTGGGCGCCCAAGCACACAGCTTAGAGGGAACAGCAGTTACTGCTCATTGTGGGTGCACTAGGATATGATTTTAATTTTAAAATAAATCTTAAATGCACTTGCAATATTTCAAGTGTGCTTTCCTTTTACTTAAGAGGTTTTGGGGTCCACTAATTATTGGTGTGGTATTTCATAGATTTGCTTGTTACCTGAAACGGTGGTGATTGGGAAAATCCAGCATTTTGAACCTAACTCTCCCTACAAGGCCAAGGTAACATAATGGGACTATTTATGGGAGGCATGGCCCAGATTCACTCACAGAGGTGACCTGGCATGGAGCTGAGCTCTGTGCTAGATAGAGATGGGACTAACAGCTTACACTAGAGACCCCCTTTCGGAAAGAGATATTGTTTCGCCATAGTGCCCGGCTCTAATGGTTTAAGCGGTGGGACTTCATCAGGATTTTGAAACTGGGTTACTTACGTCTGGCAAAGTTCACAAATTAAATTGCTCCAGGTTTTTCAACCTGAATTTGAACTTCACTGAACCCATTTCTTTTGTTAAGTATCTGCAACTTCAGCACACACTAGCCTGTCACCAATCCTTCCTGGAGGAACTGCCAGAATAAAGCCCGGTAGAAGCCAAAGTTAGCATGGGTCCACTGGGGAGATGGGGATATCACACTTCTATAGATCTTTAATTACTAAACTATTTTAGGCACTTAATGAACGATGATCGACCTAGTTGGGCCCCTTGGATGAGAATGTGTGGAGGAACTCTAAAATGGGCCCGTGCAACCTTGCTATTTCCTTGTCTGCGCCTTATGCAAGCAAAGTATTTGCATAATACAAACCTTAACCCTAAAAAGTTATGGCGAGAGGGCAAGATCCCCTCGCCCACTTGCTTCCGATGTAATGACAATGACTGACTTTTTCCATATTGGTTGGAGTTGCCTGTCATGGCAAAGTAATGGTCTGAAATATTTACCATCCTCACTAACATAATAGGGAAAACAGTTGGCCGTTTACCCAGGGTTGCCGTACTGGGTATCCTGGAAGATCAGAAAGGCTGTATACTGGAATGCTCCTTAGATGGAATTGAAGACTGATTGCCAAATGAGGCACTAGAAGTCGCAGGGTGCCTCTCCACTGCTGAATGGCAGACGGCAATGGACCAGTGTGCAAAGCTAGAATTCCCCATTTACACAGCGAGAGGATGTCCACATAATTTACACTGCAAGATGTCAAGGAAATTATAGGAACATTACAATTTAGTGAATGAATAATGCAACAGGAACACTTTCTCATATGAAATTCAATATTGTGATTGACCTGTATTTATTGTTATGTTTTTAATGAAAATAAAAAATGGTTATATAAAACAAAATTGTAATTTCTTGATACTTATGTGTTTTTTTCAGAGTATGAATGCATCTCAGCTGGAAAACAAACAACATAGAGCCATCTTCTTCACACTACCCTGGGGACAACTAGAAGGTGAGGGCAAAAGGATCAAAAACTACAGCTGAAAATACTCCAAATTGCAGAAAAACAACAAGAATAGAAGACAAATATTGTAAATTGCAGCTTACTACAAAAATCTCAAAGGTTAAAAAAGAGTACACTTGACATAAATAGAAATCCTTAAGAAAAAATGTGCAGCATTCCAGAGATATGTCTTTTAGATTGGATTGATAGAGTGTAGTCAATCATGCCGAGACATATGTAGATGATCTTTTGCGGAGGAAGCAAATTAATAATAACTATGTCTGAATGTAGCAAAGAAATTAATTATACGAAAGCTCTTACCACGAGATATCCATGATGGACTTATCGAACAGCTCATGCACGACAACTAAAGGCCTTTTCAAACACGTCAGCTATAGAAGGAATAAAAGAGATAACACGTTAAACACATCTTAGGACAGTCTTTCATTCAGAAATACAGACCCGGAGTCTTGTGCATGCATCTTCCTCACATGTAAATGACTATCCTTAAACTGAGAACCTTTAGGGGATTTCAGTGTTCTTATGAAAGTGGAAAACATCAAGGAAACCTGAATAAACAAAGATGCCTCATCAAAAATCAAGTTTCCTATGGGCACAAAAGAGGCTGGAGTTCTGGTAAAATGATTGCAGGCTTCTAGATATTTTAAGGCCACGCTTTAACATAAAATTATGACCAAACTACACAAGTCGATCATTCCTACCAAAAGTGCCTTCTGAACTATGTTATGCTGATTGGAGAAGAATGTTTCATGGTGTCACGCTGCTAGAAAATACCACCATTCGCATGAAGTGCTAGCTTTGTAGCTAATGAATGAGTTGTTTGTGAGTCACAAATAATATATGCCCCCTCACATCCTTGCACACAGTCATCTATATATTGCTTTACCCAGACTACTTGTAGGAAAGTCTCTGGTGATCATTGCTCAGGGTGGGTACTCTCAAAATTGGATAAGTGAATAAACCACTGTAAATTGCATAGCTGGTAGTGAGTACTTTGACAAATCTGTGTTCAACATTCTGTGTCTTTATAATGCAGAGAGAACTAATTTAGTGAGGTGGACAATAAGGAGGGTGGTGAGAATAGTAGGTATCCTTGTAAAACGTAGATATCCATTGTGAATAAACAATTGCTGAGCCAAGTCCTGAAACAAGCTGTCAGAGTCCCATCGATGGATAGCAGGATTGTGTCCTCTCAAAGACATGCTAACATATTGTTAACACTACACGTTTCTGACCAAATCTAGTTTGTGACTGAAGGTATGATATTTGCCTTCCCCCTCTGTTAAAGCCTGTTCAAGTAAGAGGAGTTGCTTCCGAGTTAAGAGTCAAACAGATAAGCGTGAAACTGAATTTTCTATGACTAATTGTTTTGCTGATCAGTCACTTTAGCAAGGCAGATTCATATACACTTGAGAGTCCTTGGATTGCACACACAATGATCCTGTGGATTGTTCTTAACTTCTGGGCATGACCCTTCACCTTGGCATCTTAAGAAGATTGTTTTCAACTCTGGACAGTAGCATATCGTGTTCCAATTGGGAAGCATAGGCCAATTCACCACTAGGACAGCCCTACATTGTAAAAATGTTACGTTTAATAAATGGCTTGGCAAATGTTTAAAGTTCTCAACACACTATGAGATCCTCAGAGACAACAAATGTGGGGGACATAACAATTACTCTTGCCATCCAACCAAAACCTGAGTCTCAAAAGAATTAAAATCCTTAGTATAGGAAACTGGGTTTTTGCTGAAGTACTCCCCCTCTCTCCCCCCACACTTTTTGCCTGGTATTTGATGCAACTTTGACTGAAGTCTACTGGGTTCCTGCTAACCAGGTCCCCAGTACCAGTGTTCTTTGCCTGAAACTGAACAATTGTTTCTGCCAGTTGGCAATATCGTTAGCACTCTCTTTAAGTCCCTAGTAAAGGGTACCCCTGGTACCTAGGGTGTGAGGTACTAAAGAAGGGTCTCTCAGGGCTGCAGCGCGAATTGGGCCACCCTCAGTGACTCCTCACCAAACACATGCAAGACTGCCACTGCACCAAGCTTTTTTTGGTGCAGACAAAAGTGAAAACATGACATGGCACACATCCCTGTGTGCCCTACAGTAGGCCTGCCAGGCCTAAGGCAGGGTGCCTAATATTTAATGTGAGGGCACACCGGCATGAGCAGATATGCCCCTGTCCTGGTCAGTTCCATTACTGCCAGTGCAAGTGAACAGGGAAGCCATTTAGAACATGTGCTGGACTCCGGTGAAAACGGGTTCCCCAGCTACATGATAGCTTCACTGAAAATAGGGATGTTTGGTATCAACCATCTCATATAAATAAACCCAGACCGATTCCAATGTTGGATTTATTATTGGGTGTGTTGACTGACTTGACTCTGCCAGCCGAACAGATTCCTGACCTCCCACGATGAGGGCATTTACTCTCAGGAGGTCACAAACAAAACTTGTACGGGAAGAAGGTCTGCACACCCCCTCCCTCAGGATGACCTACTGATCAGCACTCCTAGGCCAATGAGCTTCAAATGAGCTCCTGCCTTTGAAATGTGAATCTGGCTTCTCTCATAGGAGAGGAAGCCAACCCCCGCTTTGTTCAGAGAACTATGGCACCTGGACAGGCTGGAAATTAGCTAGTCAGGTAGGCATGCTGTAGGAAAGTGGCCCTGCATATACTGTTCCCAAATAGGTACAGTGTGTACAGAGTCCACAGTCCCCAGAGTTTGGCAGAGGCTAAAGTTAGATATAACCTTGCTCTTTAAAGTGATAGCTTGGTCGAGCAGTAAGGCAGTATCAGAGGACAGTGTAAAGCATTTGTTGTACACACTCAGTCAGCAAATGGTCTCACACACTCAAGAACTGAACTCTAGGCCAATAGTTTGTATATAAAAATATATGGATGTTTTATTTTAGAACCAACAATAGGTATCAAAATAAACTTTCTCAGAATGAGATGCTTTAGTTAAATACTTTGCAATAGGCAATTGACTTTTGAATGCAATTGTTACAGTTTGTTGCAATAGGCAACACAATTTCAAACACAATAATACATTGAGCTCAATGGGAATTTTAAGTTAAATGCAATTGATTACTTTCAGGATTACTTTTCTAACTCCAGGACTGGATCCTAGATTCAGTCCTGGGACAGTTCCTCGAAACAGGTGAGTAAATACGATTTAGTTACTGTTGTGATTTTTAAGCAATATTTTGGTAGTTTAAAAGTTGACACTTAGAAACCTTTTATAATCAAATTACCAATGTTATCCTATAGGAGGAAATTCACTTAGCAGGTAAGTGGGGTTATGGTTACTTTTTCGGGTTCAGTGTTGGATCCTGGATCCAGCACTAGTATACCACCTGTAAACAGTTGATAGAATGCGTTTAGGTTATACAGGCGATTTTTAACAAAAATTTGTACGTTTGCAAAATCGACAGAAGAAATTTCACAGAAAAACAGTCAATGGTTTCCTATGAGAGAAAGTTCAAGTTACCGGTAAAGTATGTTTGTGTTACTTTTGTAATCCAGTGCTGGCCTCCTAGGCTCAGTACTGCGGCATCTATCTAAAACAGGTAAGTAATTATGTTTTCACACTTGGTACGATTTTTAAAGAATATTTGTAGTTTGCAAAAATCGACACTTAGAAGAAATTTCACAGAAAAACAGTCAATGGTTTCCTATGGAAGAAGGGAATATGCTACTTACCAGTATGCATCTGTTCTTGGCACGTAGAGCTGCAGATCTACACACTATGCATAGATCGCCATCTGGGGTTGGGCCCGGATGTTTGCACTTGGTTTTGTCTTGGAAAGTCTTTGGAAGTCACGAGGTATGTGACTCCTCCTTTGGATCATAGTGCGCATGGGCATCGGCTCCATCCTCAGATTGTTGTTCGCCAGCAGGGAAATGATGGAGCTTTGTAAGAAACAGGAAGGATGCCCATGTATGGTGTATCTAAGTAAGATAATACTGGAACAGATAAAGGTAGCCGGGGAGGCGGGTGGGTGTGTGTAGATCTGCAGCTCTACATGCCAAGAACAGATGCATACTGGTAAGTAGCATATTCCGTTCGAGGCATATGAGCTGCAGATTACACACTATGCGTAGATTGTATAGCAGTATCCCCTCCTATCGGCGACCACCAGTATCTGTTGCAGTGGTGTGAAATAGTGTTTTGAGTACATCCTGGCCCACACTAGTTTGTTGTTTAGTTTGCACATCGATACAATAGTGTTTTGTGAATGTGTGCGGTGTAGACCATGTAGCTGCTCTGCAAATATCGTCTAAGGGAATGTTCCCTAAAAATGCAATTGAAGCCCCTATCTTTCGTGTTGAGTGGGCTTAAGGAGGAACAGATAATGTACGTTTTGCTTTGTGGTAACAAATCTGTATGCATTTGACAATCCACCTAGCTATCCCAGATTTTGATATGGGGTTGCCCTTGTGTGGTGGTGAGAAAGGCACAAATAGTTGTTTGGTCTTACGAAAAGCTTGTGTTCTCTGGATGTAGTAAAGCAGTGCTCTTTTGGCATCTAAGGTGTGAAGACCTCTTTCTGCGACTGTTTGTGGCTGCGAGAAGAATCCAGGTAGCTCCACAGATTGAGGTGGAAGGGAGAAATGACTTTAGGGAGGAATTTAGGATTAGTTCCGAGTACAACCTTATTATGATGCATTTGCAGAAAAGGTACCTGAATAGTTAGTGCTTGTTGTTCGCTAACTCTTCGTAGAGAAGTAATAGCTACTAGGAAAGCAGTTTTCCATGTTAAGAATTGTAGCTCACATTTAAGTAGAGGTTCAAATGGCGGCCCCATTAGCCTTGTGAGAACGATGTTTAAATTCCACACGGGTGAAGATGGTACTCTGGGGGGAATTATTCTTTTGAGTCCTTCCATAAAAGCTTTTATGGCAGGTACTCTGAAGAGTGATAGATGTTGTCTATTTTGTAGATATGCTGCTATGGCAGCAAGATGGAGTCTAATAGACGTGTAGGCTAAGTTGCATCTTTGGAGGGGTAGTAAGTAGCCTATGATGTGTTGGATAGACACATCTAGGGGATCAGTGTTGTTGTTATGGCAGTATATTGTGAGAAAGTGCCATCTTTCTTGCATGGTATGCCCCCACTTTTTGCTGAACTGCTGAATGTACTTTGACTGAGTGTGCCCTGGACTCCTGCCAATCAGGTGCTCAGGGCCTATGTTCCTTCCCTAAAACATAAAACCCCAAATTGGCAAACCCTGGCCACATGTCAGCCGCTGGTAAATGGTACCCAGGGCCTTGTGACCAGGGAAGGCCTCTTAGAGGCCCTGTACCCTAAAACAACCACACTGCCCTTGCAGGCTGAGTGTCTGGGTACAAGACAATACTAAGAGACAACATGGCACACATCCCTGTGTGCCATGCCCATAACCTACACTGCCCTGGCATACATCAGCCACCCCTCTAGCTGGGTGCCCTATGCCAGTGGTGTGGGCACAGGAGCATGAGCCCTGTGCCCCTACAGTACCCAGGTCCATTCCTGGGCACTGTAATAGCAGTGCTGCCATTTAAGAGTATATGGTGCAGAGGGCTCGTCAAACACAAACTCCACAGCACCATGATGGCAACACTGAAGACTGAGAAGTTTGGTATCAAACTTCTGAGCACATTAAACCCGCACTGATGCCAGTGTGGGATTTAATGTACAAAGCACTACAGAGGGCATCTTAGAGATGCCCCCTGAAACCTAACCTACAATCCACGTCTTGTCTGGGAGGCTGCCTAGGCTGCCACACAGCAGACATGTTGCTGGACCCCTTGGTAGAGAGCCCCCGCTCTCCTGGGCCTGCAACAATGCACATCCTGGGAGAGGTGCTAGGTCTCCTCCCCCAGGATGGGCAGGGGGAAGCTTCAAAGGCATGACGCCTTTGTGAGCTTCTCCAGGCCACTTGCTGTACCCAGCAACTGGCCCCCACCGCTTCTGACCCCCAATCTGGAGGGAAGACTGTCCGGAAACCCCAAGTTAGGACAGGGGATGTGCCAGCCTGCCAACCCGCCCCCCCCCCCCCCTCAGGTGGGGGAGGCGAGGTGAAGCACATCTCCGGGCGCTCGCCATCTTGAAGTTGGGAAGCCCTGCCCAATCAGGACTAGGCTACTGTGAGAAAGTGGCTCTGTATATACTGTTCCCAAATAGGTACAGGGTGTACAGAGTCCACAGTCCCCAGAGGTTTGGCAGAGGCTAAAGTTAGATATAACCTTACTCTCTAAAGTGGTAGCTTGGTCGAGCAGTAAAGCAGTATCAGAGGACAGTGTAAAGCATTTGTTGTACACACTCAGCCAGCAAATGGTCTCACACACTCAATAACTGAACTCTAGGCCAATGGTTTATATATAAAAAATATATGCTTGTTTTATTTTAGAACCAACAATAGGTATTAAAATATACTTTCTCAGAATGAGATGCTTTATATAAATACTTTTGCAATATGCAATTGACTTTTGTAGAAAGTTACAAGTGGTTGCAAGAGGCAACACAATTCTAAACACAATAATGCATTGAGCAATGGAAGTTTCAAGCTATTTGCCACAGATTACTTTTAGGATTACTTTTGGAATTCCAGGGCTGGATCCTAGATTCACTCCTGGGTCAATACTTTGAATCAAGTGATAAAAGTCGACTTAATTACTGTGATGATTTTTAGACAATATTTTGCTATTTAAAAAGATGACACTTAGAAAATATTTCATAGAAAACAGTCAATGATTCCCTAAGGCAGAAAATTCAAGTTGCAGGTATAGTATGTTCTGGTTACTTTTGTAATCCAGTACTGGGTGCCTAGACTCAGTACTGGGACCTTTATCCAAAACAGGTAAGTAATTACGTTTTCAGAAATTATACGATTTTTAAAGAATATTTAAAGTTTGCAGAATTTGACACTTGGAAGAAATTTCACAGAAAAACAGTCAATGATTTCCTATGGGAGAAAATTGGGTTACTGGTAAGTACAGTTGTAAGTATTTTTCAGAGTCAGTGCTGGACACCAAGATCCAGCACTGGGTGCTCACCTAAGAGCAGATGAGCATTTTCGTTTTCGTTACTCGGCTGATTTTTGGTGAATATTTAAAGTTTTGAAAAGTCCACACAGAAGAAATTTCAGGAAAAGCCAGTCAATGTTACCCTATGGAGAAAATTGAGTTATCGGTTTAAAGGTAAGTACTCGACTGGCAGAGTTAAGGTTCTGGGCATAGACTCAGGGGTCTCCCAGGGTCAGATAGGTACAGTTGGTTCACCCTCAGCGGCACAAGGGCGGCCGGGTGCAGAGAGAGTTAGGCCCAATGTTATCCTATGAGAGGTAGGGGGGCCTTGGTTGGTGGCTGCTGACTAGCAGGCCACGCGGCTGCGGGAGCTGGGCTCCTGGTCACTTACTCAGGGCAAGTGGGGAAGTAGATAGGTGTAGAGGTTGCACTGCCAGGGCCACTCGGGCAGCTGGGTGCAGGGTGCTTTTGAGCCTTCGGGAGCTCAATTGATTTCAATGGGAAATCTCCGGTTTAGAAAAAGACTGCAAGCTCGGGGACGAAGATTCTTCAGGTGCCACCACCACTTCGAGAGGCAAGTTGGGTAGTTGGAGGATAGGTAGGTACCCTGGGATTGGGCACAGGGGGCCGTGGGGCACCGGGTGCAGAGGTGCCTTTTGGTGTCGGGAAATCTTACCCTCTGTTGATCACGGTTGGGGGGGGGGCACCTTGTTCTGAGGCTGCAGGCTTCTTCAGGAGTGTCGAGGGAGGTCCTTGGGTGCCGGACTCGGGGTCACAGTCGCCGTGGGGTCCTCCTCGTGGTCTTTGGCGGGTGCAGAGTGTGCAGGGTTCGCGGCTCCTGGCTGATGCCAGGGGTCAGTTACTTGCTTTGAGCAGTGCCACTGCTCGTGGGAGTCCCAGATGCTCAGAGTCACAAGGTAGCCAGGTCCTCCGGGCTTTGTGAGGTTGCTGGCCACGGGAGATGACGGGATTTAGCAGGATCAGGTTCGAGGGTCGACAGGCTGGTAGGGCTGGGGCCAAAGCAGTTGGTGTCTTCCTCTTTTTAGCAGCTGCACGGCAGGTCTTCTTTCTTCTTGATCTTCTTTGCAGTTTCGGAATCTGGATCTAAGGAAGAAAGGTTCAGGGTGCCCCTAAATACTAAATGTAGGGGTGTTACAGGTAGGTAAAGGGCTGGGACCACTGGGTTCCTGACCTGGGGTGGGTACACCCCCTATCCTGCCACTCTCCTGTGGGACGGGGGCAGTGGCCTAGTCCTGATTGGGCAGGGCTCCCCATCTTCATGATGGCGAGAGCCCGGAGATGTGTTTCACCTCGCCTCCCCCACCTGAGGGGTGGGGTTGGCAGAGGCTGGCACACCCCCTGTCCTTCCTTGGGGTTTCCGGATAGTCTTCCCGCCAGAGTGGGGGTTTAGAACCGGTAGGGGCCAGTTGCTGAGTACAGCAAGTGGCCTGGAGAAGCTCACAAAGGCGGCATGCCTTTGAAGCTTTCCCTGCCCATCCTGGGGGAGGAGACCTAGCACCTCGCCCAGGATGTGCATTGTTGCAGGCCCTGGAGAGCAGATGGCTCTCTACCCAGGGGTCCAGCAACATGTCTACTGTGTGGCAGCCTAGGCAGCCCCTCAGACCAGACGTGGATTGTAGGTTAGGTTCAGGGGGCATCTCTAAGATGCCCTCTGTCGTGCATTGTACATTAAATCCTGCACTGACATCAGTGCGGGTTTAATGTGCTGAGAAGTTTGATACCAAACTTCTCAGTCTTCAATGGAGCCATCATGGTGCTGTGGAGTTCGTGTTTGACGATCTCCCAGCACCATATACTCTTAAATGGCAGCACTGCACTTACAGTGCCCAGGAATGGACCTGGGTACTGTAGGGGCGCAGGGCTCATGCTCCTGTACCCACACCACTGGCATAGGGTACCCAGCTAGAGGGGTGGCTGATGTATGCCAGGGCAGTGTATGTTGTGGGCATGGCACACAGGGATGTGTGCCATGTCGACTCTCTGTTTTGTCCTATAACCAGACACTCAGCCTGCAAGGGCAGTGTGTTTGTGTCAGAGTACAGGGCCTCTAAGGGTGGCACAGTAAGTGCTGCAGCCCTTAGAGGCCTTTCCTGGTCACAAGGCCCTGGGTACCTAGTGTACCATTTACCAGGGGCTGACATGTGGCCAGGGTTTGCCAATTTGGGTATTAGGTTTCAGCACAGCTTTTAGGGAAGGAACATAGGCCATGGGCACCTGATTGGCAGGAGCCCAGGGCACACTCAGTCAAAGTACATTCAGCAATTCAGCAAAAAGTGGGGGTATACCATGCAAGAAAGATGGCACTTTCTCACACATGCCCACAACCCAGACCAGTACAACCTGATGTGGGTACGACTTTTCAGAAGTGGCCATCTTTGTGTTGGCACACTTAGGAACTCTAGGACAGGTTTATGCCCACTTCCCACAGGAAATGGTCATTTAGGGGGCGTAGTAAGCCCAAAGGTCAGTAGCCATTGGCTACCACCCAACATTCACCTAACACCCCTAAATTCAGTATCTAGGGGAGCCCCCGGTACCAGGAAATCTGATCCTGCCGACCTGAAAGAAGACGGAAATGAAGATTTGCAAAAGCAGGAACTGAAGCCCCAGAATCTGACTGGGCGCCAACCCTGCCAGCTTGCCCGAGGACTTCGACAACTGCACCAAAAAACTACTTGTTCTGCAGCTGCCTAGTCCCCTAAGCTTGGGAAACCTGCCAGAACTTCACCCAGGAACCAAGACCTCCCGAAAGGTAGCAGACCTGCTGCCCCGCATCCTGAGGATAACCAATCACGCCTGAGAGGACTTCAGGACCGTAGACACCGACACCTGAAGACAACACTGCACCTGTCGCACCTAGTTATAGCTGAAGTGGGCCAACTGTGTCATTGTGGTCCCCAGCCCTCCAGAGACCGAGTCCACAATGGTTTCGCTCCCAGAGAACTCTCCAATGACGCCTGCAGCCGCTACACACAGGCCTCCTCTACCACAACTACCACCAGTAAGGAAACCAGACGCCTGAAGACACCGCCTCACCAGTCACCCCTGGGCCGAATAGAAGAGGACCAAAGGTGACCCTACGTACCCGAGCACCATGAGGCCTGAGCCCCCCTGTTAGTTCAGCCCGACTGGCTTCTCAGTCCACGTCTCTTTACGCCAAAACCAATCCCTATAGAGTAACATTGGGCACCCAACCCTGTTTTGCACCTCTGCAACTAGGCGCCCTAGTGCCGCTAGTGGTGTTCTGCTGGTGCTGCCTTCGACCTTGCCCACCACTCACCTTAACTCCTAGAGATTGGTCCTGTAAGTCGCTGTAATGTACCAGAATGCTCATTGACATTGCCTCCCATAGGATAACACTGCAGCTTCTAAAAAGTGTCGACTTTTTGAACTGAAGAGAATTCTTACTTAAAAATATACTTACCTAAACAAATTGATTCTGCAGCCTGATGCTGCTCAGCCGTACTACCCCTTAGAAGAGCACCTTGGGATTGCCACAGCAAGCCCCCTGCCACTCATAAGGGAGCCCCTGACTCTTTACACAATATATCTCATATTGATATGTCATATAAAGAGTCAGCTTCCTACACTTAGCAACTGCATCATAAGCACAATCACAAAGCAGAACTTTAAGTAAACAATCTAAATAGACCTTTTTAATAAGGCTCACCAAAGAGTGTGTGAAATCTGGAGAAACAACTGTACTACTATCAGAGCAAAAAAATTCCTGCGGGAGGAGGAGCCTAGCGCGCAACCAAGATGGCCGCGTAGGTGCGAGGCTCCCGAGGACCTCCGCGACCTCCTGAATAAATCCTGGAAATATCCTGTCCTTGTTAAGGGGACTGTGTCGGGGAACCCGAGCTGAGGCACTACCCGTTTTTTGGGCTCGAATCGGACCCCGAACAACGGTGGGAACATCGACTGAAGGTTGCGGCCTTCTCCTCGCCGGCCCCCCGGATTGGAGTAGTGGCGCGATCCGGGGACAAGGTGAATAACAGCGGCGAGCGGGGCTGGGCGACTCGCGTACCCCGCACTTTCACTTTCGCTTTTGCGCCTCCTTGCTCTCTGGCGAGGTCGGGCTGCGGAGCGGGGTGCGGTGGTGTGGCCTTGTCCAGGTGCCCAGCTGACCCACCGGCGGTGGGTCGACCCGCGGTTCTGTGGTCGCCCCCTTGCCACCCGTGATCTGGTGTGACGGCCCGCTTTGAGATCTTGGCACGACGGCGAAAGGGCCAGCATGGCCACCAAACAAGATGGCGACCGGGCGAAGGTGAAGACGACCCGCCGTGGCACGGCGCACCAGGCCAATAGTATGGACCGCTACACGCTCCAAAAGGGGTCTCCGGAGACAACGCGGTCATCCCCGGTGGGCCCGACGGAGACACTCGCCCATCCAGTGGATCTAACCCTCCGGGACGTCATGGGCGCCATCGCTGAACTGAAGGCCTCAGTGGACCAGCGTTTTGATACCTTGTCGCAAAAAATGGACTCGGTCCTGGTGGATGTGGGCCTTGTGAGGGCGGACTTGTCAAAAACGAACGACCGAGTCGACTCCCTGACCCACACCACAACGAGCCTCACGACTGACGTGGTGGCCCTCCAGAAGGAGGTGCGCCGGCTTGGCCAGGCGAGCGCCCTGATGGACCGGCGACTGGAGGATTCCGAGGGTCGCGCCCGGAGGAATAATATCCGCATTATTGGTGTGCCGGAGGGACGTGAGGCGGAGGCGGCGGATCTCTTCGTGGAAGACTTGATCCTGACCCATCTCCAGCCCCGGGGGCTGAGTAAGTTTGTTGCGGTGGAACGTGCCCACCGGGTCCCCGGGGGCCGCCCTAAGACCGGTGCCCCGCCGCGGCCCCTTATTGCCCGAATCTTTAATTTTCGGGACCGAGATGCCATCCTCCAGACCTCCAGGCAACAGGGCCCGGTCAGGTTGGACAACATGGACGTAAACTTCTACCCAGACTTTACTCCGGCGGTCCAGAAGCAGCGGCAGAGCTTTATTGGCGTCAAACGTCGTTTAAGGGACCTAAATCTTAAGTACTCAATGCTCTTCCCGGCTAAGCTGCGGGTGGAGGTGGATGGTCGCACGCACTTCTTCGACCGGCCCGAGGCGGCTGGGGACTGGTTGGACACCTTGCCTGGGGATCGGGGCCGGGGGGGTGGGGGGAGCGCGGCTGGCGAGGAGGGCCCGCTGGATCAGAATTGAGGGGTGACTGAACTGCCTTGCTCGGGACATTGTTCCTTCACCACATACTGCTTCTGTAGGTTCCCCTTCCGTGGAGGTCGTGTGGGGTCTGCTGGGGGCTTCCCTCCTCCTCTGGGGGACTAGTTAGTATTTAGCTATGGGGCGACAGGCACACTGCACTTTGGGGGGGCTGTCTGGGCTCATGCAGGGGTGCAGGGAGGGGGGAGTTTTGTTGGGACCGGGGGGTGGGGGGGGTGTGTTGTTTGTTTGTACCGCAAGGCAATCCTGCAACTGTTTTGTTGTCTTTAGACTGCTCGGTGGGGGACGACCGATTGTTTCGACGTATGATGGGGGGTAGGGACTTGACTGTGTTGTCATGGAATGTTAACGGCCTGGGGGATAGGATTAAGCGTGGTGTGGTCCTGCAGTATTTAAAACGTATTTCCCCAGATGTTGTCTTCCTGCAAGAGACGCACCTTATAGGTAACACCTTTCATGCAATGAATTGGAGGGGATATCGTTTGGCGGCCCACTCTGGCTTCACCTCGGGCTCGCGGGGGGTGGGTATTATGGTTAGGAACTCGCTCCCGCTGGAGATCGATGAGGTGCACCACGATGAGAGGGGCCGTTATACAGCTCTGGCGGGACGTATGGAGGGTAGAGTGTTCAGTTTTGTGTCGGTGTACGTCCCGCCTGGGCTACAGGCCACTACATTTGCGGACCTGGGGCGCCTCCTTCTGGAACTTCCGAGTGGCTTATTGGTGGTTGGAGGGGACTTTAATGCGGTTGTTTCTGGATCTATGGATCGCCATCCCCCTAGGGACCTCCCCCGGGCACAGGCGTGGCTGCCTGGCCTATTAGACACACTGGGCCTGGTGGATTGTTGGCGCCTAAAGCATCCCGTATTGCAACAATACACCTTCCACTCGGGGGCCCATGGTAGTCTTTCACGGCTTGATTACATCCTTGTCCCAGCGGCCCATGCGGGGAGGGTGGGAGAGGTGCGCCATCTGGCACGGGGTATTTCAGACCACTCCCCATTGTTGTTGCATTTCGATGTCTTCCCGAGGGGGGATGGCAGGGTGGCCCCGATTAACGCCTGGTATCTGCGCGACCCCACCATTCGTGCCGACTTGATCACATCCTTGCAGCGCTATTTTGAGGAGAATGTGGGGTCGGTCCCATCTGCCGTCTCCCTATGGGAGGCTTTCAAAGTGGTTCTTAGAGGGGAGGCCCTCTCCTTTATTGCCAATGCCCGGCGGCGCGAGCGGGAGGAGGTGACCCGGGTGGAGGCCGAGATTGCGGAATTGGAGGGTGACCTGGGGAACGGGGTAACAGACGCCAAGTTACATGTTCTGCAGTTAAAGCAGGCGGCCTACCGGGCCCTTGTCACGGAGGCGGCCAGGGGCCTTGGTAGAGAGCAGCAGGGGCGCTTGTATGATGTGGGTGATAAGGCCGGTAAATTGATTGCGTGGTTGGACAAGAGAGAGAGAGCGAGCCGAGTGGTGCCTTTGATTGAGAGTGTGGATGGTGCGTGTGCCACGGAGCCGGAAGCCATTGTCTCCTGTTTCGCGGATTATTTCCGCGGAGTCTACTCCCCTGTTTCCCCCTGTTCGGAGGCGGACTCCCGTGCCCTGCTTCGGGATATTGCACTCCCCTCCCTTACGGCGGAAGACAGGGATTCGCTGGACGTCCCTCCCACCTCGGACGAAATTGCCTCGGCTATTCGCTCGATTTCATCCGGCAAGGCCATGGGCCCCAATGGCATTCCCATTGAGCTATATAAGCTACGCCCGGATGTGCTGGCGCCCCACCTGCGTGCGATGTTCCTCGCGGCCCACTCGCAGGGCTCCCTCCCGCCGGACCAGCGTCTGGCCACAATTGTGGTAATCCACAAGGAGGGGAAGCCCCGTGAACGGGTCACATCCTATCGGCCGATTTCGCTTTTGAACGCGGAGCCCAAAATCCTCGCCAAGGTGTTGGCTAACCGGTTGGTTGGCGTGGTGGGCGATTTGGTCCACCAAGACCAATCGGGCTTTATCCCACACCGCAACACGGCGCTTAATCTACGGCGCTTGCACGGCGTGCTTGCGCGTGTCCCATTTGTGCGGGAGCCAGCCATCTTGGCGTCCTTGGACGCCACCATGGCGTTTGATACGCTCGAATGGCCATATCTCTGGGCGATGCTCGCGAAGTTTGGGTTCGGCCCGGGTTTCATCAGCTGGGTCAAATTACTATATTCGGGCCCGATGGCGCAGGTGGTGGTGAACGGGCGTGTGTCGACCCCGTTCGCGCTGGGGCGGGGCACGCGACAGGGCTGTCCCCTGTCGCCTCTTCTGTTTGCCCTGGCCCTGGAGCCTCTGGCGGAGTGGCTGCGGTGGCACCCTTCCATCCGTGGTCTCCGCTGGACCCCCGAGCACGAGGACCGTGTGTCCCTCTACGCGGACGATATCCTTTTGTATCTCGCCTCCCCGCGCAAGTCCCTGATCGTCCTAGTTGATGTTTTGCGCTCCTTCGGTCGCAACTCAGGCCTAGTCATTAACTGGGCGAAATCCTGTGTCTACGTGCTTTCCGGGGAGGCTCCGGTCCTGCCGCGGGACTGCCCGATCCAGATTGCCTCCCAGGGTTTCCGGTACTTGGGTATATATATTACTCTTGACCCGGAGGCCCGCTATGAGCGGAATCTGCTGCCCCCTCTCCAGCGTTTGAAGGAGGATGTGGTGCGCTGGCGGCGTCTCCCGCTCTCGCCGCTCGGCCGAGCGGCCTTGTTTAAAATGATGTCCTTGCCGCGCTTCCTCTACGCCCTCCAGAACACTATGGACATGGTCCCGGCACGCTACTTTCGTGAGGTGGAGGGCCTTCAGCGGCGCCTGTTCTGGGACGGGAGGCCGCGTATTGCTCTGGCTAAACTGACGCTCCCGTGGTACGATGGAGGGGTTGCCCTCCCGGACATTAAACGGTATTACTGGGCCTCCCAGCTAGCTGCAATTAATCATGGCCTTTACGGGCCCGCCCTGAACCCGGCATTCGAGATGGACAAGATGCTCCTGCCCGGTGGCGATTACAATCGAGCGCTGTACTCTGGCGCGCCCGACTCCCGTCTGACGGGACCGACGCGTGTCATGGTGCGGGTTTGGCACGCGGCTAATGCAGCTATGGGGTGGAAGGACCGTTTGACCCGGGCGTCTCCACTGTATGCCTCTGAGAGGCTGGGCTCCCTGTGGACATCGAAGGGCTTCGAGAAGTGGGACACGATCGGAATCAGCACAGTGGGGGATCTCTGGACGAGGGGGGGATTCAAAACTTTTGAGACGCTGCAGGCGGAGTTCCAGCTGCAGGGCAGTGAGTACTTTCGGTACCTACAGGTCCGCCATGCGCTGGGCTCCGTCTTCCCGGATGTTGCATCCATTCCGGAGTCTTCCCCCCTGGAGGACAGAGTGCTGGATGGCCATGTCCCGGACAGCACGATCTCCCTCATATATAAGAAGCTGATTAATGATAGATCGTGCCTGTTAACTAATCTACGCGAGGCTTGGGTGGCCGACGGGCTGGAGCTGGACGACGAGGATTGGATGTCCGCGGTGGCCTCTCCGAAAGAGGTGGCCATCCCGGCTCGCCTTCGTTTCGTCCAGCTCAAGATCCTTCACCGGGTCTACGTGACGGGGCCGAGGCTTCTACGTATGGGTTTTGCCGTGGACGGACTGTGTAAGCGTGGCTGTGGTGCGTTGGCGACTTTTATGCATATACTGTGGGAGTGCCCGAAGGTGGAGCGATTCTGGCGTGGTGTGCATGAGGTCCTGCGTGTGGTCACGCGTGTAGCGCTGCTGCCTGAAGCGAGGAGGTGCTTGTTGAATGTATGGGAGCCGAATGACTACTCGGTTCCGCAGACGCGGTGGGTGACTCTGGGATACATGATAGCGAAACGTGATATTGCTCAATTGTGGGGATCCCAGAGGCCCCCTGCGGTGTCGGCCTGGAAAGAGCACATGGATTGGTGTATGTTCCGTGAAAAGGTGGTGTATGTGGTGAGGGGTAAGCCTGGGGCGTGGGTGAAAATCTGGGGCCCCTGGAACGCCTACCGTGGGGGCATTTGTGAGCCGCCGCAGCTGCCGGCTGCCTCGCCTGCTCCGTCTCCCTAGCTGGACCCTCTTGCTCGGCCGCGGGCACGCGGCCCCCCAGTCCTTGATCTCCTCCCATCCCCCTCTTCAGATCTTTCCTGCCAGTCTGGATCCCCCACTATGGAGCAAGTGCTGTCACCTTGAATCTCAGGTTGCCTTGCGGTTGTGGTTTTTTGTTGATGTTGTTAGTCCTTAAAATGAAACCGTACTCTGTGGCAGGACGCCGTGAGGCCTGCACCGTTGACTACTTCTGAGTTTCTACTGTGCACCGCTGAGAGACTTTTACTGTCTGTATGTCCTATATTTGTGATGCTCTAGCGGCCGGCCGTGCGGTTGTAGGCCCATACTTGTAACCTTTTTATGGATGTAATAAACGGTTTCAAAAAAAAAAAAAAAAAAAAAAAAAAAAAAAATTCCTGCATCTCATCAAGACGTTAGTTGGAACAGTACTGTTATGGCTCATGAACAGCCAATGCCGGGTTTGGTATAGCTCAAGACTTGAGGGACGGGGTTTCCTTTTCCTCTATCCCAACCTAATGATAACCGGTAGTGCCTTCTTTTTCAAGATCCAATTCTACTACACAATTCCTTAATTTTAATTGGAAGTCACATGCTACATCTAAATGCGACATTTGTTTTTAATGATCCTTGCACATAAATCAATCACTCAACAGCATTTGAAACTTACTGCTCTAATCCATCCTTTTCTGCCACACAGTTCTCATTTGCCCAATTTCAATAACAAAGACAACTCACCCAGACAGAGAGAGACCGGTCTTTGCTACCCACAGCACAGCAGCAGTACGGATTACTTGACTTTGCTGAACTCCCATTCTTTTGCCTTTTTTTTAAGATTTTGGGATTGAATTTCTGGAACAAAAACAAAGAATATTGAAATACACTGGAGACACAGAAAACCAAACATTAAGAATAACAGCCTTAAAATAGCAAAAACGTTTTTCAACTACAGTACTTCTTTTCTTCCTTACTATTAATGTTTTTAACTTCGACTAGATTTTTGAGTTTGAAAACGTTTAACAGCTACCTTACTATTACATTTTCGCAGGTATTCAGCTTACTTAGGCTGTCTTCTATTTTGAGTACCATCAACCTTTGACCTGAGCAGAGGATTGAGAGAAGGATAGCAAGAGGCACCTGCAGATAAATTACAAAAGCAACTGTCCAATTCAGACATAACATCATATTTTACTTTCCACTAGCAAAGAAATGGAACCTTTAGCTTTGCTCAGTTGCAGCAGGGATTGATCTACAGGCTACTCTGCCAGACTTCCTCCGATGTCACATTCTCTTTTGGGGAAGGGATGAAGACAAACTCTGCATTAGTTAAAGAGGCATATGCCAATTTAACCTATTATACAAGTTTCTTCCTGCCTTATTCTTTTGTCAAATATATGTTTATATGCGCTTGATTTTTACATGTTTTTACTGTGTTTAGAAAATGAGCAGGTTGATGCTGTATAGCAGCGGGTTTAGTGTTATTTCACAGACTTGTAGCAATGCTCAGAACAGGGAAAGGCTTTGACGTCACCACATTCATCTCTCCTCAAGGACCTTATTTCTGGGGTACAGAATCCTTGTCCTTAATGCAAGTGCAGCAGTTCTAAGAACATTACACGGTGTGGCAAAGCTGGAGCCACAAGCATTTCGGAGTATAGCGAACTTCTACTGAACTGTAGCAATGACAGAGGAGAGCCATAAGAGAACTCTCAAGGCCATGCCATCATGAAAGCAACCAACAAAGAACTGAAGGCCCCATCCATCCAGAAGAAGCTCTATAACTTTGTGCTATAATTGGAAATGGGTCAGGGGGGGGTCATTTAACAAGGTGATCAATCTCAAGCATCAAATATGGGAGTCAAAGACTGTTTATTTTGGCCCCCACTCAAGGGCAGGGTGAAGGAATATGTTCAGAATGACCACCTTCAGGAGGGACGCCCTTGCCATATGGAACAACAGAAAGAAGAGTCTTAAGAGATACAGCCCCTTCCACAGACCCAGTAAGGGGAGTGTAATAAGTGACCGTGCCTTCCTAATAAAAACAATAGGATGGCATAATTGTCCATGTGAATTATGACTATCTGACGCAGGAGGAGATGCTAGAGCTCCCGCCTGAAGTGTCTCACCTTGGAAAGGCCACTGCAGCTAGGAAGATCCGTTTCAACTCTAACAGGATGCATCTTATCTGTTCCAAAATGCACTTATTGACAGATCCCTGCAGAGGGCCCACATCTGAACTCTGGAGAGTCCTTCTGGTGGTCAGACCTGCAAGCCTTAGGAAACAAAGAGGGCTGCCTACTAACAGAACAGTAGCAAGTGCCCATCAGCTCAAAATAGGGAGGAGAAATGACAAGACTGAAAAGGTCTGTTTTAGCAACCAGACACATGGTCCTAGAGTTCCACCTGGTGACACTGTCAGAGGCTCCTCTTTCATTCAGCATCGAGAAACATGCTGATACAAGACTCCTGAAGTCCAAATAGCCAATGCAACCAATAAAGGTTGCTAAGCAGGAAAAATAGGTCGACACTCCTTTATAACCCCTACCTCTCTCGAGGTGGGGTGGCTTTCAGAAGTGCTGTATCCAGAATGCCCTAATGAGTTGAAACTTTCAGAAAACATCAGAGAGTCCTTCCGAAAGGCCAGGATAAACCCTAGATTAAAAGTGTCCAGAAGGCAAAGCAGTAAGTACCCAGGTCCTTAGATGGTTGTTTCTAGACAGACAGAGCCATCCAGATAGGGGTCCAAATGAACAATCCAAAGCTACAAAATGGTACAATAGGACTAACAGTTTCAAGAACAATCTCACAGCAACACAGAAACCAGAGGTGACCATCCTATACAGGAAGTGCAGATTTCCCAGAACAAAACAAAAAGCACAGGTACACGGAATTATGCATACTGAAAGTTTGCTGAGCACAAACAGCTGCCATTGTGAATTGCTGCCAACATTTGAGCCAAAGACAAGCTTCTGTCTATGCAAGAACCACTCCCTTTCGAGAAATTCAGGTAATACAGATCCACAATGAGGCAGAATCCTCCCGCCTGTTTACTAACAGAAAGCGACTCTAGAGCAGCTTCAGAACCCAAAAGGGTCTGAAGGTGCTAACTGATAAAATGGGAATCGTGTCATTTGGAACTAGAAGATTCTTAGGGCACTACACAATTGACAACTGACAACAGGAATTTTGCATGTATAGGACGACTGTGGACATGGTGGTACAGCCTTCCCTTCCAATGAGCAAGTGTGCATCTTGACATGAAAAGTTGGTGGGCAGCATTGCCACTGGATGTTTTGGGTTAGGCAGTGGCCAGGACCGCACACTGGGGCTGCCTCTCTTTTTCATGGACTGGGCGGGGAGGTCAGGGAGGAGGAGCTAGCAAAAGGCTTGAAACAAACGACAGTACACAAGGCCTTGGTGAATAGAAGATTACAGTCTGGTCATTATGGCCTAGATAAAGCTGATTGACATAGCGAAGACCACGCTTTGCTTTACTATTTAGTATGTTATTCGCTGAGTGACCAAAGGGATTCTTCCCATCCAATGGGAGGTTGAAGACTGTATCTCTGTGACGGGATGTGTGCCCCTGCTCCTCCTAGTCAAGTCCCTGCTCTCCCTCCTCTAACTCTTCCACTTCCACCTCCACCTCCACCTCCACCTCCACCTCCACACTGCAGTTGCTTTGCTCCAAGTTGTCTCAGTTTCCCATATTCAAGATCCTTACATCCCTGCTTCTCCCTTCTTCAGCACAAGCCCTTTTTCAGCACAAGCCTCTTTTGTTTATTCTTGTCCCCAACAACCACTAAGAACAGCTGCAAATTGCTGCTCCCGCGCTTCTTTGGGAAAAATCAAGAAAGTACAACTCATATTAACACGGCTCAAAGAAAAACAGCACTAGGCTGCTGTTCAGTTGACAGCGCAGGAACATTTAGAAAGCTGTGAAACAAACAGGCATACTTTCTTTACATGTTATCTAAAGTACCAGTAAAGAAGAAAAACGGTGTCATAGACAACTTCTCTTTAGGAACACCTTTAGTTTTAAAGACATTTTGCACTAAATATGTAAAAACATGATAAATTCTCTGCAAACTTTAAAAAAAAGTGTATTTTATTAACATGCTTGAGCGTTTTACCTTTGCAGCTCAGATTAGATCACTCCATTGAGAGGCATTTAGTTAGTGAACCAAGAGACAAGGATTTGAAAGGTGCACCTTGTGTGTAGCCTTGTTTTTTATATAATTGGAACAATACTATAGTTTATTAAAGAAAACACAAGAGCAGGTTCTGTACAGCACAGATGCTGAACTAGTAAATTCTAAGGGGCTCTCGTATGTGGTACTGAAGAAATAGAAGGCAAAGTGAAATTAACCAATTGCCTAGGATCACACAATTCCGTCAAGTGGAGTTTATCGCATAACTCCACCAAAGGTCCCTTGGTCCCCCCTCCGAATAGATAAGGTCCCTTAGTCACACCTCTGAATTGAAAAATAACTACTGGTAGGTCTAAATCTAGCCCGATTCACAAGGGCAAACCTAGCTTAGGACCCCAGTGTAAGAAACTGGCTCTATATATACTGCACCAAAGTGAGGTACAGTGTGTATAGAGTCCAAGAGTCTCCAGAGGTTTGGCAGAGGTTAAAGTTAGATAGAACCTTACTCTCTAAAGTGGTAGCTTGGTCGAGCAGTAAGGCAGTACCAGAGAACAGTGTAAAGCATTTTATGTACACACTCAGTCAGCAAATGGTCTCACACACTCACGAACTGAACTCTAGGCCAATTGTTCGCATAAAAAAAAAAAAGTTTTATTTTAGAACCACAGGTTTGCATAAAATTCTGTTTCAAAATAAGATGCTGTTGTTGAATATTTTCAATGAACAAAATAGACTTTGAATGCAATAAGGTACAGGGGTTGCAATAGGCAACACAATACTTTGTATATCTATAACATTGAGCTCAATGGGATTTTTAAGTAAACTGCAATAGAATTACTTTACGAACGTTTTTCTTACTCAGGGCTGGATCCTGGATTCAGCCCTGGTGCATTTCCTGTAAACAGTTGAAAGAAATAGTTTTTGTTAAACAGGCGATTTTTAAGGAATATTTGTATGTTGCAAAAATCGACACTTAGAAGAATTTCTGGTAAAAAACAGGCAATGTTATCCTATGGAGGAAAATCAAGTTATCGTAAAATCACAGTTGTAATGACTTTTTCTGGTCAGTGCTGGGCACCTAAGTCCAGCACTGGGATCTCTCCTGAGAAAAGGTGAGTAATTTCGTTTTCGTTAATCTGACGATTTTTAGTGAATATTTTGAAGTTTCGAAACCCAACACTTAGAAGAATTTCCAAGTGAAAACCAGTCAATGTTACCCTATGGAGAAAATGTAAGTTATCAGCTTTCAGGTAAGTACTCGACTGGTAGAGTTAAGGTTCTGGGGCAAGACTCGGGGGTCTCCCAGGTTCAGGATTGTACTGTTGTTGCACCCTCAGCGACACAGGGGCTGCCGGGTGCAGAGAGAGTAGGCCCAATGTTAGCCTTTGGCGGGCAGGGGGCCTTTGGTTGGTGGCTGCTAGCAGGAAGGCCACTTACTCAGGGCAAGTGGGGAAGTCGAACAAGGTAGTTGGTGCACCCTCAGCGGCACTGGGGCAGCCGGGTGCAGTGGGCTTCTGGGCCGTCGGGTACCCAATAAATTTCAATTGGGAAGCTGCGAGACGAACAAAGGCTGCAAACTCGGGGACGGTGATTCTTCAGGTGCGACCACCACTTCGAGAGGTAAGTTGGGAAGCTGTAGGTTGGGTAGACACCCAGGAGTTGGGCACAGGGGGCCGTGGGGCACCGGGGTGTCTTTTGACGTTGGGAAATTTTACCCTCTGCTGGTCGCAGTTGGAGGGGTCCCTGGTGTTGAGGCTGCAGGCGTCATCAGGAGCGTCGAGGTGAGTCCTTGGGTGCTGTGTTCTTGGTCACAGTCGCCGGGGGGGCGTCCTCGTGGTCTTTGTCCACTTTAGCTCAGGCCGGGTTCGGCAGGTGCAGAGTGAGCAGGATCCGCGGTTTCAGGGCGGGCCTGGGGTGGCAGATGTTTGAGTAGAGCCACCGCTCGTGGGAGTCCCAGTCTTTAGTTGAGCAAGGCAGTCAGGTCCTCCGGGGTTTGTGAGGTTGCTGACCACTGAAGACGCCAGGGTTTAGCAGGAGCAGGTTCGAGGGTCGACAGGCCGGTAGGGCTAGGGCCAAGTCAGTTGTTGTCGTCCTCTTGTTAGCAGCTGCACGGCTGGTCTTCTTTCTTCTTGTTCTTCTTGTAGTTTCGGAATCGGGATCTGAGGAAGGAAGGTTCAGGGTGCCCCTAAATGCTAAATTTAGGAGCGTTGCAGGTAGGCAAAGGGCAGGGACCAATGGGTCCCTTCCCTGCGGTGGGTACACCCCCTATTCTGCCACTCTCCAGTGGGAGGGGGGGCAGGAGCCTGTCCCTGGTTGGCTGGGTCCCCCCATCCTCAAGATGGCGAGGACTCGAAGGTTGTACTTCACCTTGCCTCCCCCACCTTAGGGGTGGAGGCAGAGGTGGGCACACCTCTCTTCCTCACTGTGTTTTTCCCGCTGGGTCTCCCGCCAAAAAGGTGCAGTACCACAAGCTGCTCCTAGAGTACCCTGGAGTGCATCATAAACCTTTGGTCACATATGGCACTGCACCCTGCAGAAGATGAGGTAAATCCACCCAACCCATAATGCATTGCATGCACGGCAGTACCACAAGTACATTAAAATAGCAATGTTATACAATTAATAGCTTTATAATGTGACAAAATAATTATTATATTAATTCCAGATTAGGTTGTACTCTATGTGGAGCTGATGAAGGTAAATTTACATGCGGTACGCAAGTTGCTCCTAGAGGTCCCTAGTGACGAAGGCACCAGCACTGCTTATCGAAATGCAATACAGCAAGCTGCTCCTAGAGGTCCCTAGTCGGCATCATAAACTTTTGGTCACATATGGTACTGCCCCCCGCAGAAGATATGGTAAATCCACTCCACCCATAATGCATTGCATGCAAGACAGTACCACAAGTACATTCAAATATATATGTTGGGATTTGAGGGCTTTCTTCTACTTCCTCACCTATTTCAGTCCGCACACATGATTAGGTATGCCTGCGGGAGGCAGGGTGCGCCGGCAGCAGGTACTTAATGCCACCGCCTGCATGCAAACGTTGCTTGGTTTCTCTTCCGGTTCTGTCATCTGGAAGTTCTTCGCCGGCGGCCTCCTGTGACCCCTGTGTTCTTCTGGATCCTTGACTATGTGGGAGTTCCTAGCTGTGTATTTCGGGACTTCAATTCCGATCGGGACTTTGTTTCTGGACATTCCCTCTTTTCCCGACTTGAGGTTCCCTTTCTTTTTATTGGCGTTTTGGTAGTTTAATTGATCGGGATTACGGAAGAAATAACGTGGCTGCGTTTCCGTATTCCTGTTTTGCCCTTTCCAGTTTTTTGAGTTACCCATTCACATCCTTATGGGCAGATTTGGGTGCAATTACGAATAGTACAAAACAGTGGCATTTTGGGCTAGTGTATTTGTTTTTGGGGTTTTTTGTCACAGTTGACTTTTTCCCCTTGTTTTTGGAAGAAGGTGTTATTGCTTACACAACCAGGACATTGAGAGCTTATGAGCACTTGACTTAAACAGTACACAGTAAAATCAGCTCACTGGACTACTGTGTTGGGCTGAGATTAGTCCCTATAAAGTGCGTACCCTCTTCAAGAAACGCCACTTTTGGAAAGGGGTAAGAGGCTTTTTGTGTCTGCAGTAAGTGTACCTAATCATGTGTGTGTTTACTGTTTATGATATTTCTTTGGCTAATCTTTTGTTCTGTATTCCTTTGTTCAAGATTGCCCTGAACCTTTCCTGGGTGACACAGACGAGGGAAGTTCTGCCTCAGTGATGTCCTTCTTGGTTTTCTTGTTTTCCCCCACCTTCTCCCGGCGCCCTTGTTAGCCATCGCCTCTAATATAATAGGGTGGTGTCAGCCAGGGCTAAGGTAGGGGATTGTGAATCTCTTCACTCCTGCAGTGTTGGGCAAAATCAAAGCGGTGCCAGAACAATATACAATTAGTAGCTTTGAAAGGTGACGAAATAATTATTATATTGATTCCGGATTAGGTTGTACTCTTATGTTGAGCTGATGAAGGGACATTTATAGAAGGTCTAATATAAATGCGAGATCTGCTTGCGAGTAAAGTAACCCCTGCCAACCTAGTTTAGGACCAAGTGAGTTTCCTATCTGAAGGCCTTTAAGAAAAAAGTGCTGCGAGGCTGTAGTTAAAACCTAAGGCATAACAACACATGTAACAGAGGGTGTGTCCTTATGGGAGGTTACAAGAAGAGACAAGGCGGTACTAAGGAGGGACTACTAAGTGTAATAACCAATAAAAAGCCACCATTTACAAAGGACAGGGACAGGAGCCAATTAAAAAGATGGGTGAAAAGTAGGCGGAGCTTTATATCCTGAAGTGAGCTAGAGAATGATGGTGTATTCAACCCTGATCTGTAACAGGGTCGAGTGTCTGAAAAGTTTCAGCACTCCATCCATCATCTCCTTGTGTTTGCTTTATTCACCCTAATTTTGCAGGGTATGCCCAGACGTGGGTCCCTTGCTCACTTTGCCACTGGCTTCAAGCTAGCCTGGCTGAAGAGGGTTTTTACCCCGAAACCAGTCCCAGGATGCTTGTTTCCGGTTCAAGGAAGACCTGACTCAGCAGTTCGGGCTGGACTGTTCCCATGAGGCCCAGGGTCAAGACTAATATGCCTATAGCTGGGTCTGAACTGAGGTGGCGAAGTGAGCTAAAGAATGATGATGGATTCAACCCAAAATCTGTGACTGAGGGTGATTGTCTGAAAAGTTTCAGGACTTCATCCATCATCTCCTTGCGTTTGCTTTGTTTTTGATATGCAAGCACACTACAACACTATCGAGATTCTGCCAATGATCAGTAATTTTAATTTTTCTTACAGGATGGAGAATCTTTGATTGCTTATTCAGTGTGTAGCACAGAGATAAAAAGTTTTTTCCAGAATTTCAAGATCCTTGGTCAGAGACTTAGAACTCAGGTCCCCATAATGCAAGGTCAGCGACTTAGTCAATAGACCACATCTCCTTTAAGCGAATAACATAGTTAACCCTTTGTCTTGTTGGGTGTGAGCACCTTAGTGTCGAAGCTTCAGCTCTCTCATTTTTATATGAAGAGCACCAAGATAACCCATAATTAAAAACCTTATAAGAGAAATAAAGCTCTTCCTACCTTACAGATGTATTTATATAGAAGTGTTTGTGTGCACGATACTGTTATCACAATAAAGGATTCATTCACCTTCTCGTGTGCCACACTCTCCTGAGAGAATTATCAAGATATTAATAGAGGAGTCATCTGGTGTGGACAACAACAGCAAAGAACACACAGCTTCATGATCTGATATATACACATGCAAATAATACTTGGGGCAGTGCGGAGGGGTGGAGCGTTTATCATAGTGACTGAATAAGTCTCTAGTCATGCATCAATTATGTAGCTATGTTTAAGCTAATAGTGCCAGTGAATATAGATCTATAACCAGCCCCCTCACGGTCTCCATGGGGCGAAACTACAACTAGTTTCCTGTGAGTTTATTTTATTTCAATACATAGGTTCCTCCTACTGTCTGTCGCTCTATATTCACTGGCACTATTAGCTTAAACATAGCTACATAGGTGAGACATGATAAACGCTCCTAAACACAGGGAGCCGCATGACACCAACTTATAACCATGAATGATTGTGGGTATGTAATGGATGATAGGAGTACACCCTAGACTCCTATTTAAGACGCATCGCGGAGATAGTGCATGACAATTATGTCAAAACAAACATGACCTGCATAATATGCATATTTCAAGAGCATTTACTCTTGAATAATGGAGAGTTTAAATAACGAGGATGGAGTAGAATACTCACATGCATATAACCGTGTATATATGTTTTGCTCTGTCTCTTTCAGAAAAACTTTTTACCCCTACACAGAAGGCTGTAAGGTTGCCTAACCGTAAGTACACGGTCTGGCGAATTGTTAAACCAGGGACGGGTGAGCCTTAGCGTGCGCAGACCTCCCGGTTCACACATTTGGTCCTGACGAAAACCTTGTAATATCACCAAAAGGTTGAAACATGTTGACCAACAATCTTTTCACTCAAATACTGATCCTTCTTGGTCAATAGTGCCATTTTAAGTATCTCACTTGGTTTTTAATCTTGTCTTGTTGCTCCAAATAAAAAATGTAGGGAGTACAACAAAGACATTTTTAATCCACTCACTTACACCACTATCTCACTTTACTCAAAAAACCAGCTCTGCTGTAGTTCAGACGTTGAAGCACCCCCAAGTGGCATTCGGCTACTTGGGTAGACCACGATGATGAAGCATGTCACCAACTAGGTTAGTGAGTGAGGGGTTTCTTAAATAAAGAAAGAATCCTTTCTTTGCTATCACTCTCCATTTCTCCAAACCACTAGGACACTGTGTCCTGGGGACACTCCCTCTTTTTGTTTTTGACATGCTGAAAGATATCCAACACCCATTTGTCCGATGAGATGGGCTTCAGGTTCTGTAAGAATGAATTTTGAAGATGTTGGACCAAATTGCTGTGGGACTGCAGTGACAGGAGCCTGGAAAAACTCATTATCTACGGTTTGCATTTTGTGATATTTTGCCAGATTGCTGCCTCTTACATCCTGTAGGCGGCAAATAGGACTACGCAACGTTGGACCTGAAGGATTGGTTGTACGGTTGGTAAGTGTCCTGCGAATAATGCTGGAACCGCTATTGGAATTGCGGGCTAGATGTAGATTACCCTCGAACTCTGCCTCGAAAGGACTGAAAGCAACGTTGCTGAAGCGCGACTAGAGACTTAGCCGTGTTCGAGTCAAATGAAGAGCATCATTTATGTGCTTGCTGAATAAACACTCTCCATCGAATGGCATATCTAACACCTTTGCTTGTACCTCTGTACGAAAGGTGGTCATCTTTAGCCAACCCTGGCATCACAGCACCGCTGCCCCGCTATTTGACGAAAGGCAGAAGAAAAAACATCCATAGCTGTCTCTAGAAGCTCAGCAGATGCTCTTTCCCCTTCAGACAAAATATCTTTTGCCTCCTTTCTCTTATCCTCTGGAAGATGTTCTAACAAAGAGGAAATGTCCGACCACATCTGCCGGTCATACCTTCCCAAGATGGCAATGGCGTTGGAAGCTTTAATAGAGGCAGCCGCCAGAGCAGAAAACCTCTTTCCAATGTTATCAAGCCAGCAACCTTCCTTTATCAAGGGGAGCAGAACTCTGGGATGCAGGGTTTTTGTCCCTTCTCTGTGCAGCCTGCATAATTCCAGAGTCCGGCATAGTATGGCTAATCAGTCATGTGGGCGAGTTGTCAGGGGCCTTGTATTTTTTATCCAACTTTGGTATAACCACTGGAATAGAAGCTGGTGTCTTTATCAGTTTAAGGCGTTCCTGACACAAATAATTCACTATGGGAATAGCTCTGATGGAGCGCTGAATGCCTGGTTTGAAGACATACAAAATGCATTCAGTCTGTTTAGTCGGCATAGGTAGATCAAAGCGTTTGGATTCACACTCCAATAGGTCATGAAAGCCACCTATGTCAGCAGGTGGAGAATCTGCAGGAGGTGGAATAGAAAATGGAGGCATGGGGGCTATATAGTCATCACATTCATCCTGCGTATCCACATCAGTATGGAGTTCACCTCCCTCTACCTGTTGTTGATCCACATCCTGAATATCCTCTGTAATAACAATTGGAGGAGGTAGAACTTTCTCCCTGATGGATTTAGGTGTACTTTGTCCAGCTAGATGAACAGGGGTCTGCTGAGGAGGAGGCGGTGGGCGTTGAGGAGCCACGCCTCTGGAAAACGCCTGTAATAATCATTGATTATATTGCGCAAATCCATCACCAATGAGACAGGAACATTCACAGATGGTTCCCTAAAATGATGAGATTCTTCTTCTCTTTCATCATAGGGGTAACGTTCCTGAAAGGATTCCGGCTGCTGTGCAGAAGAATGCAAACAAATATTCCCCTGCTAAGTAAGAGGAAGGGTCATTGTCCTCAATATCCTCATCATCAGCATCCGACATTTGACTTTCAACTGAGAAGGACTATAAGCAGGGCCAAACAAACTCTCAACTTCAGACTCTTGAAAGTCCAAAACACGTACTGGAGGTAAAGGAGATATTTTTGAAAAATCCTGCAACTGTCTGGAATGCAGAAGGCTGATTCTTGCTTCTGTCGAAGGGCCCGTCGACAGAACCGTCGCCGCCGATACCACTGTCATTGGTGGGATCATGGTGAGCGCTGTTGACAGAGTGGTGGTATATAGAGAGATCCTCGTCAACGGGGAAAGCATCGTCGACGTTGAAGGTCTCGTCGACGATGATGGCTTCGTCAAAGTTAACTGCGACCCCGTCGACGCTGCCGCCGTCTACATCAAAGAGACCGTAGATGGTGTAGAAACTTCATCTGGCTTACCTGCAGCAATAGCTCTCGACGATGAAGCAGTGAACGGTCAAGACGTATGTGCCCTCACAGGAGTCAAGGAAGCAGAAACCGGTGCTGAGGAAGATTTTGAGGTCACCACCAGAGGTTTTTTGTGGTGTTTTACATCAGATTTCTCTTGTTCCTGGGACCTGGATCTTTTTGGGTGCACATGACGAGAAGATGAGCTGCCTTCCTTTCTTTTTCTAGACGAAGACTGAACTCTTACCTCAGATTCAGAGCCTGAGTTTGAATCTGCTTTTTTCTTCTGAAGCCAGAGAAGCAGTCTACCTCCTCTGTCCTTAAGGGTTTTGGCCGAAAACGTTTGGCAATTTTGGAGTTCCCTGGGTTTGTGGCCAGGGTAGAGGAAATAGAGACACTGTTTGTGGGGCTCCTCAAAAAAAAATCTACACTTACCACAGGTCTTACAGGGCCTGAACAACCCTTTTTTGATCTCTGGCATGTTGAAGAAATAACAAATTCAAAGTACCATGTCTGAAGCTGGAAGCTGGAGGTCAAAAGTTGAAGAAACAAACTGTCACTGAGCAGAGCTCAGAGAGACTCCTTAACACACGAAGTGTGGTAAAAAAATCTGAGGTTTGGTGACTCTGGGTAGAGGGTTACTCTAAGGTCTCTGCTGTGATTGGCTGGACTTTGGATGTTATAAAAGGAGGTTGAAAGGTTGCTAAACTGGCTTTTCTTTTCTATGCAGGTCTATACTAATGTATTCAGTACGGCAATTTCTACTGTTACTGTGGGACTCCCACCATGACTACAGGGAAGATTCAAGTATGTGGATCTATAAAAGATACAATACTAGAGAAAAAAGAAAATGCTAGTCCTTAAAAGTGAAAATCCAGGTCTTCAACGCTTTTAGAAAACTATTGTGTTTCTACAAATCACTAATGCCTCACGGGAGAGTATTCCACAATTTTGCTGCGGCCACAGGAAAATCGCTGCCCTCCCCACCTAAACTTCTTGAATTTAAGAACAACTACAAGAATATACCTAGGAGACCGATGAGATCTAGTGGGGATATATCTCTGGAGTATCTTTTTCAGTATCTTGCATCGCCCTATGAACAATGCATAAAGCCTTGCGTTTGCCCACTGGTAACTAATGCACTTTGGAGATCCTCACTGAGACGGATTGGTGTTTAGGAATTTCAAGTATCAGTCTAAGGGCCGCATTCTGTACTAACTGTAGTTTAGCTCCAGCTGTTTTATTGATCTCCAAATAAAGTGTATTACAATAGTCTAGCCCAGAGGAAATCAAGGCAAGAACTACCTGCATGCGTGCTTTCAAAGGGAAAAACTGGAAAATCTTCCACAATGTCCTAATAATCCAAAACAAGTGGATACCGTACGATTGACCTAAAGGTCAAACGATAACTTGGAATCCACTAATACTCCAAGATTTTGTGCAGAGTCTGCCAAGATGAGCAATACCCCTAGTATTTCAGGCCCCCAGGAATTATTCCAAATGGAGCGATGGTTGTCAAAAATCAAAACCTCAGTCTTGTTCCCATTCAGTCTAAGATAGTTGCTACCCATCTAATACACTACAACCTACATACCTTTCATTAAGTTGGCAGCAGTGGCCTCCATATCCTTGGTGATATACATGATAATTTGCGTATCAGAATAGGATAGGCCCTGTTGTACAAAAGACCCTATCAACTTGGCCAGAGGGAAGACTGAGATTGAAAAGAGTCGGGCTCAGCGAGGAGCCCTGAGGCACCCCATATGGCACAAGAATGGGATGAAAAACAGTCCATTGGCCGTTCATGTGACAGGTCCTGGTAAAGTTGGAATTTGGACCGGAATTCAGGACATGTGTGGAGCTCTTGTACACCAATCCCAGAGCACAAGTTAGAGTCAATGGGATCCAATCAGCGGCCTTCCCAATTCAACAGGGGACTAGACAGGCCTGTCCCCTGTCACCCCTGTTATTTGCATTGATTCCGGAGCCATTGGCATGCCAGATCAGAACCCATCCAGGCTTAAGTGGCTACCAAGACGAAGCCCAGCTAAGAGATGAGCGAATCTCCTTATATGCAGATGACATCTTGCTCTATGTCACCAGCCCAGATACGACACTCCCGTTGACATTCCAACTAGTAAAGGACCATGGTAATCATGCAGGGTGTAACATTAATTGGGGAAAATCAAGTCTCTATCCGGTAGGAGGCCCCGTAGACTCACTTGTAATTTCGGAGTGCCTCCGGGCAACCGAAGAAGGCTTTAAGTATCTAGGTCTATACATCTCTACAAATGTGACGGACTTCCCTCACTCATAACATCAAGCGTGTCCTGGCTGAATTCCGAGAGGATGTGGTCAGGTGGAGGCGTCTTCCTCGGACGCTGCTAGGGAAGGCGGCCATGTACAAGATGATCACACTCCCCAAATTATTATATATACTGCAGAACACATATTGTAAGATCCCAGAAACGATCTTCAGGGCAATAAACAACGAATTGCGCACTTTTTTATGGGATGGGGGCCCCTCAGAGTGGCACTACAAACGCCACAGCATTCAATATAACGGAGGCATAGCTCTGCCGGATATTCAAGGTTATTTTGGGACAGCACATTTAATAGTTATTAACAAATGGGCTCATGCTCTGGGAGACCACCCAACATATGCCTCGGAAAGGCTTCAATTCCAAAAACACTCCCATCTACATTACCTATATGGGGGAGCGGGGATAAGAGGCTTGCTCTAAGCAACACAGAGGACGATCGAAGCCTGGAAAGGTGCGGAAAGACAAATGCAGTGGGACAAACTACTGACTAGGTCTACACCGCTGTGGGAAGATAAACGGCTTACGGAGCTTGCAAAACTATGGGGCTTTAGAAACTGGGACACAGTGGGGATCACAACATTAGGAGATATAATCAGGAAAGGGAACTTCATTACTTTCACAGACTTCCAAGCAGAGTATAGTCTGTCAACCCCACAGCGATACAAGTACCTGCAACTCCAGTACGCTTGCGGAACACAAAAGCCCGATATTACAGATATCCCTGAATATGCACCACTGGAAGGGCGATTATTGCAGGAAGAGATACCCTCGAAGGCAGTTTCTTGGACATACAAACCGTTGATAAATAATATACCTGAAAGATTGCTAAAACTCAGAAGTCGCTGGGAAGAAACTACAGACCCTCTAGAAGAAATAGACTGGGAAGCTGCACTGATGCACCAGAGGGAGATATCGATTAAGCTCCGGATGCGACTGATACAGTTTAAGGTCCTGCATAGGGTCTACTATGATAGAGTGAGACTCCACACGATGGGCAGAGCAGAAACACCGGACTGTCTACGCTGAAAAACAGACCAATGTTCCTTCATACATACTTTATGGAGATGCCCACTAATACACAGATACTGGTTACATAGAATACAGGAACTAAATAGCATACTAGAAACCCAGATTCCCATGGACCCTAAATATATACTCTTGGCATCCCAACTGACATTGAGGTCCCCAGATATAAACTCCTATTGAGTAACTTAGGCCTCATAGTGGCAACGTGCGATATTGCTAAGTACTGGGGACGGGCGGACTTACCCACCATGGCAGAATGGCGTGCCAGTACGGACCTTTACACGGGGGCTGAAAAAACGACATACACGGCCAGAGGGTGCCCCAAGAATTTCCAGAAGGTTTGGCAGCCGTGGCTGCGGTATTACGGCCTGGACATGATGGAGGATGAAACACATATGACACAACACACCACGCTAGACCCATAATAGCTAGGCAGTATAACACAGGCCCTAAGAATATATAAAGTGCCTGGACCACCCCTGATGAGAAATGGGAGCGAGAAGGAGAGATGTGGGAGGAGCTACCACGTGAATGTACCCTTGGTTGTGTTGGTGGCAATACTTAATGTACATGATGTTGAACCTGTCCTGTACCAAATGTTCCTGCTGATGTTTTGGTTGTTTGTTAAATACCCAAAAAATGAAAATAAAAACAGTTTACAAAAAAAAAAAAAGAATGGGATCAGAACTAAGTTGGTTCATAACAACGTATGTGATCTATCCTTCAGAAAGGAAGTTAAGAGATCTAATGCTGATCCAAAGAGCCCCAGATTCCGCAGATGATCAACCAGCAGGGCAGGAGAGAGGGGTATAGCCGCATTGCCTCTCCAGCGGCTGTGTTGTTTTTTTTTGTTAGATTTTACTCACAAGGCTTGCCAACAGTAAGGGGTAAAATGCCTCTGAAAGCCTAGCACGCATGCAAAAATTAAACTCTGAATGTCTGCGTGTGCTCATGGTGTTTGCAAACTCTTTTCAATGACCAGAGAAACTTTGGCAGAAATACCAGACACTCACAATTTGCCTTGTATCTCCAAAACATCTGAAAGGATTTTTGCCAAACCAATAAAAGACACTAAGGGACTGATTCACTAAGGGCTTCCGTACTCGTGGCAGAGGCCCCGCAGCTGTGGCGGGGCCCCCGCAATGGGTAACTTAAGGACGTAGGTCCGGCCACGACTTTGGGGCCTCCATCACAGATGTGGAGGTCCTTTGTTAATCGAACCCTGAATGTCCTAAATGCTGCCAGGCCATAAAAAGTTGGTGATCATCCATTCAGCGATTTCACAGTTGTACATAAGAAATTATTTCTATTGCCAACCTCATTGCAAAGACTACAGAAAAACGTTTTTGGTCCTCATATAACTGATGAACCGGTTGACGGATCTGCACCTAATTAGGCATGTTGGAAAATATCCTATACATTTTTTCCTCAAAATATGGTACAGATTGGTCAAGGGAGAACAAAATAACAAGGTAAAAAGATGGGATTTTCTATGGAGTTTGGTGTGAATCTTAACTAAAGAGCTGCGACTGCGCCTCGGTAAAAAATATTTTTTACAGAGGCACAGTATGCATATTTTCAGTGTTGCTTCCACTAACGTTTCAACACTCTACAAATGAAAACTCCATAGATGATAATTGGGATACCCCCAGTAACTCTTTCAATGCTATGCTACAACCATTACTCTTGCATGGTGTTTCACTGCTCATTGACATTCGTGCGTGCAACTTACCACTACTGTGACTGCCTTCCGATGTCCCACAAAATCCATGTTGGTCTTCCAGCCATCCCTCTCGATAATCTGAGCCGTGGGTCCAGAGTTATTCATGGCATGAGCTGAGACCAGGTAGTGTCCATCCGGGGACCAGCTGAGGCGCAAGACATGGGTCGTCCCTCCGCACTGAAAAAGTAAGAGCGTCCCATCTTAGACATCTTAAAAGTGACATTTTCTGCTTACCCAATGAAAGGTCTGCACCAGTAGATTGGCCTACAACTCTTGCAGAAACTTGAGATTTCTCATAGCCATGTATCTTCTGGATCACTAAAAAGATAGTTACTACAAGATGCCCAGATATATCCTTGTTTACATAGTACAGTACTCGACTCAATTTTGTGGCAGACCACTGAAAATGTGTTCTGCTCCCTGGCTCTCTTAAGCATTCCCTAGCATTGGTTTATGAACCTTAAAGCCTCTAGTTGGATCTCCTCTTTCTCAAATGTTCACATTTAAGAAAATAAATAACAAGCATTTGCAATGCAATAGGTCTCGCATTTGCGAGAGTTAGTACTTTTGGCGTTGTAAATGACAATGTCTTTTACCTATGTGTTTTGTTTTGAAGTGGAGCAGATGTATGTGGTGTGGAGTGGAATTATGTGGGTTAGATTGGAATTGAGTGGTGTGTAGTCTATTTGTGTAGTGGAATTATGTGGTATGGTGAATAGACAGCAGTGAGAGCTGCACAGACTAGATAGAAAGGAAGACAGTGAGGGATAGGTAGTTTGTGCATGAAGTGGTAAACTGTATATAGAGGAGCAGAAAAAGTGTATGAGAGAAATAAGGGGAGAGCAGGCCATGTGAGGGAGCAGCTGTGTATGCAGAAAACACCCTACAAGAGGAGGAGAGCGTGGTTTTGAGGGAACGAAACCTTGAAAAGACACGGTAAAGAAAATGTGCTCGAAGACATGAAGTCAACCATATGTGAGAGGCGGGAACAGTGAGGGAGTATGAGAAGGAGGGATGAGTGGGAGAGGTATGGGGGCGAGAGGTGGACCAGTGCATCGCATGAGGAGGTACGGCAAGGTAGCATGTGTTAACAGGCAGTACAGAGAGGAGAGAGGGAGTGTGAGGGTGAGATGAGAGGGGGCAGTAGCATTGTGAGAGGAGGGGGCAGTGGGATTGCGAGATGAGAGGGGGTAGTGGTATTCTGAGGGGGAAGATGAGAGGTAGTTGTTGTGTGGGGGAGAGAATGCAAGGGTTTGCGGAAGTGCGAGAGAAAGATGGGTTGTATTGTAATTGTTTGTGAAATTGTGAGGCATAGAATTGTGTGGTGTGGAGTTCTGTAGTGGAAATATGTGGCACGGTGTGCTGTGGAATTATGTGGATAGTGATAAAATGGTATTGAGTGTCCTGGAATTATGTGGAGTTTGTGTTTTAAGGAGTTTATTATGTGGAATGGTATTGGTGTTGTGGAGTGGCATGTTGTGGAGTTGCATTATGTGGTATGCTGTTAAATTTTTTGGCATGATGTGAAAATCTTTGGTATGTATTGGAGGTATGTGGTGTGTTGCATGTTGCCTTGCAGGTCACAACAGACAAGCCAGAAGGGGCAAAAATCAGGTAACACCGAGTTTAGAGAAATGTAAATGTAAATTTACTTTGACCGTATACAGAGACATTAGGAACATTAAAAAATATCTCCAGGGAAACCCTAACCAACGAGACAGGTCATTCAACTGCCCCAGGCGGCAGAAACAATGGAAAGGTACAGCAGTGCATCAAATGAGAAGAGAAGCCAACACTTGGGGGAGCAGAGGAAACCGTTTGGAATCTGCAAAGACCAGTACTAGAGGGACATATTTAAGGACTTCTAATATTTACAGTAGTTTCATACAGCACAATTAGGCCCAGTACTAGGAGCACCAGTGCGCTCAATGAGCATCTGTTTTATAGTGGGAGTAAAGAATAATGAACAAATTGTGGCAGCACTAGCCATGATATGTACAAGCAAAACAGCGCAGCATACTCCTCTAAAGACTAACTTATTCAAGGATAGTTTAAAAAGCAACGAATGTATGTTGCTAGCACTGCAGAAAAAAAAGAGAACAATATGCACCACACAGGAAGACTAATGATTCTGATGCATAATTAAACCATAAGTTGGCACAACTAAAGATTAACAGTCTAGTTTGGTTAGATAATGGCATGCTCAGATAGGTGTCTACAGTAGAATCGCGGGAGAGGAGATGCAGAACAGCCAATAACATCTGGTGAGAGAAATGTTCCTCTGGCCCGAACGCAAGCCCCTTACTGTTATTTTAAAGAAATATTAACAAGTAATCAACATACCCGAGCCCTCAAGCCAGGCTTAAGAAGGCGAACAGTCTCATGTATCTCAAGACTAACATTCAAGCTTAAACTGAGAACGTGATTTATATCAACTGATATTATGCAACTATTAAACTTAGAATTGTACATATGAAGCCACAAGGAGGCAATAAGACTGTGAAGGGTGCCTGCCACAAACCCCCACCCGCCCCAGACCACATCAACCAATTCCTGACGTGGCAGGCTACTGCCCAGTATAAGTATACTCTGTGTGGTTTTAAAACGGTTGATGTTCAGAGGCATGGAAACTGAATTTAAGAACAGGTGGGGACTGGGATGGATAAGCAAGGTCGAAGGTCAAACATGCCATCTTAAATTCTTTCATAGGTGAGGGGCAAGGAATGTATGGCAGGGAGTGTGGGCCTGTGTTGAAGCAGCAGACTTCTGGGAGGTGTGCACGTGTGTTGAGGGGATAGGGTGTTCCAGAGTGCTCATGTGGCCTTCCTCAACAGAAACTATGCTCATTCAAACCCTTCGCAGGGCGTAGTGTGGAGGAGAGAGATGGAGACAAGTAAACCTAGGCCCAAACGTGCTCCAAAGCATTTACTGGATTTAATAATGTGGATCCAGACATTGACTTCACAGGGACACTATCACTGAGAAGAAGTCCAAAACTCTGGTAGACAATGCAGCTGAAGGAAGAAAAATGCTAATTAGGGAAGGGGCTGCAGAAGAGCACTGCCTTCCTTCACAGTAAGCTCCTCTTTAGACGGTGACGGTGCTGGCGGGTTGGTAACTGTACACCCGTAAACACTGGTATAATGCCATAATACTTCACAAGTAAAAGCAGTTACAAGTTAATTCCCGCAGAATGGGGACTAACGGAGGGTCCGTTTTTTTAAGAAGCAGAATTCTGCATGGTATTTTATTTTTCGTGGGGTTTAATGGTAGGAGGAAAATGTAATTGATGTCATGGGGATGAGTCGGGGGTCTGGCATGACTAGATAAGAAATGAAAGAAAGCTGGTTGGTGGGTAAGCATTACATTCCCCCCTGTGCTGATATGGGGTGGGGCAGGGCCGCATTGAATAAAAACACATAAACCAACACTAACACGTAGTGAGGACACATGACGGTGACGAGTGGGGGAGCTACATGAAAGCGGGCTCATGTAGAAAATAAGAGGCATGCAGCCCCTCCCCCTTACCCCCGAGCCCTCTGAAGCCCCCTCCATGCCTAGGAAGTGGGAGTATGAGAGGCTACAATGCCTCATGGTTCCCGGTAAAGCAGATTTAAAAGTAAAGGAACAGCTCAACTTGGGGTAGGCGGGGGTAACAAAACAAAGCGCAGCGGAGGAAATGAAGGTTCGAGTCCTGGCGTGGGCTCGACATCCTGTGAATCTGTGCAAATCACTCCGTCTTCCTGTGCCTAAAAATAGCACTACCTTGTTTAAGATGGGCTGGTGCTTAAGTAATATACCGCGGTCCAATACCTTGGACAAGATGTTGGCTTTATATAAGGAGGCCCCTCTGCACGGTGAAACCACCCGCCGCTGTGACCTGTTGCCCCAGCCCTTCCGCATGCAGAGCCAATGGTAGATGAAGAAAATGAAAAGCGGGATGCCTCTGGCATATTACCACTATAAAGTGTTAAGCACCTCTTCCTTTATCCAAATATTTGAAAACAACATCGCAGCCGGTCTAGAAGCACAACACGAATAATGCAGCTTTGCAAATCAAGATACATGAATGTTTAAATCCACATGGTACACTTGCATTTACGTTACAGCGGCAGCAGGCTCACCAACATCCAAGAACTGCTTCATGGAGAGAGGGGACAGGGAGAACTTGGAGAACCGCTCGATGTGCTTGGGGATGTTGGCCAGGGCAGCATTCTTCATCAAAAACCTTGCGAACTTCATCTTGGGTCCTGATTCAACGCTTGCTCTTGCTACCGTCCAGGGTTTACGTGCAGAAAGGCGGGAGAGGCACCGTGCAGGAGCAAATGAGACGCCATGCCCGAGCAAAATATCCAGTCCGGGTGGGCGAGCCGAAAAGGAGACAGGGAGGGAACAAACAAGCCTCACTTGCAATGAAAAGTGAGCGTTCAGCATAAATTGTGACGCGCGCCAATTAAAAGCATGGGTGGACTTCCACCCCGCTTTCGAAATCAACCCGATGACAATAGATCTCGCAGAGCAAGCAGCGCATGCGCTGTGACGCTAGGAGAGACCTAAAAACTGGTTTAAATTGGAGACCTTAAGCTTAGGGGGGGTGTAGGATCAACTCCATATGCTCAACTGGGTAATGTAGACCCTGAAAAGATATGAACCTATTTTTTTAGAAAAGAAAAAGAAAAAACTCAAATTTGTGAGGTCAAAATGGAGCAGTTAATCATTCTGGAAAAGTTGGTCTGCAAGACAGTCTGCATAACTTGCTAACTGAGGGATTGCAGGGAAGGATAATGGAACGTTCCCAATCAATGCAAGAAGAGTACACCCTCCAAGACATACTCCCAGGGAGGCAGACACTCGACTTTAGGAGTTGATCTGAGTAGCAAACACATAGGTTTGCATTATCCCCTGATGTTTGAAGATAGTCAGGAACACTTTATGATTAATCTAACACTCATGTGGAACACGATGGAGCCGCTGCAATGTATCAGATTCCATATTTTAACATTTTACTTTCCTTCTAGATGAAATGCAAGCAAAGGTACATTAAGATCCATCACAAACAGCCAGATGACTAAGGGAATCATATTTGCTATATCCCTGCTTATTTAAATAAAACACTATGGCAATGTTGTCTATAAGGCCCTAAAAACATTCCATCTACATTCAGAGCTATCCAGAGAAAGACAATCCAATGGCATTGCAGTGTAATATAAAGAAATTGTAGCCATAATTCTTCAGAGGCTGGAAGAAACAACTCTTACAAGTTTTATCTCCCGACTCCAGTGTGTGACAATGAAGTTCATTCTTTGATTGCTTCGGTCAAAACTGAAACCAGATGAGATCTATATGCTGTTAAAGGATTCTAGAATTTTTCTTTCTTTTTATAAGTCTTTTTTATTAGAGCATAACATGCAATACATAAATCAACCAAAACAAGTGCAGTGCATTGATCAAAACCTCAAGTCATCGCAAGTTACAGTACAAAAATATATCCAGGCACTGGGTCTACAAATAAGAAAACATACATCAATTTTCCATATTGTTGATCATTGAATGTCTTCATTGTCTACCACTAGGGGAGGAGCGACAGGCGTGCATAAGAAACCTCTACTTTCATTCCAAGGGCCCCACATTTTTGTCCATTTATGCGGGCAACCCCTGCTCTCACAGACAACCCTTTCCGCCTGCATACACCAAGCCATAACCTGCTCCCAGTCAATGTATCTGAGCTGGACTCCTCCCCTCCATGTTCTAGCTATGTTACGCTTCGCCACCATGCAGCCCAGCATAACCCACATCCTCTCCGTGCGTGACAATTCAGTGGTCTCCCAGATATTCAGCAGACACTGTCGGGGGGAAACATCTAAGGGCGACTTACATATGCGAGACATACCGGTTAAAACTTTTTCCCAATACTTCTGAAGGATCATGCAATGCCACCTTTGATGTATGTAGGTACCTCCTTGGGCACACCCACGGGGAAGTCAGGAGAATTCAATACCCCCATCTTTACCAGCACCAAGCTAGTATAGTAGACCCGATGTAACAATTTAAGTTGGATAAGTTTGAATCTGGAGCGAATCGCAACTTCTCGGGGGAGGCCAAGGCTTTCCTACAGTTGTCATCGTCCAAGTCCCCTAAATCATCAATCCACTTTGTATGTGTTTTCCCCTGGGTATTTGGAGTATGATTAAGAATCTTACGTTAGGTCAATGAGATTGCTTTCTCCGGGAGATACTCATCTAATAGTCTATCTTCCAGAGGTGACGATACCGGCAAGTCTGAGCCTTTCGGAATAGCTTGTTTAATGCAGTTCTGGCCTGGAGGTAGCAGTTCTGGCCTGGAGGTAGCGGAAGGCTTTCCCTTCATGCAGTTGGTAATCCCTTTGTAGGTCGCTGAATGGAATCACTCCACCCCTCACCCACAAGTCTCCCACTTTCGAGAGGGTTCTAGAATTCTTGTCGGAGACCACAAAGATACCCAAGGTCATCAGGCACATACATCTATTAACACATCTGTGACAATACCAATGATAGAAAGGGGAAGCATCAGAACATTTTAGCCACAGCACTACCTTTCTTCAAAGATGGAAATGACGAGAGTTCATTGCTCCAATAAAGAGAGACATGTTTGTTCAAAACCCTAGGAGTTTTATACACTGGAGGTGAGACAAATGTTATTCACTGTAAACAAAGATCCACCAGCACTAATGAAAACATAAATGATCTGAGAATAGAGAATAGGCTGGATAAAAGACATCTTTATTGATGGATGAAATTTAAATTGTGTATAATTTTTTGTCCCCTTTACAGTAGGGTTTTAACTTCATACATTTTACCTTATGCCAGGTGCTTGTCAATAGCACTTTATCTTAATCTGATGGTATGATTATGAGAAAGTGGCTCTGTATATACTGTTCCTTAATAGGTACAGGGTGTAGAGAGTCCACAGACCCCAAGGGTTTAACAGAGGTTAAAGTTAGATATAACCTTACTCTCTAAAGTGGTAGCCTGGTCGAGCAGTAAGGCAGTATCAGAGGACAGTGTAAAGCATTTGTTGTACACATTCAGTTAGCAAATGGTTCCACACACTCAATAACTGAACTCTAGGCCTCTGGCATCAGTGTGGGTTTAATGTGCTGAGAAGTTTGATACCAAACTTCTCAATCTTCAGTGTTGCCTTTATGGTGCTGTGGAGTTCGTGTTTGACGAGCTCTCAGCACCATGTACTCTTAAATGGTAGCACTGCACTTACAGTGCCCAGGGATGGACCTGGGTACTGTAGGGGCATAGGGCTCCTGCTCCTGTGCCCACGCCATTGGCCTAGGGCACCCAGCTAGAGGGGTGGCTGATGTATGCCCTGGCAGTGTATGTGATGGGCATGGCACACAGGGATGTGTGCCATATCGACTTTGTTTTGGTCTTGCACCCAAACACTCAGCCTGCAAAGGCAGTGTGTAAGAGTGGCACAAGGAGTGCTGCAGCTCTTAGAGGCCTTCCTGGGTCACAAGGCACTGGGTACCTGGGCTACCATTTACCAGGGGCTGACATGTGGCCCAGGTTTGCCAATTTGGGTTTTGTTTGTTTTAGGGAAGGAACATAGGCCCTGGGCACCTGATTGGCAGGAGCCCAGGGCGCACTCATTCAAAGTACATTCAGCAATTCAGCAAAAAGTGGGGGCATAACAGGCAAGAAAGATGGCACTTTCTCACACAACCCGCCCCCCCCCAAACGAAAGGTGATGAGACTAACCTTGTCCTATGGAGTCTTCATTGTCTAAGTGGAAGAACCTGGAAAGTCCATCTGCCTTGGCATGGGCAGTCCCTGGTCTGTGTTCCACTTCAAAGTCCATTCCCTGTAGGGAGATGGACCACCTTAGTAGCTTTGGGTTTTCCCCTTTCATCTGCATTAGCCATCTGAGAGGTCTGTGGTCAGTTTGAACCAGGAAGTGAGTACCAAACAGGTATGGCCTCAACTTCTTCAGGGACCAAACCACAGCAAAGGCCTCCCTCTCAATGGCACTCCAACGCTGCTCTCTGGGGAGTAGCCTCCTGCTTATAAAAGCAACAGGTTGGTCTTGGCCTTCATCACTGGTCTGGGATAGGACCGCTCCTATCCCTAGCTCAGAGGCATCAGTCTGCACTATGAACTGCTTGGCATAATCTGGAGCTTTTAGAATTGGTGCTGAGCACGTTGCTTCTTTTAGGGTGTCAAAAGCCTTTTGGCAACTAACTGTCCAGTTCACTTTCTTGGGCATTTTCTTGGAGGTGAGTTCTGTGAGGGGGGGTCACAATGGACCCATACCCCTTCACAAACCTCCCGTAGTACCCAGTCAAGCCAAGGAATGCCCTGACTTTGGTCTGGGTTGTTGGAGCTATCCAGTCCATGATGGCCTGGCTCTTGGGTTGTAAGGGCTGTACCTGGCCTCCACCTACAAGGTGGCCCAAGTACACCACAGTGCCCTGCCCTATCTGGCATTTGGATGCCTTGATAGTGAGGCCTGCCTTGTGCAGAGCCTCTAAAACTTTCCCAAGGTGGATCAGGTGAACCTGCCAGTTGGAGCTAAAGACAGCAATATCATCAAGATAAGCTGCACTAAAGGACTCCAGCCCAGCCAGGACATGGTTCACCAGCCTCTGGAAAGTGGCAGGGGCATTCTTTAACCCAAAAGGCATCACAGTAAACTGGTAATGCCCATCAGGGGTGGAGAATGCTGTCTTTTCTTTTGCTCCTGGGGCCATGCCAATCTGCCAGTAACCTGCAGTTAAGTCAAAGGTACTGCGGAATTGGGCAGCCCCTAATTTATCTATCAGCTCATCTGCTCTTGGGATAGGGTGAGCATCTGTCTTAGTGACAGAGTTGAGCCCTCTATAGTCCACACAGAACCTCATCTCTCTCTTTTCACCTTGTTGATGAGGCTTGGGAGCTAGAACCACTGGGCTGGCCCAGGGGCTCTCAGAGGGTCAATGACCCCTAACTCCAGCATCTTGCTGACCTCAGCTTTGATGCTCTCCTTGACTTGGTCTGACTGTCGATAGATTTTGTTTTTGACAGGTGCACTGTCACCAGTGTCCACATCATGGGTACACCAGTTTGTCAGACCAGAGGTCAGGGAAAAGAGGCTAGCATACTGCTGCAAGACTTGCTTGCAGTCAGTTTGCTGTTGGGCAGAGAGGGTGTCTGAGAAGATCACACCATCTACTGATCCATCTTTGGGCTGTAGGAGAGGAGGTCAGGGAGAGGTTCACTTTCTGCTTCCTGCTCCTCATCCAGCACCATCAGCATGGTGATGTCAGCCCTGTCATTGTAGAGCTTAAGGCGGTTCACATGGATAACCCTTTTGGGTGTCCTGCTAGTGCCCAGGTCAACTAAGTAGGTGACCTCACTCTTTCTTTCTAGGATAGGGTAAGGGCCACTCCATTTATCTTGGAGAGCCCTTGGTGCCACTGGCTCCAAAACCCACACCTGTTGCCCAGGTTGAAATTCAACCAGTGCAGCTGTTTGGTCATACCAGTGCTTCTGGAGCTCCTGGCTGGCCTCAAGGTTCTTGGATGCTTTTTCCATGTACTCAGCCATTCTGGACCTTAAGCCAAGCACATAGTCCACTATGTCTTGTTTGGGTTCTTGAAGAGGCCTCTCCCACCCTCTTTTACAAGACAAAGTGGTCCCCTTACAGGATGACCAAACAGAAGTTCAAAGGGTGAGAAACCTACTCCCTTCTGTGGTACTTCTCTGTAAGCGAAAAGCAGGCATGGTAACATGACATCCCATCTCCTTTTGAGTTTTTCAGGGAGCCCCATGATCATACCTTTCAATGTCTTGTTGAATCTCTCAACAAGGCCATTGGTTTGTGGGTGGTAGGGGGTAGTAAACTTATACTGCACCCCACACTCCTTCCACATGTGTGTTAGGTAAGCAGACATGAAGTTGGAACCTCTGTCTGAAACCACCTCCTTAGGAACACCCACCCTGGTGAAGACACCCAGGAGGGCCTTGGCTACTGCAGGAGCTGTAGTAGTCCTAAGTGGAATTGCTTCAGGGTACCTAGTGGCATGATCCACTACCACTAGAATAAATTTGTTCCCTGAGGCTGTGGGTGGCTCAAGTGGACCCACAATATCCACTCCCACCCTTTCAAAGGGGTCCCCCACCACTGGTAGTGGGATGAGGGGGAGCTTTGGGTGGCCACCTGTCTTGCCACTGGCTTGACAGGTGACACAGGAGCTGACAAACTCCTTCACCTTTTGGTGCATCTGGGGCCAGTAAAAGTGACTCACTAGCCTTTCCCAAGTTTTGGATTGCCCCAGATGTCCAGCTAGGGGGATGTCATGAGCCAAAGTTAGGAGGAACTCCCTGTACTTCTGTGGCACTACCACCCTCCTGGTGGCTCCAGGAGTGGGGTTTCTTGCCTCAGCATACTGTAATCCCTCTTCCCAATAAGCTCTGTGGGTACCACCGACATCTCCCCTTGCTTCTGAAACAGCTTGCTGCCTCAGGTTTGCAAGAGTGGGACAGTCTCGCTGACCCTGGCACAGCTCTTCCCTAGAGGGTCCCCCTGGGCCCAAGAGTTCAGCCTGGTAAGGGTCAAGCTCCATGGACTCAGTTCCCTCAGGGGTATCCAAATCCTCTCCCTGGGGAGAGGGGTCCTGAGTGTTCTGCTGTGTAGAAGCTGGTTCCCCAGTCTTCTTTCCTTTTCTCTTGGTTGGCTGGGCCATTATTTCAAGCTCCACACCTACTTTTTCACCCTTCCTCTTGCTCTGTGCTCTGGTTTGCACACACACCAATTCAGGGATGCCCAGCATGGCTGCATGGGCCTTTAGCTCAACCTCAGCCCAGGCTGAGGTTTCCAGATCATTTCCAAGCAGACAGGCAGCTGGCAATTTGGAGAGACCACTACCTGTTTCAGGCCAGTAACCCCCCCCCCCCAGCCTAATGTTACCATGGCCATGGGATGACTAGTGGTGACACTGTCAGCGTTGGTGACTGGGTAAGACTTCCCAATCAAGTATTGCTCAGGGGAAACCAGTGTGTCTTTCACCATAGTGACACTGGCACCTGTATCCCTCAGAGCTTCTACCCTAGTTCCATTCACCCAGGGGTACTGTAAGAATTTCTTTAAGTTGGGGGGCCACACAGCTACAGTGGCAAACTCCACTTCTCCCAAGGAGACTCGACTGGCTTCAGTGTGTTCCCAGATTTGCTCAGGGTACACTTCTGATCCCATTTGTATGCTTGCTGCCCCAGGAGTAGCTGTACTCGGTGCCTTAGGGGCTTTGTTTTGGGAGCAAGCTACAGTGAGGTGTCCTGGCTTCTTACAGTTATTACACCAGGCTTTTAAGGGATCATAGTTCTTCCCCATATATGGTTGGGGCACATAGGGAGTAGTTTGGGTCCCACCCACCTGAACAGGTTTTTGGGGCCCTTTGGAAGACTCAGACTTTTTATCTTGGGGATTCTCACCACCTTTCCGCTGGGGAGGTTTTGGGACCACTTTCTTTTGGTCACCCCCAGTGGCTGTCTTGGTCACCCTAGTCTTGACCCAGTGGTCTGCCTTCATTCCCAATTCTTGGGGAGAAATTAGACCTAGGTCTACCAAATGCTGATGCAACTTTTCATTTGTGCAGTTACTCAATATATGTTCCTTCATGAATAAATTATACAATCCATTAAAATCCTGCACACCATGTCCAGCTAACCAACCATCCAGTGTCTTCACTGAGAAATCTACAAAGTCAATCCAGGACTGGGTATGGGGTTTGTGAGCCCCCCTGAATCTAATTCTATACTCCTCAGTGGTGAATCAAAATCCCTCAATCAGAGTTCTCTTCATGAGGTTATAGGATCCTGCCTCTGGCCCAGAAAGGGTCAGAAGCCTGTCTCTGCAGTTACCAGAGAACAGTTCCCACAGGAGTGACCCACAGAGAGGTTTCTTTATTTTTCTGATGTCACAAGCCCTCTCAAAGGCTGTGAACCATTTGGTGATATCATCACCTTCCTCAAATTTAGGGACAATCCCTTTGGGGATTTTAAGGTCAGAAGTTTCCTTCCTTTCCTTATTTGTATTATTGCTGCCACCATTGATGGGTGCTAACCCCATCTCTCTCCTTTCTTTTTCTAGAGCCAGGAGCCTGGACTCTAGCTCTAATCTTTTGGCCAGCCTCACAAGGCTGTCCTCTTCACTGGTGGGTCCCCCAGTGTTCTATCTGGGACCAGAGCCACCTGTGTGGTCACTAGGTGCCCAGATGCTAATCCTTGAGGTGGAGGGTATGGGTGCACTCTCCTCCCTAGGGAACAGCATGGGGGGGTTATTATCCACCTCCTCTGCTTCCCTTTCCTCATCTGACTGGCCATCACCATGTTCAGATGGGTGGTCCTTAGCATACTCAGCCAAGAGCTCCTGGAGCCCTAGTTTGGTTGGATGCAGGCCCATTTGTAAATTTTTAAGTTTGCATAAGGACCTCAATTCCTTGAAAGACAAGTGTAAGTAAGGTGTGAGGTCGAGCTCCTCCACCAGGTCCATGTTATTATTATCACTAATAGCTAGGTTTGTCTGAGACATTCTAACCTGACAGTTCTACCCCTCTACCCGGACTATAGTGACTTTTATTTTTCTAAAATTCTAATGGGACTTAAGCAAGGCCCCAGCAAGACTTTTAGTAATTTTGGAAAAGACCAATCAGAATTCTAAAGACAATTTTTAAGAGTTCTGTCATGTGATCAGATGGTAACCAAGTAGTCCAACAAATGCAAGTTTGTATCCCACCGCTGATCCACCAATGTGAGAAAGTGGCTCTGTATATACTGTTCCTTAATAGGTACAGGGTGTACAGAGTCCACAGACCCCAAGGGTTTAACAGAGGTTAAAGTTAGATATAACCTTACTCTCTAAAGTGGTAGCCTGGTCGAGCAGAAAGGCAGTATCAGAGGACAGTGTAAAGCATTTGTTGTACACACTCAGTTAGCAAATGGTTCCACACACTCAATATCTGAACTCTAGGCCAATGGTTTATATATAAAAAATATATGCTTGTTTTATTTTAGAACCAACACTTGGAATTAAAATATACTTTCTCGACAGGAGATGTTTCATATAAATACTTTTCTATATGCAATAGACTTTAGTAAAAAGTTACAAGTAGTTGCAGTCGGCAACTCTATTTCTAAACACAACAATACATTGAGCTCAATGATAAATTCAAGTTATTTGCAACAGATTACTTTTTAGGTTACTTTTGTAATGCCAGGCCTGGATCCTAGATTCAGTCCTGGGTCAGTTCTCAGAATCAAGTGATGAAAGTCGACTTAAATACTGTAATGATTTTTAACTAATATTTAGCGATTTTAAAAGTTGACACTTAGAAAATATTTCAGAGAAAACAACCAATGATTCCCTATGGAAGAAAATGCAGGTTACAGGTACGGTACGTTCTCGTTACTTTTGTAATCCAGTACTGGGTGCCTAGACTCAGTACTGGGACCTTTATCCAAAACAGGTAAGCAATTACGTTTTCAGATATTATACGATTTTTGAAGAATATTTAAAGATTGCAGAAATCGACACTTAGAAGAAATTTCACAGAAAAACAGACAATGGTTTCCTATGGAAGGAAATTGGGTTACGGGTAAGTACAGTTGTAGAGATTTTTCAGAGTCAGTGCTGGGCACCAAGATCCAGCACTGGGAGTTCACCTAGGAACAGGTGAGTAAATTCGTTTTTGCCACTTGGCTGATTTTTGGTGAATATTTGAAGATTTGAAAAGTCCACACTTAGAAGAAATTTCAAGAAAAAGTCAGTCAATGTTACCCTATGAGAAAAATAGAGTTTGCGGTTCAAGGGTAAGTACTCGACTGGCAGAGTTGAAGTTCTGGGCCCAGACTCAGGAGTCTCCCAGGGTCAGGTAGGTACAGTTGGTTCACCCTCAGCGGCTCTAGGGCGGCCGGGTGTAGAGAGAGTTAGGCCCAATGTTATCCTATGAGGGATAGGGGGGCCTTGTTTGGTGGCTGCTGACTGGCAAGCCACGCGACTGTGGGAGCTGGGCTCCTGGTCACTTACTCAGGGCAAGTAGGGAAGTAGGAAGGAATAGAGTTTTCACTGCCAGGGCCACTCAGGCGGCTGGATGCAGAGTGCTTTTGAGTCTTCGGGCGCTCAATGGAAGTCAATGGGAAATCTCCGGTTAGGAAAAAGACTGCAAGCTCGGGGACGAGGACTCTTCAGGTGCCACCACCACTTCGAGAGGTAAGTTGGGTAGTTGGAGGATAGGTAGGTACCCCGGGATTGGACACAGAGGGCTGTGGGGCGCCGGGTGCAGGGGTGCCTTTAGGTGTCGGAAAATCTTACCCTGTGTTGATCGCGGTTGGGGTGGCACACTGGTCTGAGGCTGCAGGCTTCGTCAGGAATGTCGAGGGGGGTCCTTGGGTGCCGGACTCGGGGTCACAGTCGCCGTGGGGTCGTCCTTGTGGGTTTAGTTCACTCCGGCACGGGCCAGGCTTGGCTGGTGCAGAGTGGGCTGGGTTCGCGGTTCCGGGCTGCTGCCAGGGGTGAAAGGTAGTTTCTGAGTAGAGCCTCTACTCATGGGAGTCCCAGGGAATCAGAGTTCAAAGGTAGCAAGGTCCTCCGGGGTTTCTGAGGTTGCTGGCCACAAGAGATGCCGGGATTGGAGCAGGAGCAGGTTCGAGGTCGACAGGTCGGTAGGGCTGGGGCCAAAGCAGTTGGTGTCTCCCTCTCCTTCGCAGCTGCAGGGCAGGTCTTTGTTCTTCTTGCTCTTCTTGTAGTTTCGAATTTGGAATCTGGGGAAGGAAGGTTCAGGGTGCCCCTAAATACTAGATTTAGGGGTGTTACAGGTAGGTGAAGGCTAGGGACCAATGGGTCCCTGTCCTGTGGTGGGTACACCCCCTATCCTGCCTCTCTTGTGGGAGGGGGGCAGTAGCCTAGTCCTGATAGGGTAGGGCTCCCCATCTTCAAGATGGCGAGAGCCCGGAGATGTGCTTCACCTCGCCTCCCCCACCTGAGGGGTGGGGTTGGCAGGCTGGCACATCCCCTGTCCTTATTTGGGGTTTCCGGCCAAAGCTTCCCGCCTGAGTGGGGGGTTGCAGGGGCCTGGGGAAACTCACAGAGGCGGCATGCCTTTGAAGCTTCCCCCTGCCCATCCTGGGGGAGGAGATTTAGCACCTCACCCAGGATGTGCATTGTTGCAGGACCAGGAGAGCAGGGGCTCTCCTACCCAGGGGTCCAGCAACATGTCTGCTGGGTGGCAGCCTAGGCAGCCTCAGAGCAGACGTGGATTTGTAGGTTAGGTTCGAGAGGGCACCTCTAAGATGCCCTCTGGGGTACTGGGTACATTAAATCCCACACTGGCATCAGTGTGGGTTTAATGTGCTGAGAAGTTTGATACCAAACTTCCCAGTCTTTAGTGTTGCCATTATGGTGCTGTGGAGTTCGTGTTTGACGAGCTCCCAGCACCATGTACTCTTTAAATGGCAGCACTGCACTTACAGGGCTCAGGGATGGACCTGGGCACTGTAGGGGCACAGGGCTCTTGCTCCTGTGCCCACACCATTGGCATAAGGCACCCAGCTAGAGGGGTGACTGATGTATGCCCTGGCAGTGTATGTGATGGGCATGGCACACAGGGATGTGTGCCATGTCGACTTTGTTTTTGTCTTGCACCCAAACACTCAGCCTGCAAAGGCAGTGTGTGTGTGTGTAAGGGTACAGGGCCTCTAAGAGTGGCACAATGAGTGCTGCAGCTCTTAGAGGCCTTCCTGGGTCACAAAGCCCTGGGTACTAAGAGTACCATTTACCAGGGGCTGACATGTGGCCCAGGTTTGCCAATTTGGGTTTTGTTTGTTTTAGGGAAGGAACATAGGCCATGGGCACCTGATTGGCAGGAGCCCAGGGCACACTCATTCAAAGTACATTCAGCAATTCAGCAAAAAGTGGGGGCATACCAGGCAAGAAAGATGGCACTTTCTCACAATGATTCATGAAATGTCACTTTTTATGTCTCCCTCTCAGTAGTTTATTTTTATTTTTTACGTTGTACTGTTTGCCTTCTTTGATGTTTTTATCTAATGCTTTTATTATCTTCTTGATGTTTGCATTTGTTAAGGTTACTGCTAAAACAATAAATAAATAAGCATCTTTACTGACAATGCTGATCTTTAAGGAAAAACCTTAAAATCCCATAAAGACCGTGTGTGATTGGTCTGTCCAAACTCACATTTGGAGATCCCTATATGCCATCAAGTCTGCTGTTTCTACGGCCTACAGATGTTTCATCTGATGAGGAGACCATGTGGAAAACTCTCTTAAATCAGGTTATTAAAGTCAAATTCAAAAAATCAGTTTGATTCCCCATTCAGAAAAGAGTTATGGGTCTTTACTTAAGGTGCTAAAGAACAAGTTACTAACCTTCGGTAACGATGTATCTGTAAGAAACATTAGTTAGTTAGATTCCTCACCTTAGAATATCCCCAGGCGTCAGACTGGATCGGGAAGATTTTTCGTCAGCAATACCCCTTGCGCGTCGCTAGGCGTCGTCTGCGGCTCCGCGTCCGTCGTCGGCGTCGTGCGCCGGGATGACGTCGTCGGAGTACTTAGACGCCGCCCTCGCGCGCTGACGTCAGTTCTTGTACATAGCCTTCCGCGCCAGGAACGCAGAGCCATGCAAAGACCGACACTGGTGCCAAAAATAAAATCTAGGGGCCTGAAAGGACAACCTTAACCCTAGATGTCAGTTCGCAGAACGGGGAGGATGGGAGGGTCGGTGAGGAATCTAACTAACTAATGTTTCTTACAGATACATCGTTACCGAAGGTTAGTAACTTGTTCATCTGAAAGAAACACGTTAGTTAGATTCCTCACCTTAGAATAGATACCCAAGCAATACCATCCCCGGTGGTGGGTCTGCGAACCAAGATCACACCAGAAAGTCCTGGAGGACAGAACGGCCAAAGAAGCCATCCCTCCGGACTTGGCTGTCAAGGCAATAATGCCTGGCAAACGTGTGTAGCGAAGCCCATGTCGCCGCCTGACAGATGTCCTGCAAAGGGACTCCCCGTCCCAAGGCAGTAGTAGCCGCCGTGGCCCGAGTAGAATGGGCGCGCAGCCCAACAGGAGGGTCCTTTTTAGCCAAGGAATAGCAGATTTTTATACACAAAACGACCCACCGAGAGATGGTTCTTTTGTGCACAGCTTTCCCCTTCTTAGCGCCCACGTACCCAACAAAAAGCTGGTCGTCCACCCGGAACTGTTTTGTGCGGTCCAGATAAAAGGAGAGCGCACGTTTTGGGTCCAGCCGGTGGAGCCTCTCTTCCTCTTTGGAAGGATGCGGAGGCGGAAAGAAGGTGGGCAAGGTGACAGACTGCCCAAGGTGAAATGGAGTCACCACTTTAGGAAGAAAGGAGGGACGAGGCCGAAGGACAACCTTGTCCGGATGAACAGACAGAAAAGGAGGCTTGGAAGATAAAGCCTGGAGCTCACTCACCCGTCTAGCCGAGGTGATGGCTACCAGAAAAGCAGTCTTTAGAGTTAGAAGACGAAGAGGGCAATTGTGAAGAGGCTCGAAGGGAGCGCACATCAGGAATGTCAATACCAGATTCAAGTCCCACTGAGGCATTACAAAAGGGACAGGAGGGAACGTGTGTGTAATGCCTTTGAAAAAACGTGTGACCACAGGGGACTTGAAAAGAGAAGGCTGATCAGGAAGCCGCAAGAAGGCGGAGATGGCAGCAAGATAACCTTTCAGAGTGCCCAGGGCAGAGCCCTGCCGGGCCAGAGAAAGAAGGAAGAGGAGAACCTCAGAAAGAGGGGCGGAAAGGGGATCCACAGCCTTTGCTGTGCACCATGCCACAAATTTGTTCCACCGGCAGGCGTATACCGTCTTTGTGGAGGGACGCCTGGCTGCCAGAATGATATCACAGACTTCAGGAGGCAAGTCAAATGGCATCAACTGCCGCCGCTCAATCTCCACGCATGGAGGTGGAGGCTGGACAGGTTCGGGTGGAGGACCGTCCCCTGCTGCTGCGACAGAAGATCCTCCCGAAGGGGCAGACGTATCGGGGGATCGGTCAACAGACTGAGTAGCTCGGGATACCAGTATCTTCGTGCCCAATCCGGAGCCACCAAGATGACTTGGGCCCGGTCGCGCCTGATCTTCTTCAGCACTCTGGGCAGAAGTGGTATAGGCGGAAAGGCGTACAACAGACCGCAACTCCACTCGTGACGAAAAGCGTCGCCGAGCGAGTGCCGCCTTGGAAATTCCAACGCGCAGAACTGCTGACATTGCGCGTTCTCTTCGGTGGCGAATAGATCTAACCAAGGCTCTCCCCACTGCTGAAAGAGGCCTTGCACCACTTCGGAGTTCAGACGCCATTCGTGATCCATCATGCACCGGCGGCTGAGTTCGTCTGCTCTGGCGTTCAGAGAGCCCGCCAGATGTTGAACCACCAGGGTGACGCCCTGGTGTTCCAGCCATGTCCAGAGGTGCAGAGCCTCCTGACAAAGGGTCCACGACCCCACCCCGCCCTGTTTGTTGCAGTACCACATGGCGGTGGTGTTGTCCGTGAACACCTGCACGACACTTCCCCTGACAGAGGGAAGGAAGGCTTTCAGTGCAAGCCGGATCGCTCTCAACTCCAACAGGTTGATGTGGAGACGAGACTCCGCCGGAGACCAGAGGCCTCTGATCTCTGCCTCTCCCATATGGCCACCCCATCCCAGGAGGGACGCATCCGTCACTACGACATGCTCCGGTTGGGGAAGGAAGAGGCTCTTGCCCTTGACCCACTCGCGGTCCGTGAGCCACCACTGCAACTGCTGTGCAGTACCCTCCGAGATCAAGACATGGTCGGACAGGTTGCCGTGATGCTGGGCCCACTGAAACTTCAGGTCCCACTGCAGAGCCCGCATGCGCCGCCTGGCGTGATGCACTAGTAGGATGCAGGAGGCCATCAGCCCCAGAAGCCGCAACACTAGCCTGACCGAAACCCGGGATAGAGGCCGAAAGATGGGAATCAGGGCCTGTATATCCCGGACCCGCTGTTCCGGTGGATGGACCCGGAACTGCGCCGAATCGAGAACCGCTCCGATGAAGAGGAGCTTCTGAGAGGGACTCAAGTGTGACTTCGGCACGTTGATGGAAAACCCCAGCAAATGCAGGAGATCCGCCGTAGTCTGGAGGTGGGAGACGACTGCCTGGGGCGAGCCCGCCTTCAACAACCAGTCGTCGAGATAGGGGAAGACTGGGACCCCTGATCTGCGCAGATGAGCTGCGACCACCGCCATCACTTTCGTGAACACCCGAGGGGCACTGGTGAGGCCGAAGGGGAGCACGGTAAACTGAAAGTGCTCTTGGCCCACCGTGAACCGCAGGTAACGCCGGTGGGCCGGCAGGACGGGGATATGGAAATATGCGTCCTGCAAGTCCAACGCTGCCATCCAGTCTCCAGGGTCTAGGGCAGCTAAAACCTGAGCCAACGTTAGCATCTTGAACCTTTCCTTCCGGAGGAAGGCATTGACGTTCCGGAGGTCCAAGATAGGGCGCAGGCCCCCCTTGCCCTTCTTGGGAACCAGAAAGTAGTGGGAATAACAACCACGACCTACTTCTGGACTCGGAACGCGCTCGACGGCCCCCTTGGCCAAGAGAGCCGAAACTTCCTCGCGGAGAAGATCCAAATGATCCCCCGAGATACGGTGGTGCTGCGGTGGCATGGCTGGAGGGGTCGTCTCGAAGGGGAGGGAGTAGCCCCTTCGGACGATTTGCAGCACCCACCTGTCCGATGTTATGGACCGCCAGTGGAGCAGGTGATGGCGAACTCTGCCGCCCACTGGCGTGGTATGGGCCTGAAAGCTCGGACTAGGAGGGCTTTGAGGCGGATGCTGCCGGGGTGGAAGTGGGCTGACCACGTCGGCCTCCATTTCCGCCACGGCGGAAGCCACGTCCGCGACCGCGCGCAGGTTGGTTCTGCGGCTGGTGGCTTTGCGGACGTGAGGAGGCGCCCCTTCCTTGGCCACGAAAGGGGCGAAAAGCGGAGGTGTGCGCCCGCGGAGCCGAGAGGCCCAAGGACTTGGCCGTAGCCCGGGAGTCCTTAAAGCGGTTCAGCGCACTGTCCGCCTTCTCACCAAACAGGCGAGTGCCATCAAAGGGCATGTCCATGAGGGTGTTCTGGACATCCCCGGAAAATGACGTGGACCGCATCCAGGCGTGGCGGCGGAGCGCCACCGTGGTGGAAATCGCCCGACCTAGCGAGTCCGTGGTGTCAAGCCCACATCTTATGGCGTGCCGTGCTGCATCCCTCCCATCGGCCAAAGCCTGGGTAAGACGCGTCCGGACCTCCTCCGGACACAGGGGCAGCACGTCCTCCACCGTATCCCACAGGGAATGGGAATAACGGTCCAAGAGACAGGCGGTATTTAAGGACTGCAGGCCCAAACTAAGGGACGAGAACAGTTTCTTGCCAAACTGCTCGAGTCTCTTGGAATCCCGGTCCGGCGGAGCGGTCGGGAAGGAGGATTGGGAAGTAGAGGCCTGGATAACCAGACTCTCGGGGGTGGGGTGTTGGGACAGGAAACTGGGGTCGCCCGGAGCAGGGCGGTGGCGCCTGGCAACGTTCCTATCCACAGGAGGAACTGTGGAGGGCTTGGACCAGGTGCCCTGCAGAACGTCAGTGAGGGCCTCGTTGAACGGCAGCAGAGGCTCAGTGGAGCTTGCTGAGGTTTGAAGCACCTCAGTGAGGATGTTGGTCCTCACAGCCACGGCAGGCAACTCGAGCCCAAGGGCCTCAGCCGCCTTGCGCAGCACCACAGAAAATGCTGCACCCTCCTCCGAAGCCACGGTCGGAGGAGAAGTGAATCCAGCGTCTGGCGAGGTGTCCAGCCCGCTGGCCTCCCCCAGTTCATCTGCCCAGTCCTGAGAAAGCTGTGACTGAACAGCCAGAGGGTCCTCGAACCCCTCCCAGTCGCCCCCTTCTTCCGATTCCTGATAAACAGGAGGAATGATCGGAACCGGACTGTAGAGATGGTAGGACTCAAGCGGCGTCGGATGCGGCGTCGGCGGACGCCGTGCCGGCGTCGGGTCCGGATGAGGGCTAAACTGGGGCGTCGGCGTCACAGGCGTCGGCGTCGGTGGCGCCGGTGACGGCGTCGGTGGTTCAGGCGTCGGCGCCGGTGGAGGAGTGACTAGGTCAACCGGCGTCGACTGGGGCCCAGGCAAGGGCCCCGCGGGGACCTGCGGCGTCGAGACCGGAGTCGTCGACGGCGCCGGGGCCGGAGCCGCCGGCACGCGAGGTCGCCCAGTCGAGTCCGCGGGGCCCGAAGGCGCGCCAGCGGGCGTCGACGGCGGGGCCAGGCTCCTCATGGCCGAGAGGAAGGCACTGATCTCCGCCGGCGCCGCGTCAGCCCCAGGGACCGGAAGGTATGGGGGCGGACGCGGCACCTGCGGCTCCGCCGGAGCCGCGGGGGTGGAACCACTTGGACCCTCGGCCGAGTCGCGCGACCGGCGAGGGGAGTCCGAAGAGCGATGTCGCCGCTTGGACTTCTTAGAGTGTTTGGACTTACCCGACGACTTGGAGCCCGACGATCGATGGTGGCGTCGGCTAGGGCTCCGCGAGCGATCCTTGGACCTCCTCCTGGACCGGGATCGCGCACGACGCGGAGCCGAGTGGCGAAGCTCGAGAAGCTTGCGGGACCGCTCCCGCCTAGCCTTCGAAGTCAGGGCCTGACAGTCGTTGCACGACTCCGCGTCGTGGTCGAGGCCTAAGCAGTAGAGGCACCGGCGGTGGTGATCGGTCACCGACATCAGTCGATGACAATCTTCGCAAGCCTTGAACCCAGGCATCCTACCGGCACCAGATGTCGACAGACAAGGATCAAAAATGATCAAAAAGATTTAGTCAAAAAAGACTAAAAGGGGTAGCTCTCCCGGATCTGCGCTTACTGGCGCGGAAAAAAGAAGAACTGATGTCAGCGCGCGAGGGCGGCGTCTAAGTACTCCGACGACGTCATCCCGGCGCACGACGCCGACGACGGACGCGGAGCCGCAGACGACGCCTAGCGACGCGCAAGGGGTATTGCTGACGAAAAATCTTCCGGATCCAGTCTGACGCCTGGGGATATTCTAAGGTGAGGAATCTAACTAACGTGTTTCTTTCAGATAGTACCACACACCGGAAACATGCATTCACACACATGCATGTGCATACAAAAGGAAACATGCGCATATACTGGTTAAAACGTACGTAGAATGTTCCTCAAAATAACTAATTGAAGATTTAGAGTGCCTCTCACGCTGCAACAAATCGGACAAATTCAAACCGAGCTACTTTAAAAAAGACACAGTCTGCTTAAATAAAGGAATAAATGGGATGATCGGATTAGCGTAAATGCCATCAGATGCACAACAGTGAAATGCAGGACACCTACCTCATCAAAGGGTTTTGTGATGCTGGTTTCCAGCTGCCAGTCTAGTGTCCTCCACACCTTCAGGCTGCGGTCGTCAGCTTGGGAGGCAATATACTTCCCCACAGGATCCCAGGTCAGCCCTTTTACCAGGCCCGAGTGCCCCTGCAAGGTGGCAATAATTTCTATCAGAAAGAAATGTACATTAAAAGGTCGGTTAAAATTAACACACAGAATAGAAAAGATAAACTAAGCATACAGACAATCTTGGCGCACATTCACAATTAACCTGCTTTGTCCGAAGCAATCGTTCCCATTATAGTTGTGTTCTTTTAAAAGAAATTCTTCAGTAGGAGAATCACATTAGACAAGAGTTGAGCCTTGGTACTATTTGTCAATGATCCAGTTCTGCATTGTCCTCATTAACAATAAAGGGTTCTACTAATTTCAAGTCTAGTTCACGACAACTGGTGCTTTTATTATTAGGTACGTGTAGGAAGCTGGCTCTTTATATAATATACCAAAACAAGGTATATTGTGTGGAGAGTCCCGGTATCCCCTGTGAGTGGACAGGGCCTTGCTTTAACAATCCCAAGGTGCTCTTTTTAAGGTAGTTTGGTCTAGCAGCCCTAGTCTTATCAAGGAGGAGTGTTAGATATTTGTTGTACAAACTGTCAATACATGATACACACACTCAATTAAGGAGATCCACCCCGATGTAGAAAAATAACATGTATTTTTATATAATGTTTGACATCAAGAACTTCGTTGTTGGGTAAGTACTTTTTAAAATAGTAGTTTTGAAGAAAACAGGTAAATACACTAGTATTGTCTCTAATGCTGTTGTGTTATCCTAGAAGGACAAACACATATAGTGATATAGTGCATACAGGTACTTAGCAGCAACTTATAGGAACAATCTTCAGGAGTTAATATAAGAATGGGGCAAGGTCCATGGCAGCAGCAACAGGTCACCTTCGTAGGTTATGGGGTGGACGGTAGCAGAGGTGCTTGTTGGCATTGGGTGCTCCGTTGGTTTCAATGGGAAGCGATCCTGGGCAAAAAGATGCTGCAAGCTGGTACTGGGTGTCGGAAGCTGGCTCTGTATGTACTATACCAAACTAAGGTATAGTGTGCACAGAGTCCAGTGAAACCCCAAAGGTAGGCAGAGGTAAGAGTAGATAGCACCTTACTCTCTATTTGTTGTAGTATGGGAGAGCAGTAGGGCTTTATCAGAGGGTAGTGTTAAGCATTTGTTGTACACACTCAGGCAAGAAATGATGTCACACACTGAACAGAGACCAATTTGCTTGTATAAAAAATATTTTGTTATTTTATTTCTAGAACCAAGCCAGGCCTGGTGCAAGTAAGTGAAATAATACTTTACAAGTTTTCATGCAGTGAATTACAGTTGAATGCAGGTTCAAATGCAGTTGGTTGAGTAACAGGTAAGTCAACAGTTCGAAATTAATTTTTTAGTTACTTTACAGATTACTGTACATGTTACTTTTTGGATTATTTTTAAGTTACTTTTGCTAACCATATATGCCTAGATATCACACTGGGACATCTCCTAGACAAAAGCCAAGTCATGCAGTTTTTGGATATTTGCAGATTTTCAAGTTTTCATACAAACCAACTCCACACTTAAAAGATTTTTCAAAGAAAAGTAGACAATGCTATGGAAGAAAAGGAAGTTATTGGTTTGCAGGTTAGTACTTTGTTGTGGGAGTTGGTATTCTGGGGTTAGCACCAGGGTTCCCCCAGGGTCAAGGATGCACTCTTCAAGCACCCTCAGCAGCACTAGGGCAGTCGGGTGCTGCTTTGGCATCGGGTGCCCTGTTGCTTTCAATGATGATTGCCAGTTTTGGTTTTTAGCTGCAGGGTTGTCCAGGAAGTCTTCCGGGAGGAACCAACAGCTGGGCAGGTAGGTTGGCGGGCTCAGGGACATAGGTGCACTTTGGGTTCTCTTCTCCAGGGTGCAGGGCGGCCGGATGCCGGGGTGTCTTTTAAGTTCGGTTTTCACCTTACCAGGCCACTCGAGGTTGGAGGGAGGGGTTTCTCCATGGAGAGGCTGCAGGCGACGTCGGGGAGTCGTGGAAGGGTCAACCCACGGTGGACTCAGGACTCTAGAGCGCTGGGGGACCTTGCTGGGCCACCTGGATTCGGGCCGCGGGCGTCGGGTGAAGGGTTGGTTCCAGGTGTCGGGTTTCTTTGTCCTCAGCAGGCTCAGAGTCTGTCTTGGAAGATTCTTTTGAACAGAGCTGCAGTTCACAGGAGATACGGTTTTTGCTGCAGGCAGTCAGTCCTCCTAGGGTTCTGGAGGTCGCTAGCTGCAGGACAAGGTGACTTTTGGCGCAGGATCTTTGAAGACTGCAGATGGGCCAGCAGGGCTGGGGCCAAGTCAGTTCTTCTCTGCAGTCTCCTCTGCTGGGCGTCTTCTTTCGTCCTTCTTCTTCGTAGGTTGCGGGAATCTGTCTTCTTGGTTTCGGGCTGCCCCATAAATACTGTATTTAGGAGGAGTTTTAGGGGTCTCGAGGTCAGTAGTCAATGAGCTACTGACCTTAGCGTGACTAGACCCTTAGTGTGCTCACCCCACCTGGGGGAGTGGGCACACTCCCTAATCCGGATTGGGGAGTGCCACTGAAGAATGGGGTTCACCTCGCCTTCCCCACCTGGGGGGTGGGTTGGCAGAAGTGAGCACACCTTCTAAGCTGTGCTAAATTTCCCGCCTGTCTATCCCCCGAAAAGAAGGGGAGACAGGAAGGGGGCCTACTCCTCAAAGCATGAGAGGTTGGAGGTCGCATTACAAAGGCGGAAAGGCCTTTGACGCTCCCCTGCTACAGTTGGCTCTTCCTGACCTGGGGAAGGTGTGACTACCTCCGCCCAGGAAAGACTTTGTTTCTGGGCTCAGGGAGTGAAGGCTCCCACCCCATGGGTCCAGAAACATGTCTCATGGTGGCAGGCTGGATTACCAGTCAGGGAACCCACCAGAGGCTGGTTGTTTTTCAGGGGGCAGCTCTAAGAAGTTCCCTGAAATTATTTTTCATTACATCTGACACTGGCATCAGTGTGGGTTTAATGTGCTGAGAAGTTTGATACCAAACTTCCCAGTTTTCAGTGAAGCCATTATGGTGCTGTGGAGTTCGTAATGACAAGCTCCCAGCACCATATACTTTTAATGGCATTACTGCACTTACAATGTCTAAGAATTGGTCTAGACACTGTAGGGGTATAGGGCTCATGCACCTGTGCGACACTACTAGTATAGTGTACCCAGCTAGAGGGGTGGCTAACCTATGCCAGGGCAGTGGGTTGTAGGCATGACACACAAGGATGTGTCTCATGTCGACTCTTCACTTAGTTCTGCACCAAAACACACAGCCTGCAATTGCAGTGTGTGTGTGTAAAGGCACAAGGCCTCTAAGGGTGGCACAATAAGTGCTGCAGCCCTTAGAGGCCTTCCCTGGCCACGGTGCCCTTGGTACTCATGGTACCTTTTACAAAGGACTAACATGTGGCCAGAGAGGTGCAAATTGGGGGTACAAGGTACAGTTTTGGGAAAGAACACAGGCCCTTAGAACCTGATTGGCAGGGACCCAGGGCACATCAAGTCCAAGTGCATCAGAAATGTGGCAAAAAGTGTGGGGGGGGGGGGGCTTACAGCAACAGATGGCCAGCTTCCTACAGTGGGGGACCAGTCTGGTTGAACCCACAGGGGGCCTTGGTCCTTGAGATGATCGAGCACGTAGGGACACTGTCAGTCCAGTTCTCCTCAGGATGTGGGGGAACTATTGGAAATTTCTTTAGGAAAAGAGATCTTGCACTGGAACCCTGACTAGCGGGAACCCACTGCCCTTTCGTCAAATAGCATCAGGTACCAGGCAAAAAGTGGGGGTGACAATGTTAGGTCCGTGCTTTGGGAGCAACAAGAAGCGTGACCCGATCGCCGGGGGACAGTTGGAGTAAAAGGAACCAACCCTGATCCCGATGAGACTTGAACACACGGAGATACGCCGTCCTGCTGGTGGCCGTCCCACTGGGCCCCAATCCCCGGACTAAATTAGTGCTGAGTGGAGCTATTATGCAGACACTGCGCCGGCTGGGGACCCAGGGCGTGTACCGCGCTCCGCTGCAGAGTTTCCCACTGTAACCACAGCGGCAGCACGCATCTTACGGCGGCGGCATTTCCGAAGGGCAGACACGATCCCTGAAGCTGCGTGGAGCTGCAGCTTTGAGGCGCCGCGGTCTGGAGCGGCTCTGCAGACCTTCGGCAGCTGTGCACGGTACCCGGGCGCAAGAGCCCCCGCAGCCGCTTGGTTCCGGATTGTTCTTGTTGCGGTGGCAGACAATTAGTGCGGACCGCCTGCCTAGCTTCCCACACTGCGGGAGAGCCCTGGGGGCAAGGGAAGACTCAGTGAACTTCTCCCACCGGGCCCGCCATTTTGATCTTGCGAGGCGCCGATGGACTGCACCGAGGCAAGTAAGTTGAGCGGTGTGTACGCATAGGGATCCCTTCTACCCTGAGGGCCAACCGCTGGTGCTGGTGACATGACTGGTGTGACACCTGCGGGCGCGTCGCTCTGTGTCTGGTGATGTGGCACGCCTGGCGCTTACCTGGGCCCTGAAGTAGCGTTGTTCCTGCCAGTACCTTTGGCCCTGGGAGACGGCGACTTGCCTGACGGGCACTTCGCTGCTGTGGCAGCCCTACTAGAGGAGCTGCGCCCTGGGAACTCTTCGCAGCCACCCTGATGCCTGAGGCAGGGCGAACTGCGCAGAGAGATAGGTGACTGTCCTGGCCCGTGCTGCGAGAGGGAGCTGCTGAAGGGGCTGAGGTGGACATTGTTACACGCCCCGATTATTCTGCTGTGGCCGCCTGACCACATTGCTCCAGCGCCCACGCTGTGGTGAGCGGGTTTATGCTCGGGGGCCCGGAGCCCAAGTTTTATACACGGAACGAAGCACAGGTGATCTGTATTGTCCCACACACGGTTACCACTCGTCAGGCTGGGGACTGTACTCGCGTCCTGCGGGAGGCTCCGAGACTCAGCTACGAACATATGGGATAACGGCCCACCCGGGAGGCAGAGACTTGGCGGCCATCTCGCTGGGTGCTAGTGTTGGACGGATGGGCAAAGTTGACAAAGCGCAATCGAAGCTGTCGTTCGAGCAGAAAAGGTCAAAGTCACGGGACACTTCCGCCGAGGACACAGCCATAATGCAGGAGCCAGTGACGGAAGACGTGAATCCTGATATTCGGAGTATGCTGTTGGCCATGGAAAAAGGCCTGCAAAGTGGTATCACAACACTAGGCAATAAGATGGATGCTTTATCCTATAAGATGGTCAGAATGGCTGAACGTCTTGATAAACACGCCGCAAGGCTCGACATGTCTGAACGTAAGATAACGGAAGTGGAGGAGGCGCACACCACCCTGGATACCGAACATAAACAACTTGGCAGTGTACTCAAGATCTTACAAGACAAAGCGGAGGACTTGGAGACACGCTCTCGTCGTTGCAATCTGAGAATTACTGGCCTGCCGGAGACTACCCCTACTGGCAACATGGAACAATTCATAGAGAAACTGCTTGTTACCTTGCTGGGTGAAGGAACTTTCTCCACTATGTTTGTGGTGGAGAGGGTCCACCGATCCCTGGGACGGCGACCGCCTCCTGGGGCGGCCCCTAGACCCATTATCGCAAAACTGCTTAACTATTGTGACAGGGATGTTGCGTTGAAATTGGCAAGCGAAAAGCAGCCTTTGGCTTATGAGGGCTCCACGATCTCCTTGTTCCCAGACTTCACGATCCGTGTGCAGGAAGCGCGCCAACAGTTCGTTCCTATGAAGAAGCAGCTCCGAGATCTGGGCATCGACTATGCCGTGCTGTATCCTGCAAGGCTCCGGGTTAACAGACAGGGCCGCTCCCATATCTTCACGTATCCAAAGGCCCTTCAGAGGGCCCTGAAAGACTGGTCCAAGGAACAACACCAAAGTCCAGAGCAGCAACTGCTGGATGAAGCGGCGGGAGGTCATTAGAAGAACAGGACTGAACGCAGTGCGGCACTTTGTGGCGGTAAGTATGGTCTTGGGACAAGTGCTTTGGCGGTGAGAGTTCCCATGTGGGGGCCCCGGCGGACTGGCTGCTGCAGACAGAGAATCCCCCTGGTTGCTTAGCGCTGAGGGGAGTCAGCCTGGGTTTGACCCACAACCACCAATACATGTCAGGGTTGGGGAGGGCACTGGGGAAATTGCTGAGGGATAGTTGGGGCATAGGCTCACAATCACGTTATTGATTATAATTCAATGGGACTACTTCTTGACTATTGTGAATGACTGCCTTTCATGCTTGAACCAACACATTCCGTGATAATGCCTAGAAATACAACACCATGCCTCTTATTGTGGTCGGGGTTAGTAAATCTGCGAGTCATGTAGTTACACACTTGATCCTGGACGGTGGCTGGGTCCTACCAAGTCTGTATAGTACTCCTTGTTATACGAGCCACATCCGCCCACGAGTGAATCACATTAGGGAGGGAATTTTGCTCAGGTGGGGGGGGGGGGGGGGGGGGGAAGGGGGGGAAAGGTGGTTGATTTGATGTTCCAGGGGAAGTACCGCGGCCAAGTTGGGGTTGGTCTGATGACGTGAGTGGGGGGGGGGGGGGGGGGGGGGGGGGGGGGGGAGGGGGGGAGAACGGGTTATAAGAATTGCAATGTTGTTTTTGTTGATTGTTGATTTTAACCATGTCGCACACAGTGTTCAGGACGATTGTTCACTGCACAGGTCACTTTGTAAATTCAGTTACTGCATTTTTCATGGTGGAACCCAGTCACGTTAACAGATCTGTGGCACTAGATACCCTCCGAGCACTCACATGGAACAATATGGGGCTTAACGACCATAGGAAGCTTCGCAAAGTCTTGAACTACTTGCACAGACATAATATTGACATTGCTTTTCTGCAGGAGACCCATCTCCCAATCAATAGCCCCCGACTCCGCTGCAGAGGTTTACTAGGTAATATACACGCTTCAGGTTTTACTACTCACGCGAGAGGGGTGCTGACCTGGGTTAACCCTAGAGCACCATACTCATTGGTGCCACTAGATATCGACCGGGATGGCCGATATGTCATTTCTAGATGTCACGGGAGGGGCTTAGATCTAGTTCTAGTGAACATTTATGGCCCAAACTACGACTGCCCGGAATTCTACAATGCGTTAGCCGCCACTACCAGCAGCCGCACCGATGGACACGTCCTTTGGGGTGGCGATTTTAATCTGGTTAGAAACCCCAACTTGGATCGGTCGGGGGGCCCCGCGAGACGCCCCTCTGCCGCAGGTAGAGTGCTGGAGAGCGCCATGGTCGAACTGGATCTTTGCGATGTCTGGCGTATGAGGTATCCGGACAGGGGAGGTTACACTCATTACTCAGCCTTCCATAATCTGCACACTCACATCGACTACTGGTTGGCTTCCTCAATTCTTAATTACCACACTAGAGAGTGCACGGTTCTTCCTCGGACTCTGTCGAGCCATTCCCACCTCTTGATAGTGCTCACCACGCCTAAGAAAACTATTCTGCCATTCACTTGGAGCCCCCCCCCCCCCCCCCCTATTCCCTGCAAGACTCGGTCTTTAGGGAAGTACTGGCTGAAGCTATAGAATCTTTCTTTTCTATTAACGTGGGATCTGTAGATAACTTCCAGGTTGTCTGGGAGGCCTTTAAGGTCTATATACATGGCGTCTCATTAGCCAAACACTTGGGGGTGCTCCACTCTATCCGACAGCGCCTGGTTGATTTAGTAAAGAAGCTAAGAGACTTAGAAAAACATCAATTAGCGTGCGCTGATGAAGCAATATCTCAGGAGATTAAAACAAGAGAATATCACGATGCGGCCGATAGCGAAGTTAAACAGCAAGCATGCTACGGCGATGGTTTACGGCGAAAGTGAGCAGCCGGGCTCGGTGTTAGCTCACCTACTGAAAAAAAAGCGTAGCAAAACACAAGTCACCAAATTAAAGTCGACGGAAGGCGATAAGTTAACAGAAGAGGCGAACATCGCAGAAAGGTTTAAACAATTCTATGCTGAGCTATACACTTCCCGCTCCACCGGCACGGGGGGTGAAATCTTTGACTATCTCGAACATATTAAATTACCATTTCTCACTAATACACACCGCGAGTTTTTCATGAGGTCTATAGAAAAAGACGAAATACAACTGGCCCTGTCGGATATGAAAGCCTCGAGTGCCCCAGGAGTAGATGGCCTCACAGTAGCTTTCTATAAGGCATTCTTGGATATTCTACTCCCATACCTTTCCGCGCTGTTTGATGACATGTGCGTCTCGGGCACAATGCCACCTACGATGCGGGATGCAAATATAGTTGCCATACCTAAGCTGGGCAAGCCGCTGGATGAGTGTGGTTCTTATCGCCCACTCTCCCCGCTCAATGTTGACACCAAACTATTTGCTAAGATCCTAGCTAATCGATTGGTTCCTCTGGCTCTGACACTGGTTGCCCCGGAACAGGCTGGGTTCATCCCGGACAGGAACCTCACCTACAATCTCCGCACAGGAACCTCACCTACAATCTCCGCACAGTCTTTGGGTCGCTACAGCATGTCCGGCAGGACACTAAGGCGGTCGCGGTCTTCCTGGACATGGAGAAGGCCTTTGACTCAGTCGAATGGCCCTTTATGCGTCAAGTGCTAACTAGAATGGGATTAAGGACAGTCCCTATGCTAGAATAAAAATGGGAAATTTGGTGACGGACCCCATTGCCATTACCAGAGGAACGAGACAAGGATGTCCGCTGTCTCCCCTATTATACGCATTCGTGACAGAGCCCCTGGCCTGCGTGCTGAGAGAGTACCACAGCCACAAAGGCGTTCGATTTCCAAATTATGAGCTCATGGTGTCCATCTATGCGGACGACACCCTACTTTACGTCCGTCACCCACAAAATAACCTATCTTCAGTTTTAAGGGAGGTGGTGCACTTTGGAGTGCTGTCGGGTCTACGGGTTAACTGGCCTAAGTCCATTTTTTCCCACTCACACTGCCACAACGCCCTTCGAACTGGACTACCCATTACAATGATCCACGGAGGCGATACGCTATTTGGGCATCCAGATACATTCTGATTCGGGGACGATATTTAGGGAAAATTATGGTGCTGCTGTCAGCAGGCTGAAAGATGATGTCGAAACTTGGATCAAATTACCCTTGTTTCTCCTAGTTAGGATATCAATCATGAAAATGGTGGTGCTGCCCTGGTTCCTGTTCCTCTTCACAAATATCCACATGATTTTGCCTAGCTCCTTCACTACATCGCTGATAAGACTGGCCTGGGCGGGCAAGCAACCGCGGGTTAAATGGCGAATACTTACTTTACCATATCATATGGGGGGGCTAGGCGCGCCAGATTTAAATTTATATTATAGAGCGGCGCAAAGCACTCAAGGGTACTACTGGATGCATGGCTCGCCGGACGTCCCACACCTTCGCATAGAAACGATCGTCGCAGACCCGCTGCCTCTGCCGGCCTTGCTTTTCGAATCCCCAGATCGCAGAACTGGGATACTGGATTCTATTAATTCGACTCGCCACGCCTGGCACCATTTACTCCAACTACAAGCAGGAGCTTACCTGTACTCCCCGGCTATGCCCATTGAATGGACTCGTTGGCTCCCCCATGCAGAGATAAAGGGGTTCTCGAGCGCTGAGCTCATTAAACATCCTGACCGCTGTTGATGTCTTCCACGGCGGTGTAGTTTATAAATGGGAGGAGCTAGTGGGCCGGGCTACCACTACCACTCCGCTGCAACAGTTCCAGTTCCATAACACGCGACATGCACTACATGACACGCTCGGGGAAGACCTCCAAGAACCCCCGGAGTTGAGGCAACTGACCAACACCATCAAAGCTAACACTCCTCGCAAGATTGTCTACATAACATTTATAAGCTCTCCATGTCCCATTTTTTTTTTTTTTTTATATCTTTATTGGTCTTTTCATATTTTTCCATTTTCTTATATTACATGGCAAAACAGAAATGTCAAGAGCATTATTCCATCCGCATATTACAATATTGCAGCAGTACTATTGTGAATCAACTACTCATGTTACAGCAGAGTGTTTTCCAATTTGTGATAAAACACCAACTTATTATCAACAGACGTCTCTTATAGCGTCTTTGTGATTGCCTGCCCTTGTCAAGAATTCCTGTCATGCGAGGGGAGGAAAACGGTAACCAGCGAAAACGGACTACATCTCCCAGGATGCTTAGCGGTTGTGAGGTTATGTAAACAGGAGAGCTGTTACATAACTCAAGGAAAACACGCCCTTATGTAAACAGGAGAGCTGTTACATAACTCAAGGAAAACACGCCCTTATGTATACAGGAGAGCTGTTACATAACTCAAGGAAAACACGCCCTTATGTAAACAGGAGAGCTGTTACATAACTCAAGGAAAACACGCCCTATAAAGGGAGGAACCGGGAGGTACAACGCTGTCGGATATTGTGTTTACACCGACGTACCTGCTTAGTGAAGAGCAGTGTTCCGGAGTGGTGCTCCAGTAAGGCAAGAACGGAGGTAGGTCGAGTCGTTACTCCCTGGGCCGTGTCTTGCCCCATCGTCACCTGTGAAGGACCCGGAAGCTCTACCGGATAACCATTGAGCTTCGCTTTTTGACTCGGCTGAGTCAAAGCGCAGTGGCGCTTTTGCTGGTTGGAGTCGTAACTCCCAGCCCGACCAGAGATACAGGGACTGCCAGCTGTAACGCACACCAGGAGGTGTTTGCCACGTTACAGACTCGGAAGTCCACAGGATCGATCGAGCGGCTGCTCTCGGTTCAGTCTTCTTTGCTTGTGATTGGGGTATCGGTGACGCATCACCAGGAGGTGACTCCGCGTCCCGGTGCAGTCTGAGGAAGAGGTTGAGCGGCTGCTCCCTTCAGGTAGAGACCCCGGCTGGGTGTTTCCCTGACTCCTCGATTCTCCCCAACACTCTTCGTGCCCCTCACAGCCTACCGATTGGCATTGTCGGCCATTTCATTTCTGCCCTCTGTTGGCATACGCCGGGATCGGCGTATATGCAGAGGACGGTTAGGACCATCCGTGCTGTGGGCTGGTAACGTACTTAGCCTGGAGGATTCCAGGGACTATAACCTTTGTTTATTCCTTGTATTATTTTTGCCTTCATTAAAATAACTAAACCTTCACAAGTGGTTGCGTTCTCATTATCGTGTCTGTTAAACGATCCTGAGACGTTCAGGGCGTTACAGCCCTCCACACCTTCCCACAGTGTCCAATTGCCTATGAAGATTAAATTGACAAAGAGAAGAGAAAATTCGCCAAGACCACATGGTAGCATTGCTTGTATCATTGAAGTCATTTGTGTCTAACTGCCATAACATTAGCAGACGTTGGAGACAGTCTCATTTGGCCAGTTCAATAGGCCGATGTGAGGGTTTTTCCAAAGAAAAAGGCATAAGGATAAAAGTAAAATGCACCAATAAAGTATACATTATCAATATAACAATTTTTAACGATGTGTTTAAAGGGATGCCATCTAGAAACAATTAAGATAACCATTACATTACGGAGTGTGGAACTGTATAGTGTGTGAGTTATAACATGACAATACACTAGGGTGGAACTCGGACTCTTGTGGATGTTGGGGGTTAGTTTCATGAATTTAGGTGCCGGGGCAAGAGGGAGCAGGGGCTCTGCTACATCAGGCCCTCTCTAGGAGGTGACATCTAATGGGGTGCGATTGTCTGCTGCCACCATCCTGCCCCCGCCTCCTGGGACCTTCGGCATGTGCATTATGTACCAGATAGTTGGGTGTCATCGCCCTCCCAGTTTACTTAATTGCTGAAGGCTGTAAGTATGGTGTCCCATTGCAGCGCTATGGGATATTTCCAGAGCCCCGCCGTTTCCTCCCTGTGCAGTGCTGTACTCTCTGCCTGTGCCCATATCTTAAGTGATCTTGTCCAGCTGATCATCTCTGGGGGGTCTGCCTGCTTCCACCGTTTTGTAATTAAGCGCTTGGCAACTATTAGTCCCAAGTATCTGAATCGTGATATAACTCTATTTTTCTTGGACCTGACATAGACCCCTAAAATGCAGAGTTCCCATGTGGGCGGCAAGGATGTGTCGGGACAGAGCACCAATGCTGCAGCAACTTCTCGCCAGTAAATTTGGAGGAAGTCGCAGGACCATAGCATGTGGAGCAGATCCGCGTCGAGCTGCCGACAACGTGGACATTCAGATAAGGCAATATTAAAATATCCGTTTATTTTGTCAGGAGAGAGATACGCCATTTGTATTATGTGTGTTTGTATTGACTTGAATTTAGAGCTTCTTGGTATATAAGTAGCACCAGCTAAGATGGCGGCCCATTCCTTGTCTGTCCAGGGTCGGCCCCTGTCAGCTTGGGTGCGGAGTGGCAACATTGGTTTCAGCATGTGCGTGAGTAAGGCCGTCACCAGCCAGTGTACTATGTGAGAACCCGCTCCCATTACGTGTAGATATTGCAGCAGGTGTGTCGGTGGCTCGGATGTTAAATCTCCTAGAAGGGCCGAAAGAGCTCTTATGAGAGAGGTATGTAGGAGGAATTGTCCAGCAGGCAGGTCAGTGTCCTCCGCCAATGCCTCAAATGTATAAGCTCTCCAAGTCCCATAGGGAAAATCATTACACCAAAGCCAGGCTGGGCTGGCAACAGGACCTACAGCAGATTATAGATGACCCCATGTGGACCTACTGCTGTACTAGTACTAGGCGTATTTCCTTAAATGGCAGACACAGGCTGATCCATTTTAAATATTTAAATAGAGTATACTACACGCCAGAGAGGTTGCATAGATATGGGTTGAGGGATAGCCCGGCCTGTGAAAGGTGCAATGCACAGACCGCGGACTTCCTACATCTAGCCTGGCCCTGCCTGGGGGTTCATAAATTTTGGGAATCCGTCTTCACTGAATTGGGTAAAATAGTTGACTTGTTGTTACCCCTGAATCCTCATCTGGCCCTTCTGGGATATTCCAAGCAGACACCCAAGACTATAAGGAGGCTAGTAGATATGGGGCTACTCATGGTGAGGTGCAGGGTGGCTATTAGCTGGTCTAGAGGCCCTACACCTACTTTAACACAGTGGTCACACGACATGCTGTACTGCAGTACGCAAACTGAAAATTTCAGCGAATTACTTGCCCCCCACCCCCCCGGAATCGTCCCGAGAACTTCTGGGGGCTATACACGACATATATGTCCACTAGAGGTACAGACACGAACGATATGGGTGACAACGCGCAAGATAGCAATAACCCTACTCCTGCCCGATGACTTGCTTGCTGTTATACATCTTTGACTGCTCCAGCTTAGTTAACACCTAGCAATAGACCCACTGCTCCGGATACAATACACATGCACGGATGGGAGGGACTGCGTACCCAACATTAGTTAATACATGGGTATTCCACCATAGTGTTACATTTGTTTGCAAATGTTCTGTATGTATTTCTTTTTCCGGTCAGGGATTGACTGCTATATGCTTTATATGTAATGGTTCTGAAGTCACCTTGTGCACAAAGATTGTTTTATACTTTTTTCTTTTTTTTAAATAAAAATATAATTAATAATAAATGTCATCATAGTAATTAATAAAGGGTATCCCTTTGTTAGGCAGAGGTCATCGGGCTCTGGAACCTCTGACTTAGTATCTAGAATCCCTAGTGATGACGAGGGCCTTGGCATAAAAACATCCTATTTCTTGCTTTGCCCTTTCTGCTGCTGGTGGTCGGATATTTGGTCTATTTTGTTCCGAAGTCCAAATCGCAGTTTGCATTTGCATAGAACTCGAGACTCTTGGCTGGCTCAGGTTTGGGTACTGGGTAAGCAGTCTTAGGCAGTGTACAAAGGCACTGTAGGAAAGTGGCTCTGTATATACTGTTCCCAAATAGGTACAGTGTGTACAGAGTCCAAAGTCCCCAGAGGTTTGGCAGAGGCTAACGTTAGATGTAACCTTACTCTCTAAAGTGGTAGCTTGGTCGAGCAGTAAGGCAGTAGCAGAGGACAGTGTAAAGCATTTGTTGCACACACTCAGCCAGCAAATGGTCTCACACACTCAAGAACTGAACTCTAGGCCAATGGTTTGTATAAAAAATATATATGCTGGTTTTATTTTAGAACCAACAATAGGTATTAAAATATACTTTCTCAGAATGAGATGCTTTATATAAATACTTTTGCAATATGAAATTGACTTTTGTAGAAAGTTACAAGTGGTTGCAATAGGCAACACAATTCTAAACACAATAATGCATTGAGTTCAATGGAAGTATCAAGTTATTTGCCACAGATTACTTTTAGGATTACTTTTGGAATTCCAGTACTGGGTCCTAGATTCAGTCCTGGGTCAGTACTTGGAATCAAGTGATAAAAGTCGACTTAATTACTGTGATGATTTTTAGACAATATTTTGCTATTTTAAAAGATGACACATAAAATATTTATTAGAAAACAGTCAATGTTTCTCTATGGCAGAAAATTCAAGTTGCAGGTATAGTATGTTCTCGTTACTTTTGTAATCCAGTACTGGGTGCCTAGACTCAGTACTGGGACCTTTATCCAAAACAGGTAAGTAATTACGTTTTCAGATATTATACGATTTTTAAAGAATATTTAAAGATTGCAGAAATTGACACAGAAGAAATTTCACAGAAAAACAGTCAATGATTTCCTATGGGAGAAAATTGGGTTACTGGTAAGTACAGTTGTAAGTATTTTTCAGAGTCAGTGCTGGGCACCAAGAGTTCATCTAAGAGCAGGTGAGTATTTTCGTTTCCGTTACTCGGCTGATTTTTGGTGAATATTTTAAGTTTTGAAAAGTCCACACTTAGAAGAAAGTTCAGGAAAAGCCCGTCAATGTTACCCTATGGAGAAAATTGAGTTATCGGTTTAAAGGTAAGTACTCGACTAGCAGAGTTAAGGTTCTGGGCATAGACTCCGGGGTCTCCCAGGATCAGGTAGGTACAGTTGGCTCACCCTCAGCGGCACAAGGGCGGCCGGGTGCAGAAAGAGTTAGGCACAATGTTATCCTATGAGAGATAGGGGGGCCTTGGTTGGTGGCTGCTGACTAGCAGGCCACGCGGCTGTGGGAGCTGGGCTCCTGGTCACTTACTCAGGGCAAGTGGGGAAGTAGATTGGTGTAGAGGTTGCACTGCCAGGGCCACTCGGGCAGCTGGGTGCAGGGTGCTTTTGAGCCTTCGGCGCTCAATTGATTTCAATGGGAAATCTCCGGTTTAGAAAAAGACTGCAAGCTCGGGGACGAGGATTCTTCAGGTGCCACCACCACTTCGAGAGGTAAGTTGGGTAGTTGGAGGAAAGGTAGGTACCCCGGCATTGGGCACAGGGGGCCGCGGGGCGCCGGGGTGCCTTTTGGTGTTGGGAAATCTTACCCTCTGTTGATCGCGGTTGGGGGGGGGGCACCTTGTTCTGAGGCTGCAGGCTTCTTCAGGAGTGTCGAGGGAGGTCCTTGGGTGCCAGACTCAGGGTCACAGTCGCCGTGGGGTCATCCTCGTGGTCTTTGTTCACTCCGGCACAGGCCAGGCTTGGCTGATGCAGAGTGTGCTGGGTTTGCGGTTCCGGGCTGCTGCCAGGGATTAGAAGTAGATTTTGAGTACAGCCTCTACTCATGGGAGTCCCAGGGGTTTAGAGTCAAAAGGTAGCCATGTCCTCTGGGGGTTTGTGAGGTTGCTGGCCACAAGAGATGCCGGGTTGGAGCAGGAGCAGGTTCGAGGGTCGACAGGTCGGTAGGGCTGGGGCCGAAGCAGTTGGTGTCTTCCTCTTCTTAGCAGCTGCAGGGCAGGTCTTCTTTCTTCTAGCTCTTCTTCGGATTTTGGAATCTGGGGAAGGAAGGTTCAGGGTGCCCCTAAATACTAGATTTAGATGCGTTACAGGTAGGTGAAGGGCAGGGACCAATGGGTCCCTGTCCTTGGGTGGGTACACCCACTATCCTGCCTCTCTCCTGTGGGAGGGGGGCAATAGCCTACTCCTGATAGGGTAGGGCTTCCCATCTTCAAGATGGCGAGAGCCCGGGGATGTGCTTCACCTCGCCTCCCCCACCTGAGGGGTGGGGTTGGCAGGCTGGCACATCCCCTGTCCTTATTTGGGGTTTCCGGCCAAGCTTCCCGCCAGAGTGGGGGGTTGCAGTGGCCTGGGGAAGCTCACAAGGGCGGCATGCCTTTGAAGCTTCCCCCTGCCCATCCTGGGGGAGGAGATTTAGCACCTCACCCAGGATGTGCATTGTTGCAGGCCCAGGAGAGCAGAGGCTCTCCTACCCAGGGGACCAGCATCATGTCTGCTGTGTGGCAGCCTCAGAACAGACGTGGTTTGTAGGTTAGATTTTAGGGGGCATCTCTAAGATGCCCTCTGGGGTGCTTGGTACATTAAATCCCACACTGGCATCCGTGTGGGTTTATTGTGCTGAGAAGTTTGATACCAAACTTCTCAGTCTTCAGTGTTGCCATTATGGTGCTGTGGAGTTCGTGTTTGACGAGCTCTCAGCACCATGTACTCTTAAATGGCAGCACTGCACTTACAGTGCCCAGGGATGGACCTGGGTACTGTAGAAGCACAGGGCTCCTGCTCCTGTGCCCACACTATTGGCATAGGGCACCCAGCTAGAGGGGTGGCTGATGTATGCCATGGCAGTGTTGGTGATGGGCATGGCACACAGGGATGTGTGCCATGTCGACTCTTTGTTTTGTCTTGCACCCAGACACTCAGCCTGCAAGGGCAGTGTGTGTGTGTGTAAGGGTACAGGGCCTCTAAGGGTGGCACAATGAGTGCTGCAGCCCTTAGAGGCCTTCCCTGGTCACAAGGCCCTGGGTACCTAGGGTACCATTTACCAGGGGCTGACATGTGGCCATGGTTTGCCAATTTGTGTTTTGTGTTTTTAGGGAAGGAACATAGGCCCTGGGTACCTGATTGGCAGTAGTCCAGGGTACACTCAGTCAAAGTACATTTTAGCAATTCAGCAAAAAGTGGGGGCATACCATGCAAGAAAGATGGCACTTTCTCACACCGTGCACCCGACCTCCCTCATGCCACTGATGGTGTACTGTTGGTGCTGCTTTGGACCTCGCCCAACACTTACCTTAACTGCTGGAGATTGGTCCCGTAAGTCGCTGTACTATACCTGTTTTCTGCAATGTCTTCCTATGGAGGGAAGAACAAGTTCTGCACTCAAAAACTGCACTGTATCCACTTTTTGAACTGAAAAGAATTCATATTTAAAAACGTACTTACCTGAACGATGTTTGTCTGATGCTTAAACATAAAAATACTTGCTATTTTTATAAATTGGTGTGGATCTCCTTCTTGAGTCACACGTTTCATTTATTGATCATTGTGTGTATTTGCAGATGTCTTGCACTCCTCTATGTTAAGCTTAAGGCTGCTTGACCACACTACACCTAATAGGGCACGTAAGGATTGCCAGACCAAGCCCCTGTCGACTTATAAGGGAACCCCTGGACTCTTTACACGGTATATCAGATTGATATATCACATAAAGAGCCAGCTTCCTACAGGGAACAAGCGGGAAGCCTAGGATACATACTCCTATATTAAACCAATATTACAAAAGGGTATCCTAAGTAAAGGGGAAGATTAGTTGTCACAAGTCCACAACTTTTTTTGTTTGTTTGTTAGATCCTCATACACCCTATTGGTATCATGTTTCATCATCAGATCTCATCCTGGTCCCTAAAAATCAGGATGGTCTCTATTCTAGGGAGCACTTTCAATATTTTCCTGCTGGGGTTCTCTACAATAAAAGTACCTTGGAACAACTAGGTATCCCTTTATTCGCAATATTCCTGTAACTACGAAAAAGTGCATCAAAATTCTAAGGTAAAGGTGCTAGTGGAAGTAATTGTTTACTTTTGTAGCATAAAAGCCTGATAATTCAGAGTCACAAGATGAGTGCATTGGGGGAAAAGGCGAACCAGCCCGTTGCATGCTATATATGTTTGTATTTGCGTGTATGTCCAGACTGAATTAGAGTCAAGTTGACGAATATTTCAAATTGACATTACACCAGGGCATTGCATTGATTTAGTCCTGATGAAAGTCCTAGATCCTTTGGCCTTATTTCTTAGGGCTGAAACATGTTGACCTTTATATAGTGTGTAGGACAAGACCCCGAACCTTACAACTTTTAACCCTCAGCTGTTTGCAGCTCGCACTCCGGCAGTCTTGTCATCTAGAGATCGGTGGAAATTCCAAACAACCACAGAAAATTGGTGTGAAAGGAAGCTCTGACCCTCAGAGACCTACCACCTGCAGAGGCATCGTGGCTACTGCAATAGTTTTGCTCCGTCCGTTCCACTGACAACCTCAGACCCATGTACAATGGGGACAATGGCCAACAACAGAACTCAGGAGGAAAACGACTGCTCCAGAACACGTCAAACTCCACCACCATAAATCTTAGAAGGTGATTCAGTATGCCATCCAAAACTGAAACTTTTTAATGCACATATCATTAAGAAGCAACACTAGATAATTCAATATATCTCAGATACCACCCTCAAAATTCCCCTATTGAAATCATTACAGAACAATCATCCAACTCCAAATGACTACTTTTTATTAGTAATGCCCTTCCAAGCCATCACATCCCCATGCAAGTACCCTACACTCTAGTTTTTCTATAAGGAACAATTTTGGTGGGACCTTCTCTCCTCATTGCATAAAGTTCTGGCATGTGATTCCTACACCTGATCACAAGTCATGAATAAACATGACATTTACGTTTCTACCTCTCACCACACTTCAAAGCCAACTACAAAGAAATGTCAGAGTAAGCAAACATCCCTTAACATGCAAAGTGAATCAAAGACTTGAAGTGAACTGGCATTGAGTACCAAGACAGATAAATAATAGTTTGCCAAGCCTTTCACTTCTAAACCTGACCACGTGTTTGCAATTCTTCCCAGCACACCTCATCTCTAAGTTACACCCCTGTTTTCCATGATTAGGTCATCTATGTAAGATGTCCTTTTTTCATCAATCTACGTTTTTGATGTTGTATGATAAATTAAAGATGTTAAATTGCAACAAACATAATTTGCGTGGAAAAACTGCCACTTTAGGTCAAACGCAAATTCAAGAATTTGTAGAAGAACCTTGGTGTCATGGCAACACAGAGTGAGCTTGTAACCCTTTGAACAGCTTGGGGTAGATTATTCTTAATGCTCAACTCTTATTAAAAATGTGCAATACACAAGAAAATATGCTGCAGGTTCAGCCTGATTAAAATATTGATTTGGAGGAAACATTTTAAGTTGTGCAATATATTTTGAGGGAGTGTTTCTGAATAATTAGTACAGAACAGTTTAAGAAGAAAAAGAAAATGTTCCCATCTACTTTACCGGCTTCGCATTCATGAGTTCCCTGGTGTACAAATACAGAGAGAGACAATACTAACATGGATTACTTTCCAATTTCTTCTGGAAAACGCAAAAGATCTTGGGATTTTGTCTGAGGTTTTGTGGTACCCTTCTTATTTGTCAGAAAGCCTGAGCATTATCACACATGAAAAGATATCACGTGATCCCAGTCTGCAGCTTTGGTCATAAATAAAGAGCACACACCTGGGAACTTCAGAGCATTCCAGATGACGACGGTGTTGTCCACACTGCAGGATGCCAGCCAAGCGTCATGGGGCGACCAGGCCACGTCCATCACATCTACGGTTAAGAAAAACAAATGATAAGCCAGATCCAGCAGCTTCTACTTTGCCGCTCATTCTGCAACTACATGATGGGATTCATGGGCAGTAACAGGTACATCAGCTACAGAGTAAGGTGGTCTGCAGAGAGTGAGCTCCATGAAGCATTTCAATTATTCCATATAAATCTGAGAATTGAAGAGAGGAAAGAAGAAGCCCATTCAGTATAGAGCGACGAGGTGTACCAGCAGTAAATCAGTCATATTCTTAGCTAGCCACACAGCCCTACCGAGCTACATTATTGTGACTTTGATAACTACAGGATATTTCCCAATCTTCAAATATGTCAATGAATCTCAATACCAATATTATGCAAAACTCCCTCCAGTCTCATCCTTTCAGACAGTTATACTGATGCCTGTGTAAGATGAATTACCAGCTGTTCTACAGCTCTGGCAATGTTCTCAGTCATTACCAGTACAGCACCAGCTCATAAGCAAGGCTCCGATCTCCCGAAGTGCACCAAACCATGCAACACACACTTCTACCAATGAACCTCAGTCTTTCCCAGAAACACCCGGAATGTCCACCACACAACTCTGTAGGCGATACTGAATAATCGAAACCAGGATATAAAACACATCGAAAATTAAATGACAATTAAATGTACATCTTTTAAGCATGTCTACTGAATCCAAACAGAACAGATGCTCTGCCAAGCATGGGCATTTAAGAGAAATGTTGTAACTAGTTAAGCTGGCACATGTCATAGACCAATGCCAACTTCAGTGAAAGCTCTGAAGCGGAGTTGCAGAGCATAAGTCACTGACTTGTGCTGACCTAACGGCTTCCTTTATTAAAAAAATAAGACGATAAAACAAAGGCATTATAATGTGAAAAACTTGGTTTTGCGCTACTTTGATGAGAAGTTTACATTGTGCAGCCTCTGCCTCTTATCCTGGACTTACCCCCAGTATGACTCCGGAGAATAGACACACACCGCCACTGCTCCACATTTGCAAGTTTGTTGCTGGATCCAAACACAGTACTTGGTCCAATGTACCTGCGCAAAGCAAGGAAACGTTTCAGGGTAAGCTCGAGTCTGTGGGTCATAGCTCCCATCAGTTTATCTGCCGCTCTTTCGTAATAATATAATAATAATACATAAATACACATGCTGCATACAGGTAATTTATCGGGCGCTGATCTAATGATGACAGACTTGTGTACTATCTCTAAAAGGTGTTTGCCTTTATGCTGTAAAAGACACAATGTGCCAAACAGAGGTCTGTGGAGACGCAGTTCTGCAGTAAAGTGTGGCAAACATGAAGTGGGTATTGGAAATTATGATATCTACTCCTCTGGAGGATTGCAAAATGTTTCACAGAATATGTATTATTATTACTGGTGGTTTTATAAAGCACTCTGTGCCAGATGTATCAATATTACGAATAGCGATTACCTAATTGAGATTTTCTGCGAATTACAATTTGGAAATTGCTATTCCTAATGTATGACACTCAAACTTTCATTTAGAGATTTCAAGTTTTGTTGCAAATCAACCTACCACATGAATATTAAGGAGGTAGGTCGCAATTTGCGGCCCATTAGGAATCAACACCATCACAGGGATGGTGGCCTGCTGAGGTCATAACACCCCCATGTCTGGGACTACTTTTAAATAAAGCATTTTGTTTTAAATGCAACCGGTTTTCCTTAAAAGAAAACGGGATGTGCTTAAAAGGCAACATTGCTTTTTCTTTAATTCTAATTGTTTAAGACACAGTGGTCCTGTGGACCACTGCCTTCTTTTACACCAACTTTTTATTTACATTCACAATTAGAAAGGGGTCGCGAGGGGACCCCTTCCCATTTACAAATGCATTACCCCTACACTTCAGTAGTCAGTAAATTATAAATGTTTTGCGACTGGAATTTGGTCGCAAAACAATAATACATACTGTTCCAATTTGGTATTTGGTCACAAACCAAAATTGCGATTCCGAAACGTGCTATCGAATCGCAGTTTGAGTTTTTTACATACCAAAATGCTTTTTTTGCTCCTGTAAGCACGCGGATTCTTTTGCAACCGAAAAAGAGCTTGATGCATGTAGTTCTCCGTTACCTTACTTGGCATCACGGCGCAAATCAAAACCTGTACAAAACTAAAATGAGTTATTTATTTTTTTTAACAGTCATGTTTTCAACGCTTTCCTAAAGGAAATACGTTTTTGAATAAGTAGTCATGTTTGAGGAAGCATGTTCCAAAGTTTGGGCGCAGCAAAGGAAAATGTACGATCATGCTTCTTGTTTTGCTAGAACACAAGTTCTGTGGAGAATTGTATGGAATTATTGTTCTATGGAAGAATGATGGGCTTTTATGATGCAAAACCTAATAATAGATAGATGGTCTTTTTAATTTCAACCTTTTCTCGATAGGCCAGGGTAGCTGTCTGAAATAGTCCACTTAGGGAGTCCCAAAATAATTCTGGCAGGCAGGTTTTATATTGCTCATTAAAGTAATCTGAACGTGAGCCAATCATGGCAGGAATGGCCAGGAAGTTGTGGTCCAAAGAGAACAGGAAGGATATTCCAACATACTTTCAGATGAAGAAAAACAACTAATGACAATGTCATTATCGGAGCAGATCTGTCTAGTTTATTGCCAAAGATGAAGCATAGAGTATCTGCTGATGGGGAGACACTGTGTTGCTCAGTACCTTGGTAACCAATCAGTTTACATATATGGTACACTTAAGGTTCTGTCTGAAGTATTTAAAAAACATTTAAACATTTCTGGAGATAGCATTAATCCTACCTGCAAGATATCCCCAGACGACCCAACCCCGTTAATGGCACACCTCAACTTCCAACTCCACACAGACGGAAGAAGTACCATTAGAAGGCACCCTTGCCTACAGACCACCAGGGCCATGCCCCAGATTCTGAACAGCTATCCCGTACCGCATCGCCCCGTCCGCAATCTACTCTGACCACTACAACTTCCTAGGGGACCTCAACTTCCACCTCAATGACCCCGGCGACGGCAACACTATTGACCTCCTGGAGAGCATGAGAACATCTGCCTCAAACAGCTCATCACAGACCCTACCCACATCAAAGGACATAAGCTAGACCCCATCTCCACCTCCAGCAACAGAGTCAGGTATAACCACACCACACAACTCAACTGGTCCGAACCCTATAGCGTCCACTTCACCTTCTCAGGACCCACCTACTCCAGCTCCATGCTTATCAGATTCATGCACAGAGACTGGAGAAAGTATTAGAAGACCAGTGGGACTATGCTCTCGGCTCCCACCTACCAGATCCTGCACAAGACCTAGAACAAGCAGCAAAACACTTTTCACCGTGGATCACAGAATGCACCAGCACTGTCACTCCTGCAAGCTGGTTCACTAAGGAGCTGCACTCCACCAAAAGCAACTACCGGCAACTAGAAAGGAAGTTGTGCATCAGCAAAAAGACAGAAGACCACACCGCTTTCAGGACCGCTCTCAACCAGTACCAGTGCCTCCTGAATAACACTAAGAAGAATGCCCTAGCAGACCACATCAAAGCTAGCGCAAACCACAACAAGGAACTCTTCACCATCATGAGGGAGTTCTCCAATCGAGCATCCACCGAGAACGACTTTATAACCTCCCAGGAACTGTGCAACAACCTTGCTGACTGACTTCTTCCACAGCAAGATCTCTGGCATCTATGAAAACTTAAAACGCCAAGCCTCCACTACCGATGGCATCAACCAGCTCACACCCACGAACACAAACACCGACCTCCTGCCCATCCACTGAGACTTCTTCACCCACGCAAGATATCATCTCTACCATGAACTACGTGCACTTTGCAGCACCCATGGGCCCTTGCCCCCACATCTTCAACCTTGGATACAAGACAACCAGCGATGAGCTCAGGAAGGTCCTTGAACACCTCCATCACTGCAGCCTCCTTCATGAAGAACTGGAAACACATGGGTGAGGCTTCTCCTGAAAAACCGTATCCGCCGATCCAGCCGAACTAAAGAACTACTGGCCCCTTTTGCTGCGCCCCTATCCAGCTAAAGTCCTCAAGAAAGCGATCAACCAGCAACTCACCCAACCCCTAGAAGACCACAACCTCCTGAACCACTCCCAATCCAGATTTCAAGCTAAAACAGCCATGAGACAGCTCTGATCACAGCCACCGACATCTGAGCCTTCCTGGACTACAGACAAATGGCAGCCCGCATCCTCCTCTATCTGTCTGCTGCGTTTGACACCATCTTCCATCACATCCGGATCAACAGACCACCACATTGGGATCCAGGGAGACACACTCAAATGGACACCTCACCGGCAGAACCCAAAGGATCTGTCTCCCATCATCCACCTCCAAGCCCAAGAAGATCATCTGCGGAGTCCCCCAAGTATCGTCCCTTAGCCCCACCCTCTTCAACACTTACATGACCCCCTGGTTGACACGGTCAGATCGCACAGACTCAACATCATCTCCTACGCCGATGAGGCCCAGCTCATCCTCTCACTATCCGAATACCCCTTCACCACCAAAGCCAATTTCAACAGATGCTTGATGAACATGGCAGACAGGATGAAGAACAACTGCCTGAAGCTCAACACGGACAAGACAGAAGTTCTCAACTTTGGGAGCAACTCTTGCATTGCAACGACAGGTGGTGCCCTGTGGAACTCAGCAAACCTCCCGCCCCAACAGACCACGCCTGCAACCTCGGCATCATCCTGGATAGCAAGCTATCCAAGAAGAAACAAGTCACCGCAATTCTATCCGCCTGCTTCCACACCCTTCGCATGCTCCGCAAGATCTTCAGGTGGCTCCCAGTCAACACCAGAAGGACTATCACTCAGGCACTCATTACCAGCAGACTGAACTATGTAAACACACTACGGAGGAATCACTGCATGCCTCCTGTAGAGACTCCAGACAATACAAAACTCAGTAGCAAGATTCATCCTCGTCCTCCCCAAAAGGATGCTTATCACACCCCATCTCAAGAAACTACTCAAGCTCCCGATTCAGAAGAGGTGCCAGTTCAAGATGCTAACCCATGCCTACAAAGCACTGCACAAAGAAGGACTAGCATACATCAACAGGTGCATGACCCACCAATCGACAGTACACCTTCAGTCCTCCTCCCTCTCCCACGGATACGCAGAACCAACAGCGGAGGACGGTCCTTCTCGCACCTGGCAGCCGAACCGTGAAACAACCCCCCCTGCACCTCAGAACCGCACCATCATTCCAGCAATTCAGGAAAGAACTCAAGACCCGGCTGTTTGAATGATCAAACTGCCACCAGGCAGGCAACATCTACAGCGCCTAGAGACTCTCACAGGCGATTTGCCATGCTCTACAAATGTCTAATTGATTGATTTTCGTATTGTTCCATATCAAATACATTAAATGTACAAATACATATAGCACACATGCAATGTGACAAAGGATATAATATTAAAAGCAACAAACAATTTCTCATTCAAGATTACCACAATTTCTCAAATAACTTGGCTACTGTTCGCTAACCAGCATTCCACTCTCTCCAGGGCACTGACAAAATGTCTCCCGACCAGATGGTAACTAGTCCAGGTTTTGTTTTATAGTGTTGATGTTTCGACTCCCTGGTTCAGACTGTGTACTTTAATGCATATACTGGGGTCTTCCTCAGGACCAACATAAAAGGCAAGCCATCCCAAAATAATGGTAACAAATGCATGCACCAACAGACAGTCTCGCAAAAATAATTACTTATCACCAATTCTAACTTTTACAGGTCAAGCAGGCTTTATGTAGATGAAGAAAAAATACTTCTAGTGCGTCCTATCTTGATGGCTGAATCACAAAGGGACTGTGAACGTGCTCTCTTCGCGGCTCACTTTCATCTAAACGTCGACTCTATAAAAGAAAACTTGGACTACCTACCATCGGGTTAGGAGACATTTTATGTCAGTACCCCCGAGAGAGTGGAATGCTGGTTAAAGAACAGTAGCAAAGTTATTTGAATAATTGTGGAAATCTTGATTAAGAAATAGTTTGTTGCTTTTAATATCACTTTGCACGAGCACTATATGTAGCAGTATTACCTCAGCACATACTGCCTTTGAGAAAAGTTATTTGCAAACTTCATTGTTACATTAATGACAGTATTTTCAGAATGAATTGAACAATACTAACATTGAGCATGGTGGTCTTTATTTGTACATTAAATGTATTAGCTATGTAACAATACAAAGATCGGATTAATGCTCTCAATAAATAATTAATTAAAAAAAATATATATATTCTGATAGAACCATATGTGCTTATACTGAAAGATGAAGCAAAAGCAACGCAGATTGTCCAAAGTTGTGGGTTAGTCGCCTAACCCAGATGGCCACCAGTCATTAGACGTGCAAGCCTTTAAAGATCAAGAGCCATCAGCAATTAAAACCTCGTCTTGTCCGAGTTAGGATTAAGAACGTTTTTCTGCAGTCTTCATGCAATTGAGAACGTCTAAGTTTTGAGGTTGGCTTGATTCGAGCTACGTGCTCCATCGAGTCTGAACATAATTGCGAATCATCTGCATATGACATTATTTCTAGATTAAAGGACCGTACCAAGTTAATGAGAGGGGCCACATAGTTGATCAGCTTGGCTGCATTCCTGAACACCAGACATGAGACAGGAGTGTCTTTTAACTCGAGGAGAAGGGATGACAGGACGGTATGAAATACTGTGCTGAATGCAGCCGACAAATCTAAGACGTTGAGGGCAGCAACACTTCCACTCATCCTGCACCATCGGAGTCTGATTTATCACATAGACCAATAATGTCCCAATGCCATAGGTTGCCCTAAATCCTGCCTGTTCTTTTTCCAGGGTATTGTTTGATTCTAAAAAAAAATGTTAACTGTTTATTTATTATATTTTTCTGCAAACTTGTCCATAAATCAAAACAGTGAAATTCGGACTGTAATTCTTTGAAACAGAAACACCCAGAGAGGCCTTTTATAAAGTCGAGATCATTAGTGCTTTCTTACAATACGAGAGGGCTACAGAACTGGTAAAGCATATGTTTCTTAATGAAGGCAGCAGAGGAGCCATGGGTTTGATACTCTCATTCGCCTACATAAGAAATCTGCTAAGAACTGTCAGCCATCGTACTAAATCCCAATGTAACAAGGAACTAATGGGAAGACAGGACTTTGTGCTTTTACTTGTTGCAACTATGCAATTCTCAGTTATAATAGAACATTCTGACAATTTGTGTTCCATACAGAGTAGGTTATTGTTTCCTGACCTGATAAGTGTGTGATAGTTAATGGCAAAATTGAAGATCTTGTGGTGCTAGACTCTGATTGGTCATGTGGAAACCTTAGACGTTCTTCATTCGTGTCCCCTTCCTGTGAAGAGTTGAAGTGCGAGTCTGGAAAATGTTGTTTTAATAATGTCCTCACCAGCTGGTGAGTTGATTTGGCGCTCAGCTTCGGTCCCAGAGAGTTTTTCAGCCGACAACCGTGAACTCCCATGGACCTGCCTCCAGGTTTGAACCCTTTGGAGGTGCACTGGATGATTCAATGAGCAGTCGCTGAGCATACGTTCCTTGTTGGTGCACATTTGGGGGGAGGGGGGAATTGGGATGGCAAGTAATTTGGGCCTTTCCAACAATTCGGTTTGTCAGCAATTCTGAGAACCAATTAAATCATGTACTGAGGATGTATTACATAATTATTCAGAAGAGTGGGTCATAATGCATGCAGTCCTGCACATGAAGCATTTTCTAGGACATAAAAGGCATTTAGAGTGAATTTGCTCAAACAAATTAGCCAACAATACACTCATAGCTTGCATTTAATACGCAATTAATATTGTAGAGATCAATTAATAACATAATAAACTGAAAGAAAAGCTTAACAAGGTCTTGATGAACATAGGCCTTTGGAAAGAGGGTGAAGGGCTGGTGGGGAGACCGTGAGAATTGTGTGAGAAGCTCCAAGCCAGGTCTGGAGATGGAGTTACTGTGGTGTGTTACTCTGTACAAGCACTCCATTATTGGGGAACTATAACATGCTTGTGTTCACACCTCGTCTAAGAGGTACCCAACTACGTGCGATTGGAGGCAAGACAGCAGCAACAGAAAAATACACAGCTGTACAGCACTGTACCAACAATAGCATCCAACAACGCAGGAGTTTAGGTCTCTCATTACCAGACATTAGCCCTCATACCATTACCGCATTGTGGATTACCAATAGAGCAATTCAATGCACCACACTCAGGACTAAACAGTTCAAATTGCTTGAAAAAACTTATGTTGGGAACACAAAGCTCCTCAGAGGAGCTGGGTTTCCAGCACTGGGTAGTGTGGATTTGTTATCAAGCAGGGTAAGGTAAGTACAGTTGTTACACCCTGAGCGGCACAGGGGCAGGCGGGTGCAGAGTGAGTTAGGCCCAGTGTTACCCTATGGGAGGCAGGGAGGCCTTGGTTGGTGGCGGCTGACTAGCAGGCCCCGCGGCTGTGGGAGCTGGGCTCCTGGTCACTTGCTCAGGGCAAATGGGGAAGTAGGTAGGAGTAGAAGTTGCACTGCCAGGGCCACTCGGCGGCTGGGTGCAGGGTGCTTTTGAGCCTTCGGGCGCTCAATGGATTTCAATGGGAAAGCTCAAGGACGAACAAAGGCTGCAAGCTCGGGGACGAAGATTCTTCAGGTGCCACCACCACTTCGAGAGGTAAGTTGGGTAGTTGGAGGATAGGTAGGTACACAGGAGTCGGGCACAGGGGGCCGCAGGGCGCCGGGTGCAGGAGTGCCTTTTGATGTCGGGAAATCTTACCCTCTGTTGATCGCGGTTGGGGGGGTCCCTGGTTCTGAGGCTGCATGCGTCAGGAGCGTCGGGTGGGTACTTGGGTGCCGGATTCGGGGTCACAGTCGCTGGGGGGATGTTCTCGGGGTCTTTGTCCACTCCGGCACAGGCCAGGCTTGGCAGGTGCAGAGTGTGCAGGGTTCGCGGTTCCGGGCTGATGCCAGGGGTCAGATACTTGCTTTGAGCAGAGCCACTGCTCGTGGGAGTCCCAGGTGCTCAGAGTCACAAGGTAGCCAGGTCCTCCGGGGTTTGTGAGGATGCTGGCCGTAGGAGGTGCCGGGATTTAGCAGGACCAGGTTCGAGGGTCGACAGGCCGGTATGGCTGGGGACAAAGCAGTTGGTGTCTTCCTCTTCTTAGCAGCTGCACGGCAGGTCTTCTTTCTTCTTGTTCTTCTTTGCTAGTTTAGAATCTGGAATCTAAGGAAGGAAGGTTCAGGGTGCCCCTTAATACTAAATTTAGGGGCGTTACAGGTAGGTAAAGGGCAGGGACCACTGGGTCCCTGTCCTGGGGTGGGTACACCCCCTATCCTGCCACTCTCCTGTGGGAGGGGGGCAGTGGCCAAGTCCTGATTGAGTAGGGCTCCCATCTTCAAGATGGCGAGAGCCCGGAGATGTGCTTCACCTCGCCTCGCCCACCTGAGGGGTGGGGTTGGCAGGGCTGGCACATCCCCTGTCCTTACTTGGAGTTTCCGGACAGTCTTCCGGCCAGAGTGGGGGTCAGAACCGGTGGGGTCCAGTTGCTGAGTATAGCAAGTGGCCTGGAGAAGCTCACAAAGGCGGCATGCCTTTGAAGCTTCCCCCTGCCCATCCTGGGAGAGCAGACCTAGCACCTCGCCCAGGATGTGCACTGTTGCAGGCCCAGGAGAGCTGGGGGCTCTCCACCCAGGGATCCAGCAACCTGTCTGCTGTGTGGCAGCCTAGGCAGCCTCTCAGACAAAAGATGTGTATTGTAGGTTAGGTATCAGGGGGCATCTCTAAGATGCCCTCTGTAGTGCTTTGCACATTAAATCCCACACTGGCATCAGTGCGGGTTTAATGTGCTGAGACGTTTTATACCAAACTTCACAGTCTTCAGTGTTGTCATTATGGTGCTGTGGAGTTCGTGTTTGACGAGCTCCCAGCACCATATACTCTTAAATGGCAGCACTGCACTTACAGTGCCCAGGAATGGACCTGGGTACTGTAGGGGCACAGGGCTCAAGCTCCTGTGCACACACCACTGGCATAGGGCACCCAGCTAGAGGGGTGGCTGATGTGTGCCAGGGCAGTGTTGGTTGTGGGCATGGCACACAGGGATGTGTGCCATGTCGACTCTTTGTTTTGTCTTGTACCCAGACACTCAGCCTGCAAGGGCAGTGTGTGTGTGTTAGGGTACAGGGCCTCTAAGGGTGGGAGTGCTGCAGCCCTTAGAGGCCTTCCCTGGTCACAAGGCCCTGGGTACCCATGGTACCATTTACCAGGGGCTGACATGTGGCCAGGGTTTGCCAATTTGGGTTTTAGGTTTTAGGGAAGGAACATAGACCCTGGGTGTAGGAAGGTGGATATCTGACTATGGTTACCCCCAACTTTTTGCCTAGTGTCTAGCTGGTTTTTCGACTTAGTTGGCCTGAGATCCTGCCATTCAGGGTCTCAGGCTGTCTGCTCTCTCTTTAAAATGGACTCCATGTACCCTAGGTACATAACCAATTGGTAAGGATCACCTTATTGGACCCTGTACAGTGTACCCTAGGTACCCAGGGCATAGGTGTACCCTAGGCCTCCCAGGGGCTGCAGCATGTATTATGCCACCCCTGGTCTGGCCTTCCCATCAGACACAACTGGCTGATCACTCAGCTGGGGCAAGGTCGTGTAATCACCCCTTGCTTAGATATAATATGCCTATATCTACCCTTATATATAGACACATGTGTACCTATCAGTCACTCCTATGGCAGGCCTTAACAATCCTGGAGGCAGAGTGCTTGGTAACATGTGAGATGGTGCTCTAGCATGAGCTGAGCCTGTCTGCAGCTTTCGGAACCATGCCCTTATAGCTGTTCTATGATATAGCCTACCATATACTCTTAAAGTGCCTTATAATCTTAAACGGTTATGGCAACTATGGTTTGACTTTATCAAAACATGTCGTGTAAGGTGTCTAACACTTTGGAATAATACCCCCATACCATTTCTGGTGATGAGGATATTATTCCTCCCTTCTAGAGGGAGAGACATGTTAAAATCCTACTTTGCTGTTTAACTCTAACCAAAGCCTCAGCATCACAAAATGGATGCTGCTGCCACAGACACAAGTCTGACCTCCTGCTGCTGGGAGTGATCCCGGCAAGGGAGGCTTGGACAATAGGTTTCCTGCTTGGGGAGGTGCTAGCACCTCCCCAGACAGACTTTAGTGTATTGGGGCAGGGAGGGCTGAAAGGAATGAGACATGCCTGGGGCACACAAGGTGTCCCATGCATAGTCCAGTTCAAACCGGTGCTGGGGCACTCCAGCCCCAGTCCTGGCGCGAAACTGGACAAAGGGAAGGGGGTGTAACCACCCCCCTCCCAGGTCCCACCCATAAGGCGTGACCTGGCAGGTATCCCAGCCCCCCAGATTAGTATAAGAGTGGGAGTTGGGCCTCAAGACTTTAGATTATCCTGAACCTGCAAAACTGAACAGAAACTCTGGACCTTCGACATTCGACGAAAGAAGAAGACTGAAGAATCTCCCTTGTAGCCAAGGAGTGGCTACCCTGTGCAAACAGGCACCATCAAGAGACTACCCTTTGCTTTGCCCACGTTCTACGAGGAACCGACTGCAGAGCCCGACCAGAGCCTTGACTTCCAGACTTCTCCGACCCTGATCCACATCCACAGCAAAGCTGAGATCCGTGGAGGCGACGAGCGACGTGGGACCGGCTACCTGGGAAAAGTGGCTAGTAACTTAAAGCGCAGCTTCTGAGGCACCCTCGAAGTTGTGCACCGGGGATTGAGAAGCCCCAACCCCAAGCACCATCTGCACCGAAGATCAGCCCCCCACACTCCACGAGTCCTGCGTGGGGCCCTTCTGCATTTTCCTGCTTGCCGCGTCTGTCCGGTTGCTTGCCCGCTGGCTAGTGGCCTTTGTGACGACGCACCCTGAAATCTTCTGCGCTGGTTTGGCTCCTCCAGACTGGCTCCCGCTTCTCTGCAAAGAAGAAGCACCCCAGACCTTCCTGGTCTGCACCAGAAGCAAGTCCTCCGTTCTTCGTGGGTTCCGCTTGCCAAGGCTTGGTGAGTCCTAGTCCAACTTCGACGCCGCCGACAGCAAGAGCCTTCGTGGGACAGCTCGCCTCCTGGTCCTGGTCGTCCTCGACGCTTCCTGGTCCTCCTGGCTGCAGCGACAAGCTTCACCTTCACCTGCAATCTTCACGACATCGCCTGGTTCCTTCCTGGTTCCACGTGGTCACTGGCTAGTGACCTTGACTCTGTCCCTTCTGCTTGCAGGTTTCCTCTCTTCTTGATCCCAGCCTTGGGATCCACCGGACACTCTTCACTGACTGCCTGTCAGCATCTTTCTTCAGGCATCCATAGGAGTCGACGACGAAAACGACGCATTTTCACCCCTATGCACCCGCAGCCTGTGGGCTAGGTAACTTGGGTACTCCGGTGCTCATCAGGATAGTGACTATCCTAGTGTCTAGTTTTCAAGTCTCAACTTCCTAGCTACTCCGGAAGTGTCCTAAATCTACCGTTTTCTAAACTGTACTATTGCTATTGACTTTTACGCATTACGCGTGAGTGTTTCCACTCTGCACACGAATCCCGTGGGCCTCCCACTTCCTAACTAACGCTAGTGTAGTGTAGCCCCAGCGATTCCCTAGGCCTAGGCCTACTCTATTTCCGTGACAGTGGTTCTTATACCACTTACTTAGTATATGGTTTGCGTGGCCCCTAGGGCCTAACTGTATTACTTACCTGTGTGACTTAATGTATGCTTAAATAAGACTGTGTTGTACTTACCTCTAATCTCATAAAGAGTGCTGAGGGTTTGACTAGAATAAATACACTTTATTTTATATATATATCTGTTGTGGTGTCCTTTCATTTGGTATTCAAGGGATTATATATGGTATCACAGTTGGCTTCACATGCCATTCAGAGTTTAGCCTAAGACTGCTCTTGTCCATGCTACCACTAGGATAGCTGGTCTATAAGGTTGACTTTACAACCAATCACCATAAGGGTATTTGGACTGATATAAGGTGTACACTAGAACTAGTGACATCATACATCAGGCCAACTTCTCACACTGGGCACCTGATTGGCAGGAGTCCAGGGCACACGCAGTCAAAGTACATTCAGCAATTCAGCAAAAAGTGGGGGCATACCATGCAAGAAAGATGGCACTTTCTCACACAGCTCTTTAAAAAAATAATCCCAGGAGTAAAAGTGGATCATGAAGACATCCTGTACTCCCAGAACGTATTTGGCTGGTAACTCCAATAGTGGATTACATATGCTGAGCTGCTCTGTTGATGTTACAAATACAATTCTCCAAACGTTGAGACCTGTAGCTTCGAGAAGACCCAAGTAAAAAATATTTTTACGAAATATCAATCATCATCTTTCAAATGTACACATGGATGCCATCCACTGGGATTTTCCATCAGGGACTCTGACTTAAGGGCCCGATTACGACTTTGGCAGTGTGGCAGCAGGTCGCCAAGCTAGTGTCCCGCTTCAACACCGCCAAAGCCATACTGAGACCGCCCGCCAGATTAGGAGTTTCCTCCTGCTCTTGCAGTCAGTGTTTGGCGGTCCCAAAGTGGGCGGGCTCAGTTTCCATAGTCTGCCCTTCTTGTGATGTCTGTGTTGTGCTCTGTATGTGTTTGTAGACAATTTGGTACTTCTAACAACCGTGCTGCCTTGAGGATTTTGAGAGCAGATTCTTGTCCTTTGTATGCAGTGGCAAAATATCAGGGTTTAATGTGGGCAAAAAAAAAAGTAATGGAAGGTTTATGATATTATAGCTGTGTGGTACATTGGGTCATGGTGATCCTTTTTTCTATTGGAATTTGCACTATTTGTTGTTTACATGCGAGAAAACTTTGCACAATTTGCAGTTTTAATACATGCCATGCTACTATTTGTGATTTTCTCCTTTTTAAAGAGTTGTATTTATTGCCACATTTTTATCTTATTTATTGTACACTTTTATGGCTTGTGCCGAAATAAAGTTATCTTTGACTTGAGTTGACTTCTACCCCTCATTCCCTTTAGCACCCCTAAATTGAGTATTTAGGGGACCCCTGATACCAAGACTTCAGATTTCGAAAGAAAGAGTGGACAAAGAAGACTGCTGACCCGAGGTGCACAACTGACTTGGTGCCAACCCTGCCTCCTGCACATGACCCCCGCGGAGCGACCAACTCATCCTGCCACTGTGCAGACTCCAAGAAAACCAGAGGGCTGCCAGTGCTTCGCCAGTTGCTAAAAACACTACCTTGGAGTAGAGGAGCTACTCCCCTGCAGCCGCAGACACCAAAGAAGCAACGCCCGGTACACCGACCTGCCGCCTACAGGGACTACCAACGCAGCAGCTGCCCAGGAAGAGGTGGCTATGCTTCTAAAGTTCAGATCCGTCCTCTCTTTCTAAGTGTGGTGACACCAGGACTAACGAGAGCCACACAACACCAATATCAATACTGGCCCCTTTGCAGCAACCAAGGCTTTTTGTGACCAGACCAGACACCAACACAGAGGAAAACCGACCTGCATATCGAGGGACTTCGGGGATAGCGAGGCCCACAACAGGAGTGGCCCAGATGTCCTGTTTGCCCCTTTCTGCAGAAACCAAAGACCAAGAGTGAGACCTCGACTGCCACCACCCGACACCTCAAAGCACCCGACTGCACCACGCTCCAGAGCCTTAGTCCAAGGGAGATGAAGGTGCCCACGGGGTCCTAGGACCCACAGGAGCCGAACCCTTGGGTCTGACCAGACTGGACTTCCAGTTGCCGCCTGCAGCCTCTTTCTGCAGGCCCCTCCAACCACGAGTGACTCCAGCACCGAACCCGATGCCAATAGGTACCACTGCACCGAGCCCCACAGAATGAGAAGTGTCCCAACGTACCCAAGCACCTCAAGGGTCGAGCCCCCCTGTGAGTTCCCCCAGACTGGCCCGCCATTTCTAGCTTGCAGCCTCTTTTTGACTGGACCGTTCCCCTTTGAAGTGAATGGGACACCTGACGCTGTAACACACCTCTGCAACCAGACGCCTCCAGAGCCTCCCGAGGTGACCTTTTGGTGTGGCCTTGGACCTTGCCCCATACTCACCTCAAGTCCTGGAGAACAGTCCCGTAAGTTGCTGTAAAGTTCCCAAATGCAGCACATGTTTTTCCTCCATAGTATACCATTACCGCACCCAGACATTGCACTGTCAGCTTTTGAAAACTGTAAAAATTCATAACACAAAAATTACTTACCTGATTCAGATGATGTTGGTATCTAAATTTACATATAAGTATGTGTTATTTTTATAAATAGGTGTCAGATTTCTTTCTTGAGTGTGTATCTCACTTACTGCCTTTGTGTGTGCAATAAATACTCAGTACTACCCTCTGATATGCCGTACTGCTCGCCCACACTACCACAAAATAGAGCAATTGGGTTATCATTTGTGCCTCTGTAAGCCAACTGGGGTTTGCCTGGACTCTTTACACAGTGTTCCTCTTTTTGGTCCACTATCGAACGATACTATCAAACAAAGTATGCAGTTCCTGAGTAGAAGGAAATTGGTCGGTAAAACTATTTCTATCCAGAACTAGGAGCCGGAGTCTCCGGTTTTTGGAACTAGGGCCCTCACACACCCAGTTGGGTGTCATGCTTTATCATAGGGCTTGCTCCTCGACGGGCTGGCGCTGCAATGCCAGACGGCGACCCTAAAATGGGCTCTTTGTCAGAGATCTTTTTGTTCCCATGCCATAATGAGAAGTGCAAGTGTACGACCTTGAAGTATAGAGGAGTGTGAAGGGTTTGCGAGTGGTGTGAAGGAAAAAGGATAAGTTATTTACCTGTAATCCTAGTGCTCTTCCAGGGGTACCCTCATCAAAGTCATAAGCACTGAATATTCCCGCCCATGTGCGGGGACCCCAGAAATAATAAAAGTTATATATGAAAAACACATATATATATATATATACACACACATACACACATACACACACACACACACATTTTTTTTCATATCAATGCAACTCCCATCTAGGAGGCTAAACAATGTAATTACACACATAAAGGCTGTATTTGTCAATATATATATATATATATATATAAAAACACAAGAGGGCAAGTAGCGCTTGAACTGTTTTTTAATGAGCAAAGTATTCATAAATAGCAAACTGCAAATAAAGTAGACATTGTTAGCCTACAGGCTGCATTGTAAACCAATAGCATAGAAAATGAAAGCATTTTCAACAAAAACTGGCACAGTGACTTTAAGGCAGCCATGACCCTCAGCTTCCCACCATGCCTCAGGGGTGACAGTTAGGTCAGTTGTTCTTTGCGTAATCCTGAAGAACAGGGCACAAACATATCCTTTAACAATGAAGAAAAAAAATCTCATTTGCCTGGGGCGGTGGGTGGGTTGCTTATTACTTTGATAAGGATACCCCTGGAAGAGAACTAGGATTACAGGTAAGTAACTTATCCTTCTCTTCCAGGGGATTGTCTTCAATAGTCAAAAGCACTGAATAGAAAAGCAAGCCCATCTTCCACCTGCAGGCAAATGTTATGTTATATACACTTGTACCGCGCACGGACACTCCGAAGAGTGTCCTGGTGCGAGCCTGGCAACACAACAACACAACAGCAGATAAGAGAACTAAAACAGAAAAGTTTTCAGCTTTTTTAAAAAAAATCAAAGGGTCCTTAATGCCCCTCAAAGTCAATGGCAAAGCATTCCACGCCTGCGCAACCAGCCGGGAAAAGGAACTTCCACCCAGTCTTAGGCGCTTGAATCGAGGAGTCTCTGCCAAAAGTTGAGAAGACGAACGCAGCTGTCTTACCGGGGTATAAAAAGCCAACCTATTCTGTAAATAGATGGGACCCAACCCATAAAGGGCTTTATGAGCAATGGATAACATTTTACATTTTATCCGGGCCTTTACCGCGAGCCAATGCAGAGAACGCAAGTGAAAACGCACACTGCTCCTGCTGGAAAGACCCAGCAGGAGTTGGGCAGCTGAGTTTTGAATCACCTGCAATTTATCCAACAGGTAACCTGGAATGCCAGCGTACAATGCATTAGCATAATCAAGGCGCAAGAGAATTAAAGCACGAACCACAGTCTCCTTTGCAGCCTTGGGCAGAATAGGAAGAAACTTCATCAAAGACCTAAGAATGCTAAAGCAAGAGCCCTCTAACTTCTTAACCTGCGAAAGAGAAGATCAGGTTCTCACTGAACCAGACCCCAAGATTCTTGACGGAATCACCCTTAAAGCTAGGAAGGGGAGAACCAGGGGGCCATAACTTCTCTCTGAAGTCGTCAGGAAATGCACCATACAAGAGGATCTCCAATTTCTCCTCATTGCATTTAAGCTGTGCCTGAGTGAGCCACAGAAAAACCGAGGATAAGCAGTGTTGGGCAGGGAGAACCGAGTCCTCGTCTCGTCCCCAGGAAAACAGCAGTTGGGTGTCATCAGCATAGGCCATCACCTCAGCCCCTAAAGCTTCCGCAACATAAACAAGCGGAGTAACATAGATGTTAAAGAGGAGGGGGCTAAGGGATGACCCCTGAGGAACACCCGTTGCCACCGTTTGTGAAGCAGAAGCACACTGAGGAAGCCAAACCTGCTGCGAGCGGCCCTCCAAAAAAGACCTGATCCAACCCCACACGGACCCAGAAATTCCAATCTCCCGGAGGTGATAGAGAAGCAGAGCATGAGGCACCGTATCGAAATCCGCAGAGAGGTCCAGCATAACCAGGGCTGCCCTCCCGCCGGCATCAAGGCACTCTCTAATCGCCTCAGACACCTCCAGTAAAGCAGACTCAGTACTGTAAGCCGCCCGAAACCCCGATTGTGCCGGATGGAGCAGGCCCGAGGTCTCAACGTACTCAGTGAGCTGGTTAGTAACCACCTTTTCGCAGACCTTGGCCAGGCTAGGGAGCAACGAAATGGGGCGGTAATTTCCAGGGGTGAAAGGGTCCAAAGATGTTTTTTAAGGAGGGGAAGAATTTTAGCCTGCTTCCAAAATGTTGGAACGAAAGCCTCCCGCAACGACATATTATTGATCTGATTGACCTCCGGATTAATACAATCCGCAACGGAAGCCTAAAGTCTAGCAGCGCAAGGATCTGAGGGAGAGCCTGATTTCAGAGCCATCAAAATTTTAAGGGAGGTAGATAAATCTACCGATGAGAAAGGCGAAGATTTATGAGAAGGCTCAACTGAAGGCAGAACAGGGGTGCAGGGCACAGGTATAGAAGTGCTAATGGCTAACGTGGCTTGAATAGCATGAATTTTCTCCTGAAAAATCCTGTGCAAGAGTATTACACCAATCCTCCGTGACAGGAATGGGACGCACCAAGGCCGACGGGGACATAAAACTTTTCACAATTGAAAAGATTTCTTTGGAGTTATTAGCTTGGTCAATGCGTTATGTAAAGTATTGACTTTTAGCAGCCGCAATCGCTGCATAATAGCTCTTTTGTTTGACTCTCAACGTAAGCTTTGCCAAAGGGCAATAACCGCTGGAGCGCCAGGCACTCTCCAACACTTTACACTCATGTTTCCGGGTTTTCAGCTCCGGTAGGAACCAAGGTTTAGAAGGAGATTCCCTGGTAAGTTTAGATGGACGGAGCAACGATCGTGAGGACACTGCGTCTGCAATCCACTACGTAAACCCAGCCACACTCCCAGTAAGATCTTGCTGGCGAGGGGGCCTGGAGGCAGCCAAAGAAATCTTAAATTGCAAAGGATCAATTTTACTGAACGTCGAAGGACGAGTGGAGCACAAAGGCTGAACTGGCCAAGTAACCTCCCAGGAAAAACAAATGAGGAAATGGTTCGACCAGGAGATCGGAGAGGGGTCGTCCACTACCGCTGGGAAGTTAAAGCAAATATGTTATGTTATGTTATAGGAATTTATAGAGCGCGACTGTTACCCATAGGTGTCCTGGCGCTATAATAGGAAGTTCCTCCTTAAAGTGAGTTGGGTATGAATAGGACCATTAGAGCGCGAATAGCCATGTTTTAAGTGCCTTCCTAAAACTCAGGTGATTTGTAGTGTCTCTAAGGTATCGTAGGAGAGTGTTCCATGCCTTGGTTGCTACAACTAAAAAGCTTTGTCCTCCCCAATTGGCTTTTTTTACCAAAGGGACTGAAACCAATGTTTTGCCTCGCCATCGAATGTGCTTTGTCAAGTAGGTGGGACGGATCTGTGCACCACACACATAGCTTTAAACAGAATTTGTTTTTTCACTGGGATCCAGTGAAGTTTTTTGATTTCAGACGAGATTGCGGCATATTTTGGAATCCCTGTGATAAGTCGAGCGGCTGCATTTTGCAATAGTTGGAGTTTTTTTAGTAGCCCTTCCCGAATATTTAAATATAGGCTATTGCAATAGTCCAATTTTGATAGGGCCAGGGATGAGACCACTATTCTTTGACTGTCTTTGGGTAGCAGGGGCAGGATCTTTTTGCATGACCTCAAAGTGTATGAGGTAGCAGAAACTACCGCATTGACTTGATCTTTGTAGGACAACTGGTTATCAATAGTGATACCCAAGTTTTTTACTTTCCTATTGGGCGACGGAAGTGGTCCCAATGAATCTGGCCACCATTCTGGGGTCCAGAGATTTAAATCATTGCCAAAAAGGACCACCTCAGTTTTGTTGGAATTCAACTTGAGGCAATTTTGAGCCATCCAAGTGCCAACCACCGTCATACAGTCCTTAAACCCAGATATAGTATTCTGGTGTTCCTCAGGGAGCAGAGACACCACGATCTGGGTATCGTCTGCATAAGAGGTAAGGTAGAACCCAAAGGATTCTACCAAAGGGGCCAATTGTTTTACATAAATATTAAAAAGTGTTGGACTAATGGATGAACCCTGAGGAACACCACAGGGAAAGGAGAAGGGTTTGGCGGAAAAATCTCCCAATGTAACAGTTTGTACTCTATCATCCAGAAAAGACTTCATAAGATTCCAAGCTGTTCCTTTGACTCCAATTTCATATAGTCGGTCCATCAGGAGCCCATGATGGACCGTGTCGAAGGCCACTGATAAATCCAACATGATCAGAGCCGCTTTTCCTCCATGGTCCAATATGGCTCTGATCTCCTCAGTAGATTTAAGGAGCGCCGATTCGGTGCTGTGTCCTGCCCGGAAACCATATTGTGTGGGATCCAGCACGTGGCCTTCTTCCAAAAAACTACTGAGTTGAGTATTCATTATTTTTTCTGCAATTTTTGCACGTAGAGGGAGCCTAGATAAGGGCCTAAAATTGTTAGGATCATTAGTGTCCAGTTGTGGTTTTTTTAAGAGCGGAAGGATCGATGCTGATTTCCAATCTTTGGGGAAGTAGCCTTTTTCAAACATGGAGTTAATCATGGATGTTAAAATTGCCGTGATTGGTTCCTGAGCTAGTTTGAGTACTGAAATAGGGCAGGGGTCCAGAGGAGACCCTGATCTGATTTTATCCAACAGTTTTCCAACTTCAAAGACTGTAATAGGTGTATAATTAGGTAGCTGACCCACAGAATTATTTAAACATTTCTGATCTGTCGGCCTAGAGGAGGGTATTTTAGCGGAATGTGAAAAGTGGAGAAGATGGCATCAACCTGATCAAAAAGGTGATTGGCTATCTTGTCACAGAGATCTTTGCTAGTTTTTATAGGAGGGGGAACTGGGTGAGCCAGCGTCATAACTGTTTTAAACAATTCTTTGGAGGAGTTTTTTGCGTTGTTGATTTTAAGAGCAAAATACTCTTGTTTAGGTTTAAAAAGAAGTTGCTTATATTCATTCAGACAGTCTTTATGTGATTTTTTATCTTTTTCATCATAGTTCCTTAGCCAGGTTCTTTCAAGAAGTTTACAACAGAGTTTTTTTTCTCTGAGTTCGGGAGAATACCAGGGAGACGTTGGTCGCTTTCTGGTGTTACAAAATGTTTTTTAGGGGCCAATGTATTGCTAGCTGCTTCTAGCCAATTGGAATAGCACAGAGCGGCGTCATCTAGATCAATCGGGAGAGTGGGAAAGGTATCAACTAGCAGATTGTTTACAAGTCATTTGCCTTCACCTTTTTCCAGGATCGGCTGACCAGATGTTTAGTCATGCATTTTTTGAGATTCGGTGAGGGAGAAATAACCGTGAATATCACTGCCTTATGATCCGACCAGGTTATTGGGTAAGTGTCAATAAAGGTAACCTGTTTGTTATTAGAAAATATTCCATCCAGGGTATGGCCCGCATTGTGTGTGGCACCAGATGCTAATTGCTTCAGGTCAATTGTATTCATGAGATCTACTAACTTTCTAGTATCGGGATCTCCCTCTGCTTCTAAATGAAAGTTAAAATCCCCTAGTATCGTATATGAACTTGTCCCTAATTCGTTCTCGACCCAACTACCGGCTTGGATTATGAACCGAGATTTAGGGCCCGGAGGCCGATCCACCAGAGAACCTTTAAAGGTTTATTGGTGCGAAAGATGGAAACAAAAATCTAATGCTTCGCACTCCGGACTTGATGAGCCCTTGAACATGGCGTTTAAGGATTCGTGATAAATTATTGCTAACCCACCTCCTTTCTTATTCAGTCAGTTTAATGTATGGCAAATGAAACCCGAAGGTGTTGCTTTTACCAGATCTGGGCCAGATGACTCATCGGTCCAAGTCTGTGATGAAAGCGATCATAATCCCTTCATTCTCCAAAAAGTAGGCGCATTCGACGCTGTGTTTGACCAAAGATCTTGCATTCAGTAGAAGGCATCTAAATAAATTATTTTCTTTCTCCCCTCTATTGTATTTGGGCAAGGACTGTGTGCTTAAAGACACGGTTAGGCGATGTAATGGTATTCTGGATCTGCAGTTGGGACACGTTATCTGGTCTGTGCAGGGAAGTGTATCAGGGAATAGACCAATGCAACAGGAATTATGTATCTTACTGTTTAATTTGTGCAACGAGTTGCTGGAGTAAGTCAGATGTTTAGTTTCCTTTGCTATTAAACCATCATAAGGGCTGGCGCTGGTCGCGGATCGTGCGCGGACGGGCGCAGACAGGCTTGCCTTGGGCGTGCCTTCGGCGCGCCCACGGCGCGCCCGTTGCACGCTTGCGCTGACATTCGGTTTAAATAGCCTGGAGGTGCAGCGGCTAGACCGTCAACCTGCCTACCTCTAAAGATGGCGGTCGCGTCTATTGGCATGGGGACCCCAGAGGGACTAAAAGGTTTGTGCAAATCAAGCGGCGGAAAATACAACACACACAGTATCACTATTTAAAAAGGAGGATTAAAAAAAGGATTAAAACACCTAGTTTAGCGCTCATAAACGTCCACCCGGCTCAAGCCTCAGGGGACAACCAAATGGGGTCTAAAATGTGACCACCCTGATGAGTGGGAAGAGAGACCCACTGAGAAAGGTGAGCAAGTTGGAGAGAATCAAGGAAATCCACCGACTCTTTTATATCTTGTTGATCAAGATGAAGATTCACATCGCCTAAAATCAAAAAATGGGAAAAACGTAATGAGCGTTCAGCTAAGGCGTCCCCACAAGATTTCAAAAACGCACTAGCTGGGCCGGGAGGACGATAAATAAGAGAACCACCCAGTGTAAAATGATCCGAAAAATGAATATTAAAATCCAGAACCTCACACCCATCCCATGAGCTAGAAACTTCACTATGAAATATCAAATTCTCCCTATAAAGAATAGCTACACCACCTACTCTGCCAACAGGGCGATCCACCCTACAGAATTTAAAGCCAGCAGGGGTGGCCAGCGCAACAATGGGGTTGGAACCGGCATCAAGTCAGGTCTCCGTAACAAACAACAGATCGAGGGCGTTATCCGTCATCAGTTCAAAAACCTCAGAGTGATGTTTCTTCACTGATCTAGCATTTATCAGGGCAGCTTTAACGCGCTGCCTTCTCGGGGAATTGGAGTGAGAGTTAGCTGACAGGAGCTCAGGACTGGGAGCAAAACCACAGCCAGAGCAAAGAAAGTCCGCTCTAAAAGGTAGGAGAAAACAGCCATGAGAGGGACAGGGAAGAGACCGAAGTGATTTAAGGAACTCACTTAAAAACTGGTAGTTGGCTCCATCAACGGATGCACAACGGGCAGCATAACTAGCCTTAGCCGCTGACTTGGCGCTGACGGGCGCAAATGAGAGAGAGAATGACCCAACATATAATAACAGTCATAATCAACTGTTGAACAGATTCCTCAAGGAGGCCTGGCCTACTTGGGTGTCTGTTCTGGTGTCTGAATCTAGACAGTAGTGCATCGTAAAAGTATGGACGGACTTCCAAGTTGCCGCCTCACAGATTTTAGATAAGGGCACGTTATGAAGAAAAGCAGTGGTAGCCGCTTTTCCTCTGGTAGAATGTGCCTTGGGAGTAAACCCAAGGGGCCTCTGCGCTAGTTGATAGGCAAGCTTGATACATGAAACTATCCATCTGGAGATGGACCTCTTTGAAGCTGCACAACCTGTTCTGATCGACCCATAGTTAACAAATAGTTGATCAGATTTTCTTGTGGACTTGGACCTATCCAGATAGAACTTTAAAACTCTTTTCAAGTCCAAAGAGTGCAAAGCCCTCTCAGCTGGAGTGGAGGGATTAGGAAAAAAATTGGGTAGAGATATGGACCGATTTACATGAAAATCCGACACCACTTTAGGGAGGAAAGAGGGGTGCGCCCTCAATAAGACCCTATTCAGATGAAAGGCTGTATAAGGCTCCTTAGAACAGAGAGCCTGTATTTCGCTCACTCTGAGAGCTGACGTGATCGCTACCAAGAAAGCCGCCTTCCAAGAAAGGTGTTGTAAGGTTGCTTTGTGTATGGGTTCGAAAGGTTTCGAAAGGCACCAGGTTTAGCTCCCAGGGTGGAGAAGGAGGCCGGACTGGAGGGTAAACTTTCTTTAATCCCTGTAAAAAGTCTTTAACAACTTGTAAATGAAAAAAGGAAGGTTGAGAAGGTGAACGTCTATATACAATGATAGCTGCTAAGTGAACCTTAATGGAAGGAAACTTCAAACCTGCCTTTGCCAGATAGAGCAGGTAAGGAAGGATGACCTCTTCCTGCCCTTTAGTTGGGTTACAATTGTTTAGAACACACCACATATAAAAACGCTTCCACTTGCACGCATACGAGTGCCTCGTGGAAGGCCTTCTTGCTTCTTTCAAGATGAACATGCAGTCCTGTGACAGTCCTAAGTGGCCATACTGGAGGACCTCAGGAGCCATGCTGCCAAGTTCAGTGAAGGAAGGTTGGGGTGATGAATCCTCCCATTCATCTTGGATAGCAGGTCCGGCCTGCACGGCAACTTCCTGTGAGGGCACTCCGACAGATGCAGAAGGTCCGGATACCACCATTGCCTCGGCCAGTCCGGGGCAATTAGTATCATCCTTGTGCGTGAATGAGACAGCTTCGTCACCACCTTCGGGATGAGAGGGAGGGGTGGAAAAGCGTACACAAATGCCCCTGACCAGTCTATCAAAAGAAAAAACAAAACATATTGTCCAGACTGAGAATCACTACAAACTTCCTTTTTTAGCTCCTATCATGACAAATAAAACGTGAGAGGAGGGCTTTATGAATTTCCTTTTTCTCAGGAGAATATTTATTATTTATTTTTCATTTCTTTCATATTGTGCGCTAAACGATAATTCATTGCGCATTTACATTTTATAAAAAACAACATAATACAAATCCAAATACATTACAAAACAATACAAAATGGTCTTGATCCCCTATATGGAGATTACATACTACATTCACTCCTCAAACATTCGTGGCCAATACACTCTTACAAACAATCAACATGCACTGAACAAAGTGGTCCTAATGACACCTTTCCTTTTTTTTTTAAATAGATTGACTCCCAACCTCTATACAAGTCAAAATACTTTCTCTCTTTTTTTATTTTTTATACAATAAAGAAACAAAAAGATAGAGGTTCGAAACGCGTCGACCAGTTTGGTCCTTTTTGCACCCACTTGAGATTTTCCTACCAACAAAGTCTTTTTGTTTCTTTATTGTATAAAAAATAAAAAAAGAGAGAAATGAGAAAGAAATAATAAATATTCTCCTGAGAAAAAGGAAATTCATAAAGCCCTCCTCTCACGTTTTATTTGTCATGATAGGAGCTAAAAAAGGAAGTTTGTAGTGATTCTCAGTCTGGACAATATGTTTTGTTTTTTCTGCTAATTGGGCTCAGTTCAGCTGAGCTTGTTTGAGCCAGGACCCAGTTTTGGTTAGTAGCAGTCTATCAAAAGGGCATTCCCCTTAGATTCTGGTTGGTAAAACCTTGAGGCGAAGTTTTGGCATTTCGTATCTTCTTCGTCCGCGAAGAGGTCGATGATGGGACACCCCACGCTTGGAAAATGTCTTGTACGACCTCGTTGTTGAGAACCCAGTCTTCTCTGTCCTCCAAGTGATGACTGAGAACGTCTGCTCTCACGTTCTGTTCTCCCGGCAGGTGGACTGCTGTGACTGATAGATTTCGTGCAAGGAGCCAATGCCAGAGCGCCTGCGCTTCCAATGTTAGTGTTCGTGAGCGCGTTCCCCCCAGTTTGTTCAGGTAGTACATGGTGGTGGTATTGTCCATCTGTACTAAGATCGAATTTTCCTGAATCGAGGGAAGGAAAGCCTTGAGGGCTAGGTGCACGGCCCTCAGCTCTAACACGTTGATGTGGTAGGATTGTTCTTTTAGTGACCATAAACCCTGAGACTGGAGAGACCCCATGTGGGCTCCCCAGCCCTGCAGTGAAGCATCCGTGATCAGTGTGTGAGCAGGCAGAATTTGATGAAATGGAATTCCGACTTGCAAATTCCCCTCCTTCATCCATAACAGGATGGAAGCTCTTGCTGCGTTTGAAGGTGTATTTTTTCGTCCCAGAGAGCTGCTTGTTGGTCCCATTTGTCCTCCAGATCCTGCTGAAGAGGACACATTCGCAGCCTGGCATTGGGAATCAGGAAGATGCAGGATGCCATCGACCTGAACAGGGAGGCAATCAGACGCACCGGTAGCCTGCTGTCGTGCAGAACCAGCTTGCATTTCTGTATGAGGGAACACTATCTCTCCTCCGAAGGAAACACTTTTCCTACTTCGCAGTCTAGCAGAGCACCTAAATAATGAATTCCCTGAGTTGGTAGAAAAGTTGATTTGTCGAAATTTACATGCAGGCCCAGCCGGTGACAAAGTGCGAGACATATCAGGAAATGATTCCTCACACTGTTTCGAGAGGGGCCTTTCAACAGCCAATCATCTAAGTACGGGTACACGAAGATTCCTCTGCGTCGCAGTGCGGCTGCCACTACCGCTAAGCACTTCGTGAACATCCGGGGGGCTGACTTCAATCCGAAGGGCAGAACCTTGAACTGGTAATAAGATGATCCCACCAGAAATCTCAGGTATTGTCTGTGATGCTGATTTATTGGAACGTGAAAATACGCATCTTGCAGATCCAGCGAACACATCCAATCCCCTTGTCTGAGATGTGGATTGAGTAAACTCCTCTCCCTCTCTGAGCTACTGGCACCCTCTCGATGGCTGATTTTCTGAGAAGGGTGGCCACTTCTTTTTGTAAGAGCTTCCATTGGTGAAACGATGATGGAACTGGTGGAATTGAGGGAAGACGGTGTTGAAAACGTAGAGAGTACCCATGCTGCAGCGTAGCTAGCACCCACCGATCCTTCGTGATAGCTCACCACTCTTCGAGATGATTTGCGATACTTCCCCCCCCCCACTGGAGTGGAGAACAGTGACTGGGGAAGTGGGCACTCATTGCTTTGACTGCGTCTTGGCAGAGTTGTTACCTTGGCGCTGATTTCCTCCTCTCTCATCAGTGTGAGCCCCGAACAGAGAGGAACCAGAGAAGGGAAGGTTCAGGATACGTGCCTGCTTGATGAGAACTGGGCGAGCCAGTTCTAGATGTCGGTGGTGGTAAAGAGGATAAGCTTACTGGAGGTGAGGCCTCTTTGGATGGAAGCCTCGACCGTGATCTGGAGCACCACTGCACCGATTGGCGCCTCAACGGAGACGTCTGCCTCGACATTGACTTCCTCCTCTTGGAAGGGGGACCTAATCTTGCAGCTGAACGTGTTCTCGACGTCGAACATCTGCCCGATGCCGACGGAGTGCCTTGCTTGGATTTCGGTCTTCTCCGTTCTGCAGACTGGTGTCTCGACGCCGATCGGCGATAGACGGCCGACGACGGAGAATGCTGTCTCGACATTGAAGATCTTGGACCTGATCTCGACTTCGACGTGGATGAAGGAGTATGATGTCTTGACATCGACAATTCTTCACCTGGCTTCGACGGAGACTTCTGCCTTGACTTCGAAGGAAGTGTCCTGTGCCTCGACAACGGAGATCTCTGGACTGATCTCGTCGGAGATCTGCCTCTCGACGTCGATCGCCGATGATGGGGTGACGACAGAGGGATGTGTCTCGACGTCGAACGCCAATGATGCGCCGACGGAGTGATGTGCCTTGACGTCGCTCGTCCACCCAGCGCCGACGGAGACTTGTCTCTCGACGTCGAACGCCACCTGGTTGACCGAGGATCTGTTACCTTCGTCGACGATTTCGTTGTCGATATTCGATGATGCGCCTGCATCATTGAAGTCTTCGACGCTGATTTCTTCATCGTCGGTAGCTTCAACGTCAATCCCGACGTCGATGGAGTATTGGGTTATTAGTTGCCAAGGAAGTGGGTCCTTCGCAAGTAATACGACCACAGTCCTCTTTTTACTGGGAACTAAGTACCCCATTGTAGCAACTGACTTTCTCAAGGTAGTGAAGCAGAGGAGTTCAAGGCCTAATGAGTAGCGGTGGAGTGGGCTAGTACCCTAGCTCACTAGTACACAACATTCAATAAATCATTGTCCAGGCAGTGCTTTTTCTTTTAAAAAGAAAAAGGTACTTTGCAACACACACACACACAATACTAAACACTAGGCAATAAATAAAAATATATGCAATCAGGTAGATTGAAATGCCTTTAATGACACCCTCATATCACAATACCCTCTAGTGACTCCTATCCCCATTATCCATAATACCCCCCACCTATACTAGATGCAACATCACAATATAAAGGGGCGTCATTATCCATAAGGCAGGACTACTGGCTTTGTCAGGTTGTCATCACATCAGTAATAGCAGCCACATGTTTGAATTAAGTACTGCAACTCCATTGAAAACAATGGGAACAGTTCCAATATGCAATACATTTTAACACCCACCACGGAAGTCAATGTGGGTGCAACCCAATATTGAAGTCACTGGGGGTGGTACCAACAGTCAATAACATTCATTATTCTGTAAAACCATGCATTGTCAGCCATCCACATTATTAATAAAGCATTGACACTAAAACGTGTCTAGGAAGCTGGCTTTTTATGTAGTGTACGAGAAGCAGGTACACTATGTAGAAAGTCCAGACAACCCTTATTGGCTTACAGGCTTAAACTAATAATCCCAAGTGATCTCTTTGTGGTAGTGTGGGAGAGCAGTTTAGGCTGATCAGAGGGTAGTGCTAAGCATTTATTGAACACACACATACAGAGTCAATCAATAAGAAGCACACTCAAGGCACACTCATGAAGAAACTCGAGACCAATTTAGAAAAATAACAGTTTAATACAATTTTAGACACCAAGATCATCAGAATCAGGTAAGTACTTTCAAAGTTATCAAATTGTACAGTAAAAACAGTGAAGAATTACAGCTGTCAGGCATGAGCCTCAAACGCAATAATGTTTTCCTATGGGAGAAACATTCACTGCATAGACACATTTACAGACGACTTACAGACAGCTCTTCTGGACTTAAGGGAATTAGGGGCCAATGTCCAAGACAGCACCAAGAGTTCAAGTTTACCTACCATGGGTTGTCCAGATGCCAAGGTGCTTTTAGTGGTGGTAGCCTCGAACGCTTCACGGAAAGGTCAATGGGGAAACATACTTGTATGAACAGGCTGCAAGAGGGGACCAGTATGGCAGAACCCAAGCAGGGGCTCGGCTCTTGAGGGTCTCAGGACCACAGAGACACAGTCGGTTGGCTAGGACTTGGGCTGAAGAGCTCAGGTGCAGAGGTGTTTTGTCCGGCGAGTCGGCGTTAGAGGCTGACATGGTTCTCGGTGTTCCTGCAGAAGAAGGAGAAAAAACACAGCAGGGACACTCTCGGTATATATCTGCCCTCTGCAAGAGTCCCTCGATATGCAGGTAAGTTTTGGTGGCGGTGGTGTTCCAACCGAACCCAAACAAGCCTTGGTGTTTGCAACTGGCTCCGGTACATTGGTGCACGCAGACTCCTGGGTGTCCTGGCGCCTCCAAACTTGGCAAGGGGACAGATCTGAACTTCTTTAACAAAAAAACGTTTGCTGAGGTGCTGCTCCCTCAGTGGGCCAAGGGGGTCGACAGAACGGTGTACCGAGCAGCTGCAGTGGGTGCCAGCTAGTGCAAGGATGTGGCTCCTCTACTCCAAGGGAGATGTTGCTGGCTCTAGGAACTACTGGGCAGACTTCCAAGGGTTTAAGGAGGCTGTTCGCCTTCTGGATGAGTCAGTGTCAGTGACTGTCAGGAGAGCATTAGTCAAGCAGGGTTTTGTACCAAAGTTGATGCTGGGCCATAGTTCTTTTATTTTTTATTTTAAATATGTTTATGGATTTTATACAACCTTAACATGAGACTCACACAATGGTCTGGTCATCACGGTAGCATTTTGCATATATACAGTCCTGCACAGTACTTATATCAATAAAAAGTTATACATTCCACATGACATTAGCGCTCTACGTGCCATCGCCCACCCACTCTTACCCACTGTCGTAGCACCGTCATGGCATAACATCACAGCCTATAATACAAACATTATGATTTCAACTCTGCATATTGTTTCGGGTTCCTGATGGAGCGACATCTCGCACCGCGCTCCCAGAGCCACCGTATCTGCACCTCTGGTCACCACGAATGTTGTATACAATGCCCAGAAGTTTTTAGGTCTATTATTTGGCGGTAACATGTCACTAAAATTTCCAGTTTGGGTACTACAAAATAGCATGTCTCTTGACCACTGAGCCAGTGTAGGATGAGGTCCTCGCAACCAGCATATCGCCACACATCGCTTTGCTAATAAGCCCATATCTATTAGTCTTCTTTTCGCCTTGGGGATAGTTTTGAAGTACCCAAGCAAAGCGAGCTTCGGATCCGGCGTCAACGACAGTTCCGTAACTCAGTTCAGTTCTGCAAAAATCTGTCCCCAGAAATGAGCTATCCCCGGACATATCCAGGCCAAATGGAAAAAGTCAGCAGTCTGGGCATTTCACCTATCACATGTAGACTCTTCTCTCAAGCCATATCTATAAAGCCGCTCCGGGGTATAATAAACCCTATTGAGGAATTTAAAATGTATTAGTCTATGTATGACACTGCCCCCTTATCCGTACAAGGCGTTAGCCATCGGCACCAGTCAAGCCGGGCTACAGAAGAATATAGTCTAACTCCTGCCTGTAGTTGCAATAAGTAATGCTGGGCCACAGTTCTATCGTCTTCAGCACTTCTCGGTCCTTTTTCTTCAGATAGGTGAATCTGAGTTCCTATGTCAGGGGGTCATCTACATACTAAATTGGGGTTACTACATCCCCCAAACCACCACTGTGTGGAGTGGGCATAACCCTCTCAAGTAATTCCACCGAAAACAAGATGGTGTAACCCTTCTTTCGTGGAGCACATCCGGTAGCCTACCTTAGGGGTGTGACTAGCCTGGTGGTGCAAAACACCTACGTGTGTAGCTAATTTCTCACCTGCCCTGTTGCTAAATGAGCTTCAGCGCAGGGGGTGGCATCTCTCAGCCAAATCTGGGTGAAGCCGGGGTCGCATATCAAAGACGTAAGGGACTTTGAAGTGTGGAAAGCTGGTTCTGTATATACTATACCAAAATAAGGTATGGCGTGCAGAGTCCAGTGGATCCCCAAAGGTAGGCAGAGGTAAAAGTAGATAATACCTTACTATCTATTTATGGTGTTGTGGGAGAGCAGTAAGGCTGTAGGAGAGGGTAGTGTTAAGCATTTATTGTACACACAAAGGCAAGAAATAACGTCACACACTCAAAGACTGAACTCAGACCAATTGTTTTTATCAAAAATATTACTTTGTTGTATTTTTATTTATTTAACCAAGAGGACTTGGTACAAGTAAATATGAAATTACTTTTCAAGACAGATTGTTAAAAAGCAAGGTGGATGAACAATGACTTTTCTTACAAGTTTGTAAAAATGTGTAAATACAGTTATATCCTTTTAGATTACTTTTTCTACTGAGTGCGATATGCCTATATATCGCATTGGGACATTTCCTGGATAAAAGGTGAGTAAAACAGTTTTTCACAAAACACAGTTTCTGAGGTTACCATACATAACACACTCAACACAGAAGTTTTTCAAAGGAAAACAGTCTATGCAATCCTATGGAGAAAAATTGGGTTATTGTTTTACAGGTAAGTAAACGTTCTTGAGTGTAAGGTTCCTGGGGTTAAAACAAGGGTTTGCCCAGGATCAAGGATTCTCTCAAAAAGACTCGTCCTCCCGTAATGTTATGGGGGCCACCCGACATGGTAACTATCATGTCGGCAATGTGGGCCAGCAGCAGCAAACAGGATTGAGGACGAGTCTACTTGTACGGTACATACAGGACAAGAATTGTGTGCTATCCGGACCACATTTCCCACAATGCACAGTCTCATTCGAGCTTCCCATTGGTGGGTGTGCAATATGAAAATTGCGAAGTGGGTTCAGCGTTTGCACACACTGTCTCCGTTCGAGCCTCTGAAGAGAAGCATATGGAGCTTCGAAACGCGTCAGGGAATTCCATTACGGAGCGGCTTCTACAAGCGGATTCTCGTCCCTGCCTATCAAAAATAAAGCTGCTGATCGAGTTCTACTCACCAGGTGGACAACCTTTGGAGCAGTGTATATATATATATATAAATATATATATATCCTCACATGTAATATAATGCACTCTGCCTTTTATTGGCATGGCACACGGCGAGTGTGGCGTGTCGTGTTTTCAAATGGTTTGCCCCCATGCCACTCAGTCTGCAATGGCAGCCTGCATGCAATTTGTATGAGGGTATCTTAGGCTGGCATAATGCACACTGCAGCCTTTCGGTGCCCTCTTTAGTACCATGCCCTGGGTACCAAGAGCACCCCTTACTAGGAACTTACAGGGTTGCTAAAGTGTGTGCTAATTGTGTTACAATTAGACCGTTTTACCTTGTTTTTAGGGAAAGAGCACTGGCACTGGCGCCTGGTTAGCAGGGACTCAGTGCACATCAGTCACAAAACCTCTATAACAGTGGCAAGAAGTGGGAGTGACCAATAAAAAGAAAAAAAGTACTTTCCTACAATGTGTCCCAGAATAGTACTTCTACTATGATTAGAATGCTACCGCAGGCATAGGACCATGCAATGGCAGTCCCCACACTCTAAAGTTTGAGAAGAAAAGCTCCAACTCTAGGAGTGCTTTGGAACTAATGGAAAGCCTCTGCAAGGGTCATTGCTATGAGGCTCAAGGAAACTCAGGAAAACTTCCTTCTGCAGACCACAAACATGCTCTGAAAGTGTTGGTCGTACCCCTGATCTTCTGGAGCACCACAGAGAAGAATTTAATATGTAAATTGGGCCCCACAGGGGCACAAGGGGTGCTCCCAACACCCTTTGATTAGGCAGCCTTGTACCACATTTTTCTGGTGCAGGGAAACCATACACAATCGGGCACCCTGATGGTGGTTTTCGTTGGGTTCTTGGCAGGGCAAACCACAAGGCCCCAGCAACCCTAGCACGCCTTTGTTACCTGGCGTAGGAGCCAGATTCAAGCTCTTCAGCTCCCTCCTCAGGCGGGAGCCAGCAATGCTCTTCTCAGCTCCTGCCCAGAAGAGCAAAGCAAAGCTGCTGGTTTTTAACTCCCACCTGGAGAAGGGAGCAAATAGTCCTCTCTAGCCCATACTGGCTGAGGGCAGGAGGCAGCATGCCAGGCGCTCCACTCCCCAGACATGGGCACAGGGGGCAGGCAACGCGCCCAGCATTGTCTTCCCCTTCTATGTTCCAGGTGGTGAAACCAATAACTGCAGAAGGAACACTGATATAAGTCTTTGTCCGCATACAGAGTATTACATACTTAGATTCGGCACTGTACATGGACAAACACACACATGGGCGGGGGAGGGAAGTTGCTCCTATCGTTAAGACTAACCGTTCTGATTAACATTCAACCGAGTATGTACTTGTGAAATATGCTAACACAGTTGAGGTAATGATGGCCGATGTTAGACACTATACTCAAAACCCACCAATGGCACATATTTTTTTCTATAATGAGGTGGGCAGAGTCCATTAATTGGGTGGGAGGGATAAAATACAATGTAACTAGCACTGGTGGCTATCTGGTCACTTACGGCAATACTGTATATGTTTTCCTTCCATTCCCACAGCAGGCGATTTATGTATGCTGTTAATGTTATTCAAGTCAAGTGCACCAAAATGAACGATATGCAATAAAGATATTACAAAAAAAATTTATTCACTGAGCAATATCAGAAGTTTTAGAAACCAACATGGTTTTGAAGTCAAAAACGAAATAAATAAAACTCACTGAGAAAACGACTGACTGGAAACCTGAGAGCCGTTACCCCAAGCACCTGTGGCACATGCAAAACAATGATGCCTTTGTGGGAACCGTGTACTTCAATTTATATGGCGGCACTAACATGGCTGCACCGATCAAATCCTGAAAAGAAGCACTGAAAAATATCTTGATCCAGTTTGACATTTGGAGACATTTATAAAGATGAGAAATTGCTGGGGAAAAGTACTGATTAAAATAAATCTGTTACCTATGCTTCCTCAAGCTCTTCTTCATTCTACTACAGATGAGAACAACACCCTCGCCCATGCATTGAAGATAAAAATGATAAAGGCCAAATGCTGAGCTCAACTCACGCAGCTCGTTTCCAGAGCATAATCAACTTGTCATCACCACCAGACGCCAAATAGACTCCGCTGTTTGACCACCGTACACAGTTGACACAGGCTGGAATGAAAACACAGAAGCAAGGTTGGTATTGGTGGATTGCAACAAGACTCAGAGCAACACTTCCTGTAAACAGAAAGCATTAATACACTATGTATAGATTTCTAAACTTAGACAGGGTTGGCCATGTCAGGATTCTACATGTGTGTCCCACTATGTTCAGATCTCTCCTGGGAGGCCCAACTACTAAACTACCTTGCTGGTGAGAGACAGGAGAATGAGACTTTCTTTTCTATGGGTTTGTTTGGATTACAGAAATGCCAGGTTTATGAATAGTTGCTGTTTTATGGACGGATACGCTGTTTTTAGGGTTTCTCGGTATCAACAAAGAAATAATGGGAGCCACTGTAACACCTACACACAAGAACAAGTGTCTTAGTAGATGTAAGTTGTTTCAACAAGAGTTTGGAGGAATTAGAAAATACCCCTGCATGCGGCCTACACTGTGAACTAGCGACACAGGGTTCCATTCCAGACAACCTTTGTGTTCTTTTTACATTATCTTACCAAGTGAAATATAATAATGATTAGCAGAAAAGGGTCAAAAGTGAAAGCTAAGTATGGGAATACGGGAGGTGAGCAATGGTTTGCGTTTTGAATAAGTTGGCATTCTTTGCTAAAATCTTTGTTACAAAGAAACATGCTCCGTTAGCTCTGCACACTGAATACAGAGTGCATCTTACAAACACCAAAAAGGTATTGAGTCACGATGTTGCGATGAGCGACACTAGGTAAAGGCTCCGTTATTTCCTTTCTGTCCCATCCTTCTGTGCACAAAGCAGACTGCTCTCTTTCACTTGGAGCAGTGCCAGAGAGGAGGCTATTTTATCTAAGGGCTCTGTGGGAAAACGTGGGAGCAAGATCAATTTCAAGTGAGCAATAGAAGGGGTGGGGGTCAAAATATGAAACTGACACTAACAGCAAATTTGAGGAGAGAAGACAGGAGGTGATCACATCATTTCAAAATCGTATCGCCCAACATGCCATATAGAACGCTGCTCAACAGCACTTTGGGGATTGCTATAGAGAGATGGGTTGCAAATGAGATTGCAATTTGCAATGTGACCTATGTACTGACAGGTACCTTTACAAAAACTGTCCAGGGTTAGCAAAAAGACCTGCCAAATTAATGTTCATTGAACAGGTCTGAATGTGCGATCGCTGCCAGCTTTCGTAATGGCTGACCAATATGATTCCCATAGAGAAAGATGCCCCCTTCCAAAGCAGATACTACCCTCTTTTAGGTCTTAATCTCTGATCAATGGTTTGCGACCACTACTGCGGTCGCAAACCATTGGTAGATCCCTTTCCAAATGGCAGCTAGGTGAGGGATGCCAATTTCACACCCCGTCCTCTTAGAGATTTGGGTAGGATCTTTTACAAGACTAACAGACTTTTACGGCTCCTAAAAGTGCTTTTGTAAACAGTTAAAAGGTATTTCGCAAATCACAGGCTTTGCAGCTACCAAAAACCTTGGTACATCAGACATAACCATTAGAATACTGCAATATTCTTGTGGGACTGAAAGGCGTGTTTTAGCTTATGAAAAAAACCAATACATCATCAAAACACTAAATGATACTGTAATGATTAATAAAATATCTTCTGTCTCCAGAGAATAGACCAGTGACCGCTAATTCCTGGCAGGTCTGTTCGGCTTCCAATAAATATTAACTCTCTCTTGACCTGGCAGTGTACTTATATATCTAACCTTATGGAATCGTGTTACTTTATTGGTGAAGCGGAGGCATAGAAAAACCATTCCTTGTTCCGGTATGATAGTTTTTTAATAAAAGCAGTTTGAAAACTTCATGGGGTGTCTGATGAAACCAATATTCTAGTTGCCCTGCAGCCTTGCACCCGCGTCTTTGGACCTAGAGGTGTATCAACATAGCTGAGGGCACCTACCCAAGTGATTGTCCATCTGGCAAAGCATCTTGGGAACACTTTCATTCTTTTCAGCATCTTCTTTGAGGACCGGTGGCATGTTCCAGATGACAACCTTTCCAGAATCTTGTCCTGAAAGTTAATAAACAAAACCAACCTCTTTAATTTTTAATGTCTGGTATTTCTTAACATGAGAACATAGAAACTTCCCCTTACATCATATCACACTCTGGGAATAACCTCAACTCCTGAATTCCCCTTTTACATTATCCGGATGATGAGTGAAGCCCACTGTGCCACAGACTTACAACCCTGTGTTTCAAGTCTGGCCTCTTGCTCCAATTGTAAATAACTTTGAACGTGAGCCCTGTGAGACAGCCATGATGCACCCTGGGCACATGTCCATATCCTACATGCATTATGGCATTGGCCTTTCTAGCTCAAAGCTGACCCAACTCTAATTCAATCAGGATGCTGCTGCTCAGCTTTTTCACCAGCTATCTGATACACTCCCAGTGACTGCACTGGGTGACGCTCTTTCTACCAGTTAGGAAAACCCAAGGTGGCCCTCCGTAGCAACCCTACCTTTAACTGCCCACATAAAGTCCTTCACACTTCAGTCTTTTCAGTAAATAGGAAATGCAGCAAATGGGAAATCCAGCACAAATACTGGTGCTCAGGATAATGATGGTGTCCAGTTTCACAGTTCTTAACCATCTCACACTTCCACAGTCCCACCAGCATTCACCATGTATTTCACCCTACCAGTTGATGTACTGGGTAACTTTACAGAAATCATGTATTAACCACCTGAATCAACCCTGTCATTGTACCAGGTGACCCTCTGTCCAACCCATTCACTAACCACTTTACGCTCCCCCAGTCAATCCATTGGACGACTCGCTGCTCAAACTATTCACGAACCATCCCTAGTCCTTATACTTGGTGATCGACCATTCACTACGCATTTCACCCACCCACAGTTGCTGCGGTGAGTCTTTACACTGTCATCACCCCAAGAAGTCCCGCTCAGCTTCAATTACTTAAATTCTACGTCCAAAACACCTTTAACACTTTGAGTTGCATTCACCACATCCAGATCGCCTGCTGCGCTCTTCCTGTTTCAGCCTTATACAGTCTCTTCCATTTTTCAAATAAAGATTACTTGATCTCATTACATTCCGTTCCTCAATACTGAAGACATGCCAAGCTCTTATTTTACAGTTAGTAACTAACCTCATCACATCAATAGTTCAGTCTTCAACATCAAAGAACCTCGAGTTTCCTTCATTCTTGCCTTAGTGCACTTAGGACTGATTTCTCACTCCCAGAACTGGGGACTGCTTGGAGACTGCTCTCCAACAGTACACCTGTCTGAATCTGCGGACTGTTTACAAATTACTTTTTGAACAACGAGTGGGCCACAAAATGTACCTTTTGTTAAGTAAATGTTTTGATAGTTGTTTTTTGTTTAGACAGAGACAATTTACAAAAGAGATGACAACACTACACATTAATAAAGTGGCAGTGCTCCTAAAAATATTCCCCAGAAGCAGCGATGCTCATAAGCATTCTTTAATGAAGCAACACTGTTCCGAAAGCTTCTTTAACACAGCAATTGCCCTTCAAAAAATATTCCAGAACAGTAACAAGCCACTCAAAACATTCTGTAATGCAGAGATACTCTAGAGGTGGTAGTTGTGGTGGCGGAGTGGTGCTTAGTTTTTATGACCATTACCATACATCCGGTCGCTTTTGTTTCATTAGTAATAATGGTTGTAAATGTCTCCCTCTTTCTCACCATAAAAGTGGACATTTATCGGTCTCTCTGGTTTTAATTCCGTAACACCTAGTTCACTGAATGCTGGCAACAAGGTTCCTTTACTCCAAACATACCTTACGTAATTGGAGACTGCACTGGTTGCTTCGGTAACAAAAACAATAAGGAGATGTGTAGCCTGATAGTTCACAAAATGAATGCTTGATTTATGCTCTATGTGAAATTGAGGGAACATAAAGAGTAGTCTCTGGCTTTTCACACGTACACCGTCACAAACATAAACCTAGAATGGACAGTGATAGGACCAGAATATTTGCCAAAACACGATTCACCATATTTCTAAGAGGTATTTAAAAAACGGATTGAGGCCCTACTTGCTGGAGAAGGTGTGGGGAGGAGGGCAAGCTGGTGCATCTACTATGGGAGTGTAAAGAACTGGCTGTCACTGGCCCAGAATTCTGGATGAAATAGACCAGCAGTTTGAAACCCAGATCCCAAGATTTCCGGCTTATGTAGGGCTGGGGCTGCCCAACCCACTAAAGTTCCCTCTGAAGTTCTGCAAAGGGAAGCAGATGGGCTTAGCACTGGGGGCAGCACTTCAGAATATCTCATCGCATTGGGGGACGTAAACAATATCCTCGCACATGGGGTGGTTGCATAGACATTGGCACATTCTGGGGATGGAACTGATACAAAGCTCCCTCATGAACTTTGCATCGGGATTTGGGGAAGTTTGGCGACCAATAGTGTCCATTTTGTCCACCTAATTTAACGACATCACATGCCCAAAGTACCTCCGCCTCTTTCGACTCACAACACCTGTAGAGTTGAGCAATAGACTGAATCTGATTATTGAAATCGCTCTGACCACTAGTTGAAGCGGGAATGGGCAGCGGGCACACTAGTTCGCGGGGGTGGGGGGGTTTGTTGGAACACAGTTTAGCTATTGCTGCGTAATATGGCCTTTCTTGTCACACTGTAGTACGTATTCGATCTGAGGCACACCTCGCACAGTTCAGAGGGATGCTGTCAGATCGCTCCGACACAGAGAATACCAACCAAAATGCAGCATATGTCCAATTGTAGGTCACAATGCACAGTACAAGGGGGTGTTAAGACGTGCATCTTTACCAAAAGGGTGAATAAGAGCTCAGTTGCACCTAAAAAGCAGATTTTCAGGACTTGCGCCAGCTATTGCGACTCTAAGGTTCATTGGGCTCTTGCATGGCCAGCATGGCACAGGTCATCTGTATGCTTTATACTCCATAGACCCTGGACCATCCAATGCTTCGACCTGTTGAACGCAGCCGGCCCAGCAAGGGTTGTAGGTGGCATGCTTTGTATTAAACCCATACAGGTAGACTAGTCATGGGGCTGTTATCTGCTTTCATGATTTTGATGTATCCGACCCGCAGGGTTGTAGGCAATGATGCATTGTATTACTATGTGACGTGTACTGCTAATAATAAAAAATGATTTAATCCTAAAAACCGGATTGAGAAAGCTGCAAAAGGCTTGGTTTACATCTTTCTCCAAGGAGAGTGGAACTGTCCTCTCCTGAAGGCAGAAACCCTACAAAACTGGCCTCACCCCTGATAACGTAGCCTATAACCATGACTTTATAAATGAGCCAACACTGAAATATGGAGGACAAAGTGGCCAAATGTTAATGACCCAAGGACAGAGTTCGCATTCTGCGAATCACTATATCATGGCATCTTGTCAAAGGGTCCAAGGGTAAAATCCATAGGGGTCTATTCGGCCACCACAGCAAAATTGGAGTCAAGGGTCATCCTCCTATTATGTTTTGATATTGTTTCTTGTAGAGCACACACCTTCCCTTCAATTTTCTCAGAATTTGTGAAACTAAGAAAACGGCAGCCTCCAATATATGGTCACTTTCCATATGGCATGCTGGGAAATTTTTAGTATTGTTTTATTGAAAACTTGGTGATTTATATTAATTGTAATACCAAGTGGAAGTGCTGGCCATCTCTTTGTGGCATGTACGGAGATCTCCTTGACCGCTACTTTGCTCACCTGAACTTTAGAACTAAATGGTGAATTCCTTACTACGGTCATCCTAATGAAGAAGACTGGCTCGTCCAACCACAGTATATACCAATGCTACAGAACTGGCTACATTGAAGAAATGTCCCAAATGTCAACCCCCATCGCTACGTCCTCAATCACCCAATACATCCTGCAAGATGCTAACCCCGGGAGGGTGGTGTTGCCATTACACTTGAAAATAGAGGAGCTTCAGAGGAATGAACCAGAGACCTTATCCCTTTATACAGGGAATGAAGGTGTTTTATATCCCCCAAACCCTGGGCCTTTGTTGTCGACTTTACTAAAAACACAGTGCTGCGCGCCAGTCTCTTTATTATACAAGACAAATAAGTCTTCTGTCTCAGCAAAGAGTCGAATGCATCCTAAACCAGTTGAACTTCATCCAATTTAGCTTGTATTGCTCCTGTTTCTTGGTTTTTTGGAAAGGGCATAACCAAAATCCTGTCTGTTATAGTTTTCGAAGCACATGGATTGGATATCGTGCTTGGCTATATGGACAGATCCCTCCTGATAAACACTAAGAGTCAGAGAATTAACACCTCGTCCGGGATCCATTTGTGCCGGTTGACACAAAATAATATGAGTTCTGCAATAGCATTCAAGGCAGCCATTATGAAATGCCCGAGACATATGGTAGGCCAAAGAACATGTAGCCAGAGTGGTGTTCATAGATCAATGATTTGTGCAGAGTCGAGGCAGGTGATGACTAGTGCTCATGTACCTGCTATTTAACAGCTTAGATGGTACGTTTTTGGGCCCATCCAAAAATAGTGTATTTATAAACACAGCAGTCATTTATATGATTGACACCCGATTGTTTTCAAGATCATATAACAAGTATCTACTATGATGTCTTGCCATTAAATATTAGATATTTTTTCTTTGTTTTTATTTGCAGCACATTAAAAATTAAGTTCTTAAAAGAGAAACCAGGAAACCACACTTTACAAAGCCTACAATCTGCTCATCAAAACTGATGGTGAACTCCAATTATGATGCTAAATTGGAGAAAGACGGAACTTGTCGTCATCGCCGACATTCGATAACACCAGATACAGGATTAGGTACACAAACCTAATGGAGAACAACGGACTTCACAATTCATCAACAGTGTGAAATCCTTTGGATTCCACCATGACTACATCAGCTTCAAAACACAAATCCCACGCAAATGCAAGACATTCTGCCATCAATAACTAATATTCTATTGAGCAAAATTGTTCATTCCACATGATAACGTTGGAGCACCCATATGAGCACGAGTTACATCTCACCTTGATGAAGTCAACACCATACTTGCTGATATTCAAGAGCTCGCCTATCCCCCTTAAAAAGTGTCTTTCATGCTACAGCATGAAGCTAAAAGGCTGGAAAAATAACATTTGCACTCAGAGATCCACATTAGCTTCAATGCCTCTTGCATCCTCTTTTAGCCCTGTTGCATCACTCATTATGCAGTAAAGAGTGGTATTCCATCCTACTTGACATCCAAAATCAAGACTACAGGAAGGCTCCAGATTAGAGATCAGGGAATTTGGAAATCAGATTAGACACCAGGCATTCTCCTATTACAGGCTGGATGTAAGTAATGCCGGCCCAGTTAAAAACTATGCTAAGCACCATCTATCCATCCTCCACTTCAGAAAAGATTTGATATAAATCCACATGCTTACAGAGAACCACAGGATATACAAGAGCACACTGGAAATCCACTGGGCCCATAATGGCAGCAGATCCACACTAATACTATGTCAACATGATCTACAGAAAAGTGTGATTTGGAATTATGGAGAAATTCATAAGATATAAGGTAGTGATGTGAAAATGAGGCCGCAGGAAATGTCGTCAAAAATATTGAACACTTGACTCCAAAGAGACAAAGCCTTCAACATCTATAAACTAATCTGTCCAATTTACACCCCAAAAGATGAGAACAGCGAAGGTTAGGAAGATGCCTTTGAAAATACAATGTCCCCTCAGTAGCAATAAACAAAGAAAGGCATTTACAGAAGTAGGTGTAGACCTGTTATTGTCTTTATTCAGTGAAAAATGAACATGACATTGTATAGACACCACTGAAAACGACCTGAATGAAACTGTGGACAACGCTAGTGCCGCAAGACTCTAAGAGCAGGTTGAGCATGTTAGATCACAGAGCTCGTTACGGTCTGCTTGGAAGATGACAATCCTTACCAAAAATTAATGTATTTATTTATTTCATGGTTTTATATAGCGGGGACTAGAACCCTGGGGTTATAAGAGTGCTTTACAAAGAAAGCTGTAGGTAATACAAATCATTTAAAGAGCATTGTAACCACAGAGCGTGCAGAAAGCCCAAACTATAGTAGCATAAGAGAATGGAAAGTATAGTAACATGACTGAGTTCACTTAAGAGAGTGGGAGATACTTCTGAGAGAACAGGCTGTGTTTCAGGATAGAGTAGCAACTGAGGATGCAATAAGTTCCTAAAACAATAAATGACTCAGAGGGGAGATCCGGTGAAGTAGGACAGGCCCAATTACAGGAGGATGGCAGGTGTTCACTTCTAGCGTATCCTTTAATGATCCAAAATAAACGGTGTTGTTTTTTTTTCCAATAAGGAGGCATTAGATTTTTAGGTCGAGCCTGCACAGCACTTGTGCTCTCACTTGCAAGAAATAGTGTTGCGTTGTCCTAAATTGTTTCATATACCATGCCATGAGTGATGTAATATGGGAGGTCATAAGCAGTGGTTTTCATTTAGTTCAAAATGTAAATGTTACCACTGACATATTCACCTAACCATAACGTTACTTTAACCTTTGTTTTTTCAGTTAATTTCAAAGGTTTTTTTTTTTTTTTTTTTTAAACAAAAACAGTTCTATTTATCAGACCTAACTACAAAATTACTTTAACCTTGGTCTTTTTCAGTGAATTTTTATTGATTTTTTAACATAAAGTAATATTTTATTACAATACATGAAGCCAAACCCCCAGCCACGCAAAGCATTGGACTGTGCACGTGGGGAGTTGGCCTCAGGGCCTGGCCCTGGGTCAAACCCCCCATTATTCAAGGCTCGAGATTGGGGAGGGGTATTACCTCCCACCCCTGCCTTTTTTGGCATATTTCGGCGCGAGTGTGGGATCCCCGGGGAACACAATGTCTCAGGGAGTGGGCCAGCACCCCCCTCCCCTTATTTACTATATTGAGCGGTGGTTCATGGGGTCCACGGGCCAGAAGCTGCCTTAGGAGGGGGCTGTGCATCAGACAACTTCATTCGCATTCCATTGTAGAACACGAGACGTGTGCCACTCTTAGGGCAGCACTTCCTCAGGTAGCTGGCCCACTGGTGTGGCCTCTGGTGGTCCTCTACTTAGGGGCCACAATGGTGGACACCTAATTTATCCTTCTCCTTAACAGAATTTCTGAGAAGGAGCTCTGGTATAATCTTCTTAAAGAATCTTGATGACCGTTCCTGGTTTCGATTAGATCTTTTTCGCAAATCCAAGATGGCGGCAGTAGTTGCTGATGTAACTTCCTGCTCTGGAAGTTTATAAGGGGTGGGTTTCTTTTTCCCTTGCATTGCAACAACACTTCTCACTCCTGCTGGTGTGTGTCTGTGCTTCTGTTGCCTACTCTTCTGCTAGATCTCTGCTCCTGTCCGGTACTTCTCTCCTGTTGGGGTCTTCCTTCTCGCCTGTGTTCCTGTTGGAACACTGTGTGCTAGGTTGTTCGGTGGTAGAGTTGTGGCGTAATATAACTTGTAAACATGCTGCGCAGCAGCTGCACTGCTGTACAACATAGTTACAAGACATTGACAAACCCAATAGGTCTTCCCTAGGCGAGACCTATTGGCTTTAGCAATGCTTATTTTTCCATAGGAACTTTAGACAAAGCTACAGCCCAAACCGCTGAACGGATTTATATCAAATTTGGTAGAAGCTAGCTCCTGGTCCAGAAAGAGTGCTTTTTAGGACACAGCCCACAGTTTGGTAAGGACATTTTGAGGACGTTCAGAAAGTTGACCTAGGAATCCATTCCACCTGTTGCTTACCATCGGCTTTGTGGTTTGTAACTCACATTTTCTGGCTTTCTATTTGCTGACTGTAGGAAGCTGGTTCTGCCTCAAATATCGCTCCCGGGTTATTTGAGGCAGGAACATACCTTCCTTCAGTTTAGGAAGAAACTTAAAACCTTTTTATTCCCCAGAATTTAGTGTGTTAAAACAATGTAACGCGAACTAGCCCTGGGCTCACTTTTTGCCAAAAAGCGCTGGGATGCCTACGGGTAGCCATGCGCTATACAAGTGATTTTACAATTACAATTACAATCATTGGGTGGTACTACCGCGCACAGAGTACAGGGGGTCCCCAAAACTATACAGGGATCAATGTAAAACCCAAAGTGCTCTATTAGTGGTAGGGTTGGAGAGCAGCCTTAGGCGTAACACAGAGGAGAGGAATACATTTATTGCACAACAGTGGTCAATAATGTACACACATTGGAGGGGACTTCAATGCAACTATAGATGGCACCCTAGATCGCCATCCGGCGAAGGCGCCCGTGCCGGGCACATCTCGCTTTGGAAGCTTTCTGGAGGCACTTGGACTATCCGATGTATGGAGATGGCACCATCCCACGACACGGTAATTTACCTTCCACTCTGGGGTACACCGCAGCCTATCCAGAATAGATTACTTCCTAGCTTCAGCGGATTGCCTGAAACACGTTGACAATTTAGAGATAAGGCCCAGAGGGATCTCTGACCACTCCCCGGTGCAGATGACGTACACATACCATCATACAACTAGGCGCCATACCTACCCCATTTACCTTACAGGTCCCAGAGATCAAGAAGGCTGTGATTACGGCGACAAAACACTACTTTCAGGAGAATGCTCTGTCGGTAGACTCCCCGACTACTCTGTGGGAGGCATATAAAACTGTCCTCAGGGGACAGGCCATAGTTTCGATCGCAGGGCATAAACGGGAGAAACAGCGGGAACTACATGATATAGATCTGGAGTTGCATGACGCTGAGGCCCAACACACCGACGCCCCAACGCCAGATACAGCCCAGAAATTACATCTTAAACAGCAAGAAAACAGGGGATACCTTGAAGGCATGACCAGGTCGCGTCTAACAGCCACACAACATAAGATATATGAAACTGGGGATAAAGCCGGAAAACTTCTAGCATGGCTAGATAAACGGGAGCAGGGTAATAAATGGATAGCGAGAATCCGGACGAGGGAGGGTGTAAGGAGGCAGAGGACGCGGCACAGCGGAAGTCCAGCACCACGGGCGACGACGAAGAAACACCGGAAACAGCCTGCGGTCTAGTCGCGCTGGGGAGGCGTGACGATAGCAGGCATCAGCGTATTGAAAAGCAGCAAGGCGGACCCAGGAAGTTGGGCAGGAGCAGCGCGGAGAAGGAGCCCAGACGAAGAGAGATAACGGCGGAACCACGGTCGACAAGAGGAGAAGAGACCAACGCGTGTGGGAGAGACGGAGGGACAGTCGGCGAGACCCAGAGGAGAGCGGAACCCAAGACGTCAGGAGAATCCGGAGAAAGACCTGCGGAGGACGTAATCCAAGCGGAAACAGAGTACACCGCATCCAAGCCCGGCGGTCTGCAGGAGGGAGAAGACGCCCCGGGTCCAGCTGCCGCGGCCCGGTTCCCGGGTCGTGGCCTCAGGCAAGTGCCATTAAGAGGGTCGTTTTGGTGGGGCTGTTGGGGCGCCAGGGTGTAATCACAAGGAGAGCATAGCACTAAGTCGGACAACCCTCACGACCCTTGCACCTCTACCACTTCCTCCCTGCTCCCGATAGTTTCCTTTCCCTCACGACCGATTGGTGAAGGTGGCACAAAGAACCCCTAACAGAGTATAGAGCCTAACCAGGGCGTATCTTTCTTTTTTCCTTTCTTCCTGGCTTCCCCGGTTCTTGGACCCCCTGGAGCCCCTGGAGAGAGAACGGAAGCGGGAAGGAGTGACAGGAAGACCAGGATAAACCCAAGGACGAGAGGCATTAGGGGAATTAATCCCCTCCATACTCTAAGAGACGAACTGGCTTTCTGAAGTGAAGGCTATTCCTTATTCAGTTATTGAGTTTATTGACACTGTGACGCGTAATAAACAGTATCTACCTGAAACGTCCCTGACACTGCCTGGTCTCTATTCACCCGCTTAGACTACCCACAGGCCTTTCCTACAGAGGGACAAATCACAACGGATCCACACACAATAGTGCACACACTGGCGCACCATTTTCAGCAGGTGTACGAGTCGTCTTCTGAGATGACGCCGGAGATAGTGCTGTCTCATATACAGGATATTGCCATGCCTAAGCTCACTCCGGAGGCGGCCCTCACGATGGAGGCGGACCTCACGGTAGAGGAGCTGCAAGTAGCGATTGGCTCATTGCAATCTGGCAAAGCAATGGGACCAAACGGCATACCGGTTGAACTCTATAAAAAAGTGGTGGGGACCATTGCCCCGTTACACATGTACACCGACTGCTTGAAGATAGGCGAGTTACCACCAGATCAGCGAACGGCCACGATAGTGGCAATACCCAAACCAGGCAAACCTGCTGAGGACTGCACCTCGTACCGCCCGATATTGTTGACTAATGCAGAGGCTAAAATCTTGGCAAAGCTACTGGCAATTAGACTAACGCCGCATTTGTTGACCCTGATCCATCCGGATTTATGCCAGGCAGAAGTACGGCATTGAACCTGAGGCGCTTGCACGGAGTAATGGCTCATATCCCATATCTCCAAGAACCGGCGGTTATACTCTCCTTGGACGCGAGAATGGCGTTTGATATGGTGGAATGGCCATTTTTATTTGCAGTCCTTTGTCACCTGGGCTTCGGCCCTAAATTTTGTGCATGGGTCCGCCTTTTATACACCAAACCAGTGGCGCACGTTACGGCTAATGGGCACATCTCTAATGACTTTCCTCTAGCGCGGGGCACACGCCAGGGCTGCCCCCTATCCCCGCTGCGCTTTGCCCTGGTACTGGAGCTGTTGGCGGCATGGATCAGGTGGGAGCCAATGATAAGAGGACTCAGGTGGGCAGAAGGATGGGAGGACCGCATCTCTCTGTATGCCGACAACATTTATTATATATGGCCTCCCCCAGACGTTCCATACTGGTCCTCCTCAATATATGCGAGCTCTTCGGACGGGCGTCCGGGTACACCATTAACTGGTCCAAATCTACCCTATATGTGCTATGCGGCCCCCCACCACAACTCCCTACAGATTGCCCGCTCCAGATCACGGTTGACACGTTTAAATATTTAGGTATCTATGTCACGGCCAACCCTGATGACTTCTTCAAAAGAAACCTGATGCCTCCACTGGAGCGTCTAAAAAGGGATACAGCACACTGGGGGTTGTTACCGCTGACTCTTCTAGGGAAGGCAGCGCTTTTTAAAATGATGGCACTTCCTCGCTTCTTATATGTGTTGGAAAATGCCCCGTTCCCGGTACCTCCAAGCTATTTTAAAACAATTGCAGCCCAGGTTTCCAACCTAATGTGGTAAAACAAACCGGCACGTATAGCACAGGCCAAGTTGGTTCGGGGGTGGTACGATGGGGGGCTAGCGCTTCCAAATATACAATTATATCACTGGGCGGCGCAATTGAAGGTGATTAATCAGTGGGTGCACGTAGCACAGGCAGATCCTGCATTTAAGGCTGACATATTTCTATTAGGAACAGGAAGTATGCTGTCCCCCCTTTATAATAAGAAGCAAACTCGAACATTAATAGGGCCCACGAAACATACGGTTACCGTATGGCATGCAGCACAGGCAAAGCTGGGCTGGCACGGGGTCATAACCCAACTCACTCCTTTATGGGACACGGGGAAGCTAGGACGACTTAGGAACAGTAAGGGCTTTGATCAATGAGATGCCATCGGCATATCCACGGTGGGGGACATGTGGCATAAGGGGGGAGTGGCCACCTTCGAGCGCCTCCAGCAACAGTATGAGTTAGCGCCCTCTGAAATCTATTGTTACACACAGATAAAGCATGCACTGACAACGGCCCTGCAGTCCCGGAAGCCTCCCCTCTGGAGGATAGGGTACTGACAGACTACATGCATAAGCGGGCCACGTCATTCACTTACCGTAAGTTAGTTAACAACCTACCGGACCCCACGACGCCACTTGGGGACCAATGGACCCGCGACGTAGGTGACCTGGATGATACAGCATGGCAGGAGGCATTGTCCTCACCAAGAGAAGTGGGTATAACCGAGACTCAAATTGGTACAGCTCAAAATTTTGCACCGAATCTATTACACCAGATACACCATGTTTAAGATAGGTAGAGCCTCGCACCCGTATTGTGGGGAGGAGGGTACCTTTTATCATACCATATGGCAATGCCCGATGATTAGGGTCTATTGGGTGAAAGTGATGAGAACGATTTCGCAGGCGGGGGAGGTGTCCCTCTTACCAGAGCCCAAGAGTTGTCTATTAAATGTATGGAAACCAAATGACCTAACACATTCAGCGCAAGACTGGGCAACACTGGGGATAATGATGGCCAAACGCAACATAGCGCAGAAGTGGGAGGCGGTGGAGGTACCGTCGATTAACACATGATGTAAAGATAGGGACACGGCCATGGTAGCAGAGAGAAGAGTTTTCATTAACCGCGGCTGCCCCCAGAAATGGAGCAAGATCTGGGGGGCGTGGAATAAATGTAGGGGTAACATCTGTGACCCGCCAAGAGAACAGGGGGATGAGAGCCTTGACGGGGACCAGTAGGGCGGGAGGAGGATACACAATGAGAAATGCTGGGTATGATGTTGTTATATTGCACTTCATCATGGCAATGTACTGGGATTGTGATCTGCTGTATGTTAATATGTATGTCCACCATATGGGAAACCTCTGCCTTAAAGCTGTTAAGTTTGATAAAATAAAAAGATTTAAAAAAAAAAAAATAATGTACACACGACTAAAGAATGAGATCCAGACCAATTTTATAAAATTATACTTTGTACTTTATTTCAAGACCCCGGTCTTCGTAATCAGGTAAGTACGTTTTTAATTAAAAATACTTTTCACTTTGAAAAATCGACACTTAGATTTCACACAGTTCAATATTATCCTAGGGGGAAAACCATGTTGAGGTTATACAGGTAAGTGTTTAACTTGCAATCTCAGTATTCAGAGCCAAAAGTCAGCAAGGGCCAGGGGTCAGATAAGTACCAAAACTGCACCACCAGCGGCACAGGGACGGCTGGGTGCAGACGTAAAATTCAGAGTTTGACCCAATGCTTTCCAATAGAGACAATGGGTGCCTGGAGCCACACTGCTTGCAGGTAAGTAAATAGGTTGCAGGGGCCAAGCTTTGGGGGGTATCACAAGCACAGGGTGGCCCACAAAGCAGCATCAAACATACACCAGCAGCGGCACAGGGGCTACAAGGTAGGGGGCAAATGCAACATCGGGGACCCAATGCTTTAGATGGAAAAGAGGCTGCAGGCGTGGCACGGATGTTGTAGGAGGGAGATCAACGACAGCAGAGTTAAGTTGGGGTGTCGAGTGCAGAGTAGGCTGGGGACAGGGATTGGCCTCGATCCGGAGTCTTTGGAGTCGGTTTCTTTTGGACAGGTCCCTGTCCGTGGGAGATTGGAGTCTTTTTCGGAGGCAACAGTCCTCCCAGGGGTTTCAGAGGTCGTTGTTGCAAGACAGGTCACAGAGTCGTTGAAGCTGGACACTGGCCAATGGGGCTGGTGCCAAGGCAGTTGTCGTCTTCTGGTTTCTGCTGCAGGGTGACTTCTTTCTTTTTAGGTCGCCACAAATCTGAGTGCCAGGTCTGGGGGAGCCACCTATATACTAAATTTAGGAGGTATTTTAGGAGGTTAGCAGGTAGGGTCATTGGGCACCTTACCTGGGGTGACTACACCCTCTATTATGCCACCCTCATGTGGGAGAGGGCATAGACCTAGTCCCGATTGGAGGGGCCCCCCTCATCTTCATGATGGTGGGGACTAACAGCTGTGTTTCACCTCTCATCCCCCCAAGAAGTGGGCACACATATCTTTTAGAATTTTCCCACCGGTTTTTCTGTCCAAAGTGGGGGTGTAAACCAGGGGCTGCCATTTGCTGCTAGCAACAGAGAATGGGGGTCGCATTACGAAGGCAGCAGGCCTTTGCTGCTTCCCTCTTCAAGCACTGGCCCATCTTGGAGGAGGAGGCATGACACCTATGCCCAATATGTGCATTGTTTCTGGTCCCAGAGAGCAGGGGCTCTCTACACAGGGGTCCAGAAACATGCCTGGTGGTGGATGACTGCCTACAGCTGTTCAGAGACCACACAAGAGTTGGTAGGGATTGAGCAGGCACCTCTGAGGTTCCCTCTGGGTACATGATACAATAAATCCCACACTGGCATCTGTGTGGATTTACTGAGGGAAGCAATTTGGTACCAAACACTCCTATATTCAGTGGAGGCATCATGGTGCTGTGGAACTCTAGTTGTTGAGTTCCCAGACCATGTACTTTGTATGGCTTCACTGGCACTTACAATATTCAGAAATGGTCTCCCAATATTGTACGGACATATCTGCTCATATAGATATGCCATTACCTGTAGTATAGTGCAACCTGCCTTAGGGCTGCAAGGCCTGCTAGAGGGTTAACTTACCTAGGCCGTCATGCAGTGCTAGCTAGCATGGCAACGAGGAAGGGTGCAATGTCGACTTGGTTGTTTTCTCCCTCACACGTGCATGCAAGCTGCAAGGGCAGTGGCATGGTCCTAGTGAGGGGGTCCCAAGGGTCACTATTTAGCTCCTAGGCCCCAAGTACCCAGGGTAACGTACTAAGTGTGAGAAAGTGCCATCTTTCTTACATGGTATGCCCCCACTTTTTGCTGAATTGCTGATGTACTTTGCCTGAGTGTGCCAGGGGCTCCTGCCAATCAGGTACCCAGGGCCTGTGTTCCTTCCCTAAAACTGCATTGAAGCCTAAACCCAATTGGCATCTCTGGCCACATATCAGCCCCTGGTAAATGGTACCCTAGGTACCCAGGGCCCTGTGACCAGAGAATGCCCCTAAGGGCTGCAGCACTTACTGTGCCACCCTTAGAGGCCCTGTACCCTGACAAACACACACTGCCTTTGCAGGCTGAGTGTCTTGGTGCAGACCAAAACAGAGTCGACATGGCACACATCCCTGTGTGCCATGCCAACAAACACACTGCCCTGGCATACCTCAGTCACCCCTCTAGCTGGGTGTCCTATGCCAGTGGTGTGGGTACAGGTGCATAAGCCCTGTACCCCTACAGTACCCAGGTCCATTCCTGGGCACTGTAAGTGCAGTGCTGCCATTAAGAGTATATGGTGCTGGGAGATAGTCATCACGAACTCCACAGCACCATGATGGCTACACTGAAGACTGAGAAGTTTTGATATCAAACTTCTCAGCACATTGAACTCACACTGATGCCAGTGTGGGATTTAATGTAAAATGCACGACAGAGGGCATCTTAGAGATGCCCCCTGAACCTAACCTACAATCCACGTCATGTCTGAGAGGCTGCCTAGGCTGCCACCCAGCAGACATGTTGCTGGACCCCTGGGTAGAGAGCCATCTGCTCTCGTGGGCCTGCAACAATGCACATCCTGGGTGAGGTGCTAGGCCTCCTCCCCCAGGATGGGCAGGGGAAGCTTCAAAGGCAGGCCGCCTTTGTGAGCTTCTCCAGGCCACTTGCTGTACTCAGCAACTGGCCCCCACAGGTTCTGACCCCCACTCTGGCGGGAAAACCCAAGTGAGGAAAGGGGGAGTGCCAGCCTCTGACAACCCCCCCCTCAGGTGGGGGAGGCGAGGTGAAGCACAACTCCGGCCTCTCGCAATCTTGAGGATGGGGAGCCCTACCCAATCAGGGTTAGGCTCCTGACCCCTCCCACAGGGGAGTGGCAGGATAGGGGGTTTACCCACCCCAGGGAGGGGACCCGTTGGTCCCTGAGCTTTCCCCAACTGTAACGCCCCTAAATTTAGTATTTAGGGGCACCCTGAACCTTCCTTCCTCAGACCCCGATTCCGAAACAAGAAGAAGAACTAGAAGAAAGAAGACCTGCCGTGCATCTGCTAAAAAGAGGACGACACCAACTGACTTGGCCCCAGCCCTACAGGCCTGTCGACACTCGAACCTGCTCCTGCTAAACCCCGGCATCTCCAGTGGTCAGCAACCTCAAAAACCCCGGAGGACCTGACTGCCTTGCTCCTCTAAAAGACTGGGACTCCCACGAGCAGGGGTTCTGCTCAAACAAGCAACAACCCCTGCTGCCAAGCCAGGAACCACGAATCCAGCACACTCTGCACCCGCCGAGGTCGGCCTGTGCCTGAGTGAACAAAGACCACGAGGACGTCTCCCCGGCGACTGTGACCAAGAATCCAGCACCCAAGGACCCTCCTTAACGCTCTTGACGACGCCTGCAGCCTCAACTCCAGGGACCCCCCCCCCCCCCAACCGCGACCAGCAGAGGGTAAGATTTCCCGATGCCAAAAGACACCCCTGCACCCGGTGCCCTGCGGTCCCCTGTGCCCAACTCCTGGGTGCCTACCTAACCTACAGCTCCCCAACTTACCTCTCGAAGTGGTGGTCGCACCTGAAGAATCTCCGTCCCCGAGCTTGCAGCCTTCAGCTTTCCCATTGAAATACATTGAGTGCCCGACGGCTCAAAAGCACCCTGCACCCAGCCGCCCGAGTGCCCCTGGAAGTGCAGCATCTGTCCTATCCTACTTCCCCACTTGCCCTGTGTGAGTGACCAGGAGCTCAGCTCCCACAGTCGCGTGGCCTGCCTGCTAGCAGTCACCAACCAAAGGCCCCTCCATAGGGTAACATTGACTGGTTTTCCAAGTGTCGAGTTTTGAAACTTTGAAATATTCACTAAAAATCACCCGATCAACGAAAACGAAATTACTCACCTGTTATCAGGAGAGACTCCAGTGCTGGATCTTTGTGCCCAGCACTGACCCTACAAACCAATTACAACCGTGATTTTCCGATAACCAAACTTTCCTCCATAGGATAAAATTGCCTGGTTTTTGCCAGAAATTCTTCTAAGGTGCCAATTACGATCCGGTAAAAAAATTCCCGTACGACTCGTATCCGGTCTTTTTACCGTATGAATCGTACAAGTGCCGTACAAACTGGCAATCACGATTCGCACGGTAAAAAGCCCATACGAGTCGCATTGGGAATGATTCCCCACACGTCCTCGGGTCGGAAAAAGTGTCCGACACGTCCTCGGACGAGTTACCGTACAAATGTGAAAAGCGAAGTCCGACCGGGGAATCACGATCCGTCCCGGGTGTCCGATAGTACAACCGTATGGTTAAAAGTCCGCACCGAACTCCAATAGCAACCATGGAGACATCCAAACAGGTGCCCGGTACGCGCCGTACCCCCCCCCAGCCCCCGCATGTACGCGCCGTACCCCCCCCAGCCCCCGCATGTACGCGCCGTACCCCCCGTGTATGTACACCCGAGTACGTGTCGAACCCCCCGTGTATGTACACCCGAGTACGTGTCGAACCCCCCCCCGTGTACGTACACCCGAGTACGTGTCGAACCCCCCCGTGTACGTACACCCGAGTACGTGTCGAACCCCCCCGTGTATGTACACCCGAGTACGTGTCGAACCCCCCGTGTACGTACACCCGAGTACGTGTCGAACCCCACCGTGTACGTACACCCGAGTACGTGTCGAACCCCCCCCCGTGTATGTACACCCGAGTACGTGTCGAACCCCCCCGTGTATGTACACCCGAGTACGTGTCGAACCCCCCCATGTATGTACACCCGAGTACGTGTCGAACCCCCCCGTGTACGTACACCCGAGTACGTGTCGAACCCCCCCGTGTACGTACACCCGAGTACGTGTCGAACCCCCGTGTATGTATACCCGAGTACGTGTCGAACCCCCCGTGTATGTACACCCGAGTACGTGTCGAACCCCCCCCGTGTACGTACACCCGAGTACATGTCGAACCCCCCCCGTGTACGTACACCCGAGTACGTGTCGAACCCCCCCGTGTACGTACACCCGAGTACGTGTCGAACCCCCCCGTGTATGTACACCCGTGTACGTTCGAGTCGTACCCCCACCCGACACGTACTCGGGTGTACATACACGGGGGGTACGGCGCATACACGCGGGGGCTGGGGGGGGTACGGCGCGTACATGCGGGGGCTGGGGGGGGGTACGGCGCGTACATGCGGGGGCTGGGGGGGGGTACGGCGCGTACATGCGGGGGCTGGGGGGGTACGGCGCGTACATGCGGGGGCTGGGGGGGTACGGCGCGTACATGCGGGGGCTGGGGGGGTACGGCGCGTACATGCGGGGGCTGGGGGGGTACGGCGCGTACATGCGGGGGCTGGGGGGGGTACGGCGCGTACATGCGGGGGCTGGGGGGGTACGGCGCGTACATGCGGGGGCTGGGGGGGTACGGCGCGTACATGCGGGGGCTGGGGGGGGGGGGGTTCGGCGCGTACATGCGGGGGCTGGGGGGGGGGTACGGCGCTTACCGGACCACCTACTCTGGTCGTTTCGCGCCGTACTTCGCATTTCCGACACTTTTTGGGTGCCGTAAAAATATTGCCGTCCGGAATGCTGTTGGTTCGAATCGTAATTCCTGGGTCGTGAAACGCTGCCTGGAAGCGTCCCGACGTCACGTCGCAGCATTCCCGGATCACATTCGTATGCATATTTTCGTCGGTCGGTGTTTTTTACGATTCGTACGGAAATGGTGTTTCCGTGCGAATCGTAATTCCATGTTTGTAATGTTTTACGACCGGGTACGAGTCGGACGGAGAATACGCTCCGACCGACGGTTCGTACCCGGTTTTTACCGGATCGTAATCGGCACCTAAGTGTCGATTTTTGAAAAGTACAAATATTCCTTAAAAATCGCCTGTGTAACAAAAACGATTTCTTTCAACTGTTTACAGGAGATGCACCAGGGCTGAATCCAGGATCCAGCCCCGAGTAAGACAAACCTATGCAAAGTAATTGATATTGTGTTTACTTTAAAATTCCCATTGAGCTCAATGTTATAATTGTGTTTAACTTGTGTTGCCTTTTGCAACAACTGTAACTATTTCATTTAAAAGTCAATTGCTTATTGAAAGTATTTAACTAAAAGCATCTCATTCTGAGAAAGTACTTTGATACCTATTTGTGGTTCTAAAATAAAACAACAATATATTTTTATATACATAACAATTGGCCTAGAGTTCAGTTCCCGAGTGTGTGAGACCATTTGCTGACTGAGTGGGTACAACAAATGCTTTACAGTGTCCTCTGATACTGCCTTACTGCTCGACCAAGCTACCACTTTAGAGAGTAAGGTTATATCTAACTTTAGCCTCTGCCAAACCTCTGGGGACTGTTGGACTCTGTACACACTGAACCTTACTTTGGTGCAGTATATACAGAGCCACTTTCTTACACTAAGGACTTAAAATGGCCAGAAGTACTTATAGGGTTTTGTTTTAGGGAAGGAGCACTGGCTCAGGGGACAAGGCTGGCATGGACCCTGTGTACCACATGTGACTACATCCAAACCAGGCAAAACCTGGGGGGCTAACCATGCAAGAGGCACTTTCTCACACTGGCTTTATTTGCTTTAGGCTGTCCAGTTTGAGTTTGTCCCTCCCGCTGCCCAAACCCTGTTTACTGTATTCTTCCACAAACTCGCTTTCTGTGAACAGGCCTTTAAATCTTGTTCAAAACTTTTTATGCTTGCTGTGCTGTCAAAGTTAGAAGTCCAATGTCAAACTGTGTCTTCCAAAGGAAGTTTGGTGTTTACCTTTCTTTTGCTGACTTCAAAGTGAAAGAATTTATGTTGCAATCCATCCTGCTGATGACCCATGCAAGAGGACAGATGGCAGGATATTATTTTTTCTAGCACACAACAGAAATTGACTGTGCTGATATTTCAGACTATATCAGAATGAGGAAAATATAAATGAAGCACTTTTTTTGTGATTCTGAAGTGTGGTGGAAACAAATATTTTAATACTGTCAAATAATCAATACACTAGGTGATGACATTTCCACCCATTATCGTTTGTGCGCAGTAAGACTGTACGTCTTTGTAAATAAAATGGCCATTTCAATTGGAAATGTGTCTGTAATAGCATTGTGCTATAACACTATGCATACTCCACACTATGCCCCTCCCTTTATGTTACTGCACTCTACACTACTAACTCTACCCTACTTCACTCTACAACACTCTGCTCCACTATTTGCCATGCCACTCCACTGTAAGACACTCTATGACACATCTTGCCACTCCAACCCCTCCACTTTATGCCCCTCCAATCCACTTAACCCCTTCACTCCAATCTACCCCACTCTAATCTACCACAATCAACTCCAATATACCTAACTCCACTTCACTAGTCTACCTCCTTCCGCTCCACCCAATCTACCCAACTCTGCTCCACCCAATCTACTCCACTCTGCTCCAACCAATCTACCCCACTCTGCTCCAACCAATCTACCCCACTCTGCTCCAACCAATCTACCCCACTCTGCTCCAACCAATCTACCCCACTCTGCTCCAACCAATCTACCCCACTCTGCTCCAACCAATCTACCCCACTCTGCTCCAACCAATCTACCCCACTCTGCTCCAACCAATCTACCCCACTCTGCTCCAACCAATCTACCCCACTCTGCTCCAACCAATCTACCCCACTCTGCTCCAACCAATCTACCCCACTCTGCTCCACCCAATCTACCCCACTCTGCTCCACCCAATCTACCACATTCTGCTCCACCCAATCTACCACATTCTGCTCCACCCAATCTACCACATTCTGCTCCACCCAATCTACCACATTCTGTTCCACCCAATCTACCACATTCCAATCTACCCTACTGCACTCAATCTACCCTAATCTACCCAATTACACTCAAATCTACCACATGCCTCTCTATCCCAACCTATCCCATTCCACACTAATCTTCACCACTCCACTCTACCACACTCCAATCTAACCTACCCCAATCTACCCCAACCCACTCTACCCCAATCTACCACACTCCACTCCAATCTACCAGACTCCAATCTATCCGACCTCAATCTACCCCACCCCATTCCATTGTACCCTACTCTAATTCACCCAATCTACTATACTCCAATGTACCCCAATTCCCCGTAATATAACCCTCCACTCCAATCTCCAATCCAATATATCCAACTGCACTCCAATCTATCATAATTTACCCCACTCCACTCCAATCTTATTTAATCGACCCCACACCAATCCACCCCACTCTATTACACTCCACTCTACCCTACTCCAATCTCCACTCCACTCTATCCAACTCCACACCACTTCACCACAATACCCCATTCCCCTCTACCCTGATCTACCCCAGTCAACTCTACCCTACTCCAATCCACCCAATTGACCCCACTCTACTCCAATCTAAACCATTCCACCATAGTAACCCCTATATACCCCACTCAAGTCTAGCCCAATCTACCCCCACTCTATCCCACTCTACTCTACCTTATTCCACTCCAATCTACACCACTTCAAATCATCACAATCTACCTTACTCTAATACGCCCAATCTATCCCACTCCAAGCACCACCTCCACCCCAATCTGCCTCACTTCCCTGCAATTCAACCCATCCCAATCCACCCCACTCCGCTTTCCCCAATCTATCCCCTTCCACTTCAATCTACCCCATAATATACCTCACTATAATCTACCCGGTCTATCCCACTCCTATCTACTCCACTCCATCCCAATATGCCCTAACCTATTGCACTCCAATCTACCCCACCCCGCAACAATTATCCCATTCCACTCCAATCTACCCCATTCCAATCCATCCAACTCTAATCCAATCTACCCCACTACACTTCACTACAATCTACCTCAATCCACCCCACTCCAGTCTACCTCAATCTATCCCAATATACCCCACTTCAGTCTACCTCATTCTACTCTAAACCAAGCTACCCCAATCCATTCCCGTCTACCCTACTCTAATCCACCTAATCTACCCCGCTCCACTCCAAATCAGCTGTGGCTCCTCCGCAATGGCAGAGGAGCATAGCCCCACTGCCTCGCTCAGAGCCAGCAGGTGAAAAAGTAAACAATGTCTATCATTGTTTTATTTTTCATTTGCCGGCTCTGAGCCAGTGCGTGCAGGGAGGGGTTGGTCGAGGCATGGAAGGAGGTAGGAGGAGGCCTATGTGCACTTTTAAGTGCTCTTGTGTGTTTGGCCAGCAATCTCAGATCGGCCAAACACACATGCGTACTTGGGTTTCTCCAACCCGGCTGCACTGAACAGCCGGGCTGGGGAAACCCAATACACTCCCTGTCCTGAGCGGAGCATCTTTTCAGCCCACTCAGGCCAATCCCTGTGCTCTTCTCATAGCATGAGAGCAGCGTGGGGATTGTACTGGGAGTCTGTCCCTGGGGCTGCTGGGACCAGGAAGAGCACAGGAGGTGCAACGTGGAAGGCGGCCGGCAATTTAGCATAAGTTCTTTTTTTTTTAAATAATATAATTTACACTTCCCCCGCGCTACCTCTCCCATGCTAACTCCACCAGCCCCACCACCCTTTGTGGTAGCCGCCACTGCTCCAATCAACCGCACTCCAATCTGCCCCACTCCATTCTACCTCACCCCACTCTTCCCCAATCTACCCCACTTTACTTCAACCTACCCCAATATACCTCACTCTGCCCCAATCAACATCTATCTACTCCACTCCTATCAATTGGATCATCTCTTTTCCCCAAGGACAGATCTTCAATCAGTTAGAATTTTCCCCTTTAATTCTACTGAAGTCCAATTAAATTGTGGGATTACCACAAAGCTCCTCTCTTTCCCATCACCTTTTTAATTTATATATCCGCCCCCTAGTTCCATCTCTCAAAAACATGAAAGTCAAAATGTTTAATTATGCTAATGACATGCAACTCCTCTTTACGTGTGACAACAGCCCTAATTCTAAGTTGCATTTCTAAGAAACTATGCTGTTCATCCGGGAGTGGATGAACAGCAACCATCTGAAACTAAACTTTGACAAAACAGAGATAGTAGTCACCAAAAATTAGTTCAACCTTTGGAGTCCCTCCTTTTGGCCCAATGAGATGCCCCCCACCCCCTTCAAACAACTCGGTAAAAATTCTTGGCTTCATTATTGACGAGCAGCTATTTCAAAACAAGCATTTGCAATGCAATAGGTCTCGCATTTGCGAGAGTTTGAGCAATTAGCATTGTAAATGACAATGCCTTTTATTTTTGTGTTCATTATTAAAATATAAAAAAAAAGGCATTGTCATTTACAATGCCAATAGCTTAAACTCACATAAATGCGAGACCTGTTGCATTGCAAATGCGTGTTTAATATTGTTTGAAAACAATTTAAAGTTCTGATTGAGAAGTGCTGCCAATCGTTAACTTTGCCTGCGAGCACTGAAAGATGACACGCCATGCCTATGCTGAGGCAGAGTTCATTCACTGGGCATTTCACACGATCAAAGATGTAGTAAGAAGCACAAGCGCGCCTTCAGAGCTGGCTGCACGCATCTGAATGAAAACGTGAAGCCGCTGCGAGAGCGCCTCGGTCACGAGGACGTACAGACCGGTCTCTGAACGGTGCGGGCACATGAATGCGCTGGACGGCCTGCTAAAGCTTCATGTTACAACAGGACCGTGATCTCAACTGAATGAGGGGGGTTGAGTCCGCCATACTGACCGCGAATCGAAAGGACAAAGCACGCCAGCGCGTCCGAGTTGTACTACATAAAGGCGTAAGTAACTCTGCTGGAATTAAAGCGTTTCGTTAAGAAGGCGCGCAAGTAGTTCCACGAGTTGAAACTCAAACTGCTCGGTGCATTTATTCCATGCAGAATGTGACCTGTATATAGAGCGCAACCAGCGTCAAATTAACAGAACATTCATTGTCTGTAAAAATACCAAATATGCATTAGAAATAGCAAGGCTGACCAATAATCCCCTGGGCAACGGGTTTGTTTGCAGAGTACACATGGCGCAACCCTTTGTGTTTCCTGGTTGTTCTGTGACCTTGATTAGGGAATTCACTAGCCCAGAGTGCCTGTCTGTCACTGAGAAATTCCGATACCCTCCCATTAAAAGTATTGCCCCTGTGCTGGTACTCTCCAATAAAAAAGACTGCACCCCTGCTGAAAAGTGCTGGTACACTCTAATTAAAAATATTGCATCTCTGCTGAGAAGTGCTGGTACACTCCAATTAAAAATATTGCATCTCTGCTGAGAAGTGTCTGTAGTCTGCATTAAACGTATTGCGCCCCTGCTGAGAAGTGTCTGTAGTCTGCATTAAACGTATTGCGCCCCTGCTGAGAAGTGCCTGTAGTCTCGCATTAAAAGTATTGTGCCCCTGCTGAGAATTGCTGGGACTCCCACGAGGAGCGACCTGAAAAAGCACTGCAGCGAGAGTTTGCAGCTCTGAAGCACGGAGGACAGTCGTAGAAGGAACCAGGGCAGATGCAATGGGAAGAATAGGGGCGGGATAGGAGGGCTGCTAGAAGTCTCTCGTTCCTCACCTCGGCCATCTCTGTCTTAAACAAGCATCTACTTTATGTCACCAGCCACTGATGTTCTTGAATCTGATGCCAGTGTTCACCATTTGAGAGGCATGATAACCCCGCCGCCTGAGGGGAGAATCACTGTGCACAAGCACGGGACGTGATGTAGCTGTCTTTGAAGTCAATTGCGTTCATGCGGGTTACTTAAATACATGCAAGTCAGAGCCAAAGTAAACAAGAGAAGCCTGGCGGAGCATGGCGCGCGCGCTTGGCGGGGGCGGGGGAGCGAACCCTTTGAAGTGCTCCCAAAAAGCGGATTGCATGGCGGCACGATGCGCGTGATTGTGCGCGTGCTAGCCATGCAATCCGCTTTTTGGGAGCACTTTTAAAACCCGCTTACAATAGTCTAGGCGAGACCTAAACAGCAGCTTGGTTCAGTGATATCATCCTGCTTCTTACAACTTCGTCGAATTAAGAAGACAAAGAAACATCTTAATACAGACACCTTGGTGCAAGTTATAATAGCTCCGGTCATGTCAAGAATGGACTATGCCAATTCTCTTTACTTGGGTTTTTTCAAACATCTTATGCGGAGGATCCAGTTGACCAAAACCAGGATGCTCGTCTGATCTATCAACTTCGCAAACACTGTCATTCTTAAGTGACAAAATCTCTTCACTGGCTCCCAGCTGCACAGAAATTCAAGTTAAAAACATGTTGTACATCAGCAATATTGTGGAGGCAGCCATCTTAGGACTTTGGACTCAGTCCTGGGTCCTACAAAAAAATGCAACAACAAAAAAGACACAGGGAGCAAGGTAGGGATACCATGACTGCCTAGGCCTGGTGGTAGGCTTCCAAAGGGGCACTGCCTGGGATAAAAAATGGGGATTTAAAAAAAAAAAATCCACAAATTCATGGGCGATCTGCGAATCTGTGCCGAAATTCAGAATAAAAAAAAACAAGTGTGGGCTCCAGCCTGGATCAAACCACCTCTCCCCTAGGGAGGTTGGCACATGTTTAAGTAAGGATAGGGGGACACAAAGAACCTCTCCCCAAGGCTAGCCTCTAAGAGGCCCGAGGCCCCCCTCCTCGAGGCTGATATTTAATGAAGAGGATGGGGCAGCAAGTGCCCCCTCCTCAAGCCTAAAATGGCCCCAGGGAACCCATCCGCCCGGGGCAAGCTCGATTACTGTAACCTGCAGAGCCCAGCCCCGGGACACAGCATTTTCCCTGCCCGCAAGAGCACAGGCAGGGAAACTTATGTTTCCTCCCACCTGGAGAGAGCAAGCATAAATAGCTGCTCCATCTGGGTGGGAGCAAGGGTAGTTTCCGCACCATGAGGCAAACCCGCTGGGGCCGCAGGGAGTTTGTTAGTTTGACTGCTAGCCCAGGATGCCGTCCAGAGATTCTGCAGTCGACAATAGTTGAGACAGTGTTAAGGATGTTTTTTTCTCTAGCCAAGTTTGTATAGTAATGGTGCTTGTCGAGAGTGCAATCAGGAGAAATTCTACTTTTATCGAGTTAACTTTTAGCTGGAAAGTGGAGGCCCAGGTTGAGGACTCATTAAGGATCATAGTGAAAGTTTCTACATCCTTGCGGGAGAATATGTTAAGTGAAGTTGATGCTAACTTAGTTAATAAAATGGTCTACAGGTTTTATGTAAAATGGGTTGGGGAGAAAATTGAACCTTGGGGGAACCCTTGGCGTAGGCCTCATGGGTTGGAAAAAACATCTGTTGATGTTAATCTTCAAGGACATGCAGGAGGGAGTCATGATTTACTGTGTCAGAGGCCGCTGACCGGTCTAAGATGACGAGCAGACAGGAACCGCCTTCATCAAGGATAAGCATGATATCATCAGTCATTTTTACAATAGCTGTTTCTGTGCTGTGACGGGATGTGAAACGGATTGGAGTTCATATAATAGCTTATTTTCTACAATGAAGAGTTTGCGTTGTAAAGCAACACAGCTTTCCAGAATCTTAGCAAGACAGGTAAGATTAGTTATAGGATGGAAGTTGTTAGGGTCATCAAAGTCTGCTCCCAACCAGCTTGGAACTAGAGAGTCTTTCATTTCTTTTAAGGCAGAGGCTGGGATGGACTTCCACTGATGCAAGGATGGTTTAGTTTTGGTGAGGTTATCTGGCCGACTGTGTAGGTTGAATTCTTTGAAGGAGATCCAGCTAATAATCTAATCATTCTAAGCCTTACTCCGAAGAAAGCACTACATAACCTTAACGGCTTTTATAAACACACAACAAAATGAATCCATATGACTAACTTTGCATCCGTAAAGACTTCTTAATCCATTAAAGAACAATGTATGTGAATTACATTAGTCACTTAATGGATAAACAGTCAAACTTCGGTACAATTAAAAATCAAATTAACTTAGGATAAATGGAGAAAGTTTCTAGCTCTTTGTGTTTGGTGACTTGGTATTCATCCTCATATGGTCTAAGTTATTATATTTAGAACACACACAAACTGTACTGTACTAATTTGGAACTGATTCATCACTGTCACGTCAGGCATATATTCCCTCAAACAAGATATATGAAGGCAAAAAAAGTGTGTACTATATAGTCTTCCTTGGTTGCCCTTATTTAACCACTGCATATCAGAAAAATCTAATAACAATTATATTTAGAAAAGAGAGCGCTTGCGCCACCGTGACAAAACCACATAAATATTCCATAACTGAACAAAGAGGACTTGCAAGAATTTCATGGCCATACTAACTTGTAACAATTTCATACTTGCAAAACAATATGAACTTTAATTATAAGCATCGTGTAAATTTTGGAAACATGAGTACATTTCTCAAAAGTCTACCTAATATTTTAACTGATAATACTGTCAATTTTGGAAATCTGAATGATCATAGAGCCATGGTGTATTTGTAATTTTGACAAACAAACTCACCCTATAAGAAGTTATTTCTCTCCAAAAACCACAGAAAGGACACAGCCGCTGAAGTTTAAATCAGGTTTTTTTGGGGCTTAATCTCTCAAAACGTTGGTACTTTGTACTTCTAATACATAGCAAATCTTAATTGCAGCAAACTGTACTCTGTTCTCCCACTACATTTTGAATATTGAGGTGCCATGAATTAAGATTTCATTTTGAAATTAAGGTAAACATTTTCTTTTACATAAAGAATATACATAAGCAGTGAGCGAAAGGCCCCAGACACAAATTAGATCACATGAAGATTGAACAAAGATGCCTGTATTGGATGTTTTCTAACACAAACATATAGCCTTTAACAGGAAAACTGTTACACTGGAAACACCTACTTGTGTTCATCTTACATATTTTAGTGAGGGGAAAATGAACAGTTTTATTAATTTTATTAGCTCATATCTATTGATTTCACAAACAACACATGATAAATAAAATGCAAGATGTTAAATTTAGCGGAACAAAGGTAAATTCAGAGGTACATGCTACAGTGTTCTTAACCTTTCTACCCCATTTCTTGTTATCAATCATTAAGGTTGCAATAGTACAAAGTCCACAAAGACCTTTTAAATCATGTTGAATGTCGACCCGGATTGAAAGACTAGAAAAGTTTCCAAGACTGCACCAATGATAAATCAAGTCCAAAATCAGTGCTTTAGTACACAGGCTAAGAGCAACAATCTTACAGAACAATAAACTTACCCTGGCCACCGGTTGCAAACTTTGAGCCATCTGGATGGATATCCACAGAAAAAATTGGTTTCCCTGGAAGAAATGAAAAAAAGAAAATGATTATAGAAAAATACAGAAATAAATTCTTTCCACTTCTTTCCAACACAAGCAATGAGGAACAAAGAAACAGTCTTGCATTCTAGATCATGTGCCCATCTGTTTACATTAGGGTAGACTAAGGGTAAATCTACTTTTCATAGCCTTTTTCACAGAAATTGTGATGGGCCCAGAAACATAGTTTTAATTGAGGAAAAGGTTATATGATATGAACATGAGAGCAGACATTTTTTTTAAAATCTACCTGACTTTGTACAACGTTGTCTGGGAACTTTTTCCCTGTACGTGCTGACACTGTGCATTCTTTTGATCTCTATGCCCTTGGAAAAGTACTGAATAGTTGCTAGAATAATTACACCTTGTTAATCATGTGTGCTTCTCCGAGATGTGAAGCGTAACTTTTTTCCATCCAATTTGCAATTAGCTAAGCTCTCGGAGTCCCTCTCACATTACTTACCTTGAAAATGTAGTGTGGTTAGCTATCTTATTTTGCATGTATAACTAGAAGAAAATTTCCAATAGACATGGGGAGGGGAGTCTGCACACAGACTGGTTTGAAATACAGTATAAATATGAAAGGAGAATTGTTTCAGTTGTTCATTCTCTTCACGGAACAGGTTTTCCCTTGTTGGTTTGCACCCGCTTAAGCATGATAAAACTGCTCTGTTTTACCTCCGACTACCTGTACTCCTTTGGGTTTAAGTGGACAAGAGTGGAATTATCCAGAGCGCAGAGGTAAGCTTTCCACAAATGGCACCCGAACATGAGAACTTTATGTGGGAAATCCAATAGCATTTGTGTCTGTGGCTGAGGTGACACGACCCAAGACTAAGATAGTGGGTGCCCCTGCAGAAGAGACTAGTTTCTTGCAGCTGCCATCTGAAGTCCCGAACTGCTGTTCCTTGGCAACAGGATGTCCCCGGCAGAGGTTCCAAACTGGTCAAGTGAAAAGTGGCTGAACTGCAGAGTACAGAGAGTTGGATGTCTTAAGCAAATACCTGGTGAGATTGTTCTGAGTTATTTTGTTTACAGGCGTTTTGAATTATTGATTCGTTTTTGTTATTGAGAATTTTTTTGCATTACATTGGTTGGGTTTCTGGTCGGACCTGATAAATAGGCCTTTATTGATTGTATTGGAAAGTTTTCTCATTTAGATGGTCTTTGACTTTATGGCAAAATGAGCAAACTAATTCAATATATTTCATGTGTCGTATTTGCCGTTTCATGAGTCCACACCTGCATGAGTCCCAACCAGTCCCAGTTGAGGGTAGTCCTGCATGGAAGATGATGACAAAATAGGGGACAGGTGTGAACTTTTGGAACAGACTGTGGCATCGATATACTAAGGGAAATGAGGATTTAAGATGGCAACTGGACGATTCATTTGATCTAGATAAAATTCAATATTTGCAGCAATGTTTGTTTGAGAAAAAGGTACGACAAGCGATGTGGGACAGTTTTAATAAATGGGAAATATCTGCTACAATGTTAGTAATTAAAAAACAAAAAGAAATGGAACGAGAACAGAAAAAGGGAGTGCTGCAGAAAGCCAAAGCATATGATCAATTAAAGCAAACTGAAAGTATTGAATGTATGGACCTAGAGTTTAGAATGCCCACTAACAGGACATATGTGACACAAGAGAAACATGAGGACAGGGATGAAATATTAGAGAGACTATTGGAGAATCCCCTACCATATGTCCCACAGGTTCCCGTGCCTGCTGTACAGGCACAAAATGTACCATTACAGATGGGTCAGCAGGGAAATGCATCTCTAGTACCCATTCCAAATGTACCAATTCTTCCTGCCTCATTACCAGGTCAGCAACTGCATGTCCCACCCAGACCAATACTCAATATGTCTGCTGTTCAACAGCAGTCACAAGCAGGACAAGCGATACCTGCACCAAAGCTACTGACTACCCACCTTCTACCAAGGCTAGTGACTGGACAAACCCTCTCTGCATCCCAATCTGCTGGAAACAGGCCGCAGGTACCACACCTTTGATTCACAAGCATAGTGGTAATCTGAGAGATAGGAGTGGATTTGGAGGGAGAGATCGAATACTGGATATGGATCACAGAGAGCTGATCCAGAAGAGCTAAACGGATAGCCCATAGATGTATGGATGACATAAATAATGCCTCCATGAATACTGTTATGCCAACTGTAAATAGGTTTGATGTTTTTCAGCAAAACTTACTCATTCAACATATGACTGAAAGGATGAGAGGTGTTACAATTGTGGCATGATGCGCAAGGTTACATGATCCCTTCCCCAGATGTCCCACGGGCTGTTGAAAATTGTCTGCATTGGGGTGTTAAGGTTAGAACAAAATATCAAAACATTAATGGGGAAGATCCCATGAGGGAAATACACCCCCTTCCTGCACCTCCTGCTGCTGGCATTCCTGTTCAGAACCCCATTCCCCAATTTGTCCATACTCTGTGGAGTAGGTATGAATTACTGGCAATAAAGAAAGATTTGCTGGACTTTAGGAAATCCCAAAGGGGTTTTATGAAGCCCTAGAGTCAGCCACTAAATTATGTATAGTGACATTTAAAGACTTGGATCTATTTTTGATGCCGTATTCCCAGAGAAATATGGAATGGAATACGTAGACATGATGATGTAGCACACTTTGGCCATGCCTGGGGACATTTTGAAAATCTAGACACGCAAAGCAGGCCAGGAGACAGACCAGATCAAATTATACTTGATTTACCTGATCATATAATTGCTACATTACTACTAATAATACCAAGGGAAGAAGTAAATTGGGATAAAATAACTTGTAAACAAAAGCCTACAGAAGATGTCTCAGACTATCTCACTAGGATGGAGAAAATATTCAGGGCTCACAGTGGTCAGGATTTGGCAACTGTCACAAGGAAAAGAAGATTTGCTGACACATTTGTGAATAATTTGGTGAAAGAATTAGGAGAGTTGATTAAAGTATCATAGAGCACCTGGCCAACTAAAGAACCTGCAGATCTTTTGGTAATGGCTACATATTATGAGAATTACCAGAAAATAAATAAAGAAAAGAATGATAAGAAAATGAAAGAATTAAAAACAAAGGTTTTGCTACAGCAAGCCTTCCAGGTAAAGACAAAGGGGTATGCGAAATGTGAGGGGAGGTGGACTTGGAAGAGGGGCTGGCAGAGCCTCATCAGCCCCTACGCAGCAACACCGAGCAGGATTAGGCCAAAATCAGTGCGCCTATTGCTTTCAGGAGGGTCGTTGGAAGGATGAATGCCCTAGTCTACAGGGCCAAGAAGTTGTGGCAAGAGGAAGAGGTAGTTCGGTGCTAAGGAGTACAGGGGTACAGGGAGAGGTGGCACAAATAAGAAAGATTTCCCCCAGCGTCAGAATGACAATAGACGTCAGAATTATTTTGATGGCCAACAAGTTGACTGAAGTTTCTATACTGAAGATTGTACTGACATTGATTACAATACCTTTAGGTATTCACAGCAATGGAAAGGGTGGAAAAAGAGTCATGATTCCAGTTAATCAAGCAGGTCCATATTTCACCACGGGTACGGAAGGGGAAGTACGCGAGTTCCTTGTTGATACAGGTGTCACACGCACCACTGTGGCTCATGACTAATTTCCAGGGGCTCCCCTCTCCGGCAGAATGAATACATCAGTGGGATAATCAGGTATCCCCATCCTGAGCCCCAACTCCAAACCCCTAGATGTAACTATAGGTCCCTTCACCACCTCTGCCCCATTTGTGCTCACTAAAAATTGTGCTGAGCACCTCTTAGGTCTGGACCTATTGAAAAGACTGAATGCTAACAATTATTGTTCTCCTGATGGTGTTTTTATCTCAATGGCTTCTGATAATTTGACCACCTGAATTATTACATTCAATTGATAAAACAGTCTGGACATCAGGAGATAATGATGTTGGTAAAGTGGACATAGATCCCATAGTAATCATTGTTAAACAAGGCGTTGCCTTACCCAGCATGCCTCAATACAAAATATCCTGGGATGAAGAGGACGGTCTCAAAGATGTTATCTCTGATTTAATATATAAGGGCATAATAAAAGAAACCGGAAGCAGCCCATGTAATAGTCCTAATCCCTAATAAATACAGATTAGTGATTGATCTTCCAGCCATTAACAAAGTTGTAGTACTCCAATATCCTGTTGTTACTGACATTAATTCTATTTTGACTATGATTCTGTCTTCAGCCAAATATTTTAATGAGCTTTATTTAAAAAATGAATTGTTTTGTGTGCCCATTGAAAAAGGAAGTCAATACCTTTACTCATTTTCATTCAAAGGGCGTTCCTTTCAATTCACTTGAACTCCTCAGGAGTATACTGAAAGACCCAGTATATATAGTCAAGCTTTGAAGAAACAAAATAGACCTTTTCACCCTCAAAAGGCTCTGTATTACTCCAATACATTGAGGATCTATTAATTGCCTCAGATAAGAGGAAGGTTGTAAGAAGACAACAGTTAATTTGTTACATCATTTAGCACTCCTAGGACATAAAGTGTCCTTATCTAAAATGCAATAACGTCAACAGGAGGTTGCCTATTTAGGCCACCTCCTGTCAAAGGGGGGGTAGAAGACTGCACCCACAAACAATTGATTTGGTACTGAAAATTAAACGTCCCCAGACTCAATCTGATGTTCACACCTTTATAGGTAGGAGTTCCTTTTGCAGGCAGTGGATACCCAACTTCTCTTTAATTGCAAAACCTTTGCTTGCTCTAACATCTAAGAATATTAGTAACACACTACCTTGAACAGATGAATGTGAGCATGCCTTTCAACAACCAAAGAATGCTTTATGCAATGCACCAGCTTTGAGTAACCCTGATTATGCTAAGGAATTCTGTTTGTTTATCCATGAGACAGATGGCTGTGTTTTATCTGTTTTAACACAATCCCATAGGGGGAGGAAAAAACCTTGTGCCTATTTTTCCTCCACATTCGATCCAGTAGCTAAGGCTTTGCCGAATTGTTTGCGCTCAGTAGCAACTGCTGCGGTCAGACAATCTGAAACATGTTCTAGGTCACAATTTAACAGTTATGGTACCACACGCTGAGGATGTGCTACTTAACAAAACTCAAAACCAGCACCTAACAGGGTAGGAGTTAACACTTTTTGCTCCAAATATAATTCTGAAACATTGCAATGTTTTGAACCCGGCCACAGTTCTACCCCTCCCCAGTGATTCAGGGGAAGAATACCATGATTGTGTGTTCACCACTGAGGAAGAGACCAAGGAATGGGTAGATTTAATGCGGGGGCGCGGCTTCGGAGCCGATGAGCACGGACGCGTGAGCCGAGAGCTCCGCGCCGACCCCACCGATTATCCTGGTTTAAGATCTGGAATAATACGTTTGAGAACCGAGGATTGTGCCCGTAGGTGTTGAGGACTGCTGAGAGAAAGATCAGGCACCCTCTGACACCCGGGTGCTACACAGGGACTCCGAAGAGCGAGGAGCCCGGCCTGCGCATGATGAGGGACGAGTCCGACGGCTGCCCCGATGTCTGGGAGGTACCCCCGGGAGCACGACAGACACCGCTCGCCCTCTGCACGGACTGGATCCTCCGCCGAGTGGGAACAGCGGACTCGCAGGCTCTGTGGGCCCCGCTCGGCCCGTGTGCACCTGGCCGCGAGGAGGCAGGAGGCGGACAGTGGGGGAGAAGTGCGGCACGCGCAGGCCCGGCTGGCGGAAACGCAAGGCAAGCTGGAGAACGCTCCTGCCGCCGAGGCCCCCAGCATAGTGGACTTTGCGGACTAACTGTCCTCGGACCTGGGACCTACCCATTGCCAATTTGTGGGGACCTAAAATGGCGCTGGCGCCCGGAGCCGGGCCGACTTCGGGTAGGAGGCTACCGGGACTGCTGGGCCGCGATCGACCCTACAAGTGGACTGAGAGCTGGGAGTGCCGCCACGGCACTCGGAGCGCACAGAGACGGTAGAGAACGATCGCTGGAGGTGAGGGCGGACTTGCGGCCGATGGTAGCCTGATCGGCGGCGGCTTGCGTGGATCGGAGTGGAGCCTCCGTCGCCTGGGTTCAGCAGCATGCTTGGGCTGGGGAACTTGCTTGGGGGCCAGGCCACTGTTCTGTAGGCCCTAAGAGCTGGAGGACATTGTGCCGGTGAGGAACAAAGGGTTACCCCCTGGGAGAGCCAACGGTGATGGACTACTGTTAAGGACATTCAGTGGAACCTTACACATGCAGACGGTGACCTTCGGAGGATTGGGCCAGAGGCGCCTACTGGGCTGTACCGGCTGCGTGGGTGGACAGAGAGGAACCGGAAGAGGCTACCAGCTCGGGCAGATTGAGGGGAGGGCCGCCCTCACTGGGACGTTGGATGACTTCCCAGGTTGCGGAGTAGGTAGTTGTGGAAAGGGGTGCCGAGAAGAGACGAGGAGCCCTCTAGTGAGCAGTGGAAAGCACGACTAGCGGTCCGGCAGGGGTATCGGCGAGTGGACACCTCCCCCACGACAAGTGTCACTTGGGAGCTGCAACTACGGCAGTGGAGGTGCGGGAGGTCCTGAGAGATTGCACTGCGGCTGGGGTCCTGGAGAGCTGCGAGCCATGGGGAAACCACGAGGCAGGCAAGGGGGTACCACCCGGAGCCAGAGGAAGAGACTGCGGCAAAGCGAAAGCAAGATGCGGCAGATCCGCAACCAGAGGGGCTGATGCAACAACAGATAGATTAAATACTTAAGGCCATCACGGACACCAGGGACGCACTTCAGCAGGACATTGCGCAGGTGTCACTGGGGTTGGGCCTCCTTCGGGCAGATCATGCTAAATTGGTCGACCGGGTGAAGCAGACTGAGACCAAATTGGAGGTCCTAGAACTCTCCCAGAAAGCCCTGGAAACCTAAATGGGAGAAGCCAATCGCAGACTGCAGATACTGGAGCGGAGGGCCGAAGACGCCGAAGGGCGAAATAGAAGGAATAATATAAGAGTGGTGGGCCTACCGGAAGGAGTGGAAGGGGGCAATATGGGGGACTACCTGGAAAACTAGCTGCGGACTGAGGTTGCTCCGGAGGGCCTGACCCCCTTCTATACGTTGGAAAGAGCACATAGGGTGCCGGCCCGACTGTTGACGCCTGGAAGACCGCCCAGGCTGGTGCTGGTGCGCCTACTCCACTATAAGGACAGGGACCTGCTTCTGAACAAAGCTCGTACTGCTGGACCATACAGGGTGGACAATAACAATGTGCACTGTTTCCGGATTACAAGTTTGATGTGCAACGCTATCGAGACTCGTTTCTAGCAGTTAAGAAGGCACTCCGAGATGAAGGAATCCAATATTCGTTGATGTTTCCAGCACGCTCGAAACTGACAATGGACCGTAAAACGTATTTTCACAATGATCCTGAGGGGGCGTGGAGTTGGCTGGAATCCTACGGAGCAAGATTGGGCGAAGCAGGACATGGACTGGGGCAACAGGCGGAGGCGCCGCGCAAGGCACACCAGACGTCGTCGCCCTGGAACGCAGAAACCCACCACGACTCAGACAGAGAAGGAGAGATCGGCAGCGTTGCAGGCTGTGATGGAGATCTCCCAAGTAAGAGAAGCAGTGTCGAGGGGGCGACTGATTCGGAGAAAGGGTCTGCTGGGAATGGTTCCGATGAGACAGACACGGGAAGTATTCCAATGCCGCATATCACACCAGGGACAGCAGATGAGATTGTCGATTCCTGAACTTGTGAAGCTAAACCTTGAGACCTGTAAGGGGGGTTGAATGGTGCTGGCCCCGTTTCTCTCAGGGGGGCGATTGGGATAAGACTCAGTTGAGATGGCGGGGGGGGGCATTAGAAGCGTGCAGCTTCCTCCACCTGGGGCCCTTCTGAAGGTGTTGAGGCTTCTTTGATAGTGGGGTACGGTGCCAAGATCCAGTGGGGTTGTGGACCAGATCTTCTCGGCTCTAGGGCTCCCCCCTTAGTTTCGTTCCTTGAGTGGATCCCTGGTAAATACCAGAGGAACAGTTGGTTTGATAGTTTGGATGGGTACTAGCTTCTTAGAGCCTGTTCTGGGGAGGGGTTATTGGGAGGTTTTTGGGGGTTTTCTTTGGGGTAGTTAGAACCACCGGTGTGCCAATGGAAGGAGTGGAGTTATGGATGAGGAATAGACAACACAATGGGGACATCACCTGAGTTAAAATGCATTACATGGAATGTACGGGGGAAACATACGCTGCTGAGACGCCACAGGGTTCATGCTTATTTGGTGCGTAGGGGAGTGCAGATTGCTTTCCTCCTGGAAACCCATGTTGACCGCGCTGAAGGTCTGGCGTTGCAACGCAGATGGAGAGGGCAGCTTTTTTTATACAACATACTCTGTCTTTGCTAGGGGTACACTGATTTGGATTAGGGCAGGGTTCCCTTCCAACCGACACAGCAGAGGGGAGGTTTGTGGCTGTAATAGGGTGTTTGGATGGTAAGGATGCAACGTTATGCAGTGTATATGCCCCTAACGTGGAAAAGGCGACCTTTTTTGCCCGACTATCGGGGAAGTTGGCGCCCTACTTGACTGGTCTGGTGATACAGGGTGGTGACTTCAACTCTATCACAGATACTACTATGGACAGGTCTCATCCTCCGTTGCCTGACGCACCTATACATAGGCTCTCTAAACTCAGACAGGACTGGCAAGATAAGTGGGGGCTTATAGACACATGGCGAGTACAGCATTTAGGGGAACGGGACTACTCTTACTTTTCTGCACTGCATGACTTGCACGTACGACTGGATGCCATACTATGCACCCCAGACATTCATGCGACAGTAAGACATAACCCATTGTTGCTGGCGATACACTGGGCTCGAGAGAGGCCTGTAATTCCTACCTGGCAATTACGCCCGGAGGCCTTGGAGGACCCTATCTTCCGTTCGGAGGTGCAGGCAGGCATAGAACATTATTTCCTTGAAAATGAGGGTACAGCATCAAACTTGGCACTGGAGTGGGATGCTTTTAAAGTGGTGGTGCGGGGCTTATGCATAACTAAAATGGTGGGAGTGTGGAAGACTCTCTTGCTAGATATAGAAAAAGAGGAACAAGGTTTGCAACAGGCGTAGAGAGCCCGCCCTGAGAACCCGGGGGCGCAGGATGAAGTCTTGGCTGCAAGGGAGGGAGTGGCGACTCAAGTAGAGAGGTTGTGCTGTTTCGACCATAGGGCGTACTTGGTGCGGGCGCAAGCGGAACGGCATAAGGCTAGGACACTGCTGGCCTGGTTGGCCAACCCGGCCTGAGGGGTACGCCCATACTGGCCTTGGCCTCATCCACGGGAAAACCGGTGTACACTCAGCAAGGGATCAATGGGCTGTTCTTAGAATACTATACAGACCTGTACAGGAGTAGGCTTCAGGCCACGGGTGACGTGCTGGAGGATTTCTTGGCGGACGTACGTCTGCCGCGACTCGAGGAGGAACAGGCGGACTCACTAGGGCGGGAGATTACCGTGGGGGAAATACGAGGTGTGATCAAACATATGGCGTGCAATAAAACGTCGGGTACAGATGGACTACCGATAGAGTTTTATTCGACTTACGTTGATATATTGGCCCCTAAGTTGCTGGCGGTTTTCCAAGAAGCCCGTGTCCTGGGGAGGCTGCCTGCCTCCACTCGAGAGGCTATCATTATCCCTCTGCTGAAACCAGGGAAGGACCCCGTGAATAGGTCGGCTTATCGCCCGCTATCCATGCTAACATCCGACTATAAAATACTTAGTAGGATCCTTGCGACTCGGCTCCTTCCATATATGGTGCAGTTGGTCCATAGTGATCAGGCGGGATTTATCCCGAAACATACCACGCCAACTAATGTGAGACACCTCCTCCGTATCTTGGGGGAAGATCATAGCACGGTCCCCACTGCAGAAGTCCTCTCAGTAGACATTGAAAAGGCGTTCGACAGCCTAGAATGGCCATACCTGTTCTGGGTCCTGAGTGCGCTCGGTCTTGGGGAATCCTTTGTGGGATGGACGGAGATTCTTTACAGATCGGCGACGGCCCGAGTACAGACAGGAGCGACGATCTCCCCCCTCTTGATTAGTAGGGCGGGGAACACGACAAGGGTGCCCGCTCTCTCCGTTGTTGTTCGCCTTAGCCATTGAGCCTTTGGCTGCCCACGCCAGACTGGGGAGGCATTATCCCGGGTTAGATCTCCGTGGGGATATGCAGTATATCTCCTTATATGCCGATAACTTATTATTTTTCCTGGCAAATACGGAAATGGCCTTAGAAGGAGCGAAGCAATTACTCCATGCTTTTGGCAGGGTCTCGGGGTGAATTGGACGAAGACTTGCCTGTTTCCGGTGGTCCCGTCTGAGGCGGGTCCCTCCCAGGTTGCGGCCATTTGCTAGGAGCCCAGATGTTTCCCCTGCTGTGGCACCAACATTTATCATAACCCCAAGGATTTGTTGAAGGGTAATGTGGGTAGGGCTGTACGAGGCCTTAGGAGCAGCTTTGCGTTTTGGTGTACATTGCCGCTTTCGGTGGCGGGCCAGGTAGCGCTCCTGAAGATGGTAGCGCTCCTGAAGATGGTAGCGCTCCCCCGGCTACTGTATTACTTTAGGACACTACCAGTCTGGGTGCCGGGTTCCACTTTCAAGCAGCTTCGTTCCATGGCTCGGGGATATTTAAGGAAGACTGGCAGATGGCGGGTTGCGCTGACCACAATGATGCGCCTGAGAGCCGATGGGGGTATGGCAGTGACGGATTTAGATTTATACTATTTAGCAGCCCAGTTACAGTGGCTCACTGAAGCAGTAGTTTGGGAGTTCCGGGGCCTGGACGGTCCTGAGGGACAGTGGGTCCCACGCCATATACTGTCCTTTATAGTGCTTCAGCAGCGGCTGCGCTTCGAGCTGCTTACTAGCGAAGAACGGACACTGAGATTGTGCTGGAACCGGAGCCAGTGCAGAGCTGGGTTTGCCCGCCCTTATGCCCCGGAGATTCTGCTGAGTATGTGTACCGCCCTCCCACATGGTGGGGACTGGACAGCATTGGTCAAATGGGAGGCGCTAGGAGTGCAGGTGCTGGGAGATCTATAGGAGGACAGAGCATTATTGCAGTTTCAGGCCCTGCAAGATAGATACAGCCTCCCTAGGGGAGATTATTTGCTGCACTCAGCCCTAGTCACGGCAATGCAACGTTACTGGAAGGCGGGGTTGTCGGAACCACAGACATCAATGGCATGCCCGTATGTGGTGATGGCTGCGGGAACCTTCAAGGCCATTATGTGCCTTTATAGGCGGATGGTGACTGAGGGGCTGGAGCCATTGCGAGAGCTGCAGGGGAAATGGGAGGCGGACCTAGGCAAAGAGATCCCTGAAAAGACATGGGCCCAATTAGTTAGGAGAACCTGGAAAAGCGAGAGGAACGCCAGATTTCAATTGGTTCATTTTGTTATTCTGCACAGGGCATATTTAACCCCTGCTAAGATCAATACTTTAAAACGGATACTGCCCAGTGTCCGCGTTGCAGTCTGGAAGGGGCAAACTTTCAGCATATGATGTGGGGGTGTCCGCAACTGGGAACAAATTGGGAGGAAGTGGCCTATCTGCTCTGTGGAATTACAGACCGTAATATGGAACCTGATCAGGGCACTTGTTTATTAAACTGGTTTCCGCATACCTCTAAAACGAAGGTGACGAGCAAGTTTATAGATTTAGGCCTGGTGTTGGCTAAGAGAGAGATCACTGCGCACTGGAAATCAGCGCAAGGGCCCAATACATGGAGATGGAGGACGGACTTACTCAAATGGGCGCTGAGCGAAAGTACAATCGGGCTTCAACAGGCCATGCGGACTAATAATGAAAAAGCACTGGAGGCGGCGAGAGCGTGAGATGCACTGGTAGTTGCACTACAGGTGCCCGAGGTGGACTCGGAGGTTGGCAACCCCAACGGGTTTGCCATGCTCCACAGGAGTAGTACAGTAACTCTGGACAAATCCTGTGCAACAACTGTTGGACTCCAAAAGTAGTAAGTTAGCCTGTATTGTACTGCTGTTACTGAGTTCACCATAACAGAGGGATCAGATGTTCTTATATTTCTGAGCTGCAAGTAATTAGGGCACACCGGTGGTATGGGGGGGGGATGGGGAGGGGGTTGGGTGAAGATTGGCTTGAGTTTTTATAATATATTATTCAGTTAGTGTACCATTGCTGGCTCTTGACTGCTAGCGGGTACTGGTCTTATAATCAAGTGGAAGGACAATACACTGCTAGGATAGGGACACCTATAATTTTGTGGTAGATGTCACTATAGTTTTTGAGACATTTTGGGGTGGGAACTGGGACATAGGCTCAAGAAGGATGGCTGTGTCATACAATGGATAATTGTAATACTGCATTTTTTGCCAGATGTTATTTGTAAAGCAATACAAATATATTTAAAAAAAGGGATGGGTAGATTTAACAGATACTCCCATATCTGACCCACAGGGAGAGTGGTTTGTGGATGGTTCAGGTTTCAAATTACCGAATGGTACAAACACTGCTGCATACAACATCACCACTTTGAAAACAGTGGTAGAGTCATGTAAAATATCGCCAATGTCAGCACAAGCGGCAGAAGTAATTGCCTCTACACGGGAATGTGAATTAAGTAAAGATCTGATTGTTAAATATTTATACTGACAACCAGTACGCCTTTGGTGTTGCCCACTCATTTGGGCGATTATGGAAAGAAGAGAGGCTTTTTGACCTCACATGGTACTAAAATACAGCATGGGGAATTAATAGTAAAGTTATCGGATGCCCTGCAGTTACCAAAAAAAGTTGCCATTGTTAAATGCAGTGCCCATAAAAAGGTTACTGATGAGATAGGTCAGGGAAATGCTCTTGCAGATGAAACAGCCAAGCAAACAGTCAGATCTGAATATAGTTTAATGTATGTTACAGGACCAGCTGGATGTGTCCCTGAAGTACCAATGTTTAACAATACCTTAGAATGTGTTAGAGAGATACACCAGTAAGCTACCATGGAAGAGAAAGAGGCATGTCAGATATATGGTAGTTTAGATGATACGGATGTGTGGTACATCTGTCAGAGAAACAAAGAAGGATGCTTCCTAAATGTTATGTTAACGCTATTATTACTATGGCACACAGCCCAGCTCACATTAGTGCCAAAGGAGTAGTTGCTACATTAGATGATGTATTATTCAAGGAACTGATTCCCAGAGTGGCAGAGTCCCATGTTAAAAGATGCATGATATGCGCTACTTATAACCTAGGAAAAGGTGCCCAAGTCCCGACAGGCAATTTTGCACCCCCAGATTTGCACTTTAAATCTTGCAAATGGATTTCATAGAAATGGAAAGAGTGGGCAAGCTTAAGTAGGTCTGGCTGACCCTCCACAAGCGAACACAGCCCAAAGTACTGCAAAAGTACTTCCCAAGATTTGGCTTGCCCAGAGTTCTTTGGAGCAACAATGAGCCACACTTCATTGGCCAAGTGATGGACCTGGTCTGCAAAGGCATGCAGATAAGGCAAATGTTTCATGCTGCCCACCTCTACAGGCTGCGTGCCTACTGGAAAGATACATCGTTATCTTGAAAGGAAAACTGGGGGTATGCGCTGAAACAAAATTGAAATGGCCTGACGCCTTACCAATAGCATTGCTTTCTATTCGCACCACTGCTCACTCGAAGATGGGTTTATCTCCATATGAAATTATCATGGGGAGGCCTGTAAATGTATGGGGTGTACCTAGACCAAAGGAATTCTCAGAAACGGAATATCCCTTGCTGGTTGACTATTGTGAACAATTGGCTAAAGATTTGAGTTTGATTCATTCATAGGTGAGGGCCAGTCTCCCTCCTCATCTTGAAGGTCCAGGTCATAGGCTGAGACCTGGAGAATGGGTCTCCACCTGCACATTCCAGAGAAAATCCAGTCTTGAGCCATGCTGGAAAGGACCAGTGCAAGTGCTACTCGCCACTCAGACTGCTGTCACGTGCATGGGACACAAACACAGGCTACATGCCAGCCACATCAAGAAAGCTTCATTGCCTTTGTCCTATGATCAATGTGTGAAGAAAGGGATTCTTGATTTGGAAAGAGAACAGATTCCACAGCAAGTATCTTTTAATGATGGTTAGCTGGTTGAAGAAGAAGTAGCGCATCCACTGATCAACTTCATTCCTGTTGAGCCCAAATTGATACCAATACCTCTATTTGAGCATCCGGATTGTGATTCACCTAGGTATAATTTGAGACCCAGGACTGTCAAAAACTATGGACTTTGAATAAAAAAAACGATCTCTTGAGAGATAGCAACCCTTGCCGGTAGTCAAGACCGCCCACGCTTGGACCTGTACATAAGCTTGCCAGTGAGGCTTTGAAGTAAAGGAATATGGGAAATCTTGATGGTCTTGGGTAGAATAGATAGGGATTTTTAGGAGGTCTTAGTCACATTACTTTGCTTTTGACTGTTCGGTGTTTTTGATTTGTTTCTCTTTTTGAAAGAAAAGAAAAGAAAGAAGAGGCCTGCAGAAACAAGGTTATCTATCCAAGGAAGGGAAGGGTAGAAAAAAGAATAGTCTAAACATGTTATGTTATGTTTAGGCTATCCTGTTTTAGGTTACATTTTTCAATTGTGTGGTCGTCTTTGGTCTAAAGATGCAGGGCTTAGAAGCATATTTTAGGGCTTATTTAATAATTTTATAAACTGTAGAGAATCAGGAAAAATCAAAATATATTTGATATTTTGGCTACATTTGATTCTTTCACTGATACGCAAAATGGCTGGGTTCATAAGAATCTTTCCCAATACATATCATCACATTTACCCACAGACAGAGAATGGGTGAAACCCTTTCATACATCTGCCCCCTTTTCTAGCGAGTCAGTATTGATAGTTGGGGACTTGCCAAACACCCCAGGCTTTAAACATTCAATGCAAGGTGTAATGACAGGTATAAGTAAAAAAAGAGTGCGGTCACTAAGCATCTGGAATAGTGGTGCCTCACTGAGGTGCTCTGCACAAGTTCTGGATCCCTTCCGTAAAAGGTGATTTTCTCCGGACTTAGAAAAGCCCTGCTTCATTTTTGACCGCTTCAATAACTGAGGGCATATGCGTCCAGATTTCTCAGGGTTACATTTTAATTTGTTGAGTCTGAGCCAAGTGTAGACTTCTCTCAGGCACTTTTTAGGTCTCGCCTAGCATTGCAGCGCACATGCGCTGCTCGCTCTGCGAAGCCTCTTGTAAATCGAGGAGATTTTAGAAGTGGGTGGAAGCCCCGCCCATCTTTTTTATTGTCAGGCGTCACCGTTTATGGTAAACACTCGCTCCCTATTTAAAATGAGGCTTATTTGTTACCGCCCTGTCTCCTTTTCAGCTGACCCATCCGGACTGGATCGTGTACATGCGGCGCGACATGGTGGGTGAGCACTATTTTTAAAAAAGACACTGATCAGGACAATGGTGGCTGCAGCGCTATGCGCTCGAAATTGTAGGTTTTTATTTCTTAATGAGCGCGGCGTCCGCTATGGACACCGCGCTCACTTTATTAATATTTTACATTTATGTTGAGCACGGCGTCCACCTCAGGGACACCGCACTCTGTTTGTTTTTTGGGGTTTTTTAACTTTAAAACTGTGCGCAGCGCCGCTTCAAGGACACCGCGCTCGGTTTCTTTATATATTTTTTTCTTTAACACTAAGCGCAGCGCCCGCTTCAAGGACGCTCAGTGGTAAAGTAAAAAAACAAAAAAACAAGCACGGTGTCCTTGAAGCGGCGCCGCGCTTAGTTTTAAACTTAAAAGTGGAGCCGAGATGGTTAACAGGGGCCCTGGTGGAGGTTACCCCATTCCATCTGCCCAGAGGCACCCATTTTACTGCCTTCTGCTTGACCTAAGCAAAGACTTCTGTCCTCCAGGGCTCTGCCAGGTTCTCTCAGTGGTAATGCGCCTAGTGGTCAACGGGCCGACAACCGGCTTTTCGCTCATACTCACTCCAGCTTTCTTTCGTACTCCTCCGATCTTCCTCTCTTCTCTTCGCTCACTTTGCCTCTCTCCAGCCTCCCATACTCTTCTTCTTCTTTTGATCTTGAAATAAATATATATTCACAGAAAAAAACATAGGTTTCAGGCACGTTATAGATAGGAATTAGCATTTAAAAAACCTCAGAAATTCACTGAAAAAACCATAGGTTTCAGGGGTGTTATAGTTAGCTGGACTTTTCACTTGTACAAAACCACTGAAATTCCCCCGTTATAGTTAGTTCAGCTAACTATAACTTGCGCGCCCGCAATGCACTGCTGATGACGTCACATATTACATCACTCATGACATGGTCAGTGACATCACTCATGACATCACTGATGACATCTCAAATGACATCACTGATAACATCATCCAGTGAATGTGTGTTTTTCTGAAAATTAAATAGGTTTTATATATGTATATCTCAAGGTCGATGGAAGAATAAATGGGTATATAAGTGTCTAAATGGATGATTTGTTTTTGAAAAATTGATTGTGTAACTGACTGATTAAGTGTATCATAGTGAATACATGGCTTAGTGAGTAATGTTTAAATATGTAAATATCTGTATCAGTCTCTCACTTTGTGTATAAGTGGCTGCATGGGTTGGTGAGTAGCTACATGGGTGTCTATATAGGTTATTAGTTGGTTTTTTGAGTATCAGTCTGAGTGTCTGCATGGTTCGGTGGGGGGTATTACGTAGTGCATAGGTGCATGAATGAGTGACTCACTCTTTGTATGTGTTGAAGACAGCATGTGTGCAGGACTGTATGGGTGGATGAGTGTGTGTATGGGTGTGTTAGTGAGTGAATGACTGTCTCAATAGTGTCTTTATGAGTAACTACATATGTTTTAAACTAGTATATGTGACTATTGGTGTATATAAGTGAGTATATGTGAGAGTGAGAGATTGAAAGAGTTCCTGTATGAATAAGTATGTGTTTCTATAAGTGATTGTTTAAAAGACTAAGTATGTGTAAGTTTCCGTAGAAGTAAGTGTGGTGGTGTGTGTATAACTGTATATGCAAGTAAATGTATGTTTGATTCTTTATTAGCATGAGTGACTATGTGTGTGAGTAACTCTATGGATGAGTGGCATTGTGTAACAGGATGTATAGGTGTACGAGTACATATGATGAGTGAATACATGTATGAGTGACTGTATAGAACTGTTGGTGAATGGGTGGATGTGTATGTGGATCTTAGAATTACTGAAGAGGTTGTTGTAACTGGTATTGGTATGTCCATTGTTTTGAAAAGTTTAGTCTCTATTTTTGAATGTGTGTATCAAAGGTTATATTAGGGTGAGAGGAGGTCTGCCACTCTATCACAAGGATGATGTCATCAGTGATGTCATTTGAGATCTCATCAGTGATGTCATGAGTGATGTCACTGACCATGTCATGAGTGATGTAATATGTGACGTCATCAGCAGTGCATTGCGGGCGCGTGAGTTATAGTTAGCTGAACTAACTATAACGGGGGAATTTCAATGGTTTTGTACAAGTGAAAGTCCAGCTAACTATAACACCCCTGAAACCTATGGTTTTTTCAGTGAATTTCTGAGGTTTTTTAAATGCTAATTCCTAACTATAACGTGCCTGAAACCTATGGTTTTTTCTGTGAATTTCAAAGGTTTTTTAAATGCTAATTTCTAACTATGCCTACAGAGATAGGACATGTGAAGAAAGAAGAAGAAATGCACAGAAAGAAAAAAAAGAAGTGCAGAAAGAAGCAACAGAAGTCCTCAAAGACGAAGAAAAGTGCAGGAAGAAGGATAACGTGCAGAAAGAACAAAAAGAAGAGCAGAAAGAAGCCTTGTTGCAAAATCATCCTGTACCCTCAACTTTTTCAGACGGATACTGGTGGTAACTGAGTCTGACTAACCAGTCCTAGAGCCAGTGCTATGTTAAAAGACACTTAGAATACAGTGAAAACACCTACATACACTAGGGAACATTATGCGTTGGGGTCCCCCTGTGATTAGCATGACCTCCTCTGTAAGCCCCTAGTATATAACAGGGCAGGTGAATTAAAACTACCTCTTAAACAGGCCACAGGGCGTTTTTGCACACGTTAACTCAGGCCCCGTCCCCTCCCTTCACCACTGTGTAAACACGCCCTGTGTCCGTTTTTAGTTGGGAGATTAAGTTCATTTGAATCCGGAGGGTCCCTAGGGTCCAACTAGCCCACTAGGTACCTCCAGTAAGTGCCACAGAGCTGCGTTGCAGAGAGGTGTAAAAAGTGGCATGGCCTGGACCACCTCTCTACAATGCAGCTCAGTGGCGCTTACTGGAAGCACTTGGTGGGCTAGTTTGCCCCCAGGGGCCCTCAGTATTGAAGGAAAATTATATCCCCAATTTAAAACGTGCCATAGTGCGTGTTTGCACACGTCACCTCAGGCCCCGTCCCCTCCCTTCACCACTGTGTAAACGCGCCCTGTGGCTGTTCTAAGTTGAGAGATTAAGTCCCCTTGAATCCTAAGGGTCCCTAGGGGCAAACTAGACCACTAGGTACCTCCAGTAAGCGCCACAGAGCTGCGTTGCAGAGAGGTGTAAAAAGGGGCTTGGCCTCAGAACACCTGTCTGCAGCACAGCTCCCTGGTGCATACTGGAGATGCCTGTTGGGCTAGTTGGCCATCAGGGACCCTCAGTATTGAAGAGGAATTAATTCCCCAACTTACAACTCGCCAGGGGGCGCGTTTGCAGAGTGCTGCAAGGAGGGGGCGTGGCCTCCGGCACGATGCCAGTCTTTTATTTATTTTCAATTTTTTAAGAAGGGGGGCTGTGTGGTTCCCCTTCTTATTCTAATTTATTGGCCCTGATGACCCCATCCCCCAGGGCCTGTCTCCTAATTATATTTTTTTGACCCCAATCCCCAGGGCCGGCCACTGTTTTTTATTATTTTAAAAAAATATATATTTATAGACACACCTAGGACATGCTGGACAAACCGTACGTACCTATCACCATGACGATTTGTGTGATATTCATTAAAAGGCGACTATGCATACAATGAATCCACGTGGAATGTATTTACACCACTAGTGAAGCTCTGACATGTCTGATGCCCTACCGTGCCTAATCCCGGTAGACACCCTTGTCGTTTATTTATACAAACATGGGTAGCTATTGACGGGCACATTTAATACACATGCACACCAAGCCATTCAAAGGGGATTCGACAAAAATTCGACCAAAACTATGCAAGAAACCCCCCTCACGGTTAATAAAACACACATCCACTGCCGGATGTGTAATACTTTTTATTTTACTCTCTGGAAAGGGGACGAGCATCACTTGAGAGTCACAGCGCGCTCCTGGCAGAGCCCAATGCTGTGTTACACCCACCATTGCCTGCAGAGTGCCACACACCTCTGTGTTGTATTCCACTAGCTAGTGCCTATGCTATGACACTCTAGCCCATGTGCACTGTAACACCACCCCGTGAATATGTCATGCCACACTTGTCTTCGCACGGGTTATATTGCCCCATCTAACGTGCCTTCCTCGATGCCTATGTTATAACGCACAGTACTATGCCATACATATTACAATCTGGGATCCATATCTTTGTCACAGTGCATATGCAACATTACACTCCCCAGCACATATTTTATATTACAACTTTAGAGACTAGTTAGGTTACACAACACTGCCCTGTGCATATTACACTCCAAGGCGCATATCGCATAGCACGCGCTAGTGCCTGTGCTATCTCGCGCTCTCCAATGAATCTGTCATTGCGCACAATGTATTGCATATTATATTTCACGCCTGGTTCATCTTATATCACACTTTTTGGTGCATAGTTTATACCATACACTATATCTAGTTTTCATTTTCAATCGTGCTCTCAGGACTATGTTCTATATAACACTGTGTTCACCTACCCTTTTCACGGGCATTACATTTTGCGATGGGGGGTGGAGGGTCAGGGGGTGTTTCTGCCAAGTGAGCCCGGAGTCACAGTCACAAACGTCCTCTTCTTCCTGAATAAAAGTGAGATTATGCTGCATACTTGTTCATATTTTAAGTAGTTCGCACAGACACACGTTTTAAAAACAATAAAGTTCCTAATACCCGCCTTCTCTGAACAGTTAGCTTGCTGCCCCATCCCCCTCCTCCCTATCCTCTGTTGTGTGAATCCATGGACTAGCCTCCTCCCTCCTGCCATGCATGGTCTGATGTGCTCCCACTGCCCTCAATTTAGTATGATGTACCAGTCCACTCCTCCTGCCCTCCATTGCCCAATTCTATGCCCCATTATTGACCTCCTGCTTAGACTCTGTGCTTAGCTTGCTGCCCCTATTCTCCTTCCCCCTGCCCTCCGATGTCTTTGTGTATGCCCCTGCTCCATCCTTTTTGCCCACCATGTTCCATGGACCTGCCACTCCTATCTACTCTGAGTGTTCTGTTGAGCTGCCACTCCCCTCCCACCTGCCTAGCATTGTCAGATGACTGTAACCTGTCCCTGCCTGTCCACATGCCATGCCCCTATCCTCTTCCTCCTGTCCTACATGGTCAATTGTACTGCCACACCCTTCTGCCCTCCCTGGTCTGTTGTGCTGCAACTGCTCCTCCCGCCTGCCCCGTGTGGTCTGTTGTGAGGCCCCTTCCCCTGAACTTTCTTGTCTGTGCACAGGTCCTGACCCTCCCTTCTATCCTCCATCGTCCTTTGTGCATGCCCCTGCACCCTCCTTCTTGCCCATCATAGCCATTGTGCTACCACTAACCCTCCCACTTGCCATGCATGGTCTTCTGTGCTGCCATGGCCCCTCCCACCTTCCCTGTGTGGTCAGTTAGCTGTCCCTGAACCCCTCCCACCTTCCCCCCATGGTCTGTGTGTATGCCATCACAGTCTCACTGTTGCTCTTCATGGTGTGTCTTGCTTCTAGTGCCCATCCTGCCTGACCTCCATGGCTATCTTGCTGCTCCTGCCCTGCCCCCTTGCCCCCAGCCCTCTGTTTACATGTGCAGACCCCTACTCCCTCCCTCCTGGCTTGTCTGTTCCATTGTAATGCCCCTGATCCATCCCTCCTGCCCTTTATGGTCTGTTATGCTGCAGCTTTCTCTCCTGTCTGTCCATTATGGTCCTGCCTCTTGCCTCTCTGTTCTCTGTTCTCTGTTGTCCATGTGCATGGTCCTGTCCCCTCCCTCTTGCTTTCTATGGATTGTTGTGCTGCACTCCCGTCCCGCATGCCCTGTGTGGTGTATTGTGCTGCTGCAAACCCTGATGCTTGCCCTGCAGGGTCAGTTTGGTGCACCTCTCCATGTCCCTCCTGTCCTCTGTTATCCAAGTCCATGTCCCTACCCCATTTCCTTCCATGATCCAATGTACCATACTTGCGAACATTTTGAACTTGGTAAGAGGGAGATTTTGAAAAAAAACTGGGGTATTGATTTTCCCCTTTGAGTTACATTGAAAAAGAGGAGATTGTAGACAGGAGACAGATCAAATAAAGCCCATTTGAGCTTAAAAACATTGGACGTTTCCTGGCTGAATCGGGTCTGTTGGCATGTATGGTTGTACTACCATTGCCTCTTCCTTCTGCCCACAATGGTCTATAACATTGCCACAGCCTCTCTTGCAAGTCCTGTAGTGTTGGTTTGTTGCCCCTGCCCCCCTTTCCACTGCCCTCCATAGTCTGTTGTGCTGCCACGGCCCTTCCTGCCTGCTCAGTGTGGTTAAATTGTTACCTTTGCACCCTCCTACCTGCCTTCAATTTTCAGAGTCCGTGCCCCTGGCCTCTGCCTCTCAACAGTATCCTAATGAACAACTAGATTGCTAACATTCTATATTTATTACAAAAGTGTGGAACGCCTGACGTCATCTTGATGTAATCAAAACTGTAATACCTAGAGCATTTCCTTTAGAAATTACATATATGAGAGGGTCTTATTGGCATCAAAATTATGGTTAGTGCTCTAAAAGACTAAAATAAGGACATATTTTCTGAGTTTTCAAATAGCGAGAAAGCACTTTTAAATTATTTGTTATCTTTATGTTTTTTTATCCAGTTGACCACTTGATTAAATGTTGCACTTAGGGGAGAGGATGTGGTGTTACTTCCAGAATTGCAGACTTTGCAACTGGGGAACCAGGTTGGAGTTTCTGCTTCAGCTCGACATTCTGTGATTCTGGTCAAATCACTTAGTCTCCCCATGTCTACAGCCAAAATGAATTTGTTCTTGTGAGATGTAACCAATGCTCATGTAAAGCACTCCAATACCTGACAAGTCTGCACTATATAACACTGCAAAAACACAAAATAATAAGTGTTTTGCACACTTCTGTCATTGGGCTATATTTGGGCTACATCTGGGTGATTTTGGGCTACATTTGGGCTCTTTTGTCTCCGGTAGCCATCTTGGGAGATTTATTTGTTATGAAATTTCCTAATTTCCTCATGTACTGCAGTCTCCTCAGTAGGAAATGCTTTCAGTTTTTTACTTTGATTCCATCATGAAGGTATTCAGATATGTCACACATTTGCCATAAATTCTGAATGTTAGCACTCTAGTTGCTCATTAGATCACTGTAGTAAAACTACTGTTCACCATGGAAGTCTGCTCCTGGTATTAAAAGTGCATGTTTCAGTCTGCATGTCAGAATTTTTTAATGAAATAGAAGAGGATTTGAGAAGTCACTCAAAATGTGCCCTCATTTTCTTTCTTCAGCATTAATCATAATTTCTATGGCAAAATGAACCCCCTCATTGTGTTCCCTTTTAAATTAAATGTTTTAAGTGTTACCAGTTTATTCCAATCAAGATGGCTTCAGGTGTGCCATACTTTTGTCATAATGAAGACAGTAAGCGCTCTAGTTGTTTTTAAGAACTCTCTGGGACATTCTGTCATTGGGCTATACTTGGGCTACATCTGGGTGATATTTGGGCTACATTTGGGCTCTTTTGTCTCCGGTGGCCATCTTGGGAGATTTATTTGTTATGAAGTTTCCTAATTTCCTCATTTACTGCAGTCTCCTCAGTAGGAAATACTTTCAGTTTTTTACTTTGATTCCAAAGGCATTCAGATGTGTCACACATTTGCCATAAATTCAGAATGTTAGCACTCTTTTTGCTCATTAGATCACTGTAGTAAAGCTACTGCTCACCAGGGGAAACTGCTGCTGGTATTGAAAGTGCATGTTTCAGTCTGCATGTCAGAATTTTTTAATGAAATATAAGAGGATTTGAGAAGTCACTCAAAATGTGCCCTAATTTTTCTTTCTGCAGCACTAATCATACTTTTTATGGAAAAATGAACCCCCTCATTTTGTTCCTTTTTAAATTAAATGTTTTAAGAGTTACCACTTTAATCCAAGCAAGATGGCTTCAGGTGTGCCATACTTTTATCATAAATAGGGCTGTTAGCGCTCTAGTTGTTCTTTGGAACACTCTGGGAAGCTGCAGTAGAACACAAAGGAATCAACTGACAGTCTCTGCCCTTGTTGGATGTACATGTTTTACTGAGAATGTCAGACTTCATTCTCACATGACTGAGAAAGATAATGTGAATTTACAGAAAATAAGCTCTCAGTTTAGCTTATAGATCACCTTCCAAACCTCTGTGGGAAAAACATGAGAAAATATTTTTCTCTCAATCATGATATCCCAGCAGAAGGCTTTTTCACATGGTGAAATCACCTTAGAACATACCACAATTCCTAAAATGAGTATGGTACCATCAACAAATGATTTATAATGTAACTAAAGTCTTAAAACCTTCGATTAACTGCAATGCTTTTTAATGAGGTGCTATCATGTATATTGGTCCCAAGATGGCTGCCAACACTTCTTGGATGAAGTGCTGACAGCCAATCAGATCTCAGGATGAGATGTGTGGTTAGGCTCCGCCCACATATATATATGATTTTACTGAAAAGATTGACACCAGACCTGCAAAAGGCACATCCCTGACCTGAGGACTACCTCTCTGCCTAATTTCAAGTAATTCTGTTCAGCCGTTCGGGCTGTACCTTGGACTAAAGGTCCCTATAGAAAATTGCATGGGGAAAACGCGTTTTGGGACCCCCCTTTTTTCTCAGCCCCCGCTTGACGAATCCCCCCGAGACTTTCAGGGTAGGAGCGGAGCAGAGCGCCCCACCTATTTTGAAAATTTTGCGAGGATTCGTCAACCGGCGCCAAAGTTATTCCAAATAGAATGTTGCGGATTTCCTATGGAAACACGGTCCTAACTATAACTACCTACTGGCGACCGCCAGTAGATTATATATATATATATATATATATATATATATATATATATATATAAAACGAGCTGCCACTCCATTCAGAAGAGGATGTTAACAGGATTTACCGGGCCTATTGAATTATACCTGTTCATTTTTCATGTGAAACTCTGGGTGAAAGCCTGTGCGTACACAGGCTGCGGCGGCTATCAGTTTGCATTTACGCCACTGAGCCTTGCCTTTACACCCATGTGCACGCCCATCCCTCTGGAATGCGAGCACGCACCTTTTCCCCTGCTCACAACCAGGGTCCTCTCTCCCACAAACATCGCTGCCTCCCCACACAGTTTCTCCCTCCTACACACGTTCCATCTTCGCACCCACATACAGCCTGCACCCTTCCCCTTGACCCAAGCACGTACCCCCTCTCATCCACACACAACAATCACCCTCGTCTTCCTCCTTTCCTTGCCGTCTGACGGCCCCTTTACTCCTAAAAACACTCTTATCGGTCCCCCCGCCCGACACGCTGCCAGTCCCTTCACCCCCAGACACCCACATTTTTCTGTTTACACACAATAAACGACCCCTCACTTCACCCCTACAGAGCAATCTCCCACACCCCACTAAACAGCCTTTTCGCTCTCTTCTTTTACAAGGGCCCCCCATATACCTGTCCTTGCTCTCCTCCTGACACAGCCTTCACCCCCCTTCGCTCTCTCCCCACTCTGCCCCTTCATTCATCCGTACACCGGATGACAGAAACCTAGTTGCCCAAACATCATAGATTCATTTATTTTATGCGTGTGTGGGGGAAAAAGTATTGCCTGTCTTGGGTTGTTAGTGCACCACATCTAACACATTTACAGTTAAATCAAGCATGTGCAATGCAATAGGTCTTGCATTTGCAAGAGTTTGAGCTATTGACATTGTAAATAACAATGCCTTTTATTTATGTGTTGGTTTTTAAAGCCTAAATAAAAGGCATTGTCATTTACACTGCCAATAGCTTAAACTCCTGCAAATGCGAGACCTACTGCATTGCAAATGCTTTTTTATCTTCTCTTCAGCACTCCCTCGCCCTTCTCACATGTGAACAGCAGCTGAGTATCGTCAGCGTAGGAAATTATAGTTGCGTCACAAGCTTCAACCAGGGGGGAGGGGGACCATAAACAAAGACAAATATTAGGAGAAGCATCAAACAATCATCAAGAACAGGTATTTGTACACCCCACACGATAAACACATTATGGGTATTATGGGAGTATTGAACTGAGACCGGTTGGGAAGTCATCTTCTGATCTGTGGCAGGATGGGAAGACTCCAGTGTCTGGTATACAACAATTTTGGACCAAAAAAGTGAAAATGGTGGTGCTTCTGTGTTTTTTGAAAATATTATTAGGAATGCTAGGGTTTTTCTGGTGGTTAGAAGAAAACCACCAAGTCGCTAAGTCAGTGACATCAGTCGCCACACCAACACCAGAGCATCAGTACATAACCCTTGCCCCTCATAAGCAAGCATGCCGCTTGCAATATGTGAATACATTCATTCAGGTTTTAAATAATGCCCATCTAGGCTATAATGCTACAGATTGTTGGATATGTGGCTTCCTGCCATCTTCAGTCAAAAGGAAGGCACCTCTTATTCCCTACCTTAATCCTATAATGGGTTTTTCAGTGCCTGGTGGAATTGAAGTTAGCTTCCTATGTCAAAGTTATTAATAAGACTGTACAGAGCCAGTTTAGAGATCACCTCTATTATCTATGCTGGCCAAATGCTATTAGGATCTATGGCACAGTGGAGGAGAGGGAGTAATTCACAGGCTATAACAACTCCTCTCTGCTATTATCATTTAATGAGAGAAAGCTGTCCAAGGTGGCTATGATACCCATACCTGTGCATTCCCATAGCCGCCCCCTTTTATGTTCAAGGTGAAGGGCCTCTTGCTGTTGGGAATAGTATTTGGTCCCGTACAGTGATATTAAATTGCACTAGTTCCCCATCATTTGTTGCCTAGCAAAACACCTATTTTGTTTGTGGTAATAAGGCTTATGTCTGGCTCCTAAACGATGGTCAGGCAGATGCTATACTGCATTTACTATCCTTCCTACTTACATTGCACCCTCTGATTATCACAAGACATAGACTTAAGAAACGGGAAGTACAGGGTGACCAGACAGATACCACGCTGCAGCAATTTATTGATGCAATGAAGAGCCTGGTACCTTTCTGGGGTCCCATGGCCAATAGTGTACAGGTTCGCTGATTGCATAAAGAACAATTGATGGACAGAATGCAGAACAATGTCATACATTCACCCCAGTACAGAGACCTGGGCCTAAATCCATCGTGTTTTTGCTCACCATGCCATTCCAGTCGGGACCCAGCCATATGCAAATCAGTCTTGACCCTGCGCCGGGTTCGCCGATTGACCAGGGTAGTGGAAGCTGTTATCAATGAGACTGCTGGTGCACTCAGTAACTTTACTGTAGAAATGCAAGCTACCCGTCTTGTTTCCCTTCAAAATCGTATTGTTTTAGAAATTCTTTCAGCAGAGATGGGGGTTGTATGCCACTTAATTGGTAGTTTATGTTGTGAGTATATCCCAGATAACGCTCCTAATGTGAATTTGGCCATTCAAAAACTTACAAAATTGCTGCTGAAATACATCAGAATACTGGAGATTGAACTTGGTCAGGTTGGTTTACAGAAGTACTGCACACAAGGAGTTGGAAACTATTAGTCAGACCCTCCAGGATTTCGCGGTTTGCCGCGATTTTTACAAAAGTGCCCACGAAATTGAAGGAATGCAGGGAAAAGGTAGCCACTTCCTCATTGTTCCAGATCTTGTCCTGAAGGTGACCCCTCTCAAATTCCACTTTCTGGGCCGAAATGCCTACAATAATAGTTTGGACTGTAACTCTGAGGTTGATCCAGGGAGATTCTTCAACTACTGTTAGTTTTTATAGTACAACACCTTAAAAAATAGGATTAGACACGGCTTGCTCATTATGCCATAATATTAAGTCATTATTGATGCGGGTTTGTATTGAGTCAGCGCTGCCTGCCATGCACTTTATGTAATACCATCATATTTGATGTTATTTTTAATATTGAATATACTAATACTTTGTTTTCAAACCCTCTTGTATGTCCCGGGGTACTGCTGGAAATTAATATACTTGTGCACTGTATGAGAAACTAGCACATATATTGTGGTCATGAATAGGTTAATGGATTGTGCCTTTTACCTTGAAGTGAACATTTCTTTAAAAGAAAAAAAACCAAAGGAACTACACATTTTTTGCCTACTGCAATTAATTAAGTTTCTAAGGGTGTGTGGCAGAGAGATCTGGGTAGAGGACTATTGCGGATCCTATAAAACGGAAGTCTTCCCAATGCCTGGCTGCTAAAAGGATTATTTCATTAAGCTGGAAATGGCACACCCTTGTAAGGGTGTCCTAGACTTGTCCTTCTGAATGGCCCTGCCCAGCTCTATCTGTTTCATTCTGCTTGCTCCAAGTATCCTCCAAAACAGTTGTTGATTATATTGCTGTCTTCTGCACCTTGGGGAACATATCTAATGTGAACACTGTTCTCCTCTTGCCTTAAAAAAACTCTGTTCTGTTGACATATTATCATAGACGCTTCAAGATGAGACTCTTTCACATAAGTGGTGGATGTCTTTCTTCACCTCATTGAGGGTCTCGGCGGAGCTTAGTCCAGAGTGAGGCAAAATCTTCTTTCAAACCCTAGTGCAACTACACCATAAACTTCCTCGTAACTGAAGACGTGCCCCCAGCTGTGCAGGCCCAACTTTACCATTTGGAGGGGTAGGCCACTGAGCCGGGGCTGCCTTGGCATTCAGCTGCTGATTTAGAAGATGATGTACGGCATAAACAGTTCACTCACTCATGCTTTCTTCTTCCATATATTGCTGTTGCCACCTGCTAAGCTTCAGGCATTGGGGTGCAGTAATGGTAAGTGTGGGCTGTGATACCGTCATTTGCTGGTCTGTGCTATAAATACGCTGGGGAACAATGGTAGTCGATGGCATTACATCTAGCTTGGTTACTGCAGTGCCCTTCAATCATCTTCTTGGCGCTTTCCTCAGCAAAGGGCTCAAAGCCATTCACTGGGTGCCTAGGTTTCCCTCTTCCAACTAAAGGGCATCCATCAACTTAGTCCTCCCACAGTCACCACATCAAGATGGCAATGTCTTACCACGGTCTACCTTATTCTTTTGAGAGTCATGCCTGCCAGAGTGGGTCCTTATTGTGTTTCTCTGGGCCCCAATGGTCCTTTTCACCGCTGCAGAGCCCTCCACTGGTGCACTCGATTCACCCTGGGATCCAGGTAGGCCAACACTACTTCTTCGGCTGCCTCTTTCTTATTTCACCCTTGGCGTGGGTAGAAGTGGATGGGGACCAACAGCAGGTCCATTGGATGAGAAGTAGCTATATCAGTGGCTTCTTCTCCACAGTGAAAGTATTCGGAGGAAGGAGGTCTAGCCCGGATCTTGCAATGCCACTTCTTACTTTCAAGCTCTTTTGGCGAGTCTGCTCAATGCCTTTGCTGGGGCAACAGCTGCGCCTACCAACACTCGCTGGTTGTTCCCAAGCCATAAGAGGGTCCTCCGCACTGGCCCAGAGGTCCTGGTGGTTCCGTCACCACCAGTTAACTGCTACAAGCTTCTCGCGGTGTCTGCCTAACCCAGTGCAAGTCTCACCATACTTCATGCCAGCCAATATCTTGCTGCTTAAGCTCTTGGCCGCAACCATGTCACTCCTCTCACTACTTGTCAGGACTGGCTCCAATCAGCAGTCTGGTAGCTGCCATTGGCCCCTGTTCCTTTATGGTACCAGCTAAGCTGGGTGGAGCCAATAGGTGAGTAAAAAGGGGCCTGGGAATGTCCAGCTAAGGCCAAGGAGGCATAACGCATGTCTCAATCCATGCACATTGTAACCACACCTCCGGGTCGCATCTTTTAAGACTTCTCTCAATTCATCCAAATGAGTCAGTTCACATCACTAAATGAAAGCAGCACTAGACGAATCCCACAAAAATATTCCTTTTCCCCCCTTCACTTTCCCACCAACAAGATATTGCTAATCAGTCTAATATACATGCATGCATGGATTGACATACCACATGTATAAAGTTGGCATCCAAAATAACACCTGGCCAAATCATTAACTAGACAGCTCACAATGATTGCACCTGGTTTCACCCTTGTTCAAGTTTGGACGAATGCTAACAACCAGGCTTGCAGTGACCCTAAATCTTGTTTTCTTCCAACAAGCCTTCAGGTGAAACAATCAGTCCCCTTACAACTCTCCCCAGAAACTAGGCGAGTCACATGTTGCCACTAAAAAGTCTATAAGTCATCTTCGGCAACAACTTGTCATTAATTGCTCAAAAAATAAATAATCAAAAGTACTCTTTACAAACTTGCACAAGCTAAGGGGATAATTCATCCTCACTTTTTGAACAGATACCGTATATTCCAGAGCTATAATAAATAAGAAATAAATGACAACTTGTCCAGCACCACACCACTTTAACCACTCACCAATCAAAATATCGACACATATTGGTACAAAGGCTTTACATTAGCATTTCTTTCAAAGAATAATCGTATTAGACGTTCTACATGCCAGAGTCTAGCGCTCCATTTCCGGAAGAGTGCCACCCTCGCAATATTCCAGAGGTTAAGCAATTGTCACAAAGATAAAATAAGACACATTTGGAGAACACGGACGTACATTGGAGAAACACTGGAGAATGCCATTTGGAAGGGACAGACCCCTGTAAGTTATACATGTTTGTACAACTGCCCTGGTTGATGTGACTACACATGAAACTGGTATACAGAGTTTTTGCTGTCCCTGATTACCCACATACAGAGGCTTAGACCTGTCCATGGTAAAGCCAATGTCCAGAATCTGTACTGCGACCTGAAGAACTCAAAGAGCATGCCCTCTTTATAGACACGGACTACTGCCCTTGTCCTGAAAGGTCCAGGAAGCAGGGATACAGTCTTTCAAATGTCTCCCTCTCTCACTCGGTGTGCCGTTTACAAGAATAGGCTAAGCAAATGGAGGATTGCATTTCCAAGGGATTGCAGCCTTCACCTGTGGGCTGCTTCCTCTGTTCCATATCCCAGGTTGCCTATTTCAAAGTGGAATACTCTGCTAAAACAGTTTCTATTGTTTTAAAGCTGGAAAAAGGATGATTATGAGTAAAACAAAGTGCCGCACGAATGCTGCTAAATTTCCATATTTGTGCCGCTAAATTTGCTAATCCATGCTGCAATATCCTGGAGGTCTGATTAGTGATAGCCTTGGTTATAGGTGGGATTATTTTAGGGTGTTGTCTGTGTGTGAACTTTCTTCCCATGTGCTGCAGCATGCTCCTTTCAGTCTGCAAGCCCCCTCCAGTTTCTGTTCCACAACAGAATATGCTTATAATGCAAGAAGAAGAAATACGGGATTTAATTAACATTAGTGTTGCTGCCCTCACAGATTAGACTTCTAACAAAGCCCCATTTGTTTCTTATTTTCCCTGCTAACAACCCTATAATGGAGAATATCTGAAAATAAAGTACTATCATGATATGAGGGGCCAATCCAAATTATCTACTTCTGATACTGTAGGTTAGTTAGGTAATTATAAAATGTTGAACTTATGTTCAAGGCCCATCTGAGGAAAATGTAATATGATATAAAACAGGAGTACAGATATTTTTGTAAATCTACCCAACTTTGTACAACGTTGTCTGAGAAATTTTCCATGTACTTGCGGACACTGTGCGTGCTGCCACGGCCAGGGCGACTGACTCCGGAATCTTGGGATCACGGTTCGATCACCGGCGCCGGCGGATGAGCTCAGCACCATGTGACTCTGGGCAATAGCTTGCTTAATCTTCCCGACGGCCCCCAGCGCCTAGAGACCCTTACGGGTGATTGTTTGCGCTTTACAAATGTGGATTATTCTTTTGATCTCGATGCCCTTGGAAAAGTACTGAATAGTTGCTAGAATAATTACACCTTGTTAATCATGTGTGCTTCTCGGCGATGTGAAGCGTAACTTTTTTCGATCCAATTTGAAATTAGTCAAGCTCTGTGAGTCTCTCTCGCATTACTTGCCTTGAAAATGTAGTGCCGTTAGCGATTTTCTTTTGTATGTATAACTGGAAGGAAATTTCCAGTGGTCTAGGGGAGTGTAGTCTGCCCACAGACTTGTTTGAAATATAGTAAAAATATGAAAGGAGAATGGTTTCAGTTGTTCTTTCCCTTCACGGAAAAAGTTTTGCCTGGTTTGTTTGCAACCGCTTCAGCGTGATTAAACTACTCTGTTTTACCTCTGTCTACCTGTACTCCTTGGGATTTAAGTGGACAGGAGTGTAATTATCCAGAGCGCGGAGGTGCGCTTTCCACACAATTCTATACCCAATCTAGAAATATTTTTAAGCTGTTACACCTACCTTGCATAAATCTCATCTGGGTTTTGGGAAGACTATTTTAAAATAATTTGATAATCTTGCTTTTAAAGGGTTTTTTCTTTTTAGGGACTGGCCAGAAATATTCACTTAAAGCAAGACATGTATCTGTATCGTAAAGTGACCACTGAAGTTTGCATCAGTAGAAAAATAAACTTACAGGTCAACGACCCCAGAAACAATCATTCTGAATTCACAAGATCAAATATTAAAACTTGTTGGTTTTTTACATTTCATAGATTTTATTTTACTTCAGCTACTTCTAAAATATAAAATTTGTCATAAAATAGGAATCTGTTGGGAGTCTTGACAGCACAAGAAGATGCAACTTTCCATAAAAATACCCACTATTCACTATTTCTAGCTATACCAAAAATACAGTTTGGGGTAATATCTTCTAACAAGTGTACCAATATTCTGATCATTTATGTGATTCTTCAGAAAAATCCTTGACAATAATGCACACTTCTCCAGTTTTTTTAATTTAACACCTGCAGGATGATCTCTTATTTTTGTCTCTCACAAGAAGCCTCTTTATTTCAATACATGGCAAACACTGCATGCGCAATTCGCACTGAATTAAGTTTATATTTTAGGCCCTTTAGTCTAGTGAATGGGGAATATGATCTACCTCGAGAATGTAACTTATGGTATATCAAAGTCACCTCCTATTTGTTCAAACTTTTGGTTTTCTTCTTTCCTGCAAATCAGAAAATGACTCCCTTCATGTCATATGCCCCAAGAGACTCCGAATTTATGTTTATAAAGATGTATATTAGATCTTGCAATTCTTTCTGATAGTAGCATTAAGTAACCATCTCGCTGATCTACCACTGTGACCTATATTACTGGTCATTAGACATATTAATGGGTGATCTAATAAAACAAACAATCTCTAAGTGCACTGCATTACTGTGAGAAACTAAAACATAATATGTCCAGATGCCTGGCTAGCCAGTCCAGATGGCAGATGCATAACCCAGCATCTCTGTTGCAATCCCCATCATCTGCAGACATCCTGAACACAATGGAGCCTAACCCGGCTCTGTAACAGCCTGCGGCACCTATCCAAGGGTATAGTGAGGGATTACATTTTATACATTTCTGCCATGGCCTGAAAAATATTTTTTTTAAAAGGGAACATGACCCTCAGCAAGGCCACACTAAAGATGGCAGGTGGGGCAAGGTGCTCCACACAATACTGAGCACAGTTCCAGGAGGTTGCACTGGGTCTTTTCTTGGCATGGAGCCATGGGCTGGTGGCAACCACACTTGCACCCACCCTGGAGGACCCGGGCACACCAGCTAAGGCGTAGGGACAGCAAGCTCCATATCCACACTGGGGGCGTGGCCAGACAAGATGGCAGAGTAGACATGTCACTGGAATCTGTGCAGGGGTTTCTTGCAGGTGTTGAGCTTCCGAGCCTTAACTCGAGATGCCGTAGAGGCCCTAGATGGCCCAATTACGAAGGAAGAAATCCTTTCGGCAATCAGACATCTCAAGCCTGTAAAAACCCCAGGTAGTGATGGATTGCCAGAGGAATTTTATCACAAGTTTGCAGCATCAGTGGCAGACCAACTCCTAGAGGTATACAATGAGGCCCTAGATGCCAGTTCTTTGCCGACCTCTATCAGGGAAGCCCTAGTGGTCATGATACTGAAGCTCGGCAGAGATCCTTCGCTCGCTTCCTCATACAGACTGATATCGCTTCGAAATATAGATGTAAAAATTCTGAGAGGTGTTCTGGTGGCTCGTCTACTCCCACATCTGCCCCAGCTTATATACTCGGGTCAATCTAGATTCGTCCCAAGGCGCAGTACTGCTCAAAATTTAAGGTGACTGGCTCATGTGTGGCATGCCCCGCAGCTTTTGACAGATGACTTGGCTCTGGCACTCCTAGACAATGAGCAAGCATTTGATTCTGTGGCAAGTGCTCCAGAAACTAGACTTGAGTTTTGGATTTATTCAATGGCTTCATTTACTTTATTCTGCTCCATATGTTAGGGTATGATCTGGGACTGTGAGTTCTGATTCATTTCAATTATACAGGGGCACCCGACATGGATGCCATTTGTCATCGCTTTTGTTCGCGGTAGCCATTGAGCCATTGGCAGAAACCCTGAGCAGCATGATGCAAATGTGGGGCATACCCTTAGGGGCCACCGACAATGTGGTCTCCCTCTATGCAGATGATACTTTAGTATATCTTCCACAACCGGCTTATTCTGCACATATTCTACTTAAAATTATGCAGATGTCCAGAGAGATGTCGGTTTTAGGATTAACTCAGATAATTCTGAGCTATTCCCCTTGAGAAGCTGAGTTGCCTGTGGCGAATATCCCTTGGTGACATCTGATGTTTGCCATTTGGGGGTTCGCTTGGCTCCCGTGGCTCTACCAATTTTAGATCTGAAAATGGGAAGGGTGGTAGAGGGAATACTAATTAGTGATCTTAGCGAGCCGTGAGAGAAGACAGACCCGACACAGGGGGGGTGAGTGCTCATAAAATCAATCAGGGGCTTTTAGAGAGTGGCTACTCACCTGTGAGGGTCTCAAAGTGCTGGGGCAAGGAGTTTGGGGGTCTGCTGGTCCCTCTGGGTATACGATCATTCGAAGAGCCAGGTCTTGAGGTCCTTCTTGAATTGGGTCACCAACACGAATCGCCCGAGGTGAAGGAGCAGGGAGTTCCAGGTCTTGGTGGCAAGGTAGAAGGATCTTCCTCCGGTTCTGGTCTTGTGGATCCTGGGGACAGAGGCTAGGTTAAGTTTGGCGGAATGGAGTTGTCTGGCGGGTATGTGGAATGCGAGGCGGTGGTTCAAGTATGCTGGTCTTTCGACATGGAGAGCTTTGTAGGCATGTGTGAGGAGCTTGAAGGTCATTCTCTTATTGACTGGAAGCCAGTGGAGTTGTCGGAGGTGTTGCGTGATGTGGCTGCCGTAGGGGATTTCGTGGACCAGTTTTGGACTTTCTGTAGTTACTTCAGCAGTTGCTGGGTGACGCCGGCGTAGAGTGCATTGCCGTAGTCGAGTCTGCTGGTGATGAGTGCGTGTGTGACCGTCTTTCTGGATTCTGTGGGGATCCAGCTGAATGTCTTTCGAAGCATGCAGAGCGTGTGCAAGCAGGCTGAGGAAACTGCATTGATTTGGCGGTTCATTGTGAGCCATGAGTACAGTATGATGCAGAGGTTGCCTGCATGGTCCATCGGGGGTCCCAGTGTGGCTGGCCATAAAAACATCATCCCAGGCTTAAGGGGTGGGTCCTAGGATGAGTACTTTAGTCTTGTTCGAGTTGAGCTTGAGGCAGCTATCTTTCATCCAATTAGCAACATCCTTCATTCCTGAGGAAGTTGGTTCTGGCGGTTTTAGGTTCATTGGTGAGGGAGAGGATCAGCTGGGTGTCGTCGGAGTAGGAGACGATGTGGAGTCTGTGGCTTCTGACGATGGCTGCAAGGGGGCCATGTAGACGTTGAAGAGGGTGGGGCTCAGGGAGGAACCCTGGGACACTCCGCAGATGATCTCTATAGGTTCTGAGAGGAACAGGGGTAGTCTGACTCGCTGAGTCCAGCTGGTGAGGAAGGAATGGATCCAGTTCAGTGCCTTGCCGTGAATGCGGGTGTCGTGGAGTCTCGTGATTAGGGTGCGGTGGGAGATGGTGTCGAAGTAGGCCGAGAGGTCCAGTAGGATGAGGGCTGCGGTTTTGCCCCCGGTTGAGGAGGGAGCGGATGTGCTCCATGCTGTGATTGCTTCAGAAGTCAGATTGGGAGGTGTCCAGGACGTGGTTTACTTCTAGGAACGCAGAGTTGGGCGTTGAAGGCTTTCTCGATGACCTTGGCTGGGAAGGGGAGGAAGGAGGTGGGTCTAAAGTTCTTGAGGTCAGTCGGTTCTAAGGACGGCTTTTTCAGCAGGGGGTTGATCTCGGCGTGTTTCCTGTCATCAGGGAAGGTGGAGGTTTCTATGGCACAGTGGAAGGTGTGGGAAAGCTGGGGAGTGGCAGCTGATCTGTGGAAGATGTGGTGCCGGCAGGGATCCGACGGGTCTACTGAGTGGATGCTCTTCATGGTCTTGAGCGTGTCCAATGTTGTAAGCAGGGTCCAGCAGAGCACGGTCTGTTGGGGTACGGCGTGGTTGTGTGCGGTGGTGGCAGGGTCTAGGGTGTCGAAGCTGTCGTAGATCTGCCTGATCTTGTGGTGGAAGAAGGTGCTGAATTTGTTGCAGGGGTCTTGGGAGGGAGGGACGCCTGCGATCTCACTGTTGGGCCTGGCCAACTCCCTGATGATGGCGAAGAGTCCTTTGCTGTTGTGTGCAATGGCGCTGATTTTGGTTTGGAGGACCGTATTCTTTGTGGTTTTGAGGAGGAAGTCATGTGTGTTGATGGCAGATTTGAAGGTAGCGTGAGTTTCCGGGGTTGTTGTTGTTTCTCTATCTCTTCTCGAGTTGTCTGCAGGTGCGTCTGGATTCGTGGAGGGCGGGGGTGAACCAGCTGGCTTTCTTGGAGGGTTGCTTGCATGGTCTTTTCTGGAGGGGTGCCAGGGTGTCTGCGCAGTTGGAGATCCATCGGTGGAGGTTGTGTGCTGCAGTGTTGGCATCCGTTGACTTTGGCAGAGTGGTTGTGCAGAGGGAGTCGGTAAGAAGTTCTTCTGTGGCCTTGATCCAGCTGCAATGGAGGGGGGCGGTGTACGGTGGATGTGGTGAAGGCGAGATGTATGCTGTGGTGGTCGATCCAGGAGAGTTTTGGTGGAGTGGCTGCAGCTGATAGTCCCGCTGGCAGAGAAGACAGGTCAAGTGTGTGTCCAGCTGTGTGGGTTAGTGCAGTGATTAGCTGCTCGAGTCCGATGTTGGTGAGGTTCTCCAGTAGGAAGGCGGTGTTCTGGTCGCTGGGGTTGTCCATGTGGAAGTTGAGGTCCCCAAGTAGGATGTAATCAGTGGATGCGAGAGCCTGGGGTGCGATGACGTCTACGATGGCTTTTGAGAAGAGCAGTTGGGCCGGGGGGCCTGCAGACGAGGGTGCCATGGAGGGTCGTATTGTATGGTTAGTTTGTAACTGAAAGTGGAGGTGTTCCATGGTCTTTGTTGGTTGCTCAGAGTGCACGGGTCAGTCTGAGGGTGTTCTTGTAGACGGTGGCGATGCCTCCTACTGGGCGATCGGGCAGTCCTTGCGGGTGATTTTGCAGCCATCAGGGATGGCGATGTACGGTCCGGAGCAGGGGTTAGTCCAGGTTTCCATGAAAAAAGTGATGTCAGAAGAGGTGGCATCGAGGAGGTCCCAGATTTCTGTGGCATGTTTGTGGAGGGATCGCATGTTGAGGAGGATGCAGTTGAGCTGGTCGGGTGTGCTGTTTGTCGGTTGGGTTGCGAGAGGAGCTGGCGTATTGGTGTGGGTGAAGGCACGGTTGCAGTTCCGGCAGGCGTACGTTCCATGGGTCTTCTTTGGTGACGTTAGATGGCAGGCAGTGTGGAGTCCAGGGCTGAGAGCCAGGAGAGTGCTGGCATCATAGTTGTGGAATGTCTGCGAACCAGGGTTCCTGGCACTGGGCGCGGTGGGGCGCAGACGAGCTTGCCTTTGGTGAGGCAGCTGCACAGCGGCCGCCATTAAGGAGTACTGTGGGGAGCTGGACAGATGCGAGGCGGGAAAACGCAGTAAGGGGCATATGGGGTGGCGGGGGATCGCGACGAGGGAGAAAACAGGAGGAAAGGAAAAAACAAAGTCAAAAGGCAGAATAAAAGAGAAAAGCACCAAGAGCGACAGAATAAGCAGAAAGAGAGAAGGACACAGGATGGGGTGGGCCGTGGAAGATCAAAGGGGCAATGAGGTAGAAAGCAAAGCCAAGCCAAAAGGTAGAATGGAAGAGAAAGAGAAAAAGCGGAGACAGAAAAAGTAGAAAGAGAGTGAGAATGGCAGTCAAGCAGCATAGCAGTGATGCTCTTCCACTGGACCACCAGGGATGAGGCGCAGGCCTGCGGGTGGAGGAGGGCCTCGAACTCCTGATCACCGGGTCAGCAGCACACGGGGGAAAGCAGCAGCTACCAGAAGGAGCTGCGCTGCAAAGTAGCAAGTCCACTACAGGATAAGAGAACAGGAGATAGTTCATGGCTGCACCCTCTGCACAAAGGCTGAAGGAGACCTGGTTAACTATAAACCCACCCATCAATGCCAGACCAAAATGGAACACTATATCAAAACATCTCATGGTGCTGTAGAGGCCACCTCAGAGACTATCCAGACCCCAAGCGAGTAGGGGTTGACCTATTCTGCTGAAACTATACTATAGGTCATAAATGATAGGAGGATATCTCTCGAGGCAAAAAAGGAGGAATTCAGGGTTGACTCCTCCCTGCTGAGGCAGGATCTCAGAAAAAATGACAGTGTGTCTCACTGTGGCGGAGACTCATCACTTAGCAGTGGCGGAGCAGGCCCAGATCAAATGCTGTTTTGCACTGTCTAGCAGGAAGTGATTCCACCTCAAAGACATTATGCAAACTAGAAATATCAATGATATATTTTTGTATTGAGACATAATTTGCCGAAAGGGGAAACACGGACTAAAAAGTAACCTCTCAAATTAAAACCTTAATTTACATTTGAATTAAATGTGAAACTAAAAAAATAATTCCAAATCTTTGAAATACCTCCTTACTTCAAAATATTGGAGTGGGTCGTTTTCAGAAATGTGGACTAGAAAATGTGTAGAGGCAGTCTTCTCATAAGTTTTGGGAGAATATGAAGTTTGGAGATTGGTCTTAAATTTTGCAGGTTCATTCCCCTAGCCTTGCTTTTTGTTTTTTAGAAGGCGGTGATTTGGTCAGATTTCATGGAGGAAGGGCACTGACTTTCTTAAATAAGAAGCTAATTCTTAGAATTAGTTGGATACGGTGTTGAATACAAGCTTCACTAAGCTTGTCCATGTTGGGTCATGAGCATATGTTTAGAGATTGGCAATAGCAGTTCTAAATAAGATCTTCCCCAATCGAATTGCTAAAAAACAATGATTATTTTGGATGATTGCATTTTCTAGAAGAAAACTTGGCAATATTATTAGAGACAATAAGTGAGCAGGGAATTTAGAACTGTTTGACGGAAGGGTATGCAATACCTGACAGTTTGGAAAACAGCTTTTGGTAATTCACAGCTTCCTTAATATGTTCTATAAAAGAGTTTGCTCTGGTGAGTGGTGTTAGGTCCTAGTGGATTTTATATTTACTTCTGCAGGGATTGGAGCACTCCTTGCTTTTTAAATTTTTCTTGACTTATTTTACCATTCTCCTTTTGATGACATAAAAATTCTAATGTAGCACAGAGCTTGCTTCTGATGGAGTAAAATTGTTCAGCATGTTAAGTGCAGATCTGCCATAATAGATTGCAGGGAAACAAGGTTAGTAATGGAGAAATGTGCACATTTTGGGTGCAGTAAATTGCATATGCATGTTATTCCACAATCTGATTGCTAACTCATAACGGGGTAATAAAATCCTCCCCAAGGTCATATACTTACAGAAGTATCCAAGGGTGATTTTACTATACACTAATTCCATGTACCTCGTAATGAGAACCTAAGCTCCATGTCATTCAGGTTCACGTTATATGAACAGGATTCAAACATTCAACAAAAATGTCACTAGCATGGAGAACAATACTGATTATTAAGTTTAACATTAATTTTGTCTTAGGATAACTACTGATCTGTAGGTTATTATAGATGTTCATGACATAGATAATGTCGGTCTCTAGGTTCCTAGGGATATTCCGGTCTTTGGCAAGTATTAATTCACCTCTCATTTATAAGATCAGCCTATCGATTACCAAAGATGAGACTCTCTTAAACAAATATTGATACATAGGATTTCACAAATGCTTAGCCTTAAAAAAACACATGTGTTCGATTCAATAAATATTGAGCATGGAAACATCACACTCACGTTGTTACAATTAATTCAAATAGATTAAATGGCCTACTTCCATTTCAGTTGAAATGCAAAGAATTGTAAGCCTTCCAGAAATTGTGACATTGCAACACACAATTCACAAAATTAAAACAAACAATAAAATAGATTATCACTGATCTCTACTAACACTGGGTCCATCTTTCGGCCAATATCTGAAGAATACCATACTAAAGTTATTTAGAACCTAAGTCCCACATTCCAAGGTGACAACATCATCATTCCAGTAACAACCATGAAAAATAACTTCTGGAAACTTAGCAAACGCCAGGTGCCTGCTTATTAATTCTTGGCTTCAAAATTGCATCTTTCTAGATATACTTAAAAAAGGTCGTCAACTCTTCCCCTTCCTACAGAAACCATATGCAGATCACAATCACCTTATCAGCTTTAGACCTGTCACCGACCAAACATCACTGGACAAGTAATTGAAAATATGCTTCAACAATGGAAATACTCAACATCCACTCCATGTTAGACAAAGGTGAAGCCCGATTGTAATTTAGGTGCTATAAATTAACACAAGATCAAATATGACTCCCCATCAGGTGTGATAAATTGCACTTATCCTGACTTTCTGGGACATAACATGCAGCTTTTGGTGCTTTCAGCACCAAAATCCATTTTACAGTAATAACGTACTTTTTCCCCCCGTTCTGTCCTGCTGAAATTCAACAAAGGGTGGGGTATTTAATGCACCGGGTAATCACTTAGTGTAGTAAACACAATACAACTCAGAACTCTGACCCCACTGCAAACAGATGCTTACGCATGCACTTCCTTGTGGTAGAAAAATTACCCACTGTTCTTTCCCCTGAATCAGTTTTCAGTTCTGCAGTCAAATTGGCCCCATGTAGAAATAAATTTGACCCAGAACTCCCATCCTGCGAGAACTTCACTTGCATCAGTTAGAAAGAAGAATCAGACTCTATCTGGCATGGTATTAATTTTTAAAGCCCTCTGTGACTTCCAGGACCCTTACCTGTTCGGAGAGGGGTGTGGTGGAGACTTAATGTGCATTTGTCAGTTTCTCGACCCCATCACTTTATAAAAAGACTGTTCCATGTTTGGGAAGCCTCTCTCGGTCCCGTCCCTTTACAGGTGGCCTCCGTGTCATCTCCAAGTGCATCCCGCCCCTCTGCACCCCTTCCATGTGCATGAAGTTTATTTATAGCCCCACCCGAATTGTCATCACTCTAATGCATGTGGCAATTCTCTGCCCGATCCCTGTCCAGGTGGCCTCTCTGTGCCTCTACCCTGCGCATGAAGTAATTCTGTGCCCCATCACTGTGCACAAATACTATGTCTGTTCCATGGGCATACAGCCTTACTCTAATTATCTTGTTCGGATGACAATTCTCTGTTGCTCTATCCGTGAATAGACAGCATCTACGTCTGCTGCTTGTGTTGGTGGTCTCCAACAAACAGGTGATTTCTCTCTGGCCATTACCTGTGTATGTGGTAACTCTGTCCCATCCCTGTGCAAACATCCTCCATATTTTACATGTGTAAGAAGTCTCACTCTGCCAGTCCTGTTCAATTAGTTTATGTCACAGCCCCTCTCTGTCTCAGTACTGTGCAGGTAGTCCATCTCTGTCCAAGCCCTAGCCACCCTGTGCTCGTCGGCTCGCACGTGCCGGTCCTGGTCATGTATGGTGGACTCTCTCGGTCTTCTCTGCCCGGTACACGTGGCTCCTTTTGGTCCTCATCTCGTGCTGGTGGCCTCATTCAGACAATGCCCTGGGCAGGAGGCTTCTTTATCTAACTGCCCTATGCAGGTGCCCACAACCCTGATACTATCATGTGAAGGATAGTATCAGGGGTGTGGGCACCTGCATAGGGCAGTTACATAAAGAAGCCTCTCTGACACTGCCCTGTGCAGGTGGCGTCTCTTTGAGACTGTCCAGTGCAGGTGCCCCCCTGTCACTGCCCTGTCCAGGTGCTCCGACATTCATAATACAACATATCTCAGTAAGTCGGCGTGTGCTCTGTAGCAGTACTGACGATCCCGCTACCCCGCCCCCTGACTGTTGGGTGGGGGCGAGGGCGAGCCGGCTGTTCGAAGCCCACGCAGGGCGGGCTAGTGAGCGGAGGCACATCAAAATAGGGCAGCGAGGAAAGGAGGGGGGAGAGCCGAGCCGCTCGTTGGAAGGCGGATTGTGAGGAGCGGCGCTTGAGAAGAGGAAGTAGAGGGAGTCTCCTTGGAGTCTGGACCCGGGGGTCGGTCTCCTGGCCTCTGGATTTGGACCTTGGTGATTCTCGTGTCTGCGCCCTTGTTGCTGAGTGCTGTGTGCTCGGCCCCTGCCTCTAGGGGGGGGGTCCAGAAGGTCTCATTAAGAGGGAGTTGTGCTCAGTAGGAGAGGGGGGGTGTACGGAAATGAGCGAGGAAAGGAGGAGAAAAGATTGAAACTGAGGAAAAGTGGTGAAAAAGAGAGGAAGAGGGCTGGTCTAGAAAAACGTAAAATGTAAAGCATCTCAGCCACACTGGACTTCATTGGACTTCACTGGACCACATTAGTCATAATGAAGAAAGAAAAAATACAAAGAAATGAGATCAGGTAAAGTCAGGCAGACCCCAACTCAGGAGGTTAAGAGTGAAAAGCAAAGTAAACAAAAAAAGCTCATAAAAAAACAGAAACTGAAGGTTTGGAAAATTGAGGAAAATAGCCCACTAATATCCCCTATAATACCAATGTTCAGAAAAAGAGGATGAAAATAAAAGGAAGTTAGCTTTGGACGCAAGATTCTCACTTCTTGAAGATCCCGGATCAGTCATTTATTCAACATCAGCAGAGGTGCAAGGCCTTAAAACACCATTAACACTTCAGAAAACGACCATAGTCTCAACCAAAAAAACAAACTTACAAAATGAAGTGATACAAGATATAATTGAATTAATCCTGCCATGGAGCACGCAAATACCAAATGAGAAAATGGATAAGCTAAGCTTAAAAACAGTAGACCCAGAAGTGGTGTCTATGGAAGTTAGTACAGACAAGGAAAAAAAAAAAAGGAGAAAATGCTCCTAAGCAAGGAACTGTTCCCAGGCGAAATCACAAAAATTCCAGATAACACAAGAGAGATCAAGGAAGGGAGAACGATTCACAAGAACACATCATAAGGCATACCAGACATACAGCAGCTCTGCCAAAAAGAGTTTAGATGCGAGGAAAAATTTGACTACCCCTCCACGAACATTATAACACATCAAGATAACTTGATGTCCTCCACTCCTAAGTCTGAAAAAAAATAACGAGATGACAACACGGTTAAAAATAACGGCTCAAATCCATCAGAAGGACCAAGACCAAGATGACTTTGAAGAGCAGATTGACTCAAGTCAGAACGCTCCTAGGTCTGCATCTATCAAAAACTCTTCACAAATGTTTGTTATCGATTTAAGCGTCCCGATGGAGGAAACGATAAATGATAACATACGAAACTATTTGGACTCACAATGCCAAAAATCCACTCAAAAAAAAAACAACAATAATACCTCTAGGCTGACAAATGATATTGGTTACTCAGAAAACCAAGATCAAGTGCTCAAACAAGAAAAAAAATCACAGCCTCACAAGGAGAGATAATGAGTGATCAAAGCAGCCTCTTAGAGCTCTTCAAAACATTATTACAAACTTTACAGACAACAACAAAGGCATTTAATATGCAAACAGACAAAATGGACATTCAAATTGATTTAATGAACATCATAGCACAACAAATTGCAGGAATAAACACAAAACTGGACAATATGAACAACTTTATATTAAGAGCTCAATCCAAATACTCAGTTCAGTGTACTTGCAGCCCAATAATTGATAAACTGAGTCTTTTACCAGTACTACTAGAACAGATAATATTTAATAAATCAAAACTTAGAAGCTAGAGATAATAAAGTTGAAGTCCAAAAAAAACACATAGTTAATACCACGCAACTCTGTAAGCCTCCACCAAAAGAAGAATTCAACCAAATTAAAACTCACCATAAGCTAGAAGAAATACAAGATCGAACAAGAAAGGCTCAACAAAAAATAGAAAGTCAAGACGAGTTATCGGAAAGTACTGAAGTAATGAACCCGGAGACAAAAACCAGAGTGGCAAAGCTATTACAGAAACAAAAAAAACGAGACAGGAAAGCAAGGAATAAAATGGCATCAATAACGAATCAGCAGACCACCAAGGTTTACTCAATCTTTTGCTCGGCCGGGACGAATAAGGCCGTAACAGGCCAGGTTAATCCAACATCAAGTTCAGATGAAGACTCGGTTAGCCTTAGAAGCCTCGAAAAGGCTGATAAAGATAAAACTGCAGTGGCCGAACAGTCATCAGGAAAAGGAATAGATACAAACCGGGTATTACATACCGATCTTGGGGGATGCCAGGAGATCAAAAACAGAAAAGGAAAAAAAAATATGGATCAGAGACAAAATTCATATCCATCGAGAATAAAACAGGGAATAAACAACCGATTCAGACAACGGAAATTAGCAGGACACAGCTACAGAATAATAGTAGGCAAGTAACTGTTCCCAACAACGGAGACTGGAAGATCGATGAACAATTCAAAAAAACAGAGAGGAACCAACCGGTACATAATACTCCTGCTCGAAAAATTGCCGACAATAAGGCCGCAAATAGACAAAGAAGTCCGGAAAATGAACATGATTTAAAAAGAACCCGTGAGGTTAAATAGCAAGAATCAAAAAAGGAATATGAAAAAATAGAGAAATTAAATCATGAAGCTCTCAGGAATAGCATCCCGACAGGAAAGAAAATAGAATACTCTACGGCATATGATCTTGACGATGGAGAAATTAACCAGATTGAAAAAAGACAACCAAAAATACAATTGGTTAATAGAAGTGAGAACGACCAAGGAAACTCTGGGCAGGAATCAGCAACCAATCTTAATAAAGAGATCAATCAGGAGAACATAACACCATTGGAAATCCCAGCTCAAAACATCAGAACGGGAAACACGATCCAATATGTAAACCTAAGAGTCCATATAAAAGACGAAAAGAAAAAAATCATAGCCGTCAAGGAGAACGTGGACCCAATATCACAAATAGAGCAACGGCATCAACTCCAGAAACAGCAAATACTCATGACACCGGAATAGGACTCTAAAGAGCCACATGACACGCTAAACAGGGGGAACATATTGAAATTAACAGCAAACATTCCAGCCTTAAAACAAATAAATTCGTCAAACCTATTGGCTGTAGAATTTATATTAAAGGGAAATCAAACGAACATAGAGCAAACTCTAACCACATGTCAGAAGAAGATGCCCAGCTCATCATGAATACTAACCTGCAATTTGAAGCTTGGGGAATTAAACTATCAAGGCGAATAGCACCAGGTTATCCAGGCCCTTTGACCATAAACTCTGATTATAACAAGAAGAATGGACAAAACCAAAAAGAAAATAATGAGTATAAATATACAGTCCTTAAAGGAGCAATAGGCAGCAACCTCCCAACTTTGCTGAAGAGAGAAAAGCTGAATGAATAAATAACCGAAATTAACCCATGCCAGGACAAATGGAGTTGGCTTCCAGGAGCGCTAAGTTCAGAAAAAGGACGTTGACCAATGGAAGAAACATCAGACAAGCAAGACTTAGGAAATATACAGCTGCTTTCATGCAACATTGCGAGGGCAAAAAAATGGCTAGAAAATGGCTGTCATCCTAATAATTGGGAAACATTTGACATAATAGCACTGCAGGAGACATGGGCACAAGAAGATTTCTCCCTGCCAAAATACACACACTACACAGTTCCTGCAATAAAAACCAAAAATTATGAACGAACGGAAGGAGGACTTCCAGTATATATATCCATTGCATTAAAAATTGAATCAAAACAAATTGTCTCCTCAGATCCAAATATTCAATTGATAAAACTTACCGCAGGGACTTTCGGTAGAACAAAAACTGTCCTGTTGATTAATACATATGCACATCCACTAGTACAGAATAAAACAGCTCATAATGCCCAGTTGATCACTACAATCACAGATATAAGGAGTACACACCCCACATGGGACATGATACTGACAGGGGATTTTAATTCTAATCTAAAACACACCACGGATGAAGACGAGAAGCTATCAGCCGACAATATATACTGGAATGTCCCACAGCATTATCACCTAAGGAGAACAACATCGGACCCTGAAGGTCGTCGACTAGTTAACGCCCTGGAATTCCTTAGCCTGCGAGTGATAAATGGAAGATCGTCAATTTCCCACCAAAACACACTTTTCATGGAGGAAAGACTCAATCAAGACTGGATTATACAGTTATCTCAGTAGCATTGATGCCATATCTCACACACTTCTCCATAGAGTACACAACTAGGAGTGATCATTCCTACCAGCACATACACTTCAGGTTAAAAATCGCAAAACACCAAGCGAATACGAAAATAGAAAGAAGTATCCATACAATTGACCTAAAACGCTTAAAATGGTCAAACGAAACGATAGACACACTATAGACCAATTTAAAGATGATGATAACGGCTGGTGAACTGGAGGCCTCGAACAAAATCCAAGCCTAGGAAAAATATACCTCGGAGCTCATAACATTAATGACAGTCAGACAACAACAGAACCAAAAAAAAAAAAAAAAAAAAAAAATCAGAAATGAAATAAATCAAAAGCCATCGAAAGTGTTACGAGATTTGAAAAGCGAACTCAAAAAGGCCATTAGGAGGCTGAAAAGAACTTGTCATGACCAAATAGCCTGGGACAAGGTACGGCAATTGAGGAAAATCTATAAAAAGCAGCAATGGGAAGAAAAAAGAACAAGCAACGATAAATTCTGGGCCGAACTGCTTAGTACTGCTAAGAAAACTAACTCGAACACATTCTGGGAAATCATAAATAAATTAGAACGACCGATGAATGAGTTATCATCAAACATTCAAGAACATGAGTGGGCTAAATTTCTAACCACAAAGTTTACAGAAATAGCAACCCACGACATGTTAGAGGCAAAGACCAAGGAGCACTCTGAGGAAAATAACACAACTGAAACCATCATACAACGAGATAGTGATAGAAACAACGCAGGAAAGGATAGTAAACGTCCGAAGAGAAAATAAGGCCCCAGGTCTTAAGCCAATGGAAGCAAAATCCAAAACTCCTGACAAAATAGGCACCAACTCTCCAAATGCAAAGAAAAGCGAGTCCTTCATGTTACTTGACGGAATAAAACGCATAATAAAGAAGGGCAGAGGTGATGGCGCGCCAGGACCTAATGGAATCCCACAAGCCATCTTTAAAAATGATCCATCATTTTGGAGCAAGCATTTATTCAAACTATACAATGAAATAGAGCTCCTAAATTGTATTCCATCGAATTGGCAGGGCTCGATACAGACACCCATCTAGAAAGGTGGAAACAGACTGAATCCATCAAATTACAGGCTAATCGCCCTCCTGGACGTCGAAGCCAAATATCACGCCGCACTCATTTTGGAAGACCTCAAGGAATGGACAGACAGCCACAATCTTATTCCAGTGAATCAGACAGGTTTCAGGCAAGGTATAGGGACAATATCAAACATCTTAGCCCTATCCTTAATGGCAAACAAAGGAAACAACAACTTTACCTCTGTTCCATAGATCTAAAGGCTGCATTTGACAGTGTAGACCGTCACCTCCTTTGGAAAAAACTGCGAACCTGGAATATTCCCGAAGGGATATTACAGGGAATACTATTATTCTACTCGAATACATGGATAAGAATCAAGATAGGAGATGGCACCAGATTATCAAGAAAGCTAACCACTACAAAAGGCCTCAAACAGGGTTGTGTTTTGGCGCCACATCTCTTTAATTTGTTCCTGTCCGACCTTGCACAGAGGCTAGACTGCACTAACTCTCATCCACCGAAACTAGGTGGGCTAGCACTCACGCACCTCTTGTAGGCTGACGATGTGGTGTTAATGAGTCTAACAAAGATCGGCCTTCAAAGAGTCTTAAATGAAATGTCAGACTACATCTCAGAGAACAGACTAGAGATAAACACATTAAAAACAAAAACAATGGTGATTGGAAGTCGGCAGAGAAGTAAACAGATCATTTGGCTTAATGGCAGTCACTTAGAGGAAGTAAAGAACTACAAATATCTGGGATTTTATATAGACAATTTCCAAAACCACACAGAGTAAAAAAAGTACATGACTCAGAGAACTAGCGCACTTATATTGCCTTCAGTCAATTGGCAAAAAAGTTGAAAGGCCCATCACATAAACCACCACTAGCGGTAATGACAGTGAAAATTCTCCCTACGATCACATATGCTAGTGCCACTTTTCGCGGCAAGGATGCAGAGCTTCTAAACCAACTAATAGTTTCCACGTATAAAAAAGTTTTTCAGGTAGAACGTTCAGCCTCTCCAGCACAGCTTCGTCTTGAATTTCGCCTAACAAATGAAACAATAGGGAGAATGTATGCCACTGTAAAGCTTTGGTACAGATTGGAACTGAATGCGGCCACATCACCTATCAATAAAGCCCCCTGGACCGAAGTAGAATATAACAGAAAATCACCTTTCAATCAATATCTAAACAAATCCTTGTCTATAACCTGTACAAACGACTTATGGAATAAAAACCTGTCATATCAATCCTTCAAACAAACAATAAATAAAGTAGTAAAAACTCACTCACTACTAATTGACAAAAACATCTTCAGGACAAGGTCGCATGCTTGGATGGTGATTAACAATTACAAGACACTTGCACCAGCCCATTATTTGAATACGACATTTTCTATTTACCTGAAAAAGCAATTAATGGCTATACGCTTCGGAAAATTACCATCAATAGCGGATAGGCCTATTTGGGTATACACAGGGCCAAAATCATGTCGACTCTGCGGTTACCACAAAGAAAATTTCAATTCACGTAATTTGTATATGTAACCAACTCCACAATGCTCGAGCCACCCTTCTTAGACAAACTTTAAAAGACAGAGGTGTCAGGTCCTGTAGAGCCGCAATAATTGCAAGCTTAAATCCATCGGACACACAACTAAACTGTAAATTGATCAAATTTCTCAAAGTTTTCTCACAGACTCACAAAAGTTCGTTATTAGGACTGATCTCAGAAAAAGAACAATAATGTGGTAAAATATTTGTTAAACAATGATATTCTAGGATTTTATTTTTTTAATTGATGTAAAGTGACTTTTTTTCTTTTTAATGTTTTAATGTATTAACTTATATTTTTACACGTGTATATATTGTTAAGGTTTTAATTGACCAAACAATAAAAATGTACTTGCTTACTTACTCCGACACTGTGCTGTGCAGGTGCCCTTCTGTCACTGCCTTGTGCAGGTGACCCCTCTGACACTGCCCTGTGGAGGTGTCCCCCCCCCCCGTCACTGCCCTGTTCAGGTGGCACCTACCTGACACTGCCCTGGGCAGGTGACCTCTCTCTTGCCCTGCCCTGTGCAGGTGGCCTCTCTCTGGCCCTGCCCTGTGCAGGTGGCCTCTCTCTGGCCCTGCCCTGTGCAGGTGGCCTCTCTCTGGCCCTGCCCTGTGCAGGTGGCCTCTCTCAGGCCCTGCCCTGTGCAGGTGGCTTCCCTCTGGCACTGTCCTGTGCAGGTGCGCTCCCCTCTGACACTGCCCTGTGCAGGTGCGCTCCCCTCTGACACTGCCCTGTGCAGGTGCGCTCCCCTCTGACACTGCCCTGTGCAGGTGCGCTCCCCTCTGACACTGCCCTGTGCAGGTGGCTTCCCTCTGACATTGTCCAGTGCAAGTGACCCCCGTCACTGCCTTATGCAGGTGGCCTCTCTCTCTGCCACTGCCCTGTGCAGGTGGCCTCTCTCTGGCCCTGCCCTGCGCAGGTGGCCTCTCTCTGGCCCTGCGCTGCGCAGGTGGCCTCTCTCTGGCCCTACGCTGCGCAGGTGGCCTCTCTCTGGCCCTGACCTGCGCAGGTGGCCTCTCTCTGACACTGTCCTGTGCATGTGTGTTCCTGTGACTGCCCTATGCAGGTGGCCTCCCTCTGACACTGTCCTGTGAAGGTGATATGACGCTGTCCAGTGCAAGTGCCCCCGTCACTGTCCAGTGCAGGTGCCCCCGTCACTGCCCTGTGCAGGTGGCCCCCCACTGACACTGTTGCTGGTGCCCCCTGGCACTGCTCTGTGCAGGTGGCCTCTCCCTCTGACACTGCCCTGTGCAGGTGGCCCCCTCTAACACTGCCCTGTGAAGGTGATCTGACACTGTCCAGTGCAGGTGTCCCCTTGTCACTGTCCTGTGCAGGTGGCCTCTCTCTGGCCCTGCCCTGTGCAGGTGGCCTCTCTCTGGCCCTGCCCTGTGCAGGTGGCCTCTCTCTGGCCCTGCCCTGTGCAGGTGGCCCCGTCACTGCCCTGTGTAGGTGGCCCCCCTCTGACACTGTTGCTGGTGCCCCCGTCACTGCCCTGTGCAGGTGGCATCTCCCTCTCACACTGCCCTGTGCAGGTGGCCTCTCTCTGACACTGCCCTGTGAAGGTGATCTGACACTGTCCAGTGCAGGTGGCCCCCTGTCACTGCCCTGTGCAGGTGTGCTCCTGTGACTTCCCTGTGCAAGTGGCCTCTGTCACTGCTCTGTGCAGGTGGCCTCTCCCTCTGTCACTGCCCTGTGCAGGTAGCCTCTCCCTCTGTCACTGCCCTGTGGGGGTGGCCTCTCTCTAACACAACCCTGTGCGGGTGGCCCCTCTCTGACAATGCCCTGTGCAGGTGGCCCCTCTCTGACACTGCCCTGTGCAGGTGGCCCCTCTCTCTCCGACACTGCCCTGTGGAGGTGGTCTCTCTCTCTGACACTGCCCTGTGGAGGTGGTCTCTCTCTCTGACACTGCCCTGTGCAGGTGGTCTCTCTCTCCGACACTGCCCTGTGGAGGTGGTCTCTCTCTCCGACACTGCCCTGTGCAGGTGGCCCCTCTCTGACACTGTCCAGTGCAGGTGCCCCCCTGTGACTGCCCTGTGCGGGTGACTCCTCTCCGTCACTGCCCTGTGGAGGTGGTCTCTCTCTCTGACACTGCCCTGTGCGGGTGGCCCCTCTCTGACACTGTCCAGTGCGGGTGGCCCCTCTCTGACACTGCCCTGTGGAGGTGGTCTCTCTCTGACACTGCCCTGTGATGGTGGTGCCCTGTGGAGGTGGTCTCTCTCTCTGACACTGCCCTGTGGAAGTGGTCTCTCTCTCTCTGACACTACCCTGTGGAGGTGGTCTCTCTCTCTCTCTGACACTACCCTGTGGAGGTGGTCTCTCTCTCTCTCTGACACTACCCTGTGGAAGTGGTCTCTCTCTCTCTCTCTGACACTACCCTGTGGAAGTGGTCTCTCTCTCTGACACTGCCCTGTGCGGGTGGCCCCTCTCTGACACTGTCCTGTGCGGGTGGCCCCTCTCTGACACTGTCCAGTGCAGGTTCCCCCCTGTCACTGTCCTGTGCGGGTGGGCCCTCTCCGTCACTGCCCTGTGGAGGTGGCCTGTCTCTGACACTGCCCTGTGGAGGTGGTCTCACTCTCTGACACTGCCCTGACACTGCCCTGTGGAGGTGGTCTCACTCCCTGACACTGCCCTGTGCGAGTGGTCCCTCTCTGACACTGTCCTGTGCGAGTGGCCCCTCTCTGACACTGTCCACTGCAGGTTCCCCCCTGTCACTGCCCTGTGCGGGTGGCCCCTCTCCGTCACTGCCCTGTGGAGGTGGCCTGTCTCTGACACTGCCCTGTGGAGGTGGCTTCGCTCTTCCTCGCCATCCAGGGATGCCCGCTCCTCTCCTTAGGTCCCCACTCTTCCTTGGCACCCCTGGATGTAAACCTCGAACCCCACAATTTGAGGCCCTGCGTTCGTAGATGCCCCTTCCCGCCTCTGCCCTCCCAGGACCACTGCCCCGTCCCCCGACCCCCACTTACCATTGTGGTTGACCCAGGCCGGCTTGACGAGCTTCATGGTCGGTCGGCCCGCCCCCCGGGGGTGTCCCGCGGGGGCCTCTCAGAGCCGGAGCCCCTCCATGGGCCTGCCGCGCCGCTCCGCGCCCTCCGCCGGCCCCTCAGCGCCGCTCCATCCCCGGCCCGGCCTGAGCTGCGGCCCGGCAGGAAGTGAGGGCTGCGCAGAGGGGTCCGGCCGGGAACAGGGCCCGGGCGGGAGGTTCCGGCAGGGAGGGGGCAATACTGTGAGGGGGGGGGGGGGTGTTGTGACAGAGGCTTGGGGAGGTCCCGGGGGTGATACCGAGGCCTGTGGACCCGAACTGGGCCCGGCCGGGAGGCTCCGGCGGGGGAATACTGTGCGGGGTAGAGTTGCGGGGGGGGGGGGGGGATGTACTTGGCTGGGGGGGGCTGCGACAAAGGCCTGGGACCCGACGGTCCGAACGGGGCGAGGGGGTCGCGGCCTGTGGGGGGTCTGAGACTGCCAGGAGCCGCGGCCCCTGTGGGATGCAGGGTCCGGCCAGGAAGGGGCCCCGGGGTTCCAACCGACTGTGACGGGGGCCCCAGGGGCGGGGCAGCGCCTGCGGGAACAGTGGCCTATTGTGAGGGCGGCGGGGTTGTGGCTTCAGTGAGCTAAGTCAGAGGCGGTGGGGGAGGGGCGCCCTCTGACAAGGAGATCTGAAGGTCGCCACGTCACAGGTGGACAGTGCTCTCGAGCTCCTGAAAACTCCCGGGGAGCCGATGAGCGTGCTGATGACGTCACGGAAAGTGACGTCACGGGGCCCTTGACAAGACAGTGCGTGAAGTCAGTGGAACTATGGAAGCCTCAAAGCTTAAGTAAACCCCAGCCCTTCACTGTACTTATACATGTAGTGGAGGGAGAGCTCAACACCGTCTAAAAATGTGTGAGTATCACGCATGATGAGTGAGATTTGAGGTCTTTGCAGTTAACTGGCAAGTTCCCTGATGGAAGGCAAACAAGGCTAACCCGAAGGGCGGTGTTTCATGCAACAGTTTCATGCATTCAGGGTATCAGATGAAAACTCCTGACAGCAATGATTTGTAGTTGAGAAAGGAAAGGATTGTAAATGGTATCAATGATAATATGGAGTGAGGTTGCCACCCTAGCGAGGATTTGTGGAGCAGTATTGGTGAGGCATACTCCCTGGTTGCTCTGTGGCCAGGTCCTGGGGAAGGACTTGGTAAATGGCAAGTTAGTGTTGTTCAGAATACTCAAGGTGATCCAAAGCTGATTATCAGAAAAATAAAATATTAGATCACACACTGAAGACGTCTGAATAACCAATTCTAAAGTGCCAATACCGCATGTTCCAGCACCACCATTTAAATATTTAGGTCTGGATTATAAGTTTCCTGCTAAATTCCAAGAGGTTTGTGGAGCGGTGGGAAATATGCTTGTGCAGATTTCTTCACAACCAGTAATGACCCTGTATGTTAAAGTCCACAGCAGTCTGATAAATTTTAGCAGGTAAACCTACCAACATTTACCAGAGTAAAATACTTTGCAAGCACAGAGACATGCAGATTTTGATGCACAAAGCACCAAAATCCCCTTGTAATGGCCTATTGTTGAAGGGTCCACTCAGAACAGGTAATAATATTTACACCAGATCAATTCCAAACATTACATTGTTGGATTCCATTGCATGTGATAAACAGTGCAATGTAGCCAGGGCACTCTTAAAACCTTAATAACTCATATCTTAATATGGAACCCTGGGCGTGTATCTGACTTGATAAAGACAAATTGAATTCTTGCCAAGAGGAAAGGCATAAACTAAAACATAATCTTTCTGGATCCAGCAGATGTTTTCAAGAAGAAAATGGGGATATCCTGGCAGACCAAATTAAAATCAAGATGTGGTCAAGCACCATCAATCTTCCGCTTCAGAAAAGAGACCTTAGTCTTCAAACAACAGACACCTCATCTGTGACTTCTTGATCATCAAACTATATAAAATTGCCACCTCTTCCCCCTTTTCCACCCTCCATGTATGTTAAGGCCTTGCAGCCTCTGGCTTTCATTTTCCCTTAGTTTAGTTTATTACTCCTTACGCCACCCAGCCTATGTCCGTGACACTGGACCACACATCACCTGTAAGACCCTCCTTTTCGTTTTAAGTATTTGCTATGAATGTCGATAGGCATAGATACATCGGCTAAGTACTAGAGGGCAAAAACTGCCTCATTAAAGTAATCAGAGGACATTAGCCACCACCACAAGGGCCACTCCCTAGGAGTCTGAATTTATTGGGTGAGATAAATAGTACCTTTTATAACTTTTTGTCCAAAGGTGGGGAATAATGTGGATTTTAGTACTTACTTTTTGCTAAAATCTGTTTATCAGGGTGTTTTCCCCAGTTAATTTCACAGGGATCTATATGAGACATGCCAAAATTTACCTGGGGAAAATTATGGGGCTGTTGTGTTCGCCACAAAACTTGGAATTCTGGCACATAATTTAAGGAGCCCCTTGTAGTGTGTGCCCGAGTCAGTGCTATGTCATTCTCTGTATTTAGATTAATAAAGGCAAGCCAGGTGTCGGGCTATGTGGACAGATTCTAATTGCTAATCTGCCACTTCATAGGCCCCATTATGAGTAGACCGTGTAGGATGTGATCATTCTTGCACATGATACAAATCTGACAGCGATGTTTAGGAATTTATTGAAAGCAGTAAATATTGCCTATTTTGACTTTTGTGGGCATAGCATACAGATTTTTGTCCTTACCTCACCATCATCCTGGAGTCCTGGTAAATGTCTGACATTTTCTCCATTAAATTCCGTCAGATTTGACCTGCAGAAATTTAACAAAGGGTACAAACATTTTCGTAGCTAGCGATTGATTAGCAGGTGTGATAAACGTCACACCACTTGTAAATGCGATTGGATGCCAATTTAACGGGCTACCAGTAACTAGGCCCTATATATTGCTAAAGAAGTGTAACTATGAGCATTTTAAGAAGTCACGCGCAGCAACATAAAAGCAACCGTTACACCATGATAGTATTATTGCAGAGGATTACAAAGCTGCCTTTGATGGACTGTGTTGTAGAGCCCACCATCATATTTGGTGTAACAGATATTTAGGAAGATTTAAAAATAAAATACATTAATTCTGAGGATACTTGTGTTTTTTAATGTATATAACCACACCTGGCCCCCACAACAATATATTTCTGACCCATAATTCTAATAAAGGTATGACTGTCTGTAGTCACCTCAAAAGATTAACATAACTGTAGATCTAAATCACATGGCTGCTGCTAGTGAAGCTTTGCAGATGCAGCTGTGGTGAATATGTTCTGTGGACAATGTGCAAGCCCAGCCTGGGTCCTGGCACACTTCCTGCCTGCAGCTCTGTGTGTCTGCGGTTTCTGCACAGTGCCCACCAAGGCTGGTCTAGACTTCCAGTGGCACTCCCCATCTCACCGCCAGAGGAACAATGAGGGCTGGCCCTCTGACCCCGCCCTCGCTGTTTCCCTCCCAGTGCCGGGCGGAACCAAGGCGCCGGCAGAGGTTTCCGGCCGGAGCACTTAGAGTGTGACACTGGGAGCCCTGCTGGTGCTGCTGAGGTTACAGGAGACAGGGCTGCACCATGCTGCTGGCTGCGGGGAGGGCGTTGATGCACGGATCCAGGGCCTGGTGAGAGCTCCTGGGGCAGGGAGGGGAGGCGGGGCTGGTGCTGAGGTTACAGGAGCCTGGGCAGAGCTGGAGACAGGGCTGTGCCGTGCTGCTGCAGGGAGGACCCTGCCACAGGGGTCAGGGTCTGGTGAGAGGCCTGGGGCAGGGAGAGGACTCAGGGCTGTGCCGTGCTGCTGGCTGCAGGGAGGACCCTGCTACAGGGGTCCAGGGTTTGGTGAGAGCTCCTGGGGCAGGGAGGGGAGGCGGGGCTGGTGCTGAGGTTACAGAGCCTGGGCAGAGCTGGAGACCGGGCTGTGCCGTGCTGCTGGCTGCTGGGAGGACCCTGCTACAGGGGTCAGGGTCTGGTGAGAGGCCTGGGGCAGGGAGAGGACTCAGGGCTGAGCCGTGCTGCTGGCTGCTGGGAGGACCCTGCTACAGGGGTCCAGGGTCTGGTGAGAGGCCTGGGGCAGGGAGAGGACTCAGGGCTGTGCCGTGCTGCTGGCTGCAGGGAGGACCCTGCTACAGGGGTCCAGGGTCTGGTGAGAGGCCTGGGGCAGGGAGAGGACTCAGGGCTGAGCCGTGCTGCTGGCTGCAGGGAGGACCCTGCTACAGGGGTCAGGGTCTGGTGAGAGGCCTGGGGCAGGGAGAGGACTCAGGGCTGAGCCGTGCTGCTGGCTGCAGGGAGGACCCTGCTACAGGGGTCCAGGGTCTGGTGAGAGGCCTGGGGCAGGGAGGGGAGCTGTTGCTGGTGCTGAGGTTACAGGACCCTGGGCAGAGCTGGAGACCGGGCTGTGCCAGGCTGAAGGGAAGGAATGCAGGACAGGATGCAGAAGGGCACAGCTGGTGCCTGTGCTTCCATCATGGTGCTGGAAGGGTGCTGCTGTGTGTATGCGGAGAGCACCTGGGTCAGAATGTGGGGGTGGGGGGCGGGTGGCAGGGCTGTAATGCTACCAGGGCTGTGCCATAATACTGGCTGCAGGGAGGCCACGGCTAGAGTAATCCCATGGGCTGGTGAGAGTACCTGGGGCAGGGAGGGGAGGGAAGGCGTTGATGCTAAAGGGCCTGCACCGTGCTGCGGGGGGAGGTTAGTTCCTAAGCATGAGCTTTGCGGAAGGGAAGTTCATGCTTCAGTAAGGTAACTCTAAGTGTAAAGTATTCCAGAGTTTAGGCTAGAACAAACGCGGAGTGGCAACCCCATGGGGCTTTGCGCATCTTGGTGAATTTTAATAGATGTACTAAAGAGGATCTGAGCAGTCTCCCGGGCATATACGGGGTGGGTGGGGGGCTCAAATCCAGGGTGTGATGAGTAAAATGTTTTCTAGTTGATGCGTCAAGAATTTTCGATTTTATTAAGGACACGGAGGCGAGGATTATGCTTCTCTTTCTTTACTGAAGCCAAATCAGCAGCAGATAAACTTTAAACTACATAACCCATGATGCCTAGTATGACATTACTGCACCAATCACAGAGTCCCCTACAGGGTATATAACATCATAACGTCTAAGTCCATCCTCTTTCTTTGCGAACAGTTCATTACCACAACAAGAACGCCATAACTTCTGTTCTTCTTAATTGATTCTTGTCACCAGAACTTCCAAAAGTGTAAAACTTCCAGTCTATTCTCCATCCAACAGCTTGTTCCTTAGGATCCGTCAGGTCGTTTTATTCTCTGTACCTGGAAAGAAACACAGGCCATAATATCTTGGGCCTAATCAGACATTGCCAACAAAGGGTGGGTATCTTACTGTACAATATTAAATCAATAATAATGAGTGTTAACATTCAGTATGTGAACTCTCTCTGGGTGGAATAATCCTTGCCTCCGTGTCCTTAATAGAATCGAAAATTCTTGACACGTCAGCTAGAATTTTTTAAATTCTATGTCAGGCAATGGAGACTTCTGATTATGCTAGTTTAAAGTTGTGCAAATACCTGAGATGCTGCATGAACAATTGGTTTATGATAAAACGTTTTAAATGTCGAATCGGAAGACGAATCCGCCGCAGTCATGATGTCCTCCAATCAAGAACCTGTTAAAAGGGCTTTAGAAGCCATAGCTCCCCTTACAGAGTTAACTCCAAAGACAGATGTATCAACACCAGCTTGACTTAAGAACCATGTAACCCATCTGGCTAAAGTCTCTGAAGAGACTGGGCAGAAAGGTTTCTGCAATGAGATTAGGAATTGTCTTGCTACATCATTCCTAAACTCAGGAGTACAATCTTCGTAACACTTCAAACATTGAACCACACATAATCTGCTGTGGTGTGGAAAAGCAGGATATGTCACATCTGGAATTAGTCTTTGTTATTTTTGAAATTGTAAATGAGACCCCCGAAGGAGTAAATATTCTACCTATCAAATCCAGTGCTCGTACATCTGAGACTCACCTACAGGAAATGAAACCTAATAATTGAGTAAGTTTCGCTGATAGTTGCTTGCGGGAAATACCCTAATTCGCTGGCCAATTCCTGATAAAGTGAAGCACCACATCCATGTCCCACAGAGTGGAATATCTGGATTTAGGTGCTTTCACCAATCTAATGCATCTCACAACTTTGCATATTAAGGGGTGTTCCCCCACTGGTTTACCATCCACATGGGGATGACCAGCCGAGATCGCGAAACGGAAATTAGTAACCGTCCGGTAAGCCATTCCTTGATTAGCCATTTCAGATAAGAAATTAACAATCATATGTATTCTGGAGGCCATGGGATCTCCCTATCGTTCAGAACACCAAATAACCCATCTACGCCAAGCTGATTTGTATCGCTTGTGCGTAGAGGGGGCCCAAGAGTGCAACAGGAAAAACATAGCCTCCTGGAAAATTCCTGGCATTGCCAGCGTCTCCTTAAAGTTTCCATGCCATCAGGGTTAATTGACCCTGAATTACCAATGGATCAGGTTGGCCCATCGGCTCCAGAAGTATCTCTTGGAACGAGAGCAGCCGTACTGGAGGACCACACGTCAAAGTTAACGTCACCGGAAACCATGCCTGAGCTTTCCAACAAGGGGAAATCATTATTAATTCCGCACTCTGTCTGCGGACTTGTGCTAATACTTTCTAGATCATGACGAATGGGGGAAAGGCATAATGCATGCCCATCATCTATGATTGAAGGAATGCGTCCGAGTTGAGTGCCTGGGTCCGGTCGCCAACTGTAAAACTGGGGAAGCTGAGTGTTCAGCCTGGACTCAAAGAGATCTATCGTGCATGGACCCCACTTCTGGGTTCAATAGCTGGAATACTCTGGGATGCAGTCTCCAATCGCTGGAATCCCGGACGAATCGCAAGTTCCAGTCTGCCATCACATTGGAACTGCCCGTCATATACTCCGCTGTCACTTAGATGTGGTGTTGCAGGCAATAATGCCAGAAGTCTTTGGCTATTTCCACCAATAGTCAAGACCTCGTGCCACCCAAGCGGTTGATGTATCTCACTGCTGAGACATTGTCCATCCGCAGAAGGATACAACAACTCGCTTTTTGTGGAGAAAGGGTCCGGATAGCAAAGGACCCTGCTAATAAGCTCCAGGCACTTTATGTGTAATCTCAGTTTCTCCGGGGACCATCTGCCCCTGTCTCCACTGAACTGCACTGGGCTCCCCAGCCCCATCGGCTGACATTACCCCCTCGGCTTTGCCATTCCACGCATCCGTTCCAATCACCAGGATATCTCTGTCCTGGCTTCTGTGGATAGTAGAATCTGTTCCGCATGACTCAGACCCTTGCACAAATGCCTGATCTTCAGTCGTTGAAGTGCCCGGTAGTGGAGAGGACCCAGAAAAATCGCCTGAATAGAGGAAGCCAACAGGCCCCCCCAATAGCGCCAGAATCCTCAAGGATATAGTCGGAGAGGCAAGCGCTCTCCTCAACTCTTTCTTGATCGAAATCCTCTTTTTTAGAAGGAGCAACAACTGTGTCAGTAACAAATCTATTTGAAACCCCAGAAATTCCATCAATTGGGCAGTGGTCAGTATGGACTTGTCCGAATTGATGACGAACCCCAAGTCTTGCAGGAGTTGGGTCGTCCAAGTTAAATGTAGTAAGACTGTTTACACACTTTGAGCCATAATGAGGACGTCGTCCAGATAAATGATAAGTCTCACCCCTCTCTCCCTCAGATACTGCACAACCGATTTGAGCAGTTTGGTGAAACACCAAAGGGCGGAAAATAGCCCGAAGGGCATATCGGTAAACTCGAAACATCGGAGTCCCCATTGGAATTGCAGGAATCTCCGGTGTGGAGGAAATATCAGCACCGCAAAATAAGCGTCTTTCAGATCGAGACGCACCATCCAATCCTTTTCTAACAGATCTCTCAGCAAGGGTAGGCCTTCCATTTTGAAGTGGCGATACACCACCCAGGAATTGAATTCCTTGGGGTTCAAAACTAGTCGGAATATCTGATCTTTCTTTGGTACCAAAAATATTGTACTGATGAAACCGTGAGGGTGGGGTACCGTCTCTACGACTGCCCCTTTTTAGGTCTCGCCTGACCCAGCGCATGCACTGGTCTGGCGAGACTTTTTGAGAGGGCTCCAAAAAGTGCTACCAGGCCAGCCTAGAGCTACAGTGCGCGGGCGCAATTACTTTCACTTTTGCGGCTGCTTTGATGTTTGATCGCGATCACTTTCGCGGCCGCACGGCAGCTTGGCATAGCCAATAGGTCTCGCTTTTGGGACCTTATAAGTATTTAGTTATGCAACTGTTGCATGGCTAATCACTTATAAGGTCCCAAAGGCGAGACCTATTGGCTATGCCAATGCTTGTTTCATTAGTGATCTCACTTTGTCTTCTATGAAAGACCTCTCTGTTAGGGAAAAAGTTAGAGGTTGGGGTCTGCGATTCTGCTGTGAGGAGGAATAAAACTCTTTCCGAAAGCCCAGTACTGTCTGAAGTACCCAAGTGTCCTGTGTTATTCTCTCCCACATGTGAAAGAATAACCCAATTTGGCCTCCCACCAACACCTCCCTAACCTGAATAAGGTTTAACTGCATAGGAGGTGTCGCCAGAATTGTTTAATCCTCTGTAACCACCTCGGTTCTGTTTGCCTCTGCCACCTCTGTTACATGTGGGGTAGAAATTTGAATGGGTGGTGCCCCCACAACCTCAATTTTCGAAAACTCTGGAGGTCTGGTTATTTCCTCATCCGGTTTCTCAACCCCTGAAGCGTCCGGCCCTGGTAAAAAGGCCACTGTGGAAAACCTTTTTGATCAAAGATTGGGCCTTGTCAAGGGCCGAAAAGGTAGCTACGTATTTTCCGAGCTCCTTGACAAATTTGTCACCGAACAGCAGTGCGTTAGCTAGCGTGCCTGCCTCTGTAGTGGCCATGTCTGCCACTCGCGGGTGAATTCTCATTAGAAAGGATCTTCTGCGCTCGGTGGAGAGAGCACAATTTATGTTCCCCCCCCCCCCCCCCCCCCCAAAGCATAAGGTTCTCTGCGCCCGCTCTAAGACTTCAGTCAGGTCAAGAGTTGAATTAGAATATTTAGCACTGACCGCTAAGGCGAGGATTTTAATGAGGGGTACCGATACATCCAGTAATTTGTCTTGGCATCCCCTCCATGCCCAATCCAACCCATTGGGATCTTTGGCGAACTTCTTAAGGAAGAGCTCTGGGGTGTCTGTTGCCTTGTCTAATAGGGAGGATCTAGAGCATTCAGATTTAAGAGTAGTGCACACTTCACGCTCAAAGCTCTGTCTGATATTATCTTGGACATAATGCGCCACCTCTACGCAAGGCACCCATTCCATCGACCTCGGGTGGATAATATTCTTTGGGTCAAATGAGAGGTTTTTATTTGGGGGCCTTTGAACTCACATGGTGAGTTTTAAGTTTGTGTTTCACCGCCTTGAGAGTTATTTCGGGGTCCGTTTCAGAGTCGGATGTGTCTTGCGTGGCAGAAGAGGACTCCTCCGCGTCCCCCGGGTTAGAGAGGGAAGAATTACCTGATGGGCCAGAAGGGATGGGACTGCCATACCCATGGTCCTTAAGGAATGACAACGCCACTTGGGACAATACCTCTGCTGAGGAGGTAAATGAAGGTTCAACCAACAAGGCACTCAGACTCTTTTCCCATAATTTGTTTGGGGTTTAGTGAAGGGTTGTAGTGCCCTAATCAAAGCCCTGTTCACTGAACTCTGCACTTGGCAGTCCAGGGCCTCTACTAACTGCTCCTCCAGTTGGTGCTCATAAGGCACCGCTTCAAACTCTGTGTAGTCATTATAGTCCGCATATTCATCAACCTCCTCGGCGTAGTACGCCACCTTTACTAAAGGAGGTGTGGAGGAGGTTCAGGGGGAGAGCAACCCAGGGCTGAAGTACATTTAGTAATTAAGACAGACTCTCACTGGCCTAAAGCCTCAAGTCTTCAGGTTTAAATCCAACAGGAGAGGCAAAGTTCAAATTTTGCCTGATTAAATATGCAGATTTGAGTGGAGGGAGTAAGCCCTTTGAGCTCTCCCAGGGCAGAGCCCTACAACGTTTTTACGTTCCAGGGACCGAGGAGAGAGGCAAACCACCAGCGCTGCCGTGAGGGGCCGATCGGAAAATAATGAACTCCGATTTGTTTGCTCGCGAATGTGCATGGCTACTGGCAGTGAAAACAGGACTGCCTCCTTGAGTGCGCGAGATGCTCGTCTGTCCTGCTCCCGCTCCACACAGAACTACAGATCTTCACCTCTAACAGATGCTGCCAAGCACCGCTATGCGATCACTGAAACGCGACAATATCCCCACAAGCTATATTCCACCAATCAACGTTTTGGACTATTGGTTTTGCGGCCCGAACAATATGCAATATTCTTTCATTCTTTTATCTCAAGCATATAGCCATACATTAATTGTGGCTTTGGCAAAGGAGAACTAGGCATAAGCACATCAGTTGACACTGTGAAAGAAATGGAGGCCAGTGGTGTAGCATGCCCCAATGAAAGAAAAATATGCCCCATAACCTCTGGTTAAGTATGAGAAAAGCTGCACTCGTTCTTTTACTCTGCTTCCAATCCTTTCATTAGCTTGTGCTTACATATCCTTGTAAACACCAAGTGCCTCATGCTATACATGCTTTTAGTTTGACGCGTAGAACTACATTAACTACTAATGAGGCATTACAGTGATCTAGGCACACACAGGCTATTACTGCAAATGCCTGACTTCAAAATGTTTTCTACCAAGAAAGGACTTTTTCAGACATTCCACTAAAACATATAGAAGCCACATTACCACGGTGCGACAGGTACACTCTACAGCTACATCAGGTGTACTTCTTGCTGCTCCAGTTAGAAAGATGATATAATGCAGAACCTCAAAGACCATGGAAGTTCTGTTGTAGTAAGTGAAAAGACAGATGTGGAGACCTGGAGAGCTACAGTGTTTTAGAAATGGGCAGAGGTGCTAGACCTCATGAAGCATTTCTGCCTCCATGATCCACCGGTGCGATATTATTGTCCAATAGAATAAGAATAATGCCTTTTAGAACATAAAATGGCAGTCGAAGACTAAAAAGATACGCAAGGGGGGTGTCAAAATATGAAAATGAAACATACATCGTTGTAAATATGTACAATGCTAGGTGAGCAAAAGAATGATGGATTTAACCGAGATCTCTTGACAGGGGGTGAATGTTTTGATTTGTTCTGCATTCCGTCCATCAATTGTGTGTCTTTTGGTTTCTCGCCCTAAGTGCGCCAGGTATGCCCAGACGTGGGTCCTGGGCTCACTGTGCCACTGGAATCAAGCTATCCTGGCTGAAGAGGGGTGAAACCCCGAAACCGGTCCTAGGATGCTTGTTTCCGGTCCAGAGAGGACCTGGCTTGGCAGTTCAGGCTGGACTGTTCCCATGAGGCACAGGGTCAAGACTGATTTGCATATGCCCTGGTCTAAACTGGGGTGGCCTGGTGAGCAAAAGAATGATGGATTTAACCCAGATCTCTTGACTGGGGGCGAATGCTTTGATTTGTTCTGCATTCCGTCCATCAATTGTGTGTCTTTTGCTAGTGGTGGAGCCAGGCATCTTCAAAGTGGTGAAAATAAAATTATATATGTGGTATTTGTGTGCCAATCAAGTTGCTGATTGTATTGCTCTAAGGATGTTGAAAAGGCTCCTTTGGATACTAACACATGTCCTGCAGTTTAAACACATGTCTTAGCTGTAGATGGTTACCCAGCTGAACTATCTCAGGACCTGCTCTACCTATTCTTGTAACTTTGCATGACACTGGTCTCCCACTTCCCCTTGGCAATAGAGATTGTGTATGTAATATTCTTGTTAGCTTTTTTTTCATTATTTGTTGCTCTGCCACCGTCTACGCCGCCAGGATCTGAAACATCATCTCTGTTATCCCTCAGAACTCTTCAACCCTGCTCCAATTACGGAAAAAAGATGCAACATTTTAAAGGATACTACAGCACGTTGCAGGAATAGTCCAATTTTGCACCCAGAACCCAGCTACCTCTCCTATCACTCGCTAGCTGTATCTCTACCTTTGACACTGCTCTGCACTCTCCAGCCTTCTGGCTTAATTCGTGCTATACAAATACCACATACATACTACAAAATATTTTAGAAGGATTTTGTGCCATTAGCACATAGTAGGCCTCCTGAAAGAGAACCAGTATTCAATTAACCTTGAGTGGTATATCCTGCAATTAAGCTGGAGTGTTATATGCTGCAATTAATCTAGAGTGGTATACCCTGCAATTAAGCTGGAGTGGTATACCCTGCAATTAAGCTGGAGTGGTATATCCTGCAATTAACCTAGAGTGGTATATCCTGCAATTAACCTAGAGTGGTATATCTTGCAATTAAGCTAGGGTGGTATATCTTGCAATTAAGCTAGTGTGGTATATCCTGCAATTGAGATGCTACATCCTACAATTAGGCTGGTATATCCTGCAATTATGCTAGGGTGGTATATGCTGCAATTAAGCTAGAGCGGCATATCCTTTAATTAAGCTGCTACATCCTGCAATTAAGCTGGTGTATCCTGCAACTAAGCTAGGGTGGTATATCCTGCAATTAGGCTAGAGTGGTATATGCTGCAGTGTAGCTTGAATTTCAGGGTTTACCACCCGAGCTGAGTTGTATATTCTGCAATTAAGCTAGAGTGGTATATCCTGCAATTAAGCTATGGTGGTATATCCTGCAATTGAGCTATGGTGGTATAACCTGCAATTGAGCTATGGTAGTATATCCTGCAATTGAGCTATGGTGGTGTATCCTGCAATTGAGCTATGGTGGTGTATCCTGCAATTGAGCTATGGTAGTATATCCTGCAATTGATGGTGGTATATCCTGCAATTGAGCTATGGTAGTATATCCTGCAATTGAGCTATGGTGGTATATCCTGCAATTGAGCTAGAGTGGTATATGCTGCAATTAAGCTAGAGTAGTATATCCTGCAATTCTAGGGTGATGTGTCCTGTAATTAAGCTAGGGTGGTATATCCTGTAATTAAACTGGTATATCCTACAATTAAGCTAGAATGATACATCCTACAATTAAGCTAGGGTGGTATATGGTGCAATTAAGCTAGAGTGGTAAATACTGCAATTAAGCTAGATTGCTATATGCTGCAATAAGCTAAAGTGGAATATGCTGCAATTATGCTAGAGCGGTATATCCTGCTATTAAGCTAGTATATCCTGCAATTACGCTAGAATGGTATATCCTGCAATTAAGCTAGGGTGGTATATCCTGCAATTAAGCTAGGTGCTATATCTTGTTATTAAGCTAGAGTGATATATCCTGCAATTAAGCTAGGGTGGCAAATCCTGCAATTAATCTAGGCGGTATATCCTGTATTTAAGCTAGATTGGTATATCCTGCAATTTCGTTAGGGTGGTATATCCTGCAATTAAACTCGGGTGGTATATCCTGCAATTAAGCTAGGGTGGTATATCCTGCAATTAAGCTAGGGTGGTATATCCTGCAGTTGTTAGGGTGAGGGTTCAGTAATTGTTGTGTTCCTCCACAGCGAGCGTCGCTGACCAGTCCCAGATTAAACACTCTTGAGTATCCACACCACCTATTGCAGATAGCATGGCTTCATGAGGTTGTTGAATAAGTAACACCGTGTTATCTCTGCGTGCTTGCTGTTCAACTGACATTATACTTTGTGACACTTTTAGTTCCCCAAAAACATGGCCCCTGCAGACGCGCACGAGCCACTGGCATGCGTCAGTGCTTACTCTCAAGACGTCTCTTCCCATGAGGTAAGTGGCTGACTTGGTGGTAACTTTTGAAATTTCATGTTCCTTGACTTATCTATGTAAATAATATGAACTTGATAATAATAAATAGGAATTTTGAGGCATATATAGTCCCCACTGAAGAAGATTTTGTTCTAACAATTTTGAATCCGAAACAGGTCAACCTTTACTTTATGATTGGTGTAGCAGGCTTAGGTGAATGTATATACACATATATGATTGTAAGTTCCTTTCTATTTACCACACACCTATAAACAATAGACAGATCGGAAAACGGCCTGTCCTGTATTTCGGTTCTATAACATATATTAATCCGTTGATTCTGTGATAGGAAATGTATTAGAATGTATGATGATGTAAATAAAGTAAGTGACGTCAGTTATCATTGCTAATACCATGGGTGAAGTAAATAAGCCACCAAGGACATTGTTCTGGAATTTGGAAAATGTGAGGATAAGTATATTAAACTTATGTGTACTGACTGTCACAGTATTTGGGTTCTCAGCAGTTAGGCCTTGATGTGTTGGCCCCATTTGATATTCTCACTATCTCCCACCTCCAACACTTGCAACATTTATTCTTTTGAAGATAGAAACGCACGCAGCCCATGATGTCAGTACCACACAGAGAAAAGAGCTCACACTGGTACATGATTGTGGGAGGCTTTTTTTAAAAACAGGAGCATCAGAGGCGCGGTATGGATGTGCCTCTTGCCTCCAAACGTATCTCCTCCATATGTACCTGAAGTAGATGCAGATGTTTTAAGGCCTGTAAACTTGATCTATTTGTTCCAAAAGGGTAGTGAGTTCAGAAGGGAGGTATGATTTTATACAGTGATATTTGCTAAGGCAGGGTAGCCCTTTCCTGTGCCTCAATGTCGTCTTATTGTGCTATCCCTTCAGCAGACCCACTCTGTTCTACCCAGGACTTTCATTTTCAGATCCCACCCATGTCAAAACACAACCCCTGTGGACCAAACCCTAGCTTGAGTTGCCTCTTCTGATTTCTTCTTTACTGGGTGAATGGTTCCCTCTAGCGGCTGGAATAAGAATTGGGGAACCACTTCCTACTGCTCCTCTTGCATTTGCTACCACTACTGTGTACCCCATAATTGTCCCCCTTTGTGGCTTGTTCTCCCTTTGTGGCACCTCCTCTTCCTCCTGAGCTTTTCTCCTCATTTTAGTGCAATAAAACGTTTTTTAAAGAATATATATTTCACTGCCTTTTTGCTTCTGCCTCATTTGGGCCACAGTGCAGTGTTAACCAGGCTTAGAATAGTCTGGAGCTGCGAGCCTTCCTGAAAGCACCATTTGTAGGAGTCCTTTAGACTGCATAACTCCCATTGAGAAGAAATGTTTCATTCTGTATCTCTTCCTCCAGGGCTGAGCCCAAGAAAAAGAAGCGAGTGGACCCCAGACGAGACCTGGCAACCCGAGACCGCTTGCGGAAGAAGTTGAAGAAGATGGAACGCGTGGCCCCGGAGCTGATCCCCATTGAGGACTTCGTAGCGCCCACTCAGCACACGATTCAGCTAAAGTAGGGCGGCTCCTTGATATCCATTATTCCAATTGGCAGCTTATATCCTATTTAGGCTCCACACTCTCACTCGTTTTCTTAATGCTGCATGGTCCCTTCTTATTTACATTTTATATTTACAAGATCTGTGGCTTCTGAGGGTGCAGGGTTCTTTGCCTAGATATAGATCTCCTGAGAGAACTTTGGCAGACTTATGTCCTCTGTCTAGATTCATAGTTCCAATGGCTGTGCCTTCTACAGGAAAGCGCCTTCTCATAGATAGAGACAGAGAGAGCGCTTTTCCTCCTTAGAATAAAACATTATCTCCCTAAAGTGTGTTATCTTTGAATAGACTGCAGATCCTGATATAACTGAATAGTGGGTTGAAACACTGAAAAAATTGATAAAAAGGAAAAATCTGACCTACATTTACGTCATTGAAACATGGTCATAAACCAGCACGTCTAAAACAAGAAAAAAGTAAGCTTATGTGTCACAGCGGTGAGAGAGTCCATGCAGTGAGTCCTGAACTTTAAAACTGAAGGTTGTGCATCCTGAAGCTTTGTGCATGTTCAGATTGCAAGCTCCCTTTCTATCCCTTGGAAGCTTGATGTTTTACTGCTGCCCCCAGTTTTTTGGGGGGGGTGGGCTCGCTGATCTGATGCTTCTTGTGTGCTTCTCTCCCTTAGGGTTCGGGCCCCCGCCGCCCTGTCCTTCGAGGAAAGCGAACGACGAGCTGTGCTGCTCAAGAAATGGTCCCAGTTCAAGCAGGAGGAACACAAGCAAGAAATGGCGGCCATAACCTCACTAATGGAGGCTCAGGCCAAAGCGCTGGAAGAGCTGCGCCTGGAGTCGGAGGAGCTATACCAGGCCGCTGTGCGCAGAGACTCGGGGCTCTTCCCCTTCGAGAGCGAGGGGCCAAGCCATACACCGCCCATCCCCCACTACGAGGCACCCGAAGGGAAGTACAATGACGTCACCAAGGTGTACACTCAGTGAGGGAGGAGCTGTCTGGTACTCCTGCTGCTCCCACTCACTGGTGATGACGTCACTCTGTATGGCACACCAGGGGCTCCTACTAGTTCCACTCTGGTGATGACCTCACTCTGTATGGTACACCAGGGGCTCCTGCTGGTTCCACTCTGGTGATGACGTCAGTAGACTGGTGCAGCTCTCAAGTGTAGTCAGAGTGAATGATTCCTTTCTTACCACCTTCTTACACTGGGGTTGCCTGGTCCTGTCACTTATAGTGCCAAGACGGCTCCGGGTATTCGTCGTGCTCTACAAGTTTCTTCATTCATTCATACTATTATCTGGAAAGTCAGATGAAGCCCTGGCGCTTGCTGGGCTGATACTTTAGACATAAAGATACCTGTAGGTGTTGCAACACGGTCGGTCTTAGAAGTGACACCCTGAATGTGGCACCATGTGAAGCCTTTTGAAAGGAGATCCCGTTTCCAGTGCCCAGCAGGAACGGTGCTGGCACCTTCTGCCGCAGCTTGGATTATTGCTAAATAAATAGAATACAGTGAAAACCACGCGGTGGGTGGCAGGACACATCTGTTCTTTTCATTCAGTAAGTGAAATTTCTTAAACATGAAGAACTATGACATTTGCGAAATATATTTCCTGTTTTTCCTACCGAGCACACCCTAGACAGAATACAGAATTATTAAATATTTCACAATGCACAATCTTCATTTTTCAATAATTGGTGCTTTCTTTACTGCTTCACTGTGTAAAAGTGTATTCCATGGGAGTATGGTGGCAACGACACTCTTCGCCAACAGATGTTCAGCTGAGTCACAGGCCCTTAGCCCTGTGGCGCTTAAGAAGGTTTCATGCCACTACTCAGGCATGGGCTGAATGAACACATCAGTTTATTTTATACACAGTCTGTTTTATCAAAGGTATGCATGTAGCACAAACCTGGATGTGGAGTGTTTACGTAGCGCCTACAGATGTGTGTCTGATGTGCAAGGTTACACCGTGTGAAGACAGACCATTAAAGAGCCACAAACATGCAGTGAAATTGACGCGGGTGGGAACCTGACTAAGTGTGAGTTGGTCAGGACTGGCCAGACAAGAGTTATTCCGATGGCTGCACAAACGGTGACACTTCTGTTTCCAAGTGAGTGAGTCTAGGATGAAGGTTAAGTTGGTTCAAAGCTTCGGTTCATAGACATGGAATCCTGATTTTCTTGTCCTTTCTGGACTTCCAGGACCGTCAGCCCTGTGCAACGAATGCCGATACGGAGAATGTATGAAAGGTAACCTAGTTTTGTGAGTTGAATAGGTTGCTGATCACACAGTAAGGTATACTTGTGTTTAATGGAGGCTGTTAGAGGACCCAATGTTGTTGTCGTAGAATGAGGGTGAGGCGGTCAGAGTGCAAATCCATCAATCAAGAGCATTTGTAAAGCGCAACATTGTCCCCCCTAGGGGTATCTGGGCGCTGTGTCTCCTTGGAAGAGCCAGGTCTTGAGTCTTTTTCTGAAGTCGCGCAGCGAGGGGGCTGTACGGAGCTGGAGGGGAATATTGTTCCAGGTCTTGGCAGCGATGTAGGAGAAGGAGTGGCCACTGCTGCTGCTGTGACGGATGCGGGGGGGGAGGGGGGGTTGTGCGAGGGCGAGCGAGCAGGAGTGCAGGTGTCTGTCTAGAGGGTTGGTGGAAGTTCAGTCAATGGTTGATGTAGGCAGGACCTAGGCCATAAAGTGCTTTGTAGGCGTGTGTGAGGATCTTGAACTGGCATCTCTTCTGGATAGGGAACCAGTGGAGTTCTCTCAAGTGGAGGGTGTTGTGGGTTCGTTTAGGGAGGTCCAGGATGAGTCTGGCTGCAGCTTTCTGTATGGTCCGGAGTCTTCTGAGGAGCTATGTGGAGATGCTGGTGGAGAGAACATTGCCGTAATCGATGCAGCTGGTGACAAGACCCTGAGTGACGGTCTTTCTGGTGTTGGTTGGGATCCATCTGAAGATCCCGCAGAGCATGCAAAGTGTGTGGAAGCAGGAGGAGGCAACTGCGTTGATCTGTCGTTTCATAGTGAGTTGGCTGTCGAGGATGATGCCGAGGTTGCGCTTATGGTCGGTCCATGTAAGTCTGAATTCTGCAGGCCACCAGCTCTGGTCCCATCCAGAGGTGTTCTTCCCAAAGATCAGTACTTCCGTTTTATCGGAGTTGAGTTAGAGGCATCCAGGACAACTGTTTGTGTAGCCAGCTTTGTGTCTAAGAGAAGTGAGAGACCAGCCACTGGGGCAGTCATTGGTGGATAGCTCTCTTTGGAGTAACTGTTTACCACTGTTTCAGAGGCCATTGGATACTGTTTTACATATCAGTGGATGCCAAGCTTTTCTGGTTGGATGTCGACTCTTCAGTGAGTAGTGTGGTCGAGCACTCGAGGTTTAATCTTGTATGTGATGAGGGTTTGGGTCCCAAAAACTGCATGACACAAGTGATAACATAAAAGAGAGAATCAGAATTATACCTTTTAAAAGTATTATTCTCAATAATAGACTGTATAACGGAAACATTGTTATGTGATGTGCATTTATAAAGCGCAGCATTTACCCGAAGGTGTCTTGGTGCTAATTGATGGCAAAGAAACGGAGACGTGCTGAACATTAAGATTAATGCATGAAATCAGAACGCCCTAAGCTATCGTCAGCAGCCCTCCCCAAACAGGTTTACAGTGGGACAGGTGGACGGAGTGTACATATACTTGAGGTGAATGGTTGAAAAATGTCGGCACTCCGTCCATCATCTTGTTGTGTTTGTGCTGTTCTTAACAATAACATGTCCAGACTCCTTTCTGTGATAGCAATCCTCGAAGACCAGGCAGAAGATGATGAAAAACTGATCAAGACATAACAACTTCAGGTTTGAGAGATTCCTGGAAGACGTCAAATTTACTAACCCAGAGAAATTCCTGAATACTGCAAGAATGAATGAATGAATGGATAGGGTATTTAGAGAGCACAGGAATTCACCCCTACAGGGGTATCTCTGCGCGATCTGCAGAGCATAACATATGAGGGTGAAGAGCTAGTCTTACTGAAAAAATTCAGTTTTCAGTGATTTTTGAATTTGGACAAATCCGGACACACCATTAACGCCATAGGAAGTTTATTCCATAGGCGAGGTGCTACATAGGCAAAGGGTCTGCCACCCGTACGTATCTTGTTAACCCGGGGTTCCACAAGCAGCGCCTTTCCGCTGGAGCGTAGCTGTCTGTTTGGGTGGTAATAATAATATAATAATCCACAATTGTAAAGTGCGAACAATCACCCGTAAGGGGCTCTAGGCGCTGGGGGGCCGTCAGGAAGATTAAGCAAGCTATTGCCCTGAGTCACATGGTGCTGAGCTAATCTGCTACCGGGGATCGAACCATGATCCCCAGATTCCGGAGTCAGTCGCCCCGGCCGCTGCGCCACACCTCTTCCTCTGGTAAGGGACAAGACAGTCGGTCATGAAGCTAGGGCCGCTTGCATTGAGGGTTTTGTAAGTCAGACAGCATATTTTAAACTTTATTCGGCTACGAATAGGAATCCAATGTAAGCTTTTTAGTAGTGGCAAAGAGGGAGATCTCGGTGGTTGATTCAAGGCCAAACGTGCTGCCGTATTCTGAACCACCTGGAACCTATTTAGTGTTCCCTTGTTCGCAGCACCCAGTAGAGCATTACAATTGTCCAATCTACTAACCACCAAGACTTGAAGCAGGGTCTTGCTTGCCGATAAGGGGAGAAGATTGAACACTCTCCGTAGGAGTTTTAGTAAGCCAAAACAGCTACCTGACACGGCTGTCGCCTGCTCCTTCATGGTGAGAGAGAGGTCTATGTACACTCCTAAGTTTTTTGCCTTGCAAGTGGGTACAGAAGCGGGCCTAACTCTATCGGCCACCACTCTGGGGCCCAGAGAAGTTGGGCTTTACCAAATAGGAGAATTTCAGTCTTGTTGGCATTCAACTGGAGGAAATTCTTTGACATCCAGTGAAGATTGCACGCATGCCTGCGGCAAACTTTTGTTTAGTATCCGCTGAATTGTTATCAAATGCAAATAGCAGTTGCGTATCATCCGCGTATGAAAAAGTTACAAAGTTATGGTCTCTGATGATCTTCGCCAGGGGTGCCATGTATATATTAAATAGCGTCGGGCTAAGGCATGATCCCTGGGTCACTTCTTTATTCAGTGATTTTACTCCGGAGTGGAAATTTTCCAGTTTCACCGTTTGAGTGCGTTGTTCCAAAAAACTGGAGAACCACTGAAGGGCAGACCCCGCTATGCCAATTTCCATTAATCTTTGTAGGGAAATTATCAGCATAGTTTGCAATGACCGGGCTCATATATGCTTGGCCCAACACCCCATCTGGGTGCTTCCTCGTGCATGATGATAGCACAAATACTTAATTAAAGAGGCAGATACACCATCCTCAGACAGGTGCAGAAAGCCGGCAACCTGGGACTGCAGTACACTCGCATCATGATCTTCCCAGATTATTGAAGACGTCCAGAAAATCATTTGACAAAGTTAATAGAAGCTCTGTGCTCTGAACCTCCAATATGTTGCTAATCTTCCCCACCAATCTTAAAGTGATCCATAACTCTTGATCTCACTTCCTTGAAACCCCGAAAGTGGCCAGGGGCTGGTTGACTGAAAGGAAAGATCTCAGACGTGCTTTTGCCCAGGACCGAGATTCCCCTGGCCAAACATTTCAACCACCTTCGACTAACGTGCAACCCAATCTGGGAAGACGAATAAGATCCCAGTGGGAAACTAGATGAAACTGGGATTCACCAGACTTCTCTGGGTCTGAAAAATAAAATATTCAAGCAGTGAGGTGGGCTGTGGAGCCCATCTAGAGCCAACCCTAGTGTTCTCACAAACAGACGATTTTGGTGCAGAAGGCCCAACCTGATTGTTCGGACAAGGGTTATGTTGCTAACTGAAGACAGGTTGTGAGCCGCAGTTCTAATTAATCTACGAATAGAGCTGTCACCAGCTCTTTATGAATACAGACGTTATGTTGACTTGGCAGAGTATCCTAAATAGGAGAAGGTCCTTTAAATAGGAGTACGACCCGATTGTTGGACACATTGAGTGCCGTCGACCTCCACCAACTAGTATCTGGTCCCACTCACAGGGCCGGCCATACCCTGGATGGGATCTTCACTAACTCACCCTCTCTTTCTATCTCGGCCACCCTGTCTTTACCTTGGACCGACCACTCGGCTATTCTCTTTGAGATTGCCCAGTCAACCCCTCATCGAGCCTTTCGAACTCCCAGTGACAGGTTAGCTATCCGGGCTTGGAAAAACATCAATCCATTTAATTTTAATGAAATATTGACCAACTCAGTCCCGGACCTAACGTCTGGTATAGAAGACGCTTCTACAGCCTATACTAACTGGATTAAATCAGCTTGTTGTCTCCTCGCACCGGTCAAATGGTGCATCCCCAAACGTAGAACCCCATCGGCCCCTTGGTTCACGCAGAGCCTCCAAAAGCTCAAATCAGAATGTAAACACTTGGAGCGTTTATGGAGGAACGGCTACAACTCCATTAATAAAGACCGGTATAGATCCCGCCTCCTCGATTACAAAAACTCTTTGCTCACCGAGAAAAAGGCCTTCTTTTCTAAAAAAATTATTGAAGCTAAATCCTCTGCTAAACAACTTTTTAAAACGGTCACTGCCCTGCTTGCCCCCCCTAAACCTAACCCGGCCAGCAGCCTTGAGCTCTGCAATGATCTTGCACAATTTTTTCTGTCTAAAGTTGATGCCATCTTCTCTTCTTTTAACATGCCCGCAGGACCCCCCCATGGATGTTAGCACCAACGTGTCACCGTCTAACAACCTCCCCACCTTCGATAATTTTTTGCCATTGTCTAATCAGGTGGTGGTTAACCTGCTGCTGGGTTGTAATTCCGGTTCTCCGAATGACCCTTGCCCTGCCTCTATTATCAAAATGGCTCCTGATACCATCGCCAATACTCTCACTCCTCTTCTTAATCAGATCTTGGCCACTGGGCAATACCCCTTGTCATGGAAAACCGCTTCTATTTTACCCCTCCTAAAAAAAACCAACCTTGATCCAAAAGACCCTAACAGCTACAGACCCATTTCCCGTCTTCCCCTACCAGCTAAGGTATTGGAGAAGGCGATGAACTCGCAGCTTAGTCTTTTCCTTGATACCAACACTCTGCTGGACCACTCCCAGTATGGGTTTCGGGCCGGGCACAGCACTGAAACAGCTCTGTTGAAAGCACCCGAAGAGATAAGGGAAGCCGTCGACCAGGGAGGTTCAGCTATCTTGATCTTACTGGACCTGTCGGCGGCTTTCGACACGGTTCACCATGCTGTCTTAACAGAGCGACTTTCAGAGGTCGGCATTCAGGGCACCGCCCTTACCCTCCTTAAGTCCTTCTTGTCCAACAGAACCCAAAACGTGGATATGGGCACCTTCTCTTCCAAATCATTTGTCCTTCCCTGTGGAGTGCCTCAGGGGTCTTCGTTGAGCCCGACGCTCTTTAATGTCTATGTTAAACCTCTGGGACCCCTTATACGATCCTACGGCCTTAGGCCAACCTCCTATGCCGATGACACCCAGATCGTGATCGCCCTTAATAAGGGGACGGAAGTAATTAAAGCTTCTACCTGTCAAGACTGTATGTCTGCTACCACCAGCTGGATGGCGGCCAACTGTTTAAAGCTTAATGCGGGCAAAACAGAGGTCATCCTGTTCGGGAACAGGCCCTGTCTCTGGTCCCCAGACTGGTGGCCCAGTGACTTGGGCCCTCCCCCCCCTCCCGCCTTGAAGGTTAAAGACTTGGGGGTGATCGTAGACAATAAACTCTCTTTTGAAAAACAGGTTAATAAAGTCACATCCACGTGCTTCTTGACTATTAGGATGCTGAGAAAAATAAAGCCCTACCTGACCACCGACAGCTTCAGGTCTGCTGTTTCTGCCCTAGTTCTGTCCCATCTGGACTACTGTAATAGCCTCTTTCTCACGGTTCACAACAAACATCTTAACAGACTCCAGATGGCACAGAATGCGGCAGCCAGGCTGCTAACAAACACCCCCAAATTTGTGTCCGTTAGTAAAGGACTACTTGATTTGCACTGGCTCCCCATGAAACAGCGGGTTCTTTTCAAATCTCTCTGTATAGTTCACAAATCTCTTCATGGAACCGGCCCTCTGGACCTGAGAAATCGTATCCAGTGGTACATTCCCGGGAGAACTCTCCGCTCTAGCGATGCCAAACTGGCATTAGTAACCAGGGCCAAAAAATCAAACTGGGGTGGAAGGAGCTTTGTACGCAAGGCGGCCCGGACCTGGAACGAACTCCCTGCACTTCGTAGGTCCTCCTTCGATCTCCTCTCCTTCAGAAGAGGTCTAAAGACCTGGCTTTTCCCAGTTTAGACTTCCTCCTCGCCTCTGGTTATGGTTTGTTCATGGCCCCTCCAGACTTTCTGCTACAGTGCCAGGACACCTACGGGTATTAGAGCGCTCTATAAGTTGGCATAACATAACATTTCTAATGCCTTACATATGTTATTGCAATGGTTTGTTTGATTGGATTTTACTGGGTGACAGATGCTTCAGAGAAATAAGTATGAGGTCTGGGGTTGTTAGTGTGAGAAGTTGGCCTGGTATATGCAGTCCACTAGTTATAGTGGGCACCTTTCACCATTCCAAACAACCCTTTTTGATGATCAGGTTTAAGACAACCTTTATTGAAAGCTATCCTAGTGGTAGCTATGGAGAGCAGCCTTCAGGCCAAGTCCTGAAGGAGTGTAAAGCAGATTGGTTTACCAGATTATAACCTCTTGAATAACTAAATGAAAGGAGAACCACACAAGGTATATATATAAAATATATGTATTTATTTCTAAGCACTCTCTACCAACCTCTTTATGAAGTTAGTGAGCAAGGCACACCATAATACAGTTATTAAACTACAGTTAATAGCACAATATACTATGGGCCCCAGGGGGAGACCAAACCATATATTAAGAAAGTGGTATAAGAACCACGACTTGACTAGACAGTGCTTAGAGCACATAGAATCACTGGAACCCCAAGGAACCACCCAAGACAGTGACACGGGACCCACGGGGGACGTGTGCAGTGTGAGAACACAGCCGCGAGCCCCGTACAATTCAATGGGAAAGTCGCGGTTGGAATTTTCAGGAATAAGGACACTTAGGAGAGGACTTTGAGCAAACCCTTTCAGACTTGGATGGTTCTAGGGCCAGCACCCACGGGAGCACCGGAGTACTCGTGTTACCTCACCCAGGGAAGCCGGATGCATAGGTGTCAAATGGTGTTGGAAATCGTCGTTGATTTCAATGGCGATGTGCTGCAAAGTGTTGCTGCCGTGGAAAGGAGAAGTGTCCGGTGTGATCCAAGCCCGGATCGAAGATGTGAAGAACCTGAAAGGAGAGGGGACAGAGTCTGGGTCACTTGCCAGTGACCAGGGGCACGATAGATGGATGCCCACTGATGTCGGGTGTTTTAGGTGCGAAGAGGTGAAGCTTAACTCCACTGCCACGGGGACCAGGAGGCATCGATGACGACCACAGTCTGCAGGCGAGCTGTCCCCCGAAGGATGGCGAGTGCGGGGGTGGGGGGGGTCAGTTTCCGGATTGGAGACCAACAAGCCTTGGCAACGGCAACCCACGCGGTGAGAGAAAAATGGCTTTGGTGTGGACCAGCAAGGTCCTGTGGACTCCCCAAGCGATGGAGAGTCAGAGCACGTCTGGAGCAACCAGGTAAGCCTATTGAAAGTCAAAGTACCCTTCTCAGGGACCCACAAGTCGACGGACAAGGGATCGCGAAGGGACCTCGAGAGGAATCACTAGATACCAGCCCACGGGTCACTTGAGGAGGGTAGGCCAGCAATCTTCGGTGGAATCACTGCTCGGGGTCTGGACTACAAGTAGCCCAAAGCACAGCCTCAGAGATCGCCAAGAAGCATATGCTACTGCAATTGGTCGCGGTGTCCAGGGGTTCGGGTTGCATGGTCCCCACGAGGGCTCTGGATCTCAGGTTTGCTGAGAGCACGGTTCGACCTCGGGAAGCTTGGAAACCCACCTCCTGTGTTGCAAAATGTCGGTGTCCTTCGGGAGCAGCGTCAATGCAAACCGGACAGATGCGTCTTTGGTGCCTGCCTTGCAGGGGAGTAACTCCTTTACTCCAAAGGAGATGTTTCGATCATCCAACGTCGTGTAGATAGTAGAAGTTCTGGGATTCTGTAGCAGAGTTTCGTCCAGGTAAATTTCATCTGGGGTGGTGTGGTGAGCAAAAGAATGATGGATTAAACCCACATCCTTGTGACTGGGGAGGAATGTTTGCATTGTCCAGCATTCCGTCCATCAATTGTTTCTTTTGCATATGTCGCCCTAAGTGGGAAGGGTATGCCCAGACGTGGGTCTCGTGCTCACTACACCACTGGATTCAAGCTAGCCTGGCTGATGAAGGGTGATGCCCTGAAAGCGGTCCCAGGATGCTGGTTTACGGTCCAGGGAGGACCTGGCTTGGCAGTTCGGGCTGGTCTGTTCCCATAAGGAACAGGGTCAAGACTGATTTGCATATGGCTGGGTCCAAACTGGGGTGGTGTGGTCAGCAAAAGAATGATGGATTAAACCCAGATCCTTGTGACTCGGGGTGAATGTTTGCATTGTCCAGCATTCTGTCCATCAATTGTTTCTTTTGCATATGTTTTCCATGTAACAGCAGCAAGAATCCTCCCCAGAGGTATTGCAGGTCACTTTCCGGTTACCGTTAATGTCAGGGTGGCTGACGTGGTCCAAATACCTATTTGCTGCCTTAATGTGTGGTATTTAACAGATGACCAATGTCTGGACTATCTGTTTGCGGAACTCCAAGCCTACTTTGACATAAACCAGGGACCTCAATGGGTACATTATGGACAGTGGGCAAAGCCACCATAAGGAGATGGCGAAGAGCTATGTCAAACTTGAAGAGAAAGAAAAGCTCAACCAATTAATCATTCTCTAAGCCCAAATCCTGAACCTAGAACGTCAATGTCTGAAGAGGATGTCAGAAACTCTCTGTCGACAACTGCATCACGCAAGCAGTTCACTACGTCAGACCTTCTTAGAAGAGGTCCTCCAGTGTTGGAGAGCATCAAGGAAGTGAGTGTATGAACACAGAGATAAAACTGGGAAGCTGCTCTTGTGGCTAGCCTCCAGAATAATCCCTGCGATCGTAGATTCAATGGGCCAAAGAAGACGCAGTTCCATAAAGATAGCAACTGTCTTTGCCTAATACTATCAAATACTCTATGCTCAGCAACCACGACCTTTACAAGAGCAAGCCAGCTCCATCCTGGCGTATCTCGCATTTCTTTAGAAATAATCTAGACTTGCCCCTTACTATAGAGTAGATAGACGAGGCCCTGCAAGGGATGAATTCCAGTAAAATACCCAGACAAGGAGGCTTCCCCCTGTAGTACTACCATAAATTCAGAAATATTCTCTTCCTTTGGTTGCTCAAAGTCTACGCTGAAACAACCACAAATTATATTTTTCCTTCGGATCTCAATATGGCCACCATCATGGCCAGCCCCAAGTACAGTCTACCTGCAAACCAGTGTGAATCATATAATCCGAGATCACTAATCAATTCAGAAATTAAAATATTTGCTGAAGTCCTCGCTAAGACTCCAATGAGTTCTGACTACACTTATCCACCCAGACCAATGCAGCTTTATGCCCAACCGTGGCACACGCCATTGTATAAGGCGCATCTATGAGGTGCTAGCCCACCTTCAACACATAGGTGATCTCTGTGCCCTTCTTGTAATAGACTTCGAGAAGACGTATAACTCCAAGTACTCGTCCTTTTTTAACAAGATCCTTAAACGTTTTGGACCTGGTCCACGGTTTTGTGAAGTGATGACAGGCTGCTATACTCAGAACCATTAGCACAAGTGCATGTAAATGGAGTTGTTTCTGGCCCATTTCCCATCCAGAGAGGAACCAGGCTGGGCTGCCCATTGTCGCCACTCCTCTTTGCCCTGGCAATAGAACCCCTTGATAGACTGATGAGATGTGACACTCAACAGCAGAGCTGGCGGTGGGAGGAGGGTAATGGAGGAGTGAAGAGCGCTTTACTTAGACAATGTCCTCCTTTTCCTGGCCAACCACAACTCTCTGGCCCCACTGATTATGACTCTTAGACTTACACGAAGAAGCCTCTCGTCTTCAAGTGAAATAGAGTAAACCCTACTGAACCCACTCCACGGTGACGTTGTGGAAGACCTCTATTACTATAAAACGACTGAGCTTCCAATAGTTATGTATAGACATCTCCCGAGAGCTCGGTCTGACGTGGAGTCTCAATCTCTCCCCTCTGCTGACTAAAATGAAAAAAGGATCTCCACAAATGGGTGCAACTTCCACACCACATGCTTGGCAAAATGGCACTACTTAAAATGATATTTCCACGTTTTCCTGTACATCCTCCAAAATTTCCCACTGATGATCCCAGGCCGTTGGTTTAGAAGCCTCACAGTCACAATATGCTCCTTTTTGTGTGCAGATCCCCCTCCCCGTATAGCCCTAGATGTCGGTAATCAGTGTATGATGAAGGGATGGGGATGGCACACTTACAGCAAAACTATTGGGCGGCACAAACCCTGGTGATCAATGACTGGTTCCGGGGGGGATGGGGAGGCGGGTTGGGATTACCCGGCGTACCAAGCAGAAATCTCCCCTCTGGTGCTAGGTAATGTGATAGGGATGCTATATGGTAGCCATATTCTTCAGAGTCTCCTGGAGGTCATGAAGGTGGTTTTAGTAAGCTGGTGCTTGGCGCAGCGCATAATTGGTTGAAGCAATACATCAACACAGGAAACCCCATTATGTCAGAAGAGATAGTTTCACCACTAGGCATAGCTGGAAGGTTTCACGATGTGGGATAACATTGGCATGACAAATTTGGGATGCATGGCACAGGGAATACTTGCTATCATTTCAGGACCAACAACTGTGTTAGACCCCGATAATAACAAGGCAGTTCAACGACTGGTTATTATCAGCAGCTGATAAGATCGCACCAGAGAAACTAGTAACAATAAAAAGAGTCAAGATTTCAGCCCCATGGTATACTCCAGAACTCAAAAGTCTAAAGATTAACTGCAGAAAGGCGGAGCGTTTTTGGTGGCAAAACTACGATACTCAAAAGAAAGCTATCTATAATCACACTATCCTGTTATTTAAGGAGGCAATAGTGGCTGCACAAAAACAATTTTTTACAGTAAAAATTAAGGAGGCAAGAGAATTGTTCAAATCCATCAATTTGCTGGCTAAACCCCAGCAAATTAGTACTTTCTAGCCAGATCAGAATTGATGTAATAAATTAGCAGATCATTTTCATGAGAAGGTGCAAGGAATTTACAACAATTTTCCAAGCACCCCGAGATCTCGGGACATGAGTGTCCGTAACCTGCCCCAAATGTAAGTTGATTAGCTTTCAGCCAATAAATAAAGAGGAGGTTTATAAACTTCTCTCCTCAAAATCAGGGGCACCTACCGATCCCTGTCCACCGTTCATTATGCATCAGGCAGCATCTACGATTTATGAAAATCTTACTCCCATTTTAAATCAAGTCTTAGCCTCTGGCCACTACCCTACAACCTTGAAAAGGGCAGCTATCACCCCTCTCCTAAAAAAACCAAGTTTGGACCCTAGTGACTCCAAGAACTATCGCCCTATTGCTGGTCTTCCTATTGCGGCCAAAGTTCTAGAGAAACAACTTAATAGAGTCTTAACAGACTACCTTGACGTGAACAGCCTGTTGGATACTTCTCAACATGGCTTTCGTCCACGTCATTCGACTGAATCTGCTTTAATTATGGCAGCTGAAGAGATTCGCAAGGTGGTGGATGGTGGTGGGAAGGCAGTCCTCGTGCTCCTTGACCTCTCAGCCGCATTTGACACAGTTAATCACACTGTTCTGGTGCAGTGGCTGAGGGATATAGGGGTGGGGGGTCCGCCTTGTCTCTACTAGCCTCCTTCCTGGAGAACAGGGAGCAGAAGCTGTTTTGGGATGGCATGGAATCTGATAGTTTTCACCTTCCCTGCGGAGTTCCACAGGGGTCTGCCCCATCTCCAACCCTGTTTAATTTATACGTCACATCGCTGGATGACCTCGTTAGGAGACATGGTTTTGCTTTGGTCTCGTACGCGGATGACTCTCAACTTGTCATCTCCTCTACCAATCAGCCAGAGACCACAGCACTTAGATTTCATTCCTGTCTCACTGAGATTATGTCTTGGATGGGTCGGAACTATCTGAAAATAAACACAGACAAGAGAGAGGTGATTGAGTTTGGGCCAGGTCCGCCCCTGTGGAACCGATCGTGGTGGCCGACTCAGGCCGGAGAATGTCCATCTCCAGTGGAGAAGGTTAGAAACCTAGGTATTCTTTTTGATAATAAGCTGAACTTTGGTGCACAGGTTAATAGCCTCACGTCTTCATGTTTTTTCTTTTAAAAATCCTGAGGAAGATCTTTCCTTTTATACCTCAGGAGCTACAAAAAACAGTGATGGTGGCTCTTTTCCTCTCAAAGTTGGATTATTCCAACGCTCTGTTCTTGGGAATTGATAAATTTCAATTGCAAAAACTACAGTCATTGCAAAACGCTGCAGCCAAGCTTCTATTGGGCTTACGCAGAGGACAGCCTACCTCAGCTGGAATTAGATCCCTTCACTGGCTGCCCATTAAACAGCGTATAGAGTTTAAATCTCTAACACTTGTGCACAAGGCAATTTATGGAGGTACTACTGACGATCTTCAAAAACTTTTTGTACCATATGTTCCGTCACGTTCCCTTAGATCGGCTACTCAAGGTCTTATCAAAGTGACAAAGATAAGACGAGAAAGTTGGGGAGGCCGAGCAATTACACACTGTGCGGCCAGACTTTGGAATAAGCTGCCTCAAGCTATGAGACTTCAATCCAACCTTCAGATTTTTAGGAAGAGCTTGAAAACCCAGCTTTTTGCAGCTACATAGGCCGTGCTATATCGTGTTTCCCTGTCATCACACTCACAGCGCCAAGACGCCTCGGCATTCGAGCGCTATACAAACATATAAACATAAACAAACTCAGGTCCAGCTGGCCCGGACCCAATTTTGTAAGTACCTGCAGCTCCGACATGCCCTCACCAGTCGAAAGACCAATATCACATATTTGCCCAAATTTAACCCACTTGAGGCCCAGCTATTGAAAGGCCAACTGAGGAAAGAGGGCATATCCCAGATATATTGCACCTGGTAATTAATGCCCCTGATACATTTACAACCCTTAAACAGAAGTGGGAGGGGTGGGTGGGACCTCCTGATGACTCCGACTGGCATGATGCACGGATGGCTCCTTGTGCCATTGCTCTTCTCATCTTCAACTGGTCTAACTGAACTATTTGCACACAGCCTACCTCACTCCCGGTCGCCTCTGGCATGGAGGTAAAATCCCTCATCCCGTCTGCTTTCGTTGTGCTTACTTAAACAGAGATTTCTTCCATGTGGTCTGACACTGTTCTAAAAAGGCCAGGTACTGGCCGGGGATTAAGGGAGTTCTACCAGTGTCTTGAAATGGCCAGTGGAGCTGTCACTCTGAGTGGCCCTACTGGGAATACTAGATGATCATGGCAGCACTCTGGGGATATGTAGAATTGTGGGAATTACCCCAGTGGTCCAAAAAGAGATATAGCAGGCAAATGGAAATGCCCCTTGCTGGCAGAGTGGGGAGTGGGATTGGACTGGTGTGTGAAGAAGAGGAACCAATTTACAAAGCCAGGTGTTGTCCCCAGAAGCATACTAAGATTTGGGGTAAATGGTGGGACTATTATGGGCTCAAAAACATGTAGAGGGTTGTACGATGAGGAGCTGTAGATTAAAGCTGTACCGATACGATTGTGTAAGATGCTAGAACTAAATGTTTTGTTTGCCTTATATTAAATCAATAATATTGATTTATCAAAAAAAAGTAGGACGTGTACTTAAGTTTTACATGTCTTGACAGCGAAAAATCTCCAGTCATTTTTCACTTTGGTCAGGGTGTCTATCCCATAGAAAAGCCCTGGGTTACATTATAACACTCTGTAATAAATAACTTATAGCTAAAACCATGGCTCAATGACTCAAATTAACAGTAATTTAAAATCCAAACTGATGGTAAAGTTGGATTTGAAATTACTTTTTTTTAAATAACCCTTTTAGAAAGTTGCCACTTTCCTGCCTAAAGCTTTAAGTTGCCTTTTCAGAGATAATCACAAGCTCCTGCCTGCCAGGAGGTGTGAGTTGGTTTTAAGAACAAGAACAAGAGGGCCTTGGCTGGTAGTAGGTGTAACCTCCTCCTGACAGGGTGACCTAGTTGATGCGGCCACCAAATGTACAAGCTTTAGAGTAGCAATCCCAGTCACAGGAAGATGTAACTCACACCTAGGCCTGCCCTTGTCTGAGTAGCCAGAGTAGCAACAATGCCGTTGGGGGAAACCCTGGCCCAGAGTTGTTTTTTGTGCAGGGAGAGTTCCTCATTTCCCTAGACACACTAACACAGGGAAGGAAGATAATGACTCAAAAGCTAAAGAATTCTTGCATCTGCCAGTGCCCAGCTGACCACATAAAACTGGTTACACCCTGGATCTCGCTGGTGAGATAGACTCCTAGCCCCCAAGAGGTGCTCTCCAGGTCCTGGACTCTTGGCTGGTGTTGGAATATACTCTCTCTCCTGAAAAAAACTGCAACTTGTGAGCCTCAAGCTCAAATATGACGGTTTCTGAAAAAGAAACAAGGCTACCACATTACTGCTATTCAGCTACCCGTTGTCGTTGAAGCCTCCCCGGGCTGCTAACATCTGAAACGTTTTGCTGGTTTGTGGATAGTCTCAAACACTGAGAGTCAAGGCTCAAACCAGACCAGGGTGTCATCAACACCCCGCTTTAGCAGCTACAGTGGGGGAGGGTGAGGGGGGGGGGGGGAGTTTCGATGGGCTACTTTTGTCTGCAACTTGGCAGACAAAGGCTCATAATGAATGCAAATGGGTGAGAAGGTGAGTGAGTGAGTGAAAGGATGGATGGATGAGTGAAATGGAGGATGGGTGGGTGAGTGAAGGGGTGGATGGATAATACATGGATGAATTTGTGAAAAGATGGATGTAAGGATGGATGAGTGAAAGGGAGGATGACTGGATGGATGTGTAAAAGGGTGGATGGATGGATAAGTAAAAGGATGGATGAGGAGTGGATGGCTGAATGGAGTAAAAGGCTGGATGAACAGGTTTGAAAGAGTGGGTGGATGAGTGAGAGGAGTTATGGATGGATGAGTGAGAATGGATGAATGAGTGAAAGAGCATAGATGGATGGCTGGATGAAAGGGTGGACAGATCGATGAGTGAAAGGGTGGATGAATGAATGAGTGAGTGGGTGAAAGAACCAACTTAGCAAGGCTGAACCTTGTTTAGCTACATACATTTTCCCAATGGGCGATCTTACTTTAAAGAAAAAAATATATCAAATGGTTCAAGTACACTACCTTTATTTACAAACTTCCGTGGAATCGTTTATTATCTAGGAGTGGGAATGGAGTACCCATCAGAAAGGAAAGTAACAAATTCCATATCTAACTCTAATTTCCAAGTGGGATAGTTATGATCATCTCTGCTGACACTCACTTAAAAAAACTAGTTTAGTTTTTTCGTAATCCCTGCATACTACATGTATATGTACTTGTTTGGTGTTTTGTTCTTCACAACTGTCTTGTTGCAATTCTGCAAACACAAGGAGATGGTGGTGAGTGCTGAAACTTTTCAGACACCAACCCCCAGTCACAGATCTGGGTTGAATCCATCATCGTTCTTTAGCTCACTTCGCCACCCCAGTTCAGATTCAGCCATATGCAAATCAGTCTCGACCCTGTTCCTTATGGCAACTGTCCTGCCCGAACTGCCAAGCCAGGTCTTCCCTGGACCAGAAACCAGCATCCTGGGACTGGTTTCGGGGTAGCACCCCTCATCCGTCAGGCTAGCTTGAATCCAGTGGCAAAGTGAGCAAGGGACCCACGTTTGGGCATACCCTGCCAACTTAGGGCGAACAAAGCAAACAAGGAGGTAATCTTATCTTATTGTTTTGGTAAAGCGCTACAGCTGCCCCGGCAATGAGGCGTCCCGGCGCTGGAACCCAGATCAGATCCTAAGCGTGGAAATCCGTGGACAGAGAGAGGGTTACAGGCAAGGGAATAGAAAAGTTTTCACTGCTTTCCGGAAAGCTGATAAGTTGTCTATCGAGCGGATATGATGTGGGAGTTCATTCCACATCTTGGCTCCCAGGAACCTAAAGGAGCGGCCGCCCATGCGGCAGAGTTTTATGCGTGGGACGCATAGAAGGTTTTGGTTGGAAGATCTTAGGTTCCGTGACGGCGCGTAGGGAGTGAGAAGGGATTGAAGTAGAGGGGGGGTATTGAGTTTGAGGATTTTGAAGGTCATAATGAGGGTCTTGAACTTTATTCTGGAGTCAACAGGGAGCCAGTGAAGTTTTCTAATGGTCGCTCTGGCTGAACATCTGCGGGGAAGGCCGACCAAAGTTCTAGCCGCAGAGTTCTGCACGCGCTGGAGTCGTGCTAACTCGCTTTTGTTGGCACCAAGAAGGAGCACATTGGCATAGTCTAGGCGCGAGAGGATGGTGGCTTGGATGATGAGTTGGCGGGTCTTTGCGTCGAAGAAGCCTAGTATGTGGCTGAGGTTTCTCAGTAGGCCAATGCAGGTGCCGGCAACTTTTTTGGTGTGGGTTCGGAAGGTGAGTGAGTCGTCCATCCAGACACCCAAGTTTTTTCACTAGGGTTTTGGGGGGAGGGATGGTACCAAGGGAGGACGGCCACCAGTGCTCATTCCAAAGGCTGGTGTTTTTGCCAAGGAGAAGCACCTCTGTTTTTCCGCCATTAAGTTGTAAACAGTTCGTTGTCATCCATTGGGCGACCGCAGAGAGTCCGTTTTTAAAATTAGAGGAAAAGTTGGAAGGACCATCTGAGAGAGCGATGGCCAGTTGTGTATCGTCAGCATACGATACTAATGTCAAGCCCCATTCTTTGGCCACTGCCGCCAGAGGCTGAACATAAAGATTAAAAAGAGAGGGGCTTAACGCAGAGCCCTGCGGGACTTCCTGTTCAATAGGGTGGGGTTTGGATAGAAAGGGGGGGGTAGATACTCGAAAAGACCTGTTCTCGAGAAAGGATCTGAACCATTCCAAGGCATGACCAGTTACTCCAAAAGACTCCAGACGATTAAGAAGGATGACATGGGATACCGTGTCAAATGCCGCGCTGAGATCCAGAAGGATTAGTGCAGCACTTTGACCGGTATCTAAGATCGTGCGGAGGTGCTCTGTGGTGGCTAAGAGAGCAGACTCAGTGCTATGGCCTGGTCTGAACCCATTTTGAGATGGGTCCAGAATGTTGTTTTTGACCATATGCTGGGATAGAGTGCTGTTGACATGCGCTTCAGCGAGTTTGGATAGCCATGGGAGCAGGGAGATTGGACGAAAATTCTCCGGTTTAGATGGATCTAGGGTGGGTTTCTTGATGATAGGCGATACCCACGCTTGCTTCCAGGCGGAAGGTACACACGCTGAAGTGAATGAGAGGTTCAGGATGGCGGTTAATGCTGGTAGGAAGAAGTTGAGTGACTCTAGGAATTGAGCCGGGCGCATGGGGTCTGCGGGGGAGCCAGATTTGACTTTATTGCATAGTCTGATGAGGGTGTCTTTGGAGATTTCTGGGATGTAGGTCAAAGTCGAGTAGCTAGGAGAAACAGAAGGATTGCTGATAGTACTAGGGGCATGCTGGGGGAAGGAGGTGTATATATTCCGTACCTTGTCAACGAAGAACTTGGCAAGTTCTTCGCATTGTTGCTCGGAGGAAATAGTAGGGAGGGGTGTTTTGTTGCTCTGCAGTTCTTGTACAAGTTTGAAGATTTCTTTAGCGGGGGTGGGACTAGATTCGATTTTGTCGGCGTAGAAAGCGGTCCGTGCAGCACGGATGGCTTTGTGATAGGTTTTCTGTAACAGAAGGTATTTAGCTTTGTCTTCATTGTTATATTCCCTACGCCAGAGGCGTTCTGCCTTTTTGCACTCTTTCCGTAGATTTTTGAGTGTGTCGTTGTACCAGGGGTTGGATGGAGAGTTACGACCCTTTGTCCATTTTGCTGGGATGAGGCTGTCTAGTCCGCCCATAATCCACTCATGAAACATGCCGTAGTTAGCGTTGATGTCAGAGTTGTTGTCAAGGTAGAAGTCCCCTAGGGTCTTGTGAAAGTCCGCTTGAGACAGTTTATGCCATGGTCTTTTTAGGCGGCTGGTCGACGCCGTATTGAGCCTGTTTTTGTTGACCGGTATGGCCAGTTTAATAAGGGAGTGATCAGTCCATCCCATGGGAAGGGGTGGCTCTGAGGTGAGTTCTCCTAAGTTTGAAAAAACTGGGTCTAGGATGTGGGCAGCTAGGTGAGTTGGAGTGGAGATAAGGGGGTTGAGTTGCAGTGCGGAGAGGTCTGCAAGGAGTGTTTTGATCGTAGGGTCATTAAGTAGATCAAAATGAAGGTTAAGGTCTCCCAGAATGGTAAAATTGGGGCTTTTGGTTATTAGAAAGGTTGTTGACTCAAGGAGGGCCTCAATGAATTTTGAAGAGGGGCCAGGTGGGCGGTAGATGTAGAGACCCGATACGGTGAAGTTAGGATTTATGAAGATTTTGAAGTGGGCGCTTTCGGAGTCTGACAGATCTCCCTTGACAAAAGAACAGGAGAGCGTTTTTTTGTGGATTATAGCGAGACCACCTCCTCTTCCCTCTCTGTTGATGGTCGACATCAAATAGTCGTCTGGTAGCGTAAGGTTGGGAATGGTGGAGGTGCCATCGCGAAGCCATGTTTCGCAGAGGAAGAGGATATCTGGATTTTCATCCAGGATTAGGGTGTTAACTTCAAGGTGATGTTTGGCTAGTGATCTTACATTGAGGTGAAGTATCGTGATGGAGGTGGTTTTGTCTGGACCTAAGAGCTGTCGAATGGCGTGGGGTTTGGTCGTGGAGAAATTGCAAGTTTGGCATTTCAGGCAGGTGAAACCGGGCTTACCTGTAATGTTACCGCAAGTTCTTCCGGGGTTCCAGCTATGAAGTGTCTCACTATCGTAGGCAAGGGGCGGTGCCGGAAAAAGGCCAGGGGGTCTGGCGACGGGCGATGACCTGGCGATGACGGGCGCAGACGGGCTTGCCTTTGGCGCGCCTTCGGCGCGCTGACGGCGCGCCCGCTGCGCCCGTCCGCTGCGCGTCCGGTGGTTGCACATTTTTAAGGGGGAGGAAAGGGGCGGTGGGCGTCGCCTAGGGTAGGCGTGGCCTCGTGTCCTCGCCGTCAATGGCGGCAGGCAAGTGCTTCTGCCAAGTGTTTGTTGCAGCGAGATGCGCTGTTTAAGGGGTTTCTGTCCCTCGTGTCTGGAGAAGCCAGGCAGGTGAGTGGGGTTTAAAAGCAGTAATTACGGCGAAGGGTGACACAGAAAATACAATATTTTAAAAAGGAGATGGACTCCCGGCTTCCGCCTCAGGAGTAATCAGGTTCTGTTTCCGTGGCGCTGCGAGCGGCGTTTTATACTGGATTGGGCGGTGGGCGTCGCCTAGGGTAGGCGTGGCCTCGTGTCCTCGCCGTCAATGGCGGCAGGCAAGTGCTTCTGCCAAGTGTTTGTTGCAGCGAGATGCGCTGTTTAAGGGGTTTCTGTCCCTCGTGTCTGGAGAAGCCAGGCAGGTGAGTGGGGTTTAAAAGCAGTAATTACGGCGAAGGGTGACACAGAAAATACAATATTTTAAAAAGGAGATGGACTCCCGGCTTCCGCCTCAGGAGTAATCAGGTTAATGAGGGGTGATGCCCCAAAACCAGTCCCAGGATGCTTGTTTTCAGGTCCAGGGGGACCTGGCCTGGCAGTTCAGGATGGACTGTTCCCATGGGGGAACAGGGTCGAGGCTGATTTGCATATAGCTGGGTCCAAACCGGAATGGCGTAGCGAGCAAAATAACGATGGATTAAACCCAGATCTGGGACTGGGGGTGAATGTTTGACAATGTTCAACATTCCGTCCATCATCTTTTTGTGTTGCATTTTTTTGTTGCAATTCTGCACATAACACCTCAAGCAGGACAATGTGGGTTATTAGCTAAATTATTGACATTACCACACCTAAAGCATTTAATGTTAGGGTTGTTCGACTGACCCTTACACTTGTGAAATTGCAACTCCCGCACTGAGTATTTAATCACTTCTTCTTATCAACACTTTCATTTACCAACTAGAACTGTGTGCCTGGGAGTTCGTGGGGAGACGAGGTAGGATCCCCCTGGATTAGGGTCTCCTCTAAATGTAAGCCCCTAAGGTGGTACTATGCTCCATAGGGTTCAGTGTTAGTCAGAGGTGTGGTCTCTTGTTCTCCCTCAATTGCTCTCCTTTTCCCCTTCCCTGTGGAACCCATTGTAAAGCCAAGTGCATGTATTTGAACTGATATCAAGTGAATGTAACAGTGCCAGTTCCAGCAGGCCAGTTTGTGTTCTGAATCAGACAACACTAAAGAAAGACTGTGGCAAAGGGCATGCACCCCTACAAAAGAGATTTACTCTCTGCTCATCCCTCGCATCCTATGTCCTGTTGTGCTGTGTAGGCAAGAACCCACCAACAGCGACTAGCTGTATGGAAATCAACTGGACCCAATCCCCACTCTCCCTTGAAGCTTCATTGCCATGGAAGTTGAGATATGTCACACCTGAAAGGAGAATGCATTGTGACATGACTGGCTCCTGTCAATCATTTTGGGCCAACTTTGGATCTGACAGGCTAGATAGTTGTAGGCCACCTGCCAGTCTACTAGCTGTAAGCTGACCCCTATAGCTTAACGAGTGATCACCTTTTACTTGATGAAGCTCCACACATCTGTGTGAAGGAAGGCTAGAAAAGGAGGCAGAATCTTTGGTCGTTTCCCTCAGCTCTTGGGACTACACCTCTAGTGCAGAGGATGACTGTGGTTCTGCAATCCAGGGAAGAGAAGGAGACAGACCCCCCTGGTGTGTAGATCAGAGCCTGAGCCTAGATTAAAGCTTGCGTCAGGAGCACTGTTGTGAGGAGACAAGTGAGATCAAAAAGCCCAAGACCATTGCTCAACCCAAACGGACTGGTCTCTGTGATAGTCTGCCAACTACCACGTTTATGTGAGGGCCCTGATCCCAAGAGAAAATGTTTGCCATCATACCTGAAGGGGTGTACAAATGAGTGCCTCCATGTTTGCCAACACAATAGCAAGTCCAGCAGAGCGCAAGTGTACAGAGGGCCAATACTTCTCTGCGCTTTGTTGCCAATCCTAAGTATATCAGGAGGCAGGACTGTGACTTTCTCCCTTAGCCGGAGGACCAGAATGCATCTGTCCACCATTGCTTCACATGCCTCCCCAGTATACAGCGACTTTAGGGCACATTTGCCTCTATCTCTACTGCTGATGCCCCGACAGCACTTTTCCTTCAGCACTGCATCAAAAGAGGGACAGCTACCAGCCCAAGTGGTGCCTGGGCAGTGTAGCACCCCCTAAAATGTGGCATTATAGAGCCCAAAGTGAACTCCACCTGCAGAACTGAGTAAGATACAGGACAGTGAGACTGTCAGTTTTAACCCAGAACTGCACTTTGGGTACAGGCATGCATCTCCACTTTAAAACCGTATCCTTACTTTGAACACGGGTACACCATAGGAACAGATGCAGAATAAATGGCCTACTTACGCATATCACTTTTCATATCAATAATACTCCCTCTTTCACTTTATATCACTCTTAAAGAAACTTGGGAGACATCTTCATTCGGATGCCAAAAAACACACCATTGGCATACCTTGTGAGTGCAGTTCCTTATTCTCCTACGCCTCGGTGGAGCTAGTCTTCCATTTCTCTCCTCTATACTCATGATTACCCCACTCTAGACTGAGATTCTGTAAAATGACAGTGCCCATCGCCTATAAATTGAGTGTCAAGCTGAGCTGAACACCTTTGCTTTGCAGAGTTAACCTAAAGTACTAATTTAAAAGTGCCATTTCTTAACAATTCCATCCTGGTATCCGAAAACATTTTACGCACTGCAGCTCACATCCAACAGCTTTAATGTGTGAATATTTTACAGTGATTCCATTATAAAGACTGGCTCAAAGTTCAAGCATCCAGAAACATTCATGCTTATATGGAGAAGAAGTCTTCCCTCCTTCCTCGAGGTTAGCAACGTTCTAGAAGAGACTGCACAAAATTACAAGAGCCACGTTATGTGGCTCAGGACAGGGTTCCTGGTTGGTTCTCTGCTGCCTCTTCATTGCTTCGGTTTCTCAGAGCGCAGGGGGAGATACCACTCATTGGGAGGAGTCCTACGCAAAGTCCACACTGGCTCATATCTCTTCTTCTCTTCAAGACGGCTCTGCTCGCTTCTGCATAGAGCCTCCTACAAGGCAAACAAAGTAGAGACAATTGTGTGATTATTACATCAATCATATTACAAAAAGAGGGGGGGGACCGGGAGCATAATTAGAGAATAGGTCCAGTACCCATGCTCCCTCAAAATCACGTGTCAATATTGAGAGGGTAGCTGTTCCTAAAGATTTGAGAGAGAAGATTGTGTGTGCTCTAAGTATGGTCGGGCCAAATGAGTGTGGGGAATTTCTCCTTTGAAATATAGTGCCCTCACACACCCTTTCGGGTGTCCTGCTTCATCATGGGGCGTTGCTCCTCGTGGGGGTGGCGCTGCAGTCCCCCACGGGCCCCGCAAGAGGGCTCTTTATCGGAGATGTTTTTGGAGACGCCGCAGTTGTGCATGGGGGTGTGTGGGTCTATCTATGAGGGAAGTGAGTGGTGCGTTAAAACTACTAGGTAGAAGCCAAGACCTTTATTCACGGCTCTGTCTAGTATAGATTAAAAATTATCCTGGAGCTCCTCAGGGAACAAAATAATGAGGGCAGATATAAAATTTACTGCAGCTCTCAGGATAAAGGAGTGAATAGGGGGTGAAAGTCCTAGTAAAATAGGGTCAACATGTTTCGCGCTTCAGAGTAGGTCCATAAGGGATCCAATCGCGTTTCGTCAGGACCAAATCAAAAAAGTGAGTGTAAAGAATATGAATTACTTGAAATAGGTGCCAGTGAAGTAGAGTACTGTGAACCTATAGTACCTTGATAGTAAGGGGATATAGCGTCCTCGCGCTGGTAGGTGCTCCTTCTTTTAGGAAACCTACACCCAACCTAGTAAGGTAAAAACAAGGACAAACACACACATAGACAGAAAAAGGGAAAAGAAAAACACGGCATCTATCGTATTCATAATTCAATACATGTTGTGAATTCACTGCACAGTGGCACAACAAGTGTTCATTCACAACAGGCATGCTTCGTAGCGGTCTCCTTCACTTTGTCTTATAAGCTCTTTTTTGGCATTAATTTACTCTACCTGCATGTGAACTATTTACTAGGACTTTCACCCCCTATTCACTCCTTTATCCTGAGAGCTGCAGTAAATTTTATATCTGCCCTCATTATTTTGTTCCCTGAGGAGCTCCAGGATCATTTTTAATCTATACTAGACAGAGCCGTGAATAAAGGTCTTGGCTTCTACCTAGTAGTTTTAACGCACCACTCACTTCCCTCATAGATAGACCCACACACCCCCATGCACAACTGCGGCGTCTCCAAAAAGATCTCCGATAAAGGGCCCTCTTGCGGGGCCCCTGGGGGACTGCAGCGCCACCCCCACGAGGAGCAACGCCCCATGATGAAGCAGGACACCCGAAAGGGTGTGTGAGGGCACTATATTTCAAAGGAGAAATTCCACACACTCATTTGGCCCGACCATACTTAGAGCACACACAATCTTCTCTCTCAAATCTTTAGGAACAGCTACCCTCTCAATATTGACACATTATTACATCAATGCCAAAGCTTTGGGCAACTGTGCTTGCAAGGTTCGAGTTAAGGAAAGCCTAATTTAACCCCTTGCGTGCTCATGGCGGAACAACACTCCGTCATGAGCCACGGGCGCCGTGTGCGCATGACGGAGTGGTTCCGTCATGCTGCGGCCATTGCGGCCGCTCCGCCCTCGCGGCGCTGATTCCCTGCCTGTGTGGGCGAATAATGAGAGTGGGCGGAGACGTGACGGAACCACTCCGTCATGAGCACAGCGCGCTCGTGGCTCATGACGGAGTGGTTCCGTCACGAGCATGGCGGCGCCGCGCTGACCCTGAACCCCCCCAGCGCCGCGGCGGAATTCGTGCCGCGGCGAAGGGGTTAACCTACTTGTAAACCTCAGGTCAAAATTATCATCTTTCAGGGAGACTTGTCCTCATTATTATGCATGTTTTATATATTTAATTATTATTTTGATAGTTCTTTATAGCGCGAACATGAACCTTGCAGGTATCAGAGCGCTTTACAAACTTACAGAGAGCAGAGCAATAATAACAATGTCATATTCGAGAAAAAATACAGGATAAGATAGTATTCCAAAACGGAAGGGTGCGCTTTTCATTGTGCTGAAAGAGAGGAGATGATCCAATAAAAACAAAAATATCATAGTCATGAAAATTGAATGATCAGGCAGTGTCGAGAGTAGGGCGGGTAAAGTCAGGATTGGTAAGTCGAAAACACTAATGTAGCCGGTGAGAAGTAGTCATGAGTGTGATTGAGGAATCGGGATGGTTATCGTAGGATCTAGGGAAGAAATTTGTTCATAAGGAGTCCTTTGACTTCTTTCTTGAAGGATACAGTTGAGAGATTCATTCTGACTTCAGGGGGCAAGGTGTTCCAATTTCCCAGGGCAATCCCAGAGGGGGACAACTTAATTGTTTTGCATGAGAACACTCATGAAGCAAAACACAAGGGCCTCACCCTGTTTAGAATGAGAAACATTTAGAGAGAAATGTTAATAGGCATGGCTGGTGCATTAGTGCAAAAGATAATGAAGGGAGAGACTTGATTCTATTAAATAAACTTACAGTAGAGGAGTATAAGGTACTATGGACATTTAAATACCCCTATAGGCACGAGTATATTTCAGCAGATGATTGTTTTTAGAAGAAGGGGTGACTAGGAAACCCCCTGAATTGTGAGGATCAGAGATAATATGAAGTTACAGAAAAGGAGAACTAGCTTCCAGCATGAGTTTTGGGGTAAAAGCAGTAACTGAATTGAAATAGACAAGAGGAATACTTATATTGTAGACAAAAAACAGAGGGAATGTAAAAGTGCACTGTGGTGCTGCAACCAGAGGCTCTGGCAGTTTTGGTCTGCTACCAATGTCTCAGTAAAGCTTTCTGGCCTTAAGGGGCTGGCACAGCAAAATCAGCTCATGCCAACATTTGAAGCTTCTTTGATGCAACAGTATAAAAACAGATGCAGCAAATATTGTCCACAACCGGTCAGAACTTGCTCTGCAGGTTACATGTACACTGTTTACAAAACGTATCTAGATTTCAACCAAGCTTCTTCCGATTTCTGCGGTAGTCAGATTGTCAAGACCGAAGCAGCAGCGTTTAGATGATGGATGTCAGAAACATGTTGCGCTCTCCTCAACTGCTTTAGTCTCGTAAAAAAAATTCTTTGCAGACTGCTTCTGGCGAGCAAGGTGTTGAAAAGGAGGAGCACAGCTACTGAGGGCATTACTATCATTAAGCAGTATTCAGATCCATATTTTTTAATTGGAAAAATGAATGATATATAGGATGCATGGCCCCAATTCTGCACAATTTGGAAGAGGGGAAGCAAAGGTATAGTCAAAATATTTAAACTTTCTGTGGCATATGTACAGTGGGGAGGGGAAGAGTAGCCGCAGAGGGGTAGCTCTAAAGGGGTCAGAAATGTATTTGGCATGACATGTTCAAGATTGATAAAAAAGAGGTTACACCATTGCATAAAGGAGTGATGGTGAAATCAGAAACTGAATTGAAAAAAATAAAATGAAAAAAATTCTAGTCTAGGAAAAAAAACAGGACATGGAACTCGGTAAGGTCTACATTAACCTAGCGCACAGGCAAGTGGGCCTTTTGGTCCATACGTACCTAGGTCTAGGGATCGAATATGGTTTCACCCTTCATACCTTAGCTGCAGGGCTGTGCTTTTTTTCCCAGTCCTGGCATGCAGTGTAGTCAGTTTTCCACTGTTGGCAAGAAGGCATTTCCCCAAAGGTATAATAATAGTGGAACCAATTTCGAAGGCTCTTGCAGTGCTTCCATTCAGACCAGTAATCGTCACAAGCACGTGGCGGCTAGGAGAAAAGATACATTTAATATCAGATACAATATTAAATAGGAATGTCTGGCAGCACAATTACTCTGAAAAAAAGAGGGGGTCAATAGGCAGCTGTACAATTATTCAAAGCCACTTTGGGGACTATTGGCTTTTTCTTGAAAGCCAAAAATAACCATGGCATAGATAAAGCGCAGAGACAGACGGACAAGTGGTCTGCAGATCTGGACTACTACTTCTTATTATAGCCCAGTATGTCCATGTCTGTGTTGTCCTTTTCCAAATAGTCAGCTCGCACAGCTTGGATTTGGGGCATATACTTTCCCATATGCTGCATGCCTGTTTAAAGCTAAAATACTGATTTTTATATTCTTCAATGCATTTTTCAGTCATGAAAATCACATAGTCAGTACAGGTGGTCTCTACCCACACCACCAACACTGAAGTACTTTACAGAGTTTTCTCTGTGTAGAAGGTTTGCCCTCAACGTTTCAATCATACACCTGGTGAGGATCAATTTATCAATGGGAGTCTTTTAACTATGAAGATCAAAAGTGAACTCTTTTGAGCTAGTCTTGCCTTGTTTTTAATAAAAACATTTTTTGTTACTATGTTTGTCCACTGAGGGGCCTTCCTGATGTTGCAACACCACAAGCTCTTCTCTTTATCAAGGACCATCGCATCTTAGAATAAGCATCTTTTTTTTTTTTTTAAATAACTTTTTATTAACAACAAAATATGCAGCATTACAGTGGTCATGACACATGCATAGCACCGACATAGACGGAATACAAGTTGGGCATATGAGATAGTGAGCATTGCATTGATGACAGCTAGGTCAAAGTCACCCCCAGTCGCGGCACATTAAAGAGGTGATTCTCGACCCCGGTAAGGAACAGGGGGACCCACCACCCAGTATCTCGGCTAGGTTGCTCCAGGCGCTCAGGACGACGCCCCAACTCCCAAACTGTCTAGTATGGCCTGTCTTTCTCGTCAGAGTTCTATTGGGGGAGAAATGCAAAATGTCCCCCCGATATTTATTCCATCGCCCCCATTTGTGATCCCACTTTGCAGGGCAGCCTCGACCTTTATAGACTGTTTGCTCCGCCACCATCGAGAAATCCATATCATTGGCCCATGCGCGCAGCGGTGGAACAGCGGCCACACCACACATCTGAGCAATATTCCTTTTAGCTGTGGCCCAACCCAATGCCGCCCACTCCTGCTCCGCTTGGGTGAGGTCGGTATCATCCCACACATTGAGAAGGCATAGCTGAGGGGAGGGGGTGATCGCCTTACCAATGGCCCGCGCCATCTGCCGCGTGACTTCTACCCAATAGTGGTGTACAGGGGGGCAGGCCCACAATATATGTATAAATGTGCCAACTTGATGACAATTCCGCAGGCAGTGCTCATCAGGACGCCTACCTATTTTACGCAGCAAGGGTGCATCGAAGTACACCCGGTGCAGCACTTTGAGCTGAACCAGCCGGAGTCGCATTGGTCTCGCCACCTCCCGAGGGGAGGCAAACGCATCCCTCCAGTCTTCGTCAGATAGGTCACCCACATCTGTTTCCCACCGGGCCCGAACGTTCTGCATCGAGTCAGTGCGATTATTAATTAACTTTTTATACGTTAAGGAGATAGCCCTGCAGTCCATTGGATCTAGCAGCAATCTGTACTCCAAAGGCGAGTAATTCGGAAGGGAGGAATCCGCGGGCAAGGCGCGGTCGATAGCATGGCTGATTTGTAGATAGCGAAAGGGCTCCGAGGGAGCAAGCTGGTACTTGAGTTGAAGCTCTGCGAATGTCGGCAGCTTACCTTTACCCCAGACGTCCCCCACCTTAGAGATGCCAATAAGATCCCACTTATCGAATCCTGCGCAGGTGCTCAGCTGGCCCAGACAGTCAGGTTCCCAGAGCGGGGTGGCCTTCGTCAGCCTTCCGCACCACCCCATGCGCCTCTGGAGCTTATGCCAGACCTCCACCGTTCGGGCCATCGGGACCATCGGGCCAGTCAGGCCAAGGTTCTTCGGGTTGGAGTACAGCGCCCGGTTGTACCCTCCCTTTCCCATGAGCCAACGGTCCATTCGAAAGCTGGGGTCGTCATATGACCCGAACACCCACTGGTTAATCGCAATCAATTGCGTCGCTTGGTAATAAAGGCGTAGATCCGGCAATCCAATCCCGCCGTCATACCAGCCCATAGTCAATTTTTGCATCGCGATACGCGGTGTACCAGCTTCCCACAACAGCCCACGCAGTGCTGCATCGATCTTTAAGAAATAGGACTCAGGGATGGGTACGGATGTGTTTTGAAGGGCATAGAGGAAACGGGGAAGTGCCAGCATTTTGAAAAGGGCCGCCCTTCCCAGGAGGGTAAGGGGCAGTATTTTCCAGTGAATAACATCGGATTTGAACCGCTGCAGTGGGAGAATAAGCATCTTTAACTATGTTTCCACACATCAATCTGTCACTCTAATGTTTTATGATAAACATAGGAACTGTCATGTATTGCTAACCATCCATCATATCCAACCCATCTCTTTGTACCCACCCTAGCTGCTATATTGTCCTAAGTACCATGTTTTCAGGTTAGGCCGCTCCCCACGCTGCACAGCACCACCTGTTTGTTCGTGCCTTCAGCCCGCTGCTGCTGTAAGTTCGCCGCTGCTGTTAGTTAGCTGCCCCTCCTTTTCAGCCTTATTGTATTTTGTGCCTCCTGTAAATTGTTTTTTGTACTTGTTTAGCTGTTTTAGCAGTTTTTTCGCCTTATTTCTGTTTTGCACTGGTTTTACTGTCCCCTTTGCCATCTGTATCACCCACTCGTTTTCTCGCCGCTGCCTCCCCTGCGGCCCGCCCCCCTCTGCACGCCCATTCGCCACCCCGCTCCCGCCTCCCAGCTGCTCCTCCCTCCCACCTCCCCTTATATGGCGACTGCTGCGTGCCAGAGGCGTGCCTAAGGCAAGCCCGTTTGCGCCCGTCCGTGCCTGGACCGCGCCTAGCACCAGAACCCCTGGCCCCCGCGAACACACGACGCCTGTCTCCACTACGATGTCAGCACCCTCCTCGCACTCAACACCAGACGATCTCACACCTGCTTCCTGGATGCCCCGAAGCGCACCCAAGGACCCTTCTCCTGCAGGAGCTGCAGTTTCACCAGCATCCGACCCGCCATTCCACCCACTGAGGAAGGTCGCAACCACCTCAGATGCATTCTACTCAACACCCGTTCCGCCCGCAAACACGCCATCGAACTCTGAGACCTACTCGACTCCACCTCCCCAGACGTCGCCTTCCTGACGGAGACCTGGATGAACCCCTCCTCAGCACCTGACATCGCCATAGCCATCCCGGACGGCTACAAGATCACCCACAGGGACCGAACCAACGGAACAGGAGGAGGAATCACCATCGTCCACAGGAACACCCTCAGAGTCTCAACCAGCATCGACGACACCCTCAGCACCGCTGAACACCTGCACTTCCAGGTCCGCACCGATCCCAACACCATCCTCAGAGGAACCCTCGTCTACAGACCCCCCCGGACCACGGCCACAGTTCAGCGACTCCATCGCTGATTCCGTCAGTACGCACGCACTTGCATCCACAGACTACATCCTCCTCGGGGACCTGAACTTCCACCTCGAGAACAACAATGACACCAACTCCACCACCCTGATCGACAACCTCGGACTCAGACAGCTCGTCACAACTCCCACCCACTCTGCTGGTCACACGCTTGACCCCCATCTTCTCCGCGAGCCCCCACGTCTACTTCAGGCACACCACCGAACTCCATTGGACCGACCATCGCTGCACCCACTTCACCTTTCGGAAACCCACCTCGCACCACCGCACCCAACAGATCCCCCGCCGCTGCTGGAGCAAAGTCACGGAAGACCAGCTAAACACCATCCTTGCCTGAAGCCTACCCATCGACCCGACCGACGCCGACACAGCCGCCCGCAACCTCAGACAGTGGATCAACGACTGCGCCAACACCCTCGCCCCGATCAAGAAACCCTCCAACAGACACACCAACAAGAAAGCCAGCTGGTTCACCGCTGACCTCCAGGCCTCCAAGCAAACCTGCCGAAAACTAGAGAAGAAATGGCTCCGCGATCAGACACAGGACAGCTACGCAGCCCACAAGAATGCCATCCGCAGACACCATCACCTCATCAGATCCGCCAAAAGGGCCTCCTTCAAAGACCACCTAGACAACAACGCACACAACAGCAAAGAGCTCTTCAACATCGTTAAGAAACACTCCAACCCCAGCGACATCCTACCTTCGCAAGACCTGTGCGACTCCCTTGCAACCTTCTTCCATCGCAAGATCGCAGACATCCACGACAGCTTCACCACCATGACCACCCTGACAGCCACCGAGACCTCTGACCCCACGGCCACCACCCACACCGACCCCCTGCTCACCTGGACTTACATAAACGACAAGGAAACCATCAAAATCATGAACACCCCTTCCGATCCGAAGCCACCGAGATCATCTGCGGCGTACCCCAGTGTTCCTCCCTCAGCCCGACATTGTTCAACATCTACATGGCACCGCTAGCTCAAGTCGCCTGACTGCACGACCTCAACCTCATGTCCTACGCCGACGACACCCAGCTGATTCTCTCCCTCACCAAGGCCCCCCTCACCGCCAAAACCAACCTCCACGAAGGAATGAAAGCCGTCGCAGAGTGGATGAAGAACAGCCGTCTGAAGCTGAACTCGGACAAGATGGAAGTCCTCATCCTCGGCTCCAACCCCTCGGCCTGGGACGACTCCTGGTGGCCGACTGTACTGGGAGCAGCACCAACACCCACCGACCACGCACGCAACCTGGGGTTCATCCTTGACTCAACACTCTCCATGACCAAGCAGGTCAACGCCGTCTCGTCCTCCTGCTTCAACACTCTCTGCATGCTCCGCAGGATCTACAGGTGGATCCCCATCGAGACAAGAAAAACAATCACCCAGGCCCTCGTCAGCAGCAGGTTGGACTACGGAAACGCCCTCTACGCAGGAGCCTCAGCCATACTCCTGAAACTAATACAACATATACATAACGCCTCCGCACGCCTGATCCTCGACATCCCTCACCGCAGCCACATCACACCCCACCTGAGAGACCTGCACTGGCTTCCCGTCAACAAGAGAATCACCTTCAAGCTCCTCACCCACGCACACAAGGCACTCCACAACACCGGACCGGCATACCTCAACAGACGACTCACCTTCTACACCCTGAACCGGCAGCTCCGCTCCGCCGACCTCGCCCTCGCCACCGTCCCCCGCATCCGAAGAGCGACCACCGGCGGCAGATCGTTCTCCCACCTCGCCGCTAAGCCCTGGAACACCCTCCCCGTCCGCCTACGGCAGACCCAGCACCTACTAACCTTCAGGAGGCTACTCAAGACCTGGCTATTCGAGCAGTAGCAGCACCCCTCCCCCTTCCCCCCCAGTGCCTTGAGACCCTCACGAGTGAGTAGTGCGCTTTACAAATATTCTGATTGATTGATTGATTTTCTGTTGCCATGCACAGTATTTCTTGTCAAAATGCTCTATAATGTGCTAAATTATAAACAGTAACAGATCCTAAAGGTGCGTCTCAAATTAGACTGTGCCAGGGACCTCCCCAGCTCCAGGCTTTTCATAAGGGGCTTTCTGAGATCCCTTAATAATCGCTTACAGACCTTGAAAGATATGCTTGAATTTGATAAAGCGCAGCGAATCATACCAAGGAGGGTATATCCCGGCGCTCATGCAAGTCTCCAGACAATAAAACAGCCACATTTTCAACATTTTCTTGAATTTAACAAAGTCTATGCAACAACGGAGATGGAAAGGCAGCTGATTTCAGGCAAGAGGGGCCACGAAACAGAAAGCTTTGGCACGGTGTCTAGTGGTGCAGACATGTGGGACTGTCAGATGCTCCTTGTCGCTCAATCTTAAAGTGCAGGAAGCCGGTGGCAATGCAATTTAACCATTAGGTAGGGAGGGGCCTTGTCTATCAAGGACTTATGAGTGGGACAACAGGTCTTAAACAAAATACATTTCAGAATAAGAAGCCAATGCAGATCTCTCAAAATAGGAACCGAGGGAAGAGCCAGCCATATCTGACGAGGCGGGCAGCAGTATTTTGCACCACCTGGAGTTTAGACAGTAAGATGTAATTAACTTTCATAAATAGTTAATTACTGTAGGAAAGATGTCTTATGACCAAGGCCTGGACCAGCGTTTTACTGGCAAAAGATGGTAGCCAAGGAAAGACCCTCCTCAGGAGTCACATAGTCACAAAACAGAAACCGCATAATGGCATGATGTGATTCTTTATGGAATGTTTTTGATTTAGTTTAATGACCAGATTTTTCACAGCATGACATGGTGATGGAGCTACCCCCAGCTCCGCAGGCCACCGCTCAGGGCTCCAGAGGCCCTGGGCTTTCCCAAACAGTAAGATCTCAGATTTTTCAACATTCAGCTGGAGACAGTTGGTTGTCATCCAATTAGCAATTTTCCTACGACAGTCTTGGAAGCAGCGTTTTGCTTCACCAATATCCTGCTCCATCGAGATGATCAGCTGAGCGTCATTGGCATATGAGATTACATCAAAGCCACAAGATTTAACAATCAGGGCAAATGGGGCCACATAGATGTTAAACAAAGCCAGGCTTAGGGAGGAGCCCCGAGGCCCCTCCCTATTTAATGGAGATACTGCAACAATTTGAATGGGCCCAGCATGATCGATTTTACAGCTCAGTCTGAAGTATGCCAGCCACAGTAGGGCCTTGCTTCCGACACCAATTGCCTGCAGCCTGTTGATCAAAACTGCATGGGAAACGGCGTTGAAAGCTCTAACAACACAAGCATGGCAGGGAAACCAGCATCCAAAGTACAACGTAAAAAGTCTGTGACTGCCACCAGCGCAGTCTCTATGCTGTGAGCAGCTATGAATCCCAATTGAGAAAGATCCAGCATCTTGTGGACTCTCTACACAGTGCACCTCATTTTGGTACACTATACAGAGAGCCAGCTTCCTACATACTGGTGCCCAGAAAAAGGTGTGCTCGATGAGCTAAACACTATAGTTTGAAGTATTTATTTATCAAATATTACAGGTCTGAGGGTCAGTAACTGTGCAAGGCACTTTTAGCTATGCCCCAGAGACATGAGAAGAAGCCAAAAGGGAGTGGATTGAGGGCTGATGCTCCTGCTGCCTGCTGAGCTGCATGCATATGGCTGATGCAGTACAGTTATTGTTTTTTAACAGAAGTTAACTACTAAGGTGATTTCACACTACTGAAGCACTGGTGGAAGGCAGGAATACAAAAGTGTTTCCCAAACTGGGTCGCCAGTCAATTTTTCTGGTAAGTCGCAAATGAGCATAAAAGATGCCTTTCCATTTTGCGTTAATCTTGTCATATTTGCTTCAAATGTACTAGTTGAAATATGATAAGGCAATTTCCAAGAGAAATAGAAATGTCTAGATTTCATAAATATTAATTGAGTCTACCTTGTTTTATACTATGTATCGCTAAAATCCAACTGGAAATCACAGTATATCTAACATGGCGATATGAACTATTTTTAGATTTTTAACATATCGGGAGGTAAATAGAAACGTGACGAACATCCAGAATTAAAAGGACACGTCGACTGAACCCTTCAATATCTGGATAACGATCTACTACCTAATTGTAAGCATACAGATAGGGAGACCATATGCAAATGAAGATATTCAATTAATAGAACTAGTTTAATTTCTATCTCTTTTATTTTCTATCTTTCACCTTTGCTTTTTCCATACTTTACAATGTGATTCCAATGAAATTAGTGTAATATAATAAGGCACCAATGTTTATAAAGAGTGTATGCATCTTATGTGCCTCTATGTAATGTTTATGCAAATGCCAATAAAAAAAAAGAATTGTCAAAAAAAAAGAAGAGTGTATGCATCTTAGCTGTATCAAGTTTTATATGATTAAAGTAGCTCAATGAAAATGTTCAGTAACCAATAGTGACATTTCAACGTTTGATATCAAGTATATTTTTATCGTTTTTTCAGAGAATTTTGTGGCAATTCCTGATGATGGCGTTCTTTACGCCGAAACGTGCGTCGAAGATTTAACAACTGCCACGCACATGGTGTTTTATGTATATTTTTAATGTATTTTTATGAAACGATATGATGTTTTGAATGTATTCAACACTGTTATAGGTTTTAACAAATAAAAATGATTATTATGAATTTGTATATGTGAAGATTAAATGATTTGATATAAGATTGCACATATTTTGGTTCTGGTTCACTGAGCTTAACACTATAGGGGGATACTTATCTGTTCAGTTGCCTAGGAATTTATTTTCTATTATATTTGCTTCAACGACAGAGGTCAAATGTCAGGCTATGTCTTCTGTTTTCAAAGTGAACTATGTGACAATCTTGCTGGGCTGCTGAAAGTGTGATAGGAAGGGCTGTACAATGCAATTTTTTGTAACACAACAAAATGTAAAGTCCTATAAATTACCTATACACATGTTTTAGAATATATCAGCAGTAAGGAAAGCAAAAATAAAGCAAATTTTTTTGTAATTCTCAAATGGTACGGAAACAAACATTTTAATAGGATCAAAAAAAAATCATGACAATGTTACTTGGTGATGTGCAAATGGTAAATATTCACTGAAACCTGATTTCCACCAATTATCATTTGTGAGCTATATAGTTTTATCAGTAAAACTGAATGTCTGTGGAAATGTAGCGACCATTTCAATGGAAAATGTGCTGCTTGTATATGACAGTGCGCTACTGCATGATGCTTAAGCAATATATCTGCGACAGCGTGCTCCAAAATGCACCACCACCTACGAATATGGGTACAGGAGCTCGACAGATGCATGATAGCTGAAAAAGAAGTGTTCATTATTAGAGGGTGCCCTAAAAAGTGGGAAAGGAAATGGAAGGCGTGGAATAGTTATAGAGGGTCCCTATGCACATCCCCGCTGGCAGACCTGACATTAAGACGGAGAGAACTCAGAGAAGCGTTGACATTGTGAATGCAATCATATGTATATGTTTTAAAAAGTGTTCTATGGTGCTACAGACATAAATGTGAATATATCTGTGTACTTGGCAAAATTAATAAAATGTTATTCCAAAATGCACCACCAGCTACAAACTACACCCTTACCACTCTCCTGCTGAATACATTTACTACGCTTTGTGTGAATCTAGGACTATTCACAATCCCTATGAATTCAGTGATGTAACATTGATTTCAGCACCCCCACTCTGAAAATTGTTACAACACCACAGGTGCTGAAGTATGTAAAGTTTCAAAACAAACCTCTGCAAGTTTTCCCAAGTAAGACTCCTGGTGAACATTTCAGTATTTCTTTTACTATTTTTTACTTCACAAAGCCATTTTACCAAAGAATGAGCTCACTATACAAGATCATACAAAATCATTCACTGGTGTACTACACAAACCAATTTAGAATTATGGATGTGGGCTAAGCACCAGAGCTGCTGACTTTGAATCTAGGGAACGAGATTTGAGTTCCGGCATTGGATCTGGGCAAGTCACTTAATCTCCTGTGCTTAAAAACAATAAACTGAATCTGATCTTATGTAATGTAATCCGGAACTCATGTAAAGCGCTCCAATGCTCTTGGGCAGTGTTCGTGTTACATACTACTGCTATATATATCACATATATGAGTCCAAAATGGGCCTCGTTTTAACACAAAAATGGATATGAGGCATTACCCCACACTCTGCTGTAGAAGGAGTTTTTCAAAGTTGCTAAAATCACCCCACTCTGAAAAGTGTTCCAGCTCCAGTGCAGTTTACCATCTGCCACTTGTATGGGCAGATCCATTTTTTGGCCACTGTCCAATAAAGAAATATCGAAGAGCGTGGTCAAGGTTATGATATTTAAAAATAATTGCTGTTAGAGAGGAACACAAAAATTGTAAAGAGTGTTATTTTGGTAATTCACAGCATTTTGAAAGCATGTGTACTATTACATTAAAAAATCGCCCCAGTCTCACACCCATTAATGCTAGATGGGTTGCGAAAGCTTATCATTCTAAAAATTGTGCCATGGTTCTGAAAAGTTCGGGAAGCACTGATTTACAGAGTTTTACTGTAGCTATTCATGCTCAGTCCATCCATCTCCAAGTAACTTTAAAACTGAAAAAAGTGTCAAGACACAAGGACAAATATCTAAAACAGGTAATTTCCTGGGACACCTGGTCCCCCTATGGATGCTTGTGATGCACGAGCACCTCATTGTCAATTTTTAGAACAAGCATTGGCATAGCCAATAGGTCTCGCTTTTGGGACCTTCTAAGTATTTAGTTATGCAGCACAATATCCTTGGTGCAACCACATCAACTGTTGTGTGGCTAAACACTTATACGGTCCCAAAGGCGAGACCTACTGGCTAAGCCAATGCCTGGTGTGGTTGTGTGTGTGGTTGTGTGTGTGTGTGTGGTTGTGTGTTTGTGTGTGTGTGTGTAGTTGTGTATGCGTGTGGTTGTGGGTGCGGTTGTGGGCGTGTGTGTGGTTGTGTGTGTGGTTGTGTGTGTGGTTGTGTGTGTGGTTAGTTGTGTGTGGGTGGTTGTGTGTGGGTGGTTGTGTGTGGGTGGTTGTGTGTGGGTGGTTGTGTGTGGGTGGTTGTGTGTGTGTGGTTGTGTGTGTGGTTGTATGTGTGGTTGTATGTGTGGTTGTGGGTGTGTGTGGTTGTGGGTGTGTGGTTGTGTGTGTGTGGTTGTGGGTGTGTGGTTGAGGGTGTGGTTGTGGGTGTGGTTATGTGTTTAGTTGTGTGTGTGTGTGGTTGTGTGTGTGGTTGTGTGTGTGTGTGGCTGCACGTGTGTGTGGGTGGTTGTGTGTGTCGTGTGTGTGGTTGTATGTGTGGTTGTGTGTGTGGTTGTGTGGGTGGTTGGTGTGTGTGGTTGTGTGTGTGGTTGTGTGTGTGTGGTTGTGTGTGGTTGTGTGTGTGTGGTTGTGTGTGTGTGGTTGTGTGTGTGGTTGCGAGTGGGGTTGCGAGTGGGGTTGTGTGTGTAGTGTGTGGTTGTGTGTGTGGTTGCGAGTGGGGTTGCGAGTGGGGTTGTGTGTGTAGTGTGTGGTTGTGTGTGTGTGGTTGTGTGTGTGTGGTTGTGTGTGTGTGGTTGTGTGTGTGTGTGGTTGTGTGTGTGTGTGGTTGTGTGTGTGTGGTTGTGTGTGTGTGTGGTTGTGTGTGTGTGTGGTTGTGTGTGTGTGTGTGTGTGTGTGTGTGGTAGACGTTTGAAAGCCACCCTTGGCAGTGAACCGGCAGAGAGTGATAGATGTAATGTTTGCTTTCCTCTCACTATGCCCAGCCTGCGCCCTGTCACATGAGAAAGGCTCCTGCGAGCGACCTCCATCGAGAGAAGCGCTCTCGCCTCAATCCGCGGAACGATATTACCAGAAGTAAAAGCACGCGGCTTCAAAAACAGGAACAGGCCTGGGACCCAGCGCGCGCTTCCAGGAAAGTCTAATAGAAGCAAACAATCCAAGCAGACACATTGGATCTGTCAAAATCTCCGATAGCCCAAGGCAAGAAGCAGAACAGGAAACGAGGAGATAGGATGAAAATGAGAGGGCTCTGTGGGAATGTTTCTTTCCTAACCGCCTTCCAACATACACTTATTTCATCATAAGAGCGAGGGTGTCGGGCACGTCAAGAGTGTATTTATTGCCCAGGTAGCAAGGGCATAAGGTCCGCAAAGGCAAAAGGGGCTGCATGCCATTTTATACATCTTAGACAGGCAACAGCATATTACATGCTGTGCCTCTTAAAGCAAAGGCCCAAGCTTGTAAAATATAAACTACAAGTCCCAGAATGCAAAGTGCTTTTCACTAAATAGTCATGGCTGGATGAAAGCGGTACACATGACAAGCAGCCACTTGAGGAGCTGTGCATCTACATCAAGTACCCACGTTAAGTCCCCCAATCTTGATATGAGAGTTGCCAAAAACCTAACTCATTGTGGCAATCTCGACAATGGAATGTGTACATGCCACCAGAAAAGAATGAGACATTTTAACTGCAGGTAATACAAAAAACGACACCCGGGATACCATGTTCCAAGTAAGTCTTCATTTAACACCTGGATGAATTTTGGGAGTTGTAGTGACTAACCACCCCTATGAGTACGAATTGAGCTATATAATTTAGATTCTCCACAACAAATAAGTAAGCGAAAACCGCGTCACCACGAGAGTAGCGAGCAGCAGCTGTGTGGGAAGAGAGTGCGGTGTATTGTATTAGCTTAGCACTTAGGTAGCGCTTTCTGCCCTTGATGAGACGCAGGAGCGCTCTGCTGACATACAGCGTGAAGAAGAAAAGCTATAAGTGATCTTGGTGAAAGGGAGCTGGAACCGGTGAAAATACTCGAACGAGAGAACAGCTCTAAAATTTCGAAAGGCTCGTTGAAATAAACTGTAGGCCACCCCTACCCAAAATGAACCGGAAGGGACTATTAAAAGGGACATATGTTTGAAATCAAGCACAATCGAGTGGTCTCGTCAGTGAAAAGCCAGCGTCTGTATAACTGTCTAAACAAACAAGGAAGACAAAAGTAGCGTATGTCTTCCCGTGGGCTCGAGCTCCCCGTGCACTACTGTACGTCAGTCTCGCGCCCAGATTGAAGTGTCACTTTAATCTCGCTAAACGCGGGCTTTGAAGCGGCAAGGGGCGGGGGAGCGCATTCCAGGCGGGGGAGCGGACCCTTTGAAGTAGGTGCACGCGCCAGTGGGCTGAAGCGCTTCCCAAAAGTTGATTGCATGGCGGCACGATGCACGTGATTGTGCGCGTACTCGCCATGCAATCCACTTTTGGGAGCCCCTTACTAGAGTCTTGCATAGCAATTGCTACGCAATAGCTAGGCGAGACCTAAAAACGGTGGCCCTGAGAGAGCCAGTGGCTCTTAGCCTGAGGACCTAATGTTGGAATGGATATGGGATTCAATTGAGTGAATGCATCACACGTGTGCACAGGTCACCACTGTGAACTAGGGCCAATTTCAACGTAAGTGTTCAAGAGAGAACCTGCATTAATTGCAGAAGGTGCATTCATGACACCCTGAAAAGGCCTATTTCTGTAAGGGCCTGCTGCTTGATCACGTCTGGGATATAACAGGGTTCTATCATAAAAGGCTTGGTAAAATGGGAATCAGCAAACTGCTCATCCTGCTTTGGTGAAGTATCTTTAGGAGCAAGTCATATGGATGCCATGCATGCCAAAAGACCTGATTCAGACAAGAGTCTCCTAATTTGTAAATAAAACAAATGTCTTCATTTTGGCTGTCTCCCCCCTGAAATTGATTCTGCTTCAATAGAACTCAATGGGGTGAATACATTCTCTTTTATTTTTAAATCTCCCACTTTTCTCTTCTAAAGTGTTGTCATGTGTGGGTTGCCATAGTTCTCAGAAGGCAAAATTGGCCATTTGTTTATGTTTTGCTGTCCTGTGAGGGTAAAGAGCTGATGGGCGGAAATAATTTGTGTAAAATTCTTAGTACTCTTTTATAACCGAAATTATGTCTCTGTTGCTATAGTAATCATTAAGAAATAATTTAGTCGGCTCTCAAATACTTTGTTAATGATTTTTACTAGTATTTGCGGTTCAAAAGGGAGAAAATACAGTATTTCACCTATTTTACACCGCTATTTACTAACATATGAATAAAATACGGGCTAGGTTGGGGAAATGCCAGTTAGGTGGCAACCCTAGCCACATAGGAACTTCAGCCTGGTAACTGATTTAGCATAGGTTTCGTAGCAAATTGATTTTTCCTGAAAAAATTTCACTAACCTGCTTAAGTAAAAAAAAAGCTCTGTAATTTGAGAATTTCTCTTTTGTCATTTTTTTAAAAACTGCTTGTCAATTTTTTGGGTAAAGATACCTCACTGAAGTCAGAACGGGTATTTTGGCCAACTTTCATTTGCATTCTGAGATTGGTTACGCTTGTTTACTCATTATCAGGGTGATCATAAACAACCCTGCGGCGGGTGCCCCCCCGGATTTCCTTATGAAAGGGGGCACAATAAATCAATGGGCAGACAGTCCTTTATTTATGTCCATGCCACTCACCCTCCAGTCTCCTCTGTCAGCCATGCTTCCCCGGGTGCCTCAAGCTCCACCGCAGCCAATGACAGCACGAAAGTTTTGCTTCCTGTTGCCAGAGTCTGGCCAATTACATCAACAGAAAACGCTCCGCCTACTAGCCTTCTGCAGCCAATCAATATCCGCCTCTCGGCCTTTCATGCCGGTTTGAGGTGGTGTACGATTTACGTAATGCTTGCCAATCAGCTATTACCTTTTCCTGACTGACATTTTACTGAACGAATGGACAGTGTACATAAAAGCTTCTTATTGGATGAGAACCGCACCCAGGACGAGAGACACGGTGTCCCCTCGTGACCTTGTAGTCTACATAGAACGGGGACTGCAATACACAGGCGTCAATAAGGCTCTGCTTTTAAAAAAAAATATTAATTGAATTTATTTTATGAAATTAAAGTCAGAGAGCCACGTAACAATCAAATCACAATTGGTAGCGTTAGGCTAATGTTTGCGAATACCTGAGAGGGCGATTGAGAAGGGAATTGTGGTTGGTTAGTTGACAGCAGGGCAACTGGAATAATGATGAGGCAGGGGAGGTCCAAATTATGCTGTAGGGTTGACTAATTATGCGGTAAGAAAAAGCACATTATGCAGCTAATGTGGCGCATTTGATTACTTCATTATTTTGCAATGTTTACACTTATTAACACTGAGCAATGTTTACACTTATTAACACTGAGCATTGGTTGCACCGGTGAACAACCATTACAACGCAACTTTTACAACGCACTGCCATTACAACGAAACTGTTACAACGCAAATGCTGTGACAACGCATGCCATTACAACGCAAGTCTTTACATCGACTTGCACTAGATGGCGTGCTAACATTAAAAATAGTGTAGTTTACTATCCAAACACCTTCCCTACTGCAACGTGGACTGGAGTTAGAATAGTAAATTACCCTTTTTTAATGTTAGCACGCCATCTACTGCAAGTCGATGTAAGGACTTGCGTTGTAATGGCATGCGTTGTCACAGCATTTGCGTTGTAACAGTTTCGTTGTAATGGCAGTGCGTTGTAAAAGTTGCGTTGTAATGGTTGTTCACAGCATTTGCGTTGTAAAAAATTTGTTGTAACAGCATGCGTTGTAAAAGCATGCGTTGTAACATCATACATCCGGTTGCACCGCATTAGTACCAGTTTAACACCGGATTATAGTGTGGTATTGGGCCTGCTATAGTAGGTCAACACGCAGTGCACACAATAACAATTCTTTGTCAGGACCGGAGGCTCCGATTATGCTTCTCATTTTCTTTGCTTTACTACAGCAGCCAATAAAACAAGCATTTGCAAAGCAATAGGTCTCGCATTAGTAAAGTTTGAGCTATTGGTGTTGCGTTATTTAGCAATGCCAATCGCTCAAACTTTAATAATGCGAGACCTATTGCATTGCAAATGCTTGTTATATTGAGCTGATGCCATCATCCAATGCAGTTTGTTCGTGTACCTCCCTCCGCTCCAACATATCCACATGACACATTGAGATAACCAAACGGGAGAGAATGTTAGCCTCAAAGGCAGCTTTGCTCTATATCAGCCCATAATGCGTCCTCACGCTTTAAAAAGTACTGAAATAAGGCTGAAGCCGTTATTTCACGTACACCAATATTACCCAATCCTAGTCATATTAATAGCTTTTCTGATGCTGCACATTCAGATTCCAAGTATTAAAGAACTTGGCCGTCCATAGCAGAGATCATGACGAGGTATGACGGGGGCAAGGGTGTATTCATTAAAAAGTGAACTCCTCTGGTGCATCGTATCACACCGTCACATGTGTGTACTGTCTATTCATGAAACATTTCCAGGGCTCCCAAATGAGTGGTACCCAAAACCTTAGTGACGCTCTGGGAAAGAAACTCCAAGAGTGAACTTCGTATTGCTTAGGTGTCTGTAAGCGTGTTTGATTGGCTTTCCATCACTAATATGTTGAGGAGAGACTCCCGCAGCCCCATCAATAGAGAGCTACAGCCGGCCACAAAAAAAAAACTGAAAGCGATCGCTTTTGAAAACAAAGCTGCGAGTGGTGCGTGCGCGCCATATGGTTTCAATTATCGCGCCCGTGTCTGGGCACGATAATTGAAACCATATGGCAGGAATGCGCGTAATAGACACCAATAGGCCATGAGCGGAGCAATGCTCCTGCCTTTGGCCTATTGTGTGCTATTTTAAAAACGAACACGCAGGCAAAGGCCAATAGCAGGCCAAGAAACTAAAAACACGCACAAGCGTGTACATTTCCAGGGTCCCTTTCAGAACCCTGACAAAAGGAGTCTCGCCTGCGCGAGCACTGCTGCGCAGTGCACGCAGAGCGCAAGCCCTAAAACCAATATTTTTTTATTCAGCATATCATAATAAACTACAAATCCCATGAGCACTCTGTACTCCATAACCATAGAGACTGTGCCTATATAATGTCCAACCGAGGCACACACGTCCTCTTTCTTTGCTGCTCCGCAGCCAGTTAAGTGCCTCTCCCTTACTACTTTTCTAGCACTAGTGGTGTATGGGTTTGGGGGCACCGCACTGTATTTTGCGCATTTATGCTCATGTGTATGTTTTCTTATTGTATTTTATTAGCGTTACCTCGCTGTAATTGGCATTCTCTTGCGCGTGCTCGCGCTCTGGCGGGCTCGCTGCTGACGCGTACCTGAATCGGTGGTACTCGCAGCGCTGAGCCCGCTCGCCCGCTTTGGCCCCTTATTCGGCCTCCGTTCGTGTGCGCGGCGAAAGGGAGCGTGTCAGCCTCCCCGGCCGGGTGCGAGTCGTTCGAGTCCGTCTGCAGTGGAGCGGGAGTTTGGGGGCTTAAGGACCAATTGCTGGAGCAGAGTTTTCTGTTGAAAATTTATCGAGTTTTAAGCTCCGGTTTCGTCTATATGTTTTGATTTAAAATTACTAATTTGTAATGATTAATTACATACACATAGGGGTATTAGTGGAGATTAACACTGTTTAATCATTATGATGTGGTAACGTTGTTTTGTGTTTCTTTTAACCCCTTCCCTGCTCATGACGGAACCGTTCCGTCATGAGCCACGGTTGCCGTGTGCTCATGACGGAACGGTTCCGTCATGACAATCCTGTCGGCGGCCGCTCCGCCTGCGCGGCGCTGTTTCCCCGCCTGTGCGGGGCGACAACGCAAATGGGCGGAGTCATGACGGAACCGTTCCGTCATGAGCACAGCTCAACTGTGGCTCATGACGGAGCGGCTCCGTCATGAGCACAGGCCCGCCGCGCTGCCCCCCCCAGCGCTGCAGCGGAATGTCCGCAGCAGCGAAGGGGTTAATTAAGATGGTCTGTTGTGGCCTAAAACAAGATGGCTGCCATTTACAGCCTGCACTCGAGTGATTGAATTTTGATGAGAGGCTTTGCTGAACATGGTCAAGAGTCACCTGACCGCAGCTTCTGCCCGGGTAGAAAGTTTTCCGTGAGGACAGCAGCTCCGGGAACGATTCCAACAGACCTTGGAGAAGGATAAAGCCACAATGAACAATGACTAGCCTGCGGTGGCTCTGCTAAGATATCAAGGAAGAGCTTTTACGAAAGTAACATTTGCAAACTCGAGTTTCCTTCTTCCGTATTTTTTATTTTTGTGATTTTTCCTGAGCGGAGGTTTTCTAAATGTAACCAAGAGACTTCCTTTCCTGCTCGCTCTGCTCAGCGGCTCAACGGATATTCAACATTTGTTTGTAACTTTTTATTTGTTATTTTCCCTATAAAAATGTTAGACTAGAGAGGGTCCATGTTCATTGCGCTCTTTACATTCAACGCGTCCCTTGCGGTCATCGCGTTCTGGACTACATGCAGAGGACGGCAGCTCGAGAGACTTTACCGAGAGACCAGTCCTGACCCATTTAGCTAGAATAGGTAATTATGAGAATAATGATTTTGCTAATTGATTTCCATTTTTGAACTAATTTAGATAAATAAGCATTTGATTGAATATCTGTGTCGGGTGGTTATTTCTTTGTCATTTATTGAGTTACAGATGTATTTCCTATATTTAAAATCATGACTCAGGACAATTTCTTTATGGTCGCATTGACCTCGCTTTAGATGCAGATTGGTTTAGGTTTCTCTCCTATATGCAGTGTGGATAGAGTAATGGTGTGAATTTAGTGTGATGGGCCCTAGCGTATGAAGAGTGTATGTGCGTGTGACTGTAGATTTACTCTGTCCGTGGAAGTAGGAAGAATTTATATGCGCCGATCTGCAGCACACGCGTCAAGCTCGCGCTAAGTCCTCTTTCTGTTTTGACGGGCGGCCGATACCACTCATGCGCGGTGGCCATTTTGTTATGTCAGTTTCACCGCGACCGCTACGGAGCAGATCGGAGCGGGAAACCTGCAAATTTGAAAGCGAAGCCCGTGTATTTTATGCCCCCGCTGACGCCCAAAGCTTAATTGTGCTGCGGGCTGTATAACTCAGCATAGGCACTGCCTAGAGAGGTTTTTGATGTAGGCAGGCCCTCCCTCCATTCCTGAAGTTTGTTTGGCTGTCTACCCTGGCTTGCCTGGGGTTGTGCCTCTTCCCTCTTACTCCTCTGTTCTATCACAGCAGTATAGTTGGTAACGTCCACCCTACCATGGCGGATTACTGTTATGAGGATGACTACAATTGTGCAGAGCCGTCAGGCTCCCTAGAGCAGGACCTCGTGGAGGCCCTGGATGCTGGTGTGCAGCATTCTGTGAACTCTGCCCTGGTGCGGGCTATTGCTCTCCTTAAGCGCCACCTGAATAAATATGCCATACAGCAGGGATGGATTCCGGCTGCGACCGGTCGTCAAAAGGCTAAAGACACCAAAGCTGGCGGCCGGCCGCGGCCGGGGGCCCCCCCGAGGCCTATCGTGGCTAAACTGTTCCACTACAGGGACCGCGACGCTATTCTGCAGGCTTCACGGACCCGTGGCCCGGTCCGCTACGAGAACTCGACCATCAATTTTTATCCGGACTTCACACAACTGGTCCAGAAACAGCGGATGGGATTCCAAGGGGTGAAGCGCCGTCTCCGCGAGCTGGGCCTGAAGTATTCGATGATCTACCCGGCGAAACTACGAGTGGAGCATGGAGAGCGGACAGCCTTTTTTGACTCTCCTGTGGCCGCAAGTGACTGGCTGGACTCGCTGCCGGACGGGGGTGGCCGGCCCGGGCCCTCTGGGGGCACCGCAGGTGACGGGTCCCCTTAGACTGACATTTGGTCCTTGCTTTTGCGGTTTTGCACTGTACAGTTGGGTCTTACTCTTTTGCATACTGTGTCTTACCAGGACCCGTGAGGGGTGCGGGCGGGTTCGGGTCCCTTTCCTCCTCCGGGGTCTTTTTGTAGAATGGGGTTAGTGGGGCGACAGGCACACTGCAAGTTGGGGGGGGTCTTTGGCCCGCAGGGGTGCAGGGTGGGGGGAGTTGGACTTGGGGTGGGGTTGGGGGGGAAGAGGGGTTGTTTTGTTGTGTGTTTTTTGTTTACAGGGCGAGGTATTGATTTTTGTCCATATTTGGGAACTGTGCGGCGGGCTGGGGGCCTCTTGATCTATTGGAGGGGATGGGGGGAGACGGGTTGAGGCTTATGTCATGGAACGTCAATGGGTTGGGGGACCGTATTAAGCGGGGTGTTGTACTGCAATATTTGCGTCGTTTGACTCCTGATGTGGTGTTTTTCCAGGAGACGCATTTGGTCGGCAATGTCTGCCATGCGATGAACAGGGGGGGATACCGCCTCGTAGCCCATTCTGGTTTCACAACTGGCTCCAGGGGGGTGGGCATTCTCCTGCGAACCTCCCTTCCGGTGGAGATCACGAGGATAGTCTCGGATGACAGAGGGCGCTATGTGTGTTTGATTGGGAGGTGGGAGGGGCAGCCCCTTACCCTGGTTTCAGTCTACGTCCCCCCGGGCCTCCAGAACTCCACCTTTATTGACTTGGGTCGAATGCTGCTTGACCTTCCGGACGGCCTCCTGCTCATGGGCGGGGACTTTAATTCTGTGGTTTCGGGTGAACTGGATCGTCACCCACCAAGGACCCTCCCCGCTGCCCAGTCATGGCTGGGTGGGATGTTGGAGACCTTCGGCTTGGTGGATAGTTGGAGACTGATGCATCCGACCCAGTGTCAGTTCACCTTTCATTCGGGGGCGCATGGGAGTCTCTCCAGGTTAGACTACTTCCTTATGCCCGCGGCGCAGACTGGTAGGATTCGAGAGGTCAGACACCTGGCGCGTGGTATCTCCGACCACTCTCCGCTGTGGCTTCTCTTTGACACCGGGTCGCGGTCCGCAGGGCGGATAGCGCCCATTAACCCCTGGTACTTGCGGGACCCTGTGACTCGTGACAGCCTGGTTAAGGCCATGGACCAATATTTCAGTGAAAACGAGGGGTCGGTGTCGTCTGCGTTGTCCCTTTGGGAAGCCTTTAAAACTGTGATACGCGGACACGCCCTCGCCCAAATAGTGGTGGCCAAGAAGGTTAGGAGCGAGGCGGTGGTGAAGCTTGAGACTGACATCTCGGGGCTGGAGTCGGCCTTGGAGGCGAATGTTACTCCGGACGGGCTACATGCCCTTAGCCTGAAACAGTTCGAATATAGGTCCCTGGTCACTGACGCGGCCAAAACTATGTATAGGGAGCAGCAGGGCCGATTGTATGACGCGGGGGACAAGGCGGGAAAGTTGATTGCGTGGCTGGACAAAAAGGAGAGAGTGAATCGTGTGGTCCCCGAGTTGCGTGCTGCGGATGGTGTGTGTGTGACTGAGCCGGATGAGATTGTGGAATGTTTCGCCGACCACCTCCGGGCGGTGTACTCCCCGGTGACTGACAGGGATGAGGATGACTCTCGCCTCTTACTGAGAGATATTGCTCTGCCCGGCCTGTCCGTTGAGGACCGAGAGCGGCTGGACGCCCCCTTGTCGTCGGATGAAATAGCGACCGCGATTCGTTCCCTTCGCTCGGGCAAGGCGATGGGTCCTAACGGTCTGCCCATTGAACTATACAAATTGCGTCCTGATAAGCTTGCGCCCTTCCTCAGCCGCATGTTTCGCGACTCTCTTGCGGCGGGTTCCCTTCCGGCCGACCAGCGCTTGGCCACCATAGTCGTTATCCCCAAGGAGGGCAAGCCGCGAGACCGCTGTACTTCTTACCGGCCTATTTCACTGCTCAATGCGGAGCCTAAAATCCTGGCGAAAGTCCTGGCCAATCGATTGTTGAGTGTCGTGTGCGACCTTATACATCCGGACCAATGCGGCTTTATCCCGCACCGCAACACCGCTCTTAACTTGCGGCGTCTTCACGGTGCTCTTGCCAGGGCGGAGTTCCTCTCCGAACCGGCCGTGCTGGTTTCTTTGGATGCCACGATGGCCTTTGACACTATTGAGTGGCCATTCCTCTGGGCCGTCTTGGATAAATTCGGCTTTGGAGAGGGATTTATTGGCTGGGTGAGGCTCCTTTACACGGGACCCATGGCTCAAGTGGTGGTGAATGGGCGGGTCTCTCGGCCCTTTGCCCTTGGCAGGGGCACGAGGCAGGGGTGCCCGTTGTCCCCGTTGCTTTTTGCTCTCGCCCTGGAGCCACTCGCTGCCTGGCTCCGTTGGGAGCCCTCGCTTAGAGGGATCCGGTGGGGCCCGGGCTTCGAAGATCGGGTCTCGCTGTATGCGGACGACATTCTCCTGTATCTCACCTCACCGCGGCAGTCACTCAACGTCCTTTTTGACGTTCTGACCTCCTTTGGGAACAATTCGGGTCTCACGATCAATTGGTCTAAATCCTGCGTTTATCCCATCTCTGGTGGTCCTCCTCTCCTGCCGCCTCGGCTCCCGATTCAGATATCTCTGAGCGGCTTTAAGTACCTGGGGATATACGTTTCGCTGGACCCGGTGGCTCGCTATGAGCAGAATCTCCTGCGTCCACTTCGGCGGCTGCGGGAGGACACGGCCCGGTGGTGCAGGCTCCCCCTGTCCCCGCTGGGTCGGGCCGCGCTGTTTAAAATGATGTCCCTTCCCAGGTTCCTCTATGCACTCCAGAACTCCTTCGATGTTATCCCAGTGGCCTATTTTCGGGAGGTGGAGAGCCTGCAGAGGAGACTGGTGTGGGACGGGCGGGCGCGTATTGCTCTTGCCAAGCTCACTCTCCCCTGGTATGACGGGGGCATCGCGCTTCCTGACATTCGCAGGTACTATTGGGCCTCGCAGCTATCTGCCATTAACCACGCCACGTATGCGCCCGGCTTGAATCCGGCGTATGAGATGGACAAGTTCCTGCTTCCCGGCGGGAACTACAACAGGGCACTTTATTCCCGCCTGGCTGGCCGGACCCTTACGGGTCCTACTAAGATTGCGGTGCGGACCTGGAGGGCTGCCACTGCGGCCATGGGCTGGAGTGAGCGATTAACATGTGCTACTCCCTTGTTTGCTTCCGACCGCCTGGGAAGCTTGTGGACCACGAAGGGGTTTGACCAGTGGGACACGATTGGTATCAGCAAAGTGGGAGACCTGTGGCACAAGGGCGCGGTAAAGACTTTCGCGGTGCTCCAGGCCGAATACGAACTGACCGACAGGGAGTTCTTCCGCTACGCCCAGGTTCGGCACGCCCTGCTCTCGGTCTTCGGGGAGGGGACCAAGATCCCTGTTTCATCGCCCCTCGAGGACCGCATACTTGATGGACATGTCCCTGATAGTACTATTTCTTTAATTTATAAAAAATTAATCAATCACCGGGCGGACCTTCTTGTTCGCCTTCGGGAGGCTTGGACTGGGGACGGGGTGGAATTGGACGACGAAGATTGGCAGTCTGCACTGTCGTCCCCCAAGGAGGTTGCCATTCCGGCTCGTCTTCGGTTGGTACAGCTCAAGATTCTCCACCGGGTGTATGTGACGGGTCCGCGCTTGGTCTCGATGGGATTTTCCGGCGACGGGCTCTGTAAGCGAGGCTGTGGGCTCAGCGCCACCTTTCTTCATATCCTTTGGGAGTGCCGTGAGGTGGCGGACTACTGGCGCCGGGTCCACACGGTTATGGGACAGGTCACCGGGGTTGTGCTGCTGCCGGAGGTGCGTCGCTGTGTCCTGAATGTGTGGGAGCCCAATGACTACAGCGCGGCTCAGACTCGGTGGGCGGCCCTAGGGAACATGATTGCCAAGAGGGATATAGCGCAACTTTGGGGCGCTCAACGGCCGCCCACCGTGTCAGTATGGAAGGAGAATATGGACTGGTGTATGTTTAGGGAGAAGACTGTGTATGTGGCCCGTGGCAAGCCGGGGGCATGGGGTAGCATTTGGGGGCAATGGAACGCGTATCGCGGAGGCATCTGTACGCCCCCCCTGGTAGACACTGATATCGCCATGTCCCCCTGACCCTTGATGGCTCCTGGCGCCTTTTGGAACAACTACATATGGACGTCCATCTCCCTTGACCCCCTCCCCCCCCCTCCGTCCCCGGCCTCCCGGTACTCCTCTCTTTAGCGGATTGCTCAATTGTTCTGACGGGAGTTTCCCGGGGGGAGCCTGATCCGCACTGGTTTCCCTCATAACTCGCCTTTTGTTTTTTATTGTTTTTCCTTTTGTTTTTGTGATTGTTGGACTTACGCTTCCTGTTCCTCGAGAACTATCTGGAGCCACTGCGGGGCAGCGCCCTGGGAACTGATTGCAGCCTTGATATGTGTAGATTTCCTTCTGTACCTAGCGGCCGGCCCGGGTGGTTGTAGGCCCGTACTTGTAACCGAATTATTGTTCAATAAAAACTTTTTCAAAAAAAAAAAAAAAAAAAAGACACCAAAGCTGCCAACCCTCATGCTGAGGACTTTGCACGACTCTCCAAAGCCTTGGCCAACGACCACGCGTATGTCGCGAAAGCAGATCAGACGGAGTCTACCCAAGGCGATCAGGGAGACACCTCCTCCTCCTCCAGCACCGATACGGATTTGGATGAGGAAGTGAGTCCTAAACCAGCGAAAAAGCTCAGGAAGGATCATCACACTGAGCATCCACAACCAAGATGTTACTCTTTGACCCAGCAGACATTGTCCACCCTAACTCTACGGCATGGCTCCCGCCACAGGAGGTGGCGGATTACGTTCAGTCCCACCTCTGCCGACCTTTTGATAAGGACGTCAGAGCCCGGCTGCGGTCGGAATGTCCCAGACCTGATCTGGCGGCTAGGGTCACGGAAAAACCTGAGGTGGATCCGACAATGCTCACTTACTTAAAAAAGTAAGTCAATGATCCCGAAAAAGGCATTGACCGCGCCTGGCGGTCATGCCAGGATAAACTGCTGGATCTTTCAGGCCCGCTAACAAAAATCCTGGAAATGGGATTCCATGCTAAGGGATCTGGATCACCGATAAATCCTGACGCCCTCATTGGATGGGCGCAACGGGCGGTGTGCCAATTAGGCAACGCAAATTGCACCATGTCCAGCGAGAGGAGGAGGTCTATACTCCTCAAGCTGGACCTTAAATTGGCTCAACTATCCTCATCAGAGGCAGGTCCTGTGGCCCAAGGTCTCCTCTTCGGCCAGCCATTCTTAAAAGAGTTGACCAAATTCGTGGCCACTTTCAGTGGCCTGGACAAGGCTCAAGAATCTCGGACAAGGCTCAAGAATCTCTTCGCCGCGCCTTCAAACCGGTTTCACCAGGGCCGAACGAAGTCGAGGGCGGTCTTTCGGCCGAGGAAACAACCAAGGTGCCCCACGTGCCCAGCAACATCACAGAGGTGGTTATCAGGACAACTCCTTCGGCAATCCAAACTTCTATCCTTCACGAAGAGCGAGGAACCGGTTCTGCAGGGGACGGTTTGGTGGCAACCACGGAAACCACCAGGACGCCGGATCTACAGGTGAGAATAATCCCATGTTCAGAGGTGGTCTTGGGGGGACGTGTTCAGTTATTTCAACAACAATGGCGCACCCTCTCGCAAGATCCTTGGATCTTGGAGACGGTGCAAGGGTACAGGCTGGAGATGTACAAGACACCCTCCCAGACTCTCCGTCCTCTCCCCCTAATTTTTTCCCAACTAGATCAGATCTTTATCTCAGAAGAGATAAGTTCCCTCCTGACGAAAGGGGCGATTGCGGTCACTCAGTGTCACCCTCAGGGTTTCCTCAGCTATGTATTCCTGGTCGAGAAGAGAGGGGGCGGGTCCAGGTTGGTCCTGAATCTCAAGGAGTTCAATGGGTGGATCGTCTACCGCCACTTCAAAATGGAAGGCGTCCATCTGCTGCGCGATCTTCTACAAGAAGGGGATTGGATGGTCCGGTTGGGCCTGAAGGACGCGTATTTATCCGTCCCCATCTATGCCCCGCATCAGCGTTTCCTTCAGTTTCTCTGGCAAGGCGTTTATTACGAATACACGGTCCTTCCCTTCGGACTTTCGCCAGCACCCTGGTGCTTCACGAAACTCCTTCGTCCGGTGGTAGAGTCCCTGCGCGCGCGAGGGGTGCGACTGATCGTCTACCTAGACGACATCATTCTCATGGTGCAGTCCCCTAAGCTGGCGAGTACTCATCTGGAATGGTCCATCCGTCTCCTTCAGAGCCTTGGATTCGTGTTGAATTCCCAGAAATCAGTCCTGACCCCTACACAATCCATAGAGTTTCTGGGGTTTCAAGTGGATTCCCGCAGCTGCCAGCTTCTCCTGTCCCCATACAAGATCATGAGAGCGATCAAGAGAGAATTGAAGTTGATTGTGAGCAGGCAGATTTTGTCCTTGAGGTCCATTGCCCGAGTAGTGGGGTTACTGGCCTCGTCGATCCAGGCAATCTTCCCAGGCCCCCTTCACTACCGCACACTCCAACGCTTGAAGATTCAGCATCTACGGCCCCGGTTATGCCGAACAGATTCCTCTTTCAGAGGACGCGAGGTTGGAGATGTTGTGGTGGTTAGATCACATGGATTCGTGGAATGGGAGAGCCATCTTCGGCTCGAAACCTGAGGTGGTGATCGAATCGGACGCCAGCCGCTGGGGCTGGGGTGCCCGCTGCGGTGCGATCTCAACGGGGGGCTGCTGGTCTCCGGAGGAGCTCTCTCTCCATATCAACTGCCTGGAGTTGCTGGCAGGTTTGTTCGCCATCCGCAGCCTCTCCCCACAGAAGACAGACTGTTGCATCCTATTGCGGATGGACAACGTATCGGCGGTTCGATACGTGAACAAGCTGTGAGGTACGAGGTTTCGTATCCTGGCGGAAATTGCCAAGGATTTTTGGCATTACTGTCTGCAACACAGACTGTCGGTGGTGGCAAAATATCTCCCGGGGCGCAGGAACGAAGTTGCCGACTGGCACTCCCGTTACCTACGGGATTACAGCGATTGGTGGTTAGACCCTCGAGTTTTCCGGATGCTGAACCGCTTATGGGGTCCTTGTCAGTTGGATCTATTTGCGTCACGTCTGAACAAACAACTCCCGGAGTTCTACAACTGGCGCCCAGATCCAGAGGCTCTGGCCTCGGATGCGTTTCTTCAGACGAGGCCCCAAGTCCTTTGTTATGCCTTCCCGCCCTTTGTCATGATCACCAGGGTCCTGGCCCAAGCCAGGCGACAACGGGCAGAGCTGGTGTTAGGAACACCTTTGTAGAGAGCACAGGCATGGTTCCCGTTGGTGTTGGGAATGTCTTGTGCTGTACCTGTCCTCCTCCCTCAGGGATGGAATCTGTTACTGGACCCTCACAAGACAACTCATCCTCTAATAGACACGGGTCAACTGCCACTAGTGGAGTGGCGAGTTTCCGGGACAGATGGCACGTCCCAGACATTTCGGCGGACGTTTCTGAATTCATCAAACAGGCATGGTCAGCTAATACCCATAAGCGGTATTCATCAGCATGGAACAAGTGGTGTAGCTGGTGTGTTCGACGGGACGTCGATCCCACTACAGCCGATGTCTCCATGGTCATGAATTTCCTAGCTTCTTTGGCTTCCTCAGGCTCTGCGTATAGGACAGTCAATAACTTTCGGTCAGCGATTTCGGCAGGGCACACTCAAATTGAGGGCAAACCGGTGGGGGAGCACCCCTTGGTTTGTAAACTACTTAAAGGCATTAGGATGGTCAAACCACTGTGTCCAAAATATTCATTCCTGTGGGACGTGTCAGTAGTTCTCCGGTTCCTAGAGGCTTGGACGGCGAACAAGTATCTATCACGAAAACAGCTTTCAACCAAGTTGGCTATGCTCTTATGTCTAGTCTCTTGCAAAAGAGTTTCCGACATCAGAGCTTTAGACCTGGCTGGTCGTCGATTCTCCCCAGAGGGGGTCACTTTTACTATTTCTAGATGCACCAAATGTAATTCTACCCAATGTTTCCAGATAACCCCAAATTATGTGTGGTGCAATGCCTAAAAGCGTACGAGGTAAGTACCTCTGAATTTCGTTCTGATATGCAAGGTCAACTATTTATTGCATTGCAAAAGCCTTTCAGGTCAGTGACTCCAGCTACCTTAGCAAGATGGGCACGTTGGCTCATGAATGAAGCAGGCATTGATGTATCTAAATTTGGCGCCCATTCTGTTCGAGGCGCAATGTCGTTTAAATCCTTTTCATTGGGAGTAAGCCTCACTGACATCATGAATACGGCCGATTGGTCAACGGAATCTACATTTAAATCTTTCTATTACAAACCTTTTGTGGATGTTGCATCAGTGGTGGAGGCTCAGCTTTGAACAAGCATAATCAGAGCCTCCGGTCCTGACATAGAATTAAAAATTTGCGAACATTCGTGACCAGAATTTTCAATTCTATTAAGGACAACGGAGACGAGGATTATCCCACCTGGCAGTTATGTCTTTATCTATGTGATTCATAAAATGTGAAAGTACGCTTACTGTCTGTATAGCGCTCTAATTATTATTATTATTTTATTTGTGTATTTTGTAAAGCGCACAGCTGCCCCAACAGGGCGCCCCGGTGCTGAGAACGCTGGAAACAGAGAGCACAGGATCAGAAAGCCTGTTTAAGAAGAGGAGAGATGGGTCTTCAGGGATTTACGGAATGCTGATTCTGTTTGGCAGGTGCGTAAGGCTAGCGGGAGCTTGTTCCAACGCTGAGTGGCACAGACCTCAAAGGTTTTTCCACCTGCACGAGATCGTTTAAATCGTGGAGTTTCCAGGAAAAATAGGGAATTGGAGCGTAATGTCCTGGAGTTGACATACGGTCGCAAGGTGTTTTTCAAATGGGCCGACCCATTGCCTTTTGACGCTCGTAAGGCCAGCGTCATGACATTATGTTGGATATTCTTTCCCCCCCGTTATATGATTTGCTGTTGGCACATAGTTCGGGGATGATCGTTATTACGTAATTTCTTTTTTGTTTCAGATTCGAATGGCAAGTGAGACTCGCATATGTTGGCTTCAGGTTACCACGGAGAGTAATCTCCTTCTACGAAGGTGGTGTTTCTTCACCAGGGTTATCAAGCAGGAGCTGGTCCGTCGAATCCGAAGTTTCCCTGTTGGTCTTCGGGATATCTGGTTCTTCTAAAGTTTTTTCTCACGGACGGCGTGCAAGAAAATGCTAAGTTGACAATGCGTGTGTGCCTCGGTTGGACATTATATAGGCACAGTCTCTATGGTTATGGAGTACAGGGTGCTCATGGGATTTGTAGTTTATTACGATATACTGAATAAAAAAAAGATCGTTTTTTATTGGCTGCTGTAATAAAGCAAAGAAAATGAGAAGCATAATCCTCTCCTTCGTTGTCCTTAATAGAATTGAAAGTTCTTGTCACGAATGTTCGCAAATTTTTAATTGTGGAGACACAGTTGCGGTTTTGCACTGGCGCACAGCTGACTTCCTCACTACACCCAAGCTCTTTTATTTGCAGCTTGCATGATGCGCTGCAATAAAACAAGCCTGTGCGTGTGCATTACATCTCGGGGTGGTACATTACATTCGTCCCCAACTTTAATAAAACAAAACAAGCAACAACTTTGGAACAGAGTCATGTGATCCACAAACACATTGCAAGCAGTTTACCAAGTTGAGCCAGTGTGCCCTTCTGGGCATGGCTCATAGACTATCAAGTGTTCACACCAGGAAATTCTTCAAACTTTTGAGGGGCACAGTATTGTCTCTCAGGTGGTATAGCAGATGGTCACCTCGGCTTGAGTAGTTTTGGGTAGTGGATGTCTCAGCTGAGTTGTCTTCATTGACTCTGTCAGATGTGATTGGGCTCGATCTTGCTTTCTCTGTTTGGACTATCAGGGTCATTCCCTTGGGTGTGAGCAAGGGGTCATGAGGTTTCCCAAACATCATTCTCTGATAATTGAGTAGAAAAGTGTTGGACCCGGCCTCGTGGCGTGGTCGTAACCCTCTTGGATTGTGCTCGTCCCCCGCACCGGCCTACACGGGCCGCCATTTCAGGCCGCCAGGGACCCCTCCTCCCTTTGAGGTCCCCCCTTGGATTGTACCCGTTTTCCTACACCCGCCTCAACGGCCCCCTTTTCCAGGCCGCACAGGGACCCCTCATCCCTTCAGGGTCCCCCCCATGCTTGCTCCACGCACCAGCCCACGCAGCCCGGCTCTCTCCGGCCTCAGCCCCAGCGAAGCCCCAACATCGAGGCACCAAGATCTGGCCAGGGGGCACCGCATGGCCACTTCACCACTCCCGGAGGAGGAGAGTTTCGATGGGACCCCCTACCGTCCCTCAACACCTAGGTGCGGTCGTCCTCCGGCCTCCCCGGGCCTGGCGCCTCTCCCGCTGGGCGTCTGGCCTCTCCCAGCCCGGCCTCTCCGCCCCCCAGGCGCAAGGGTCCGGACATCAAAGGGCTCCAGACCTATATCTGGGGCAACCCCGCAATGGGACAGTAGTTGTATCCCGGAGTCAAGAGCCCTGCTGATGGAATCGCGGCTGACCCGACGGAGAAGAACTCTTGCTTGACACTATACCACGAGCCCTGCTGACTGCGTCGCGGCTCCACCTTATTGAGACAAGGAACCTCACGGAACATCGGAGCCCTGCTGACGCTGTCGCGGCCCAACCTCGCTGAAACCTCCACCAGAGCCCTGCTGACGTCGTCGCGGCTCGAGCTGAACTGAACCACCTTAAGAGCCCTGCTGACCTAGTCGTGGCTCAAGCTCCACGAACTGATCGCCAGAGCCCTGCTGACGCCGTCGCGGCTCGACCACTCCGAGACCCGGAGTCCCTCCAGCTTGAGGATCAAGAACTGGGCCTAAGGTACCCTCGTACCCAGCTGCTACTAAAGACTGTCCCGCTACCCCGTCCCTACCAAAGACTTTGAGACTCTTGCGGATCCCTCGATCCCCCCTTGTATATATCGATAACCGTAACTGCCTAAATGCTGATAAAAAATTGCTCGTCTTGATAAACATCCTCGAGTCCTGTGTGGTGGTGTTACTGTGCTAGTACGGAATAGGAGAAGGACCTCTCCTAGGAGGCTTCTCAGCAGCGCTCGGCTACTTCGTACAGTGTGGGGGCCCCCCGGGGTGGTCTCTCCCACACCCCCGAGGTCCGCCTTCCAACATTTGGTGGCCAGCGACGGGATCCGAGCCGAACGCAGATCGTACAAGCAAGTAACCCACTCGCTATCCATCCAGACGAACAGAGACCATGGAGTTCCAACCAGAACAATTGGAAGAGTACACGCACAAAGAGTTAAAACAGTTCTGCAAGGACAAGGGCATTACGACCACCGGCCTATGTACCAAGGAAGAGATGCAGAAAGCCCTGAGAACCTGGATAGAGTCCGAGGCGGGTCCCTCCCAGAGTGAAGGTCCCCTGCCCCTGAATGCAGCCATGCCACCAGCACCGACCCCAGCGAACGGAGGGAGAAACAGCCTGGAAACCGGCCTCTCCGCGGAAGAAGTACGAGAGCGGGAGAAGGTCCGGACCCATGAGCTAGAGCTCGCACGACTTCGGCTGGACGGCGAAATCCTGCTGCCCGAAAAGAAATTGGCCATGGAACAGCTGCAGCTACAAGAGGAGATAGAGGAGAAGAAGCGGCATCGAGAGCTGGAGGAGAAAAGGCTGACCCTCGAACACGAGCGGGGCCTCAAAGAACTCGAGCTCAAGGCCCAGAAGGGGGAGACCGGCACCCCCAGCAATAGAGACGCTCTGCCGCCCACCGAAGCCAAGGTCCATATTCCCAAAGATGTCGTCAAGGAGTACTATAAAAACGACGACATCCAGCAGTGGTTTAAGGCGTACGAGGTGGCCATGACCTCCCATCGGGTACCCCGGAAGGGTTGGGGTGCCGGCCTATGGGGTCGGTTCCTTAGCGAGGGCCGAGACACCCTACTCCAGCTCCCGGAAGAGGTGATGACCTCGTACGACCATATGAAGGAGGCCCTGCTCACCCGCTATGGACTAACCGCGGAAATGTACCGCCAGCGTTTCAGAGACTGCAAGAAAATCCCCGGTACCACGTGGGTAGAGTATGTTGACTTTTTCAGCAGGGCCCTAGAAGGTTGGATCAAGGGGAGCACGGTCACCACCTACGGGCAGCTGGTCGACCTCATTATTTGGGAACACCTCTCCAACAACTGCTTCGTGGAGCTAAGACAACACCTCCTCGACAGCAAGCTGACCGAGCCGCGGAAGCTCGCCGCCGAGGCCGATCGATGGGTCAACACCCGAGTCCCCCGGAGCTCGATGGGGGAGTACCAGCAAAACCCCACCGGATTCCCCCGCCAGCGCAGCGGGGGAGGAGGGTCGAACAGGAATCGGGACATCCCAGCCGGGCCACCCCGGAGTCCGCCTCGGGGGCCGCCTCAGCAACACATCTCCCCGAACCTAGCCCGAAGAGGGACAACGCCAGCCAAAACTGGACCCCGGCCCACGGTAACCTGCTATGGCTGCCAACAAACAGGACACTATGCCAGCAACCCTGCCTGCCCCATGAACCGACGAAGTGGGACCAGCGGGCCCCCACCCCGACAACTAGCGGCTTCCGCCCTGGGAGAAGGGGAGGAAGAGGAAGAACCCCTCGACGGGGGGTCCACTGAGTGGGAGCCGGCGGCCATGTCCCTGGTCTGCCTGGGCAGCCGAGAAATGGTGCCCTGAACACCCATCCCGAGCAACACCCAGAAGTACCAACAGTGGGTCACTATCAATGGACGACGGGCCGAGGCCCTCCGTGACACTGGAGCCAGTGTCACCGCTGTCCGCTGCCACCTGGTGGCCCCCGAACAGATCCTGCCGAATGTGCTATGCCCCGTCCGGACGGCCGACAACAGATGGCCCAGATTCCCTTCGAATGGGGAGGGGTGACGGGCATGCTGAAGGTGACTGTCCGCGACGACGCTCCGGTGGACTGCCTCCTGGGGAACGCCCTCGAGAGTTCCCCCTGGGCTCAAGTGGAGCGGCGAGAGCATCTCCGAATGCTAGGACTACCCGAATGGGCCTGCGCCACCACCCGGTCCATGGCCGCCCAGGCCCCCCGTTCGTCCATGGCCGCCGACACCGCCGAGCCCGAGGGTCCCGTGCCACCACCTGCCGCCAGCGAGGAAGAAGCGGACACCGATGCCAGATCCACGGTGCCCCCCCCGGACGAGATCGCCTCTCTCGGCACACTCCCGGAGCTTGCCCAATGGCGCCACGACGGGGGCCCCACCAGAGAACAGTTCTTGCAGGAACAGAAGACCTGCCCCTCCCTTGAAGGAGTCCGGCAGCAAGCGGCCTCGCAGGCCAACGGTGACCAGACCGGAACCCACTGGGTCTATTGGGCCGAAGGACTACTGTACAGCGAGCAGAAGATTGCAGAACTGGGGGCCAGTCGCGTGCTGGTGGTCCCCCTCCGATTCCAGGAGTTCCTCCTTAAACTGGCACATGATGTGCCCCTCGCCGGGCACCTGGGGCAGGACAAAACCTACAGCCGCCTGGTGACTCACTTCTACTGGCCCCGGATGCGGAGGGACGTGGACAACCACTGCCGGTCCTGCCAGACCTGCCAAGCCAGCGGCAAGACGGGGGGACGGGTCAAAGCCCCTCTCCAGCCCTTCCCAGCAGTCAACACCCCGTTCGAACGGGTTGGAATAGACATCGTAGGGCCCCTGGACCCCCGGACCGCCCTGGGTCACCGCTTCATCCTGGTCCTCGTAGACCACGCAACCAGGTACCCTGAGGCCATCCCGCTTCGAACTGTGACAGCCCCCGTAGTGGGCCGGGCCTTAATGGGGATCTTCTCGAGAGTGGGGTTCCCCCGAGAAGTGGTGAGCGACCGAGGTACGAACTTCATCTCTAAATACATGCGGTCCCTGTGGCAGCAGTGCGGGGTCACGTACAAGTTCACCACCCCATACCACCCTCAGGGGAACGGACTGGTCGAGCGGTTCAACAGAACCTTAAAAGGCATGATCAAGGGCCTGGAAGAACCCATACGGCGGAGATGGGATGTCCTGCTGCCGTGCCTCCTGTTTGCCTATCGGGAGGTCCTGCAGAAGTCCCTGGGGTTCAGCCCTTTCGAATTGTTGTACGGGCATCCAGTCCGAGGACCCCTCAGCCTGGTCAAGGAGGGCTGGGAGACGAAGCCCCGAGATGCCCCTCCCGACGTCTACAGATACCTCCTGACCCTACGAAACCAGACACGAAGGTTCCGAGCCCTGGCCGAAGCCAACCTCGAGGCCAGCCAAGAGGACATGAAAAGATGGTACGATCAAAACGCCTCTACCATCGAGTTTGAGCCGGGCCAGCAAGTCTGGGTCATGCCACCGGTTGACCCCTGCGCCCTCCAGGACAAATGGACCGGGCCCTTCAAGGTGGTGGAAAAGAAAAGCCCTGTCACCTACCTGATCGACATGGAGTCTCCCCGGAACCCCCTCCGGGTTCTACACGCTAACCGGCTCAAGCCCCACTTTGCCCGGACCGAACTAAGCCTACTGCTAGCGACCGACGATGGGGGCGAAGGCGACTCCGAGCCCCTACCCGACCTCCTGCGGACCAGCGACCGCGACGGGACCATCGAAGGAGTCCAACTCGCCTCCTCCCTGACCCCGGAACAGCACCACGACTGTCAGCAACTGTTGCAGCCCTTTGCGGCCCTCTTCTCCCTCACTCCGGGGGTGACTCCATGGTGTGTCCACGACGTCGACACTGGGAACAGTCCCCCCGTGCGACACAGAGCCTACCGAGTACCCGACCAGGTGCGGGCCTGCATCCAGGCTGAGGTGGCGAAGATGCTTGCCCTCGGGGTCATCGAGCCCTCCGACAGCCCGTGGGCCAGTCCCGTCGACCTGGTGCCAAAGGCCGTCGCGCCAGGCACCCCCCCGGAGCTACGATTTTGTGTGGACTACCGGTCCCTGAACGCTGTTACCAAGACCGATGCCCATCCTCTTCCCCGGGCCGACGAGCTCATCGACCGCTTAGGGGCAGCCCGCTACCTGAGCACTTTTGACCTCACCGCCGGGTACTGGCAGATCCGGCTCACCCCCGGTGCCCAAGAGAGATCCGCTTTCTCCACCCCTGATGGGCACTACTGATAGAGATCAGGGTGTGTACAATATTCCCACTACCACGAATAAAGTAATCTCACAGTTACACGCACATGCATACATCATACGCTAGGGCCCATTTCACTAACATAGGCTCAAATACTCTACCAGCAATAAACCTGTGGAAGGAAACACTCCTAAACACCCTGCATCTATACCGAGGTCGATAAGACCTGGTTTTTGTGACTGTCCCTAAGCATAATCTATACAATATATACAACAATAATCAATAACGCAAACCCAATAATTGACAAGAAAGAATATCCAACACCATGTTTAAAATTATATTGCTTTATCTAAATTAGTCAAGGAAATCAATCAGAGTAAATCATTTCTTATAGTTACCTATTCTAGCTAAATGTCAGAACGGGTCAGGACAAGTCTCTCGGTAAATGTCTCTCAAGACGAAGTCCCTTCAGCATCAATCCTCAGCAACGCAGATTCGGTACATGGCAAAGGCAAAATGGCAAGTGGCAAAGACCCTCTCTAGGCTAACATCTCTTATAGTTTCTAAACAATAGAAAGATACATCGGGAACATAGAAAAAAAACTATAATGTCCGCCGGACTTGCTGAGCAAAGCGAGAAGGAAAGGATGTAACATCGCTACATTTGAGAATCTCCGCTCAGGAAAAGTACACATAATGAAGACTACGGAACAGGAACCAAGAAAATAAAACATGTATCATATTAATCCTGCTTCTCCTCGGCTATCGAGCCACAGTTCAGAGCTTCTCTCTAAGGCTCCTTTGTTTCCCAAGGCTGCCAAGGACACTTTCATTTCTCTTGGAGACTTCCCAAAAACTGCTGCTGTCCTCATGGAAAGTTTTTCAAGCAAGGACCATGGTCAGTTAACTTCAGGACCATTTCCAGCAGGGGTCTCCCTCGTCACAGTTTTCATATTATAAATCACAGCCAGGCTCACAAGTCGGCCATCTTTTCTTAGGCCAACATAGGCCTCAATAGACCATCTTAATTAAAAGAGACAAAACAACGTTACCACAGCATAGTGATTAAACAGTGTTAACCCCACTAATACCCTTATGTGTATGCATTTATCTAGCACTTGCAACATAGAAAAGCATTAATTCGGAAAGCGTTTTGTGCTCAAAAATAAACAGCACATAGCAACGTTTAAACATGAAAACATGCACGTTATTTTTTTAAACAGCACATTTATGCACACCCACGTGTAACTCTCTCTTGTTAGGACAAACGGATTGATTAATATAAACGCACTTGCACAAGACAAATAATTAATTATTAATTATTAATAAATTAGTACAACGAATAGACATGCCAGAGCTTCAAAAGCCCCAGAATTTTCAAACTGAAAACTCTGCTCCAGCACTACCACTTTCGGGTGTTGCCCTTCGGCATGAAGAACGCCCCGGCCACCTTCCAGAGACTAGTGAACAAGGTCCTGGCCGGGCTAGAGGCCTTCAGCGCGGCTTATTTAGATGACATTGCCGTATACAGCAGCCACTGGGCTGAGCACCTGGGGCACCTCAAAGCAGTCCTGGCCGCCCTCCAAGGGGCCGGGCTCATGATCAAGGCCAGCAAATGCCAGATAGGCCAAGGATCGGTGACCTATCTGGGCCATCGAGTAGGGAGCGGTTAGGTGGCTCCCCTCCAACCGAAAGTTGATGCCATCCAGGCGTGGGAACCCCCCACCACCCAGACAGCTGTCCGGGCCTTCCTGGGCCTCATCGGGTACTACCGGCGATTCATCAGAGACTATGGGAGCATTGTCGGCCCCCTCACAGAGCTCACGTCAAAAAAGCAGCCCAAGAAGGTGCACTGGACCCCCCGCTGCCAGACGGCCTTCGAGACTCTCAAAACGACGATGTGCACTGCCCCCGTGCTACAGGCCCCTAACTACAGCAAGGAGTTCGTGGTGCAGACGGACACCTCCGAATATGGAATTGGGGCCGTCCTGTCCCAGGTAGATTCGGAGGGAATCGACAGACCCGTGGCCTTCATCAGCCGACGGCTGCTGCCCCGGGAGCAGCGGTGGAGCACCATCGAGCGGGAGGCCTTCGCTGTAGTGTGGGCCCTCAAAAAGCTCCAGCCCTATCTCTTCGGCACCCACTTCCGGGTCCAGACCGACCACCGGCCCTTGAGGTGGTTAATGCAAATGAGGGGTGAGAACCCCAAGCTGCTGCGATGGTCCATCTCGCTGCAAGGGATGGACTTCTCTGTTGAACACCGGCCCGGCAATGACCACGCCAACGCCGACGGCCTGTCCCGCTTCTTCCGCCTCGACGAGGAGAACCCCCAAGGAAATGGGTGACTCTCCCTGCCTTCGGCTGGGGGGGGACGCCTGTTGGACCCGGCCTCGTGGCGTGGTCATAACCCTCTTGGATTGTGCTCGTCCCCCGCACCGGCCTACACGGGCCACCATTTCAGGCCGCCAGGGACCCCTCCTCCCTTCGAGGTCCCCCTTGGATTGTACCCGTTTTCCTACACCCGCCTCAGCGGCCCCCTTTTCCAGGCCGCACAGGGACCCCTCATCCCTTCGGGTTCCCCCCCATGCTTGCTCCACGCACCAGCCCACGCAGCCCGGCTCCCTCCGGCCTCAGCCCCAGCGAAGCCCCGACATCGAGGCACCAAGATCTGGCCAGGGGGCACCGCATGGCCACTTCACCACTCCCGGAGGAGGAGAGTTTCGATGGGACCCCCCACCGTCCCTCAACACCTAGGTGCGGTCGTCCTCCGGCCTCCCCGGGCCTGGCGCCTCTCCCGCTGGGCATCTGGTCTCTCCCACCCCCGGCCTCTCCGCCCCCCAGGCGCAAGGGTCCGGACATCAAAGGGCTCCAGACCTATATCTGGGGCAACCCCGCAATGGGACAGTAGTTGTATCCCGGAGTCAAGAGCCCTGCTGATGGAATCGCGGCTGACCCGACGGAGAAGAACTCTTGCTTGACACTATACCACGAGCCCTGCTGACTGCGTCGCGGCTCCACCTTATTGAGACAAGGAACCTCACGGAACATCGGAGCCCTGCTGACGCTGTCGCGGCCCAACCTCGCTGAAACCTCCACCAGAGCCCTGCTGACGTCGTCGCGGCTCGAGCTGAACTGAACCACCTTAAGAGCCCTGCTGACCTAGTCGCGGCTCAAGCTCCACGAACTGATCGCCAGAGCCCTGCTGATGCCGTCGCGGCTCGACCACTCCGAGACCCGGAGTCCCTCCAGCTTGAGGATCAAGAACTGGGCCTAAGGTACCCTCGTACCCAGCTGCTACTAAAGACTGTCCTGCTACCCCGTCCCTACCAAAGACTTTGAGTCTCTTGTGGATCCCTCGATCCCCCCTTGTATATATCGATAACCGTAACTGCCTAAATGCTGATAAAGAATTGCTCGTCTTGATAAACATCCTCGAGTCCTGTGTGGTGGTGTTACTGTGCTAGTACGGAATAGGAGAAGGACCTCTCCTAGGAGGCTTCTCAGCAGCGCTCGGCTACTTCGTACAGTGTGGGGGCCCCCCGGGGTGGTCTCTCCGACTCCCCTGAGGTCCGCCTTCCAACAAAAAGGTAGAGGACGTGGCTTCATCCTGGAATTCTCCTCGGGCTGTTTTGAAGAACAAGATGTTCCAGGAAATTACTTCATCTGGTTTACGAGCCATGGCGCCTCATTGCCTGATGACTACCCACAGCTGATACTCGAATGGCAGACGGAACTTGCTTCCTGGATATTAGGCTATTACAAATCCAAATCACCAGGCTGGATGTTTGAGGACTGAGCTCTCGACTGGTGCTGCCTTCGTTGTTTGTCTCTCTACTTCTGTGAAGAACCCTTACATCTTCGATAGGGCCTGGCTCCCACTCCTGGTGGCCAGGCATGGTGCCGGTCACTACCCGTCCCATGCTGGGGGATTGACCTGTGGTGGAGTGTGGGGTCTGCCGATATCCTTGAAAGAATCCATAGATGGCTCTTTCCTCTTTCCATGGGTTGTTGATCAGTATGAACAATGCGGATCACCTTGTTTAATGTGCGCATAAAGCGCTCTACATTACCAATGGTTTGTGGCCGGCTGGGGGTTTTCTTGAGGTGGTGGTACCCCATGACCAGAGGTAGTCGGCAAATTCTTGGCTTTGAAATGGAGGTCCAGTGTCTGTCCCTAATTCTTTCACGAGACCATGGGGGGTGGGTATTGATTCAGCGCAAAGGGTCAAATTGACATATTCTCCCTATGTCACAGATTCGCAATCACAACAGTTCATCCATACACTCATTCATTGGTGGGGCCCGTAACACCAACACACACTCGTCTCATTCGAATCCGTACATAGGAGAAAAAGCGCTGGACATGTGGGTACCTTATCACCTATCAGGATTACATTTCTTTACATTATATACATATTATACATATGCACCTACAGAATCCTGACCTTAACATCAAGGCACTCCACCACTCGGTCGATGGACCAAATTAATTGGACTGGTTGATGGTGAATTAGAACCAGCTAAAACACAATTGAAGCCTAGGAAACATTTGATTATTTCTGTAATCAATTAAAGAACCACAAACTCATGTTTTATTAATTCAATTTTGTTTATCTAATAATAGTTTTCTCTGCATTAGCATTTAAGCACTACAGGTCATAGTATAAATTCAGGTTATTTCAAGGAGGAATCGAACATTTGGTAAATAAGCATAGATTTAGAAAACGCATTTAATAATTACCAATTTGCAAACGTTGGCGACCCTCTGAGCAAACAGAGAATTATCCGCATTCTCTAGTACAATCTCCGGGACAAACTGTCCGACCCACAGCAAAGAACAACCCGTCAGATGAAATAACTTCCCAGAAATCAAAGAAACCCAAGGCAAACCATGGAAATCTTCATCATCTCAATGCAGACCCAACGCCATGAAAGATCAGCCCAATGACCACCCCCCTTTGGCTGATAAGGGTTTATATACCTTTTTCCCTCTTACTTCATGCTAACATGCAACAATTTTTGGGGTAGAGAAATGTTTTGATTGGACAGTTCGGAGTTATCTAAGAGTTTTTCTAAAGTTTTCCAGTGTAAACTGGTTCTTCATGGGACTTGGCATCGAAAAGCGTAATTTTTATACTGTTCATCCGGCTCCCAGGTGAAAGTTGCGAATGTAACATTGGGAGGCAGAGAAGCCATTCCTCTACAGGTTCTGCATTGTCCCTTCAGCTGCTTTCACACTGTCCGTCAGTTGGCAGGCAACCACGTCCATATCCTTGACAAGGAATACAGTGTCACAGCTCTGGGTCATTTGGAGATCTCCATAGCCATCCGATTCTGCGCCGAAACCATCACGCTCAAATGGTGGCGTGCGTAGTAGAGACTCCATTTTGGGTACTGCGGCCTAGTAGGCCCGAATGCCAACTTAAGCAAAAACAGACATAACAGTAATTAATATATAGAAATGGAGATTCTAATGTTTAAACCCACACTAATCCCAATATATATTGGTATTTACCTAGCTTGTAGCAACATTTAATGCGATAATACCCACCATTTTGTATTCTTGGAAGCACAAACAATCACAAAGCAACATAAATCATGTAATTTTTCTATTTCACCACAATCTAAGGTTAGTTTGCGTACCATAATTAATTAATTAATTATTCTGCCATGCAATTAGCATTTTAGTCCCACGTGTATCTTGTGTTTATCAAGGGGTAAAAGTTGATTTGTATATTCCACTGCAAACGAATTAGTGCAAGTTAGATTTAGAATGATTACGTAATTAATTTCATGCAAAATAGAGGAGGTATACAAAATGTTGTTTTACCTGCTCCATCAGTATCTTCTCCATTTTTTAAATAACATCAAAGGCAGTTTGGGATCCCACAAGTTCAATCTATGGATGCTTGGTGTAGACATGCTATGCTATGCTAGGGGATTTATAGAGCTCGTGGTGACCTGGAGGTTTCCCAGCGCTGATGGAAAAAGAGAACCACTGTAATGCGAAACGAGGCATCTTTAAAGATCAGTTCTTTAAAAAGCCAGCGTAGGAAAGTGCCCCTTTTTGCATGGTTACCTCCCACTTTTTGCCTGACACATGATGAACCTTGACTTGGTGTGCCCTGTGTCCCTGCCATTCAGGTTCCCAGGGCCTGTGTTCTTTCCCAAAGCTAAACCTTTGTACACACATTTAGGGCCAGAGGTAAGCCCCTTGTAAAAGTGCCAAGGGCACTGTGACCAGGTAAGGCACCTATTGTGCCACCTTTAGGGGACCTGTACCTTAACATCCTCACACTGACATTGCAGGCTGTGTGTTTTGGTGCAGAGAAGAGTGAAGAGTCGACATTGCACACATCCCTGTGTGCCATGCCTGCAATCCACTGCCTGTGGCCTAGGTAAGCCACCCCTCTAGCAGGGTGCACTAGACCACAGGTGAGGGTACAGTTGCATGAGCACGCTACCCTACAGTGTCTATGTCCATTCTTAGATATTGTAAGTGCAGTAAAGCCATAAGAGTATCTGGAATGGGAGTTGGTCATTACAAACTCCACAGCTCCATAATGGCTTTACTGAACACTGGTAAGTTTGGTACCAAACTTCTCAGCACATTAAACCCACACTGATGCCAGTATGGGTGTTAGAAGGTGGTTCTGACACTATGGGCCGCCCGGATTTTTCGCTTTTTGAGAACCTAATTGTTGAGCTTTTACTGTGGGGGAGCCTCATAAGTTGGGACTCACCCACAGTAAACTCATAATGAAAGAGACTGCATGGGGATTTTACTGGTGTCCCCCTGGCTTGACCAAGCCACTGTGGAGCAGCTGGAGTAAGGGACACTGGGCTGGTTACATGCAGACACATGTGTACATGCGTGTGCACACGTGTAGGGAATGCGCAGAGGAGATTCTTAGCATGCGCAGCCAAAGAGCAGGTGCAAATAGACTGGTGTGGCAGGACTTATGCAGAAAGGGGTGGTGACATGGAATAGGCTTTATACACTGTTAAGGAACATGCCAGGGAAAGTCAGTGTGTTTTACTGTTTTTCACTTCATTATTCCCCTAAGGGGATGTGGAGCCCATGGGCTAGAGTAACTTTCATAAGGCCTACAGATTCCAGCCACGCACTAAAGTCCACTGTAACGGATGTGAAAAGGAGTTTTCTGCAGAATTCAGTCATATTTGTACTGCTTTTGGGTCATCCAGAAATGTCACATTTCTCTGAGTCAGCCATAACCAGGGCCTGGCTGAGGGCTGACCTCAGCTGGATGGATTGATAACCTTTCTTCCACAAGCTAAGGCCTCCTCTCCCCGAAGAGAAGGTGGGTGGGGCTACAGGCTCATCCATCAGCTATCACTGAGTGCCAGGCTGCAGCGAGGGGGGAAGGGGCTTTTTCAGAGACCATGTGGCAAGAGACCCTTGACGACGCCATTTTGAAGAAACCCAGAGGCTGGGCAGGAAGGAGGGAGCAGGGGCAGTGAAGTGATGTGTCGCTGTTTGATAGGACAAACAGAGACTTCCTGCCAGCCCCCTACTCAACTTTTAAAAAGTGCATGCACAGGAAGAGAAGCTCTCTGGGGTGTGGTCTGCTGAAGCAGAAGGTGCTGGAACCTGGCACAATGGGCAGTTGGAAGGAGGAACCCCAGGACTGCGCCCAGGATCCTGAACAGCGGCAGAAGAAGGGCCTCTGCGCAGGGAGAAGAGAGGCCCAGGAGGATAGCAGGCGAATGGCTGGCGCATGGAGCCAGAGAAGACAGCTCCCTGCTGAATCGCCCCTCTCGGAGACCCAGAGGGCAAAGGAGACTGTTCCCAGTGGCTGGGACTGGCTAAGAGGAGCAAGAAGAGATGTAAATTGTGAAAATTGGCCACCTGGGGGCCTAGATATGCCCCCCAGGAGGTAGGCGAACTTTGACCCCTCAGTGGACCAACGATGAAGCGCGTGGGGCTCCGCCGCTGGTCTCAACTATGCCGCTGGGGTGGGTCAGGTCCGGGAGCTGCCCCCAAGAGAAGTGAAGTCGGGGTCCCGTGAAGATACCCCCCCCCGTGGGGTGCCAGGAGCCCACCCTGAAGCCGGGGAGCGCCATCGCGCCCTCCGCGAAGAGGACCCTGTGGCCCAGGACCCCATCCCTGGGCCTAGAAGTAAAGCTGGGGAGCACCGTCATGCTCCCCGTGAGGTTTGACCCCTACGGGGTGCCAGGAGCCCACCCTGGCCCCCGGTGAAGAAGGGACACGACAGGAAGCACTGGCGTGTTCCCCGTGAAGAGGAGGAGGGGCCCAGGACCCCATCCCCGGGCCCCAGAGAGAAGGAGGAGGCCGGGGGTGTGCAGCCGTACCCCCGGGTATGCCCGCCATGGTGCCGGCTCCCGCGGCTGCCCTCCAAACAAGGAAGAAAAGAGCTGCATGAGACCCGGGCCCCCGAAAACCGGCAGAGCGGCCGGGGGTGGGCTCCCCGAGCCGCATCCCCTTACTCGGGGGTCAGGGTGGGACTGGGCCCCCCACCGAGGCCGGCAGAAGCGGCGGGAGGCCGCCGGCAGCATCGTGGATCTCCCCAGCATAGCGGGAGAGCCGCTAATATAATATTCATAAGAAGGAGCCTGAAGCGCCCCACAATGCCTTGTAAGGCATGGGAAAATCATCGTTTTTGGTGCCTGGTGGCCCCCAGAGGGGGGTCACCCTCAATTGTGAAAAAGGTGCTGGGGGAGCTGCTTGAGAAGCGCAGTCTCCCCCCCCAGCACGAAGAGAAGTCCCTCCCTAAGTCACATGGGGACTTGGAAAGAATAACCCCTCAAGGGCACAGCCTACATTTAACACCTTCTAGGCTGGAACTTTTGTTCTACAGCTGAGTGTGTATTGAGAAGTGCATAATGGAGTGAAGGACTGAGTTGGGGATGTCTGGAGAAAGGCATTCCCTGGAGGAGAAGAGGTGTAATTGCACCAGAAATGCATTTATGAGGTTATTTTCTTTAGAGGGACTGAAGGCCACATGTGTAATGTGAAGTACTAGTGTAAGGTGATGTCATAAGCAAAGTGTTGCCAGACATTCCTTCTAGGGTGTCTGGCTGTATATGCGTAATCCTGTGATTTCATCTGTGATGCCTTTAGGGGCTGTAATTGCAATGCATTCTAATGATCCGCAAATGTGATGAGTACTGTCAATCTAAAGTGATTGCTTAAACATGTATTCTGGGTGCTGCGCTTACGTGAAGAACCCAGACTGCTAGCCATCAAGATGTAGAGGTGTATGCTTCATAGTCAGTAGGAAATGCTCAGTCAGGGTTATGTGTCACCAAGGCAGGGTTACCTATTTTAAATGCATGTTGAGATAATGGGGTGGTTCGCCACTGGGATGGTGCCAGTGCGCAGGGCCCTCGCTCCAGGTTATGTTCAACTAACTGCATTGGGGGCAAGATGGTGTGCATACATGGGAGTGGTGGTACTAGACCCCACCTCCCCTGTGGGAGGGGTGCAGATGTTATGCAATGTCACAAAGTAATTCCAACAGCTTATTTACATTTGTAAATTGGTGCATAGTATTGAGTAGTGTGTGTGTTTAATAAATGTACTCTTACTTTTATAAAGCAAAGTACAGACTGGACAATTAATTATTGAGTGTTATTTCTGCACACCTGCAAATGGCGATTACTAGCCCACACCACCTCCCTTGAGTAAGCCTCAGACTGCTCTGCAACGCTACCCTCTGAGAGTCAGGCGCTACAATTGGGTGTTTGGTTCCCAGTGAAGGACAAATGTAGTCATGTTATTTGTGCAGGCCTCATAGATGCTGCCTCGTTTTTCAACAATGGGATTTCATGTAAAATGCACACAGAGGACATCTTAGAGATGCCCCCTGAAAAACGACCAGCCCTGGTGTGGTTCCTGAATGGCTGCCCGCCATTTCCCACCACCAAAGAGGTTTCTGGACCCCTGCCTGGGTGGAGAGCCTCCGCTCTCTGGGTCCAGAAACAAGAGCCATCCTGGGTAGAGGTGTCATGCCTCCTCCCCAAGGATGGGCTGGGTCCACGAAGGGGTAACTTCAAAGGCCTGCCACCTTTGTAAGCAGTCCCTGCCTTTTGCTGCCCCCAGCCACTGGCTCCCCTCGGCCACTGGATCCCACCTTGTGGCCGGTGAATCAGCAGGAAAACCGAGTTAAGAGAAGTGTGCCAACCCCACCCCTCAGGTGGGAGAGGCCAGGTGAAACACACATCTCAGTCCTCTCCATCTTGAAGATGAAGGGACCCAGACAATTAGGAAGAGGCTCATGCTCCCCTCCCACTGGACGGTGCCATAATAGGGGGTGTAACCACCCCAAAGACGGGACCCATTGGTCCCAACCTGCACACCCCTATAAACGCCCCTACATTTAGTATTTTGGGACAATCCTGAACCTTGCCTCCTCAGATTTGAGAAAGAAAGAAGAAGGACCGAGGAGCCTTGCTAACCCAGGAAGAAGAGGACACCAACTGCTTTGACCCCAGCCCTTCTTGCCTGTCCCGGCTCTGACCTGCCTACAGCGGAAACCCTGGCATGTCCAGCAGCCCCGCAGAACCCGGAGGACCTGCCCTGCACTCACCTTACAGACGCTGTCTCTCGTGAGCACAGGATTTGCTCAAACAAAGACTCACCCACAGGATTCGGTTCCAGGCGGCTCTGCGATTTTGCACCACCCTGCACCTGACACCCACGGCCCGAGTTCGAGTGGCCCAACACCACGAGGTCTCCCCAGCGATTCTGACCTGGGATCTGGTGATCCCCAGCCTCCCTCAAGCTTCAAGTCGACACCTGCGCCTCAACCTGAAGGGTCCCCCCCGACCGGAGCTGGTAAGAAGACCGACGCCAAAATACACCTCTGCACCCGACACCCCACAGCCTTGGGTGGCCCAATCAATGGTGTCCAGTCATCCCCCAAGAACCCAACTTACCTCTCCTGAACTGAAAATCTTTACTGGAATCCACAGGGCCCCTGACGTCACATTGGCACTCTGCACCTGGCCGCCCCTGTGCCTCTTGTGGTGCAAAAACTGTTCTTGCAGGTCGTTTACTTACCTGCGAAACAGAAACCTTCTTTTTCCCATAAAATCTAATGTTGTGATGTTTTGTTCCAAAAACTGTTCTGTGGAGCTGAACTTTTGTATGAAAGAACAGTAACTATATTTCAAACCTAAACAAGTCTTACGTACCTGGTATTGTTGGATCCACGCTGTGGGATCGCAGCATACCACCTCCTCGGTGTAATACAAAAGTAACGTAAAGTAATAAAAAAAAAATTCGATGTAATTTGAACTATTTTTAAAGCATATATAAACCTGCAACAATTACAAATCAATTCCCCATTGCATTTTCTTGTAAAATTTTACAATTGAAAGTACATTTTACCAATTCATGCTTGGTTCTAGAAATAAAACATAAGTATACCTTTTCTATACTTACCCAATTGGTCTGGATACAGTCTCTGAGTGTGTGCGATCAGCCTTGAGTGAGTGAATACAATAAATGCTTAACACATCCTCTGGATAAGCTTAACTGCTCGCTCACACTACCACAAAGAGAGCTGTTAGTACTTGTCTAATTTAGCCTCTGCTACACCTCTGGGGACTTCCTGGACTCTATGCACATTATACCTTACTTTAGTATAGTATATACATAGCCAGCTTTCTCCAGCCCTGTCTTGAGGGTTTTCAAAAACTCAACTAATTATTCATAGATCTGATGGCCAGGGGAAGGGTGTTCCATGGCTTGGCCAAATTAAAGCCAAAATACCTTTCTCCAATTCTAGCTCTACTGATAGTGGGGCTGGTGCTAGATGTGAATTGGTAGGTCTAAGAGGCCTGTTGGGGGAGTAGTGGGTAACCAGTTGGCATGAAATGGGGGGACCGCATGCACGAAAGGCTCTGTACATCGTACAGAAGGATTTAAATTCAATCCTTTGGGCAATGGGTAGGCAGTGGAGAGCAATCAAACCCTGTCTGGCTGATTGATATCTAGGCATCCCTGACAGCAATCGTGTGGCAGCATTTTGCACGACTTGAAGTTTACAAAATGCCTTGGGAGCACCCTGGTAGATCGAGTTACCATAGTCCATGCATGAAAGAATCAGAGCCTGGACTACCAGCCTCCTCAAGGGGTTAGGAAGTAGAGGGGGAATCTTTTGTAACATATGCATGATTCCGAAACACGTGGCAGACAATTTGGTAGCCTGGGTTTCTATGGTCAAAGTTTTTTCCAACCACACCCCTAGACTTTTTATAGCTGGTTTAGGGGCAGGAGGAGGATCGTGATAAACCGGCTAGTCAAGGACCCTTTAGAGTTCGGAATTGCTCCAGAGGATCATGAGTCCTGTCTTGGATCCATTCTGCCTAAGACAGGAGTTGTTCATCTAGCTGGGTACCTGCTACAGACAGGGTTCTTAAGGTGGACACTGAAGGATCCACGTCAGGGGCAAGTGAAAAAACTAGCTGGGTATCATCTGAGCAAGCGATTATGGAAATCCTGAAGGGGGTTATTATATCTGCCAAGAGTTGCATGTACACCTTAAACAATGTAGGACTGAGAAAAGACACTTGCGGAACTCCACAGGTAACTGTAAGAGTGGCAGAAGAGCAGCTTTATCGAAAACCTGAAAGATTCTATCCATCAGGAAGGAGCCAATCCAGTTCAGGTTTTCCCTGCAACACCAACCTTACTCATGTACGGAGTGTATGGTGATCAACGGTGTCAAAGGCTGCGCTAAGATCAAGGAGTATGATCCAGTCTCTTTTTGGCCTCTTGCATCACCACTAGAAGAGCGGTTTTGGTACTGTACTTAAGCCGAAAACTGGTTTGCGTGTGGTGCAGAAGTGAGTTGGTCTTGAGGAATCCCGAAAGATGGCCATTAGCATATTTTCCCACCAGCTTACTTGTGCTTGGGAGCAAAGAGATAGGACGACCATTTCCTGGGCATGTTGGGCAAAGGTTAGGTTTTTTCAGAATGGCTTTCACCATGGCATGTTTCCATGGCTAAAGTACCACACCCTTCTCCAGGGAGAGGTTGACAGTTTCGAGTTAGTGTGGAGAATAATCTCTGCTTCAAAATCAAGAATTCTCGGATGTGGGGGGGTCCAGAGTGGACCCGGATTTAATTATGCTAAAGAGAGCAGCAAAATGTCATCAATTAAGACTAGGGCATATCGCCCGTCGGGGAGATTACCAAAATACAAACTGGCGCACTCCCAGGGCTACTGGGTGCAAGGCTCTGTGAGTATCGCACTGGTGCTTTGGGAGATCTAGACACCTGGCACCATTGGCAAGACCTCGATGCTGCCTCTACCATCTCACACATATTTGGGAACCAGAATTTAGTTTGGAGCCTGTTCTTGGTCTTGACTATGCCTTGATGGCTATGGTGAGCAAGTTGCACGGCCTAACCATCTGTTAGGCCGGATGGTATCACTAGGTAGTGTCCTCTTAGCAGGCACCCACTGGCATCAGTCGTTAGTTTGTGGCATACATTGAACATTCCAGAATGCTTTTCGCCTCAGGGGTCTTCTGGGATAGGTGCTCCTTGCGCATATGCTATCTCCCTGATTTGACCGCTGCTATGGCAAGCTATAGGCATTCCTCTGCCTTGGTGGCCAGCAGCATTGTATTAATGGACAGCTGGAGTGGTCTGGATCTCTCTGCAACATACCAGACCTATTCTTCTATTTCCTCTGCATCTTCGGCTTCCTTCTGAGTGGCAGCGTAGGGGTGATGGGAGAGGTAGTCCGCTGGATTTTTTGCACCCAGCTGGTATTCAACCCAGCAATCGTACTCCTTTAGGTGAAGCATCCATTTCTTAATGTTAGTTGGCGGTTTGGATGCTGAGCCGTGGAACAGAGGCAAAATGGTTTTTTGGTCAGTGGTCACCACAAAAGGGTGTCCGTAGACATACAAATGAAAATGCCTGCAGGCCCAGTTTATGGTGACGGCTTCCCTCTCAATCTGCGAATATCGCTGTTACGTCGCAGTGAGGGACCTGCTGGTATAGGCTGCGGGGGTCCAGGCACCCTGTTGTTGCTGTTGGGTGAGAATGGCTCCAAGACTTTTTGGGTTTGGTCAACCACAATGTTAGTCGGTTTCAGTGTATCGAAATAGGACAGTGTGGTGTCTCCGAGAGGGCTTCCTTTGTCTGTTGAAAGGCTTCTTCTCGTGCTGTACCCCGTCCACGGGATTGTGGTGTTTGTGAGATACAGGGAGCCTGGGTGAAGCCTGTGAGGTCGGTTATGAACCTCCCACAATAGTTCACCACTCCTAGGAAGCTTCGTACCTCAGACACACTGGTGGGGGTAGGGCCTCGTCACACACTTTCTCTGGGTCTGGCACCACTCCTTCGACCTAGAAGGTATATCCAAAGAAATGTATCTGTTAATTTAAAAACTCACTCTTCTCCCGATGGAGATTTAGCCCTGAGTCATGTATTCTTTGAAGGACACCTCGCAGATATGCATGGTGTTCTCTCATGGATTTGGCAAAAATCAAGATGTCATCACTGACACTGATGACCACAGGCAGACCTGCGAGCATTTCCTGAAGGGTATTTTGGAATACCTCAGTGGCACTGGATATCCCGAAATTGAGGCGACTGCATCTCCTGAGGTCAACATGGGCTGAGAATTTTGTTATGTATCTTAATTCAGGGTAGAGTGGTAGTTGGTGGTATCCAGAGCGAAGGTTGACCTTTGAGAACCACTGAGCTCCCCAATGATATTTTCATCAGTGGGGGTCAGATGGTGTTCCCGTTTGATTGAGACACTTGGGTAGCCACTTGGCCACCCTGATAAGGACCTCCCCAGGTTGTTTTTGCTTATTGGCCCCCACAATTGAAGATACACACTGTGTGGGGCTGTTCACCTTATCGATAATGCCAGCTCGTTTATGTTTTTCCAACTCTTCCTCCACTTTCGGTTGAGGTGGAAAGAGATGCGCCTGTTGCGCAGGGCCAATGGTTGAATGGACTGATCAATGTGCAGTCCCATCTCTTTGCCTTTTAAACAACTGATCCCTTGGAACACTCCTGCAAACTCTGCAAGGATGTTCAACATCTCTTTGAATTGCACTCAGAATGTGAAGGAGATCAAATCCCGAGTTTCTGCCGTTGGATCGCTGGCTAGCATGCCATGTCCTCCACCTGCCACGTAGATGGTGGTGTCTATGCTCACTTGTACATGAGACACCGACGACTAGAACCTTCCAAGCATGGGCAGGGGTAGCGATTGGCCGTACAAATTGACTTTTACTTTGGTCTTCTACAGATGTGGGGGTTTTACCAATGCATGGTAGGTGTCGGTGGACATGAGGTCCATGGAGGCTCCAGTGTTGCGGTGACTGTGTGAGGTCCTACTTGTATCTGGCAATGAGGGAGCGAGCGATTCGTGGATGGGCTGGCCTGACAGCAAAGACGGTGCGGACCTTGCACGCTTCCATGTCATTGTCCATGTCTTCTGACTCACTCGGGCTCTCTGTGACAGGCTGAATGGTTTCCTTTGAGGACTTTTGTTTCGAAGATCGGCAGACTTTGGCAAAAGGGTTGTACTTACCACAGGCTGTGCACTTCCTGCCTTTGGCTGGTCATTCTTTTCCTGTGGGGTTGTCCTCTACAATATCCACATTACCTTTTAGCTTCGGGCAGTCATTTCTGGGTCTCCATGTTTCTGCGCGGTTTGATGGCATTAACAGGTTCAGTTTTAACACCCTTCTGGAGGGCAGCCTCCATGTGAGACGCTCTCACTTTGGATAGTTCTTTTGATCTTCCAAGGGTCAGAATGCATTAGAGCGATTTCCCAGACTCTTGGAGTATTGCCTCTCTGAATTTGCTCGATAAGCAACCTTAGATTATTTGGCTTCTTATTTCTTTTTGCTTATCTAGAAAACTGCGCGTGCTGTCAAGCTCTTTGAGCAGGCTATGGAAAGTATTGAGTGATTCTTCGGCTCTTGGTGGGCTTGTCTAAATACAAACCTTTCATGGTCGGTTTTTGCATGGGCTCAAAATGTGCGTTCAGTGCTCTGATTGGCATTGCGTACGTCTTGGGGGTCGCCTCTACTTGTGTCTTATAGATCTTCTGGATGTTTTTGCTCCCTTAAGTGTAGCAGGAGCTGACAGTGCCATCCAACTGCTATGTCAGCGCCTTCAAGTATAACTGGGGGCGTTCCACCCAGTCTTTTCACTTGGGGGCCTGTGATGAGGCTGCTCCTATGATGAATGGCTCTATGGCTGACATTGTGGCCATGATGTCACTGATAGCTGCTGTTTCGTGATAGGCTCTTGTGGAACTCATTGTCGGGGTATGTATGGCTCGCGAGACGAGCACTGTCACCGCCGGGGTTTGTGGTACAGCCGCCTGACCTTGGGATGGTATGCCGTGCTGGTGATGTTCTAAGCCACTTTAAATGTCTTGCCAGTGGTTGCGCTAGAGTGTTGTAGCCGGCTGGCCTTCACATGGTATGTGCGGCCCGGCCTCCCTTGTGGCGCTGTTTCTGTGTCGTGTAGTGGTACAGCGTGGTGAGCACTCATTGTGTAGTTGGAGGGTCACTTCCCCGTCTACTATTGTGAAATCCTGAGACTTACTGTGGCCTTGGAACTATGCACTGGGGCGGATCGTAGTTTGAAAGTCAGGCAATGCTCTTTAATGTGAAACGCCCTCCTTTCTTATTTTGTATCTCTTTTTTTTTTGTTTCTTAAAATGCCCCTGAACTTCTCAAATGTGCCGTCGGGTGTCCGGCGCAGCAGTAACTTTCTTCTGCCAACCGATCCTGGATTGGGGGATCTGCCGCGCGGCAGGCGCAAGCACCGTCATCACGGGAGGCCACGGGTGGGTTGCTATGTCGCGACAAGCACACACTGCATAGTGAGCCGGGCGCGGGACGAGTACTGGCCTCGTCGACAATGCTGCGTTGGGCCTGTCGCTGTAGGCCTGCAGGCAGTGCACAGAATGACCACTGCGGAGACACGTTTACGAATCTGCACTGGCGCGCGGCTGACTTCCTCAGCCACGCTTGCATGCTTTTATTTCAGACATGCGCACGCGCATGCGCTGGAATACACCAAACCAGCACGTGGGTGGGTAGGTGACACCACCTAGCCCACCCCTGCCATTACATCGCTAGGGCGGTGCACATTACATTTAGCAATAAGCAATAAAAGTGTCCAGTCAACCTTTGCAAAGGACCTTCCGTTGCGCGGCAACTCATGTTGCTGCGTTTTCAGTAACTTTTGAACCATTTGAGCTAGAAACAATTTTTTGAATTAAACTCTACAGATTATGCAGCAAAGGTGGAGTGTGCGAAAAATGTGGCAAAATCCATAATTATGTGAAAAACACCACAGCCACACAATCTCATAATTCCAATGGCCCTGGTTGACAGTAGGTAAGTTTGGAATGGCCAACTTTTCACTTATTATCACTTCTCAGCACACTTCGTGCACTTCCAGAGTGGAAACACATGGCACGTTGTTGTGCTGTCGCACAGCAGACAGGATGTAAAGGCAGCACAGGTGCGAATTAAAATCCTCAGTTGGTCCAGGAGTGACAAGAGCCTTCAGGCAAGCAAAGAGCACCTGCCCGCGCCATCGCTATCTACAAGGAAAGACGGTCTTAGAACTATCCATTAGCCAATCACAGACTTAATGAACATACAAACATCAGGAATAACAGAGGAACCACCTCTTTTTGCTGCGAGGATCAAGTTCCATCCTACATACATTTGATGAGGGTCATTCATTCATTCAATCTGAAACTGAACGAAAACATTGTACTGAACAAGGCATCCGTAACATTGATTGATTGATTACATATGGGAGGGAAGCTAAAGATTAAGTTCGTACATTTAAGTCTGTAATGCTGTTTCTGCTCATGACAGTGATAATGTAGGTGGGATAATCCTCTCCTCAGTGTCCTTAGTAGAATTGAAAATTCTTGTTCACTTTTGCTATAAAAGTTTAGATTCAATGGCAGGAGGCTTCGGATTATGCACGTTCAAAGCTGTTCAATAGAAAAGGATTACTTACTGGTTTACAGATTTCCTCAAGCAAAGAGTCTGATGGGCAAACTTTCATGCAAATGATATCCTCCACGTGCACCCCAACATTTGAAGATTTATGGGCCATTGCATCTTGGACTGAATGAGCACCAGAAATCCAATGGATCCAGCGTACTAAAATAAGGCAAGAAATAGTGCCTTATGGGCATGCAAAATAGATTCGTAATTAATGGGCCAGAAAATTAAAATCTTAGGGTAGAAGTGAAGCTTACATAGAGTCGCTGGCCATGTACACACACAATTTCCTGGTTTCTGGAAAAGCTGGGAAAGATTCTTGTCTTGATGCAGATTTCATACTTTTGGATATCAAAAAGGTAACCCCATCAGGAGTGAAGTACCCATCTCCAAGATGCAATGTGGAAATGTCTGATACTCTTCTGCAAGAGAAAAGAAGTATAGCCAGTTTTGCTGTAAGTTGTTTCCTGGATAAAGACATATTGTAAAGCCAAGATTGAAGAACTCACAGAACCACATAGACATCCCACAAAACTTAAGGTTTTGGATGAAGGGGGACATGAAAATCTTATACCCCATAATAAAGTGGAAACTGAAGGACGTTTACCCATGGGGTAATCTGTATTTGGAATATGGACAGCAGAGATGGCCAAGTAATCGGAATTCGCTGTCCTAAAGAAAGTTCCTCTGCCACTGAAGATGCAAGGAAAATTTGCACAAAGGTCACATCTGCTGTAATCGTATTCTAACTCCGTTCCACATGCCAATGTGCCCATCGGAACCAAGCTGATCATGATCGCTTGTGAGTTGAATAGGACCATCCTTTGTTGATGAGACTAGGAGCGTATTCTGAAAGTCCCGGAAGTTGTCTACATCTCCAGAAAGTCTCCAGGCCACCAGACGCAGTTGGTATTGTATGACTAGTGAGTGAAATTGACTCAACGGGTCCACTATTCAAGCAAAAAAAAAACAGGAGGGATGAAAGCTTGTTTTAAGCCTACTCCAGGAGCAATGGAAACCAACTCAGAGTTCTCCACAATGGAAACATTAAAATCAATTCAGCTCTGTTCCTGGCTTACAAGTCACTCTCAAGAGCGTAGATAATGGAGGGAAGGCACAACTCAAACCCTTTCAATCCTGTAAAAAGGCACCAGTCTCCCCTGCCAATGGATCCAGAAGTAAAACAAGGTTAGTTGTAAGGTCAGGTAAGATACGAAGAGGCCCATCTGACATTTCTCTACAATCCTGGAAAACAAGGATGAATTCAGTTTTTATTTGCTGGCATCCCTGAGGTGACAGAAGTTCCTTTTTGACACACTGTTCTCCTTGCCTGTGATACGCATTGCTAATACTGAAATGTTATGAGTAATGCAGTAGTGCCAAATATCCTTGGCGATCTCGGCTAAAAGGCAAGATTTTGTTCCACCCAGTTGGTTGACATACTGCACTGCTGAAACATTGTCCATTTTTAGAAAGATACAATAATGGGTCATCTCTGAGCAAAGCAGAGGATCACAAATGATCCCGTCAGGAGTTTGATTCTGTTAAAATTGAGAAGCTACTCCTCTTTGAACAACCAGCTTCCCATTGTTACTTCTCTGCATTTCGCACCCCTACCAAATCGAATGTCATCTAATTTGGCCTGGAACAAGACCAAAAATGGCCCTCCCGTCTCACCACTGAAGTTTCTGGCATACCTCTGTTGGCATTTGGATCTGATCATAATATAAAAGACCCTTCCTTAAGTAGAGGATTTTTAAACTCTGTAGGGAGTGGTTGTGTGATGGCCCTAGAAAAATAGCCTGAATGGAAGAGGTAAGGAGAGCTGTAATTTTGGTTTTCTAACAGAGTGTGACATTTTCTTTTGCCAGGACTTTGTGAACCTCGTTTCTGATGGTGCAGATCCTTTCAATTGGTAAGGACAGGGTAATAGAGTTGGACCCTATGGTAAACCCTAGACAGGTCATCTAGTTGGATGAGTTTAACCTGTACTGATTATCACAAAACACACATTTTGTAGAAGGGAGATTGTCAAGACTAACTGTTTTTTGAGAAGATGGGGATCTTGAGACATAAGCAGAATATCATACAGATAAATGATCAGACAAATCCAGTGGGTTCTCAAATATTTAATGACTGGTTTCAGAATCTCTGTGAAGCACACAGGAGCTGATGATAGTTCAAATTGTAGCACCAAAATCGCCTAAGTTCCCTGACTCCATTGACTCCATTGAAATTGCAGGAAACGTCGAAGTGGAGGGAAAATTGGAATTGCTAAATAGGCGTCCTTGAGGTCCAACCGGACCATAAATTCACCTTCTTTTAGAATATTAAAAAAAAAAAAAAAAAAATTATCCCCTGCAATTTGAAATGTCTGTAGACTATTCCTTGAGATTGAGTACAGGATTGAAACCTCTACCCTTCTTGTCCACAAGGAAAACATTGCTGAGGAAATCTTTGGGGTGGGAATACAAGGTTGGATGGTTTGCTACTGAATCAGCAAAGAATGTTCCTGATCTATAAAGAGTTGTTAATGGATTGAAAAATGTATCTGTTTGGGGAAGATTGAGTGGTCAAATAAAATTTGAGATGGAACCCCAACACTTTCTGAAGAATCCACACTTCTTGCATGTTTTCCAAGTTGTTATGTTATGTTACCGATTTGTAAACGTGACAAATACCTTGAAAAGTGTCCTGGCACTCAACAGAACACAGAAAAAGAGAGACAGCCAAAACAAACCAAATACACAGCAATGCTATCTCACTGGAATTATGATAAGTAGATCCTAGTACTTAAAAAGCCAGGTTTTCAGAGCCTTCCTGAACTGAATTAGGGAAGGGGCGAGCCGTAAGGGGCCTGGTAGATCATTCCACAGTTGTACCACTCTCACCAAAAAGGCTTTGCTACCTGAGTGAGTTCGTTTGAACCAAGGCACAGGCAACAGTTGGGCTCCCAAGGAGCCCTACATGATGGAATGTGTGGAATTTCTGAACCAAGGCATCTGGAGCACGACGATGAATGGCTTTAAATACAATGAAGTAGAACGTAAAAATAACTCTCTTCTTCACTGAAAGCCAGTGCAGGGAATTTATGGCCTCAGAGGTTGAAGAAAAATTAGAAGACCAATCTGGCCTCGATATTTTGCATCCTATGAAGTTTCTTAAGGAGACCCCCATCCAACCCCAGAAAGAGAGAGTTACAGTTTTCCAGGTGATGTAATATCGTCGCCTGGATCACAACTCGGTGGACCGACTTGAGAGGGGAGGGGAGTAAGATCTTCCTGAGCAGCTTTAGGAGGAAACACATGTTGCTGAAACTTGTTTTTATTGTCTTGCCATGGAAAGGTATGCTTCCAGTTAAAACTCCAGATTTTTTAAACCATTTTTGTTCAGGCTCTCACAGTCAACCAAGTGCTGGTCCAAAAGTCCAATGAATTGAATCTGGGATATGAGAATGTTTAATTCACAGTACCTCTTAATTGTCTGAGTTAAATTTGAGCAAGTAAGTCCGTAGCCAGTCAGACACCACTTCCACCCAGAGATGGAATGGTTCAGTAGGGTTTGCACCGGACCCATCTAGCGTGATGATGAGCCGAGTATCATCTGCATAGTTCATGCACTGGAGAACAAAGTATTTTATAAGCCTCAACAGCAGGTGGGTGAGACTATTAAAGAATGTTGGGCTAAGTGCTGAACCCAGAAAAACCACTTGGCTCAAGGTCTTAAACTCAGACATAAATGGCGGAAGGAAAACTGCATGGAGTCTACCAGTAAGATAGGATCTAGACCAAACCAATGCCTGTCCTCCAATGCCTATTTCCTGTAGGCTGGTCAGAAGAATAGAGTGAGACACCATATCAATATATTGCATTTTATTTTATTTTACAGAGTTTTATATAGCGCGAACTTGTGTGAATATGACAACTTCTCCCCCATAGTTCTAGAGGGGAATAAGGCTGACAAATTTTGGATGACCCACCACAGAAACCTCTGCATGGGAACAGCCCCTGTAGCTTCTTGAAGGGAAGAAAGAAGTTCCTTTTTGCCTTTTATTCTAAGGAATTTAATGTTGAAAGTTCCCTCTGAATGGAGCCTGGCTGGAGAAGCAGCTGGTAGAGAAGCCCCTGCATCTGACACCTCTGGAGAAATGCTGAGGTTAGAAGACCTTTTTGAGAGCAGCTTGGGCCTTATCAATCGATGTAAACGTGTTAACACATTTCACTACCCCCTTTACAAAAGGATCCCCAAACAGTAGACTTCCTGCAGAAGCGCCTGCCTAAATTGTTGCCAAATTGCATAGTTTAGGGTCTATCCACAAAGGGATTGAACGTTGGCATTCTGAAGATAAGGTGCAGCATGCATTGCCCAGGACACAAATGGCTCTCTGGGCCCAACCTGCCAGGATGTCTGGGTCAATTTGGGTGCCTTGTTCCTTGGCCATGAAGGCCAAATCTAGGATCTTGGAAAGTGGGTAAGTCAAGTCTTGGAGTTTGTTTTGTCAACCTTCCCAAGACCTATCAATATCCACTATAGGAACTATGATACATTTTCTGAAAAAGGTGGTAAGTTTGGATTCAGCACCTGGGGTTATGGCTACTTGTCCCTGAAGGGAGGGTTCAGGGACCTGATCACAGATTCTATTGCGTACTTCTTTTGTGAAATATTTCTAGAGCCTGCTCTCTACATATGGGGCTATTTTCATGGATTGGGTCCACTCAGACAAAAGCAGATGAACAATCTCTTCCAGATCAAAAATATTTAGAAGCCGGGGCAGCAGAGTTTGGGAATGAGATGTTCCCTCTTTAGCTTTGGGGTCGTTTTGTTGTCTCTTTTTTGGCACGGGAAGCCAGAATCTTACATTATCCTCATCTGATGCGTTCAAATCTACTTCACCACCGAAGGTGTCCTGGATAGAACTTACTCTATCTGCCCCATCATCCTCCCCCGGGAGCCGTAGGCAATGTGTCTACCCTGCTCTCGTTAGGTTTTCCTGGGTGTCTGTTTTTGTTTCTATGAGAGGGATCAGGAAGAAAGAATAAAAGAGATTTAATTTATTGGGCCATTGGACCCAAGGAGGTGGAAACAGTTTTTTGACATAAATTTATAATTGGTCTACAGCGGACAGATCCACGCTGGTCACAAAATAGACTTCATTGTTTGAAGTCAAATCAACGGGAATATTTGAGGGATTTCCCTGCAGCATGGTGTTGGCTTTAACTTCCTGATCCGGCAATATCAATAAAATTTGATAAACTGTGTTATAGCACAGCAAGAAAGAAGTAAAGGAAACACACATGTGAAGTCAAGTTCTAAGTTTATTCAGGAGTTAGTAAAGCCCACAGCGTGAGGAAACAGTAATTGGATACAACAGTTTGCAGACACTTTGCACATGCATCAACATCAGAAGACGTGTTGCGGAGCGAGGGGGCGATGAGTGACATTTTGTATTGTATTGTAATTATATTTATATAGCCCTTACTACCCCGGATGAGGCATTGACGCTCTTTACGCCAGGCAGTGTGCTGCTCTGGAACCCAAGGTTAGTGGTCAGTCCAGTGCTATTGATTGCATTGGTTATTGATATTAGTTAGGTGTGAACATTAGTGTTGGGAGGGGCATGTGAGTTCATGATGATGGTTGGTGGGGTTAATAGATGAGCTTGAGGAGATTAAGGATTTTTTGGGATATAATTTGCAAAAGAAAAAGAGGTTGCGATCTTCGAGATTATCTGTAGGCAATTTACAGAAAGACACTAATAGAGCTTAAGGCAAACTTGCATGTGACTTAGGATAGATTGTGCTGAGAGAGGGGAGTCATGCAGGGGAAGGAAGGAAAGAAGAGCACCATTCAAAGGAAAAAAAGGAGAAACAACAACCAGAAGCTTTATGTAAAAACAAGTGTTTGTTAAGGGCTTCAGGTGTATAGTGGATCTTTTTTGAGATAGCGTGAGATATGAGGATGCAGAACTGTTGACAGGAACAGTATTACTGACTTGTGAAGTACTGATATATTAGATACTTGTGATAGGCAGTAGAATCAGGCAAACTGTCTGTCTGCTGTGACGCTCCCTCAAAACCACCATTCCAGCAAGGCCCGCTGATCAGCGTAGGGGTTGGAATCATGAAGTAATTGCTGGCAATATATATGAGGAAATACTGAGAGCTTTAGACTGCCCTCAAATGAAGCAGAGACCTCAAAACCACAGCAATGGGAGATCATATATGGGTGAATAATGCAAAGATTGAAAATGAGATTCTTCAAATGCTGAAGTGGACACATTACAAAGAAAAGTGGGACCCATTTGGAGGCCTCTGGGCTGATATGGCACAGAGGGCACAGAGGGCACAGGGGGAGGGCGAGGAGAGCTTCACCAGACAGCAGAAGTGTATTGTCAGTGTATTGGCTACAGGTTGGAGCTCCAGACACTGAGCAGGAAGGTGACCAGACTCCCTTTAGAAAGTCAATGAAGACATTGTTAGCAGGGGGATGCTGTTTAGAATTCTTGATCCACTCCCCTGTGGGATATGAAAGGGGTAAGACCTGAGGCTGCAGAGTCTTTTGAGTAAGGTGAAGGGGACCCTTTAGGAGAGGCCCAGCCTTTTGTCTTCCTTAATCATACCTTCAGTAGGGCTGATGCCAGCCAGGTTTAGAAACCTCTCACCTCTTTGTGCCTCTGTGGTGGGTGCTCCAGGACTACCCTGCTGTGGCGGCATCACTACGCACAAAGGCTGTGTCTGGAGAGCGGTCTAGAAATTACATATTAAATGACCCCCCCCCCCAAACTAGCTCTGTAGTATGAGCCATTACTAAGAATTAGTGGTAAACTCAGTCTACAAACAGGCACGTTGCAGGCAAGAATATGCAACCAAACCTGCATATCTGCCCGTATTCCCTCTATATAAAGTTTGAGTGCCATGAAACCAAGCAACTGGCAGCGTCGCACTGTGACATGCTAGATACCTTCACATGAGCGCATCAAGAGTTCCAGTGTTGTAGAGGTCAGGCCTTGGCTACATGTTGGTACCCCCTTTAGGAGCAAAAAGATAGACATACTGAGTATTACTTTGCAAGTTCTAAAAGTCAAGCTATACCATATCAAAAGCTGCAGTCTAAACTAAAATTCCAGTCTCGAGCCACGGCAGACACCGAACTGAAAATTGATCGATCAGCATTCGGCCTTGTGATACTTCATGCAATTTAAATACCTTAATGAAATTACCTACATTCCGATATTTTACTATGACGAGTAGGTAGGTGTGTGGTAAGATGTGCTAGGGTGACAAGACGCAAGGGAAATGAACTACTCTGGTATCCAAATGGAGTGGAATCGTCATAAGCTTTGAAGCACAAATCGTAAATATCAGTATATTCCATCCATACTGGCCAGTCCCCACCTACTGCCATAGGACATACTCAAGTGGGTATGTTTGACCCATGGAGCTAGGATACTTGACATATAATCTCAGCTTAACATGCAGAAGCGTTTCACCTTAGTACTTCAGATTACATCACTGCATTGAGAGGTAACTATTAAAAGTGATCATTTTTAAACATGAACTTATACACATTCCTGGCCTCCGCCCTGATGCTATTGCCATTAGTGAAGAGCGCCCGGATACCCTCACAGGTGACAAGCAGAGCTCTACAAACACCCCTCCAATGCATTCTTGGCTTGGTAGTTGGGTCCGGGCCATTATTCGGGTCTACTGTGTTAGTGATGGTTTTTCTCATCCTTATTTCACTAAGATGTTTTAACTTGTTCATTTTTTAAATATATATATAGTGACCGGTTTACCAAAAAGGTAGAAAACCTGCACCTTTTGAAGTACTCCTTGAACATGTGCAAATTTGCTATTTTTGGAATTCACAAAGATTGGCACTAGTAGGCTTGGAAAGATGCTCCAGCCTCTGGTCTCCAGGCATACTATTGGCGATAAAACACCAAAAGGCGATATGATACATGCTTGCACGTAGTCTTACAAGTGAAAAATGATTGGGGTAGCATTCCAAGCTATCCTTTTTCATCCACTGTGCCACTCCAGACAGAGGCCCACCTAATGCAGATCATTCTGACCCTGTTGCTCATAAAAACAGGCATCTTGAACCTTACTCATCTCGCCCCTCCACTCTGCAGCCCACTGCTATTTTAGTCTGCTAATTTGAAATTCACCCACCCCAAATCTCATTGACTAAGGTACGCCCTCCTGTGGATCACTGGGGTTGTTAAAGAATTTTGATGCCCATAATTATGATTGTACTTTGTAGATTGTGGAGTATGCTAATGTTACTCTTGCATTATATGTCTAACACTGAAAATTTCCATAAAGAAGTATGCTTTGGCCATTCCTAGCTTAGATATCCCGTAGGAAGGTCCGTCTTTGAGTAAGTCATAGACCTAGAAGGTCCATCACAGTCTAGGCTGTGGTGCAAGGTCATTAACAGTTTACAATAAAGTGTAGATGTAGTAGGTGCCCAGGCTGTACTCTGGGACAGCCATTCACACATTAGAACAAACAGCCCTTATTGGCAAGGCTGCATTGCAGGAGAGTTGCACACCGCAGTATGTTCGCTCTTAGCCAAGGCCACTCTGTAGAGGTGCCATTAATAGTCTTAGACTCATTGCAGGATTGGTATCCAGGGTCAGAGTTTTTATGATATGTTATGTAATTTGTAAAGTGCTCTGCTGCCTCAGAAATGGGGCATCCTTGCACTGAAGCCTGGAGAAACTGCAAAGAGCAGTTTTTGGGTGAGAAGCCAGGTTTTGAGTTTTTTGCTGAACTGGATTTCGGATTGGCATTTGCAGATGTCCAGGGCCATGGAGGTCCAGAGGACAGAAGTCACCCTGTCTAGATTTCTTTAATCCTAGGAATCACCACAAGAATGCTGTTGGCCGAGCGTGGCTTTTACGCAGGCGATTAAATGGTGACCATGCTACAAAGAGGTTTGGGGCCATTGTAGTAAAAAACCCTAAAGAAAAGACACAGTCTTTAATATAGGTATCTTAAGAATGAGGAGACAAAGGTCTGAGAGCTGCCTGGAGATGGGGCGCCGTATAGGAAGTTTGAGCAAGAGTCTTGCTGCAGAGTGCTGGACCACTTGGAGTTTCTGGATCAGCGCTTTGGGGAGTTTCAAAAGTAGAGCGTCCCATAGTGCAAGCAGGAAGTGATCAAAGCTTGAGTTATAATTTTGGGAGAAGACAACAGGAGGTAGGGAAAACATTTCTTGAAGGATTTCAGGTTGCTGAAGCAGGAGGATAACACTTTGGCGATCTGGATTGTGAAGAAGAATTTATCATTAAGCCAGATGCCACAGCATTTTGACGAGGAAGAGTGAGTTGGAGGCATTCCCAGTTCGGCTGACCATCAGCCAACGGGACCAGGGGAAGGAGACGAAGAGCAAAATATTAGTCTTGTCCGATTGAGGCAGTTAGCCGACATCCAGATCGCTTCCACCTTGATACGGTTTGTGAATTTATTTAGCATGTTAAAGGTGTTCTTAGAAATAATAACTATGAGCGGCGAGTCGCTAGCGGATGAAATACATTAATTGACAAAGGGATTGATGATAAGCTGTAGAAAGGACATCCGTTGCCTAGTGCATGTTGTACAAAGGACTTTAACCGGTGTAGCCAACTTGTAGAGAAATGGAGGATCAAATTATGTGGCAACGGAAGGGCAAATTCTGCTGCATACTTAGAGGTAAAGGCATATTATGTGGCATATCTATGGCATTACCATCTATTTGTCATTGATTCCCATAAATAAAAAAGCTATTCTACTGCGGCACATGCCGTTTGCTTCTGGATAAATTGGCCAGGGAAAATGGGTTGAAATCCCAGCTCCCCTTCTTTGATTGAATTTTGTGGTCCCTTGGAAATCACTCAACTCTACTGTGCCTCATTTAAAATGTGGATCACACTTTAGACCACCATGAAAAAGAAATTCAGTACACAAGACAATACATACTCAATAGAAACCTCACTTGTGTATGGTTTAACAGACAGTGATGTTGCTGCACATGTAACAACAATGACCACATTCATTGTGCACATGAAAAACTGACATTTCTTAGCTCATTCGTGGCAGTATTTGTCAGGACATTGGAGGTAGAGAAAACTTCATTTTCAAAACCAATTGTGTTTAACAGATGTAAATGAAGGGCTTTCATGCCATGTACGGGAGTGAAAAGCAAATGTTAGAGAAGTAACCACTTTTCATAAGTACAAGTCTTTCTCATAGCTTTACATAGTGCATTCTGCATTAATTCCATGCCTATTCCTTTGAAGGTTTGGCTGCACCTCCCCCCCGATGCAACTTTGACTTGAAGTGTGCTGGGTTTCTGCTAACCAGCACCAGTGTTCTTTCCCTAAACTATACCATTGATCCACACTTGACAACCCTTTAAGCCCTTTGGGTACCTCTAGTACCTAGGGCATTGGCACTAAAAAGAGTCCCTAATGACTGCAGCACGAATTGTGCCACCCTAAGGGACCCCTCACCAAGCTCCCTCAAAGTGCCACTGCAGCCTGTGTGTCTTGGTGCAGGGTCAAACAAAGAGTCGATATGGAACACACCCGGGGTGTGCCATGCATGTGGTATAGGTAAGTCACCCCCACAGCAGGCCTCACAGCCCTAAGGCAGGGTGCACAATACCCATGTTTGGGCATCTCTGCATGAGTAGATGTGTCCCTGTGATATCTAAGTTCACCATTAGGTACCACAAGTGGACAGGGAAGCCATACCGAGTGCATGGGCTGGACACTGGTCGTTACAAGTTTCCTAGCTACATGATGGCTTCACTGTACCCCAGATGTTTGGTACCAAACATTTCATCTTGGTAAACCCACACTGTTGCCAGTGTTGGATTTATAATGAAATGCACACAGAGGGCCCCTTAGAGGCGCTCCTGCAAACCTACCAACTACTAGTGTGTAGACCACGGCTACTCATAATACGGCCCGCGGGCTGCCAGCGGCCCTGCAAGCCTGCCTTGGCGGCCCGCGGACCTTGCAGACATTGTACCTTTGTTTTAAAAAAAAAAAAATGTAAAGAGTGTCAGCAAACACCGCCGCAGCAGCGCGGACTGAGACACTCTGCTCTATGGGGGCCGGGCGATTCTAGTGATAGTCAGAATGGAGATGCAGGGGCCTAAGAAGAGGTGAAATACAACAAAGCCCCATTGACAAGTAAATGGTCTTTCAAAGACCTGTGAAGTACTCGGGTGCAGCTGTGTGGGTGCCCGGGAATCTGTCTCAGCCTGGGCTGCCACACACTTGGGGTGAGGTGACAGAGGGAGACAGAGGGAGCGAGAGAGAGAGGGAGACAGAGGGCGACAGACAGAGGGAGACAGACAGAGGAAGGGAGACAGACAGAGGGAGACAGAAGGCGACAGAGAGAGGAAGACAGACAGAGGGAGGGAGACAGATAGAGTGAGACATAGGGAGGGAGACAGACAGAGGGAGACAGACGGAGGGAGAGGGAGGGAGGGAGACAGAGGGAGGGAGTCAGGGGGAGACAGAGGGGAGGGAGGAAGAGGGAGACAGAGGAGGGAGACAGAGACAGAGGGAAGGAGACAGACAGGTGAAGGAGGGCGACAGAGGGAGAGAGAGAGAGGGAGGGAGACAGAGGGAGAGAGACAGATAGAGGGAGACAGACAGAGGGAGACAGAGGGAGGGAGACAGACAGAGAGAGAGAGAGAGAGAGAGAGAGAGGGAGACAGACAGAGTGAGTGAGACAGAGGGAGACAAAGAGAGGGAGAGAGAGAGAGAGAGAGAGAGAGAGACAGAGAGAGAGACAGAGAGAGGGAGGGAGACAGAGAGAGGGAGGGAGACAGAGAGAGGGAGGGAGACAGAGAGAGGGGGGGAGACAGAGAGAGAGGGAGGGAGAGAGAGAGGGGGGCGGGAGGGAAACAGAGACAGACAGAGGCAAAGACTGAGACAGACAGAGACAGAGAGGCGGAGAGACAGAGATGGAGAGGGAGAGGGAGGGCGACAGAGAGGTAAGGAGAGGTAAGGAGAGGGAGGGGGAGGGAGGGGGAGGGAGGGAGAGGGAGGGTGACAGAGGGAGACAGAGAGAGGGCGACAGAGGGAGACAGAGAGAGGGCGACAAAGGGTGACAGAGAGATGGAGAGAGGGAGACAGAGGGAGGGCGACAGAGGGAGGGCGACAGAGGGAGACAGAGAGAGGGCGACAGAGGGTGACAGAGAGAGAGGGAGACAGAGGGAGGGCGACAGAGGGTGACAGAGAGAGAGGGAGACAGAGGGAGGGAGACAGAGGGAGACAGAGGGAGACAGACAGAGAGACAGACAGAGGGAGACAGAGAGAGGGAGAGGGAGACAGAGACAGAGACAGGGACAGGGACAGGGAGAGGGAGAGGGAGAGGGAGAGGGTGAGGGAGAGGGAGAGGGAGAGGGAGAGGGAGAGAGAGAAAGATGCGTGTATGCCTGGTTTGGTGGCTCAGTGGACGATGTGTGTATGCCGGGTTTGGTGGCTCAGTAGACGAAGGCGTCCGATGCAGGGGCCTGTGTTCAACCTCATGGCCACAGTTTTTTTTGTTACTCTAGCCCCACCCCTCCTCCCCCACTGACCCCGCCCCCACCGGTGCGGCCCTCGGCCACAAACCACACTGTTAATTTGGCCCCCGAGAGAAGGTTTGTGTGTACCCATGGTGTAGACTGACTGGTCTCGACTAGCCAGCCACCATAGACAAGTGTCTGACCTCCAGTATCAAAGCCTGGTCTGTGCGGAGGTGTTCACACTCTTCCACGAAGGATCTGCATTCCAGGGCGGGAAGCTTCAAAGGCTCTGATGCCTCTGTTATGCGATCCAGGCTTCTCTAGATAGTGGAGATGCCCATCTCACTGACCTGACCCCCCTTTTTGGCGTCAAGACAGGCGCAGAAATTAGTAAGATGAGGAGGTATGCCCAAATCAAGCCAGCACCAACCCTCAGGTGGACTAGCTGATGTGGACCCCACTTCTCAGATTCCCCCATGTTGTTTTGGGCAGACGTAGCATTCTAGGGTCAGGGCTATGCCCACTTCACAAAGGAAGTAGCCATATAGAGGGTGTAGACACATCTAAAGGTAGGTAGCCCATTGGCTCCTACCTGTCATTCCCCTTAATGCCAGTAAATTGAGTATTTAGGTGGCACTCCGAACTCAAGAACTCAGATCCGACGGTTCAAGAGAAAAAGGCTAAAGAGGAGTCACTGCCTGGCGAGATCAGCAGAAGAACTATGGACGTTTGGCACGAAACCCTGCCTGCCTGCAAACTCATTTGAGAATAGCGACAGAGTGCACCATCCTGCCAGCTGAAGAGCTACCAATGCCTTGGATAGCCTGCCAGCACTTCGCAAATCACTTCAAGTCTCCCTTGGAGTAGAGGAGCTACTCCTTTGCAGTCGGCAGGCACCGACAAGCAGAGTCCGGTCCACCGCCTTGCAGCTGCCTGGCCTGACTGATGCCGCAGATGACCAGGAAGAAGTACTCATGCTCTGGAAGGTCCGATTTGTCTTATCACTGAGTGTGAAGACAACAGGACCAACCAGAGCCACGCAGTACCAATGCCGGGGTACTGGACGCCCTGCACCAAACACCAACAGTGAGAGTTCAGTTGAGATTCTAACTGCACCACGACCGAGCAGCGGTCGAGAGACATCAGCATCACCGAGACCCACTTTGTGAGTGACCCACCCATCTTGATTTGGCCCCTGCCCGCTGTTTGACCCTAATAGCGAAGAACAGCTTTACGCACCAGCCCGTCCGGTCTAAGCTGCTCTGTACCCGAGCCGCCCTACCTGGGTATCGACAAACTGGCTGTGCCCACTTGCTCCAAAGACCCTTGCGACCCACATTTGGGAGCTCTCGGACTTTTCCAGAAGGCATTCTGTGCAGCCTGTTTTTAGGTGGCCCCCCACGGTATACATCACAGTGCACTCCTTCACAACACATTACCTTCCTATTTTCTTTATACTTGTGACATTCCTGCTTGTGTAACATCAGTGCCTTAGCAACCCTTTATTCTGAGTAGTACAAAGCAGCAGGTTTATATAATGAACAATGTTTTCCTCTTCACTGTGCATTTGTGGGCAGGTTACCACACCACAGAATCCTTCTGGGAATGGCATTTAGTGAATGATGGCTTGCTTCTTTCATTGTTTCCAGTCTGAGTGGGTTTTCAAATGTTCAGTAGTGAAATACTTGGTTTTAACAAACAAGTGTTGGTCTAAACTGGAAACCTTGAGTAACTATTCGTTTGCATTTCCAAGTGGAAAGTCAGAACTGTCATGTACATCATCTGTTCGCAATCATAACAGCCTGCACTAACCATCTTGTCTTCAATTAGGGGATTTCCGGATGGTAATGCACTTTGGTTTGACCAGACAGGCGTGGGAACTCGTACAGGCCAGGTCAATCTGTAGATGTTCCTGGTGAGATTTGAAGGTCTTTGGGGTAAACTGTATTCACAATCAACACCTTGTCTTATATATAAGTATTCTCAGGCAGTGTCACCCATAGAAGTGGATGCACGGATGTAGGTACTAAGAGACAGGGAATTACTTGTTAGAGTTTTTTGTGATCTGCCTGGAACATTGTAATATAACAACCTGCTTTAAACAGGTTTGTTTCCTCTATTTCAGGCCTCACAAACAGTGCAACAGATTTGGACAGCAGGTGTCAGAAGAAGAAAAGAACAGCAGGTAGTTACTCAGTACATTTCAGTTCAGGTACCTCCAGATGGTCTGACATTTTGTATTCATGAGTCAAGGAACCGGTTTTAAGCATTTGCCTTTCATTTTGGTAAGCTTTGCATGGTAACAGCCAAAACTGGTCATCAGCTAAATGTTTTAGAGAAAAGCTAGCACTTCTGCAGGATTTAGTGTTACCTCACAAAGAAAGAGGTGCTGTCTGGAATTCGAGGATGAATGGATGAAGGATACTGTGAAGACTGGGACGCGAACAACACAGAGCAAGGTTCACGTACCCTTTGGGGAGCTATTTCAATACAGTGATGATGCCTGGAAAAAGATGCAGATGATCAAAGAAATGAAGACATTATTGAGGAAGCTTACATTGTTCTCCCAGTCTCCTGCAAGGAAATCCAAGTTGGACAAAACTGCACTGTGACTGAATATGACACAGACTCCCTTTGGCCACTGAATGAGTGTGGTGCCATTGAAGGTTTTCATCTGGTGCACTCATGCATAACAGTGGGATTGTTCTTAAGAACTCTGAATTTGAGAACATTGAGAAGAACGCCTTTTGTGTTAAATATTGGAAAAAGAAGCTGGCTGACTCAGACTATCATATTTCCCTTGCAACAATGAATGATATTTTGGGTGAACTCAAAGTGCAAGTCTTTTGCAAGACTGTTGAAATTGTTGTGAGAAGTTGGCCTGGTATATGCTGTCCACTAGTTGTAGTGGGCACCCTGCACCAGTCCAAACAACCCCTTATTGGTTATAGGCTAAAGACAACCTTTATGGAAAGCTATCCTAGTGGTAGCTAAGGAGAGCAGCCTTCAGGCTAAGTCTTGAAGGAATGTAAGGCAGCTTGTTTTACCAGTCTATAATCTCTTGAAGGACCAAATGAAAGGAGAACCACACAAGGTATATATATAAAATATATGTATTTATTACTAAACACATCCTACTAGTCTCTTTATGAGGCTAGAGGTCAAAACACATAAGTTACACTTCTAATATTACAGTAAAATAGCACAAATACACGTTAGGCCCTAGAGGCGAGCCAAACCATATACTAAAAAAGTGGTATAAGAACCACAACTTAACTAGACACAAGGCCTAGAGCCTGTAGAATCGCTGGGACCCCAAGGAACCACCCATGGTAGTGACACAGGGGACCCATGGGGGCCGTGTGCAGTGTGAGAACACAGCCACGAGCTCCCGTTAGCTTCTATGGGGAAAGTCGCGGTTAGACTTTTAAAGATAAAGGACATTTAGAGATGGACTAGGACCAATCCCTTTTGGACTTAGAAAGTTCTAGGGTCAACACCCACGGGAGCACCGGAGTACTCGAGTTACCTCACCCAGGGAAGCCGGGTGCATAGGTGTCAAATGGTGTCGGGTCGCCTCGTCGTTTTCAATGGAAGCTGGCGAAGAAGTGCTGCTGCCGGGAAGATGCAAAGTGTCCAAAGAGATCCAAGCCTGGATCGAAGATGAGAAGAACCTGAAAGCAGAGGGGACAGAATCTGGGTCACTAGCCAGTGACCAGGGGCACGATAGACGAATACCCACCGATGTCGGGTGATTTCAGGTGATGAAGGTGAAGCTCGACTCTTCAGCCATGAGGACCAGGAGGTGTCGAGGATTACCAGGAGCTGGATTCGAGCTGTCCCACAAAGGATGTCGAGTGCTGCAGTGTCGGTGCCCGGATTGGACACAACAAGCCTTGGCAACAGCAACCCACGCAGGAAGGAGAAAGATGCTTTGGTGCAGACCAGCAAGGTCTGAGGGACTCTCCACGCAGTGGGGAGTCTGGAACCGCCAGAGAAGTCCAAGGAAAATCAGAGTTGCCTTCACAGGGACCAACCAGTTGATGGGCCAGGGATCGCAAAGGGGCCTCAAGCGGAAATGCAAGAAGCGGGCTCACGGAACACTCGTGGAGTGTAGGCCCACAATCTTTGGTGCAAAAAGTATTCGGGGCTTTGGCTACAAAGCCCAACTTCAAGAGACGTCGAGAAGTCAATGCATTTGCAAATGTGCAAGGTGAGTAGGAGTTCCGGTTCCACGTCAACTAACGAGGACTGCGGGTCTCAGCTTTGCTGAGGACTTGAATCGGCCTCTGAGAAGTCTGTAAATCCTCTTCCTGGCCTGCAGATACTTTGGAGTCCGGCGGGAGCTTCAGAGATGCAGACTGGAAAATGCTTCGTTGGTGCTTGCCAAGCAGGGGAGTCACTCCTTGACCACAAGGGAGATTTCTTTAGTCCTCTAATCTTGAGTATAGCGTCGAAGTTCCAGGATTCAGTTGCAGACTTTCGTCCAGGGATATCTAAAGTCCTGTTGCCAGGGGTTCCTACTTTAAACCCAAGAAAGGGTTTGGACTAACTCAGGGGACCCACCTATGGGAGGGTTTGGAAAGAGGGGTGGCTAAACCCATTCCCTTTGTAAAGTTTTCTGCCAGAGCAGGGGCTGGTAGCTCCTGAACCGGTTTGAGCTGGACCATGCACAGGGACACCAAATGTGCCCCCAATGCAGGACTTCAAAGCACTCTCAGAGTGCTTCCACCCAGCCCCAATACACATCAGCCTGTCTGGGAGGTGGTTACACCTCTCTGTGACAGGAAACCTATTGTCCAGGCCTCCCCTGCAAGAGTTTCGGTCAGCAGCAGGAGGCCAGACCCATGTCTGTGGCTGCAGCATCCATTTTGTGATCCCAGGGTTCAGTTAAGTTGATACCGGGTATACCAGTGCTGTCATGTCTCTCCCTCTAGAAGGGTGGGATCATACTCCCACACCAGTTTCTGGGGTGGGGGTATGATTCCAAGGTGTTTGACACCAAACACGACATGTTTCCGTGCAGCCAGTCCAAAGTTAGCATTTACCGTTGGGTTATAATTAGGGCTCCCGGTTTTCCGTTTAAACGGATTTTTACATATAAATACAGACGGAAAACAAGTTTTCCTTTGTTTGTATATATATATAAAACAGGAAAATACTAGCTGCCATGCTCCAGCAGAGAGTTGCCTCGCCACGCAGGGCCGGCGCTCATCACTTTCAGCTGCGGCAGACTGTCAGGGCAGCGTTTCTGGCCAGTATCATCTATCCTTTACTGACAGCTCTTTCTCTTAGCCTAATCACTGCATCTGCATGATAACAGCGGCTAGGCCGATGCTTGAACTCTCCTGAGGTGTGAAGTGAGCCCTGCCCCTGCATGAATGAAAAGCAGAGCATCCTGCAGGGCTCACAACAAAAACAAGCATGTGCATTGCAACAGTTCTTTATTCTCCCTCGTCGGCGTCGCTAAATGCCCCCCGCTCGTTGTCGTCTGTCGCTCGCACCTACCCCGCTCATTGTGTTCTTTCACCAGCACAAACCCGCCCACCTCGCTCTTACCGGAACTGGGTGGCAATAGCTAGGCCACTGCATTTTATAGCCTCTATAGCATCCTTTGTAATATTTTTTATGGCTCTCTACACAGAACCCTCTGTGAAACGTGATGTCCCTTGCTCCACATCCGCCCACGGTGCCAGCATCAACTGCTTGAATTGACGGAGGAATAGACACAGAGGTGATTGATCTGGTGAAAAACCAGGCCCGATCATGGAATAAAAGGTGCACACCTTTTATTCTTTATTACAATCAGTACTTTGAATGGATACTTTTGATCACAATAAAAAAGTGACAGTTGTACTACTCCGAAAATTACGTTACTTCCAAGTCACACCTAGGTGACATCTAATACTGTTCAAGTACGTCTTTTCGGAAGCGCTACACGATAAGAGAGTTTCTAGGGTCACAGTGGCCCAGGTCTTTAAGCTCTAAGTCAATTTGAGCTGATCGTTGAACAGCATAAGCAGTAAAAATTAGCAGCATTAACTGAGGACTCCATGTCCTTTTCCTCTGTGATTTTGGGCTAAAGATTGGTGCGCTTCACAAAAGAAAGAAAGACAATCTATTTATTTGAAAGGAAATATACACATATTAACAGTATAAGTGCTTATAAACATCTTCCCTCACTGCAGCATGTTCGCATGTTCAAAGGTGGTTCTGACATCTTGAGGGTTGTTTAGATCCATTGCCTCATAACTTTTAAGCCTATTTGGGACATTCTGCAAATGGCAAAGTTTTCAGATGGATGTATAGTGTTGACCAATAACAACCGAGTGCATGTGTGCATTGTCAATTTAAATAAATGTGGAAAAATACATAGATGCAGCGTCGACTTTTGCTTGTGGCAAAAATAAATGTGGATAAATACAGATAAAATGGCCAAAAAATAAATATGGATAAATACAGACGGAAATGGCAAAAAAGTAAATACCATAAAACCGGCCCTAGTTATAATGCACTTAAGAGTATCTGGTCAGGCTGCACCACTGACAACCCCGGAGGATAGATTCCGAAGGCTGCAGAAGGGCTCAGCTCATGTCTGGGCACCCTCTCACATATAACCAAGCACCCTGCCTTCAGGATTGATAAGGCCTGCCATAGGGGTGACTGATAGGTTTCTATGTGCAGTGATAGGTGAGATATAGTGAACCGATATCTCTGTAAGGGGTGCATGCACCACCTTACCCAGGCTGCAGTAGCAGAACTGTGGTGTCATTTTGGAGGACTTCCCAGGGGTGGCATAATACATGCTTCAGCCCCTGGTAGGCCTCTGGGGTACCTATGCCCTGGGTACATAGTATACCATATACTAGGGACTTATAAGGGCTCCCCAAATCCAATCTGTGGTGTACCTAAAGTACATGGAATCAATTTATAGAGGAAGCAGCTAGGCTGGGGTCCAGAATAGCAGGGCCCCAGCCAGGCTAAAGTTGAAAAACAGTGCTACAGCAGCAAAAAGTAGGGGTAACCATAAGAGGCAGATCCTACTCTCCTACACAACACCCCCCCCCCCAAACGCAAGAACATTAAGCTAACCTTGACCAATTGAGTCTTCATGTTCTAACTGGAAATATCTGGAGAGTCCATCTGCATTGGCATGGTTACTCCCAGGTCTATGTTCCACTGAATAGTCCATCCCCTGTAGGGAAATGGACCACCATAAAAGTTTGGGGTTTTTACCCCTCATCTGTTTTAGCCAAAAGAGGGGCTTATGGTCTGTCTGAATAATGAAGTGAGTACCAAACAAGTATGGCCTCAACTTCTTCAGAGCCCAAACCACAGCAAAGACCTCCCTCTCAATGGATGACCAACGTTTCTCTCTGGGGGTCAGCCTTCTGCTTATGAAAGCTACTGGCTGATCCTGACCTTCATCATTCAACTGTGACAGTACAGCCCCTACCCTCAACTCAGATGCATCTGTTTGCACAATGAACTTTTTGGAGTAATCAGGACTTTGCAGAATGGGAGCAGTGCACATGGCCTGCTTCAGGTCATCAAATGCCTTTTGTCAGCTAACTGTCCACTGAACCTTTTTGGGCATTTTATTGGAGGGTAAGTCATTCAGGGGTGTTACTATTGATTCATACCCCATGACAAATCTTCTGTAATACCCAGTCAGGCCTAAGAAGGCTCTCACCGGAGTCTGGGGAGTGGGAGCATTCCAGTCCATTATGATCTGGATTTTGCCCTGCAATGGTTGAACCAGGCCTCCACCCACAAGGTGGCCCAGGTACATAACCTGACTCTGCCCTATCTGGCACTTAGTAGCCTTGATGGAGCCCCTGCAAAAAGCAGGCCTCACTAAAACATTCCTCAGGTGGACCAGGTGATCCTCCCAGGTGGAGCTAAAGACAGCAATATCATCAAGATATGCTGCACTATAGTCTTACAGGCCTGTAAGGACTTGATTCACCAACCTTTGGAAAGTGGCAGGTGCATGCTTCAAACCAAAGGGCATTACCACAAATTGATAGTGCCCACTAAGGGTAGAAAATGCTGTCTTTGGCTTGGCATCATCCGCTAGTCTGATCTGCCAGTAGCCAGCTGTCAAGTCAAATGTGCTTAGAAACCTGGCTGAAGCCAAAGTATCTATTAGCTCATCTGCCCTTGGGATGGGATGGGCATCAGTCCTAGTGACTGCAGTGAGACCCCTGTAGTGCACACAAAACCTCATCTCTCTATTGCCATCTTTGGTGTGAGGTTTAGGCACAAGGACTACTGGACTAGCCCAAGGGCTACCTGAGGGTTCAATGACTCCCAAATCCAACACCTTTTGGACTTCTGTCCTTATACAGTCATTGACACGATCAGGTTGCCTGTAGATCTTATTCTTCACAGGCAGACTGTCCCCAATGTCCACTTCATGAATGCACCAGGTGGTCTGACTTGGAGTCAGAGAAAACATATATCTAAACGGGCTGAGAAGTTTTCTGCAGTCAGTTTGCTGCTGGACAGTGAGGCTGCCTGCCAAGGCTACACCATCTACTGATCCATCATCAGGGTTCTGAGATAGCAGGTTAGGGAGTGGGTCACTCTCTTCCTCCTGTCCCTCATCAGTAGCCATGAGCAAGCCCATGTCTGCTCTGTCAACATATGGTTTTAGTCTGTTGACATGGAGTACCCTATGGGGACTCCTAGGGGTTCCAAGGTCTACCAAGTAGGCGACCTCCCCTTTCTGCTCAACAATTGTATGGGGGCCACTCCATTTGTCCTGCAGGGCGGCTGGGGCCACAGGCTCCAACACCCACACTTTCTGCCCTGGCTTATAAACAGTCAGCACAGCCTTTTGGTCATGCCAGGCCTTTTGCAATTCCTGGCTAGCCTCAAGGTTTTTAGTTGACTTTTTCATATACTCAGCCATCCTGGAGCAGAGACCAAGTACATAGTCCACTATGTCCTGTTTATGGGGTTTGAGAGGTAACTCCCATCCCTCCTTCACCAGACACAAAGGACCCCTAACAGGATGGCCAAACAAAAGTTCAAAAGGGCTGTAACCAACCCCCTTTTGAGGCACCTCCCTGTAGGCAAATAAAAGGCAGGGAAAAAGAATGTCCCATTTGTGCCTAAGCTTTTCTGGGAGACCTTTGATCATGCCCTTTAAGGTTTTGTTGAACCTTTCAACTAACCCATTGTATTGTGGGTGATAGAGTGTGGTGAATTTGTTATTCACTCCACACTCCTTCCACATTGCAGTCAAGTAACTTGACATGAAGTTTGCATCCCTGTCAGATACTACCTCCTTAGGGAAGCCCTCTCTGGAGAATATCCCCAAGAGGGCCCCTGCCACCACAGGTGCTGTAGTGGTCCTAAGGGGAATGACTTCTGGGTACCTAGTGGCATGGTCCACCACCATCAGGATAAATCTGTGCCCAGATGCTGTTTGAGGATCCATGGGACCAACAATGTCAATCCCCACCCTCTCAAAGGTAACCCCCATCACAGGTAGTGGTATCAGGGGTGCCTTTGTGGTTCCACCTGCCTTGCCGCTGGCTTGACAGGTCACACAGGAGCGACAAAACTCCTTAGTGTCTTCAGACATGTGGTGCCAGTGAAAGTGAGGGACAATTCTTTCCCAAGTCTTGTTCTGGCCCAGGTGTCCTGCTAAGGGAATATCATGGGCTAGTGTCAGTAGGAAGCCCCTAAACCTCAGAGGTATTACCAACCTTCTGGAAGCACCAGGCTTGGGATCTCTACATTCTGAATAAAGGAGTCCATCATCCCAATAGATTTTATGGGTGCCACTAGCATTCCCAGCAGCCTCATCAGCAGCTTGCTTTCTGAGGGGCCCAAGAGAGGGGCAGGTGTTCTGCTCCTGGCTCAGATCTCCCCTGGAAGGGCACCCTGTCCCCAATAACTCAACCTGGTAAGGTTCAAACTCCTCTGGGACAGTTCCTTCTTCAGGTCCGAGATCATCTCCCTCAGGAGGCTGATCTGTATTCTGAGTCGGGGGGAAGGCACTGCCTTAACCCTACTGCTCCTCCTCTTGGGAGGCACCTGGTCCATTTTTCTAGAATCCACGGCCTGTCCAGTGTTAGACATTTTGGCCTGTGACCTAGTCACAGCAAATGCAAAAACAACAGTCGATGGACAGAATGCAGAACAATGTCGTACATTCACCCCAGTACAGAGATCTGGGCTTAAATCCATTGTTTCTTTGCTCACCATGCTGTTCCAGTTTTAACCCAGCCATATGCAAATCAGTCAAAACAAGCATCCTAGGACCGGTTTCGGGGTTTCACCCCTCTTCAGCCAGGATAGCTTGTTTCCAGTGGCATGGAGAGCACACGACCCACGTCTGGGCATACCCTTCCCACTTGGGGTGACAAATGCAAAAACAACAGTTGATGGACAGAATGCAGAACAATGTCATACAGTCACCCCAGTACAGAGATCTGGGCCTAAACCCATCATTTTTTTGCTCACCATGCCGTTACAGTTTGAACCCATCCATATGCAAATCAGTCTTGACCCTGTGCCTCAAGGGAACAGTCCAGCCCGAACTGCCAAGCCAGGTCCTCCCTGGACTGGAAACAAGCATCCTAGTACCGGTTTCGGGGTTTCACCCCTCTTCAGCCAGGATAGCTAAAACCCGAAACCGGTCCTAGGATGCTTGATTCCTCCCCAGGGAAGACATGGCCTGGCAGTTCGGTCTGGACTGTTCCCATGAGGCACAGGGTCAAGACTGATTTGCATATGGCTATGTTTGAACTGGGGTGGCATGGTGAGCAAAATAACGATGGATTAAACCCAGATCTGTGACTGGGGGTGAATGTTTGACAATGTTCAACATTCCGTCCATCATCTTTTTGTGTTGCCTAGTCACAGCAAATACATGTGCAGGGATCTCTAGCACTTCTGCTTGTCTCCTGAGCTCCACTTCAGCCCAAGCTGAAGTTTCCAGATCATTGCCAAGCAAACATTCAACAGGTAGGTCTGCACATACCACAACCTTCTTAAGGCCAGTTACCCCTCCCCAGGAGAAGTTAACAACTGCTAGAGAATGGTCTGTTCTGACATTGCTAGCATTGGTCACTTGGTACATTTCCCCAAGTATAATCTGCCCAGGATCCACAAGATCTTTTGTCACCATTGTGACACGTGCTCCTGTGTCCCTGAATGCCAAAGCATCTTTTCCATTAATCAAAGGCTGCTGTCTGTATTTGCCCAAGTTACTGGGACTCACAAAGGAGGACATGTCCACACCTCCATCACAGATCAGGACAGCCTGAGTTGGAACTCTGACTAGGCCAGAGTCCATCTCAGAACCCAGGGTTAACCCTACTACACGCTTATTCTGAGTAGTACCACCACCAATTGTAGCTGCACTAGGGGGAACAGTTGCCTTAGGGGCAATGGTGGCTGGAGTTGAGTCTTTGGACTTGGTGCAATCACTAGTCCAGTGAGTCTTCTGCTTACAGATTTTACACCATGGTTTCTTTTGGCCTTTTCCTTTATTATATTGGGATTCCCCCCTGAAGAAGATTGTTGGGGACCCTGTGAAGACTTCTGGTCTTTACCCTTCTCCCCACCCTTGTCAGAGTGCTTAGAATTTTGCTTCTGGTCACCACCTTGGTTCTGAACCTCCTGACTCACCCTGGTTCTGACCCATTTGTCTGCCTTCTTTCCCAATTCTTGGGGAGAGGTCAGATCAGAGTCCACCAGGTACTGATGCATCAGCTGATTTTGACAATTATTAAGGATCTGCTCCCTCATAATTAAATTGTACAATCCTTGAAAGTCATGCACCTTGCTGCCAAGTAACCAACCCTCCAGAGCTTTAGTAGCACAATCTACGAAGTCCACCCAGTCCTGATTCTGTGCTTTTTGGGTATCTCTGAACTTTAACCTATATTGTTCAGTGGTTAGGCCAAACCCTTCAATCAATACACTTTTCAGACAGGCATAAATCAGCATCCTCCTCTCTAACAGTGAGGAGCTTAACTCTACCTTTGTCTGCAAAGGAGAGCCACAAGATTGCTGCCCACTGCTCTTTGGGGACCCTTTGTACGTTACAGGCCCTTTCCAGTGCAGTTATCCATTTGTGGATGTCATCCCCACTCTGGGAGGGAGGGACAATCTTGTTTAGGTTTCTATGGTCATGAGACCTTTCCCTATCAATAGGGATGTTGCTGCCACCATGGGACTCTAGTCCCATCTTTTTTCTAGCTCTGTAGAGCTCTAGGGACTCCCTTTCTAGGGCTATCTGCTGCTTTCTGATCTTAAGCTGGGCTTCCTCATACTTCAGCAGTCTCTGTCTCCTCTCCTGGGAGGTTTCCCTCCTATGAGCAGAGATAGAGGTCCCTATGGATGAACCAGAATGGTTAGACTCCAGTGAGGGAGATCAGGACCTTCTAGGCTCACCACCAACTCTTCCTGAAGGGATAAAGAGGGGGCCATTGTGGTCCTCCCCATCACCTTCCAGGGGAGCTGAATTATCCAGGTCAAGATCATTGTCATCTTCCTGGTCAGCATTAGAGGTCTGGTCATGGGGAATTTCACCCCCTAGGCCCTTCCTCATCTGCTGCCCCAGACACTCTGCCTACCCCTTCAGACCCTATAGGTCTTCGGAGATCATCCAACCACAGTACCTCTATGAGGCATTGGGTGGTTGCACTTTTGCCTGTCTTCAGTCTCCTAGTACTGCATAATGCTCTCAATTCCAAGAATGGGAGGTTATCATACTTGGAGGGAAGAAGCCCATTGGCTTCTCGCAAGGGCCCAACGGTTCCTGGCCTTGAAGACATTACTAGTGAGGTGTGCTGTATGCACTACCTACTCTAGTGTGGCCCCCGGAAGCTATGGCCACCAAACTCCCTGTTTCTGCGTCTTGGTGCGGAAAGCTATCTGACTTTTTTGCTGCTAAGATTCTGTCCATTCAGGCGACGTTTGCCTGTAATAGTGGGCCTCTAGCTGGAGGTCCTACTCCGACGGTGTTATTTTCTACCTTCTTTCCTGTGGACCCCTCCGAGTCCCTGAAATTATTGCAATCTCGAAAGTCATAGTCCCCGTCAGATCCGTGCCCGGCCAGGCTTTTGGCCTCCATTGCCGAGACAGTCAACTCGGAGGTAAATTCACTTGTTAATTTGTCCCTCACTGAGGCTGTTGTTCCACGGGAATGGAAACAAGCTAAAATCATCCCGCTGCTAAAAAAGCCATCCCTTGACTCCGGCAACTCTGCCAACTATCGCCCGATTTCTCTACTTCCCTGCCTGGCTAAAATCTGTGAAAAGGTAGTCAACAGACAGCTGACTGCTTTCGTTGAGAAATCGAGGCTTCTCCATCCGGCTCAATCGGGTTTTAGAGCCTCCCATAGTACTGAGTCTGCCTTGGTTGAGGTCTCGGAAGCTATCCGTGAGTGTCTGGATTTGGGGGGGAAGTGCAGCCCTTATCCTTCTGGATTTGTCGGCTGCATTCGACACCGTGCCGCATGCGATGTTGTTGTCTCGGCTAGCTGATATCGGCATTACAGGTCAGGCCTGGAAGTGGCTGGAATCTTTTCTCTCTCTACGGTCTCAACAGGTCTGGCTCCCGCCTTTTGCGTCTCCTCCTCAGCCTGTGACTACCGGTGTGCCTCAGGGATCCTCGCTGAGTCCCCTGCTTTTTAATATTTATGTCACACCCTTAGTTCAACTGGCAGAGGAATGTGGGGCAAAGGTTGTTGCATATGCCGACGACACTCAGCTCCTGTTCACATGGGGTAAATCTGATTTCTCTACTACCAGAGTACAGGGCTGTCTGTCAGCAGTCTTTCATTAGCTATCCGGCGCTCAATTGAAGTGCAATGAGGATAAGACGGAAATCTTACTTTATGGTAAATTTCCTCCTCATTTTAGAGACTCTCTCTGGCCCTCAGCCTATCACTCGCCTTCCTGCACGGGTCTTCCAGTCAAAAACTTGGGGGTCTGGTTTGACGAGCAGCTGTCCTTTCAAACTCAGATTAAAAAACTTACAGGCTGCTGCTTCGGTATTCTCAGATCCCTGCGAAAGTTTTTACCTTTGCTACCTAGACCAGCTAAGGAAACAGTGGTCCGGGCTTTGATCATCTCTCGTCTTGACTATGCTAACAGTCTCCATGTTGGCCTTCCTGACTATCTACTTAAAAGATTGCAGGTTATTCAGAACGCGGCAGCCCGGCTGGTGGTTAATCTTCCCATCAGAAACTGTATCGCGCCTTCGCTCCACTTGCTGCACTGGCTGCCAGTCAAGAAACGCGTTGAATTCAAGGATCTGGTTCTTGCTCATTGCGCTTTATATGATGGAGGGCCTCTCTATCTTAGGAAGCGCTTCTCTTTCTACAGGCCTACCAGGCTTTTGAGATCTTCTTCTCAGCTCCTTGCGTCCACCCCACACGTTTGTCTTCATCGTATGGGGGGTAGATCTCTTGCTTCTAAGGCTGTCATGCTGTGGAATGCACTGCCACTATCCTTACGTGCTATTCAGGATTCATTGCTGTTCAGGAAGCACCTCAAAACATTCTTGTTTTAACTGCCTTTGTGTCACTGTGCTCTTAGCTCGCGCCGGGACACTCCTAGGAGTAGCTGTGCGCGCTATAAATTACAATAACATAACATAACATAGAAAGGGCGTGCTAAGCCCTTAACACACAACTCTAAGTTCAGTAGAACATACTGTATTCTGAAGCTTGTATTATATGTACCTTAGGTACCTTTAGTGGTTTTCAGTTAGTCACTCAATTGAGATTATCTGGTAAAACAATAGCAAGCTGGAATCCCACACGCTGCACACCAATGTGAGAAGTGGGCCTGGTATATGCTGTCCACTAGTTATAGTGGGCACCCTGCACCAGTGCAAGCAACCCCTTATTGATGATAGGTTAAAGACAACCTTTATTGAAAGCTATCCTAGTGGTAGCTATGGGGAGCAGCCTTCATGCTAAGTCTTGGAGTGTAAAGCACCTTGTTTTACCAGTCTATAATCTCTTGAATGGCTAAATGAAAGGCAGCCACACCAGGTATATATAAAATATATGTATTTATTACTAAACACACCCTACTACTCTCTTTCTGAGGCTAGAGGTCAAAACACATAAGTTACACTTCAAATATTACAGTAAAATAGCACAAATACACGTCAGGCCCTAGGGGCGAGCCAAACCATATACTAAAATAGTGGTATAAGAACCACGACTTACCTAGACACAAGGCCTAGAGCCTGTAGAATCGCTGGGACCCCAAGGAACCACCCAAGGTAGTGACACAGGGGACCCACGGGGGTCGTGTGCAGTGTGAGAACACAGCAGCGAGCTCCCGTTAGCTTCTATGGGGAAAGTTGCGGTTAGATTTTTAAAGATAAAGGACACTTAGAGATGGACTGGAACCAAACCCTTTTGGACTTAGACAGTTCTAGGGTCAACACCCATGGGAGCATCGGAGTACTCGAGTTACCTCACCAGTGTAGGGTTGCGTTGTCGTTTTCAATGGAAGCTGGCGAAGAAGTGCTACTGCCGGGAAGATGCGAAGTGTCCGAAGAGATCCAAGCCTGGATCAAAGATGAGAAGAACCTTGAAAGCAGAGGGGACATAGTCTGGGTCACATGCCAGTGATCATGGGCACGATAGACGAATGCCCACGATGTCGGGTGATTTCAGGTGAAGAAGGTGAAGCTTGACTCTTCAAAGCTCCCACCCAGCCCCAAAACACAATAGCCTGTCTGGGCATTCGTCCAAACTGAAAGCTAAACGCTTATGGAGTGAAACTAAGCCAGGTAATGGCTAACGGGTGCGCGGTGCGGCTGGGGCTAACGTAAGCTGCTCCTCCGCTGCGTTACCCCTGCATTCGTCATATGTGCCTTCTGTGATGCGGATAGTACTGAGCGTGTGTGAGTAGCCTAACTGTGTCTACCTACACCGCCTGCCGCTGACCTCGCATAACGCATGACCCCCCCCCGAGCAGGACTTCCCGCCACCCCGCTCGCCCAAGGCGACCCAGCGAACTTGGCTGCGCCAGCACGCGGCACTGCACCACATCATGCATGGGAATATGTAAACTAACAGTCACCATGACACACTGTCCAACTCATGTCGGCCCGCGCACTAGCGCCACCTCAATACTCTGGGCTCACACAATGTGGTCGGCAGTCTGGGGTGTCACCAACGGCATAACTTGATCTTCTGAGAGCATGGTGGACAGGGAAGATGGTCTGCTGGTCTCGGGTTCGCCAAGTCCACGAACTTCCGCTTCGCCCTGGCTGCACGTGGACCTTAGAGTTGCTACCGCCTCCAGGGCTCCTTGACGCGCCAGCCGCATCCTCTCCGGACTGGGTGCCACAGCGGGGCCCGACCCCGCATCTCTGTGTGGCTCCCTCTGGCGCCGCCGCCGCAGTCTCCTCTCCTGTCGTCCACCAGCTCCCGGATCTGGGGGCCTCTGACCTCCGCACTGCCCTGTCTCCTCCAGCCAGTCCCAGACATCCGATGGGGCGTCGAAGAATCGAGTCCCCTCCTTCGTGACCACCCTGGGGCGCGACGGGAACAGCAGGGAATATGGGATCTCCAGATCGCGCAGCTGGCGTTTCACTGCCAGATAGCTGCTCCTCCGCTTCTGCACTGTCGCCGTGTAGTCCGGAAAAAATATCACCTGCCCACTTCACACTGTGATGGTGCCCAACTTCCTGGTCTCACGAAGTACCACGTCCCTGTCTCGGTAATTGAGGAGTCTGAAAAGGAAGGGTCGTGGCCGGGCCCCGGGCCTAGGCCTCTGCGCCGGGACCCTGTGTGCCCGCTCCACCACGAACTGCGGGGAGAGCACCTCCGGGGGAAGCATGTCCCGGAGCCACCCCTCAACAAACTGTTCCGGGTTCCGTCCCTCCTCGCCCTCCGGTAGTCACACCACTCGAACATTATTGCGCCGAGAGCGACCTTCCGCGTCCTCGGCGCGATCCTCCAAGGCATGCACACAGTCGATCAGGTCCTGCAGGGCTGTAGTGTGATTGCGCCCCACAGGCTGGACATCCTGGCGCGTTTGGCCTTGTTGGGCAACTGATTCCGCCAACTTGCGGTGGTCCGCGTGGAGGAGGGTGAAGTCCACCGTAACTTTGTCGATCCGGTACTCCAAGGAGGCCCTAGTCTGCTCCAAGGTGGAGCCTAGCCGTTCCACTGCCGCCAGTACTGTGTCCATTTTTGCTGCAAGAGTAGCAGCCTGAGGCGCCACGTCTCTGTCGTGACGTCCCGGCATGGAACCCAGGCCATCCGCCTGCGACCAGCCCTCATTCGGCTTATTCCGCAGCCGGCCCATGACCAGCTGCTGTGCTGAAGGCATTCGCTGGCAACCCCGGCACCAGACGGACAATCCAAGCCCAGGCTCCTGTCTCACCGTGGTATGAGAGAGTTAACAACACTTTCCCTCCGCTAGTGTGGAGAGGAAGGAGGAAGGAGGGGGAGGGCAAGGATCCTCCCGAGAGCGGCCGCTGCCACCGTCCAGAAGATGCCCGCTGTCTGATACCCCCGGGCTCCGGAGGCCGCCAAGACCGCCTCGTGCTGTCCCCACAATGCACCAGTGTCCCCCGCCGGGCGCCTGTCCTCCGCCTTAACGTCTTTGTCCCACGTCGACCAGGTCTGACAATTATCCACCCCCGCTGCCGGCATCCACCGTTCCTGGGCCACTGGTAAGTGGGGGGGGGCACCCCCCTGCCGCCACAGGCTTGGTATTGACAGCAGCACAACCGGGGCGGCACTCCAGTCTCAGCTATGTCCGGGCCATCCACACTATTGTCGCCAGTAGGGATGCGCCCTATATAAGGAGCCCCCGCTGGCCCGCCACCGCCAGCTCCCACCGTCCAGTTCGCGTCTCTTCCACCTCCTCCATTCCGCGCCGGATACACACGGGCTTAGGCCCCACCGCTATGTGCCGGTACCTCAGGGGCACTCAGCAGGCCCAGATGCTCTCTTCGTTGCAGCGTCAAGGCGGCTCCCCCCTCCTCCACAGCCGCCCACCCCACTGTCTGTGCCCTGCCTGGCCGCTGTCCACTGACTAGGCCTCCGGTTACAGGCCCCTCAAGTCCCGGGCCTCTGTTTCACTTCTGCAGGCGCTAGGGCAGCCCATCACATCACAGTCTTCCGCACCAACCTCCGCCGGGCCCACTGCTTCGTTGCAGCACGCAGAGAGGCCTGCCTCACTCCCTGGGCCGCCCCGCTGCACCCCTCAGCCTCGTTAGTGTGCTGAGGTCGGGCCCACACAACTCACCCGGACAGCTCCATCAGGCAGTCAGCAAGTTCTCTTACTGAGGCCCTCCAAGCCAGGGTATCGGGCCGCACCCCGGGGATGGCACCGCAGACCCGCTCCACAGCAGCGCCTCGAAAATGTGCGCTCCGTGTCGCCGCCAGCAGTTAGCGGCCGCCTCCGTGTCTGCTCCGCAGTCACCGCTTCACCGATCCCGGCTGACGGACCGCAGCGTCACCGGCAGGTCACCGGCTCTGTCACACCTCACCACCACTGGTACCGGCCTCCGTGCTGGAGAAGCCAGCTGCCGTCCTGCCTCCGCTACGGGGATCGCAGCCCGCACGGCCTAGTCACCTCGTGGCAAGCCGCGGGTCAGAGTGCCCCCCGCGGCCGATCGCGGCTCACTGCCCGCTCCGCTCTCCTCACCGGCTCCAGCCTCAGCACAGCGTAACTGGAGCAGCGGGCGGTCGCCAGCTCCGGACTTCTCCGTGGGGTGGCAGGAAGCCTAGATGCCGCGGCTGGCGGTGTCAGCGATGTTAAATAGCTCAGTAGACAGGATAATTCTCAGGATGATGGCACCGGGCGGCAGGAGCTTCACTTACTGGCTACCATCTTGTAAGCGCGCCACCTAGCGCCCCCGTGGCTGCAGCATCCATTTAGTGATGCCAGGGCTCAGTTAAGTAGATACCGGGTATACCGGTGCTGTCATGTCTCTCTCTCTAGAAGGGTGGGATCCTACTTCCACACCAGTTACTAGTGTGGGGGTATGATTTCAAGGTGTTTGACACCAAACACAACATGTTTCCGTGCAGCTAGTCCAAAGTTAGCATTTACCGTTGGGTTATAATGCACTTAAGAGTATATGGTCAGGCTGCACCACTGGCAAACCCGGAGGATAGATTCCGAAGGCTGCAGAGGGGCTCAGCTCATGCCTTGGCATCCTCTCACATATAAAGAAGCAGCCTGCCTTCAGGATTGATAAGGCCTGCCATAGGGGTGATTGATAGGTTTCTATGTGCAGTGATAGGTGAGCTATTGTGAACCTATATCTCTGTAAGGGGTGCATGCACCACCTTACCCAGGCTGCAGTAGCAGACCTGTGGTGTCATTTTGGAGGGATTCCCAGGGGTGGCATAATACATGCTTCTGCCCCTGGTAGGCCTCTGGGGTACCTATGCCCTGGGTACATAGTATACCATATACTAGGGACTCATAATGGCGCCCCACAAACCAATCTGTGGTGTACCTAAAGTACATGGAATCAATTTAGAGAGGAAGCAGCTAGGCTGGGGTCCTCAATAGCAGGGCCCCAGCCAGACTAAAGTCGAAAAACAGTGTTACAGCAGCAATACGTGGGGGTAACCATAAGAGGCAGGTCCTACTCTCCTACAATTGGGCAGCATACAAAAGTCAGGATAGGCCAAATTAAGGAACAGTCCTTGGGGAGATGCTGTCTTTTGGAGCAGCATAGCCAGGGATTGGATTGCTTTGTACAGGGAGACCCAGTGTTCAACTGTGCGGCTATTTTATATTTAGATGTGCAATCCCATTTAAAAAAAGATTAAATGAAGGAGTGGTCAAGCTTTGAATTCCAGGCTATAGCAACACAATTACAATGTGAGGATAGAATGTTCAGAGCTGTGTCGAAAAGCATAAGATGGTCTGGGTCTGGGGTAACTGTGAAACATCTGACAACACTAGTCAATACACACATTATAAGTATGTGGTGATAAACGGTGCCAAAAACAGACATGGTGGATTTCACACTGCGGGATCCTGCTGAGTATAAGATGCTGCTTGTTAATAGCTACACATGCTTCTAGACATCAAACCCAGATGGTAAACGACGATTCAGCCTCATGAACACTATCAAGTTTACATCAAAAAATGCACTTGAGGATGCTGATAAGAACGAAGGTCTACCTCCTGAATGGGAAAGTTGACCTTGATCATGTTTATCAGCACCGGAAGAATTGATACTTTTATAAACTCATGCAAATAAATGCCCGGAATTTAGGCTTTCTAACCACTCTAAGTATAGGCTTGACGCTAACATACTAGCTGAAGTCAAGAAACTCAGGGGGCTATAGCCAACAAACCAGCTAAGCGGTACATGAGGATGATGCAATCTGGGTAAATATCAGTCCTGTTAGACTTTACTGAATTATTTTTTTTAGTAGGTTCCAAATTTCTTTTCACATTGAACAGATACACTCAAGAAAGCACAAGCATTTGCTTTATGATTTTATTAAAATCAATGCCCTGTCTAAGGGGCCGATTACGATGCGGTTTGGAAAGCCTCCAAACGGCATTTGCTCCATCCTAATTGGATCAGGAACGTGTTTTTCAGTGGCGGCTGGTGACACTTGAAAGTGGTGAGGTGTTGAGGATGAGTGGCCAGTAGCAAGCGAGTGTAGCAAGCGAGCCTGACAGTCTTAAGAGGGGTTCTGTCCCACAGAAGGTTTGAAAAAAGAGTCGGCAAATGGGGCATTTTCAGGCACATTTGAGACAGCAAGAAGGTTAATAAAGTAATTTTGAAAGTGTAGTTATGACATCAATAAAGAGATTTCACATTATAATTACGCAGCTGTTTATTCAGTATAACCATAGAACTTCATAACAGACTTTGAGACAAAGCTGATCACCTCACATTTGCCCAGACAGTGTTAGCAAACAAGGCCTCTTTTTCTATCATTTAAAAGTTTCTGTCATGCGACTTTCTGTGCCTGTAAAAAGTGCAGATATTTGATTTCTCGATTCTTCCTGCTAGCACCAGTACTGTGTGTGTGCTAACTAACTTTAAGACGGCCATTACAGCCCCATCGCTTAGTAACAATCCGTGTAAGGTACTGCAGTTTTAACCTGGCGATTATGAATTATCAACTTATCCAAACATGCACACAGGTCTGTTAATCCATAAAGATGAATTAGGTCGACAGAGTACTGTGAAATAAACAACAAATATGACTTGTCCCATCGAACATTGGCTCCAAGATGGCTGGCGGTTGCCACGTGCTAGCATCGGATAAAGACTACAAAAACATCAGCACGGTGAATCTGCTTCATCGATTTTGGTACCAACTGGGGGACCTGTTCAAGCTCTGAATGAAAATCCTTCTTTCTCCTTAAAAAAAAAAAACAGAAGATGGCTGGGACCTAATACACTTACATGCGAAGTGCCCCATTAAACAAATTAAGAAAAGTCAAAGGGCTCAAAACACGGGTTCCAAAACAGCAGTAGTCTCTACAAGGGCTGCCAAAACAGCAATAAAAGAACAATTGAAGAAAGCCCCCTGTATTAAGACTATGCCCTCATTGCGTTCCTTTTTCAAAGTACAAAACAAGTCAGCATTAGCGCTAGAGACTCTGTCCTCTACAGAACATCCTTTAGCCACATCATCCTCTCTTCTAGCCTCAATGGAGTCTCCCAATAAATATCAGGTACTTTTAATAACTGATCAGGAGGCAGACAAAGACCACTCTTCAGTAAAACAGGTAGGACAGCCTTCCCAGATGGAGGGCCATACATCTCTATTGAACTCAAGCTCCGATACCCCATCATTAGTACTAGAAAATGACTACTCTACGAATAGTGGTATGGGGAGTGATATTGGAGGTCTTGTGGCTACATTATTAAATGAAATGAAAGCAGGGTTTGCGAAGTCGGAAAACAACCAACAGAAAATTCAGGCTACATGTGAAACACTGGAGAGTAAATTCAATGCATTACTAGAAAGAGTAGTGTCTGTGGAGACGGCCTTGGATCAGATTAAGGAGGAAGTGAGGCTCTGCCAAAGTAGTAATGAAAAAGCCTTGGCTTCTGAGAAAGAGCTCCGTGACAAAATTGAGATCCTGGAAAACAATTCCAGGAGGAACAATCTTCGCATATTGAATGTCCCGGAAGCCCAAGAAGGGCAAAACTTAAGGTCCTTTGTTGTAAATCTTTTAAATCAATTTGTTCCTGAAATGGACGAAAAAGATTTAGACAGTGATATACAGAGGACCCACAGAGAACCATTTAGATTAAACAAGGACAGGAAAACCCCCCGAAGGATCTTAGTTAATTTCAAATCATACACAATAAAAGAATCTATTTTGAATAAAGCCCTAATCTCGGGAGTTCTTACTAAAGATGGGTATAATTATAAAATCCGTTCAGATATTTCCAAGGCTACGTTCGACAGGCAGTGGGCTTTAGGGAAATTTATCCAAGACTTAGGGGCAGAAGGCGCTACTGTGCAAATGAAATTCCCAGCACTCCTCCGCATAATGTGGCGTAATAAAACATACAATATAAGAGATCCACAGGAGGTGGAAGTGTTTCTAGAACACATGAAATCCAACAGTAACACATAAGCTCTATGAGCCAATTCGTAAGAATGCCGCGGTTGCGGTTCTCAAACAGGGCAACTGGGATGCCCATGACAGTGGGGAGGGTTCTCCAGGGTGGGCACTTTTTCAGGTTTTTTTTCTTTTCTTTATTTAAATTATTCTTTGGTGGGGAGCATTGGGGAAAAAATGAAAAAATAATAATAATTGTCCGATATGTAAATTGTATTGCAATCAGGTCCAAAATTGATCCAGTAGAAAGGTAGTCCAATGTCTGATTTAAAAATATTAACTTGGAATGTGAATGGCCTAAGAACAAAAGGGGCGGAGGCAAAAGATTTTTGAGTATTTTAAACATGTTTCTCTAGATATAATTATACTACAGGAAACTCATCTTCTTAGGGAAGAATGGCTCGAGTTTATAAACAAGCATTTACAATGCAACGGTCTCGGCATTGTTAAAGTTAGAGCTATTGGCATTGCTCATGACAATGCCGTTTCTTTAAATGTTTTAAAAACAAAAACATAAAACAAAAATAATGTCATGAGCAATGCCAATAGCTCTAACTTTACCAATGCCGAGACCATTGCATTGTAAATGCTTGTTGAAAATTGGAACAGAACAATTAATTTTAAAGTCCTGCGGTCCCAACAGTGTAAGCTTCACTTCCAACTGAAGAGAAACACATGAGGCCTCCCCCAAGAAAAACCTGCATCCAACCATTCCCGAGCCGTGCAACATGTGGACATCCCGAGGTGCAGGGCAGGAGCACTGTGCACCCGAAACCTGGGACCTACGCTCCTTTTCGTTTGGGAGACCAGATCAGGAGGCTGTAAATTGGGCATAGTCTGCGGGTAAGGAGCAACACGGGGGGCGACAAACTAAAGTCCCGCTGCCACCCCAGGCCCCAGGGATTAGCAAGCCGGGGAGGGGGCCTCTACCCCTCCCCCTCCTCTCCGAGGCCTGTGGATAGTTGCAGTCCCAGGAGAGGGGGAGCCTCGCGGCACCTCCAGCTCCCCCTCCAAGCCCACATGACCGGGCAATGCCCGTGGCAGTGCCAGCGGAGAGGGGGCTGGGATCCTTGCCCTCCCCAACCCGCGCAATATCGCCGGAGTCCGGACCCGACTCCACTGAAAACCGAACCGTGGAGGGGATCCCGGTTGCACTGCCCACGACCCCGGCAGGGGCCGCTACTCCATGTGCCCCGGGAGCTGACTTACGCCCCCCCCCCCTCCCCCAGACGGACTGCAACCAAGGCAATGGCCGGGCTCAGCAGCCCTGCCTAAGGGGGAGGGGTGGGGGGGGGGTGAGCACTCACCGCAGCCAGCTCCTGAGACTATCTGGAGCCTTTGCTTACTTGGGAGTTTGCCACCACGTCTTTGTGCCAGCTTCGGGCGTGGGTGCAAAGTAGTGGGCACATCATTCTTTGTCAAGCTGACCACGAACAGACTAGTAGTGGCTTGCGGGAACTGACAATCCACCGATTCCACTAGGGCTTTCATCACCTACTTGTGTATTTTCGCTATAAATGTGGCTTCCTGGGGGATAATTTGGTGTCATTTAAGTCCGCCTCTAACAAGTTTGAAGGTCACAGATCGACGGGCCTAAAAAGCAGAGTGTAAGTCACATCCATGCGATGAGATTGGGTCAGCAGGATGGGGTGAGCGCCCAAGAATCAGCGAGGCTCGCCCGAGACATTGCGACCAGCCGTAATGTGATGGGGCACTTTGATTTTTCCTGGGCTGCAGGGCTCATCATACTTTCATCTTCTAATGCTGATAAAAGGCAGTTACGGGTCATAGCTTCACAATAGGAGGGCTCACCATGAAGGGACTAATTCCCTAGGTTTCAGCAGGGCTGAGACACTGCGACCACCCTTCATGTGTTAGGACGCACTGGCAGGGGTCTGCGTGCTTGTATCGTCCAACGCTGAAAAAGGCAGATGTGGGTCACATCTCTGCAATGCAAAGGGTAGCAGGATGGGGCGAGCGACGAGAAATCAGCAAGGCTAGCTCGATACATCACGGCTAGGCCGGGTCGAAATGTAAACGGCGGCGAAGAGGTCTGCATAATTTTGGGATTTAGACAATAGGCTTGTTCCATGAAATTCCCAAAATTATGCCATTATGGCACTTTGGGTATTTGTGTCATTCTAGCAAATATGCCATTCACTCAGAAGGTGGGCATCCATACTTGTGTGTTTGTGAATATTATGTACTACCCTATCCGTCGGGTCGTATAGTAGGACCGAGTGCAGGATGGAAGGATTGTGACGCCATTAATAGACGGAAGCATTTACCACAGCTTCCTCCAATAACACTCTAATTTAATACAGCTCCCCAGGGTGCGCACCAGATCACACTCCGGCTCACCACGTCACCAACATTTTGAATAGCCGGAGTGTCATTTCAGGGGGTGGGGGGGGGGGGGGGCAGCACCAATTAGGAATAATTTGAAAGTATTAAAATCTATGCGTCCCTCTCTGACACCTGTCACGAGAATCCGGTAAAGTGACGCGGTCACCTCCATCGTGATCTCTCTGTAACGCGGTTTGCTAGTGCAGCTGGGTAACAGTTCCACTTTGGTAGAAGTTAAGATGCGCAAGAGCATCGCACCCCTGTCAGCGAGCCCCAAACCTTTTAGTGTTATATCACTGGAGGTTTCAAAATGATCACAAAATCTAGACCTATCCCGCACCCCAGGCGCGGGCGAGTTGGCGATTTCACCAGTCGCGGCGGTCAGACAAGTCACAGAGTACAGGGTCTGGAAGAATCCGGATGAGCTCCTTCAAAGGAAGGATCTACGACTGAGATCACCTTGGGCTCCCCCCCCCCCTCGTATGCCAGCATTATGCCATGTGCGGCATGAGGAATGGGGTCCCACCATATCTAGGTGTACATTTTCCAGGATGTCAGACCCGCCCTAATGAAGGGCTTGGTTGATGTAAAGTTTTGACTTGAGCTTGTATAACAAATACATTTCGCTTCTTTCCAATAAGGTCCATGATGGAGGCTGGCTTGTTTGTGGCACAAAATACAACGACTGGGAGCGGTGATGGGCGAGTAGACGGACTCAATGTGTGGGAGTCGAAGGTCTCGAGATTCAGAGTGAGCAGGTCGCCTCAGAGCTTTGAGTCTGTGTCTTCTACCTCAAACCCCAATGTACAAAGCGCTTTGTCCCTTTCTGAATTCAGGACAAGATCAATGTGTCCCAGAAAGGGAATCATGCCCAGCGGAGAGCTGGCATTTGAATCATGAGGCTGATCTGCGTATTCCTGGCTGCCCACAGAGCCTTGCTGCAGGTTCGGATGCCAGTCTGAACGACTAAGTATTCACTGCATCCGGACTCAGAGTGCCAGGTTCTGCCCTCGGGCAATCCTCGAATCTGGGGTTCAGGGCCTCCGGCGCCTGCGTGTGATCGGCGGGGAGGGGGCTCAGGGGCGGTCCTGGCTGGAGTGCAACTCCGGGGCGTTGAGTCTTTTTAGCCAATACCAAGGGCCTACTGACAGACATTTCACCCCACAAATGTTCCTTATGTCATCCTTTATCAGAACGGAGATGGTCGGATTTAGGGATAATTGGGAGGCTCTTAACTGACACCTATGCCAAGCCTTGACTTGAATAACAAGGGTTACTGACTGCCTACGACAGAGTGCTCAAGCCTGCCTGTGTGTCACAGTATTACGGGAGAGAGAGGGCGTATCTCACCTGTCTATTCTCGATGTGCCGCTCTCGCTTTAGCCTCGACTCCCACCCGTTCCTGGCTCGGATGGAGAGAAGACGCTCAACCAGCCCGAGCTTCGCTAACGCTGAATCTGCCGCAGAGCTACGTGCGATCAGGACTCCAGTGCAGGGTGCGGGGCCTGGCAAACAGAGTTGGTGCCATAGACCGAGGACTGCACATTCCATTTCAGCAAAGCAACTACTGTAAATTGTGAATTCACGTGTTAAACAAGGAGATCAGGTGAGGGAGCAACGCCGGGACACCACCGCCTTTCTCCGAGGCAGATAAGAACTGCCTCGGAGAAACGCAGCGTCCTTTTCGGATTCGGGGGCGTGTTTTGCTGTTGTCTCCTCCTTGAGACTTCTCGCAAAAAACACGCCCCCCGATCCGAAAAGGACGGGGCCTGTTTGGAATGACTGACCTCTTCTCCAGTGGCTGGCCAGTATTTACGAGGCCAGCCAATGGAGAACAGGGGAGAAGAGGGGCGGGTTAAAGCCCCTCTTCTCCAAGTCATAAAATCTCCGACTTCCGGTTCTGCCTTTCGGCAGACCGGTAGTCCTCGACCTAAAAACGAGAGCTGGATTGGGGAAATAGTCTGCACAACCCAGTCATGCAATACTAAGTGTGTCTCAATCATCATTAGAAAATCTCCATATTGCACTTTGGTTTCACAAAGTGTAGATACAAAAGGGAGGTGGGCCATAGCCAATATTAAACATCGAGATTATGCATTGTCCATAGTGGGTTATTATGGCCCCAATATGGATGACCCCGAACCCCTGTCCTCCTTGTACGCCCAAATGATAATGTTGCACCTACCTATTATTTTGGGAGGAGACTTTAATATTTTATTAGACCCCAAGTCGGATAGATATCCCCCTAGCAAAATTCTGAACCTGCCTAAGATGCGACAATGTTTGTCCACGCTTATGGAGGATTTGAATTTAGTCGATATATGGAGAACTAAAGGTAATCGACTTAACAAATACACTTACAAGAACTATAAGTACGGACATTCCTCCAGAATAGATTTCTTTTTGGTCGACAAAGCAATAAGTAACAGAGTTAATTTAGTGAAACATAACCCTGCACACTTATCTGATCACTCCTCAGTTCAGTTAAGCATAAACTGTGGGCCAGTTAGGAGTGATAGGAGGTGGACTTTAGATCGATCTCTTCTATTAGACGAAAAAGTTATCGATAGTTTGGAAACAACAACTAAAAAGTATTTTAAGCAAAATAGTGGAGGAGAAGTTTGAGACATAATAGTGTGGGAAGCATTTAAAGCTGTTATTAGAGGGGCTTAGTCGGCATAGCAGCGGGCAAAAACAAAACCAAGAATTCTAAAATTTTGAGGCTGGAATTTGACTTACTAAAACTGCAAACAAAAATAGACTGCTCTAGGTCAGAGGAGGATCAAAAAAAGTTAATAAATGAGAGTCTAGTAAAGAAACAAGAACTATCACTTTTCCTAGAGGAAAGGATAAGAGAAAGATGGCAAGCTAGTTCCTTAGCTAATTATGAATGGGGGGAGAACTGTGGGAGGCTCTTAGCGTGGAAGCTTAAGACTGATTCCAATAGAAGCAAGATAACTGCTATTTATAAAGAAAACAGCATGCAGCCGACCGAGGATAAATTAGGCATAGAAGAGGCTTTTGAGTCCTTTTTTCAAACATTATATGGGGAGGAGTTGGTCCCTCGGCAAACATTAATTGAAACTTATCTGACCAAGTCATTAACCCCTAAACTTGACAATGTTTCCTGCAATACCCTGAATGTTCGGATTACCCAAAAGGAGGTGCTAGATATAATGAATAAACTTAAAAGAAATAAAGCGGCAGGCCCAGACGCCCTACCAAATGAAATCTATATTGTATTGAAAGACTTACTAGCTCCTATACTGACAAATTTATTTAATACCATCTTCCTTGAGGAATTACCAATTCCTAAATCTTGGAACGAAGCCACAATTAGCCTGATTTTAAAACCAGGGAAAGATCCCACCCACTGCGAGTCATATAGACCAATCTCGCTTCTCAACTCCGATTACAAAGTGTACAGTCAGATATTGGCTAAAAGACTTGGTTCTCTCTCTAGTAAATTAATACATGAAGACCAAAAGGGTTTTATCAGAGGGAGACAGTTGCATGACTTAACACACCAAGTGATAGGAGCTATAGATATAGCAACGCATGAGAAGGTACCTCTAGCAATATTTACCTATGATGCGGCCAAAGCTTTTGACCGGGTTAATTGGGCATATTTACACCAAGTCATCACATATAATAATCTAGGTCAACATTTTTCTAAGGCGATAGGAAATATCTATTCTGACCCGACTGGGAAAATATTGATAAATGGTGCCACAACTAATAGTGTTCAAATTAAGAGGGGCACAAGACAGGGGTGTCCTCTTTCCCCATTACTTTTCAACTTATACATAGAGCCCCTGGCAAATATGATTCGAATCTCCAAGGAGCTTATCCCATTTAGTTTCAAAAATTGGTAGATAAAAGTGGCACTATTTGCCGACAATTTGATGGTTTATTCTAACAATATAGTAGAGTAAACTATCATTATGAACGAATTGTTGACAAATTTTGGGCAGATTTCTGGGTACCAAATAAACCAACAAAAAACAGAGACTATGTTTTGGAATTTACCTCCCTCCGATCATGATTCCAAGAGGGAAATCCGATATCTAGGGATTCAAAATCGAAATAACATTGATGAAATTACTCAGGCGAATTTGCTATTAAAAACTAAGGAAATGAGAAAATTATTGAAATCATGGTCTTGTCTATCCCTATCCTTTATAGGAAGAGTCAATATAATAAAAATGACTATCCTACCCAAGTTTACCTTTGTTTTTAATGCTATCCCTTTGGAGTTCAACGCATTCCAAATTAAGAAGATTCAAAGTGAGTTAAACTCCTTTATTCGTGCATCTAAAATATCTAGGATAGCCTGGAAAAATCTGAGCCAAAAAAAACATCAAGGAGGGATTGCTAGTCCAGACCTTTTGATTTATTATTGGGCTTTTCATTTTAAAAACATAAGACATCTCTTTCAAGATTATGCTCTGTACTCCCCGTATTGGAAAGCAATAACAAACCATAGTAACTGTCTGTATAAGTTTGGTCAGCCAAGATTTTTAAAGAAAATTAAGTTAAAGGTGCTGAGATCAGCATGTAAAATATGGTCTGATATAAGGAAAATTTGGAGCTACCCATACTATAGCTCACAAGCTCCGATATGGAATTCGCCTGGTACTCCAGAATGTTTGCAGGACTCTTTAGCTCTTCCCTTGAAAAGAGCTGGAACAACAACATGTGGAGATCTCTTAGAAAACGGTAACTTAAGACCATGGGAAGACTTGGCAAGAGTAACTGCGAATGGGATCTCAAGGTTCAAATTTTACCAATTGGCGAACTGGGTTAAATCTCAAATTATTGGAACAGAGGACAGCATAACGGTAGGGGATGATCTACATAAACCCCCTGGAAAGAAAGAAGTTGCGAAGTGGTATTGGTCTATGGTAGAGAAGAAGAAATCAGACTATGATGTCCCAGACCACAAGTGGAAGAGGATCTTCCCGGCTGAAGACCTGCAACAGGCTTGGCAAGTATCTTATACTTATTTATGGTTTACTACTATTTCTGCACCGTTGAGGAAAAATCATTTATTTACCCTGCACAGATCATATTGGACCCCTGGGAAGTTATCCAAAATGAATATCGAGACGATGAAAAAATGTCCAAAATGTGGTGAGAATGAAGCAAATGACATTCACATGTTTTATTCCTGCCCTCAACTTGGTCAGTTCTGGACTGAAGTTGGTAAAGTTATTGGTAAAGGCTTAGATTTAACTTTCAAGGTAAGACCTTTCACTGTTATTTTTGGTATCTTGGGTATTGTAGACGGTAAAATTAATTTGACAAAAAAACAGAAACAGTTTTTATTTATCCTTATACTTATAGCGAGACGTGAAATTTGTATTAAGTGGATACTTCCCTCCCCACGGATTCATGAATGGGTAGGGTCTGTGCATAAATTTAGATGTATGGATAAATTTAGAGGAGTAAGTAGACACACAGAATTTTGGGATCTATGGGACAATATTAGATGGTAGGGCAGGGAGGGCTGTCCGATGAATTAAACACCGTGATCAAACGATGGGTCATAGAAGTAGGAATCAAATCCTTGATCTATGGAGTTGGTGACATTGAAGTAAGGCCTCTAACTCTACTCCAAGGGCGCCTACATTTAAGAGGACCTGACTGCACTTCTTTTCTTTAAGATCGCATAAATGAGGACAAGAAAAAAAAAAAAAAAAAACATCACTTAGTGACCCAGGTAATCTGCCTTATGGACATTGAAAAATGTGTGCAGGAGTTCCTAGCAATCGAGGAGCTGTACCAGTGTTTATTTGTCTTAAACATTGGCATGGATCTAACTTGGCTCGGGAAAGCCATGGAGAAAAGCACTGGTGATTAACTTGATTACCATTATCTCCTAGGTACATCTTCTCGGTCTTTCAATCCAGTTCATGTCTGGATTTCAGGATTGAATCAGTCACACGGAAGATCGTGGAAGACGTGCATCACGTACTGGGTAAAGGAGTCTTCTTGCTATCCAATCATCAGAACACACTGGTATCTTTTGATACAGTTCATCAAAGCAGGTTAATCCAAACTCTGCAACATGCATGGGCTCTTACAGTCAAGTCTCAAGCTGGTGGCCCTTCTTTCTCACCCACAGATGCCAAATGGTGAAGTTTGGGAAATGCACCTCGCAGAAACGGAAAAGAGGCCACATTCTCTCTGCGCACCTGCCTTGGAAGGTTACAGAATTGAGAGGCAAAGAATGTCATTGTGCTCAGCCCACAAATAACAGAACCCCTCCTTTTTACCTCATCTCAGGAGTAAATTCGACATTTCACTACCTGACCTCATACACATTTTAAGCTTCGACTTTCATGCTCTCCCATTGTAAAACCTCTATTTTTCCCTCTGAAATCTACCCCATCCTGCCACATATCAACAGGGTGACTAATTCTGAAAGAGTCTACCCAAAATCCTCAAAAAAACAAGCATTTAATCTCCCCAGATTAACTAAAACAACAATTGATGCTCTTGTCGTCCCTAGACTGGACATCAGGAATGCTTAACTAGCAGGTGTCGCACAGTCAACACTCAGAACACCAAGGGAATTCTTTATTCAGCAGCCATATTGGTCAATACCCCAAATAAATTCCATTGTATCACTTCTAGAATTTCGCTCGTGCCAATACAACTGCATGGAATACTCTGCCTCTAGGCATCAGAACCAAGACCACCCTACTTCCTTTGAGAAAACACTTAAAACCATATTTCCACCTCCACATAAGATAATTCCCCTTTCCCCAAAGCCCCCAAAACCTGCATTCTATATATTACAATCTTTTTCCATTTTGTGATTTCTCTCCATAGGTTTCTTGCAGATGATATGTTTCTCTGTAATGTGCGTCACTGGGTTATCTGTAAAATGCCATAACACACTTGTGATGGGGGAGCACTAAAACACAGTGTTAAGATAAACAAATCGATAAATAAAGGGAGTGCTGTAGGATCCAGCTCTAACCAAGATCTTGACCATGGATTTGAGGGCTTGGGATGGGGAGATCACAGACTTCCCTTTTTTGTCAGGTGTGTGTTGTTCTGGAGCATGAATAATCGAAATTAAAACAAAGCAATGCAGTGTTAGTCGTCCTTACATTTTTATAACTGTAACCATGGTAGTGTTTGCTTGGAATCATGCACAATTTTACAATGCAATTTAACAATGTCCCACATAAACAACCTGGTCGCAGCCTAGGGGTGCACAGAAACAGTGCATCCAAGAGTCAGGGCAATACTGAGTACTCGTTCCAGCCAATCCCCAATCAGGTGGGATGCTACCTTTGTGAAAAAACAGAAGACAAGCAAACACAACTGATGGTCAGATGTGCTCACTTCTCCTCAAAGGGAGGCAGGAAGGAACTGGTCAACCCTGGCGGGATATCTATTTGATATCCAGAACCTGAAATCTGGTACACACCATAGGGTCTTGCAGGGAAGCTGCCAATTACTGGTACCTGAAGAGGGCCACACCCCCAGCGAGTGACCCAAATGCGAGGAATCACCACTGTGCATTCTGTGCACAAAGGCATGTTCTGTATGGTCGCGCAACTTGCACGGTGGATGGAGTGCGGTGTTGACCTCCAGTTAGAAGACACTGAAATTAATTTTCAGAGGACCAGAAGCCTCTTCCCCCAGGGGATAAGTAAACAAGCATTGGCATAGCCAATAGGTCTGGACTTTGGGACCTTATAAGTGTTTAGCCATGCAACAGTTGCATAACTAAATACTTATAAGGTCCCAAAAGCGAGACCTATTGGCTATGCCATGCGGCCGCGAAAGTGAAAGTAATCGCGGTCAAGTGCGCGCGCACATGCACTGTAGCTCTAGGCTGGCCTGGTAGCACTTTTTGGAGCCCTCTCAATAAGTCTCGCCAGACCAGCGCATGCGCTGGGTCAGGCGAGACCTAAAAACCTGTACATCGATGGACAATCCCTCTGCCACCAGCCATTGACGAGTAACAAAGGGTACCACAGAAACCAACAACAAGAGGCATAGCCAAGGTTTAGCCTGAAAAGCTGGCACAGAAAGAGGTGGCACTCAGGATAGGCATAGGAAGAAGAAATCAACAGCGGTCAGTAGGATGAGAAGCTGACACTGGAGGTGGGTAGGGTGAGAATGTGGTCAGTCAATGCAGTGTGAGGAGTTCCAAATTTGTAGGCAATAAAGCAAAGAAATCATCCAACAGGAAGAAATGTCAGCCGTTAAACTTTCTTTAAGCACCCCCCTCTCCCAAACTCATAAAACAGATGAGCCAGAATCTTGCAAAGTTTTTTTTTTTGTTTTATTTTTTTGTCTACAATGGGTTTAAAGTTGAATAAGCTATGGGTTTCGTCCTTTCTTACGCAGTGATTGTCCCTCGCCGGAGAACGCAATGAACCGTGCGGTATCGTCCTGAATGTGGAGTGAAGAAAAAAAACATTCATTTAGGGCAGCCTGACACAATGAGCAGGTATAAAAATCCAAGAGAGGATCCTGGGTCCTGCAAACAGGATGTAGTGATCCTGGTAAAGTGAGAGCCCACATACAGCCAGCACAGCTAGCAGCTTCTCCCTCAGTGACTACACTATCATCCTCAAGATGACACTACGAGTATATTTCCACACATTGACAGTAAAAGGAGGTGGAAAGGGAGCACTGCATAGCAGGATATCCATAGTGAGGGATCCGGAATGCTTCCCCAACTATGTAGGCATCACAGACGACCCCCCCAGCCCATTTACACCTCATCAGGAATAGGAGTCCAACTTACAAATGATATTTGGATTTTGGAATATGTGAGAGTTGTTCCTAGCTCAGTCATGTAAACTCACGATATCACTGTGTGCAGAGTGATGGATCTCACCAAGCACTCAAATGCAAAGGAAGTAGGCCACATTATGGCTGCACCGGACCCTTAAAATACTCATCACTCACTAGACCTACTCTCACTGACACACCCTTCAGGCCACCAAACACAGGCCATACTTGTAACCATATCTGGAAACTGAAGAGTTAATTTTTGATAGAATGACCAGGTGCTTAATTGCTCTGGCTCTAATCTGGAGGCAGGTCTTGGCACTGCCACCTACAACCACATGTACTGCCCCAGCTCAGGCACTTGTGCATTGTGTGAACTTGTGGTGAAGAGTGTGTCCAGAGCTCTCATCAGGTGTCTAGACTCTAATGCCATAGGTGCCCCAGGTGCTGGGAGTAGGGTTAGTAACTCCCATTTGCTTGTCATGCCCCTTCTGTATCAGACCAGCGATCACACCCGGACCAGCTGGTGCAGTCACCTGCACGTGTAAGTAGGGGTGGGTAGACTCACCTCCTCCACTCGCTTGACTTGTGGGCGCGAATTCCGGATGAAAGTAAGTGTTCCAATTTTAAATTCATAGTTTGGAATTCCTCTGTGAAAAGAAGGACAAGAAATGTGAAGATCTGAAGGCTAGGCCATTGATTCATACCATCTGCCTAATGTTAATCATACCCCATCCAAGGCGGTAAGCACCAAAACAAAGCAAAACAAACTTTCAACTCACAAATGCCCACAGTGCTCTCTACAACATCTTTCATTTGCTCCTCTTTTAGGACCTCTTTTAATCAGTTCTCCACATTTGTTAGTTACTTGGAACAGCTCTTTAGGGAAGGTTTTTGTGGCTGAAAGTATATTTGTATTGAAGTGCAATTAGAGTGATATAAACTGGCACTTTAACTATATCTGTTACTATTTCAAAATAAGTGCAATGAAAGTGATATAAACTGGCACTCTAGCTAAACCTGTTACTATTTCAAAATAAGTTAAGCTGGGTTTATTTTCTTAGGTATTTTGCTTCACATCTGATTCAGCTGTTTTGCTTTCATCTGTAGATGTCAGTATATTTTGTAACCATGTTCCAGTTCTGCAGTTGGGCAGAGTCTTGACCGTTCTCTGTGGGTATACATCAGCTCGGATTCAGAGCTTCTGATGCAAGCAGTCCTGTGTGCTTGAATTTAGAGTCCTTGCCCTCAGCACTTGCTAGGCTTATGTGTGCTGCGTTATGGGCAAGCATATGTTGACCTTACTTTGTGCTCAGCTATGCCATGGAACACAGCCCGCATTTATGCTATACTCTGACGTTCCCCAGAAGCCAAAACCTGTCTTTGGGAGCTAGTGTTTACGTTCTCCATACATAGGGCAGAGACCGGTACAGCATGTTTTAGTCTAGCAGGAGGTCTCAGAAGGTTTTCCATTAGGAACCAGGGAAGCAGCCATAATGAGTGAGCATTAACTTAACTAGAGACAGGATTTCAGTCTACAAAGGCATGCCTATCTTACAGCTACTTCCCACATCAGGGGAGCTAGAGGGACTTTTAAAGGAGGTATTTTTTAATGTTGGAGATTTTATTTTAAATGACTGTTCTATTACCAGAACATTGAGTACAAGAAAAGACACTCTATCCCCAAATATATATAAAAAACATAAAGTGATCGAAATCACCAATTGTAGTAAACGTACATAGGAATGTATATAGAGAGAACACATAAAACCAAGCCAAAGCTAAATATCCAGCCTACTCATAGAGATCAGAAATTTATTTACTGAATCCACTTACTCATATGATGTCATTCACATCTATATAAAAAGAATCTATACAAAAATAATTGAGAAATCTATCTTAAGGAAGCCCCTAATTAGTAAGTAGGTATTAAAGTTATAGTCCATTTTTTTTGCGTTAGACAATGCCTGGCGTCAGTCTTTGGGGTAAGTCTAGCAGCACCTTCTATACTCTGCTCTGTTAATCCTACATTGACAAACTTTGGTTGTGTTTGGGTGATTGCTTTTTTCGTCTAGTCAGGCCTGCCTTTGGAATCAATTACATGATGGCCGCATCAGAGTGAGGCTCTTGGCTGCCGGACCCCTCAGCGCTGATCCTTACCCGTGGATGCCGTCCTAGGTCCCATCTGCAGATCGGCACGGGTGGGGGAACCGAAGCCCTACCCCCAGCCCGAGTTTCACTGACTCCGGCATCTCCGCGGTGGAGTTAGACGGCCCGTGAGCCGCGCCGGCGCCTGGCTGTGTCCCCTCCGGTTCTGTGTGCGGCGCTGTCCGCTGCGTGAGGCCCCGGCGCACCACGAGGGGTGCAGGCCCCATGCTTGTCGCTGGCTGCCCTGCCCAAGCTGAGGATCACCGGCGCTGGCGGAGGAGGGGCTCTATTCGGCGGGGAGGTCGACCCGCATTCGCATCGGCGGCGCTGGGCCGTCTGGGGGTCGGTGCCTGCTGGTCCCCGTTATCTTCGGCCGCTTGGCCCTGCTGTCACCTCTTGGGAGGTGGACCGCCCTGACCGCCCCGCTGTGCCCACCTGCTGAATCCCTGACTGCCGGAGTCCGGGGGTGACACGGGAGAGAGGAGCTGTCGTTGGCTGCCTCACGCCCGGAGGAGCTGTGATCCGGGCCCCAGATGGCGGCGATTTCGAGGTGAGCTGGGACGGGTGAAGCCGGAGAGGCGCTTCTTGGGGGTGGCGAGGCCCTCGTCGGCGGGCAGGCCGGCCCGCGCGGAGAGACCCAGGCTGGTGGGACGGAGCTGTCGCGTTGTGGTCGCCTGCGTGGGAACCCCCCTGTTGGCGGACTCCCGGTGGGGTGACCGGGGGGTGCAGTGCTTGGAGCACTCATTTCTCTTTGGTGCCAACCTGTGCGGACTGCTGTGGTGACCCCCCGCAGCCCGGAGTCACTGCCCTGGGACCATTGCCGGCGGGGAGAGGGCCCCCCCGTCGCGCCCTCTCCGGTGCCGCATCTTGCCCCTGGATCTGGGGGGGGGCTGAAGTCTCCTGCTGTCCTGACTGGACGACGCCTCGGTGGCCCCCCGCGGCTAATCGTTGGACTCCGGGTGGGCGTTCTGGCTTGGGGCTCCCGCCGCGGCGACGGCGCCCTGGTCCGGTCCCGACGAAGCGGCTGGGTGGTGCCTGCGCCCATATCCTCGACCTCATCCCTTGTTGACCTGGTGCGGGGAAGTGCGCCGTTCACAGAGCGGGAGTCGCCTGCTGCCCTCCGGGGCCCCCTCACGGATCGGGCCTATACTCCCTCGGTTCGCCATGGGCAAGGAGAAAGGCCCCAAGCTGCCGGGTACGTCCCATCAGACGAGGATCGACCAGTTTGCCAGCTCGGACCCTCCGGGGAGGGGGGGGGCTCCGGCCCCAAAGACTTGGCCGTCATCCTTCAGGCCATTGATGCCTCCCGTACCTCCCTGGAGGGGATGGTTGGCGAGGTGAAGGTCGATGTTGCGCTCCTGCGGCAGGATCTCCGCAACGCCACGGCCCGCATTACGGAGGCAGAGTCCCGGATATCCACGGCGGAGGACGACATTCACCTGCTGCAGGACCAGGTCAGAGAACTCACAACCCATTCTAAAGAACTGCACAGGCGGGCGGAGGACGCCGAAAATCGTGCCCGTCGCAACAACCTTCGCCTGGTGGGCTTTCCGGAGGGAGTGGAATCTGGCCGCGCCGACGACTTCCTCGAGCAATGGTTCAAGTCCTGGATGCCGGAGACCGGGTTGTCAACCTGGTTTGTGGTGAAGAGGGCGCACCGGTCTCTGGCGGCCAGGCCTCCTGTCGGGGCTCCCCCGCGCCCGTTTATCCTGCGGATCCTCAACTTTAGGGACAGAGACGCTATCCTGCGGGAGGCGCGGGTGCGTGGCCCCTTGACCTTTAACAACCACACCATCATGGTCTTTCCGGATTACACCCGGGAGGTCCAAGAGCAGCGCCGCTCCTACACAGAGGTGAAGCAAAATTGCGCTCCCTGGGTCTTCAGTACCAGCTCCAATTCCCGGCCCACCTTCGTGTTGTCTTCCAGGACAAGACTTTGTTCTTTGATACCCCTCGGGCAGCCTGGACCTGGCTCACGGAGGAAAAGCCTCTGCGCCAAACCGTGGCGCTGTCATCCACTGCGGGGGCCCGGGGCAAGGAGGTACTTGGCGCCCGACGACCACGGCGCAGGAAACGCACGCAATCCTGGCTGCACCACGGAGGGGCGACGACCCGGACCCGGTCTGCCAATGCTCCTGAGAGACGTGTGAGAGACTCCTCGGCCTCCTCTGGGGCATCGTCTCATGTGGCTGGGGGACCCCGGCGCTGCCTGTCACCCAGGCCGGGGGGATCTCCCGCCCCCCTCACTATACAGTCTGACTTGTCTGACCTCTCCCGTAGTCCCGCCATGTAACTTGTTGTCTGACCCAAGTTTCCACGGGGAGAGGTGACAACCTTCTTTGAGGGAAGGGAGGAGGGGGCTCTGCGCTCCTACGCTTTCTTGCAAACACCTAGGACGTTTCACTGAAATCCGTACTTCTGGAGGGGTCCACTACGCTCTTTACACCTGAGCATCTAGGCTTGGGCTCTTCTAACTGTTGGGTTGTTCGGGCGACAGATGCTTCCTTTTTGAAGTGTAGGGTGGGGGGTGGGGGTCTGGGGTTGGGGGCCTGTTGGCTGTTTCTTCCTGGGGGATTGCTTTGTTTGGGTTGGATTTGGTTTTATCTGAGCATCTGTTACTGCACCACACTTGATACACTGCTGTGCCCCTCCCTGCGCTCGCCCGTGCGGGCCCCGCCGCCGCCTGCCCTCATGAGCGGTCCAGTGCCCCTCCCTGGTGCAGGACCTGTGGTCCAGGCCTCTTCTGGCCGCTTCCTCTCTGGCGTGCTCTACTCCTATCGCTCCCATGGATGATCTCCCCTCCAAGGCTCATATGCGCATTTTGTCATGGAACGTGAATGGTCTACTGGATAGACTCAAGCGCACTGCAGTCCTTAAATATGCTCAACGCAATGAGATCGACGTGCTTCTTCTTCAGGAGACCCACCTGCTGGGTGAGAGGTGTCCCTTCCTGGCCAGATACGGGTACGACCGGGTGTGGCACTCGGGATTCTCTCGCGGGTCTCGGGGGGGTCGCCGTCCTGCTGCGCCGTTCTGCTCCCTTTGTCTTTACCCGGGTGGCCCGTGACCCCCAGGGGACGGGGATCGCCGTCAGTGGCACGCTGGAAGGTCGGCCGCTTACTTTTCTGTCGTTATACGCGCCGCCCACCGGGCTGGCCCAAGCATTATCCCATGCCGCGTCCCTGCTGGCCGCTCTCCCGCCGGGTGCTGTTGTTCTGGGTGGGGACTTCCAACGCTGTCTCTGCACCGCTGCTTGATTCTTCGGGCCCGGTTTCGACGCCACGCGCCGCACGGGCTAGACAGCTGGTGGGGTGGGCGGAGGCCCAGGGCCTGTGTGACGCCTGCGTGTCTGGCATCCGCGCGCGCGGCAATACACCCACACTTCGGCCGCCCACCACACTCATGCGCGGATTGACGCAATCTTTGTCCTGTCCACCGAGTGTGCGGGCATCCAAGATGTTCGCATTCTTCCCAGAGGGATATCCGATCATTCCCCTGTCCTCCTGGGTCTGGGGCCCCCGCCCCAAGGGGCCCGTCAGATGTGGCGCTTCAACGCCTGGTTTCTCCGGGATAAAAGACTCTGCAAGGAGGTAGGGTCCGCGCTGGCGCAGTACTTTGGTGACAACGATGGGTCAGTCTCCTCGGCGGGCACCCTCTGGGAGGCGGGTAAGGCCACCATCAGGGGGGCCGCCAAGGCGTTGGTGGTGCGGCACCGCCGGACGCAGCTTCAGCGACTCACTGCCTGCGAGGCCCGGGCGTTGCTTCTGGAGCAATCTCTATCCGCGGACGGGGATCCGGCCGTGGATCGTCAGCTGCGCCTTCTGCGGGAAGAGATTCGCCAGCGGTCAATGGATGCGGCTAAGCTTCTTTGGCAATCCTCGGTGGCGAGGGTCTACGGGTGGGGTGACAAGAATGGGGCTCTGCTGCACCGGCTGGTCACCTACCCCGGGGCGTCACGCATCATCCCGGCGGTCACCGACTCACACGGCCAGCTTCAGTCCACCTCCGTGGCCATGGCAAACACCTTCGCTCAATACTACGCTCGGCTGTACTGGGCCCGGGCGTCAGACTTATCCCTAGCTTCGCTGCTTGCAGCTCACAATGTACAACTTCCTTGTCTTCGGTCCAGTGACTGGGAGAGTCTGGAGGTGCCCATCTCTCTGGAGGAGATTGGGGAGGCGATCGGGCGCACATCGGCGGGGAAGACCCCGGGACCGGACGGATTCCCGCAAGAGTTTTACGCCGCCTACAAGGACCTTCTGACCCCTCGGTTGAGCGCCCTTTATGCTGAGGCGGTTGAGCACGGCTCCTTCCGCCCAGAGGCCGACGTGGCCACGATTGTGGTTCTGCCCAAGTCCGCGCCGCCCTCTTGTGACAGGTCAGCTTACCGGCCGATCTCCCTCATCAATACAGACATCAAACTCTACGCGGCGGTCCTGGCACAGAGGCTTCGGCCCTTTCTGTCCAGCCTGGTGCATCCGGACCAATGTGGCTTCATGCCGGACCGCGGTACCCGCCACTGCCTCCGTCGACTTCACGTGGCCCTGGCTCATCGCCACCGCATATCCCCATATCTCACGCTCCTACTCGCCGACTTCGAAAAGGCGTTTGATTCGGTTGGGTGCCCCTATCTATTTGAGGTCTTGACTTATGGGTTTCGGCCCCAAATTTGTCGGAATGGTGCGGGTCCTCTACGCGCGTCCTCGTGCCAGAGTGCTAGTTAACGGGGCGTTGTCGAAGCCGTTTCGGATCGGCCGGGGGACGCGGCAGGGGTGCCCATTGTCGCCTCTCCTCTTTGCCCTCGCCATGGAACCCCTTGCTGCCCTGGTCCGCGCGGACCCTCTTCTTCGGGGCTGGGAGTGGCCGGGCCTTGCGCCCGACAGGATAGCCCTCTATGCAGACGACGTGTTGCTGTACCTTGGCGACCCGGCGCGATCTGGTCCCCGCGCCCTCCATCTCTTGGGCCTTTTTGGCCGTGCGTCTGGCCTCTATTTACACCCGCATAAATCGGTCCTTGTGCCTCTGCACCCCTCTCGGGAATGCTTTGACTGGCAGGACAGGATTCCCCTCCGCCGGCTGTCTTTTAAATACCTCGGTATCTGGGTCTCCCTGCTCCCGGAAGTGAGCTGGGCCCTTAACGTGGCTCCCCTGGTCAAAAAGGCCAAGGCTGACCTGGCACGCTGGCAACCGCTCCCACTCAATCCGCTGGGGAGGGTGGCACTCTACAAAATGATGATCCTCCCCCGGTTCCTCTATATATTACAAAATACCCCCGTGTCCTTTCCAAGGCCTTGGTTCCGCGAGATGGACGGGTTGGCGACTCGATTCCTCTCGGGCGGTGGGAGGCCGCGGCTGGCTTTGTCGACGTGTCGTCTACCCACCTTTGATGGAGGGTTCGGTATGACCAACCTCTACCTCTACTATTTGGCCACTCGCCTTCTCGTCATTCACGATTGGTTCGGCGGGGGATGGTCCGACCCGGCCTACAGGGTGGAACTAGCTGATTTGGGTTTCCCCTGCATTTTGGATCGCCTATACGGGGCTCCCATACCCGCTTCCTGCCCCGGAATCACTAGGGCGGTCTTTTTGGCCTGGCGGGCGGCGCTTCGCCATACCAGGGTGGACCAGACGGCTGACTCGCGCCACTCCCCTTTGGCACGGGGCGCGGTTGCGGGACGTTACTGCCTTGGAGGGCTTTCGGTCATGGGACCTGCTCGGCATCTCCCAGCTGGGGGACGTCTGGCGGGGGGGGCGCATGTGCTCATACGCAGAGCTGCAGGAACGCTTCTCCCTTCACTCGTCACAATTTTAAAAGTACCTCCAGCTGCGCCATGCCATTCGCACCTATACTCCTCTAGATGTTCGATTGCCAGACCACATTCCCCCGGAAGCTCAGGCCTTGCTGGGTAACCTGGGGAGGGAGGGTATTTCCCGTATACACCGCTCTCTTATTAACAATACTCCCGCGGTTCAGGACGGCCTGAGGGAACGATGGGAGGGTTGGGTGGGGCCCTTGGATGAGGTGGATTGGAGGGACGCCCTTATGGCCCCCCGGCTGGTGACGGCCTCCGCCAAGTTGCGGCTGATTCAAATATACTATCTCCACACTGCATACCTCACACCGGCGCGTCTACACCGCGCGGACCTCTCTGTTGACGCATCCTGCCCCCGCTGTGGCTTTGCACCGGCCGACTTTATCCATATGGTGTGGTCCTGTCCGGACCTAGGAGATTACTGGAGGGGCATAGAGGCTGACCTCACAGAGGTGTTGGGCTGGGAGGTACCACACAACCCTAGACACGCCCTGCTGGGCATCACAGATGGTCTGCATGGCACCCGCGCAGAGAAGCGGTTTCTTATGACAGCGTTTATGGTGGCAAAAAGAGACATTGCAGCGGCATGGAAGCACCCACGACCGCCTACTATGGCCAAATGGAGTGCTGGTGTGGACTGGTGTGCGGCCCAGGAACGAACTCTCTATCTGGCGAGGGGCTGCCCCAAGAAATATCGTAGGGTATGGGGGAAATGGTTGGGCAATGTATTTTGATTGGGCGCTTTGGGGGGGTAGGGGCGGGGGACGGGGCTTCGGGTGGGGAGGAGGGGGGAGTGATCTCACTCTGTGTGGTTGTACAGTGGTGGTTTGTTTTCTTTTGCTGTGTTTTCAAAATCTCCAATAAAACTTGTTTATCAAAAAAATGTGATCTACAAAGATATATATATATATATATATATATATATATATATCTATCACAGAATTCTCCCCACAGTTCCGAAGGAAAGAAGGCGAGCCACACTGATCTTGCTGCAAAATAGTAGGTTTATTTACACGAGGGGGCAGAAGACGCGTTTCGGCTGTCAAGCAGCCTTGGTCACATGACCTCTTCAGTAAACCAGGAAGTATATAATACAATTACACGTTAAGCACGTCGCAGCGTGCACAAAATAACAGTGAAGACAGTCTTAGACAATCGTGGGATTAAACAAAAATTTGCTTTTAAGTCGTGAGTTATTAAACTGTAGTAGTCATAACCCACTGTGTCATCAGTTCAAATAATACATTGCTTGAAAAACCATACAATTTATTCAAAACAAAAAACTTTAAAGTATAGAGCCATTGCTTGTTGACAATTATTTTAACCGATTTCTTAATAGAATTAATCATTTACGTCAGTGCATCATGGATATAGTTTTTGCAGACGGGGAGTGATCCTAAGCGGTAGACCTACGTATCACACAGAATATTGACAAATAAAAGGTATGGTGTCCTAATAAAATGGTCATAGATGGTGTTACGTATCTATATGTACATAATGAAAGTGCAATATATATATATATATATACATACACACACACACACACAGGGTCAGGTCACGGAGCATAATCGAAGTAGCTGTTTAAAGTAAGGGCACTTTGCTTTTCTTTCTTCTGCTCTATTTTAATAGCTTACAATGACACGCCAAGAGAATATGTTTATATTTTACACTCCTTACATAGAGAAAAGTTAGAATCTTTGTGCATGTTTCTACACGTTCACAGCTACTGCAGTTTTTTTCTTTTTTAAACGTACTTGTATTGAACGGTTTCTATTTGCAACAAATATCTAACAGGTTTTCGATGTGTTTAATTTTGCACTAGAGGTTTTATTTTTGTTCTTCATGTTTGAAAACATTAGGTGGTTGTGAGAAACGGGATAGTGTGACCATGTATTATATGAGATAAAGTACCCCCTAGTGTACATGATAAGGATATTGCAAGTCACCTCTGAGTTCCATAACCTTATTAAAGAACATGGCCTTCAGCCTCATTCCTCTAAATGGTTATGGAACTCTCATATAATACATGGTCACATATTTGTATTGAATAACAAAAATCTTCCATACAATGTATATGCCTTTGTAACTATAGAATGATGGACTATAACAGGATACATTAACCTTTGATTGTTTAAGTGATGTCCGTGACTTGTTTCCATACCTCATTTTTCATTTCTCCTATCTGTTTAGACAAACAGCCTCTTTTTGTTAGGTTTTACATTCTTTGATAACAGATTCAGATTATCCCGAATTACATCATGTTTGACAAGAGATTGTTACCTTCTGAGTATAGCAATGAATTGTTGAAGAGGCATGCCTATTTCTATTCATCTCTTTACGGATCCTCTTATCACATGACACTATTTTATAACAGATGGGACGGTATGTTTGTTTATCTGAAGTTATTCATCTGTTTTAGTTGAACTGTGAATACTTATAATGCTTTTGGTTCTTTATTGTTGTTGATGCCACTGTAGCATTGCCTTGAATGTTACTTTGTTAATGATAAATGTTTCTATATGGTTTCTTTATTTCTTAGTTGTATGAACAGACCCCAGTTCTAGCTGCTTGGATTTATGAATCACAACTTTTCCAGTGTCGATCAAGGCTACATTGTCCTGAGGAAGGAAGTGTATTACTCATGAAACACCACCGAAACGTGTGCTGCTACTTTTGAGCGTCCACGGTTTCTCCAATATTGGAAGGAAGTTTGTTCTTTTTTTCTGGGGCAAATCAGAGAGTTTGTTTTTTAACAAAAAAATGACTAAGACTGTGATTCCTACTTACTACTTAAAAGTAAACTTCCTTTGTTAAAATAAATTGTTTATTTAGGTTTTACATATATTATTTTTGTATTGAGGACATGCCTAAATGGATTAAAGTGATTTTTGATGTTTATGTTTTTAGTAGGATGGATATTTAGCTTGCTTTATTTATGTCGGTTTCCGCCAACAGTGCATGTATTCCCACAGCGATTTAGATTACTTCCTTAGTTTTTCCATATGCTTATTCTGCACCTGGAGTGTGTCTTATCATGTGAATACCAAGTGCTTTTCTCAGCACCAGCAGAAACTGCTGGAGCCTGAAATCTCAGTCAGTTTCAGGTCACAGAAGTGAAAAAGACCTTCCATAAAGCAGGCAGACATGTAAACTCATTTTAAGTCTGACAACATCGTTTGATAAGGCAGACACCATTAGCATTGTCAAATGCCTCTAAAAATAACAGCAAAACTCTTCACTTTTTTTAGTGTCTTGACTATGTTGGAAAGGAACATCAAGACATTTATTTTTACTATTTTATTCAACATTGCTCTGGTTTTAACTATTTAGCTGTACCCCACAATCTATGGCTGACATTTTAACAAGAAACCTGGGTGATAAGCCTACATTCATGGATATATGTGGTAGCTCTACACTGTAAACCACAATATCACAGTATTAATGTGAAATACTTTTTAAAGTAACACAAACAGTGCTGTAAGAGAAATAATGGAAGAGACCTTTAGGGCTTAATATGTAAAAGGTCTATTTTGAGGACTGCCAGAGCTTGGTGTGACAACTGGGCCTCTCGCAGAGCAACAAAAGGGTGTCCCTGGCTTAGAAACTGTGGCCTAGTGTTCAGCTCTTTAAAAAAATCACCTGGACCTTTCACAGAGCAAAGAGTGGGAGGCCCAGGAGGGCCCTTTACCAGAGGTGGGTGGGTGAACCGCTGAATGGCCCATGAAGAGTTGGAAGTGAAAAAGGTGATGGGAACCACGGACAACCAGTGTTTTCCCCAGTACAGCGTGGACAGCATAGGACACTTAGCCTACCTCCTAATGTCCCCGGGCTTGATGGGTGAGGGGCTTGGCTCAATGCCCTTTGTCTTGCCATCCAAACGATTGCCAGAGCCTGTGAATGCCTGTAAAAGAAGCATGCGTTACTGAAAACATGGACTGCAAAAAAGAATTCCAGGGGGGTGTACATTAAAAAACACATCAGGACCAAATTTCATCATCCTGATGTGCATTTGCATGTTAGAAGTAGATGGCAAATGGGCAGACTGGATGAACGTGAATTTGATCTAACAGTGGTCCTAACCACACTGGGCCACAAGGAGGGAGAGGGGCAGAAAAGGAGAAAGATCAGGGAGAGGAAGGAGGAAGGGAAAAAGGATAGAAAGGTGGAGAGAGTGAGTCAGGGATTACAATGAAATCTCTTTCAGACAAAAATGCTTGATTTGGACTCCAAAATAAGGAAAACTATTTCTATGGAGCAAGTACTCCTACTTAGAGGACAGAAGCGCTCAAAGGACTCACCCGGAACCCCAGGTCGGCCATGTATTCAGTGTTGTCCGCTTCAATGTCCTATTGAAAGAACATAAAGAAAAAATAATTTTAATTCACTTAGACATCAGCATGTGACACAGAGCATGGGACGATGCAAGATACAACACTTTTACACTGGCATCCAATGGCTTACTCACTAACAAGCCACCTGAAACAACTTCCCAGCAGTAACTGACAGGTGTGCATGGGATTTAACAATCAAAATGGATTTCTGTTGGTTGACAACTGTAGAGGCTGCTGCAATCGCCATCAGAATACTTTTCACTAATAACGCACATGTTTATACTATCGACCAGGGAGCATTGGCTTTCGCACCGTCAACCAGGAAGTCTCCTAGACTGGGTCGAGGAAATATTTTGTACCCCACAGCAGCAGAATGGTGCGCATTCTGGCAACTGGAGAAGCTTCTCCACAAGCAGGTGGGGAACTTTTCCATCAACTACCAGGGTGATGGTGAGCAGGGGCTTCCACACTGGCCACCAGACAACCTTTGGTAGTAGTAACCATGGAGGATTTCAAGCTGAACACCAGTGAGGCTTACGCACTAGCATCATGGAGACTATCGCGCACAACTTTACTCCAGTAACTATGAACTCAGTGTAGTGCTCTGGAGCAGAAACATTCCAGAAGCCTTTCTGCCTTCTGAAATACTTGGGTGCTTAAACACAATCTACAGATCTTTGCCCTTCAATATTCTTCCAGAATGGATGTTACATATGGGGTTAGGCGCGAGGGACAAACCGAAAGGGAACCCATTAGTACAGTTTCAATTTTACACTTGTGTGGTGAGGCTTCCACAGTTAGTTCACAACTGTGTGGATAACTCGGTATGGGCTATAGAACAAATGCCAATACAGAGAGGATAAGAGTCGGAAACAGTTTGAGAAATATTACCAAACATTAAACAAACCAGCTGATAAGGCCTTCAAATGAGAGGAATTGTCACCATGCGTGAAGAGAGAACCCGCTTATCTAATTGAGACATACTTTTGGTTAAAGTGATGAATCTTAATTAGAGGCATACCAGGAAAAATGCATTTTTAAAAAGTGTGAGGTAACATGTTTTACATGTAAAATATTTATATTAAAGAATCAACAGCATCAATTATGAGCTTTGAAATGGCAGAATGAGCTATCAAGAGATTAATGTTACTCTTTACAATGAAAAACAAAGATGGGGATACAAAGGCTGAAACTTGCCATATAGGAGTTAAACCTCCACTTACAGGGAATCTTACACCAAATGACTTGACATTTCAAAGTAGAGTCAATGCTTCATACGCGGTGAATGGGTAACCCAGCTCTGGACACTGTTCATTATAAATGTGCTCCAAGAGGAGATTGGAGTGTAGTGTCGCTCTCTCTTGCACCCACATCCTGACTCTGCCACCCTGAATCTTTCGACCTAAATACGTTGTCTGGCCCAGACATTATCAGGGACTCGAACTAGCTTAGGCACTTGACGGATGTGTTCTAGTTCACTATTTTGCTAACCTTAGGCTAGCTCAGGCATTCAGCCTCTTTCAACACATCTCGGGTTTCAGTCCCCTTAGACCTGGCTTAGACATCTGGAAACCTTAGACCCAGCTTTGGCATCTCTCCACTTCAGACCCAATGTAGGCCAATTTTGGCCTCTGGATGCCTTAGTCTCAAGCTCAAGCATTTCATGGCTGAAGGTCACAGCTCAGGGATCAAGATGCTCTAAAGACAGGTTAGGCCTTCACAGCCATTAGAATCAAACACACAGTGCTTCCAGGCCAGGACATGAATGAGAGTCAGTCTGTCATGTACCATTCTGCCACCTCGTAGTATTGTGGTTCATCTTGCGTAAAAGAGATGCAGTGCTTTATTCGGAGTGAATCAGCACGTTATGCCACCCATTGCACCACAAACCCAGTTACATATATACCCAGACAGCCCTCTTATTTAATATTAATCACTAACTGCTATTAAAGCTAGGATAAGGGTACCACATGATTAGTGGTGCGGTTCTGGGTCTGCTAAATAGGATGTCCTACCAATAGGCTGTGCAGTTTTCAGTGTTTATTTTTTGTGAGGATTTCAGTGGTGTTTTCTCAGCTGCTTCCAAGTCTTTCCACATCAGCGCTTCACCTACTTAACCCTAAATTAGAACAAAATGTATTTTTCCAGTGTTTAAACCAAATTGTACTTTTTGCAGTGATTGTTATAAAAGAAATGTTTGATTTAAATGCAAAGTAATGCAGGGTATGTAGTTTCTTCCCATTTGCAGTGTGTCCAAGGGACCTATCTTACATGGATTTATGCACAGAAAATCTGTGTATTGCTCTCTCACTCACGTCTCATTACCCTCTCTCACATATCATTACATTTCACATTCACTCCGTCAGGGCTTTGTCAGGTTTACAGGACTATTAATGGATTGCTATATTCAAATGTATTAAAAACAAATTCCTGGAAACAGCTGGAGGTCATTCACCTACCTTACTGAATATTGTAACATTGTAGGGGTAGTCAACCCTGTCAACAGCATAGTATCTTGTGAACCCTTTAACATTTTATATTACACCAGATTCATTTGTAACCCTGTATTTTAAGGCACCTGGACTTTGAAGATTTCAGCATGCCTATCACTGCTTTTCTTCACTCCCTGCCCGACTAAATGTTGCTGCTTTTATATGGACATTCCTAGCAGCAAGTGTCCTCATGGTAAATGTCTCACTATAAGTCAGTCCTGAACTTTTTTTTGTCAAAATGTGTTTATTAAAATATTTATCCCAAAGTACAAACAGCGCTTAATGATTACATCTCACAATGCGTTTAAAAAAAAGATTTTTTTTCCAACGGGACAGATACCATGCTGTAGGTAGCTAAAGTGAAAAGCAGTGTCTAACTAACTTGGTAGGCTCGCCACCCGCCATAGTGTCCCGTGAATCTGCGCATTATAACACAAGCGAACAACAGTAGGCCCGGAAGCTCCCGGAGACACTGGGTCTAGTTCTTCATATAACGCTAATACGGGTATACGCCCTTGAGAGATGAGTAAAGCACACCCAATGCAAACATGATGGATGCCTGCTGCAAACAGCTTCCGGTTTGTAATGAAGCGTAGAACATAGAGCAAGAACAAAAGGAAAGTAAGAATAAAGTAACCAAAAGGAAAAAGAGAAGAACAGTCAAACTGCGGTGATACCCAGGGAATTTGGTGCTGTAGCAATATGGGCTGTGAGGGAGGGTGAAAGGCCCCGTCCGGACAAGGACCCCCCACCATCAGAGCAGGCCCTTGTCACCGTCAGGGCCACATCATCAGTGGTGCTGTCTTAAGGAAGGGCAGAACTCAATTAGATCAGGAAGAGATGAAGCGCCCTCAATCTAGGACTACATGCAAAAGGGGGGAGACCCTCTGAGAGGTAGCTAACCAGGGGGGACCAGATATAGTCAAATCCCTTCCTGGCGTCTTCTGCTAGGTCAGTGAGTCGTTCCATCGCTATTGCCTTCCACAGTTGAGCGTGCCATAGGGAGAGAGAGGGGGCCTCAGGCTTTTTCCAGGCTCCCGCTATGGCCATCTTCGCGGCCCCTAGGCACACCCACAAAATAGATCTATCAGCATGCGTTTGGTATTTGAGCAGTGGGTGCCGGAGGCCTAGTAGAACTTGCTCTATGGAGTCACCAATTGGATATCCTAATTTGACTTTAATTTGGGATAGAATATCTTTCCAAAAGGTTTTTCATGACTGGACAGTCCCACCATATATGTTTAAAGTCACCCAGTGACCCACAACCCCGCAAACAACGATCAGAGGTGCCCGGGAAAATAGAGTGCAGTTTGTGGGGATGGAGGTACCAGTCATACAGCATTTTGTAATGGGCTTCCCTAAGGTGCATGGATCTATTGAACTTGGCTATGTCCCCATAAAGGGATTCCCACTGCTTATCCGAGGGCGGTGTCTGGAGCATATTTCCCCAACATACTCTATGACGTTGGGAGCGTCATGCCGATAGTGTGCGAAGTAGATTGTATAGGAAAGAGATACATCATTTGCCCGTGGTACCAGTCTGTATAAGTTTCTCCATTGGTAGGTAGTCTCTAATGGCAGCTTGATGGATTTGTAGCTGTTGGACCCAGTGTATTAGTTGAGTATAGTGGTAATGCTCAGTATCTGGAAGGTGAAAATGGTTCATCCAATCATGAAAGGACCGTATCTTAGTGCCTTGGAATAGGTCGGAGATCATGAGACCCCCCCCCCCTTCCTCCATAAGTCAAAGGGCCCCTCTTGGAGTGCAGGAGGAACAATCTTGGAAAAGTGTATGGGGGTATAAGAGGATGGGAATGTAGTCAATGGTACTGTTTTGGTTACTGCATCCCACACGTGGAGGGTGGTGGAGGTAGGGACACTAAGGTAAGCATTGGGAGACCTGTCATCTTTGGCCCGCCAGGGTAGGTCCCAAATCGTCCTCCCCAGTCCTGAACTTTTAACAAACATCACATTATATCCTGGGACAATAATGTTGGTGTTAACAATGTAACTATGGGCCAAAAACCCCAGCAGTGAAGAGCAGTTTGGTAAAAAGCCAGTAGTAGCTGGAAGTATGATACATAACAATGGGACACCTTACAAATGTGAAATGTCTTGGTAAGTGGAAAGAACTCAGTCATGTTTTTACCACTATCCCAAGTATAAAGTGACAACACACTTGCAACAGGTAGCTGTCACTACCCCTTTTTTGAGGTTCAAAGCCTGAGGTGTAAGTGTCTTAGTCCATACTAGCCAAGAATCTTACAAGTCAGTGAATTCACCAAAAAGGGGAAATCTCTGTCCCTAGAAATCTGTTCGAAGAGCGGGGAGGGTGGGAGGGGGATGTGCGTCTATATAGAGCACCTTTAAGATCAGGTATTACCAAAGGTAATACCTTATCCATCTGATAGAGTTTTATAGATGCAGATTCCTTACCTTAGGATAGATACTCAAACAATTCCTCCCCAGAGGTGGGTTTGCAAAACAATTTCATACCAAAAAGACCTGCAGGACCGAACGCGGAAAGTGCCCATCCTGACGGAACGGACTGTCCAGACAGTAGTGCTTTGTGAACAAGTGCAAAGAAGCCCATGCTGCAGCCTGGCAGAAGTCCAGGACTGCGACTCTGTGTGTTAATGCAGTGGTCACTTTCTTGGCTGTGTTGAAATGAGCACGCAAACACTCGGGGGGAGGGGGGGGGGGTTCTTCTTGGCCAATGATTAGCAGATTTTAATTCAAAGCACGATCCATTGTTGGAACTCTTTCATGTAATCAAAGAAGAGCGTCTTACTTAGAGGGATGTGGCAAAGGATAAAAAGTAGGCAGAGTGACAGACTGGCCTACATGAATGGAGTGATGTCTTTTGGCAGAAAGGAAGCTCTAGTTCATAAAACCAGCTTTTTTGGGTAGATGTTCAGGTTGGGAGGCTTGAATGACAAAGCCTGAAGATCACTTACCCTCCAAGCAGATTTTATTGCAACCAGGAAGGCCGTCTTGATGGTAAGGAGCCTGAGAGGACAGTTATGTAAGGGCTCAAAGGGAGCGCGCATCAGGGACGTCAGGGTGAGATTAAGGTCCCACTGAGGCATGATAAAGGGAGACGTGGATGCGTGAGGCCCATCAGCCTCAGAGTCGATCTCACCGAAATCCAGGATAGATGCTGAAACATTGGTATCATATTCCGAACATTCTGGACTCGCCAGTGGTGCAGGTGATGGGGAATCCTGCCGCCTACTGGGTGCCCATGATGATAAAGGTGCAGACTATTAGGGCTTTTAGGCTGTGGCTGCCGGGGGTGAACTTGACTGACCACTGGCTGCTCGATCCAAGAGGTCTGTGAAGCTTGTGCGCCGCAGTGGCTTGGCAGGTACAGTCGCAGCTGGAAGCCCCTTCCGTAGCCATGAAAGGTGGATTGGGGGTGACGAGGGGTCATGGAAAGGCCCAAAGACCTGGCTGTAGCCCTGCTGTCCTTAAAGCGCTCCAGAACTGAATCCGCCTTATCTCTGAAGAGATAGGAGTCATCAAAGGGCATGTCCATTAGAGATGCTTGGGCATTCCCAGAAACGTCAGTCCTCCTCAACCAGACAGGGCGCCGTAAGGCCACTGTCGACGAAAACGCTCTGCCCTGTGAGTTGGTGGTGATGATGATGATGAATCCACATCTGGTCATGAACTTAGCTGCGTATCTCCCATCTTCAATCGCCTGAGAGAGTACAGCCCTGGCCTCCTCTGGGACAGTTGGCAGCACCCGCACAACCGTATCCCACAGAGCGTAGAAATAGCGGCCCAAAAGGCACATGTGGTGTTCAAGAACAGCATTGCCAAGCTGGCGGAAGAAAACATCCTCTTGCCTAAGTTGGCCAGCTTCTTGGATTGCCGATCCAGTGGTATGTGAGTAGTGAGTAGTACAGGCTTGGACCACCAAGCTCTCCCGTGTAGGGGTGTGGCATGAGGAAGATGGGGTCCCCTGGGGAGGGTGATGGCGGTGGGCAAAAGTCCTGTTCACAGGAGCCCCAGTGTTGGGCTTGGACCAAGTCCCAAGCAGGAACACAGTCAGAGCTTCATTAAATGGGTGGAGGGGTTCAGAAGGGTATACTCCCAGCTGAAGCACTTCTGCCAAGATGTTCATCTTGACAGCCACAAGGGCACGCTAAGGACCAAGACCTCAATTGCCCTACTCAACACCTGTTGACGCTCCCTCCTCTGTAGCCACAGTAGCGGGAGAAAGCATGCCAGTATCTCGAGAAGTGTAGCTGGTGTCCGCCAAATCCTCACACCAGTCCATGCTAGGGTCATAATGCTGGTATTTTTCAGAGTCCAGGGACCTCTCCCATTCCTCACCGAGTACCAGCCCATATGAATAGGGCTCAGGCTCTAGCCTGGAAGACATGGCTCCAGTCGCTGCCGGAGTCGGACGACACCCATCTGGCTCCATGTCGGAGTTGGGAATCAGAATGGAGAGCGTTGGCATTGGGGTCAGGGAAGGTAAAACTGGTGCGGGTCCGGATCCATCTGTGGATCCAAGGGGCCTGACTGGTGCGGCGGCTAGAGCTGTGGGTGTGGATCCAGTAAGGACCCCACCCGAATCTGCGGGGCCCAATGACAAGCCAGAAGGAACAGGTTGCCCAAATATTAAATCCTCATATTCTCTTAATTGGGCTGGGGTAGCTCCAGCTCCCAGAAATTGGGGGAGATGCAAAGACAGTACAGGTGCTGACTCAACCACAGAGTCAGGCCTCAGATGCCTACACTCCCTCGTCTCATTTGCAATGGACGAAGAGAAGTCGAAGACTTCTTCCACTTCTTCTTGTGGGTTTTACCCAAATGAAAAACGACTTGTAGTGCGACGTGGTTCTTGGACTACCCGACTGCTCCCGGGGACCTTCCTCTCAACCGGGACCTGAATCGTCGCACATCGAGCCACCAGATGTTTGAGGGACTGCTACCTCAAGGCCTTCGATTTCATAGCGCGGGAACCGGAGCAGGCCTTCAGTTCGTGGTAGCGCCCGAGACACCAAAGGCATACAAGATGTTGGTTAGTCACCGATCGGTGACAGGCACCGTACAGCTTAAAGCTGGCCTTTTGGGAGTACATTTCCGTCACACCAGGAGGAAAAACCACAAAAAGACTCGACAAACCTCAAAAAAAGTTAGTTAAAATTGACTAATGGATAGCTCTCTCCGGAATTGCGCTGACTGGTGCAGAAAGAAAAGTACTGACATCAGAGCTCTGGGGTGGCGCCTATATAGGCACTGCAAACATCACTTCCAGCGCGGATGATGCCACCGCCGACACCGCAGACACGTGAAGCTGATCGATGGCACCTACCGCACGCAGGGGTACTGCACACGAAAATCTTCCTGATCCAGTCTGACGCCTGGGGATGATTCTAAGATGAGGAATCTGTGACTAGAAGTCTCTATAAGATTACAAAGATCATCAGCACAGAGTGGCAACTATTCACAAGCCACACAATGCACAAGACATTCAAAGTGTACAGTACAGCAATTTATAGAGCACAATCGTTACTCCAAACGGAGTGTCCCCGCATTAGGACTCCACACAGAATGGTGGCTACAGAGGACTATAAAAAGTTAGCGTATAAAAGGTTATGTAAAGAACCAAGTTTTTAACTTCCTACTGAAAACATTTTCAGACCGTTCCTGCCTAAGATCTATTGACATCGTGTGCCACAGTGAAGCGGCAGGATAGCTGAAACAGCGCCCTTCTAAACGCGTTCTAGCTATCCTGGGAACAGCCGTCAAGGCAGCTTCAGAGGTATGGTTGAATCAAGGAGTATAAATATCGGAGGCCCCTTGAGTTAAAAATTCTATGACATAAGCATAGAGCCTTAAAAGAGATCCTTTTCCTCATCGGAAGCCAGTGTAGCTTTCTGAGGGCAGAACCGGTGAAGAAGAATCTAGGGATGGTAAGCAGCATCCTTGCTGCCGCAGTCTGGACACGTTGAAGCGATTTCATTTTACCTTTGGTAATACCGAGACAGACCAATCTGGACATCAAAAGAGCTTGAACCACAGTTTTTCTGACTTTGTCAGGAAGGAGCTTCAAAATCCTATGCAGCATCTTTAAAATGCCAAAGCAGGTCCCTGCAAGATTGGTAATCTGTTCGTCAAAGGACAAATTGTTATCAAACCATATTCCTAAATTTTTGATCTTAGATTTGGGAATGGGAATAGGTCCCAGTACATCACGCCACCATGTGATGGACCAGATGAAGGGTTGTTTTCCTACAATCAGCACTTCTGTTTTTCCGGCATTAAGTTTCAAGCAGCTGCGATCCATCCAGCTTGCTAGGCCTGCCAGACAGTTCCTAAAATTGGTAGCAGACAGGTCGTCATCCTGTACTAGGAAATGATTAACTGGGTGTCATCGGCGTAAGATACTATTTTGACATCGAAAGATTCTACCACATCCGCTAGAGGGCACAGATATTATTTAAATAGGGTCAGGCTAAGGCAGCGCCCTGTGGCACCCTCTGTTGCAGGGGGAAGATCTTGGATACAAAAGGGCGCTGAAACACCTGAAAGGTCCGGTCTTGGACGAAACTGGCCAACCATTAAAGCCGGCCCTCTGACACCAAAATCTCACAACCGCTCTAGAAAGAGGCTGTGAGACATGGTGTCAAAGGCTGCACTCCGATCTAATAAGACAAGTAGCGGCAGTCTCACCCCTATCAGCCAGGAGACTGAAAGCCTCAGATGCAAGCAGAAGAGCCGATTTGGTGCTCTAAAGGGGAAGAAACCCAGACTGACTCTCAAGCAAAATCTTTTCCCTCTCCATATATTCCTTCAGCTGTTGATTTATGTGTTTTTAATGCTAATTTAAGAAAGAATGGAAGCAAGGAAATAGGTCTGAAAATGTCAGGTTTGGTCGAATCCAAGGAGGGTTTTTTCAGCAGGGAAATAACGGCTGCATATTTACACCGAGAGGGGAGCTGACCTGTAGAAAAAGATTGATTAAGCAAATCGCACAAGACAGGCAACAAGGCCTCCATACCGGGTATTAGTCTCAAAGGAGGGGCCGGATTAAAAAGAGTGCCAGATTTAATTTTGAGAACCAGCGACTGAAATTCTTGAATAGAGAGATCAGTTATCTGAGAAAAGTCTCCTGGAGAAAGCGAAGGGGAGAACCAATGTATGCTAGATGGGGGCTCTCTGGATTCTTTCTGGAAAGACATATAGATCTTGTCTATTTTGTAAAAATAAAACTGGGCAAGTTGATTACATGTTACTTGTCTTGATCATTTAATATCTTCATGCAATATTTGCCCTTTACCACCTGAGCAGCAGAAATTTCACAGAGATTGCTGTGAGACAGCTTACCGTAATCTCTTCACGATGTCCATGTCTTTCAGGCTCTTTATATCCAAGAGGGGCATCGAAATCCACCTGTTAAGAAAAGATAACACAACCTTTTTGCATCTTGGGAAGTGGACGCTAACTTAGACAGCGGATGACACTCAATGCTATTTAATTGGTAAGTTTAACAAAGAAGCTCACTTATTTAGCAAAAAGTGAGGACCCGCATATATCACTGCAAGAACACGGATGAGATCGAATCATCTCTTTAAAACCATACACAAAGCACAGCTACGACATCAACTAGTCATGAGGTACTTGCTTTCTGGCCGCAGCTTGTGACACAGCTTATAATTGTTTTATTGTGACAGGTACAACTCAATGCAATTGAGGAAATGCAAAGAAATGAGAACCAATGAAAAGGACCAAGCAGACGGAAAACCGGAGGTAGCCAGTTAGTGTTAGCACAAAGGCAAGAAAGTTATGGGAACCACTTCTGGAAAACCAGCAAAACAACATGGACAGTTCTGTGGGAGCACCAAGAAAACATGGGGGAAGAAGAGATATGAAGAAAGACTGGTGCGTGATGGAGATACTAAAAGGCAGAAGGGAGGAAAATATGGGGACGAACATCAAGAAAATACAGAGGAGGGAAGCACCATTAAAACTCTAGGGAAAGGGTTAACACTGAGGAATCCCAAGAGAACAGAGCAGCCCAACATCAATAAATAGCAGCAAAGGTAAACAAGAAAACACCAGTAGGAACAGTAAGAGAACATCAACGGCAGGAGATGAAAACATTGGCATGTTGGGGAACTGGGTACAGGCAACAAGAAAACACAGGGGACACCGAGATGACACCAAGATGGGGTGGTGATACACTAAGGAGGGGGCTAGGAGAAAAGAATACATTACAGTGGACAGGGAAATGCCAAGAAGAATGATACATTAAATACACAGTTTTATTGGCTCTAGTACAGTGAAAGGTTTTCCTCCAGCTCAAGTGCACACAGCAGCAGTGTAAGGTTCATACACACATAGAAAACACATACAGCAGATAACAGCAGAATAATTCACTCACATATAACGCAGCTACAACAAAGACAGCAACAGTACAAAGTACCTTTAGAGACCTCTTTAGAGAGACAGAAACAAAAGCCTCAGCATGGGAAGCGGCAGTGCCAACTTCACTAACATGCAGCACACACAGGAATAGTGCAGAGTTCAACCACAAATCAGATACAACATAGCAAACATCAGTGCAAACATGAAAGGGTCACATACAAAGTGCGGAACAGGCAGCAGCACTCGAAGCTCCTCTCACACACAGACCACGTCCAGGCTTCTGCTGCTGAACAAGCCGCAGCTGTAAAAGCAACCCCCCCATACATAGTGGAAGTAGTATAGCCAGTAACACATGTTACAGTACAGATGGCAGAGACATAAGAATCACACATGCACAGGGCAGGTACAAGATAGGTAAAAGCAGTGCAGGCGTCCCCCACACACAAAACAGACACAATATCCAACACAAAAGAAGCAACTTACAAACCAGACCTGGTAAAAGGGTTCAGTGAGGCAACAGGAATATCCACTAAACACCTTCCCATACAGAGTGAATGGACTGGTTCTTGGTAGGAGGTGAGAGACAACTGTTCACTGTTCATAGTGAATGGGCGGTCATTCTCCCCCATGTGTCACCACTTTATAGCACCAGTCCTCTTTGTGTAACAAATGCTATTTATCTTACTCACTGCAGACCTTAAGCCTAAAATCCTCCAAGATCTTAGGATGCACATTGAACTTCAACATCTCCATGCCTGGCTGTAGCCTGTGCTCACCTCCAGGACCAAAGAACCCACCACAATCTCTGAAAGCACATATGCCACAGCTGCACCCAACCCTCACACATCTCAGATGCTAAACCATACACAGACTTTATATTTGGTGATTCCTGGCCTGGAGAAACCCCAGGCCAGATGGAGGTTAAAGACATCAGTGTTTTTGGGAGCAGTTCTCCACTCCTTTCATAGAAAGCAATCAACTATACCCACACCCAACATGGTGGCCGCATGGACCCTAGCACGCACATTTGCACGGTCCAGCCTTCAATGACAATGAAAAGACGCATCCGTAAAGGGTATGTAAAACAGTGCTAGTAGAGAAGAACCACTGTCTGGGCAATAGCTTCTTCAGCAATCCCTCACCTTGGGTGCCAGACTCAAACAGACCTCAAAAGAGATGCAACAAATATTATCCATGTACACTAAGCAGCCATAGATGTTTTTCTTTTACAATATTTATATTGAAACAATGCTGAATAGTTCCATTCAAAAATGTTTTCCATTAGTGACTTTACATGTTTATATATGCCTAAAAAAGGATCTCTGAGAACAGTTCCCTATCCACACGGAGCACAAGAGGAATAGCCCATTTTGTTTTTGAAAAGTAAACTAGGAGAGACAGAACCATAGGGAGCAGTCGAAACTGTTAATTACTCAGGTTGGAGGATTGCGTGCCTCTGCCTCTGCGGATAAGTGGGAGCTTTCTCAGACAAATACTGTGGGCCTAGGTTGTGGAGGAAGTTCATCAAATGGCATGCCGACTAAAACTGGGCCGAGGTTGAAACCAGAAGTTGATATAACCTTTGCCTAGCTTCAGAAACGTTTCTTTTCCCAGAAATACACAATTTGTTTAACCATTGCCAATCACTCAGAGTAGCATTCCAACCCATTCTTCTTTTGCCCATCATGCCACCTCAGATTAGACCTAGGAGTATGCAAATCAGACTTGGTCCTCCTCAATAGGAACAGTCCAGCTCGAACTGTCAAGCCAAGTCCTCTCTGAATCAGACACAAGCAAGCCAAGACAGGTTTCGGCCTGATTGGGCCTCTTTAATCCGGTGCAGTATGGTTCCACTGGCACGGTTCAGTCCGGATTGTTCTTATTGGAAAAGTAACAAGGCTTATTTGCATATTCTTGGTCTAATCTGAGGTGGCATAGTGGGGAAAAAAATTATGGGTTGGAATGCTACCTAAAGCGACAGTGGTTAGACTATTTGCAAGCATTCGTCTCCTCACTTTCTGTGTACTTGATTTAACGCCCTAAGGGGCTGAGGGTATGCCCAGAAGTGGGTCCTGTGCTCACTGTGCCCCTGGATCCAAGCTGCAACTTACTGGAGAGACCCAGCTAGGCTGAAACCGGTCTTGGGTTGCCAGGACCTGGCTTGTAAGTTTGAGGTGGACTGTTCTTATTGGCGTAGGGCCAAGGTTGATTTGCATATGACTGGATCTAATCTGAGGCTACACAGTAGGCAAAACAATATGAGTTGGAATAATACCCGAGCCATTTCCAATAGTATCTGAAAGAATACCTTCCATCACTTTATGTTTGTTCATTTACCAGAAAATCCACAACAAGCAGAAGCCTGCATTTTGGGCTACATGAAGGCTCCTAAAAGGTTAAGGGGAGCTCTACATTGTGTAAATAAGAGTAATCCCTCTGCAAGGTATCTTCAGGGCCAGCAATGCCAGTTAAATCCTTTTGGGAGAGTTAGTATACTGAGGCACTGAAGGATAATATTTTTGTACGTTGCTCTAATTTTTGACTTGCAAGAGATAACTCGGTCTAGAATTCACTCCACATTTTTCACTTTATCTGCAGACTGGTGTGTTTTACTCAGAAAAGGAGTCGCCCAAAGATGGTGAATGGCGACCTTCCCATAAACCTTGGATTATCACATCTTGACTCCATGTTGAAGTGTAGCTAGCTGCGTGCCACCCAGTCCTCAAAGAAGCATTTCTTAAAGGATGAAAAGGAGTTTAATCCAGCTACTCTTCTGCATATGACTGCATTTTTATGGGACCCTACTCTCCCAAGACATCATCAAGCTTTGGCAAATCCAATAGGTTTTGCCTATGCAAGAGCTTTTGGCTTTGAAAATGAGTTTTAGCCATGTTGTACACAAGTACGGCTGCTGTTCAGCGTGGCTAAAAGTTATTGTGTAGAGGAGAGTGGCATGGAGTAGAGTGCTGTAGAGTGGAGTTGCCAAGAGTGGACTGTCTGTAGAGTCATGGAGTGTTGTTGTGTGGCGTGGAGGAGAGTGTAGTGGCGTAGAGTGGATTGTTGTGGTGTGTTGTGGAGTGGCATAGAGAGTCATGGAGGGATAATGCACAATGGATGGGTGTAGAGTGGAGTTGAGTGTTGTACGTTGGAGTTACTTAGATTGGGTAGGTATAGAATGTCTTAAAGAGTGGAGAGGCACAGAGTGGAGTAATGTTTAGTGGAATAGCATAGAGGGAGTTGAGTACAGTGGAGTACAGTATCGTGGCATAGGGTGGAGTAGACTGTTGTGGCTTAGAGGGGAGTAGAGTGCCATGGAATAGAGTGGCAAAGTGTGTCTTGGAGTGGCAGTGTTGTGGAGTGACAAAGTACAGTGGAGTACAGTGAAGTAGAGTGGAGTGACATGGAGTGACAGAGAGAGTTGTGGATTGTCATGGAGTGGAGGGAGTAGAGTGGAAGGGCAAAGAGTGGAGGTGCACAGAGTGGAGTAGCGTGTTGTAGAGTGGAATGACGTGGCGTAAAGTGGCATGGTGTGGAGTATGCATGGTGTGGTAGTGCACTGCCATTATAGACAATTGAAATGACCATTACATTTGCGCAGATATACAGTTTTACTGATAAAAGTATACAATACACAAACAATAAAATGTGGGAATGCCATCACCTATTGTATCGATTTGATTGTTTAAATTTTTTTATCCACCACACTTCAAAATAACATAACAATGTGTTCCGTTTGAGCTTTCCTAATTCTGAAATATCAGCACATTTCATTTACAGACATTTACATTTTGCTGTGTGCTAGAAAAAAAGCATGATCACATAAATCATCGCACTTTGAAGTCAGAGAAACAAAAGTTAACACTACGATCCTTCGAAAGACAGAACCGGACATTTGACCTCGGTCTTTCAATGCACAGCAAATGTGACAAAATAAGAACAAGATTCAAAGGTCTGTTTAGAGATAGTGAGCACAGTGGAAGAATATATTAACTACGGTATGCTCCACGTGAAGGACAAACTCAAGCTGGACAGCCTAAAACAAATAAAGCTAGCAAATAGAAAGCAAGCATTTGTGAGTTACAAAGTCAATGGTAAGCAGTGATGGGTGTAATGCATTACTAGGGACTCTTTCAGAATGTCCTCAAGAAGTCATTAGAAAAATAGACAGATGTGCTTTGGTCTTAAAGAGAGGTGCCGTGCATATGGTAAATATGTCGAGGAACAATGTGGAAACCTGGGACATTGTTTTACTTAACTGAAATCAGGCAATCCTATTAACTTGGTATTGGTTTTTCAGAAAAATCTCAAACCAAATTAGGGTCTTGTCCACTGTGCTGCTAAACATGGCCTGCCTGTGCAGAAGAAGAGTATGGTCGACAATACTGAAGGCTGCAACGCATCCAACAGGATAGCTGTACTACCCCAGTAACTATCCAGGATAACTCTTTCCATTAAACTCGAAGAATTGCTTTGGCCTTCTGAAAATGATGAAAACCCTTGTCACATGTCAAAGGACCGATGCATTGGCAAGAAGAATTACTTTTGTGACTATTTTAGTGTTTAAGTCAATACAAGGATTTTGCCGATAGGACTAAAATTAATAGGTAAAGTAGAACCCAGAGCAATTTTTCCAAGATGCTCAGTCGCCGGGGTCTGTTTAAGACATAATTACTTCAGACAACATCTTACTAATGAGCTCTAGCTCTACAGGGGCAAACACATCTGTCTGATCCTCAGCAGCCACACAGAAATTAGATTTAAAACTGAGTTAGTTGCCTTAAGAGAGACGAGGAGGTAGTGGACAACAGCCAACTCAACTGCTGACTACTGGAAATATTCACGGCCTCCCCATCTGATCTACTGGGGCAGAGCACCTGTATGAGGAGCCCTTTCAGCACAGGCCACCACCGAATACTCATGGGGAATGGTTACCTTATGTTTTCTATTTTACTGATGAAAAAGAGCTTTTGTTGTTTACTAATTCTTTGGATGGAACTAACAAAAGGTCTTGTGGTTTTAATCAATTTTTATTGAATTCTCATGATACACAGCTTGTAGCAGGCATACCCATATTAAAAGTTAAAAAGCACCTCTACTCACCCTCCCACAAAGCCTCCCCCACCCATGCAGTGTCACCTTCTTCTAAAATCAGGTTAACTTGGCCCATGTTCACTTCTGCAAGCTATACCTGGAACCCCATTACCAGGTATCTCTTTTCATCCAATGGACCCAAGACTTGGAGCCTTTTTGATAAAGTTAGGCCTCTGTTATCTTCATTAAGGTGTCTCAGAACTGGTTTCCACTTTCTATGACATGTATGAGCTTCTCCATTCAGGTCGTAAGCTATCATAACGTGGCTAAGTAGTTGCTAAGGCCTCTGGATCGATAACAGTTGGTGTTGTAGTGCTTCCCCAGAGTGCCAAAATGGTCTGTTTGGCAGTTAGCAATAGCTGGGATATCCCACCCCCCCGATTGAGTGAAAGGTCTCTGCGGTTGAAACACTTAAGATGATCAGCTCCAGATTGCTATCTATATCCCTCCCTTTGATTTGAGGTATACTAGCTGTAGGAAGCTAGCTCTTTATATAGTGGACGAAGATAAGGTAAACGGGGTAGAGTCCAGGCAACCCTTATTGATTTACAGAGGCAAAAACTGAGAACACTAAATGCCCTCTTTTGTGGTAATGTTGGCAAGCATTTTAGGGTTATCAAACGGTAGTGCTAAGAAATTGTTGTACTCACAGAGGCAATATAGGAGACACACATTCAAGAATAAATCTAAGACCAATTTAGAAAAATAAGTTGTATTTTTATATACATTTTGATACCAGAAACTTTGTTATCAAGTAAGTACTTTTTTTAAATATAAATTTTACAGGTAAGTAAAATGTTCACTTAAAGGAGTCTTTATGCAGCAATGATTTCCTATGGGGAAAAAGGCATAGGTTGCATAGTTATTTACGGTCGGTTTCTGGGGGTCTCCTTTGGGACTTAGATCCATAGGGGGCCAAGGTCCAAAGTACCACCAGCAATTACTAGATACCTGCCCTGGGGCGCCCAGGTGCAGAGGTGCTGGTTGGGTTGGTAGCTTTGCGTGTTATGCCAGTGGCAAGGACGGCCGCCTAAAAACAGGCTACAGAGGGGGATTTGGGGACAAGTTTGTGAGATCCAGGCTGGGGGCTCAGGGCACAACGGTCCTGGGAGCAAGGGGGCACAGCTGGCTCGTCGGTAGGTGGGCTGGGCCGCTCGGTGCGGAGTAGATACGTCGGCTAGGCTTGGTGCGTCAAAGGCCTTCTGGTTGTTGGTTTCGCCGGTTGAGGGTGCAAAATCAGAATGCGGGTCTCTGCGGTGCCGACGTCCCTCAACGGCTGCTCAGTCTCAGTGCTGTTAGAGGCTTGACTAGACTTAAAGGTTGCTGCAAGGGGTCTGGTAACCCCCGTATCCTGGTGTCCTCTCAGTCAGTGGGGGGGATCAGATATAACATTTAGGAGCACTGGTACCTCTTCCTGGGGGGCTGCTGTGTCGGGCTGGCTGGGGAGCGACAAAACGATAAACCGGACTCTGCTTTTTCAGTGCCTGCGGACTGCAAGGGAGTAGCTCCTCTACTTCAAAGTAGATTGCTGCCAATGTGCCAAGGGCTGTCAGGCTATAAAGGATCTTGGTAGTTGCTCAGCTGCGGGACGAGTCACTCAGTCACGATTGTTGAGACTGGTGTAGGCAGGCAGGGTTTGGTGCCAAAGTCCACAGCAAGACTTCAGTTCTCGTTCTCTTGTGGCTCCTCTTTATCCTTTTCTTCTGGATCCATTTAAATCTATGGAGCCCATAAATACTCAATTTAGGGCGTTAAGGGTTGTGACAAGTAGTAGCCAATGGGCTACCTACCTTTACGGAGACTACACACTCCATTTGACCACTTCTTGTGGGAAGTGGACATAACCCTGACCCAGTGAGCCTAATTCCACCAAAAAACCAAGATGGTGGAATTCTCATTTTCGTGTTCACATCAGGTAGCCCACCTTAGGGGTGGTATTACCCTGATAGGGAGCACGCCTCCTGCCAAGCTAATTTTCCCACCTGTCCTGGTGCCAAAATGGACCTCAGGGCAGGGAGTGGCATCTCCGAAGTATGGAGGAAGCCGGGGGTCACATATTAAAGGCGACAGAGGCCTTTGAAGCCTCCAGCCTGGATATGCTTATTTCTTAGCTATCCTGCTTGGAGAAGGTGACAACACCTCTGGCCAGAGCAGTCATTGTTTCTGCCCTCAGAGAGCATGGGCTCTCACCTTCAGGGGTTCAAAAACCTGTCTGTGGTGGCAGGCTGGTCGACAGCAGTCAGCCAGTATAAAAAAGGTTGGTAGGTTTGAATGGGGCATCTCTGAGGTGGCCTCTGGGTGCATGTAATAATACATTCATCACTGAAATCAATGTGGGCCTAATAATATGAGATGTTTGGTACCAAACATCTTTAATTTTAGTGAAGCCATCATGTATCTGCTGAACTCTTAAGCACCACTGTCCAGTACATATATGCAGGATGGCTTCCCTGTTCACTGGCAATGTCCAAGACTCGACATGGACATCACCGGGGCATATCTTCTCATGCAGATATGTCCTCACATGTAAAATAATGCACCCTGCCTTAGGGTGTAAGGTCTACTGTAGGGGTGACTTACTTATATTACGTGCAGTGTCTACAGGCATGGCATACAGGAAGTGTGTCATGTCGTGACTTCTTTTTTTCTGTACCATGTCAGGGAGCGTGCAATGGCAGTTTGCAAGAGTGTGATGAGGGGTACCTTAGGGTGGCACAATACATGCTGCAGCCCTTAGGGACATATTTAGCCTCTCTGCCCTAGGTATGAGGGGTACCATTTACTAGGGAGTTATAGGGGGTGCTATAGGTATTGCCAATTGGGGGAACATGTGCACAGTTTTAGGGAAAGAGATTTGGCATGGGGGACCTGGATAGCAGGAACCTAGTGCACTTCTGTCAAAAGTGAAACAAATACTTGACAAAAAGTTGGGGTGACCATGTCAAAAAGGGGCACTTTCCTACACTAGCTATGTTATCCCAAAACCCACTGATCTGAGGCCACATCCATGGCATCTCAAGCATTGTACCTGGTCCCACACATTGTTTTCAATATGCCACAGATCTGGTGTTGTTAATTTTATTTGGCCTGTCAGGGTGTGGTACCATGGATACAAGATCTTGTAGAGTATTTATTGCGCATGTGTGGTGTGCAAAGTTGTTTGCCAGTGTGTAAATTTCTTCCCACTTGTTATGCTTTAAAGGGATATTAGGTAGTTTTCCCATTGTCTTTCGGAAGCAAAACATGGCTGGGGGCCATGCGTTAAGTATTGCATAAATTCTGGAGACCAGATGTCATGTAGTTGTTAAAGTTTGCAGACACTTCTAGAAAATTGTGACTGTAGGAAAGTGACCCTTTTGACATGGTTACCCCCCACTTTTTGCCTAGTATCTGGTGCAACTTTGACTGAAAGAGTGCTGGGTTCCTTCTAACCAGGTCCCCAACACCAGTGTTCTTTCCCTAAACTGTACCATTGTTCCACAATTGGCACCCCTTTAGGATCCCTTTACGTTCCTAGTAAGTGGTAACCCTGGTCCCTTAGGCTTTGGAACTAAAGAAGGGTCCATAAGAGCTACAGCATGAATTGTGCCACCCTACGGCACCCCTCACCAAGCTCATGCGAACTGCCATTGCAGTCTGCGTGTCTTGGTGCAGAGAAAACCAAAGATTCGACATGGCACACATCCCTGTGTGCCATGCCTGCCAGTACTACATGTGGTATAGATAAGTCACCCCTACGGCAGGCCTTACAGCCCTAAGGCAGGGTGCACTATTCCAATGTATGGACATACCTTCGAGTGTGGATATGTCCTGGTGATCTCTAAGTTCACCCTTAGATATTACCAATGCACAGGGAAGCCATAACTAGGACATGGGATGGACACTTGCCAGTACGAGTTCCCTAGCTACATGATGCCTTCACTGTATCCCAAGACATTTGATACCAAACACCTAGTCTCCATAAGCCCACATTGATGCCAGTGCTGGAGTGATTACCAAAAGCACCAAGAGGGCACCTTAGAGGTGACCCCTGAACACCTACCGACTACTAGTTTGTCTCGACCAGCCAGCCACCATGGACCGGTTTCTGACCTCCCAAGGTGAGAGCCTTCGCTCGAAAGACAGGAACAAAGCCTGCTCCAGGCTGAGGTGTTCACACCTCTTCCAAATCTTGATGGGCATTCCAGAGCAGGAAGCTTCAAAGGCCCTGCCGTCTTTGTTATGTGACCCCGAACCGCTCCAGAGAGTGGAGGTACCCAGCCTCCTGTCCTGACCCTACTTTTTGGCAGCAAGACAGGCGAGAAAATTAGGAAGATTAGGAGGTGTGCACACATTCAGCCAGCACCACCCTAGGGTGGGCCAGCTGATGTGAACCCCACTTATCAGATTACCCCATGTTATTTTGGATGGAATTAGCATTCTAGGGTCAGGATTATACCCACTTCCCACTGGAAGTGGTGATCTGGAGGGTGTAAACACCCTAAAGGTAGATAGCCCATTGGCTACTACACGTCACTCCCCATAACAACCCTAAATTGAGTATTTAGGTGGGACCCCTGAATCCAAGAACTCAGATTTGATGGATCAACAGAAGGACGACGAATAAGAGTAACAGCCTGGCGAGAACTGCAGGAGAACTTTGGAGCGAAACCCTGCCCTCTCTCGACAGTCGTGACAGAGTGACTCGTTCTGCACACTGGAGAACTACCAAAGCCTTGGGTAGCCTGCCAGTACTTCAAAAACCACTGACGTCTCTGTTGGAGTAGAGAAGCTACTCCCCTGCAGTCCACAGGCACCGACAAGCAGAATCCAGTCCACTGCCTTGCAGCTCCCCGGTCCGACCGACACCACAGATGACCAGGAGAAGGTACTCATGCTCTGGAAGGTCAGATCTGTCTCCCCACCAAATGTGAAGACACCAGGACCAACCGGAGCCGTACAGTACCAACCCAGATGGCCTGCACCAAACACCAACACAGAGATGTTAGTCTGGATTCTCACTACACCAGGACCAAGTAGCCGAGGAGGGACGTCAGCATCACTGAGACCCACTTTGAGAGTGGCCTAGCTGCTTTGATGTTGCCCCTGCCAGCTGTTTGTCCCTGACCGCGAAGTGCAACTTTGCACACCCAACCCGGCCAACCAAACTACTGTGCTCCCAAGCCCCCCAGCCTGGATCCTGACGATCCGGCTGCCCCCCTGTGCTCCAAGACCCCTTGGGACCTAAGCCCCCATGTAGGAGCTCTCAGAAAAGCCTGCGAGTCCATATGTGCAGCCTCTTATCAGGTGGCCACCTTCTCAGTAGCACCAGATACCAAACTCACCAGCACCCTGCTCCCAGTAGAACCAGGTGGATCCCAGCAAATTGCTAGTAGTACTTTGAACCTTGGCCCACCACTACTACGATCCGAAAAGGCGAACCCCTGAAACTGACTGTACCTACCTTTATGCATCTTCGACATTTCCTTCCAAAGTATTGCATTGTGCGTAAAAGAGCACAGGTTTGATAGCTTTCCTTACCTGTGAATATTTGTTATAGAAAACAGTACTTGCCTTCAAACGACGTACTTGAGTTCAAAATATATATAACAAGTGTTATTTTTCTAAATCGGTGTCTGATTTATTCTTTGAGTGCGTCTCTCATTTATTGCCTCTGTGAGTACAATAAAGGTTTAGCACTACCCTCTGATAAGCTTAGCTGCCTGACCACACTGCCAGAAAAGACAGCGTTAGTATGATCTACTTTAGCCTCTGTAAACTAATTGGGGACCCACTGGACTCTGCACAGTGTACTTCGTTTTAGTACAGTATATAGAGAGCCAGCTTCCTACAGTGACCTTGTGGCATCCTCCCTTATGAAGGTTTGTGCAAACCAGTACTGAAACTGCAGTTAGTGATATCTTTCCTTCTCAGGGATATTGTAAGTCGACTTCATTTCTTCAAATGAGGGAATTTTCCCCTTGTGTTAAAGATCACGAAGTCTGAAACAGCCTTGCATCTTCCAGATCTGGAGGTGGGCTCTATATAACCTCGGTGTGAAATCAGAGTTTCCTAAAATGGGTGTCATTCGAGATGGATATGTGGTGAGACTCTTGTGTTTCACCAAATAGTCCCAAGTTGCTCTGCTCTGGTAACATTGGAGATGTAAAAAACTCTGACAATGTTCCCGCTTCAGCATCCACAGCACCTTCCTCAGGTTCTGGTTTATGAAACACCATATTTTAACCGTTTTGCCACACAGCCACTCAATTACATAAAGCAAGAGTGGCTTCAGAATAATAATGCAAGTGAGGCACACCGAGGCCACAGGTCTAGGGTGACATGTATGTTGGTGTGTGCAGACAGATATCTGCTGGCCCAGACAAAAGTGTTGCAGATGTCATACAACGGGGTGATTTCACCTCTAGAGAGGGGGAATGGCAGGGCCTGAAACACATTGAATACCTGATGCAGAAACACTATTTTGGGTGATGCAATTCTCTCCTGTCATAATAGAGCAGGACTGCGCCAAGAGTGCATTAGTCTCCTTCATAAGGAGTTTAAAGTTACCTGAGGTGCATTCATATAAGCCTGGGGCTCAAGAGATCCCTAAATAAGTTAGCCCTTTTAGTGGTTATCTCAATGGTGTCTTAGCCTGCAAATGTGAAGCTAGCTATCGACTCCATCAGAATTAATCTTTCGGATTTGCAAAGATTGATTTGGAGGCCTGCCAGCTAGTGATATTCCTCTAGTTAAAGTAATCACTTTTCGCAGGAACTGTCTGGTAGCAGAGAGCTATAGTAGAATATCATCTGCAATGGGTGACACTTTGTGTATTAGCAGAAATAAAATCCACTGATTTGCCCCTGCTCTCTAATTCATTTTAAAAACAACAGTTGATGGACAGAATGCAGAGCAATGTCATACATTCACCCCAGTACAGAGATCTGGATCTAAATCCATAATGTTTTTGCTCACCATGCCACCCCAGTTTAGACCTGGCCATATGCAAATCAGTCTTGACCCTGTGCCTCATGGGAACAGTCCAACCCGAACTGCCAAGCCAGGTCATCCCTGTACTGGAAACAAGCATCCTAGGACCGGTTTCAGGGTTTCACCCCTCTTCAGCCAGGATAGCTTGATTCCAGTGGCATGGAGAGCACGGGACCCACGTATGAGCATTCCCGTACCACTCGGGGTGACAAATGCAAAAACAACAGTTGATGGACAGAATGCAGAACAAGGTCATACATTCACCCCAGTACAGAGATCTGGGCCTAAATCCATTGTTTTTTTGCTCACCATGCCATTCCAGTTTGGACCCAGCCATATGCAAATCAGTCTTGACCCTGTGCCCGATGGGAACAGTCCAGCCCGAACTGCCAAGCCAGGTCCTCCCTGGACTGGAACCAAGCATCCTAGGACCGGTTTCGGGGTTTCACCCCTCTTTAACCCAGATCTCTTGACTGGGGGTGAATGTTTTGATTTGTTCTGCATTCAGTCCCTCAATTGTGTGTCTTTTGCTTTCTCGCTCCAAGTGCGCCAGGTATTCCCAGACGAGGGTCCTGGGCTCACTGTGCCACTGGAATCAAGCTATCCTGGCTGAAGAGGGGTGAAACCCCGAAACCGGTCCTAGGATGCTTGTTTACGGTCCAGGGAGGACCTGGCTTGGAAGTTCGGGCTGGACTGTTCGCATGAGGCACAGGGTCAAGACTGATTTGCATATGGCCAGGTCTAAACTGGTGTGGCATGGTGAGCAAAAGTATGAAGGATTTAACCCAGATCTTTTGACTGAGGGTGAATGTTTTGATTTGTTCTGCATTCCGTCCACCAATTGCGTGTCTTTTGCTTTCTCTAATTAATTGTAACAGCAGTTCCAACTCAATGGTGAAAAGCATGGGGAAGAGAAGGCAGCCCTGCCTCGTGTCTCCTTGGATCTCCATTCACATGGATGCTTTGCAGTTCACTTGTATTTGGGCCCAGAGTTAAGCAAAAAAGCACATCTACTCAGCCCCTGAATCCGTCACCAATCCCAAATGTAGAGAGTGCCACCTTCATCATGCTCCAATCTACCCTGTCAAACGCTTTCCCCAAAGACAACAATGCTCCTTTATGGCGTTTCTGCACCAAGTCTATTAGATAGAGAACCTTTTTGGCCAAGAACCTAGGCATCAGAATTGACAACAAACTATCTATGGAAGAACAGGTGAAAACCTTGTCAGGCACCTGTTTTGGAACTATGCGGATGCTTAGAAAGATCTTCCCTTGGATCCCGCTTAATGCCAGAAAATTTCTCATTCAGTCGCTCTTAGTTAGCCGACTGGATTATGGCAATTCTTTGCTGGTTGGAATAAGGGAAGACCTGTTATCTAAATTGCAGGTGGTTCAAAATACGGCAGCCTGCCTTGCCCTCAATAAACCTACGCGGACCCCCTCTTTACCTCTCCTGCGCCAATTACACTGGCTTCCTATCAGGAAACGAGCTATCTTAAAGCTGTTATGTATGGTTTTTAACCCCTTCTGTGCCACGCCCTTTCCCCCTCCTGTGCCGGGCGTTGCATTAGTGGGTGGGGTTCATGACGAGATAGTCTCGTCATGGGCACAGTGCGACCGTGCTCCATGACGAGACTATCTCGTCATGGGCACAGAAGAGGTTAAGTCTCTCCAGGGGACTGGCCCTGCCTATCTGATGAAGAAACTTGAATGCTAAGATTTAGCATTCGTAATCTGCTCTGCACACGGAGAATAAGGAAGGCCAAAATGGGTGGGTGTGCGTTTTCTCATCTGGCCCCCAGCCACTGGAACAGTCTCCCCGACGAGATCCGGGCCTATTCCAATTTATCTCAATTCAAGAAAATGCTTCAGCCCTGGCTATTTTAAAGACCTTACTGTCTATAGGGGGTCCCTTCTCAGGCGCCGAGAGATCCCCTTGGGGATGATTTGTTGCGCCATACAAATGAGTCCAATAACAAATTGTCTCTAGTTGATTTGGTAAGGAAAAAGCCAGTCTGGTTGGGGTGTATCAGGAGTAGAATTACCCCTTTCATGTGGTTCCCCAACATCTTGGTGAAGATCTTAGCGTCTGTGTTGAACATGGACAATAGGCGATATGACGAGCACAAAATGGGATCCTTGCCTGGCTTTTCTACCAAGGTAATCATGGCAGGCAGGCAGGAAGAGATAGCTGAAATAGGAGTTTATTGCTGCTGGGTCTGATGGGTAGACCTTATAATATAATATACGTGGAAAGCTTGTAGTTTGCCCTTATTATTTCTTTGGACCTTGCTCTTCGCACGCCCCAATGTACCGTCATGTTTGTACTGCTCACAGCATGTTTGTCAATAGGGCTTCTCCTTTTCTGCCCTCTTCGTGAAAGAACACTCTTAACTCTAGCCAGGATATAGTTGGCTTCTCACCGAGGTAAACTGTCGCCTCGCCCTGAATGAAGCTGATTTGCACTCTGTTCCAGGAGTACCAATTACTCACTGAGACATTCAAGAGCAACTTTCCTCAAGTAACAAAGGTGACTTGCCTCCTGAATAAATACCCCTTTCACAAATAATTTAAGGGCAAACCACCAATCCAAGAATAATTTCTCCGGTATAACTAAGGGTCAGATACTCCCATATTGTTTCGCAGATTTTATGGAGGACTACTGGGTCTTTTAAGAGCGAGTTGGTCAGATGTCAAGTGCCTTCCGGTCTCTATATTTCCTAGGTCATTGAATAGTAAGTTGAATCGGACCATGATCGGATACAGTTTGGGATTCCTGCTTTACCTTGTGAACTCTATGCACTAGTCTTTGATCTATCGAGATGTGACTGATGCATGCATAGTTTTGGTGGGCTGTAGAGAAATTAGAATAACCGGTCATGAGTTGATGTCTAAGACGACACGAGTCAACTAATCCCATGTCATTGAGCAATGTTTTGCTTGTGGCTAAAAGAACTGCTGTTTCCACTACCCACTGGCATGATTTGTCAATGATTTCTCAAGTGTAGGGTGCATCATATAGTTAAAATCACTGCCAATTATAACTGGTCTGTCTGAGATTTGAACTGTCTCGTGTATAATCGGGATGAGAAATTTCTGTCTGGTACTGTGCATGAAAGAAACTCGAGCATAATCGACGATGATTCTCCCTTATCAAATATGTCTCTTTCAAGAGGCGTACATCTGCTATCATCCCCTCAAGTTCATCCAGGACATGCAGACATTTTGTGGGACTATTTAGGCCTTGGACATTATATGTCACTATCTTCAATTGCAGGTTTCTATCTAGCACATGTATGAACGTGTGGAAAGGAGACATGCAGAGTAGATATCATGTGCTGTTAGGGATGAGTGTGTCTTGTGAGAAGTAAACTTGTTAATGGCATTAAAGCTCCCACAACGGGGTGTAACGGCCCTGTTTGCACCCACTATCTTGTCCCCACCCACAACCTTTTCCCCAGCCTTCCAATAGTCTTGTGTTCTATAATAGAGCATCGCTTGTCTCACTGATGTGGTGCCTAAGTTATCCTGTGCCATAGTTCAACGGGGACCTGGAAGGACTGGGCATACACTCTCCCCACATCTGCACATGCAACAGATGCGATAGCACACTTTATTTGCCTGCCCCGATCTGCTCTATGCCAGGTTTTGGCTTCCTTCACTAGCAAGTTGTAATTGTCCCATCCTTTCTCACTCATATCCGATGCGCCCGCTAAAGTTTGCTCTGCTCCTGCAATACGAGCAAGGTGCATGATTCCTTCAGGGAAGCCAAGCCATGCTGTCTGCTTTCTCACATGAAAACAATCTGGAATGGGTGCCCCCTCATTAAACATGAGAAATTCGACATGTTAGAGTACATTAAGAGGAATTTGTGCAAAGATAAAATCGCAGTCACAGTTTTCAAATGTCACACAGAAATTGCATCTGGGGGTACGACGTTCATGGTGCAGATGGCTCATCAATTCAGGGAACAGTCGGAGGGATACATATATTTCCCCGGTAGTCATTCCATTTGCTCCATATAGAGGATCATTTTTTTTGGCAACTCCGTGCTACGACACTGTTTTTTCCTTGATATACACCAGTCCATATCTCCCTTCCAATCCTCGATTTCGGGTGGTACCACTGCTCCCCAATGTCGTGCAATGTTTTGTTTTGCCACCATTAGACCCAGCGTGACCCATATTTTGTCTTTGCTATTTAGATCAGTTGGTTCTATACGTTCAGAAGGCATCGTTTAGCTTCAGGGTGAATAACAACTGTCAGTACCTCACTCATAATGTCATGTATCTTTTTCCAGTATCCCTGGATGCACCCACAATCCCATATTATGTGCATAAATGTGCCAACATGACCGCACCGCCTTCTACATTCTCCTCCATCAACCCTTCCCATTCGAACCTGATAGAGCCCCAAGATATAAACTCTATGTAATATTTTAAGCTGAACGAGGCGCAACCTAGCAGAGATCACCACCTCTCGAGGGGAGGCCACCGCCTCCTGCCATTCCTCGTCATCGAGTTCCAGCCCATCTCTCACCCAGCGCTCTCTTATCTGCATAAGGAGGTCGGAGGTATTGTTAATCAGTTTTTTTTATAGGTCAGAGATATAGCTTTCTTTGGCAAGTATCCGTCAAGCAGCCTGTCTTCTAATGGCGAGGATTCAGGGGGAGAGGGGCCTTTCTGTAGGCATGACACTAGCGCGTGCCAGATTTGCAAATATCTAAAGTACTCTGAATCGGAGCTGGGAGACTTGGATGACACAGACTGGCAAGAGGCACTTGCGTCCGGCAGGAGGCACTTGCGTCCCTCAAAGAAGTGGCGATATCTTCTAAATTCAAATTAATACAACTAAAAATTCTGCATCGTACATACTACATAAGCATGCTCCTTAATAAAATAGGTAGATCAGACACACCATTCTGCCTCCATCAATGTGGTGACCCAGGCACATTCCTACATATGATTTGGCAATGCGCCAAGATTGTAAGGTACTGGGAGGCAGTTATGCGTACAATCTCGCAAGTCACGGTTCTGCCAGAACCAAAGAGATGCATTCTTAACATCTGGGAACCCACAGATCTCAATCATGTGATTCAGGACTGGGTGACACTAGGTATAACAGTGGCGAAGCGAAACTTAGCTCAACGCTGGGGTTCCATGACAAGCCCCTGCCCTTCCCCAATGGTATTGTGACATGGACAATATAATAGTGGCTGAAAAATCGGTATGTACCCATAGAGGATGCCCCAAGAAATGGACTCGGATATGGGGTAAGTGGAACGCTTACCGTGGAGATATCTGTGAACCCCCAAGTATGGACTTGTCGCTAGATGTAAGTGACTGAAGTAAATACCACAGTATGATCTGTGTAGCATTAATAACCTTCCTGGACGATTAGTGCGGAGCGCTATGGAACCTCTCTAGTAAAAAGTAGCTATCATGCACTTGATAAGTAATGTAAAGAAACAACATGTATGTACCATTGATTTTATTGATAATACCAGGTTTTGTTATTTACAAAATCCCAGTAAAAAAAGTACAAAAAAAAAATAAATTAAAAAATACACATAACTATTCGCCACTGCATCATAAAAAAAAAAACAATATCTAAAGTACTCCTTATCTGCTAGGTCGTATTCATGCTGCAACAAAGTGAATGTTATCATCTCGCCCTTCACCCAGAGGTCACCAATTTTTGAAATCCCAATTAAATCCCATTTTTCAAACCCCTTCGAGGTCCTTAGGGTACCTAGCTGTTCTGCATCACACAAGGGAGTTGCCAACGTAAGTTTCCCTTGCCACCCCAGGCTTCTGTTTGCTGCATGTCAGACCTGGACTGAGTGTTAAATCGGTCCTGTTAAGGGGGATCGTCGGGGGTCTAGAATAAAGAGCCATGTTATAATTTCCACCCGGCAGTAGCCATTTATGCATAGCGTATCCTGGGTCATCCCAGCGGCGATAGGTACAGTGGTTGGTCGTGACCAGGTGGGCTGCCCAGTAATATGTTTTGAGGTCCGGAAGACCGATCCCCAAGGCTACACGGGGCCTGCCAGCCCACAGCAATTCTCTCTGCAGGCCCTTTATCTCCCTAAAATACCCTGCGGGGACCAAATCTGGGGAGTTTTGCAAAATACAAGAGGATGTCGTCCGCGTAGAGAGAGATTTGGTCCTCCCGTTCTGCCGACCATCTCAGCCGACGTATTATTGGGTCTCTGCGGATCCATGCCACCAATGGCTCCAGGGAGAGGGCGAAGAGCAGGGGTGACAGTGGACAGCCCGGGCTGGTCCCACGACCCAGTACGAAGACCTCTGATTTCTTATTGTTGACCACAACGTGAGCCAGGGGTTCCGCGTACAGGAGCTGGACCCACTCGATAAAGCCGGGCCCAAATCCCATTTTCGCTAGGACTGCGAAGAGCTACGGCCATTCTATGGTGTCAAACGCCATTGTGGCGTCTAATGATACCACAACCGCAGCCTCCTGAATCATACCCACTCTTCCCAGCACACCATGAACTCTACGTAGGTTTAGTGCGGTGTAACGATTGGGCATGAAGCCCGATAGGTCAGGGTGCACCAACTTACATATCACTTGGGCGAGGCGACTCGCCAGCAATTTGGCAAGGACTTTGGGTTCCGCATTGAGTAAGGAGATGGGCCTGTAGGATGAGCATTTATCCTTTGGCTTACCCTCTTTGTATATGGTAACCAGCGTTGCTACCCTCTGGTCCAACGGCAGCATACCCAATCTTCGTCTCTCCTCGAACACGGCACATAGGTATGGGGCTATTTTGTCCGGCTTTAGCTTATACATCTCAATGGGTAGACTATTGGGGCCAGGGCCTTGCCGGATTGGAGACTTCTGATCGCCTGTGCCATTTCATCGTTGGTGAAGTCACTATCTAACTCGCTCTTTTCCTCTGCAGACAGGGTGGACAACCGTACGTCTAGAAGCAGAGCCCGCGAATCATCTTCTGATAGGGTTGTGCTTGCTCGGTAAACAGTGCTATAGTGAGCAGCGAATTCGTTAGCGATTGCTTGGGGATCAGTAATTTTCCCACCCGATTCATCTATCAACTCTGGCACTAGTCTGCTCGCCATTTATTTCCTGTCCAGCCAGGCAATTAACTTCCCCGCTTTGTCTCCCAAATCAAACACTCTGCTATCTCTGTCCCTGCCCAATGTTTTGGCCATGTCAGTAGCTATGGATTTATATTCGTTTCTCTTGAGTTTCAGGGCATGCAGTTTCTCCTGCGGAATCTCCTCTGCAAGTTCCTCCTCCAGCCAGAGGACTTCTGTCTCCGCGAGAACAAGATCCTTCAGTTTCTCTTTATGCGCTCCAGCTAACGGGGGGCCAGCCTGTCCTCTTATTACTGTTTTAAATGTTCCCCAAAGGGTTTGGGAAGACTCTACCGACCCCTCATTTTCAGGGAAGTAGTTATCCAGGGCTTGTATGAGTGCTTTCTTGACCAAGGGGTTGTGGGGGTACTATGGGTTGATGGGAGCACTATGGGTTGATGGGCGCAATCTTCCCCACCCTTTTCTCACCCAGTACTAGTTGGGCCCACATCGGGGAGTGGTCGGATATACCTCATGCCAGGTGTCTGATTTCCTAGATGTTTGCTATTCGAGATGCTGGTACAAGGATATAATCGATCCGGGATAGACTGTTGTGTGCCCCTGAATGAAAGGTATGCTGAACGCTATCTGTTGGTACATCCTCCAGGCATCTGCTAGGCCTAGGGCGCCTGGAAAATCCGGTAGCCATCGATACGAGGAGCCAATTTTGCGGGTGGGGATGGTGATTAAGAGATCCCGATACCACAGAATTAAAGTTTCCACCTATGATTAGATGCCCTTTGGGGAGCGAAAGCATGAAGGTACCCAAGTCTTTGAAGGTACGGCCTTGGAGGCCCAGCGGGACATAGACTGCCATTAGTGGGAGTGTTTTCCCCTCCCATTGTCCCGAGATCGCAGTATATCTGCCCAATTTGTCCTTCCAGGTGTGCTGTATGGAAAGGGGAAAGGAATTTTTTAACATGATGCACACTTCACTGGAGCCAGTGGTGAAGCCAGAGTGTGCCACGAGCCTGAAGCCCCATCTATTAATCACTTTACAGAAGTTGCCCACAAGGTGGGATTCCTGAAGGAATACGACGTCGGGGAGTGTTGTTTGATGTAATTGTAAAACTATGCAACGTTTTAATTTGTCCCCAAGCCCGCTGACGTTCCAACTCAGGAGTCTAAAGCTTTTGTCCCAGTGTATGCTAATTATAACATGTGTGAATTGTGCATTCCTTTCCTAGTAAGCGGATAAACCATGTCAACTTAACTTGTACATATCGAAAAACCCCATCCCCCACCCAACTACCCCCCTCCCTGCTCCCCTGCACTCTGGGCTTTAAACTGCCCATTGAACAACTATGCAGAGTGCCAGTTGCCCAAACTTAAACTAAAAGTAGTCTAATGCGGGGGTGGGATGCTCCGCCACTCCCCCCCCCCCCCCCCCCTAACTAGTGTGACTCCCCGAGTGGGGCCGGTCAACTACAGGAGGATATCTTGAAAAACATAATACATCTGATCAAGCTAATTACAGGGTTTTACACAATTAGATGGATAAAACCGGTCTAGGGCACCTAGTATTCAGAACAAAGCCTTAGCCATGGACCTGGGTGGGTCAGACACTCAACGAGTGTTATGTTCTTTGGCACCCCTCCAGCCAGTCCGCAGCTGCTTCAGGATATTAAAAAAAACAGACTTTCCCATCTGCCTCCACTCAAAGTCGGGCCGGAAACAGCATTGCATACTTTACTTCTTTGTCTCTAAGTTTTTTCGTTACGGCGAGAAATGATAGTCATTGTTTGTGCACCGCCTGGGTAAAGTCTGGGAAGAAAGAGATCTCTGCATTCTCGTAGCGAAGAGGTTGGGCCACCCTGGCATTGTGTAGGATGGTGTCGCGGTCACGAAAGTTCAGCAACCTAGCCAATATAGGGCGAGGAGGGGCTTCAGGCTTTGGTCGCACCCGAGGGACTCTATGGGCCCTTTCGACCACAAAGAATTTTGACAGGCCCTTGGATTGCAGGTGAGTAAGAATAAGGTCCTCCACGAATAATTTGGTCGCTTGCCCCTCCGCTTTTTCGGGCACCTCTATAATTCTCACGTTATTGCGTCTGGTGCGCCCCTCATAGTCGTCTAATTTATCCTCTGCGAATTTCCTGAAGGCCTGTAGTTCTTGTATTTCGTGCTGGAGTTGGTAGGTATTATCGACTAGGCTGATGGTGGTGTCTCCATTTGCTTTATTTTCTCGCCAATTTTGGTGAGGTCCGCCCTGATGAGCATCACCTCCAATGTAATTGCATCCATTCTCTGCTCCAGAGACAATCTTACCCCCGAGATGGCCTCCATGACATCTTTTAACGTGAGCTCAGGGAGATCCTCCTCCGGTCCTGCCGCCGTCTTTTCCTTGGTAGGATGCTCAGTGATTGCCGCCTTCGGAAGAGCAGATCTGTCCAACTTATTTTGTTGGGTCATCTTGGGGCCCCTCGAAACCGACATGTCTTGCAGCACTGACGTAACCGTCGACACTTCCCTCCAAGTCGGTTTATTCTCACTGCAGGAGTCGCTGTTTGTACCGGTTCAGGCGGAGGGTCAGTCCACACCGGGGCCCAAAATGCCAAATCTTTGTCGAGGCGAGGCGGGGGGGGAGGGGGGGGTTGGGGAGGACTCACCCCCTGTGTGCCCCCAGGTGCTATGTGGAAGTTGGATGTAGGTGGCTTGGCGGTGCGGCGCTCTACCACCACCTTACTCCCAGAGGTGGCCTTCCTTCATCAGCGCAACGAGCGCTCTCCTCACCTTTGCCACAGAGGGCAGGATGGTCACTCACTGCGGGGCCGTGTGAACGCCGCGGGCTTCACTCAGGTTATTAGGGCCAACCAGACCTGGGACGCTCACATCCCTTCAGGGCCCCTCAGAGCCCAGCCACTGCACTCGCCTCGTCTCCTCTCTGGGCTATGCTTGGGCGCTATGGCTACGGCTGAAGATACTGGCTACCTGGGGAGCATAGGCTCTCCGGGGGCCCCGGGTGCACCGGCTCGCTGTCCCAATGGGCCCGGATAGCCCCCTCCTCCTCTGCCATATTGATCTCCTGCCACGACTCCCGGGGGCAGAGACCGCTGTTGCGGAGTTACCGGCGCACTCTCCCAGGCCCGGCTGCGACGCATCAGGATTTTGCCTCCGGTGAGGACCAGGCTCACCTCATAATCTTCAGGGCAGCTGTGTCAATGCTGTACAGCCCTGGCCCGGAGTCTCCGCTCTGCTATGCTCCCTCTTCCTCGGTCCGTAGGCCCAGCCCATGGAGTCACTTTGGGCACAGATCGCCTCTTGCCTTGGCACCCCGGCCAGAATATATATTGCAGCTTCCGGCTCCAAGCCCAGAGAAGGCCGCAAGTGACAGTGGCCGTATCTCTGCTGATACGGGTCCTTTGATGACGATTTTTGGTTTCGGCAGCACCCTCACAGGTTACGACGACGCTGTCACCACTTGGGGGTCGGATCAGTGTTATGGGTGACAGGAAGGGAGTCAGTGTGTGAGGAGCCGCTCTAACTCGGGCCATAACGCTTCGCAGCGAAGCCATGCACCCCCGCCCCCTCTATACTTGGTGTATTTCATAATCAGCTGTTCTGTGATGGCCCTGAAAGACCGAATATATGCACAAAAAATACTCTAACAGATCTATGGAGATCTAGTAAAATAAGGGAATAGGGGAAGAGAAATGAGAATTCAAGGTTGTGCCTAATACAACCGTGGTCGTGGGGAAACTAAGTCTTTCTTTAAGTTACCCTCACACACCCTAGTGGTGTCATGCTTCATCATCGGGTCACCCAGACCCCTAGAAGTCCGGGTGGGCTCGACCACAGTGTTGGGAGTGCTTTTAATATGTTCTACGACAGAGGGAGTTAACTAGATAAAATACCTAAGACAGATCCCCAGTATCCCTTTATTCTTGGGTCTGTCCGGGTAATTAAAATACTTAAAAAATTGGGTCTTTTAGGAGTGTTATGGTCCTATGACCCTAGTGCCGACATGTTTCAGTCCGAAAAGGGGCCAAAAAATGGTCCAGGACTTTCTTCAGGGCAAAAAAAGTAACTCCCCTATGTGAGTGTAATTAACACGTTATGGGGTGTCCCTATCCTGTCAGTATAGTGAGGGCAGAGTAGCTGCTCCACGTGGTTTAATTAACAGTGGATGTGTGTAAACTGCCAGGCTCCATCTGTAAGGGAAGAAGTAGAGACAAACAACATATAAAAGTACCAGCGGTCAGGTTGCCGCTTATTTCATTTCTCTTAGAGCGGTACAGTGTTTACCGCCCGTGAACATGCGTGGATCCTCGTGTGCATGCTCACGTGAAGAGGAGTGTCCTCCTATCATGCCACTCATAATGACTGCAACATATCGTAGAAATTGTGACAGACATACTGTGAGTGTGGCGAGATGATTCGCATTCTAGCGATAACAGAGTGATGTCTGTTCTTTTGAAAATAGCGTGCACACAGTGTCTCCAGGTACTAGTGCACATTAAAAACCATGTATGTTCCTGGCGATACCAAGAACTATGCTACGAGTGGGCAGGTAAATAAGTGACTGAAAAAAACATACTACACATGCATACAACACATTCATACGTGATATATCTACAGTTATACTTTACCCAAATCGGGAAGGTAGATTGAATCTCTCAGGACCAGGGGCCAGATGGGGCTGTCCTGGGGGAACCGTGAATGAAAAGTGTGTCACGCGGTAAATTGGAAAAAATGACAGCAGGTCGTTCCGTATTGGTGGGGTCATGGAACGGAGGTTGATACACAGTGAGTGGGACATCGTGTGGGTAAAAGTACTTACTTCGTTAAGATCAACCGCCCTGCCCGCTACCTGTTTGGTTCTGGTCCTCGGCTTTCGCAAAGTGGTAAAGCCTGGGACGGGTAAATATAACGGGGAAGGCGCGCCGTAATCGAAGGTTGATTGAAAAACACGCCCCTTAGTTACAGGAAGTGACGTCAGACGTCACGGCGTGTGGGGTAGATGGGAGTTGTAGTTCATAATGGATGGCTGAACTGAAGGTGAGCGATCTACGCTGGGTATTGGTGAATTTGTGCCCCGGAGAGGGTCAAAAGGGAATCAAAAAGGGGAAGGACACAAGTGCAAGTCTGGGCGCTCAAAAGATGGAAGTTGATCTTAGCTGGGTGTGTAACCCAGAGGGAATTAAACAAGGGGGGGGGGGGGGTTTAGAGTGCCAGTCTGGGCGCTCGTGTGTAGTGAGCAGCGGATGGGACATAGGTTAAATAGAACCGGATATTAAGAAACGCCGCTGATAAAACGTAAATAGCCAGCAATGCCCAGACGTGAAGACTAAAAAAATGGTAATAGTCATTCGTTCGTTGATCGATAGTAGTCTGCGTATGGTTCGACATTGGTGTATAATTAGAATACAGAGGTTGAGAGGCGGGGGATGAATGGTTGGTTCAATAATGCCCATTATTAATCTAGTGGAAGACATCTTGCTTGAGTGCTGAAGTGACTCTATGATAGAATATGTTGTCATACTGGTGACAACCAAAACCCAACCAGCATCTAAGTGGTTTAGAAGCGGGGATGTACAATGTCAGTAGTGTGAATAAGTAGTTCAGACGGAGTGTCTGTTGCTCAATGTCAACAGGTGGAGGATCCAAGGGGTTGATTTATTTATTTAGTTGACTCCACGGTATAGAGTCATTTAATCCTGTTTCATGTGTTCCCAGACGATACACCCACCGTTGTTCTCTCTCTAGGAGTCTTTTCTGTAGGTTCCTGGTGCCCTTGATCTTCTCAATGACTGTCCATCGTATATCAGTGTCTTTATGATGTTTCTCGACAAAGTGTGTGGTGAGTCTAGTAGCTGTGACCATGCGTCTGATGGTACTTCTATGCTCGCATATCCGAATTTTTATTTTTCGGCTGGTCATGCCTATGTAGGTCAAGTCACATGGACATTTTATGAGGTAGATGACCCCTTCAGAGTTGCAGTTGGTATGAGATCGTTGCTCCCAGGGGGTGTTGAGGCCGAGTTCAAGTGTTTTGCTAGCTCTAGTGAATTCACAAGCCACACAGGACCCGCAAGGGTAATGTCCAGTCACTGGGGGCGTATCCCATAGTGTTGTTTGAACGTGACCCACACTTCCATAAGAGTCTGTATGGATCAGGGTATCTCTCAGACTACGGTTCTTTTTAAAGGAGAACATGGGTTTGTTCAATGAAAGTTTGTTGGAGGTGAGAATGGACCACCTTTTATTTATGATCTTTTTAACATCGTTGGAGGACGAGTTGAAAGTGGTAACACAGATCATATTTTGAGGTTGTTGTCTTTCTTGAGTCTCGAGCAGGGCCTCTCTGGGAGTATTCCGTGCTCTTTTATTAGCCTGTTCGATTATTTTAGTTGGATAGTTCCTTTGTTTCAGTTTGTTAGTGAGTGTCTTTGCCTCTTTTTTGTAGTCTCGAATTTCAGAACAATTTCTACGTATGCGTAGGAATTGTCCTACCGGGAGATTTTCCCTGAGAGATCGCGGATGGGCACTGTCGAATCTCAACAGGCTGTTCCTGTCAGTCGGTTTCGTATATAGCGAGCTACACAGAGTGCCATCTTTAGCAATGATGTTGATGTCCAAAAACGGGATGGTTTCTCTGTCTTTGTTGACGGTGAATCGTAAATGAGGGTTAAGATCATTGATCCACAGACTGAAGTTAGAAAGGCTCTGGGTATCGCCTCGCCATACCATAAGAATGTCATCGATATAGCGATACCACTTACAGATGTTAATAGTGTATGGGTTAGCATTCCAAATATGTTGGTTTCCAAAATGGCTCATGTATAGACATGCTATACTAGGAGCAAAGGTGCTTCCCATAGAAAGACCGAAGCCTTGCCAAAGTGATAGAGGACAGGTCTTGGAACAGTTGGAGCAATGATCTACTGAAGGTGATAGGGCCACATTCTCTTACTCGATCCATAACGGCATCCCCATAAAACTGGATCCAAGTCAAAACATCCACCGGGCGTGGGGGCTCTGATTTCCTGTTAACAAAGGAGGGACAAGGGGCTTTTGAGAAGGTCCAGCATAAATGCCCAGAGGAAAGTCAAGAAAAAAAGGGTTATACTGTTCCTACAAAATGAGAGTCAGATGAAAAGAACAGAAGCCAACCTGACCAGAATGGTTCAAAGTTGGGAATCCATTGTATTGGATTATAATGCCCTCACACACCCAGTAGGGTGTCATGTTCATCATCGGGCTGCTCCTCGTCGGGTCGGCGGTGCAATACACGACGGGCTCCCTATAGTAGGCGCACTTTAGCGGAGATCTTTTCCAACAGCCATTTGGTGCCGTGGGGGTGAGGGAGCCTACTGAGTGTAGATAAACCAGTGTTTGTAGGTGAGTTTAAAATAGGGTTCGGAGTACCAGAGACGACAACTTTAAATCACTGGGTCTCCTACCTTAAGTAAAAACAATCAATAAGGCGCTGGGCTGAGGTTATGTCTCCGGTTAGGCGCTCTTATTGGTAGCAGGTCTTTGAACCATTCTGGTCAGGTTCGCTCTCATTTTGTAGGAACAGCATAAACCTTTTTTTCTTGGTTCTCATTTCCTGCCTTTGGGGAGCGTGGGGGTTCTGTCCAGTTTGACCAGTTCCTGGACCACCCTTTCTAGAATCGCTTCAAACAGATCTTGGGCGTAACTTTAGAAGTCACTACTTGGTATCTCCCAAGGTTTCCCCACGTATGCAAATGTTGTTTTGACATGATGATTTCTTGAGGTCCTCATACTTTTCATGGATGATGAGATCTTGTGATTCGAGAGAGACCATGCACTATTGTAGGTAGTCACAACCGTCCACTTGTTCATGAAGACCTTTCTCCATGTCATTCACTCGGCTGTCCAGGTCGACGATGTAGTGACGCATGTTTTTATGTCCGTTTTGACAGATGGGATGTCATCTTTGACCTAAAAGAAGGCCTGCAGCAAGAGGTCTTTGATGATGCCCTGATCAGGTTCAGGCTAGGGTTCCATACCTCACTCTGGGCTTGACCCTGGGGTGGTCCTCTTGTTCATGCAGGTGCCTTCTGCTTCTGCTTTGTTTTTAACCAGGTCTATAGTGGAGGTTTCTTTCTTCCCCTTCCCACTCATCACATCTATGTTTTGCCTTTTCTGTGGTGGGCGTTCCGCTTCACGCCACAGCGGTGCATACTCAGTCCAGCAGGGGCCCAGGGAGCGGCTTTATTATTTGGCTATCTTTGGGATCTCTACCTTCTTTCAACAGCTGCTTGCCAGCATGAACAGCACTCGTCCTCTTTTGCTTCTTTGCCAAGGGCTGCTGGGGCAGGTGGGGCCAGCACACCTGAACGCAGGTCCCCCACCAACAAGGGCTCCAGAAACTTGTTGCTCTCTGTTAGTCTCTAGCTATATTCTCTGGACAGGGTTCCACAGGCCACGCCCCGGACGAGGACTTCAAGAGATTCCCCTGATAACCCCCCAATGCATCCACTGGAGTTTAATTCTTTAACACTGAGGAAGGTCCCCTGACCCCACTGCGTGGGTTCCTAATGATGAGCAGGGGCCCAGAGTGTGAATGCTCTCCCTCGAAGGAGCCTGAGAATCACAAACCCTCCAGCCTCCATGGGTCCCCAATCCCTAGAAGCCAGTCCAATTCAAATTGCGTGTGGCTCCCCCTCTAGCCTCCTGTTTCTGCCTGGTGCTCCCGGCTGCCACCGCAAGAAATCTATGCAGTCTTAGGCACACAAAAAATAGTTGCAGTCAGAAGATTCCGTATCAGTTCAGGCATCACCAGAGGTGTTCGCTAATGCCTGGTATGCGATGTCCAGAGACATCTCTTTCCCGCTGCTAGTGCTGCCCGCGAGAAAGCTAGGCAGCCCCAGCAACCACCATCTTGTGGTATACCTCACAGCCCAGTTGGCAAGCCAGCGATCGGCCCTGCTTGTGTCGCAGGGCCTCCTCTGATTCGTCGCAGGTCTGGCAGTCCCACATGTGGATGCACACCTGCACCAAGATGGTGTCCCTGACACACTGATGGGCTGGAGATTCAGAGTCCAGAAGGCCTCACCCAGGTCTTGCATTTCAAGGTTTAAGACATTCTCTGAGAGATGAAAGAGTCTTAAAAGCCTTTCACCCTTCTTCGGGGTCTGTACTCTTTTATTGCAGAGGCACATTCCTCACACACTTGGGAAAAGTGAAAGGCAGTTAGCCTTTTGTGACCCAGCTTTTGTCCTAATTTTACTATTGATATTGTAGAGTATGCATGGGGGTAATAAATATGCCAAAGCTGCTGGAACAACAAAAGGAATGTGGGTGGGTTACAGCTGTACATTGTGCAACATCATAATAGTTAATATGGTATAGTTTATCCAGATCATAATGGGCCACCCTGAATATTGTGTGTCTAGTTCTCAATGCTTGTGGAGTACAGATCATAACTTGAGAGGTCACATCTGGTGGACCGTGACCCTTTTTGGGTTGTTGTATATGGTCCAAAAAGGTAAATCTTGTGTGTGGTATCATGTACTTCATGTCCCATCTCGAGCACTATATTCAGCTCTCAATGCCCCACCTGGAGTATTATTACTACATTTAGAGGTAAGCTCTGGCATACTGTGTCTCATTCAGGAGGCAGCCCAGTTATATGGTGTTCTGTACTGAAGGTTACAAGTCAGAGAGCTGGGTTATTTTCTGGAGCTCGCCTCTAGTGTATTGTGTCCTGTTCATGGGGAGACCTCTGGGGTACTGTGCCCAGGTCTGGAAGCCTCACCTGGAGTGTTACATCCAGGAGACACCAGCTGTACCACTGATATTAGTGCGGGCAAGCAGAGGGACTGGTAATATAGACATGTGATAATGTTACTGCCAAATGTGATGCCACCTTGCAGAATAAGCATATATAAGCTTATTTTGTGGTATTGTTTGTAACATGCTGGCCTCCAATTTATCAGAGATGTTACTTTTAGTGCCCACAGGGAAGAGGGATCATCTTACACCAGGTGCTGTCTTTGCGGACTGGAAAACGGCTCTGCCTCAGGAATGTTGCCTCTCCAATCATACAACCCCCTGATGGGCACCAATCAAAATTCACTTGTCAAAAACGAGGCATCTGGCAAAGCAACCAGTGAAACCCCCTTTGAACACTGAAATATGGAAAACAGCCAGATAAGGTTCTGTTGAGGTGATGAGGTTGAGAGTGGAGGGAGTGCAGCGAAGGGCAATTTTTCAGTGCTGCAGCCCTATCTACTCTGGCAGCCTTCAGCAGATGGAATGAAACAGCTCCTGCAAGTTTGGATACTGACTCCCATTTAAACATGGCTGCATAGCCTTGTGGTTGATTGGTGGGAGGATAAAGATTGGTCATATGGGGCTCCCATACCTCTGAAGCTGGCAGCAGAACAAAGGATAGAATTTCACATACAAATTCAAAGTTTCCTATCAGAATCTGAAAGATTCTAGAGCAGTCTGTCCCAGCATCACAGCACAGTACAGCAGAGGGGGCATTACGTGTTTAAATTTTGTCTGGTGTGCTCGAACACCAACTGAAGCTGCTGACGATCTGCCCCATGCTGCTTAAAGTTGCCACAAAGAACCGTTGCATGCAAAAACGGGGAAATTCTCGGTGCATAAAAACATATTATTCATGCCGGCACCCTAATTCTTGGCTATTTTCAGAAACGGTGGTCGGATATTTGGTCTATTTTGTTCCGAAGTCCAAATCGCAGTTTGCATTTGCATAGAACTCGAGACTCTTGGCTTGCTCAGGTTTGGGTACTGGGTAAGCAGTCTTAGGCAGTGTACAAAGGCACTGTAGGAAAGTGGCTCTGTATATACTGTTCCCAAATAGGTACAGTGTGCACAGAGTCCACAGTCCCCAGAGGTTTGGCAGAGGCTAAAGTTAGATATAACCTTACTCTCTAAGGTGGTAGCTTGGTCGACCAGTAAGGCAGTATCAGAGGACAGTGTAAAGCATTTGTTGTACACTCTGTCAGCAAATGGTCTCACACACTCAATAACTGATCTAGGCCAATGGTTTATACAAAAAATATATGGTTGTTTTATTTTAGAACCAACAATAGGTATTAAAATATACTTTCTCAGAATGAGATGCTTTAGTTAAATACTTTGCAATAGGCAATTGACTTTTGAATGCAATAGTTACAGTTTGTTGCAATAGGCAACACAATTTCAAACACAATAATACATTGAGCTCAATAGGAATTTTAAGTTAAATGCAATTGATTACTTTCAGGATTACTTCTCTAAATCCAGAACTGGATCCTAGATTCAGTCCTGGGGCAATTCTTGGAAACAAGTGAGTAAATACGTTTTAGTTACTGTTGTGATTTTTAAGCAATATTTTGGTATTTTAAAAGTTGTCACTTCGAAACTTTTTCTAAACAAATTACCAATGTTATACTATGGGAGGAAATTCACTTTGCAGTTAGGTGGGGCTATGGTGACTTTTTCGGGTTCAGTGTTGGATCCTGGATCCAGCACTAGTATACCACCTGTAAGCAGTTGATAGACTGCGTTTAGGTAATACAGGCAATTTTTAATGAATATTTGTAAGTTTGCAAAATCGACACTTAGAAGAAATTTCACAGAAAAACAGTCAATGGTTTCCTATGGGAGAAAGTTCAGGTTACCGGTAAAGTATGTTCTCGTTACTTTTGTAACCCAGTGCTGGGCTCCTAGGCTCAGTACTGGGGCATCTATTTAAAGCAGGTAAGTAATTACGTTTTCACAGTTGGTGCGATTTTTAAAGAATATTTGTATTTTTGCAAAAATTGACACTTAGAAGAAATTTCACAGAAAAACAGTCAATGGTTTCCTATGGAAGAAAATTGAGTTAGCGGTAAGTAAGGTTGTAATTACTTATCAGGGTCAGTGCTGGGAACCAAGATCCAAGCGATACCAAAGGAGATGATGGACGGAGCATTTGAGCAAATCAAACACTCACCCCCAGTCAACTGATCTGGGTTTAATCCATCATCATTCTTTAGCTCACTCCACCACCCCAGTTCAGACATGGCCATATGCAAATCAGTCTGACCCTGTGCCTCATGGGAACAGTCCAGCCCGAACTGCCAAGCCATGTCTTCCCTGGACCAGAAACAAGCATCCTGGGACCGGTTTCGGGTTCATAACCCTCGTCAGCCAGGCTATCTTGAATCCAGTGGCAAAGTGAGCAAGGGACCCACGTCTGGGCATACCCTGCCAACTTAGAGCGAACAAAGCGATACCAAAGGGGATGATGGACGGAGCATTTGAGCAAATCAAACACTCACCCCCAGTCAACTGATCTGGGTTTAATCCAGCACTGGGATCTCTCCTAATAGCAGCTGAGTATTTCTGTTTTCGTTACTCGGTTGATTTTAGGCGAATATTTTAAAGTTTAGAAACTCCATACAAGAATTTTCAAGTGAAACCAGTCAATGTTACCCTATGGAAGAAAAGTGAGTTATCGGCTTTTGGGTAAGTACTCGACTGGCAGAGTTAAGGTTCTGGGCATAGACTCAGGGGTCTCCCAGGGTCAGGTAAGTACAGTTGTTACACCCTCAGCGGTACAGGGGCAGCCAGGTGCAGAGTGAGTTAGGCCCAATGTTATCCTATGGAAGGCAGGGGTCCCTTGGTTGGTGGCTGCTGGCTAGCAGGCCACGTGGCTGTGGGAGCTGGGCTCCTGGTCACTTGCTCAGGGAAAAAGGGGAAGTAGGTAAGAGCAGAGGTTGCACAGCCAGGGCCACTCGGGCGGCTGGGTGCAGGGTGCTTTTGAGCTGTTGGGTGCTCAATGGATTGCAATGGAGAATATCAAGAACGAACAAAGGCTGCAAGCTCAGGGGCGAAGAATCTTCAGGTGCGACCACCACTTCGAGAAGTAAGTTGGGTAGTTGGAGGATAGGTAGGTACCCAGGAGCTGGGCACAGGTGGCCGCAGGGTGTCGGGTGAATGGGTGCCTTTTGGTGTCGGGAAATCTTACCCTCTGTTGATCGCGGTTGAGGGGGGGGTCCCTGGTTCTGAGGCTCCAGGCGTCGTCAGGAGCGTCGAGGTGGGTCCTTGGGTGACGGATTCTGGTTCACAATCGCCGGGGGGACGTCCTCGGGGTCTTGGTCCACTCCAGCACAGGCCAGGCTTGGCGGGTGCAGAGTGTGCAGGGTTTGCGGTTCCTCGCTGATGCCAGGGGTCTGTTACTTGCTTTGAGCAGTGCCACTGCTCGTGGGAGTTCCAGATGCTCAGAGTCACCAGGTAGCCAGGTCCTCCGGGGTTTGTGAGGTTGCTGGCCACGGGAGATGCCAGGATTTAGCAGGAGCAGGTTCGAGGGTCGACAGGCCGATAGGGCTGGGGCCAAAGCAGTTGGGGTCTTCCTCTTGTTAGCAGCTGCACGGCAGGTCTTCTTTCTTCTTGATCTTCCTTGCTGTTTCGTCATCTGGATCTGAGGAAGAAAGGTTCAGGGTGCCCCTAAATACTAAATTTAGGGGCGTTAAAGGTAGGTAAAGGGCAGGGACCACTGGGTCCCTGTCCTGGGGTGGGTACACCCCCTATCCTGCCACTCTCCTGTGAGAGGGGGGCAGTGGCCTAGTCCTGATGGGGTAGGGCTCCCCATCTTCAAGATGGCGAGGGCCCGGAGATGTGCTTCACATCGCCTCCCCCACCTGAGGGGTAGGGTTGGCAGAAGCTGGCAGAGGCTGGCACACCCCCCGTCCTTACTTGGGGTTTCCGGCCTGTCTTCCCGCCAGAGTGGGGGTTTAAAACCGGTAGGGGCCAGTTGCGGAGTACAGCAAGTGGCCTGGAGAAGCTCACAAAGGCGGCATGCATTTGAAGCTTCCCCTGCCCATCTTGGGGGAGGAGACCTAGCACCTCGCCCAGGAGGTGCATTGTTGAAGGCCCAGGAGAGCGGATGGCTCTCTACCCAGGGGTCCAGCAACATGTCTGCTGTGTGGCAGCCTAGGCAGCCCCTCAGACTAGACGTGGATTGTAGGTTAGGTTCAGGGGGCATCTCTAAGATGCCCTCTGTCGTGCATTGTACATCAAATCCTGCACTGGCATCAGTGCGGGTTTAATGTGCTGAGAAGTTTGATACCAAACTTCTAAGTCTTCAGTGGAGCCATCATGGTGCTGTGGAGTTCGTGTTGACAAGCTCCCAGCACCATATACTCTTAAATGGCTGCACTGCACTTACAGTACTCAGGAATGGACCTGGGTACTGTAGGGGCACAGGGCTCATGCGCCTGTACCCACACCACTGGCATAGGGGGGCATGGCACACAGGGATGTGTGCCATGTCGACTCTCTGTTTTGTTCTATACCCAGACACCCAGCCTGCAAGGACAGTGTGTTTGTGTCAGGGTACAGGGCCTCTAAGGGTGGCACAATAAGTGCAGCAGCCCTTAGAGGCCTTCCCTGGTCACAAGGCCCTGGGTACCTAGTGTACCATTTACCAGGGACTGACTTGTGGCCAGGGTTAGCCAATTTGGGTTTTAGGTTTCAGCACGGTTTTTAGGGAAGGAACATAGGCTCTGGGCAGCTGATTGGCAGGAGCCTAGGGCACACTCAGTCAAAGTACATTCAGCAAAAAGTGGGGGCATACCATGCAAGAAAGATGGCACTTTCTCACAGGCACTACATAATTCTTGCCTGGAAGTGCTCAGCCTGCCGTGTCCAGAAGTGTAGGTTAACCAGACTGACATCCTGGCGCTAACACTAGTCCTTGGGATACTACTCAACCTGCAGGTACGTAGTGGAGGAAGTGCTGGTAGAGGGTGGCAGTGTACTGCTTACACTAAAAAGTACAGGCAGCAGTACCTGTACAAACATGGAGTTGAGGCAGTACTGCTAAGGATGGGCTGAGACTGAAGACAGTACAGACAGCGAGTGGGGGTAGTACTGTGGAGGAGAGAGTGATGGTGGAGGCAGAAATGGCAGAGGCAGAGTGGAAGCAATAATGTTATAGACCAGGACTGGAGCTAGTACTGTACAGTACTCTGAGTGGTGGTATCTCTGGGGGTAGAAAATGGAGGAAAAACTTGTGCAGGTAGAGAGAAGAAGCAGAACAGGTATATCAAGAGACTTGAACAATCCTTTCAGCACCATAGCCAATATAGTCCCAAAGGTCAAGTTAAACTTACGTTCATGTCGCACTCGATGATGGATACGGCTTTGTCGGGCTTAGTCTCCATAACACGCAGCTCATAGATCTGCAATAAAAGCAGAAAACACAGACATATGTATCTAAGATGCCAGGATCTCACAGTAGAAGGAAGGTAGAAGCAGGGATGTGGGGCTTCAAAGGGGCCAGGTCAACACTTAGGACTCCTCAGTAGTTCCAAAGAAAGATTGCAGCCTAGCTTAACAAAAAGTTAGGGATTAGAAAACAAAGTATCAGCAGAGCCTTTGCGAACCACAGGGGCCAAAAGAAGGCAGAGCATGGCAGAGGCTCAGGAAGATTTAGGGGTCAGGAAAGGAAGAGATCAGTAAAGCCCCAGGGGCTGGGAAAAGGAGAGTGGGAACAGGACCTCAGGATAACCCAGAGGACTGCAAAAGGAAAGGAGCCGCAGGAAAGTGCAAAATGAAGGCACCAGTGGAGTGTCAGAAATCCTCAGCGATTAGAAAAAGGAAAGCAGTTATAAAGCTTGGAAACACCATAGGGGCTGGAAGAGAAAGGGGAAATCAGAGTACTGGTTGAACTTCAGGGAGAATATAAAAAGGAGCAGCAGAGCCAAAGGAAACCCTCAAGGACAAGGAAAAAAGAGAGACAATCAGTATGAGATTCAAAGCCCAAGATGGGTGGAAATTCTTGACTAATAAGTACCACTGGCAATAACTAGTGCATTCCATTCCTCTATATTTAACTTAATTGTCCCTTCATCTACAAGGCAAACAGTCTGAGCTGTGCCCCCAAAAAGTGATAACTACTCTGGATGGCAATATAAGCAAACCAGGCATGTTCGGCCTTGTTGGGCTTTATCCGTACAACTTGAAACTGTCGAGCACAATGAGGTTTGAACCCACAACTGGACAGCTCCCCATCCCGGACAGTATACTACAACTCTGCATATTCTGTTGCTCCCAAACTTTTGAACAGAAAAGAGGTCTTTACCCAACATGTACTCAGTACCACACAGCAATAGATAATTAATAGAGTTTTTCCAGCTTGATCACAACTTGCTTATAAGCACCCCATCATTCACGAAACACAAAAAATGACCTTGTAAAATTCCAAAGTAAACTCTTCTGGCATCTTATTTTTGGCATTATTTGCAACGTTTGGTAGTATGTTCCTCCGCTTTCTCAGGCGTCCTTTGATGTAATATGTGCTGTGCATCTTTTTTCATAGAAAGTTCTCAAGTTATCCAGTGTCATGCACAAAGGGTTTATGTAGCCTTTGTAAGTCTGGCATTCAGCAAGACCTACAGATTTTACTAAAACTATATAATATACCTAGTTCAAGGGCTTTCAGCCAGCCCTCTTTATCAATTGGTCTGTTGTAGTGTCATTCACACATTTCTTTCACCCACTACAGCATATAGCATGAGGCAGCGGGCTAATCCACTTCGGATATCAACTATCTTCGTTGTGAGTGTCGGGATTCTGCTCTTTCAATTGGAGCACATCCACACACGGTGCTAGGAACTACTTTAATAATTGGCAATGTCAGACCTACTGGCTTTGCCAAAGCAGTTTTTTTCCCTTGTAGTTTTGATTTCCCAAGAGAAGTACTGGTCTTAAAGTAGCAGAATGAAAACAACAGGACGGATGCATTATTCACACCTGACCTAGGACAGCTTGATATTTCTGTATTCCATAAGTGCGCTCTCCCTGCCACCCCTTCCCTGAAATCACTGAATCAGCATCCCTACCTTTTCATTGTAGTTAATGGCGATCACATCTCCCTTGGTCAGACAGGCAAAGTTCCGTAAGGCGTTTTCCAATCTTAGGGCAGAGTTAAGATGAAAGACACTCTTGTTTTGACAATATGCATCCAACGAGACATGCACGCGCTGGAAGGATCACCGACCTCTGGCGTCGACTAGAACATGGATGGACAGTGAACACTACCCCTTCCCTCCAAACCAAGAGGACTCGGACCATTGCGGAAAGGATACACTGCTTTGGGGTTAGTGATGTCCAAGAAATCTGGGCTCTGTGGCTGAAATTTGGAGTATGTGGCCACTTGAAGATTAACACTGTCCACCTGCACCAAACCGCCTTCTTCTAGGAGTAAGTTCTGCATCATCTGAAGAAACAAAGGGTGTGATTTAAAGATAGACATTGGCATCTGTAAGCAAAAAGCAGATACTGAAAAGAAAAGCTGTCCCTTCAGTATCCAAAAGAAACAATTGATGGACGGAATGCTGGACAATACAAACATTCACCCCCAGTCACAAGGATCTGGGTTTAATCCATCATTCTTCTGCTCACCACCCCACCCCAGTTTGGAGCCAGCCATATGCAAATCAGTCTTGACCCTGTTCCTTGTGGGAGCAGTCCAGCCCGAACTGCCAAGCCAGGTCCTCCCTGGATCGGAAACAAGCCTCCTGGGACCGGTTTCAGGGCATCACCCCTCATCAGCCAGGCTAGCTTGAATCAAGTGGTGTAGTGAGCAAGGGACCCACGTCTGGGCATACCCATCCCACTTAGGGCGACATATGCAAAAGAAACAATTGATGAACGGAACGCTGGACAATGCAAATATTCACCCCCCAGTCACAAGGATGGTCTTTTGTTCACCACACCACCCCAGTTTGGACCCAGTCATATGCAAATCATCCAAGACAGGACTTAGTTTCCTTGAAGACTTGTATTGCCCATGAATGGCTTCATTACCTGGCCTGAAACACCAACTGAAACCAATTGAAGCTGGGCTCACTCGGTTCCTCTTTTTACTTACCAACAAATGCTACAAATCGCCACAGGTGTCACATGCTTATCCAGCACAGGTGCTCAAAATGATGGGACTTGTGCACCTTCAACTAGAACACCAGTGGTTCTGTGGTTTCTAGTATCCTGTCCTTAGAAGACATTGCAGTGCCTTCCTTTGATACACAGACACACACACACACACACACACACACACACACACACTATGCTGGCAGAAAAATAAGACAAATCCCAGTGGATGGTTCTTTCTCAGGGAATGTCTTCATTTCTGCAAATTCATGCCTGCCTGGTGTCCATTTCAGAATTTTTCGGGGAATATAGTAATTTATTTTGAAACAAAGTATCCTTCTGGACAAAATTCTATGCACTTAACTATCTTTTCTTCACAGAACATCTGGTTGTTGCTCTTGCGCTGCACTAACAGAAATGTTTTAGTCAAGGGTTCCTTGCTAAAAGGAAAATTATTTTATACCTGAAGTTGTTCACCCAGTTGTGCACTTACCCAATGTGGAAGGTAACAGATGCCCTCGTCAGCCACAAACTCGAGCACACCACAGTGTGTTGTTCTGTCTGAATTCTTATTGGTCAACTTGAACAACATTGGGTAGGTTATGTTAAGTCGACCTGGAGGACAACAAAATGCAGTGATATCATTAAAGGTAGCACAATAAATAGAAAAGACTCCTGTGAGATGGCCTGGAGAAATGTACATATGGGCGGGTGATCTGTGGCAAGCTACAGAACTCTAATTTGTAGGACTTTCAAACGCATACAGTGGGTCTAATGCTGTTGAGTCAATCTCCGGCTGTTAAAATTGCCTTAGTACACATGCAGCACTTAAAAACTGAGATGCTTAAGTCTAAGCAACGATTGTGCCATTTGGCTATTCCATGGTGTCATTTTTTATTTAAATTTCCCTGAACAAATTCTCCCCTGGCCACCGAACGTATGATCTCTATCCTTCTCCCCCAAAGCATGGTGTCATCTTCTGCTTGTTCCTTTTGCTATCTCCCATGTCCTTGTTGATTTCCTCCTTTTAAGTTTAAAACGTTTTTTATTAAGACAAAACAAACCATGGGGGAGGGGGATAGGAGGGCAGGATACATGGAATACAGTCAAAGAAAAAGGGTGCAACTCCAGAGGGTTGGCAATAGGTAGCGCGGTGGGTCAGGGGGAAAAAACACAGTAAATGAAGGCTAGAAATACAAGCTGTGGAATCCCCGCACGCGTATCCGACACCCCAAATCTAAACAATAAAAACCCCCCCATCAACACCTCAATAGAACACAATCCCCCACCCCCCATCCTCCCAGTAACGAAACAACAACACTCCCCCCCCCCCCCCCCGTCCTATGGTCCCGCATCAGAGTAATCCTAACCAGGAAGCCCCGCACCCCCCCCCCCTCCCCGGGGGGTCCCCGTTTCACATGTAAGCTAGTCCGCCGGGGTCACCGGCGGCGTCAGCCTGAGCAGCCGAAGATACTTCGGGCAGGTGAGCTCCCGGAATTCAGTGGACAGCAGCGCTAGAAAGGGTTGCCACAGCTCTTCAAATTGGTCTATCTCCCCCGCAACCGTAAGCGACAGCTTCTCCATCCCCAGCACATGCCAGAGCCTATGCAACCAACCGGTGATGGAGGGGACGGTGGTTGTGCGCCAGTGGATTAGGATGTTCTGAACCGCAGACCCCAGCGCGATTGCGATCTGCCTACCCCTACGGGACTTCAGTGGGTACATTAGGTCATTGGGGAGGCCCAACAGGACATACGCCGGGAGTCGCGGTAGCTCTATCCCAAAGTGCTTATCCACCTCGTCCAAGACTTCCTTCCAGTAGGCGGTCAGCACTGGGCAATCCCAAAGAATGTGTGTAAGGGTACCTTCCTGCCCGCAGCTCCGCCAGCACCCCCTGTCAGTGTGTTTATGCATTTTATACAGTCTCTCCGGGGTGTAGTACCAGTATGTGGATACCTTAGTAAAGGTCTCCGTAAGGCCGGTGTGGTATGCAGAGTGCCGCGCCCGATACGCAATTTTGTCCCATTCCTTGTGGCTGAGTGTCCTACCCAATTCCCTGTGCCAACGCTCCCTCCCCGGGTTGTCATAGTGAAACGGCGGGGGTTGTAGGTATTTGTACAGATCGGTGATCAGTTTAGCGTCGGAGGTCCGAGTAGCCAACCACCTCTCATACGGTGTAATTGGACGGGCGGCGGTGGCACGCACCTGGGGCTGGAGGGCCCAATGCCGAACTTGCATGTAGCGCAATCTGTCCAGCTCCGTCAGGCCGAACTCCTGGCGGAGTTGCTGAAAAGGAACCACTCCTTCCGGGCCATAGATCTGGAAGAGTGCCCTGCAGCCCGCCCGCACCCAGTGCGAGAAAACCCCCGGCTCCATCCCTGGGGAGAAGTCCGGGTTGCCCGCAATGGGCGTGAGCGGCGAAGGGAAGGTGGTAAGGCCCCGGGCCTCACAGACCGCGTCCCACACCCGCAGGGGGACCCGCGTAACAAAGGAAGCGTAAAGATTAGGGGGGCGATGCGCGCGGCGCAGGAATGGAACCTCTTGTAAGGTGCGGCCCGCCACTGCCTGGTCTTGGAAGAGCCAATGTTTGTCGGACTCCCACCTGCTCCACTCCACCAGATAGCGGAGCTGTGCCGCCTGAAAATACTTACGGAGGTCCGGAATGCCGAGACCCCCCGCTTCCAGAGCAAGCGTGGAGAGGACCCTCTTCATGCGTGGCCTGCGGCCCTGCCAGACAAAGCGGGAGATGTCAGCCTGCATTTGTCGTATCCAGCCCGCCGGGGGTTGGAGCGGAAGGGCCCGGAAAAGATATAGTATCTGGGGCAACACCGTCATCTTGACCGCCGCGATTCGCCCCAGCCAGGACAGCAGGCCTTTGTTCCAGCGGCCAAGCTCGTCCTTGATCTTCCTGCTGAGGGAGGCATAATTGGCCGTAACCATCCCCGATAATGTAGGCGCCAGCAGAATCCCCAGATACGGCACCGTGGACGAGGACCACTGCATGGGGAAGAGCCGCTGAAGATCCCTCCTGGTTTCCACAGCCAGGGACACGTCTAATGCCATCGACTTGCTCATATTCATTTTGAAGCCGGCCACCCCCGCAAAGGCGTCCAGCTCTCGGAGGCAAGCAGGCAGCGACCTCCTAGGGTCGTCCAAAGTCAGCAGGACATCATCCGCGTAGAGACTGACGGTGTGGACGTACTGGCCCATCCGGACCCCGACGGCATCCGGATTATTACGAATCCTCTGAGCAAACGGCTCCATGTAGAGGGCAAACAAGAGCGGCGAAAGAGGGCAGCCCTGCCGCGTGCCGCGCTCGATGGCAAAGCCACCGGAGCTACACCCGTTGACCCGCACCGACGCTGAAGGATGCTTATAGCAGTTAAAGACCATGGTGCGGAACTTATCGCCGATTCCCAGTTTCTTGAGGACCAGCTCAAGATACGGCCAGTGAACTCTGTCGAAGGCCTTCTCCGCATCCACGGACAGCAACATCCGCTCCCCCGAGATCCTTGAGGCCTTCTCCAGAACATGCGTCACCCTCTTGGTGTTGTCAACCGTCTGTCTGCCTGGCACAAAACCAGCCTGGTCCGCCTCCACCAGGTCGGGGAGGTGTGGACTCAGCCTGGACGCGAGAATCCCCGTGTACAGCTTGAGGTCGACATTTAAAAGCGAGATGGGTCGGTACGAGCCGCAGAGGGCCCGGTCCTTCCCAGGTTTCGGGATTACCGCGACCGTCGCCCTCAGGAGGTCCGGAGGGATGGCTCCGGGTTCGGAGAAAGAGTTAAATAGCCGAGTAAGGACAGGGGCCACGGCCGTGCAAAAAGTCTTGTAAAATAGCGACGTGTACCCGTCCGGGCCCGGGGCCTTGCCATGTTTCAGCCGCGCGATAGCTGAAATCACTTCCTCAACATGGATGTCCCGCTCCAGGTGGTCAGCCTGAGCCGGATTCAGTACCGGGAGGGTCACCGACTCCAAATAGCCGTCGGCATCCCGTGGCGAGGAGGGCTCCTCAGCATACAGCGCCTCGTAGAAGCCGCGGAAAGACTCCGCTACCTCCGCGTCCCCGGAGACAACCCCCCCGTCCGCGCCCACCAATTCTTTCACAACGCTGCGCTGTTGCGTGACCCGGAGCCGGTGTGCTAGGAGCTTGCCACATCTGTCCCCCCCAGTGTAGTAGGCATGTTTCAAGCGTAGGGCGGCATACTCCGCCCTGTCAAGATCCAGAGCCGACAGGAGCTTCCTCGCTGCCTTCAACTGCCTCCACACCCTTGGCGCCCCCGTACGGCGGTGGACCTGCTCAAGCTCCCGGACTTGAGCTGTCAGCTCATCCCTCTTCAGTTGCCGCTCCCTATTCTCAGCTGCCGAGATAGAGATGAATTCCCCCCGGAGGACGGCCTTCAATGCCGCCCACTGTGTCGCCTGCGAGGTGTCAGTGTTGCTATTGTGGGTGAGATAGTCCTGTATGACCTCCCCGATGCGTTGCACCACCGACTTTTTGTGTAGAAGGGTATCCCGGAGGCGCCACACCCCCCGAGAGGGGGAGGCCGCCGGCCACTGGAAAACGCCGGTGACTGGGGAGTGGTCAGACAGGGTCAGGACCCCGATGTCCGCCGCCGTGGCAGCGGCACGCATCGGTCCACTCACCAGGAGGTAGTCCAGCCGTGAGTAGGTTCGGTGTGCGTGCGAGAAGTAAGAGTAGTCCCTATCCGTGGGGTGCATGGAGCGCCAGAGGTCGTGCAGATCCATTTCCGCAATCCGGGCCCTCCCAGCCTGGGACAGTTCCCCCGTCTGCGGGAAGCGCTGCGCCGATCTGTCCGTCGCAGAGTCAAAGACAATGTTGAGGTCTCCCCCCAAGATAATGTGGCGGTCGGGGGAAGCAGTGACATCCACCAGCGCGGAATCTAGGAAGCGCTCTTGGTGATCGTTTGGGCTATAAACGGACCCGACCGTAAATGCTATGCCTCCCAGGCGCATGCGATACGCAAGGAGCCTCCCCTTCTGTTCAGCACACTTATGCAACACCTCCCCCCGAAAGGAGCTCGCTAGGAGAATGGCTACCCCCGCCGTCTTGTTCGCTGCCGAGGAAAAGAACTGGGTAGGGAACTTAGCAGAGCGCATCCTATGGCAATCTCGGGGCAATAAGTGTGTCTCCTGCAAAAGGCAAATGTCCGCCTGCGTCCCCTCCAGCAGCGACAGGATCGCTCTGCGCTTCACCGGGTTGTTCAGACCCTGAACATTAAGGGTCACTACCTTTAGGCCCGGCATTCCTCGCGGGGGTCGGGAGCGCCATGCAATGGGCAGGGAATCAGCGGGTGGGGCGCGCGGGGCCACAGCGCAGGACAAGCCAAAACAAAGCGGGCATAGACAACATCGGACGGGACCTTCCCAACCCCAAAAAAACCCCCTCCCCCACCCAAAACCCAACCCTGGCAACTAGCCACCCACAAACTCAAACACCCCATAGTCTCAGTCAAGCCCCAAAACGGGCAAGTCCGTAGAAAAGAGCAAAGTGGACGTCCAGCCACTCACCCCCAACCGTTCCCCCCCAACCCCCCCGCCCCGTACCAAGCTTGTCAAGAAGCTAAAGACATCTCCCCCCGGAGTGTGTGTTAGGCCGTCAAGGCCACGCTAGAGGAGCCGGTCGAGTCCCCGGCCGCCACCCTCAGGGCGTCGGCCATGTCCGCTCTGATGGTAGGGGAGTCCGGGCGCCCCACACTGGTCGCTGAGCGCCGCCTCGTTGACCTCCGCCGGTTCCGTCTCTCCGAGGACCTCCACGACGGCGTAGCTCCCTCCTCCTCCGCCGCCGTGAGCCCCAGGACACCACAAATGTCTTGCAAGGAGCGTAGCTGGTGTAGCACTCCATTCCACCGAAAAATCAGGCGGAAGGGGTGACCCCAAGAGTACGGCGTCTCATGCTCGCGTAAAAAGTCAGTGGCAATCCTAAAGGACCTGCGTTTCTGCAGAGTGATGGCGGAGAGGTCCTGGTAAAGCGCCACCGGCCGATCCCGGAAAGTCAGGGGCTGTTTCCTGCGGGCTTCAGCCATGAAGCGTTCCTTTAGTTGAAAGTCGGGCAGGAAGGCCAGAATGTCCGGTGGAGGTGCCGATGACTGGCGCTGCCGGCCAACCCTGTGCGCCCTGTCAATGCTGATGGGAAAGTCCGCAGCTTCCCCCAGGATCTCTCGGAACAGGGCCCGCAAGTAGCTCCCCAGATCGGACCCCTCGTCCGCAGTCGGCACGCCACGCACTCGGATGTTGTTCCTCCGAGATCTGTTCTCAAGGTCCTCGGAGTGGGCCTGGAGCTCCACACACTGTTCCCGGAGGCGAAGAACGTCCTGCTGGAGGTGGACTATCTCCTCCGCTCGCTGTTGGCCCTCCGTCTCCGCCGCTTCCACACGCTCGCCAAGGCCCTCCACCTCCCTGCGTACTTCTCGGACCTCGCTGGCCACCTCCTGCTTCAGTGTCTGGAAGTCCTCCCTGAGGGAGCTGAACAGTTCCTCCATAAAGGCCCTCGTGACGGGTGGCTCCCCTCCAGTCACATCCGCCGGAGCCCGGGAGGGCCCCGGCGAGGGCTGCGTCCTGTCCCACAAGTGCTGGGCCCTGCCAAGCATGTCCGGCAGGGTACGGTCCCCTTTCTTCGGGCCTCCTCTTCCAAACATCGCTAGCTCCGCAGTCGGGCACCGATCCAGGCACTCCAGGGATGCTCAGCCGCCGGCTAGCACCCGACCTGGGTATCCCCCACAAGTGAGGTCGCTGCGTCACAGGTGACAAAATGGCGGCCCAGTCCGGTCACCGTCAGCCGCAAGAGCTTGTGTGAAACAACCAAGGGGGCCGCAGCAGAGGGGTCTCATCAGCACATCCCTCCGGTAATCAGCCCAGCAGCAGCGGGGGTCGCTTGCATCCAGCAGCCAGGACTCCGGCGAAGGCTGCCACCACTGCTCCTTCGGGGACAAAATGGCGGCCGGGCGGAGCAGGCCAAAACGACCAGGCCCGACGACACCACCGGGCCCCCCGAGGCACCCCACAGTAAATAAGTTCCACCACCGGCCCCCGTCTGTCACGCACAGGGGCCTAGATGGTCCAACCCCATCAGGGAGTCCGCTGTACCTCGGCTAGGGGTTAGGGCCTCCGCAGTGCGGGGCGTCGCCGTCACCAGTCTGAGTGCCGGGGCATCCGTCCCAAGCCTTCCACACCGTCGGGTCCCTTCCCGCAAGGCTCCTTCAGTCACCGTCGAACGGCGGGCCAGATCCCCTCCAGATCGCAACTTTCAGCACCAGGCCCAGCCGAGGCGCCCGGACAGCTCTCCAATGCGCTCCGCCCCTCGGGCTCGCCGTCGTCGGTCCTTGGTCTCGATCGAACTTTTGGGGGGGTTCCCCCGAGGCGATCCGAACCAAAACAGCACCAATGTGCACCCCTGATGCTCCGCCACGCTCCTCTCCCGCGCTGAGCCTCAGCGGGGGGAGAAAAGCATAAGAAAAGGGCTCTAGCTTGGCCGGGCCGGAGGAGCTACGGGAGGAAGCGTCCGCTCACCCCGCCATCTTGGCCACGCCCCCCGCTTTCCTCCTTTTAAACCCTCTTTCATTTTGATATAGTCAGACCTTACTAATTGGCTGCCTGCTCATTGCGGCACCTACCAGTGGCTCTAGTTCCACTTCTGTCTATCCTTCCTTGGTCAGCTTCGCTGCAGGGGTGCCAAAAAAACCGACGTCTATGTTGGAGGAAGGAAGGGTGGACCCGGGGTAGGTTGTGCCGTATTGAGGTGCTTGTGGAAGGAATGGGACTCAAGAGATTGGTGAAGGCTCGTTGGCGTAAGCTGGAAGTGGAACTAAATAATGAATACAGAAAGAGGAGGAGCAAAGGCCTGCCTCCATGGGAAAACCCTAGCCAAAGGAGCCAGTTCTTCAAATGCATCAACAATACATCTTTCGGTCATACGTTACTTTTTCAATTGTAGTTAATTGGGGGTTCACTGAAGATTGTAACATGAGAAAATCCATCAATAGTACAGAGACTTGGACCCATGTAGGACACCATTTGATGTTGCAATTATGCCAACAGAACCCGATGATGTTCCATTGATGGCAAGGGTACTTCCACCAGGCTTCACTTGTAAGTGATTGGGTTTTCCATGATTTATACACACTGCACATCCTCCTCCCATAACACAGCCAATGTCTGTCTCCCAGTTCCGTCTGACCATGCATAAACAATCTCAGAGCATGCAGTGATTTATTGGGAACCAAATTCTGTAATGAGTTGTTCATGGGCAAGTGCTAAATCCAATCAGGAACCCTAGTGAAGAGTAATGAGAATCACTGCCATGGGTATGACATTTCTATATAAGAAGGAAAATCAGGCTGTAGGAAGACCGGTGCTGTTTAGACTGATCAGCAAACGACACATGTCCACACAGTCACCCTACAATCTTCCCAGGTGTGCAATGCACAAGCAAATTATAAAACAGGCACCAAATGGAATTAAAACACAACTTGGTTTACATCCCAAATATACGGTTAAGGGTCAGGACAGACTACTAACGTGGTTGACCACTTGGTGATATCCTGCTGAGGACTGGCAGAAACGTCCCAGCAGCCACTAGAGACTGAATAGACAAATCTAGCCTACAAATAAAGCAAGCAGAAACAGAAGGAAGCTTTTTCTAGGGTGCCAGCTAGTAAGCTTTCAAACTCAGCTTCTTATGGGTTTTAGTTGCATATACTTACTGAGCTGATCCAAGGCTGATGGTGGCATAATTACTACAGAAAAAAAGAAAAAAAGACAACATTAAGTAACTAGCAAACATCACGCGCTACATCCTGCAGTGGGTCGGTGGTGTGCTCTGACCCCAGCTCTTCATTATTATTACAAATGTAAAACAAATCATATCAAGGAGAACAGATAACCTTGCTCCCGGACCAAGCGCCCCGCTAAACTGACAAGTGCAGAACGTTGTGTAGATGCCACAGAATTCGATGAATATCAAATCCAGCAACACATTAAAAAAAAGGCCCCAGGTTCAGATTAAGAACCTCTGAGCTTCACGCTGTGAGACTGTTTCATGGCAAACAGTGTAAGGCTCTCCTAAAGCTTTATAGGTAGGGCAATCTTTTACAATCTGCCCGGAATCAATAGTGAGCCCATGAAAGCCCTACCTCTCCACAAATGTTTTACTTCTTTAACAGAATACTTAAACTGGGTCTTTAGGCCGTACCAATGCAGGGTTTTATAATCCTTGGTAGGGTCCTGACTCTAAATCCCAATGCGCAATCCCTACTGTATCAGCCTGTGGGTCCAACAGGTGACCCTGGGCCTGTGGGTGCACGCGCCAATGGAAATCATGACTGATGTCAATCAGCTCTGTGGTATAAGGCCATGAGGACTGGTACACCCAAAGGACACTGTTGTGAGTGTCCTTTAGCATCCAGCATCAGCACCCACTGCCCATACATAAACTGGTAGAGCATTTAGATCTCCCGCTAGGACTGCGCTCAGTGCACCAGGCCCTTCTCTCTGACTGCCAGATTCTTGCTGTCCCTGTTCAATGGACAGTAAGGCATTGAACAAGCCCTCACATCCTAAATTACTTTATGGACAGGGATGGAACCTTTCTTGTTTAAAGTGGAACCACAGTCAGAGGGGTAAACCCAATGAAATCTTGATACACAATATCTTCTATTCAGGCACCCGAGCCTCATTGGATGCAGTTTGTAAAGAAAAACTATATTAAAACTGCTAGTCAACATTTCGCCATTGGGTCAAAGAAGAGACAATGGTATTGGCCAAATCACTGGCAGGTATTTCATTTTTTAAACCAATCGTTTTTATTAACATTTTAAAGCAGATCTGTACATATTTTCTTGTCCCCGTTATATTTACATTGGTTCAAACCTTACATGGCATATACATACATATTATTAGCAGACATTTTGTTGAGCCCTGCAGAAATGCTGAACCGACCCTGCTAACATTTGAAATTGAGACATTTCGGGTACTCAGAGATCTCAGTATCAGGGGCGTTAACCTACTGTTCTATCGAATGACCTACCTGATCTTACTATACGGTATGACTGGATGGCCTCCATTCTTACAGTTCTTGGAACACATGTACTGCACATGAGAGGAAAGGCCAGCCCAGCCTGGTGCTTTGAGCCAGTGACAGGTTAAGGTTTCAGGAGGGTAGAAAGGCTCCTTGGAAAGTAGTTAACGAGTGTGGAGGGTAGGTCCCACATATCTTCTCTACTAATGTATAAAACTGACTGAATATATATCTATAGATAGATAGATAGATAAGAAATGAGGCTCTGGCTAGGCATAAGTCAGTCAGTCACACGTCAACCACATCCAAAACCTAACCCCTTCCCAAAACTATGGGCTAGTTAAGCTCTTGAGATTAGTTTATGGTCATACAATAAGAGACAATACAAAATCAATCAATAAATGCATATTCATCATAATTGTGGGACCCCCGAGATACTCTATGCCAAAGCAATCTCTCGGCCTCAGCACCTGGTCACTGTCAGGAGTCGGAGTCACTTTATAGAGAATGGAAGCTCTGCCAAGGTGCAGAAACAAAATGTCCACTTTGCCCAGTCAGCCCCAATTGTGCCCCACTATAAAGGGTGTTTCCCCTGCATTCATTAAAATGTACTCATTTCTTCATTGGTCAGGTCTGATTTTTGTTTGGGCAAAGTCGCCACGTTGGGTCCAGCAGGACGAACAATGGAATCTCCTACACCATAGCGATGCCAGCTTACCATACAAACACATTACACGTGCAGCTCATTCTATGCACTAATGTTTGCACACTCTTAAAGCAGGCTGGATGCATTCTAGAAGATCCTCCACACTTCAGTAGAAATAAATCTGTTGCTAGGTAATTTATCTACTGTGACTCATCCAGTAAAAGATGGATAACAGATGAGACAATACATATTCGATTCTGGGTGAATCTGGAATTATTTGAACCACTTTTACAATCCATTTTTGTATAACGTCAATTCCTTATAGTTGCTGATACCTATTTAAGATCTTCCTTCACAACCACTAGTTATATCAGTGCACCGCTCATTGCCCAGTAGGGAGACTAGTGGTGCACTGGGATAAATAAGAGAGTCAAAAGGGTCAGCCATACCCCCTTCCCATCCCAAATCTCTCTCCCTACCTCTGCCCTTTGCTTTTATAGGGCCAGAGAATCCTTCACTAAACACACACAGTGCACGGAGCAGAAAAAATAAGCTGAAACTATTTCTGTATTCGTTTGGAAAACGTTCCACTAAGTATAACATTTCATATATATAATGAATTTGAAAATCATGCATAAACATAAATAACACATCCACACACACACACACCCCCCGTAACCATTTACATGCCACAAAACCTGAGTATTGTGTACACACATCTGTGCAACTGGTGCTCAACTCACTAAATTACAATTATTTTTAATGCAATCAGCATATTGATTGGATATTGCTGATCTGTAGACAGCTACATTAAATTGGAATGTGCATGAAGATCCCTCTTCCTACATTTTACAATTCTCTACATTGAACATCTTGTGATAATGAGTACGTTTTGTAACTATAGCGTGTTTCGGCTTGTAGCACTCCAATTATCACTGCATAGACCCCAAATTTGAGCTGTGTGGTTTCAATATTTTACCAACACTTTCCCTGTCTTCAGTTATCGCAAGGTATAAAATGAGGAGTAAAACAAACATAGGGCTTGATTTAGAGTTCACCGGATGGGTTTCTCAGTAGCACACGTGATAGATATCTTGTCCACCGTATTACAACTGCCATTGGATATAATGCCAGGGGCGTAGCTTGGTCAGAAAGATTGGGGAGGTGAAGCTTCAGATTTCCCAACAATCAGCTGGCATATCTTGTTAAAATACATTATACAACACGCAGGGTGCATGAGAGTGAATTAAGGGGCAGTGGAAAGGGAGAGGAATGCAAATTGATAGGAGTACTACGTGAGAGGAACACAGTATTTTGTAAAATGACCAACATTTTAAGGACTTTCAAAACAGAGATCAGAGAGAATGTGTTTGTGTTTTTGTCAGTGTGCATGCAAAAATGCCAGTTGAAATCCGACAGACATCACCATACCTAATGGAAAGCACCTGTACCCAACTATTCATCAGAAAATAAACTTATTAGGGGGTTGTAACACCCCCCTAAAGCTAAGCCCCTGTATAATGCACTTGTAATATGGCAGATGGATATCCGTCACGTTTGCGATGGATTAACCCTACTGCTGAACTCTAAATCTGGCCCATTGTCACATCTTGATAAGTCTTCATGCAAGCGGTGGAAGCATACAAATGACAACACTTGAAGCACATACTCTTTCCTCCTTTCTCCACGTCCGAGCGGTCATTTGGGCCGGCCAGCATGGACACCGAATAGCAGCGGTACGTGGTCGAGAAGCGGTTCTGGAAGACCCGCGGGATCGGGTGGTCAAACATGTTGAAGGAAAACTAGAAAAGAGAAGGGGGACAACAAGTTAGTCATCACTAAACGTATTCAACTGACACGATGATCACTGCCAAATATTACCACCACTCGTAACTGTTTTAACAGAGACAAGGACAAGAAAGATCAGACTGGGTGAAGTGTTGGATAAGTTTCAATCGTACGCATATAGATTGTAGGCGTGAAAGCAAATTCCCCAAAAAGACACTTCTATACCCTATGGGAAAGCTCCAATAACTCGTGGTGCTCAATCAGACAACAAGTGAGATTGGTAGTGTACTACTTATTTGGGCCAATTCTGAGCAGCTGTCAGTATCAGCCTTCTTGTGCCACCTCATTAGCACTGGGCTGAACAAGGTCTGGAGTGATACCAGTCTATAGCATTAGATGGACTGGGAGAGTCGGTTAAGCACAGTGTTGAAGGGCTGTGCCACCCCCAGACATCCACCCAGTCAAGAGTGACAGGGCTGGAAAAGGATGGACATCCTGTTCAGCACCAGGCCATGCAAGGATATTGCAGCACACATGCAGCTATAGCCAGGGGAGTGGTGTCAGCAAACGAGGACATAAAGAGGGCTATTATGAGGCATGCATTATGTCCGACATATGCAACTTGCCAGGTCAGGCCATGGACACTCACTCTGAAGCAACAAGTAAGTGCAAGACCCATGGTACCTGCAGCCAAATATGAGACAATGGATGAGATTGGCAGACCACAAGTGTCTGCTAACGATGTAACGAGACGAACAACCATTTACAGGGCCTGAATATGCATTCTTGTTAAATTCTAGCCATGCACAAACCCTTATTTATGCCTGGGTTAGAATTACGAGTTATTTGTTATTTAACGCATTCGATAATTGTCAAATGTGTTAAATAGGGCAACCTTTGTTAAATTTCAACAAGTCAAACCTGCCGAAGTTTAATGACGAAAAACCATACTATATTTACTATTATGCGGGTTTGGAGCATTAAACAAACACCAAAATCGTCATGTTATTCCCCAACAACTTGTATAGATGGTATTTATCGCACTCGATAAATAACGTATTCCATGGTATCGCTAACATGTGTGATAAATACAGCCTATATTCGTAATCAGTCCTTTAGAGACAGAGTTCAGAGAGTGGCTAGCCTATAGGAAAATCAGCAGTTTGGGTGACAGACACTCAATAGGATCTCCGCGCTACATGTAATCCTAAATACCTGCTCTCACTCAAGCCCTCCATACCCAGTCCAATCCCTAGTTCTTTCTAAAATAAAGTCTGATTCCTTTTAAGGCAGTCCTGAAGTTGTAGCGAGGCTCATCTCAAACACTAAAAGTACAGATCACTTATCACCTACTGTAAGGGAACAAACTTTTTGTCGGTTTACCCCCCCACTTTTTCCACCATTTTGACAACTAGGTACTGGAGTAATGGCTCTGAAATACCCTGAGCCCTGTTAAACAGGACTCCGTGCATGAGCTCTGATTCTTAAATAGGTGCATATTTAATTGGCTTGTCCCCAATTAGCATAGCCCAACTTACTCGTAAGTCCGTAGTATATGGTACCAGGTGCACCTAGGGACTCTAGGTTGAGTTGTCTCATGTACTGAAGCACTAGTTCAGCCACCACAAGTACGACAAGATAAAACATGGTTCCCAGTCTGCCACTGCAGACTGGAAGGGCAGTTTTGAACTGCTAACTCAACTTTGCCATTTAAGATAATGGCAAAGCCCCAAACCTCCCTTTTTAATACAAGTAAGCGCCCTCCCTTCCCAAGGGAGACCTAACAAGCCCTAAGGCGGGGTGCTGTATGTTAAAAAGTGAAACATGTCCCAGCAGTAAACACCGTGCATTGTTATTTTTACAGTGCAAATTCTAGAAGCACAATTAGTAAGTACTGAGTTACAGGCTAACACCTCAGCCCTGCTAACTTCTGAATGGGACCAATAAAGTTTGGTACTGTATGGTAGCAAAAGAATAAGTGCATTAAAATTGATTTAATTGGTTACATCGAATTTATATAACACTGGTGGGCAAAATGCAACTTTAGAAGTTGCCACTTTAGTTGCCCAAGGTTTCCAGTGCCTGTTTACTGTTGCACTCTGAATCTGTCCTGCTAACAGTCTTCTGCACTCCTTGGAAGACGTGCTAATGACTCCCAGGAAAGGATACAAAAGGAGCCTGCTCTGGAAGGAGGTGTCACCTCTCTCCTTCAAGAAGCCACACAGGTGTTGGACCAAATAGCGAGCTACAAAGGAGAAGCTGCATTTGAAGGGCAAATGGGGAACCCTTGGGAGAGGGGCTGCCCCACTGTTCAGCCAGACAGGCTGGAGCTAGGGACAGGAGAGAGAAACCAGTTGCCAAACCAGTTTTCATGGGGCATGTAGCCACTTTGGTAGCCACACCTCTGGGTTGGCTAAGGAGCTGCACAGGAGAGGAGTCCTGCCATATTTGAAGTGGGCAGAATGGTTGCATTCTGGGAGCTATATACTTATTACAAAGCAATATAATATGACCCCCTTGTCTATGTCTGGGTCCACGAAGGACTCTATTTCAGGACCACAAATGTCCCTACTTAGGATCCTAGGCGCCCCACTTTTTCTGCCCAATTGCTCTCTTATTTGGCCCCGAAGTGCTCCATACCACTCTGCGCCCCTTGGATGACTCTCCATGTCTTCTAATTGTCCCATTGATGTCTTCCCCTTGATAACAAAAAGCGTGCTCCCTGTACTTGTCCCAACCATCAGACGCCCCCTCCACAGGTCCCTCTATGTGGCCCCATGTTCAATGCCTATAGATCAACAAACGTTCCTTATTTATGCCATCAGATGTCCCCGGTTTAAGTCACTGATCCCCAAGTTGTGTCGAAGGTTAGAATCTCCCCACATGAAAGACTTACCATGGTGGCGGGGTGACAAGGGGGCTCTAGAACTACTAAGGTTCTTCCCTCTTCTCCAGGACGCTTCTGTCTTCCCTTTACAGTGATGATAATAATAATAACAACCAAACTGTGCCGAGTGTCAGAGCCGGCGTCATGGAAGATGGACCAGCATGACCAGCACTGTCAGGCAGCGTACAGTACTTTCTTCCGGCGGCCACCTTGGACTATAGCTTGATTCACTGTAATCATACCTTGGCCTGCACCCAGACCTCTATATTTATTACACAAATTACACCAACTTAATAACAACGAAACCATTTACATTTTCAAGTTAGTAAAAAGACATTGGTGAACTCAACAATAATATAGTAACAAGTAACATATATCTCGACGCCTCTTACTATGAAATGCAAAAGGTTCACTGTCTTACTATTCTTTTAGTTTAAAAAGTCAAAGTTACTTTAATGAACATCAATGCATCATTTTTACACTTACTAAACAACTTTCAATATGGCGTCAACGTTAACCCAGCGGAATGAATTTATCCAGTCCTCTTTCTATGCAAAGCGGCACAGTGAGAGTGCTCTGTCACTGGGCTACTGCTGGTGGTTTTTTGCTCGGTGTGTCCATCGCAGAAGAAATAGGACTAGAAAGAGCAATTTTAAATGTCTGTGGTTGTTACAAATGGACAGCGACAACCAACTCAGCTGTGACAGCGTGTCACTTATCAAAAATAAAACAAAACTGCAATTGAACAGTCCAGGGACGGTGGAGTGGTGAGGCTCCAAGGGGAAATACAGAGAAGAAGACGTTCTACTTGAATAGACATAGGTCCAAACTTTCTCCATCATGGGCGACACCAACCAACTATAGGTTTCGTTTTGGGCCCTGTGTTGTAATGGAAGAATGGTCCGTATTCAAGATGGTATGTTCATGTAGTTTATTAGGTAACCAATAAATGAAGTAAGGTACAATTAACGAACCCAACAGGAGCAGCCTGCTTGCTGCTCAGCCCTACTCTCAACTGACATTCATGCACGCACACAACACTCTATGACATCATACACTCATGCTAACATTCTACACCATACACTGGCTGAGCAGCAAGCTGGAAGCAGACACCACACCCTGTAGTTTTGCTTTTCTAACAGCCCTGCTAAATTTCCCAGCTCAAGCCGTGATGTGCTGCTCCCATCCAGGTTTTATTCCCCTTGGAACTGGAGCAGCACATCATGCATGGACCTGGGAAACTTTACAACTATGTGCTCAACTGCCAAGGTTTCAGCTTGCTTAGGTATGAGATTTTCTTTTTTTTTTTAAATAACTTTATTTTTATTTTCCTGTATCAATAAAAAACAAAACATACAGATGGGAAAAGAAATCATCAACACCAAAGATACGATCAAAAATGTGCATGGAGTTACAATAATGGACACTGAACATTGCTGGGGATTCTTCAAGAAAATACATACATTCACATCAACAGTGAAAGTCCAATAAGTACACAAGGCAAGACCTCCCGGAGTTCCAATCTCGAATGGATGGTGGGGAAAAATTTCTTAAGGGCCAGGTGTAGACCCGGTATGAGTCAATGGAAGGGCTCCTCCCTCTGCACCAAGTTCTAGTTTGTAATATTTCAACCATGGGGACCAAATTTTTGGAAATTTGTGCTGGCAGCCCCTCGCCTTATAAACCACTTTGTCAGCCGCCATGTAGAGATCCATGTTGGACTTCCACTCCATAAGTGTAGGAAGGTGATGTGCATCCAAGTACTTGGCAATATCCCTTTTAGCCACCACTAACCCCAAGTTGGCCAGTAGGAACCCATAGCGTGGCAGGTCAATATCCGTGGGAATTCCTAGGAGTAAGAATTTCACATCCATCTCCATGTTTGCCCCGAGTATTTTGTTTAATTCCTCCACTATTGTGCGCCAATAGGGCTGGATGTAGCTGCATTCCCAAAGAGTGTAAATATACGTACCATGTTCCGCCCAGCATCTGAGGCATGCAGGGTTGTCCACCCTCCCCATCCTGTGTAGACGTTCCCTATCATAGTAGACCCTATGAAGGATCTTGTATTGAATAAGGCGCAATCCTAATTTGATTGCTGTCTCTCGTGGGTGCATGAGGGCCACTTCCCAGTCTATAGGTATGAGATTTTCAAGCAAAAAAATGGCTTTATTTAGGGCGCCTATATGGATCTGACCTGGAGTCCATTCTGCACATTGCGGTGGAGGTAGACCAGAGGAGTGCCATGTTCTAGAGGAAGGCCTATTAAATGGTAGACCAGTTCTAAAAGGAAGCATCTATGCACCAAACATGGCCCAATCAGCATTCGAGCCAGGTCTCTCCCTGGCTCTTACCTGCTAAGCCCAAATTCTTTGGCTAAATGGAGGTGATTTTAATTGCATCCACGATCCACAGTTACATCGTTCACACACCACCACAGCCGGCCTCCCCAGAGATATCAGCAGCAGCCTGTCTCGCTCAATGGATTAGCCAATGGTCACTACATGATAGCTGGTGGAGGCTACACCAGGGCATCAGGGAATATTCCTTTAATTCTGTCCCACATTACCTACTCGTCAGATTAGACTACATTTTCTGTCATCACACAGTTCAGGCTCAAGTAATGAATGCTGAGTACCTAGGAAGGACATTCTCGGAACACAACCCATTACAGATCCATCTTAGATGGGGGGTGTAATGCACCCCGACCCCCAGGTGGAAATTACAGCCAGTGACGCTAGAAGATTAAGCCTTCAGAGAAGAGACTCATGAGACTGTTGCCCACTATTTCGAGGATAACTGGAACAAAGCCACCTCCAGACTAGTTGAGTGGGAAGCACTGAAGGTTATGGTGAGGGGGCAATGCACCAGAACAGTGGTGGGGGGCCAGGGCAAAGCTCCATAGTGACCTAATGCAGATTGAGTCATCACTTGGTGCCCAGGAGTCTGCAGCTAAGGACAACCCCTTAACGCAGCCCACACTGGAGGAGGCACAGGCAAGTCATGCATGGCTAATAGAGCGGCTCCATTTCCTGAACTTTCATGTATATCGGGCTCGAATGCATGCCGAAGGCATTAAATCAGGCTGGCCTGGCTCCTCCGTAGTACGACACCAGTGATCACAATGATTAGATAACCTCTGGCCCACATATACTACCTAATTAGATCCATGGAGCCTTCACAATGTATTACCAGCGACTATATGATCCCCCTTCAGTGGAAGACCGCACATATGTATCTGATTTCCTGGAACACCTCACACTACCTACCATCGACCCCCTTGAAAGGGAGGAACTAAACACCCCTCTCACACTACAGGAGATCCGTGGTGCCATCAGGGGCACAGCAACACAAAAGACCCCGGGCCTGGACGGATTACCCATCGCCCCTCTCACACTACAGGACATCCGTGGTGCCATCAGGGGCACAGCAACACAAAAGACCCCGGCCCTGGACGGATTACCCATCGAGTTCTATAAGGCTTTTAAGTCGCTGCATGGCTAATAGAGCAGCTCCGTTGCCTGAACTTGTGTATATCGGGCTCGAATGCATGCCGAAGAAAATAAATCAGGCCTGAATTCCTACAGTACCTTTTCTCCAGCTATACGGATCAGTACCATAGCACCATTCTGGGAACTTATAGGATGGGATGGCCTGGTGACAAGGGTGGACACCGGAGTGAGTACTCTTGGAGATTTGTTTAAGGATGGATGGAACACTCATACCTTTCAGTCAACTACCCGAGGACTATGAACTGCCGATGGGACATTTCCTGGCCTATGTGTAACGCCCTGAACGCCTCAGGATCGTTTAACAGACACGATAATGAGGACGCAACCACTTGTGAAGGGTTAGTTATTTTAATGAAGGCAAAAATAATACAAAGATAAACAAAAGTTATAGTCACTGGAATCCTCCAGGCTAAGTACGTTACCAGCCCACCGCACGGATGGTCCTAACCGTCCTCTGCATATACGCCGATCCCGGCGTATGCCAACAGAGGGCAGAATGAAATGGCCAACAATGCCAATCGGTAGGCTGTGAGGGGCACGAAGAGTGTTGGGGAGAATCGAGGAGTCAGGGAAACACCCAGCCGGGGTCTCTACCTGAAGGGAGCAGCCGCTCAACCTCTTCCTCAGACTGCACCGGGACGCGGAGTCACCTCCTGGTGATGCGTCACCGATACCCCAATCAAATAGCAAGAAGACTGAACCGAGAGCAGCCGCTCGATCGATCCTGTGGACTTCCGAGTCTGTAACGCGGCAAACACCTCCTGGTGTGCGTTACAGCTGGCAGCCCCTGTATCTCTGGTCTGGCTGGGAGTTACGACTCCAACCAGCAAAAGCGCCACTGCGCTTTGACTCAGCCGAGTCAAGAAGCGAAGCTCAATGGTTGACCGGTAGAGCTTCCGGGTCCTTCACAGGTGACGATGGGGCAAGACACGGCCCAGGGAGTAACGACTCGACCTACCTCCGTTCTTGCTTTACTGGAGCTCCACTCCGGAACACTGCTCTTCACGAAGCAGGTACGTCGGTGTAAACACAATATCCGACAGCGTTGTACCTCCCGGTTCCTCCCTTTATAGGGCGTGTTTTCCTTGAGTTATGTAACAGCTCTCCTGTTTACATAAGGGCGTGCTTTCCTTGAGTTATGTAACAGCTCTCCTGTTTACATAAGGGCGTGTTTTCCTTGAGTTATGTAACAGCTCTCCTGTTTACATAAGGGCGTGTTTTCCTGGAGTTATGTAACAGCTCTCCTGTTTACATAAGGGCGTGTTTTCCTGGAGTTATGTAACAGCTCTCTTGTTTACATAACCTCTCAACCGCTAAGCATCCTGGGAGATGTAGTCTGTTTTCGCTGGTTACCGTTTTCTTCCCCTCGCATGACAGGAATTCTTGACAGTACATCCTCCCTCTCAGCGGCTCCCCACGGGTCCAGCGCTGGCAGGAAAACGCCGATGGAACAAGGAGACCAAGCGCGGAGCATGAACCCCTTCAGCCGGTTCCCATGATTGCTCCTCCGGGCCATAGCCTTTCCACGCAACCAGGTACCACAGCTTCCCCCTGCGCCATTTGGACGCCCGTATGCCCGATACTTCATACTCCACCTCCGAATCCACGCATACCGGCCTAGGTGTCCCAGACGGCTTGGAGGGTGCAGGTTTGAGCAATGATACATGAAAGACAGGGTGTATCCGCAAGGACCGGGGCAAGCACACCTTCATGTTCACGGGACCCATACACTTGGCAATTTGATAGGGGCCCATGTACTTGGGATGGAACACACTGTTCTTTCGAAACCTCATGTTTCTTGTGGATATCCAGACGTAGTCTCCAGTGCGGTACAGTGGCCCGGGCCTTCTCTTCCTGTCTGCCGCAGCCTTGTATTTTCTCTTGGCCTCTATTAGGACAGCCCTTGAGCGCATCAACGTGTCTTTTATGTGTGCCACCCTGTCCGCTGTGGCGGGAATCCTGTCTTCTCTGAACGGATGTAGAAATGGCAAGAACCTGGGATGTTGGCCATAGTTGCTATAGAACGGAGAAGACTGTGTGGAGCTGTGAGTGGCGTTGTTATAGGCTATCTCTGCAACCCATAGCAAGTCGACCCATTCTTCCCTGCCCTGGTCCACAAAACATCGCAGATACTGTTTGAGCGTTTGGTTCAGGCGCTCGGTTTGGCCGTCCGTTTGAGGGTGGTAGCTGGTGGACAGGGCGGTCTTAACATGCAGCGCAGTGCACCAAGTCTTCCAGAATTGCGCAGTAAACTGCGACCCCCGGTCCGACACGATCACCCCAGGTAATCCATGCAGTCGTACCACGTTCTTTAGAAGTAGTGACGCCAATTCCCCGGCCGTAGGGACTCTCTTGCAGGGGATGAAGTGCCCCATTTTCGTCAAGTAATCCACCACCACCAGTATTGCCGTCATCCCCTGGTCTACCGGTAGGCCCACCACGAAGTCCAGTGATATGCTATCCCATGGTCTATCCGGGGTCGGAAGTGGATGTAAGAGCCCTTGGGTTCGGCCATGGTCGGCCTTCATGGTAGCACACGTAGGACACTCCTGTCCCCACCTCCTGACATCCACTCTCATGGTTGGCCACCAGAAATGCCGTCCCATGCTAGCCACCGTTTTTTCAAAGCCCAAATGACCTGCGCATGGAGAGTCATGGCACCAGGTGAATGCTTGTTTCCTTAGCCTAGGCGTGGGTATCAATAGGCACCTGCCCTTTAGGGGTATCCCGTCCTTCAGCTGCCATTCTCTGTGACTGAGGAGCCACCTCCGCCATGCGAACGACCTGATCCCTCTCTTTATTCCCCTCAGGAAAGTATCCGGTTGGATAACCCCCAATACCATCCTCGGGGAAATGATGGAACGCTCGGTCGCAGGCAATGGTTCCTTAACTGCAGATTGACGGGACAGGGCGTCCGCCTTCCGGTTTTCCGTCCCCGGCCGATATGTGATGCGGAAGTTGAACCCCGCAAAGAAGATCATCCACCGCAGCTGCCGGGGAGAAAGGTGTCTTGCGGCCGTCATGAACTGTAGATTCCGATGGTCCGTGTACACCGATACCACATGTCTTGCCCCCATCAACCAGTGCCTCCATTCGGTGAAGGCGTCCTTGATTGCAAGAAGCTCCTTCTCCGCAATATGGTAGTTGCGTTCGGCGTCGTTGAGTTTGCGGGACATGTACGCAACGGGATGAAGCACCCCTGTGTCGTGGTTGCGTTGGGACAAGATAGCCCCCAGCGCCACATCCGAAGCGTCCGCTTCCACCACGTAGGGGAGATCCGGATCGGGGTGAGCCAACACCGGCGCCTTACCAAAGGCGCTTTTCAGGGCCTCAAAGGCTGTGTTCGCTTCAGGGGACCAGACAAACCCCTTGGACTTCCTCAGTAGCTGTGTGATTGGGGCCACCAATCCTGAAAATCCATCTATAAACCGCCTGTAAAAGTTGGCGAAGCCAATGAAACTTTGGACGTCCTTCACGCTTTGGGGCACCGGCCATTCTTTCACCGCCTTGATCTTTCGTTCTGCCATCTCCTGTCCCTCTGTACTCAGCATCACTCCGAGGAATTCCACGGACGTGACGTGGAAGTCACACTTGCTGAGTTTACAAAACAGCTTGTTTTCCCTCAGCTTTTGGAGCACAGCTTTGACGTGGTGTACGTGCTCCTCCACACTGGACGAGTAGATGAGGATGTCGTCGATATATACGACCACGTAGATATCCAACTCCTCTCTGAATACCTCATTCAAAAAGTACTGAAAGGCTGCCGGGGCGTTGCACAGACCGAACGGCATGACGAGGTACTCAAAAAGGCCGAACCTGGTCTTAAAGGCGGTCTTCCACTCGTCTCCGTCCCTCATGCGCACCAGATGGTATGCCCCTTTCAAATCCAACTTGGTGTAGATACGAGCTTTCTTGACCTGTTCCAGAAGTACACTGATGAGAGGCAAGGGGTACCGATTCTTTATGGTTATCGCATTCAACGCCCTAAAGTCCACACAGGCTCTCAGCTCCCCATTAGCTTTCGAGATGAAGAAGAGTGGCGAGGCGGCCGGAGACTTGGACGGGCGGATGAATCCTAGCTTGAGGAGTTTATCCAGGTACCCCCGGAGATGCACGTTTTCAGGCTCCGTCAGGGCATACAGCCTGCCGCTGGGAACGCTGGCCCCTGGCACCAGGTCGATCTGGCAGTCAAACTGTCTATGTGGTGGTAGCACTTCCGCCTTCACCTCATCAAATACATCCTCAAAACTGTGATAAGCCTGGGGGAGAGCCACATCTTTTTCTGCCGCTGTAGCCACCGTCTGACTCCCGCTCTCATCTGCGTTAAGGGATTCCGTTCTTTTTCCACAATGCAGGATGCAATACGGTGACGTCATTTCGACGCGATGTGTTGGCCAATCCACAGAGGGGTTGTGTTTCTGTAGCCACGGCAATCCCAATATGACGCCATATTGGGGCGCTCGGATGATGTTAAAATCGATTTGTTCCAAATGGTTCCTCCCATATCTCATCGGAAGGACCCCCGTGTGCTGCCCGATGGGCCCCGTCACCAATCGCCTTCCGTCTACAGCATAGACGTCTTCGGGTACAGCTTTGGGAAGAAGCACTAGCCCTAGCCTGCATGCCTCGTTGTGGTCCATAAACATGCCAGTGGCCCCGGAATCCACCATGGCCACAACGGGTATCCACTGGTCATGCACTCCCACGTGCACCGTGAGAAACAGGTGTCGGTGTTCCATAGTGACCGAGTTGGAAAGTGAAGGGATGGATGAGTGACTCCGAGATGCCCCTTCTTTGGTCTGGGAGTCCTCTAGTTTTCCGCCGGTATGTCCACCACGGCTGTTACCGACCGGTTGGCCCGATAACGTGACGTCTTCGGTTTGGCAGGGCATTCACGTACGTAGTGGCCTTTTTTGCCACAATATAGGCACAATCCTTGTTTACGGCGTGACTCTTTCTCCGTGGCTGTGAGGCTCGCTCGTATTGCGCCGATGTCCATGGGTTCTCCCTTGGATGCGGTGGAAGTTTCAGGACTTCCCACCGTCACATAGGATGGAAGGGATTTTCCTTTTCTCCCATGATCCCCTTTTCTTTCACTTAGCCTATGTTCCAGCCGTAATACCAGGTTGATAAGGCCCTCACATGTCTTGGGTTGAGGGTCAATATGAGCCACGGCGTCCTTGAGCTCATCGCACAGCCCGTGATGGAAGAGCGCCGTCTGTTTAGCATCAGGCCACTTGGTTTCCGCAACCAGCCGTCGGAACGCGTTGAGATACTGCACCAGGTCGTTGGATCCCTGTCTCAACTCAAGCATTTCACGGTCCGCCGTGTACGAGTCAGCCCTTCTGTCGAATACCTTCAGGAATTCCTCGCGAAAAGCACCCCAATCACATAAGATGGGGTCGTCCCTGCTCACCAGAGGTACGGCCCATTGTGCCGCGTTTCCAGCCAAATAGGAAATAAGGAAAGCCACACGAGCCTGACTCGTGGGGAACGCCTTTGGTTTGCACGATAAATGTAGCGCCACTTGTGTGAGGAATACCTGCACTGTGTTAGGATCCCCACTGTACCTCTCCGGTGTTGCCAAGGGGACGGCTACCGGCATTTCCACTACTACAGCAGGGGTCTGGTCCGTGAGGGAGGTGCCGGGCGTGAGCGGGTCCAAGTGGATAGCATCCAGTCTGGCTTTTACATCGGCTGCTTCTTGCCTAGAGGCAGCCAATTCAACTTGCACGGTCGCTAAAGCAGCCAGCACATCATCAAGTGTTGCCATGTCTGTTATCGACCGGGAGACAGTTAGTGTATTAAGGTCGGATATTTTGTAACGCCCTGAACGCCTCAGGATCGTTTAACAGACACGATAATGAGGACGCAACCACTTGTGAAGGGTTAGTTATTTTAATGAAGGCAAAAATAATACAAAGATAAACAAAAGTTATAGTCACTGGAATCCTCCAGGCTAAGTACGTTACCAGCCCACCGCACGGATGGTCCTAACCGTCCTCTGCATATACGCCGATCCCGGCGTATGCCAACAGAGGGCAGAATGAAATGGCCGACAATGCCAATCGGTAGGCTGTGAGGGGCACGAAGAGTGTTGGGGAGAATCGAGGAGTCAGGGAAACACCCAGCCGGGGTCTCTACCTGAAGGGAGCAGCCGCTCAACCTCTTCCTCAGACTGCACCGGGACGCGGAGTCACCTCCTGGTGATGCGTCACCGATACCCCAATCAAATAGCAAGAAGACTGAACCGAGAGCAGCCGCTCGATCGATCCTGTGGACTTCCGAGTCTGTAACGCGGCAAACACCTCCTGGTGTGCGTTACAGCTGGCAGCCCCTGTATCTCTGGTCTGGCTGGGAGTTACGACTCCAACCAGCAAAAGCGCCACTGCGCTTTGACTCAGCCGAGTCAAGAAGCGAAGCTCAATGGTTGACCGGTAGAGCTTCCGGGTCCTTCACAGGTGACGATGGGGCAAGACACGGCCCAGGGAGTAACGACTCGACCTACCTCCGTTCTTGCCTTACTGGAGCACCACTCCGGAACACTGCTCTTCACGAAGCAGGTACGTCGGTCTAAACACAATATCCGACAGCGTTGTACCTCCCGGTTCCTCCCTTTATAGGGCGTGTTTTCCTTGAGTTATGTAACAGCTCTCCTGTTTACATAAGGGCGTGCTTTCCTTGAGTTATGTAACAGCTCTCCTGTTTACATAAGGGCGTGTTTTCCTTGAGTTATGTAACAGCTCTCCTGTTTACATAAGGGCGTGTTTTCCTGGAGTTATGTAACAGCTCTCCTGTTTACATAAGGGCGTGTTTTCCTGGAGTTATGTAACAGCTCTCTTGTTTACATAACCTCTCAACCGCTAAGCATCCTGGGAGATGTAGTCTGTTTTCGCTGGTTACCGTTTTCTTCCCCTCGCATGACAGGAATTCTTGACACTATGGCAGATCGTTAGCTGAGCTAGGCCTTTTGTGAAGCATCTCTGACACGGAACCTGAGCAGCACCCCCTTGTACAAACTTTACACGTCATGGGAAGTGGCCGCTGCCTGGCCACCTGGTTTGCCAAGACTCTAGCACACATGGCGATTGATGCACAATAGCAACACGCAGAAGTTGGGAAAGAAACTTAGGCCGGGACTTGACTCCCAAAGAGTCTGAAAGGACCACTCAATATCCACTGAAATTATCCTGCAATGTTAAGTTCTAATATATCCAACATAACATACTGCACAGGGCTTACCTGACCCTGCCAGCCTCCATAGAATGTTTCTGGTTTCCCACCTATGCCCCAGATGCCACACGCCCAACACAAATGTGATACATATGTTCTGAATTTGCACAGCAGCGACGACATTATGGAGAGCGATTACAGACACACTAGCAACACTGACAGGTCGTACGACCCTACATACATTGGGAGGTGTAATGCTAGGCCTATACATGTAAACAAAATCCCAAAAGTTGACTACTCAGTTCATAGACCTGGCATTACTTATAGCGCACCCCTTAATAGCAATGCACTCAATCAATCATGCATTCGTAAAGCGCGCTACATACCCGAGAGGGTCTCAAGGCTACTGGTCGAAGAGCCAGGTCTTGAGGAGTCTTCTGAAGGCCAGCAGGTCCTTGGTCTGTCGTAGGATGGTGGGGAGAGTGTTCCAGGTCCTGGCAGCGAGGTAGGAGAAGGATCTGCCACCGGCGGTGGTTTTCCGGATGCGGGGGACTGTGGCGAGGGCGAGCTTGGCTGAGCGGAGGCTTCGGGTGGGGGTGTGGAAGCTGAGTCGGTTGTTGAGGTAGGTGGGTCCGGTGTTGTGCAGTGCTTTGTGTGCGTGGATGAGGAGCTTGAAGGTGATCCTTTTGTTGACGGGGAGCCAGTGCAGGCTTCTCAGGTGGAGTGTGATATGGCTGAGGCGGGGGACGTCGAGGATGAGTCAGGCCGAGGCGTTGTGGATGCGTTGGAGTCGTCTCAGAAGCTTGTTTGTAGTTCCTGAGTAGAGGGCGTTCCCGTAGTCGAGTCTGTTGGTGATGAGGGCCTGGGTGACGGTTTTTCTCGTGTCGAGGGGGATCCACTTGAAGATCCTGTGGAGCATACGGAGGGTGTTGAAGCAGGACGCGGAGACGGCGTTGACTTGCCTGGTCATGGAGAGAGTGGAGTCGAGGATGACCCCCATGTTGCGTGCGTGGTCCGTGGGTTCCGGGGCTGTGCCTAGCGATGTGGGCCACCAGGAGTCGTCCCAGGCTGATGGGGTGGGTCCGAGGATGAGGACCTCCGTCTTGTCTGAGTTCAGCTTCAGTCTGCTGTCCTTCATTCAGTCGGCTACGGCCTTCATTCCTCTGTGGAGGTTAGCTTTGGCGGTGTGGGGGTCTTCGGTGAGGGATATGATCAGCTGGGTGTCGTCGGCGTAGGAGATGATGTTGAGGTTGTGTTGTCGTGCGACGTGGGTGAGAGGAGCCATGTAGATATTGAACAGCGTTGGGCTGAGGGAGGATCCCTGTGGGACGCCGCAGATGATCTCGGTGGTCTTGGCGCGGAAGGGTGGGAGGCGGACGCTCTGGGTTCTGCCGGAGAGGAAGGATGTGGTCCAGGCCAGGGCCTTCTCTTGGATGCCGGCGTCATGGAGGCGTGCTGATAGGGTGCGGTGGCAGACCGTGTCAAAGGCTGCTGATAGGACCAGGAGGATGAGGGCGGCTGTTTCTCCTTTGTCCATCAGGGTCCGGATGTCGTCAGTGGCGGCGATGAGGGCGGTCTCGGTGCTGTGGTTGCTGCTAAACCCGGATTGGGAAGGGTCCAGGATGTTGTTAGCTTCGAGGTAGCGGGTCAGCTGTTTGTTGACAATCTTCTCAGTCACTTTTGCCGGGAAAGGGAGCAGGGAGATGGGCCGGAAATTCTTTAGGTCCTTGGGGTCCGCTTTGGGCTTCTTCAGAAGGGCGTTGATCTCGGCGTGCTTCCAGCTTTCTGGGAAGGTTGCTGTCTCGAAGGAGCAGTTGATTGTTTTCCGGAGGTGGGGCACGATGGTTGTGCTAGCTTTGTTGAAGACGTGGTGAGGGCAGGGGTCCGATGGGGATCCGGAATGTATGGAGTTCATGGTTTTGATGGTGTCTTCATCGCTGACACTGGACCAGACGGTCAGGCGACTGGTGTGAGTGGTAGTCGCAGGGCTGGTGGGCTCGGTGGTGGGTGCGTGGGGGTCGGAGTTGAAGCTGTCGTGGATATCGGTGATTTTGCGGTGGAAGAAGGTGGCCAGGGAGTCGCACAGGTCTTGAGATGGCGGGATGTCGTTGATGTTGGAGCTGGGGTTGGAGAGTTCTTTCATGATGCTGAAGAGCTCTTTGGTGTTGTGTGCGTTGTTGTCTAGGCGGTCCTTGAAGGCGGTCTTCTTGGCGGTCCTGATGAGTTGGTGGTGTCTGCGGGTTGCGCTCTTGAGGGCTATGTGGTTGTCTGGCATTCGGTCGTGGAGCCATTTCTTCTCCAGCTTCCGACAGGTGTGCTTGGAGACCCGGAGATCCTCGGTGAACCAGGCGGCTTTCTTGTTGGTGTGGTTGGTTGTAGAGTTCTTGTGGGGGGCGAGGGTGTTGACGCAGTCGTTGATCCACTGAGCGAGGTTGGTCGCAGCGGTTTCTGGGTTGGTGGGGTCGGTGGGTGGTCTCAGGGCGAGGGCGGTAGTCAGTTGGTCCTCGGTGATCTTGCCCCAGCGGCGGCGTGGTAGCTGTTGGGTGTGGTGGTGGGTTTTCTGAAGGTGAAGTGGACGCATCTGTGGTCGGTCCAGTGTGGCACTGAAAGGCACACGCTCTCCCGAACGAATGGCACTGGCAGGCAACAACTTTGTAATGGGGTAGGGCTGAGACTGTGGCACTGCGGAGAGAAGAGGTCAGAGGATTACAAAAAATTCCTATAGCAGACTGAGGGAGAACATACTACAAGAGTTGCAACTACTGCATGATACCCCACCAGAAGGATAAGCGATAGACTGACCCTAAGGGTATATATACGAGAGGTCATGTGTTCCTGCTCGCCTTAAGCCTCCCTCCTCGATCACAATACTGCGGGTCAGGGGGGCCTAACCTTGGACCATGCCATGTGCCGACCCATAAACATCGAGGGGTAACATATACTGGTCCATGGTAGAAGTAGGTGCGTGCTGAAACAAGGGGGACCTACCACACGTAGAAGAGATTAGTACAGAAATTTAGACATCTATAAAGGTTGACTCTGCTTCTGCGATCTTAAGTTTGCGATGTTATTAAGAACTGTTTATGTTATAATGAACCATTTACTCCAGCCGATATTCTATGACGGTCATCAATGTAAACTCTGAAATACATTTTACTATGATGCATCATGTGATGCATTAGACTGGGACAAAATTAATAAAACATTTGTTTTTTTTAAATGAGGGAAACTCTACTGCCAAATGTGTGACACTTAGTCTGACATTTTCTTGCGAGTAAAACCAAGCAATGAAGTGCATGGGAAGAGACAGATACTGTAAATTACACCCTTTTTACCAATGAGACACTCTTAAATATCTTGAAACTGCTTCAAACCCCCTGAAATGGAAGGTTAAGATACTGATACAAAATAGTTTGTGTGCCCAGAAGATATAAAAGTAAATTCATCATCATAAAATGTTCCACCCCCCCCCCCCCATTCCATTGCACTTTATTGCTCCATAGTACAGGTAAGCACATGATGCAGAGATCAAATGAACACAGGGCAGATATATTGTTGTTCCAGCCAGTACAAAAATAAGCAAAATCACTTAAATGTGGTAAATATTTTTCCTTTTATCTGTACATACATCAAAGTACAAATATAAGTAGAAAGCACCTTTAAATGTGTTCTAGAGCTGATCCATGTCTAATAATTTAAGTAAACAAGTACGGAAACAGCATGTTACAGATAAAGAAATACGATTTTGTTTCCAGTTCTATTCAGTATTACGTCCAGGCATTAGCAGACCCTTGAAACAACAACTTAACTTCTCTTGGAAAGGTGTCAACACTAGGCAGTGTTCATGACTAACTTGACTGCTCCATTCCACCAGTGCAGGGGAGTGTGTCTCCAAGCTGGGAGCTTTGCCAACTAGCTTTATTTACACAGTCTTGAGCTGGGGAGTAGGGTGAAGGGCCACAGCTGCAGTTTAAAGCTGTGCCAAGACCTGATGGAGAGTCACAGGCACTCCTCCCGGTGTCTCGCTTTGGCTGCCATCAGTTTTGATGGTTAGAGGACCCCCTGTATGTTGTTTTATGGCAGGCCTGCCTGAGCAGCAGGGATGCCTTCCACTGGGGTGGCAGAGCACACAGGATGCTAAGAGTAATAACATTCTGTGTGATGCAAGGCATGTTTAGATGAGCACACAAAGAGAGCCCTGTCGATTAGGTGCCACGTTGAGCAGAGGGCACCAGCCTTTCTGCCTGCAGCATGGCAAAGGTGCTGCCCCAGGATCATTCAGTGCAAGCGCACTACTAGGTGATCCCATCACTGCGGATATAGACTGTTGTTGTCCCCTGTGACAGCCACGATGTGAGGCTGCGCTCTGCCCAGCCTGAGAGCGAGTCTCGGCTCATTGAATGCAGCCAGCCCCCATACCACTGCACAGTGCCAACTCTAATTTGCAATGCTTCACAGGCTGTATGCAGTAGGCTGTGGTCAGGCAGCACCCAATGCGTGCACTGCACTCACCAGGCTCACACTGCTTTACCTAATGTATCGCTGCTCCAGCATCTGTCTCGGCTTGTGCCACGTAGTGCCAATGGTGTCAGGAGGCGATATAACTGTGTGACTCATGCATTTTAGTGTGGTGATGCGGACCACAACACTAAAATGCGCTAGTCTAACCCCTGATGCGTGGTACTTGGCAGGGCTGTATGTGTAAATTGTAACAGTGCTGGGAAAGGACCACATTTACAGAACTCTGGTAATCTGCTGTGTTCCCTGGAAGCACCTGGCTCGCAGTGTGGCAGCAACAGAAGAGACAACAAAGCACTTAGTCACAGGTGTAAACCCTCACTGCTGGAATAGGTGGGGCGCCTTTGTTTTATACTAATGATGACATCACACTCGGACTACACCAAACCTGTTAACTATGAGGGGGGTGGGTGTTCCTCTGAGTAAGCCACTTTGAAGTTAATCAAGTCCTTGGGCCCAGCCCATGGGCGATTCTGTCAAGGCCACAACACCTGCTCACACCCAAGGCTATTTGTCCCTGTCCTGGGAGCAGGGTCAGGCCCTCATTCGTGCCTATTGAAATGCTAATTACTGGTTCGCCGGAGTGAGAGAGCAAAATGCAGATTTAGCTTCCTGGGACTTCAGGCAGGACAAAGGTGACTTTCTAAAATGTATCTTTCCAAAATATTTCTTATAAATCAGACTTGACCAATGAATTCGGCTTGTGATAAAAATTTCAGAAGTAGAAAAATCTAATTTGTGGATGTTTCCCAGGCGGCAATAAGATTGATTAAACTAAGTATTGTATCCAGAGGCTTTCTTATGGAACACTCTAACCTTCTACAGTGAAAATGACTTTGTTGCTAGTCACTGTAAGGACATGTTTAACATTAAACTTGTATCTGTTCTACTTTTAAATGCCATGATCCCTACCATATGGGCAATAAGTTCTACTTAAGAGTGACAATATTTAAAAGGAAGGTTTAGGCCTGCCATAAAAGGAATTTGCAGTTTAAAACTGCAGAGCCAGGCTACAATGGTAGGACTGGAGATATGCTTTACGGTGTCACTGCAGTAAATCACACAATGAGTGCCGTAATCTACCGGAAGCATTTATTTTACAGGCCCTGGGTACACTTTGCACCATCTACTAGGGACCTCTGAGTAAAATAAATGTGCCAGTCAGGAGTATACAAATGTTACCATGTTGAAAGGAGGAGCACAAGCACTTTCCCTCCGATTAGAAGGGGTAAAGTGCACAGCGTTCTATAACCAGCAAAAATAGGGTTCAGCAAAAGGCAAAGATATCGAGGGTGACCCTGCAGAAGAGCACATTTCCAACAATGTTAATTTTGCTATATGCTGACAATCTACTTGTATTCATCTAAAACCTCAATTCAAATGTGTCCCCTGTAATTAGAGAGATTATTAGATTCAGAACCTTTGCTGTCTTTTCTATAAATTCGAAAAAATCTGAGACCTTCCTGGCTACGCCAACTATTGTTAAAGAGTACCGCCTTAAAATCGCAGCTGACTAGGTCAGAAAGTTGGAGATAGTTCTAACTAGAGACAAAGATGCAACCATTAATTGCAATTATGGCCTAGTTACCTCCAACATTCAGTGAACAATTGAAAGATGGATTAAACTCCCCACAGGCCATGAGCCAGGACCCCAAATTTAGGCATTGGTACCACTCGGGGGATGGGTTCTAACATAATTATTTGCAAGGTATGGATGCCTAGAGATGGAAAATAAGTGACAGCAAGTCATAACTCTTTGCCTTTTGTCTGATATTATTGGATTAGCAACCATAGCCAAACATAATAATGGCTTTCATATTTTTGATAAATAGCATACAAATTCATCATAATATGAGGAACAATAAATCTAATTCCACCAGATTGGTTAAATTCAATATAATGAAAAAATTATTATGATTATGAATTGTAATAATAACAATATTGTCCTTAAAATAATAACAATAAAACTTCATTGTATTCCTCATACATTGATTTAGATTATATGCATTATTTTCACTTACAATGGTAAATAATAATGGTTGTTACATCTTACAGAGTCAATGTATGTCATGAGTGAACATAAACACTTGCAGACACTGATGCAGCTGGATGGGGACGCCCTGGGGCTCTGTGGGACAGGCACTGCGGGGGCACTCCCTGAGGAGGGGGGGAACGGAGGTGAGCCCCGGGGGTCTAACTTGGGGACTGATGCGGAGGCCCTCACTGAACCGGGCATGTGTGCGGACACTGAAAATTGCCTTTAATGGAACTGTTTGTACCGGGGGGTGGGGAGCGGGTGGGGGGGGTCGGGCCGGGAGAGGTGCCTTGGGGATCATACCCATCCCTCTTAGGGCGAAAAGCGTTACAACAAACAAATGATGGACGGAATTCTGACAATGCAGACATTCTCCCCCAGTCAAGAGATCTGGGTTAAATCCATCGTTCGACCCGTGCTCACTACGCCACTGGAGTCAAGCTATCCTGGCTGATGACGGCTGATAGCCAGAAACCGGTCCTAGGATGCTTGATTCCGGTCCAGGGAAGACATGGCTTGGCAGTTCGGGATGGACTGTTCCCATGAGGCACAGGGTCAAGACTGATTTGCATATGGCCATGTCTAAACTGGGGTGGTGTAGTGGGCAAAAGAACGATGGATTTAACCCAGATCTCTTGACTGGGGGAGAATGTCTGCATTGTCAGCATTCCGTCCATCATTTGTTTGTTGTAACGCAGACTTATGATACAGCAATGTTAGTGTTGTGTGTTATTATTCCATGCTTTGCACACGTCAATGTTTTCTCTGCCACCCGTGTTAAAGCTTTGCACATCCGAGCTTTTAAAAAACCTAGACGGATTAGATCATTTGACGCACTGGTGCTCAACAGTGAATATAGGTTTTCTGCACCCTAGCAAGTATGACGAGCACATACAAAAAACAACGTTTTCCTGAATCGGATTCTCTGCACGATTAAGGAAGCGATCAATTACACATGCAGGTTTATTTGTTGAACTGCCCAAACCCACTGACCCTCAAATTGCTCTCTTTACATGAGTTTGTGCTACAGATAAAGGGGCACGGTGATCTTACTACGGCAGAAGCGCCGTCAGCGTGTGCAGCATGGATAAGGGATGTTGGTAATGTACTTCATGCAACTTTGTGGTATAAGGTGTCAACAACCTATGACGGTCGCCAGGGTGGTGAGAGCAGTGAATCGCTTCCAAAGTACACCATAGTAATTGCACAACTGTCATTCCAGTGCAATCCTCTTAAGAAGAAACATTCGCAAATCCAAATAATTTCCATCTGAAAACTAAACCTGACTTCTGCGACACAGCTACCCAATCACCTGCGTGCGCATTGTTGTTGTTCTGTTTCTTTAACTTGCCAGGCAATGTCCCCACTCCCACAAGGAACCAAACATTAGCAGCACTTTCACCCCTTATCTACCTCAATGTGATGCAAACTAACCGCAGCATCATTGTCTGATCAAACATAAAAAGGAAAGCTCGCACTGTCGATGCCCCGGGCGGTACAATAAGCAGGTGAAACTGGAACATGAGGTGTCGAGAGAAACAAAACCTCACCTCGCCAAACACAATGTGCAGGCATCAGCGGGCACAAGGCTGCAGCCCCCAGCTCCATTGATGATGAAACCGGGAAGGGCAGCGGTGTTCCCGCTAGATGGTCTCACACGTGATTTGCAGATAAACATCTTTCACGCCAGCAAGTTTAAATTGCAAGAGATTGATCTGCTTTGCCAGTGGTTTTTCCAGTTGTTTACTCTGACAGGAAGGATATAGACCCGCACTCCCAGGAATAAACACGGTAAAAGACTATAAGGACATCTTTTATGGTCTATTGGTGTATAAGAGCACACCTTAGAGAACAGACATAGCAGAGCAGCAAGGAATGCTCGCAGAGATGGTTCTCAGTGCATGTTAACTCTGCAAAAGAACAGACTCTTCCTTCTAAGCTCTCTATTTAGACCTGAACTTCCATCGAACGAACCCATCTCTGACAATCTGAATGTTACTATCCTTCATAAGGTATTGCTGGCCACCGAGCCTTGTAACAACATCACTGAAAAGAGAACTTACACAGGCAACATACACACAGAGTATTAGTTAGGAAGATGGTTGAATGACATTTACAGGTGTACTAAACAGAATTACACACAAACATCTTGCAATTTATCAACACTTGCACGCAATGGCCTCAATGTAATCAAATGTTCACAGAAAACTGAGCCTCACAGCACTGAAAAGCTGAGGCTATCTCACAAAAGTGAAAGTGAAAGTGATCGCGATCAAGCGCGGCGAGCGATGCGCTTAATGAGCATGACGAGGAAAGCCATATGGCGCCTCTGCACGTAAGTGCGCGTCTGCGCACATGCACTCAAGCTGTAGGCCGGCCATGGTAGTATTTTTTTAAGCCCTTACTGAAAGTCTCGCCAGAGCAGCGCATGCGCTAGTTCAGGCGAGACCTAAAAATACCACCTATTTTTATAAATTGGTGATGGATTTATTGAGTATTCGGTCCATTCTTCTTCAATTGTTTTTGTGTTGTTTAAATGCTTAACACCTGCTCCTCAGCTACCCAGGATTGAGCTGAGAGTTTGACATACAAACCCCAAGGGTCCTAAAGGAGTTGCACTGCCATATCATATAATACACCCCATTTCCTCACATTTGTGCCCAGGGGAGGGATCCAGAACTGGTGTTTAGCAGTACCATACAGCTGTTGAAGTTAAGACCTCTGAGAATCCCCAGAGGTAGACACCTAGAAAAGAAGTCCTTGTGTTTCCCAAGTAGTTGTCGAGTTCCACAGTCTTCAGAGACGTTATTTCCAAAGAGTTCATGAACTTTCAAAGGAGTTTTAAAAGTTGTGACAAGGTTTCTAAAAGGTTCAAAAGATTGAAAGAGTTCAAAACGTTTTTGAAAAGTTCCTGGAAGTCACTGTGAGCAAGGGGAATATGGAGCTTGGCATGGCCAATCGGACCACCCTCAAAAGTAGGATCTGATGGAGTTGTGTAAGGACAGAAGGATCACTTTGGGGAAAAAGGTAAAGAAAGAGAGGATCTGGTGAAGGCCCTCAATGCTTGGGAGGAAGCCCACAGAGCCCCCCACCAGCACTAGAAAAGGAGATAACCCAAGGTAGTGGGGAAGAAGAAAAAGAGGAGGATAACCTCCACCCAAACACCAGTCCAAGAGCACACTCTCCCTTCCCTTCAAGAGGAAGTGGCAGCCCTGGAGCTGGAGGAGAGAGCCCTGGCCCTGGAAGAAAGGAAGCTGGCCCTTGAGGAAAGAAGCGCCAACCTGGGAACGAGGCCCAAAGGAAAAGACACTGAAGTATCTGACAGGGGGTCCAAATCAGTGCCCACAAGAGTTGTCCCTGGCTATGGACCAGGGGAAGACATAGATAAGTGGCTGGTCTCATATGCAAGAGCTCTCAAATTGAGAAAGGTGGGTACACAATACTGGGGAACACTACTATGGAAGTTAGTACTATTAGTTGGTAGGGATAGACTGCTTACACTTGACGATGAGGTGGCAGAATCCTACCCACTGATGTATGGAAATAATAAGAATACATTTTATAGACACATACACACAGGTATAAAATCACAAGCCCCAATACAAACATTTTAGCTAAGGGATAGTTCTAAACCTATGTCAGTAGTGAACCGGCATAGGCTAATACATGGACGTGCTGAAAATGTGGATTCTGCAGAAATATATTGGTAACAGTGCACATTGGTGTTAGGAAACACACATAAAAGTTGGATAGTCAATTTAGCTGCCCTAAAACACATAAATAGATTATATTTCTTTGCAGACAAAAAATTAACAGGACATCAATAATTAGCATTTATGTCACAGAAAAGGTAACCACATTTCTATCTGTTAAACAACGAGAGGTTGACAGCAGAAGCAGTTTTTGCACTGTCATTTAGCACTGAGCACAGGGTGTAAACAATTGTGGATTCTGCCTTAGCACAAGCCTGTTGAGAATATGTTAAAGTCAGATAGGCTGGGTTGGGCCCATTGACTTCAAACAAGAGATAATCACCCGCTATGCAGAAAACCAAAAATGTGTTTCTATGTTATCTCACCCTTTTTCTGAGAACTAGCCCACAAGAGGGGGCTTCTGCTAAACATGGACTGTAGTGAGGAAATGGGGTTAGCTGCAGACATTGCTAAGTTAGCATAAGTAGTATAGGCTTGGCTGCCATTATGCCGCTTTTGCACACAACACTACATGGCTCTGTTCTCCTGAAATCCTTTGCTGGCGCTGCTTCACATGAGAACTGTCTACCTTTCACATATTCAGCTGGGCACCGCGCTCTCTGTCTGTACAGCCTGTTCAAGGTCGAATAACAATGTATGCTGTTGATTCACTTTGGTCAGTGTCACGCACATAGACATAACATGAAGTACAGCGGCCCAACTGAAACTCGGGTGCTTTTAATATGGCATTACATGCATGAGAAGCCACTTGGAGAAAACCTTTCCAGCATAGAAGAGCTGTGCTGATCCTGAGATGTAATTCACTGCATCTGATCTCCTAGGTATGGGGTCTCGCTGACAAAGCCAAGAGGGCTTCTATAATTATTCTAAAATAGCTCATGAGCATGGGGAGGTTGGTAAAAGGAGCTATAGTCCTGTTTCCACTGTCCTTTGTGCTTTATGGAATTGAAACAATGCTAATTATGTTGTTTTTATGCATTATGCTGCTCGTATTGGCTAGAGTACTGCACTTTAGAGCACGTTAGTTGAAAATAAATATCTTAAACTATACAGTGTCTCTGATTACTCACGTTGTGGACAAGTATGAGTGTGAACGAAAGAGTGTTCTTGTTTCCCACTATTCCTGAGAGTTTACTAAGTCGCATGTTCTAGGTTGTCTAATCATTGGTAGCTTCGCTGTAGTACGGAGAATGAATGAGACACTAATGCTAGTCGGATTGGGGTTCTGGGCACTGAGGTGGCTTTTTTGGTACACAACAATACACCGAGGTCCTGGTTTCCTGCGCATAGTTCTGTGTATGAGCAGAATCCTTGCAACATGGCGCCCTTAACGTTTGGTCTGGTACTTATTTACGAGATGCTTTAGTTGTGCTTGTCCACGATACCCTCACTCCTGTTTTTCGGTAAACAGTGGTGACGGCATAACCTACCTGTATTGATCCTTTATAGGTCTTTTCAAGCTTGATATTATAATAAGGTTTTCTCATTCATGTGAATTACGAACCTGTTGCGCTGCCACGCTTTTGAGTTGTTTTGCTTTTCTTAGTCCTTATGGCTGAAGTCTATATTGCGGTGTATAACCGCACACTAGTCCGTCATCATTTGGCAGCATATGTAGTGCCAGATGCTGGTTTCGCACTAATCTTTGTGGTTGGAGCCAATACGGCTTTCCAATTTGCGGTATTTTACTCTTGGGTAGCGTTTCTGGCAGTGGACGGTGATGCTAATTTGTTGCATACATACACTCCCACTGCAATACCTGTAGTGTATCGGCCATATACGGCCATATACGACTCTCAAGGTTCCGATTTCAGCATGGCAACACCGTATTTGGTTTAATAGCCCCCTACCTCCAAACAGTGACTCCGGTCCAGTTAGGCCCTTTGTCGATTCCAGGGGCCACTTGGCCAGTTTTGGCCGGGTACACACCACATCTAGTTATCTAGCGGCCACTGTAGATGAATTGTGTGTCTTGCACACCTCCTTGATTGAGGTGCATCGGGCTCTAGTACAATACGTTTCCCACAACCTCCAGATGGGAGCACCTGGGGTTGCGGCGCAACCAGCTGGCCCGGCCGGGATGTCTATTAGTCCCGTCATGGTTAATTCGGCTATGGGCAAGCGATCACAGAATAAGGATGATTTACCTTACTGGCTTGCTGAGAAATTTGACCAGCTGGAAGCGGTATTTCCTAATACCTCTCCTGTGGAGAAACACAGGATCTTAACAATAAGCTTGCAGAAAGACTTAATACCAGAGGTAACCGATTGTGAGACTTGGGGTAAAGTGTTCGCAGCGGTGTATACAAAGTGTTTTGGCACACCTTCTATGACTGTGCTGCCCTCCGTGATTAAGCGTGTTCAGGATGAGCATGGTCCGGAGGTGGCAGTGGAGTTGGGGATGAGGCTTGTCGGAGTGTTTGACGTAGTTGCTGATCTCATACTTGCGAACGTCAAGGGGGATGCGGTTAACTTTCAGGTGTCTAATGCTTTGCGTCTTGTCCCAGAGGAAGAGAAACCCCGAGTGTTACCAAAGATTATTGCAGATGCCTATAAGACCATTGGACGGAATAGTTTGGGTTTTAAGCCTTTTGCTAAAATACTGGCACAAGGGCAAACTCAGACGGTGCAGTCTAATAAAGACCGTCCAATTTTTCCTAAAAAGAATTTGAATAATAAAAAACAGGGGAAGCAACAACAAAAACAAGGGTCACGTGCAGCATCACCGGCACCCAAACCCTCTGACCGCACCGCGCAAGAATTAGGTCTCCTGACAGGTTTGAGGTCCCTGACCAGCGTTCTCGTTCTTCACAGGAAACATCGGGCTCACAAGCCGGTGGAGGTGATCGCCAGGATCGCGGCAGAGGTTGAGGAGCCCCGCAAGGACGCAAGCAACCTCGTCAGACTGACGGTAAAGGAAAGCAGGGCGATTTTCCTCGTCAACCCTCTCCGTTTCAGAAAAAGAAAGTTGCTGCTATAACAGCGAGATATGCTACAGACGGTGAGTACCCGCCTTCGGAATCTAATTTGGGCAGTAACGCTGCTAGACAGTGCAGCGGAGGTTACCATAGTGCGGCAAGCACTGCGTCCATTTCTGGAGGCGACAGCAACTGACACTTTCATCACAGTAGAAACGGATGACACCCGAGTGGCTCCCCCTGATAGATTATATGAAATTGTATTTTTAATAGAAGGTGATATACAACGTGTTGTTAAAGCGATTTTTTGGGAAAATCTGGCTTCTTCGTAAGCCATCGTGATAGCTGAGGCAGACTGGCCCCCGCCTTTTGCTTTAGCCGATCCAAGGGGGGAAGAGGTAATCCTCCCTAGTTTTTCACACAACGTAGCCAAGGAGAATGCAATGGCTTTTGCGAAAGAGTGGGTTTGGTGCTTGCACCGGCTCTGTACCGTACTCAGGTGGGCTGGGATAATACCTCGCTGCCTCATGAGATACCATTGCGGTCAATGCCACAGCCACAACCCCAATATTCCCTCCTGCGGGAAGCAAAAGCTCCCGTTTCTGAAATTCTTGAACAATTAGAGTATCAAGGAGTGATTGAGACATCTGTGTCACCGATGAATAACTCTCTTTTTACAGTAACCAAAACCAGATGGGTCATACCGCTTAGTTTTGGATTAACGTCATTTGAACTCTCATTGTCGTTACTGTGCGGTTTAGAATACCCATAGCTCAGGACTTGTAGACAGTCTTGTGCATACAAAATATAAAGCTACACTTGACATTTCCAATGACTTTTTAGCCACAATCTGTCCTCTATAAGTAGTCAATGGACAGCATTCACCTTAGGTGGTAAACAAAAACAATTTACAAGATTGGCCATGGGCAACAAAAACAGCCCGGGCGTTTTAGCCGCACGTGTTGTCTCTCTGTTAGACGACATAGACCCTGATGCGTACTCGTACGTTGATGATATTATCTCACGGATGGCGAATTATGGCCGCATCTTTGTTGCGTGGACCGCATCATAGTTTTGTTTGCGGACTACGGTTACAAATTTAACTTTGCAAAATCACACATTGCAGAGTACACAGTGTTGTTTCTGGGCTATGAGCTCAATAATGAAGGTAGACGCCTGGCGCCTCACTTCTTGGAGAAATGCGCACGTTTGCGCTCTCCTACAACCCTGAAAAAATTGCAATCTTTGCTGGGATTTTTAAACTTCGGACAAACTTACATTCCCGATTATGCCCAGTTTATCAAGCCGCTGTATGCCTTGATACAACCTACATTTACAAAAGCCTGCTGGCTTCCGGAACATTCAGCTATTCTGCAATCCTTGCAGTCTGATCTTCTTGAATCTAAATACTTGTTAACCCGTGATAACCACACAAATCTGGTGATAAGAATTTTGCCAGGGGCAGTGGGTTTCACTTACTTGACATTTAATGAAGGTGACACACTACCTATTGCTTACAAGTCACATTTGTACACTTCGGCTGAACTGCGTTTTTCAACTGTTGAAAAAGTATTGGCCGCAGTCCAGATGGCGATCCTGAAGGAACGTAAACTGGCGCAAGGAAGACGCATGATGGTTGTAACACCATATCCGGCTCTTGAAGCTGTGACAAAAGCCAGTGTACCAAACTCAAAAGCTTTACATCCACGTTGGATACAATGGGCTACTTCGTTGACATCATCTGATGTCACCTATATCTTTAACTCCTCATTGCAAACTCAGGAGCTCTTACAGTATGATTTTATTCATCCTGCTCCTCTGTCAATGAGCCCGCTCGAGGACTATCATTGTATCATTTATACCGACAGTTCTGCACAACCGGCGACCGGATCAAAACATTCTTACTCGGCAGCATGCGCTATAGTGGCAGGTACCATAGTGAACGGTGAGTTCAAGTCCAGTGTCGTGCACACGCAGGCACTAGGGGACTGTACCGCCCAGTTAGCGGAGCTGCGTGCTCTGGTGCTAGCACTGGAGTTTGCTGATCCTAATGTGACTACCTTGATTGTAAGTGACTCTTACTACTGTGTGCAGTCTTTTAATGACAACTTATACTTTTGGTCTCAAAATGACTATCGTGATTCTAAAGGCAGCGCAATTAAGCATAAAATGCTTTGGGTTCGAGTCGCAGAGCTTAACGAACGTCTGCCCCTCACACAAGTAATTCATACTCTTGGCCACCAGCGCATAGGAGTACACGCGGACGTTAACGGTTTGGCTGATGAAGCAGCTAAAACAGCAGTAGCCACATATTCTGAGGCAGCAGTTACAAGATTCATGACTAAGATTGATGATGACATCTTGGCAGCTATAGCTGCTACAGAGAAGGGAAGTAAGTACCCACAGGGTTTCCCTTCGAAATACTCTTATCGTTTAAGTCCCAATAAAGTTCCCTATGTGAGAATTAATGACGTTGGTGACAGGTTGATTCCCAACGAGGACTGCAGACTAACATTGATAACAGCCGGGCATGAAGGCATGGCCTCGGCTCATGCAGGCGTTTCGGCGACTGTGTCTATCTTGCAGCAACGTTACTGGTGGTGTGGGTGATATAAACAAACCCATAATTAGGTGCTTTCTTGTGACTTTTGTCAGCAATTTAAACCTTCAACTGCAGCACTTCTACCAAAAGCGCACCTGTACATTTCTAATAAACCATTCAGTTGTGTTTATTTAGATCACTGCGGTCCGTTTTCTTCTGATACTGCATATAAGTTTATCTTGGTTGCAGTTGATTCGTGCACACGTTTTCTTTGGGTTTGGCCACAACGCAGTGCTAACGCACAAACTGTCATCAGGGATTTGCGTGTCTTTGTGGTAATTTTTACATGTGGCACCTTTCATTCTGACCAGGGTCCCGCATTTGCCTCTAAGGCGTACAGGGATGCCATGAGGTCTTTGGGAGTGCAGGTCAAATTTTTGTCTCCATACAGGCCAACTCAGTTGTGGAGCGAATGAACCGTGACTTAAAGCAATCCTTGACAGCTAGAGTTATAGGTACTGGCAGGAACTGGTTCGCCCATTTGTATAGAGTACAATGTGCACTAAATAATCTCCCTAGAAGATCTCTGGGTGGGCGGACCCCATACGAAATGCTCTTTGGCATGAAAATGTTTGTGCCGGACCTTGATGGTCTAGACATGGCGGCGACAGCCGCATCCTATGACGTAGATAATTATTCTGATGTGTTACAGAAACTACAAGAGACCCGAGATTGTCTTGCAAAGGAACATTTCCCTCCGCCACTGAAGCGGCGCTGCAGATTCCGGTAGTCGGCTGGCTACCCAAGATCGGAGACCTGGTCCGTGAGAAGGTGGAGAACAAGAAAGAGTTTGGCCCCTCTTATCGTGCACCTGTCCCAGTGCTTGGCGTGAGGGGTACACGTACAGTCATTTTACCACCACTGCCTGGTCGCAAAGATAACAGATACATCTCAGTGGACAATGTCAAACTACAACGCCTGGCTGATTCTACGTAGTATGACACCTGCTGCTTCCTGTCCAACAACATCCAGGAATACAGTCTTGGCCAATTCAACATCAGGCCTTACACTGCCATAGAGGTGACCGCTGGTATTGATCCTTTGCTAAACCCTCTGGCTTGCAGTCTCCATGAAGAAACTGAATATGCGTATCCTGCTACAGAGTCATTGCCTGGTTTGCAAGACCACACACTAAACCAGTCACGTTTTATTTTTAACTCTAACCCCACATCATGGAGTTCCCCGTCCAAATTTTCTATTTTTGTCACCTGGTTTAAAAGAAATTATTTGATTCCTCCCTGGACATACATTTGGTTGGTGTTCATCGCCATTTTTTTGTTTTGTTCATGTAGATTGGATTTGTGACATTTTTCTTCCTTTTAATAAATGGTCACTACCTCACTGAACGCTCTGCAGTAAAAGTAAATGATGGAACTTTGGCACCGCACTCCTCATCACACATCATGAAAAGGGACCAGGCTTTTGTCAACATCTCTACCTGGCCAGTTGCGGATGGAATAGTTTGGGATGCAGTAAACTTCCAAATTCATGGCCCCACAGAGGTGGTTAATGTTCCCAATGTACTTCGCATTTCTATGGGGGATGTAGGGAAACATAACATACACTCTGATGATTGGGACGTACAAGCCATTCAATCTTTATTTTCTGATTTAAAGTATTATGCTGCATTTGATGCTGAGGATTTGTATTTAAATACTGCAAATTATGCTGATTTATTTTGTTACCAGCTTTATGGCCATCATTACCTGCATAAAGCTAATACATTTAGAAATGGTTTTAATTACACACAATGGGAACATTGCCCGGCTCCCATTGAAGGCAGTTCGAAAACTTGTATATTTCACTGATTTTAATAAATCCAATCTGGATTCATTTTATTTTAAAATGACTACTGTGTCCAATTCTAAAGTCATGCTAACCCACACTAAATTAGTGTATTCCAAATTCTTTATTAATCAACTGGCAGTGGGTGGCTATAAGCTGTGGAAGGATACAGTAGATCTTAAGTCTGTTTGGGGTTCTAAATTCTGGCAGGTACAAGGCTCTGAAGCTTTGCATCATGCGTGCCTTATCCAATACAAATCCTATTTTTGAATAGTTCGATTTATCAATCAACCTCTTTAGGTTTAGCCACTGCAAAACAAATGAATGCACCTAAAATACCTACACTGGCTCCTTATGACAACTGGGATAATCATACTGATTTGGCCATTGATGATTTGCAATTGTTGCTTACCAATTATACTTTTAATATCTCTAGCCTGGACCCCCAGGGTTGGTTGGTTTGGCAAACAAGTTCAGATTCTTGCCAACGCCGTTTTCTAGGCAAGGCCCCAGGATACATTCAGGATAGATCTGATCCACGTTTTTCTGACTCCCATTTGGTTACTACCTATTCAGTAGGAAAATGATGTCAAAATTGGTTGCAACACTCGACCCTTACGTCAGTTAAACACAATTTGTCTGAGAAGCTGTATGGGTGGAAAGTTCTGGACTTACGGCGCTACAGTTGTTAGGGCCCAATTTTATATGTGGCACAATCCTCGTAAATGGCTACACCCAAGAGCCATTGAAAAGGTAAGGTTAGGAAACGGTGGAGGGTGATGCCTTCTTAATTGGTCCACGTCAGTGGATAATCAACATCAAGAGCATTGCTCAGAATGAAATTACTTGTGTTGTTTTTATTTCTGGCAGACAAAACAGGTATAAATTGTGAGAGGAAAAGCAACAAGCCGACACGTGTTTCGCCCTAGTGGCCCATTGGCCTTGGGCTTTTTCAAGGCGGTTTTCAGTAAATAACAAGGTCTTCCTGCGGATGAAATAGATGAGTCTCTGCGGTCTCAGGGAAATCGGAGGAATGAGCTGTCAGAAAGGTTCTCCTTCACTGAGACCGCAGAGACTCATCTATTTCATCCGCAGGAAGACCTTGTTATTTACTGAAAACCGCCTTGAAAAAGCCCAAGGCCAATGGGCCACTAGGGCGAAACACGTGTCGGCTTGTTGCTTTTCCTCTCACAATTTATACCTGTTTTGTCTGCCAGAAATAAAAACAACACAAGTAATTTCATTCTGAGCAATGCTCTTGATGTTGATTATCCACTGACGTGGACCAATTAAGAAGGCATCACCCTCCACCGTTTCCAAACACAATTTGTCGTTGTTGTCAGGTGACGTTGACTTGACAGATTTTATAAAAGGGCCTTCTGGTCCAAGATCAAAAAGATGTATTTATGCCACTTACAATGAAATCTGGAAGCTGTCCCAAATTGAAGCTGCTTCGCGTCTGAGGGCAATAGACCAAGCTAATTTAGAAAAAGTGCTTGCTGTTGTTGATAATAGTATTAACACTCTTTCTTCCCGTAATTACACATTAGACAATATTGTTTCATCTGTTGGGGATATTGTTCATGATGAAGCATCTGTTTTGTATCTTGTTCAAAATCAATTGCGTTCAATTATGCAGTTTGCATGGACATTGCAAACTGTGAAGATGGGGAAAGTTCCATGGGATTACATGAACACGTCATCGTTATTTACGCCATTTAACTTGAAAGATAAACAACAGTTTATGTCCATGAAGGATTCCACATACACTCTGTTACATATTGAAAAAGTGGAACCTTTGCCATTTTCTGTTGCTGAAACTAATTCAGCAGTGTGGCTCATCAATGGGGTAATAACTTTGCCATTTTCCTCGTTTACATTTAGTTCATGTATGAAACATTATCCCTTGGGGCGCTATGAACCTTTAGGTAGTGCATTTCTTCACGAGCTGTGATCTTTACCATTCACATACAGATGCTTACGGTATGACAAAGAGGTGTACCTCACAGGGGAGTCATGTGATTCCTCGCCTGATCATTCTCTTGTGTGGAAGAATGTACAGTTGCATGGCGCATGCAATTTACAAGCACCGAATTTGGCGTGTATTATGAAGGGTCATCCAGCACCAGCTATCACACCTACATTTACCCTACTAGCAAACGGTAGCTATTTGCTTTTAAATAATGAAGGTTGCTGCGGCATGCTTGCTGGCATCCCTTACATTGTAACAGTCTCACAGCGTGTGGTTTGCTGTAAAAATGTGATTTTTCCACCCCCGCATGGGAGGCTCAACATCTCGATTTGGCCTTCCATTCCGACCTTGAAGGCAGAGTTCAACAAATTGAGCAGAATAAGAGCATTATTGTCCCAAAAAGAAGTTGCACTCACATCTGCCTGTGAGACCTTCGTCCTTCACGTGGCTAACACCCGTACAGAGGTACATGCACTTCTTAGTACCTATCTTCCACTACATTTCGGTGATTTGATTCACAGTATCTTCAATGGTTCTGACACTACTGGCATTGCCCAGTTTTTGTAAGCTGTGGGCTCTGGCCTTGTGACCTCTTTTCAAACTATATTTGGTGTGATACCAGCATTTATCCATTCTATTGTTTCCAGCGTCTTTGGTGGCTTACCACTATTACTTGCACTAGCCGCTGGAATTCTGCTGTTAATTTGCTTGCTCCGAAATGGATGCTCTTCCTGTGGCACCAAACAGCCGGGACCGGCTGCTGCTGCTTCGTAGTCATATGCTTGAATGCTACGGTACTTTACCACTGGCCACTCTGAGCGTGATTTATGGATTATCCTTTCGTTTTGGTTATTTTACTTGCGTGCAACCACTCTTCCACTGCCTGGAATGTTCATATGAATGGGCATTGGATCTTTGTCTCTCCAATATGGTGTCTCCTGCCCCGGATTATGACCTGCTAATGAGTCCTCTAGTGGCGCATGAGCTGGAATGTTCTGGTGTTGGGATTATGGCCTGCGCAGCTGCGCTTGGAGTTTTAGTGGAATGGGATGTCTGTGCAGCTGCACATGATTTCCTACAACAAAGTTTTCTATAGGAACACGCAAGTTGTCCACTGATGTTGCTAGAAGCTCCCATTGTTGATGAACATGTATAATCATTCTCTTTGCTGGAATGGATGGCTACTCTCATTTCTGAGGATATCGATGACTTCCTCTTGGAGGCTGTTGCGACGTACTGTACATACACCTTAATGGATTAACCGGGATGACTTCCATCATCTGCCGGATATTTTTTGTAATGGTTTTTCTTTTTCACTTTTTCTCTCAAATCGAGATTTTACACACAAATTAGTGCAATTTTTGATTCTTTGTCCAGAGATGACTGCTGCTCTTAATTCTTGCTCACTCTGACTTGAGCCCTGTGTTCTGTTGAGTCCACTGTCCTTTGGCCTGACCAAGGGGAGGGTGTAGTGAGGAAATGGGGTTAACTGCAGACATTGCTAAGTTAGCATAAGTAGTATAGTCTTGGCTGCCATTCTGCCGCTTTTGCACACAACACTACATGGCTCTGTTCTCATGAAATCCTTTGCTGGCGCTACTTCACATGGGAACTGTCTACCTTTCACATATCCAGCTGGGCACCGCGCTCTCTGCCTGTACAGCCTGTTCAAGGTCGAATAACAATGTATGCTGTTGATTCACTTTGGTCAGTCCCACGCACATAGACATAACATGAAGCACAGCGGCCCAACTGAAACTCGGGTGCTTTTAATATGGCATTACGTGCATGAGAAGGCACTTGGAGAAAACCTTTCCAACATAGAAGAGCTGTGCTGATCCTGGGATGTAATTCACTGCATCTGATCTCGTAGGTATGGGTCTTGCTGACAAAGCCCAGAGGTCTTCTATAATTATTCTAAACTAGCTCATGAGCATGGGGAGGGTGGTAAAAGGAGCTATAGTCCTGTTTCCACTGTCATTATAATATGATTTCCTCTTTTGTGCTTTATGGATTTGTAACAATGCTGATTATGTTGTTCTTATGCATTATGCTGCTCGTATTGGCTAGAGTACTGCACCTTAGAGCATGTTAGTTGAAAATAAACATTTTAAACTATACAGTGTCTCTGATTACTCATGTTGTGGACAAGTATGAGTGTGAACGAAAGAGTGTTCTTGTTTCCCACTATTCCTGAGAGTTTACTAAGTCACATGTTCTAGGTTGTCTAATCATAGGTAGCTTCGCTGTAGTACGGAGAACGTCTGAGACACTAATGCTAGTCGGATTGGGGTTCTGGGCACTGAGGTGACTTTTTTGGTACACAACAATACACTGAGGTCCTGGTTTCCTGTGCATAGTTCTGTGCATGAGCAGAATCCCTGCAACAGGACGTGTACACAATTATGTGTTTTGGCAGTATCTTATCTTCCCAGCTTGCTATTTGTGTCATAGAGGAATTTGTAACCCGTGTTTTTTGTAGCTTTTCTAGTATATATACTACTGCTTGTAATCCAGAACTTTGAACTTCAGACTTTAGCCTCTTTTTGAGACTGGCTGGTTTTTCCAATTGATTGATTGATTAAAACCATATTATTATGTAAAATTGTTTTGTCTTACTTTATAAATAGAATTTCCCTCCAGCACCACATATGAAGGCAGCACTTGTCGAGTTGTTTGGTCTCATTCCTGAGAAATACAGATGCAAGCTTAGGACATCACACAAGGGGGCAACACAAACCTGGGTGGACTTTGTAGATACATCAGGAAAGGCACTGGATGATTGGGTGAAAGGTAACCAGGGAAGTACCTATGAAAGGCTCTACAATTTGGTGATCAATGAGCACATCCTTACAAATTGCCCTTCAGAAAAGTTACACCAGCATCTAGTAGACTCAAAGCTAACTAGCCCAAAAGACCTGGGCAAAATAGATGATGAGTGGATTAGGTCAAGAGTACCCACGAAGACCCAGGGGGTAATCACAAGAAGGGGGATCAAGCTCAAGAAGGGAAATGAGGGAGGTAGTAAACCTACCAAAGAGATTCCCTGATAGACCCAGAACCCAAAAGAGGGAGCCAAGATCCAGCCCACCTCTAGCAAGCAAAGTAGTGGGAAACCCAGGGCTGAAGAAACTCTTGGAGAAGACGTTGTGCTTTGACTGCCAGCAGTCAGGGCACCACAGGGGGTATGCATTGTGTCCCAATAGAAAGGTTGTCACAGGGGTGGCTAGTGTAGCCTGTGAGGAGGACACCTCAGATGAGGAGGTCCTCGTAGCTTTTACGATCTTCGGGAGAGCCATGACAACCAAGATACCACAATAGACCAACAGAAGATCTACACCAGATGGTGAAATTTGTCAGAAGACTTATGACATAATCAAAAGATGAAAGTATATGCTGACAAGCGTTGATGTGCCAAGAAGACTTCTTTCAATAAAGGAGATTGAGTATTGGTGCGACAACAAAGAAAATGCAAATCTGCTCCTCCCTTTGATGCTGAACCCTTCAAAGTTGTAACTAGGAAAGGACATATTGTGACTGCTCACCATCCTGGAAAGTCCATTACACAAGATTCTTCGCACTTCAGGCATCTGCCTCATCATTTGCCAATTCCTGATGTCAGATAGGGGGGTAAAGATAGAATGCTGATGCAACCACGCAGCATAGAATCACACTGAAGTCAGGAATCCGTCTGCTCTGCCCCGCAGCTTCGCTGTGCTAACTTCAAATTTTAAACATTTGTAAACGCATTTTAAGCATTTTAAAGCAGTTTGATTGAATTTGGAAAGCCTCAATTTTAACAGATATTCTTACTTTTGTTTTGCTGCTCTTGCACCTTGCACTTTTGCCGCTCCTGGCACTGATAATCCGCCATTGCTAGACAGCCCGGGGAGGAGTTGCTCAGCCCTATACCTGACCGCGGTGCCCTTTTGTAAGAGCGGGCCCGCCTCCTCACAGGTCAGTGCTCTAGTGGCTGGAGCTCTAGGGGGATAAAGATAGGATGCTGACGCAACCGCGCAGGTGACATGAGCTGGGCGCGTGCCGCCGGCGCGCCAAAGGCAAGCCTGTCTGCGCCCGTCAGCACCCGGAATGCGCCATGCGCCAGGACCCCTGCCCGTTTGTCTAATTTAACCTACACCAGGGAACTGCTCCTGTCTTTAAACCATAGTAGGTGTGGCAACGCTCAGTTTCAGTTTAAAAAGGAGAATAATAATGCCCGGTCATACCCCCCTTGTAAGTTTGCACTTTCAGACAGTAGCCTCTCAGCTACCCTCCCAGCCCTCAGTTCCCTAGAAGAGATGGGTCTGCTAACTGATGCAGCCAGAATATCCAAGAACCAGATCTCCTCGAGTACCTCTCCATCCTCGCTCTACTCAGAGGTTACTCATGTCCCACAACTCAAGGATGGTGTACTGAGAGCTATTTTACTCAATGCTGGATCAGCTATTAAACGCAAATATAAATTACAATGTCTACTCTAAACCGCTAATCCCGATGTAGTGTTTCTTACTGAAACATGGGCTACTGACTCGTCGGAACCAGACTGGGTAGCTGCACTACCAATTGGCTACTCGCTTGTCAGCCTGCCCAGAATAGGCCAAATAGGGGGTGGGATTGCCATCATATATAGGTCCGAGTATAAAGTAGCTTTTGAACCTGTGTCGCTGCCAGGAGCGGAAGCGATAACGTTCAATATCATAATCAGGAATGTTTTAACCTTTCCTGGGCTGCTCCTCTAACGACAACTCAGACCCAAGTCTCCATTTCCTTACGCTCTACAATCCCTATTGGAATCATTCCTAGACTCCCCTATGTTCACCATATTAGGGGATTTTAACTTCTACTTAGAACGTGGGGATGATGCATGTACCACGGTGCTGATAGATACCCTTGAAGCCTTTGGTCTCACTCAGATAGTTTTAAAACCAACTCATAAGGCTCTACATACACTGGACAGGATCTTTACCGATAACCCTTCTATTAGTATTAATTGAATGCTGGACCGACTAATGGTTATTTTCTTCAACCTTTCGGATGGGCACAACAATGACCCGCCGCTACCCCCACCACCGCCGACCAAAATACGGTCTTGGCGCAACATAAGATCTGAGGAGCTAACAGTCCTGTTGGACAACAGTATGCCCATCCTGGTGGCCGACTCTAACTCTGTGGCTGTTAGCTATGATAAGTGGCTCAGGTCTGCCATAGAGCAATTGGCTCCAGAAAAAAAGGTCAAACAACGCAGGTCTAAACCTACCGCCCTATGGTACAACCTTGAGTTGAAAACACTTAAATCAACGTGCAGATGCCTGGAACGAATATGGAGGGCGGACTACAATGCGTTGTCTAAAAATAACTATAATCAAGCACTTACTAGCTACAAAACAGCTATTATCAGTGCCAAAAAGAACTTTTACACCAATAAAATAGAGGTGGCTAAAAATTTCGTTAGAGAACTTTTCAAGACAGTTAATGTGCTATCTAAACTTCAACAGGGTGACGCTTTCACCCCGATTGAGTGCTCCGTGAAAAAATGGCCATGTTCTTTCAGTCTAAGGTTCAAACAATATACCAAGAATTAGAGAGCCAGAATTCTGGGCCTCCCTTCCCTCTGGCCCCACTCACAGAAGAAGTGTCATCTGCCATCTGTCACCTGACTAGTTTTTCCCCCTGACCATCAACATGGTAAACGACATCTTAATTTCGATTAAATCTGGCTCCGCAATGGTCCCATGCCCGCCAGATATTATTTATGGCATTTCAAACACAGTCAATGCGCTACTTGCACCCCTCCCGAACAGTGTTATTTGTGCTGGTGTCTTCCCAACAGCTTGGAGAAAGGCATGTGTCAGACCTATCCTAAAGAAACCCTCCCTTGATCCTCTCGAGGTAACTAATTACCACCCGATCTCGTGCCTGCCTCTAGCAGCCAAAGTCCTGGAAAAAGCTGTTAACTCAGATCTTACAAAGTATTTAGACACCAACAACCTTTTAGACCCAACACAACATGGTTTCTGGTCGGGCCGCTCGACGGTCTTGGCACTAATTATGGCCACCAAGTAAATACATTGGCAAATTGATAAGGGTGGTAGGGCTATCCTGATCCTGCTTGACCTATCAGCTGCGTTTGATACAGTTAACCACACTGTACTTACGCGAAGGCTAGAGGCAGTAGGAATTGGAGACAGGGGCTAATCTCCCATTACTGGTAGATGGTGTGCGAAGTCTAGTTCTTCCGAGAGTTCCAGCAAAGGGCAGGCAGCGCATGTGTTTTCATGACAATCAATGTGAATTGCAGAAACCCCATTGACCCGCAGATACGGTGACAGGATTGAGCAGTAACACATGTAAAATGTATAAGTGACACAGATTAATAAGAACCCTAAGCACTTTAGTATTATTCTGGAGAGTGAATTCCAATCCAGAAAAAAATTCCTACAACCCAATTGTGATGGAAGTTAAAATGTCCAGTGATCATGTGGGAAATGCACGGTAATTTAAACATGTGAAAAAGCCTTCCACAGAAGTAAGGGATCTCCACAACTTTTGCCATGTTGCCAATCTTGTGTTTCTTGCAAAAGTCATCAAAAACTGTGAAGCAAGGCAACTTACCCAACACATCCAAGACAACGACCTCTTAGATGAATACCAGTCAGGTTTCAATTGAGGCTGTAGCACTGAAACAGCACTGATGCAGGTTGTTGACAATGCATGTTGCATCCTTGATTCAGGCAACTCTTGCCTTTTTTTTTTATCTTACTTGACCTATCTGCAGCCTTTGGTACAGAAAGTCACTATGTCCTTACTAATCACAAAAATGTGATGGGCCTGGGTCGAGTGGTCCCCAAATGATTCACGTCTTACCTCACAGACAGGTCACAGAGGCTAAAAATTGAATCATGCATCTCAAAACGATTGCCTTAATACAAGGGGTCTCTCAGAGATCTATGGGAAGAGGTGTAGCGCCGAGGCCAGGGCGAATGACGCTGGAATCTGGGGCTCACGGTTCGATCCCAGGTACCGGCGGCAGGTCAGCCCAGCACCATGTGACTCTGAGCAATAGCTTGCTTAATCTTCCCGACAGCCCCCAGTGCTGGGATGCCTTCGGGTAGCTGTTCGCGCTTTACAAATACTGGATTTTTTACATCCTAGCCCCAACCCTATTTAACGTGTACATCAACGTCCTTGGTGACTCAGGGATCCTTTATCATCAATATTCCAATCATTCTCAAAGATCTCCTCTCCAATTGACATTTCTCACCTTACCAACACTTTAAACACAGTTCAAGATTGGATGCTACCCATCATTTAAAATTCAATCATCTAAAATAGAATTTCTCAATACCTCGTCTTCCAATTCACCTCTGCCAGTTCAATCCTGGATTGATTCAATCAACATCCTCAAATGGAAACCTACTATTGACAGTGCCATATCTCTTGGAGTGATCCTTGACAAAACACTCATTCTACAGTTACAAGTCAGTACCATGGCCAAAAATGCACACGTTCAACGACATCTGATTTGGGGAATTTGCTGCTCTATTCTACAACAAGATCTCAAAACTCTGATACAAGCACTGGTACAGTCAAAATTGACTACTGCAATTATCTCCTGACTGTTTTCCCTTAAATACATCTTCTGACACTAAACAGACTTCTACATGCGGTAGTACTTTTTATCTGTGGTGCAAAAAAGAACAACAATATATCACCAGTACTATAACACTCTGTTGACTTCCAATTGAAACCAGGGCTATTTACCAAACCTACGTAAAAAAAGATATTCTCTTGGGTATCTATAGCGACCACTTTTTTTCAAATGTATACTGTTGTGTCATACATACATCATCAATCACCATTCCTCCTAACCAGAGCTAAAGGCACCCCAATATTAATCCAGACTCAAGCTTCAGTGTGAACCCCAAAGAACAACCACATGTAACAGAATGATAAGAACTAAAATGATATAAAATGTACACAATTTATTAAAAATATGCAATCACATAGACAATTATCAACATTGATAAAATACAATATAAAAATGTGTGTTAAAAAGAAAAGGGACTAGAGAGCATAAACATAGCATGAAATCATTACATTCATTGAAGAATGGTTATTTCCAGTAAGAATCAATATATATGAAACCATCAGTCTATTATTTCATAGTGGATTTCGACATGAGGTAGTTCCTGGATCTAACCAAATTCTAAAGACACAAGCGTCGATGCGTTTCGGTGGTGGATACTTATTGGAATGCCACCTTCATCAGGACAAGAATAATAATATTCTCTCCGTCTTTCATGAAAATTTAAAAACCTAATGAAACAAAGAATTTTTATTAAAACCAAAAGCCTAGACATCTTTCTTCATGTTAATAAATGTATATGTACTAAAATTCTTAACGTTCCCCAATTATACTATTCATTTACACTGTCAATGTATAATAGAGCATTTCTACATTTTGGGGATTCTCTAGAGAGAGAGCCCATGTGTATAGTTTAACAAAAGTTATGTTATCAAAGAGTCCATACAGTTGTTTGAGGGGTTCCACCAAGCAATCAATTCATTCATAACCCAATATCACAATCTGACTATTTTGTTAAAAATATACAGTGCACATAGTCACATCCATCACTTAAATTGCCAATCGAAAAAGCCCAACATGAGCCCTCTACCAGAAATATGGCAGCTCACAACATTCACTAACATGCTCATATCCTTAAGAAAAGGGTGATTTTCAGTGACAATACATACCCCTTCTATGGTTTAAATGAAATCGGGGGGGGGGGGGAGGCCTTGGCGCTAACCCCTGATTCGGAACAGGGGCAGGGGCTCATGTTGGGCTTGTTCAGAGTCCCCATCTTCTCTAGTTCTGCAGGATCCTTGTCATGTCTGCCATTGCCACATATGTCGCCTGATCTTATCATTCCAACAACTGTGAAAGTGACAAGTTATTAGGAAAATGATGTAGATAAAACAATTGATGCGACATCCGGCTGAGACAAGTGTCTTATATTATCACAATGTCAATGTCAAACAAGAGCAGATACAGATGAATAGTCAAAACAGTGTAGTTTGAATTGAAGTCCATTTACCTTATCTGATCATCAGGGTACGTCTGGGACACACAGGTTGATGCAAATAATCTAGTCAGAAATTCCTGAAAATAGGTCAGAAATTCCAATCCTTGATAAGAGATAGTATAAAAGGGCTGCCACTTGACCACTTGTCAGAAGAGGTCCTTCACCCGGATTATCACACTAGAAACTGCCAGAGATGGTCTTGACTACTGCCAGTGTACCAAGAAGATGCTACATCGCACTTGATGCAGATAATGAGCTGAGTCAAGGAGAAAGGACGCTGCTGCGGCGTGTGTTTTCATTTCACAGGGAACTCTGTCGTCATGCCTCACTGATAACCACAGCTTTTGCTGTCAACAAGGTATGCAGTGCATTGCTTCTCCCTAAGAAAGTCCACATTGCAAGTTCTGCTTTCCTTGCTCTCCCAGTGTAGGGCATATAAGTAGGCTTTAGGGTGTTTGGTTTTAAATTACATTTTAAAAATGTTAAACATTTTCTTTTTATTGTCCTTGTTCACAACATGCGTATTTGCTATTTTTATGATATTCTGTGGGGTTATTTTAGATATGCTGAGAAACAGGCTCACCCTGTTGCAATAAATGCTTTAAGTGTCTTTTCTCCTTAGTACCGTTTGTGTGTGTGATATTGTAAAGAGCAAAATAGGTTTGTTTTAGGTACCATGGTGCCCCGGAGCCCAGCTTAGGGATTGTTTGTAACCCAAAAGCAATGATTCCACTTCAACAATATATTGAGCAAGGTTCTGCTTGGCTACAATAACCTGTCTTTCACATTTAGCGTACATTGAACCAAGTTCACTCATGTCACCAGTGGGTGGGAAAGCAAACCTTGTAGAGCCACACCAGAGTCATGGTTTATGCAACACTACCTACATCAACCCTGTCAAGTTTCTCAGGTCCATACGAGAAAAGCTGCTTCAGTCCAGGTTTTTTCTTAGATTTCTTAGATTTCTGGGACTTGTAGTCCTATTTCATTTCATTATAAAACGTGCACTTCAAGTCCTAGAAATCAAAAAACAAAAACCTGGTCTTTAAACAACTTATCACAATTTATTGTATTCTACTGTATTGCAGCATTTGGATTGTGCTTACTTCCTCTATGTAGGACATCGAATTGCGCATCTACATGGGCAGCAAACTACTGCATGTAACAAGTGCATACATGCCAATAGACCCGATTCAGGTGTGAGACTCCTAATTTTGTAAGTAAAAAATTGCTTTATTTTTTTTTTTTTAATAATCTTCCACTTTAGGCTTCTAAAATGTTGGGAAGTGGGTAACAAAGGGTCAAGGTGTAGAAAGCGTAGAGAAGCTTCTGGGCAAAATGTAACATTACACTTCTCCCCACTCTCACAGCCTCGTAGTTATACAAAGAATTTAACGAACTTAAAAATGTGCCAGCAGGGCGACCAAAACACAGGAAGCTAGCTACCAAGCACCATCACTAGGAGAACAACCTTTTCATGAAACAAAAAAATGAAATTGATCACGAAAGATCTGAGGTCACAAATCTGCTACCAGCATACATGCCAATAAACCTGGTTCAGACGGGAGACTCAGCGATTTTTTAATCCAAAAATGGCTTTCTTTTCCTTATCTCCCACCTGAAATAGCTGCTGCTTCAACAGAAGGCAATAGTAAAAATACATTCTACTGCTTATTCTTTCAAAATGTTGTATTGTCTTGTTCTGAAATGATGGCATATATGCACCCCTATATATGACAAAATTATGCCAATGATCAGAGGGGACATCAATCTTACCTAACTGCCGGGACGCTGTGGACCTGATCTTCGCTGCTGTACCCTGTGACGCTTTTGAGGCGCTACACCTCGCCGGACCCGCTTCGCGTGTCCCGCTTCGTTGCTCCTTGCTTGGGACTTGGTTGGAGGAGGGGCTGGTTTACCAGAGACTGCTGTGGGTGGCTGGGAGCTACTGCAGGGCTGCGAGTGGTGCAATCAGGGACTCCATTTCCCAGGAGTCCCTGTAAGCCTGACCAGAAACACCTGGCCCGCTCTCCCTGCTTGCTCCACCCCCACCTACGGAGCTAAAACCCCTTGGCCCAGGAAGCCTCTTTGGGACATCAATCTTACCTAACTGCCGGGACGCTGTGGACCTGATCTTCGCTGCTGTACCCTGTGACGCTTTTGAGGCGCTACACCTCGCCGGACCCGCTTCGCGGGTCCCGCTTCGTTGCTCCTTGCTTGGGACGTGGTTGGAGGAGGGGCTGGTTTACCAGAGACTGCTGTGGGTGGCTGGGAGCTACTGCAGGGCTGCGAGTGGTGCAATCAGGGACTCCATTTCCCAGGAGTCTCTGTAAGCCTGACCAGAAACACCTGGCCTGCTCTCCCTGCTTGCTCCGCCCCCACCTACGGAGCTAAAACCCCTTGGCCCAGGAAGCCTCTTTGGGACATCAATCTTACCTTACTGCCGGGACGCTGTGGACCTGATCTTCGCTGCTGTACCCTGTGACGCTTTTGAGGCGCTACACCTCGCCGGACCCGCTTCGCGGGTCCCGCTTCGTTGCTCCTTGCTTGGGACGTGGTTGGAGGAGGGGCTGGTTTACCAGAGACTGCTGTGGGTGGCTGGGAGCTACTGCAGGGCTGCGAGTGGTGCAATCAGGGACTCCATTTCCCAGGAGTCTCTGTAAGCCTGACCAGAAACACCTGGCCCGCTCTCCCTGCTTGCTCCGCCCCCCAGCTATTACCTCTATTTCACAGACCCTCCCTACCGCAGCGCGGGAGCGCGCGGGAGCAGCCCGGGACAAGGGCGGGACCGTTCTTTCCCGTTCCTGACCGTTCAAGACCGGACCGGGCCCTCCCTCTTGGTCTCAGGACACTAAGGTGCCAATCTGTGACTTTGTTTACTATGTCGGGACGCGAGCTGAGAAGTAAAGCTTCTCTTGTGGGGGGTTCTATTGCAGGAGGTATGGATACATTTTTAATTAGGGCCGACAATTTGATTGAAAAGGAAATTTCAGTATTAGAAAAGCGTTTATCACATGAACTAATTTCTAAAAGATCATCCCTAGGAGCGATCGCCTTAGCTAAAAGCCCATACAGGAACCCAATCCCAGTTATCACAGTAACACAACAAATAGAGCACAACACTACCACAGGAATGGGGGGAAATGATTCGCAGGAGTTAGATATTCTAGTGAATGAAATTTCGCCCGAAATTGATTCACTCCTGTCTAATCATGGCGTTGCCCCTGAAAATGATACTACAGGGGCCCCTATTGTGAGCATTGTAAAACAAGGGACCATTCTAGGGACCAAAGAAGGGGCCATTCCAAAAAGAAAACGGGTATATAACAAAAAAGATGGGAATAAGCCTAAACTAGCTAAGCTGCAAGGTGGTAGCTCCCAACCATCTAGGCCGATCATAGAACCAAAGGATGCAGGGATTGGAATGGTCGACTTAACCGAACCTATCTCTAATAATTCTAGGCCAGCACCTCTGGACCCTGGACTGTCTATAGAAAGCCTGGGAGCACTATTTAAATCCCTTTTACGACCTCTTGAGGTTAAACTAGAACAAATCGACCTTAGATTAAGTAACATCGAGAAAAATACAGCTGCGCTGGTGGCAAATCCAAGTGTGGCCACCAAGCAAGACGTTGCTACCACCCCAGTCTGTGTAAATAGGGGGACTATACCATCTATAGATTTGAGTATGCCTAATAATAATAAAACTGGACTCCCTGGGCCAAATAAACCGGTGCCACAGGAAGTCCCTAAGCTGACTGTTGCTTCTTCGGTGGATGGGTGCGTTATTTCTGGGAATAAAGCGGATGGTAAGGTGGTTCCTCCAGCCCTAGTCAGAGAGTGTAGTAGAAATAGACCCCGATATCCGGACCTCCCACCCGATTCTAACCATTTCACGGTGGTACTGGCAGGAGCACCGGCACTAGAAGAGGAGGAAGGTGAATCTTTCAGCTCCCTAAAAAGTAAAGTGATCCGCTGGCTAAATTGAAATAGACCTTTGCCATCCCACTTATCTAGTGAGATCCTGATGGTAAGACGGATACCTTGGCTGGGTAATCGCCTAAAACTATAAATGGGGACTGTATAACAGTCAATTTCAGGGACCCTAGAACTGTTGCCCATGTTTGTGCTGGATTTAATAGGTCTCTGGACTCTACCATTCAAACCCTACCACTGTCTTTCTTCTATCCACCAACTAGCATGGAACACAGGAGGGGCCATGAGGAGTGGACGAGGGTTAATTCAAGGGGACACCGTAGGAGATATATTAGCAGGCCTGGTCCTATGTTTGCCCATGATCATTTCTGCGACTATAACCGCATTAGCTGCCTTGACGCAGTAGATTGACTGCCCTCTGACAGTCAAATCATGGGTGACTGCTTTGATCAGGATAAAGGGCCCCTAGCGAGTAGCCTGGATAAAGTAGATGAGGTTCTGGGGGAGCAGACGCCTTTAGAGACCGCACAAGTTGAGAGTTTACCCCAGACGGTACCCATTAATTCTTTGGTACTTAATAAATCCCAACCCAGAGATGAGCCAGTCACCAGGCTATCGCCCCCTCTTTCCGTGGGAGAGCATATTGCTCCTAAGGTTAGTACCCTAGGTAAAGGTTTTAATTTAGTGAGTTGGAACTCGCAGGATGGCGGAAAAAGACAGAATCCCTAGGTTGGCAGGAGTTCATCACTATGCATGATATACTCTGTCTGCAAGAGACGTGGCTTACAAAAGAGATTTATCTTGATGGATATGTCACTTTTAATTGCCTGGCACAGAGCTCAAACATGGGTAGAGCCAAAGGAGGGTTGGTGATTTTGCTGTCAGTAAGTCTCCCGGTGCGAGTCAAATTCTATACCACAGTTGGCTCACACTTTCAGGTATTATGGTTGCAGCACAGTGGAGGGCGTAATGTCCTAATCATTAACCACTATAATAATGTATTTGACCAGGCCAGTACCCTAGTAGTTGATGAACTCGACTCAGCAGTCGACAGATTATGTGGGCTAAATCGCGTCTCCTTTGATATTCTGTGGGGAGGGGATTTTAACATTAATATGTGCCCTGATTCATTTACGAGCGTGTGTGGCTTTGAAGGGGACGGAGGGGTGGACCGGGCCCATTTTGTACATACGGCTTATGGGGAAGCTCTTAACACTCTTATGCAAAAACTGGATGTGTTAATACTTTTGCCAGGTAAAGATAATGAGGGCAATCAGGTCCCAACCTTCGTAGGAAGGAATTCAGCCACAATTATAGACTATTTATTAGTCTCAGAAAGTATTAATACTCTGTGTAGCACCCCGGAAATCCTAGATTTGGCCCTTAGTGATCATAATTGCATCACGATGCAATTGTTCTTCTGGGGGAGAAAGGATAGAGTAGTGTGTGGGACTGTTGGGGATATTATCCCCCATAGACCAAATGGCACAAGGATTAAATGGGCCAGGTATAACGCAGAGCAGCTGTTGACTAAAATTGTGGTTGCCTGTCTCCAGGAGTTGGAACGCTGCCTCGATACTGATGTGGGTACCACTAGAATCCTTGTTGGGTTTGACAAAATAAATGAGATAACCAAAAAGATCTTGACAAACAACAAGGCTAAGGGACCAAGGGCTGCTATAGGCTGGTTTGATGGGGCATGCACAAAATCCTTACAAGAATTAAAAAAAGCCCTCACTTGCAACCCCATGGATAGGGATGTTGTCAGTTCACTAACGTGTATTTATAAGGAGCACTTGATCCGAAGAAAGCAGGAGTTAAGGGAAGAAGCATGGGAAAACTTGTCTAAGGCAGCTGTGCTCAAGGATACTAAGTTATTTTGGAATACTGTAAATAGTCCCTTTCTCCAGAATGAGGTTTACCCAGTATTATCTGCCCAGGTTAGCGAGGAAAACTGGGTCTCTTATTTTTCTAGTATTTTTAATCCAGGGGGGTCAGCTCTGGGGAGTGCCGTGCCTACTGACTCTAGTCCTAACACTTTCCTTAATATTACCATCGCTGAGGTGGATAATGCCATCCGGTGTAGTAAGGGAGGTAAGGCACCCGGCCCTGACGGGGTTCCGATTGACCTTTACAAAGCTGATGTACAGCTATGGAGTCCTTTTTTGACCAAGGTCTTTATTGCAGTTGCCATGGCCACCTTCCCCCGGTCCTGGGGCGAGTCTATAATCATTCCAATATACAAGAAAGGAGATAGGGGCGAGGCTAAGAACTATCGCCCAATCTCACTTCTTGACTCCTCCCTGAAAATAATGAGTAGGGTGTTATTGTTGCGACTGGAGGAATGGGCAGAGGTCAATGGAATCCTTGCTGATTCCCAGTTTGGGTTTCGCAAGGGGCTGGGCACGATTGAACAGTGCATTAACCTAGATTTGATTATAGGTAAATATACGCGTGCAAAACAGGGCTCTTTATTCCTCTGTTTTGCGGACCTTTCAAGTGCATTTGATCTGGTGGACCATGCATTACTGTGGACAACCCTACTGGATCTAGGTGTACCATCTGAAATTATTTATTTCCTGGCACGACTGTATAGTAAATTGTCGGCTAGGATTCGCTTTGGTCAAGCGGGAGAATGTACCCCCAATATTAGAGTGGATTGCGGTATAAGGCAAGGCTGTGTCCTCGCCCCCCTTCTTTTCTCCCTTTTTATTAATGCCATTGAGTCCGAGTTGAGACTGGTTAATGCTGATGCCCCAACCGCTGAAGGACTAGCAATTCCAGTATTGCTTTACGCAGACGACACAGTGCTTCTATCTAGAACCCCTGTCGGACTGCAGAGACTCATGGATACATTTTGGGATTTTATTAAAGGGAGAAAGCTTAAGATTGACAATTCAAAAACCTTTATTATGGCCTGTGGGAAGAAAGTAAAAAAATTAAGAACCTTTGTGTTTGATGATCAAACGATCCAAGTGGTTGAGAAATTTTGTTACTTGGGTATCACTTTTAATAGTGGTGGTATATGGGCTCAGGAGATGTCTAATGTTAGGGCAAAAATGAGGAAATGTGCCTTTGGTATCTTTAAATTTGCTTCCAAATTGGGAAGTAGGCGCATATATGACATGTTGTATATTTACCGCCACAGATGTGTATCTTTGGCCCTTTATGGCTCAGGCGTGTGGGGACATTGTCGCCATGAGGCTTTACAAGTGGAGGAAAATACATTTTTAAAAAGGCTCCTCTGTTTACCATCCTCAGCCTCTACCAGACTGACCACCAGGAGGTCGGATTGGAACACCTGGCAGACCTCATAGGATTAAGACCCCTACTGGTATGGAGATCTATCTGGTCTAAGGAACAAACTGGCTTTACGAGGAAAATTATCAATGATTGCCTCCGTTTAGATAAATTTAGACTGATCCCATGGCTTAATTATACTATTACTACGTTTAGAGATGTGTTTAATTTGAACGTCTTTGAAGACCCTGCCTGCGCTATTGATATACCGAAGAAGGAGTTAAAACATGTTTATTTGGGGAGTAAAGCTAAACTACGTAGTGATGCCACATGCCAGTTCTCTACCCATATATATTACCATTCTTATAATTTGGCTGAATTTGGCTTCTCAAAGTATCTAAAATTGGTCACTAAACACTCTCATCAGCATGTCCTTACTAGACTGCGACTAGGGATAGTTCATAAACTGGTAGCTTACCCTCAAATTAAGAAACATACCTCTACCCCATGCCCGTGTGATGGGATTTCAAAACAAAGTCCTGAGCATTTTTTGTTGATTTGCCCATTATATTTGTATTTTCGTATCACTTACCTGAAACCACTTTTTAAAAAATATTTTGTGCTCACTGCGAAATCCGCTATGAGCCTTCTATTTGCACTTGATGAACCTGATGTGTGTTATTTTACTGCTGTATATATTTTAAAATCTGTATCTGCAAGAAAAAGTATGTCCTTTTTATCTTAATGTGTTTTAATCTGTTTCTAGTCAAACCCATTGGTTTCCGTCTTCCCATTGTCATGAATTATTTTGTGCTTTTATGATTGTTTTCTAAAATGATCGAATAAAGTTTTTTTGAACTTTAGACAAAATTCTGCCAATGATCAGAGGAAAAGGCAGTTCAGTGACTTGATGAGAAACATAAGGCAAAACATGAATCATTTTATGAAGGAGCTTACATAGGGTACAGCTCAAAACGACCACCATGGAGCTGACTGGTTTTGCACTGTTTCTCGCCTTGAGGAGTACCTCATTATTGTATACCTTCTTGAGCCTCGTATCTGTTTATTACTTGTCACTTAATATTTATGATTAGTTATTTGTTTCTCATTTAATGTTCTATTGGGTATAAGAAGTGCGCTACAACACATTGGTGCTATAAAAAAAATAATGCATACATAAATAAATCCCACCTTCTACGGGGGTAGTAATTACATTGAAATTAAGTTTTTTATAAGTGACTCCTATTGTTATATTGTTATAGCATACATTCTAAAATTTTAGAAGAGAAAAGTGGGAGATTTTAAAACAATAATCGGGAGAATGTATTTCTTCCATTGACTTCTATTGACACAGAGTCAATTTCAGGCAGGAGACCTCTAAAATAAAAGCCATTTTTAGTTGATAAAATCAAGAACTTCTCTCCTAAATCTGGTCTATTGGTATGTATGATATAGTATTGACCTTTAGCTGGCATTCCTAGTTTTTTGCCCCAAGCTACCTACCCCTCAGGACAACACTTTTTCCCCATTCAACATTACAAGTTTTCAACTGTTCCTAAAAGTAGTTAGGAAATCTATAGCTTTCCCCAATTATGTTGGGGTGACGTTGCTCGTTTCCTAAATGATCTAGGACTGGGGTTAGGATAGTAAATGTGACCTTCCAGTGTCAGACACGCCCACTGTTACCCAGAGGGAAGAGTTCAGGGCAATAAACATGAATGCTGCCTTCAGAAGCCTGGACGTCCTTTATCTCTAGACTGACGTCCTATTGGTTCAGAACCGCTCTCCGCCTTCTTCGAGCCCTGAGCCGTCAATCTGCCAAGTAAACACGGCCGTACCCACGCTCTTCCTATCAGAATCTACCTCTCCCAGGTCGCGGAGCTCCCATTGGTCCGCCCTCACCGAACGCCTTCTTTCCATTGGACGGCCCCGATGTGGGTGTCAGCGCGTGCTGAGGGACGTCGCTGGGACTGAGGATTTGGCGCCAGGTTTGACGAGCGTCTGCGCAGTGACCTGAGGGAGCGCGCGTCCTCCTGTCAGAACCGGCTTCGCGCTCCAGCTGCTTCTCTGCTCCCGCCGGCCCCTCTCAGGGAAAGATGTTCGTGACCGATTTCCGTCGGGACTTCTACGATGTAATCGTCAGTCAGGTGAGGGGGGTCTGCGGCAAAATGGCGACTGAAGCTGTCAGTGGTATTGTAGCTCCTCAGGAGTGAGCACAGAGCTGGGAGCTACGCCAGGGGTGCTGGCTTGAGAGGGAGCTCTGTGGAAGCCCAGTGGAGCAGCTGGGTGTCATACATTGTGTCGCGCAGACTTGGGTCCCAAGCGCGCCCAGTTCAGCCCGAGTTGCATACTTAGCTTGAAACGAAGTGCTGCGAGGCATTTAACGCACAGCTGGGCGAGTGTATTGTTTATAAGAATGTTAATGACCCTCGAAAGACCTGCACTGTTACCAGAGTCTCCCCAGCGGGTTGAGTGCCTGCTGCAGAGGTCTATGATGTGGTCGAGTTTTAAACTTAGCTGGGTATGACGTCTACCCAGGATGGTTGTTGACATCACACATTAAATCTGCAACTTGCTGGTGAAGTTGACGGTCTGCCTAGAAGCTATTCTGCATGGACAGTAGAGGAGTGTGCCTGCCCCCCCCAGGAGGAGAGTGTGTCCAGGAGAAACCCAGTGTGTTGAACTCACTTGGGATAGCATTGAACACGTTTCCTCTATTGTCACTGTTCTGTTTCTCAACTCCATCAGTGCTCTATATAAGGACGATGCTTCTGTGCCTGTCTGCGTGAAAGCCTTTTCACACACTCAGCACTGCCCAAGTATACCTTCAGCATTCTGGCTAATAGGGAACCCAAGAGCAGATGCTTTCACTAGCTTCCTACTACTCAAAAAGATCAATAAGAAGATATTTAAATGTCCTGGTACAGCCCTCCTGCCTGTCCATTCATCCATCAGGTCTGACCAGTTCCGCTTGGAGGCGCAACTAGAGCCCAATTTCGGGGGGGGGGGGGGCGCTGAGCAAAAATTTCGGGGGGGCTGAACTTTAAGCAATAGGCAGAGTGGAGCTGCAGGGGCTCTTAGAAGGGGTGAAACAACAGCGAGGCCTCATTAACATGCAAATGGTCTTTTACAGACCTGTGAAGTGCTCGGGTGCGGCTGCTTTTTTGCCCGGGAAGGTGTCTCATCCCGGGCTGCCACACACGACGGGGAGGGGGGGAGGGGGGGCTGAAGCCATTTGAGTCCAATGGGTGTTGCGCGCCTGGCTTGGGTACATTTCCTATCCTTCTGACCTCACACGTCAACAGACCTAATCCAACATCGGTCTGCGATGGATCCCCTGGAACCAATTGAAAAGCCATCCTGTACCCCCGAATGGTCTACAGTGTCATACTACTGGTTATTTCCTATGCAAGTGCCAAATACATAATGTTGAGGCTATCTGCGTGCCAAATGAGTGTTTAAAAAAAAAAAAAAATTCTGTTCGTACTTAAATTGCTTGTGTTGTAAGCAGTTTTATTCTGATGTATGTGTAGTGGTTGTATAGAGAGGAGAGCAATGAAGTTAAATTGTTTTGCTATATCACATGACATGGCCTCTTGCCGCTCTTTGTTGATAGTGCCCAAACTATATTTGTTTTGTTTGATAATTTAGAATGATCGTTCCAGCTCTCCACAGTACGTTTTATATTAGCAGTAGTAATTAATGTGATATTTTAGAGGCAATCCGTCTAAAATGAAGCATTTCCAGTATTTGCCTCCCTTCGTAGTTGATTGATCCTTTTTGTGTGTGAATTGTGACTATTTAGGACATTGCTGTTTTTTTTTTTTTAAGTCGGGCCATTATTATTTACAGAGTATAAAGTTTTGATATCCCAAGAGACTTTACGATGCATTTTGAGTTAGTAGATCCTTTGCTTGTTCTTGGTAGGTGTGTTCCCAAACCATGATCTACAACTAAGATGGGCTTAATCTTGTGCTTTTGTTTTTTACCTTGGAAAGGAATGACCGTACTAGGGTAATCAATGCAAACAAATCCCATGCCTGTGAAGGAAAATAGATTTTTTACTATCAGCGGTAGGAATCTGTTGACGTAGCTATTTCTTTATTTAAAATAAATAATATATTTTGAGTATTTTTTTCTGCGTGTGAAGGCTAAATGCCCCTAGAAGCTTAAGACAGCGGATCAGAGAAGTCTGCAAGGCAATTCGTTTATTTCCCCAACTATTACTACATTAGTAGTTGAAAATACACTATTACCCATTCACAAGTGAGATTAATTTAACGATTGTAAAATCGATTGGAAGCTAAAGAGAGGCTATATATTAAATACTGTTTTGTTAAAATATGTAAAGTGATGGGTGCTGTAACAACTGAAACCATTTGCTTCACTAAGATGTTGCTTTAGTGATTGGAAGAACAGGTGTTCACAAATATGTGAGATGTCAATAAAAGTTATTCATTAGAGTATTGCAAAGTAATACTACTACTGCAGAGGTTCTTATTTTGTGGCCTGTGGGCGCCTCAGAATCTGCGAAGTGTTCGGGGGGCTGGGTGGGTAGTGGATCCATAGGACACTGACCATTATTTTTTTCAATAAATAGCCATAAGCATTTGGAGCGTGATAGCTGTATAAATATGGTTCAGTCTAGGAGATAATAGTTTAATCGAGTAATGGCACTATTATCTTGAAGTCTACTGTATTGCCTCCCAAATGTATTTGCTATATGTATTAATAACATTAATAGATTTATAAAAAAATAATCATAAACATTTTAAAAACATGTTTAGTCAGGTGATTGCTAGTTTAGGACCGAGACCATGAATGGTGGCTATTAATTTTTAAATACTCTCTAACCTGAACTGGCAATCCGCCAGTGGCGGCTCCTCTACTAAGGTGAATGAGCATTGCCCCACTGCTTTTTGGCAGTGTAAATAAAGGGGAAAAAATATATAACTCAATGTTATCATTTTATTTGTTGCTTCTGCAGCAGCTTTGCTGGCGTGATGGGGCTGCTCTGCTGACAGAGAAGTGGGAGCGGGCTGGTAGGCACTCTGTTGGTGCGCATGAATGTTCAGTCGGCCGTCTCGGGCCGGCCAAACAGTCCTGCACACTTTGCATGTTCTCCACCCAGGCTGCATTACAGCCTGAGTAGAGGACATGCCCAGCCCCCGTCTGAGCACCAAACCATGGTATTCAGACCAATCACAACTCTGCATTGCAGCGTTGTGATTGGCTTAGGGGAGCCCGGGTGTGCTTCCTGTTCTGGCCGGAGCAGAGTGAAGATAGAGAAGAGGCGCGGCAAGGAGGTACGTTTAATTTTCTTTACCTCCCCCACCTCCAGTCAGTGGCCGGCTGCCACTACAATCCGCTTCTGACTAAAAACAAATTGCATCTGCAAATTTAGAGCCAGTGTTGTAAGCGCTGGGTCATCTACTCATGTATGCACAGATAGACTGCCCAAAAGGCCCTTCCAGGTAGCACATTCTCCCGTTCACTGTGGACACAGCAGTCACTTGCAGACTACAAGTACCTGCGCTGCTTGTATTGGGAAGTGGCATGTCTACATTTTTTCTTCCCAATAGGCGTCATGTGCTCTGGCATAGTGAGCACTTGGGTTCTAGCGTTTATGAAATAACTCTTTCACCTTTCGGAACAAAGGCATGGTCTCCAGCTTTGTCCTTAGAAAAACAGATTGCTTACCTTTGTCAGAGTCCAGTGAATTTAAGCTGAATTTTACACCGGTGTGTATTTGGTCTCATATATTTCAATTTATGGTTGCAGAGGAAAGTCTATGTGCTGAAGTCATATATTATATACTTGTGTATTTTTATTATTGCTGAGGTACAAATCCTAGAAATAGCTTTGGGATCTCTAGCTTCCAGGAGTAATTCAATGGAGCTTGCAGAAGCCATAAGGTTAAGAGCCACTGTCATAAAGGATGTAATCCAGAAGTGTGGTAGAATGCCAAAAACTCTTTGACAGAAATTCCGTCAAATTGATTTTTATCTAGGCAATAAAGTGAGTAAACCAACCAAAACACATTTCATCTCATCCAAGGTTATCAAAAAGAACCACTCCTATCTGACCTATATTTCTTTACCAAATGGCCTCCATTAGGCTCATACTAAAGCGTTTGGTGTTCAACCAAAGCGATGCACAGGATCGGACTGTAGCAGAATGACCCGTAGAAACTAAGGAATCCTCAAGATATAGCCTTGAATGACAGAAGGCAAAGTATGCTCCTCTGAAATGCTGCTGACATAACTAATTGGAGAGCACGTGCTACAAAATACATCAGGCGGAGTCACACCAAATAGGAGAGTGGAATCTGTCCCTCGCATTTGGAATAGCCCTATCGGTCTCAAATCAGTGGGACCATATACGCTGAAGGGAGAAGTACTTCTACTTTAGTATTCCGCACTAAGAGAACCCCCATTCACCTATGAGATTTCCTTGTAAATTAAGAGGTCCTGACGAAGGTGGTGACCATCTCAAACTACCGAAACGTGCGTTGACCGACTATAAGCGAAAACTACTTATGACAACACACCAGTGGATAACCTGTAGAATAAATCTTATCACTGAATTTAAGATTGAGTGTATGTCAGTCCAAATAATAGGAGTCCCTATGATAATGTACATTTGTTTTGTGTATGAATGTGTTGCGTGTATGAGATGGTTATGCTTGGCTAGTATGATTGATGGATGTTTGTGTATGGGGTGATAGGTAATGCATTTTAGGATGATATTTATTGCAATGTAACTGTCATTTTGTCTTTGTTCATGACATATTGCTTTTTGTGTGTATTAATGACAAGGAATTACTGTATTATGTTTGTCCAAATTATATTGATATGAATTTATATAAAAAAAGTTTTCACACGTGTAACAAAATTACTTAAAAAAATATTTTGTATATTCAAGAAAAAGGAAAAAAAGAAAAAAAAAAGTGTATATATATATATCTCTATCTTGTCTTGAATATGTAGTCTGTCTGCTTGTTGTATGGTGCACCTGCCTTTAGTATGAGCCTAATGGATTCCATTTGGTTAAGAAATATAGGTCAGATAAGTGTTGCCTTTTGATAACTAATATTTCCCCCTTTACTCTTGGACTGTATAGTTATCTTAGGGGGGGGGAGGTGGATGTACCTTTTCCTCGTATAGATATCATCCCATCTAAGGACCTTCTCAAGGATGAAGGAAAATAATATTGTATAATTTAGATTTTAATAGATGACCCGATACTTGCAGTGTAGAAAATATATAGAAGTTGTAAATCAAGTGAAGTGCGCAATACATGTTCATACAAGAAATAGAACATTGGCAACCAACTGTGGGGAGGGCAAGTTGATAACTTTGGATTCTACTCAAACCCTGCTTTTGTCAGAGGAGATATTCACCTCGGAAACAATACCAGGTATTGACGTAGAGACTACTTGCCTTTGAATCCCTTGTCAGCCCCAGATGATAGCAGAAGGCCCAAAGAGTGCAGGTCCTCAATTACTTCTCCTGGGATTTCTCCTAAACCCCCGTTTTCAGTTCAACCTGAGGCAATTTATAGGGGGGATTGACTCGAGTTAGCATCTCGAGTGGAGGCAACCAGTAATTGCATAGCAATTGTGGGGGAGTGTGTTAATAATTCTCCCTCCTGACTTGGTTTATCACACTGTAACAATATATCTGTTACCCCCCTAGGGACTTCCATCTTTCCAGCAGCTACTTTTGTCCGGAAGAGCAAGGCTTCTCCATCGCATGCTCTTCCGCCATTACTTATGGCAATTGATTCTGGAGGTGATTCACCAGCACCACTTAGTGATCACTTTATCTGTCTGCAGGATAAGGTGGAGGCTGTTGGGCCCGATCTGAGGATTATGAGCTGGAACATAGCAGGAATTGCCAGGAAAATAGCTCTTCCAGACTGGAATACCCAGGTGGAGCCCTACACCATATGTATTTTTTCAGGAAACATGGAGCCTTGAACCTAACTATAAGGTCGGCTATTCAACATTTTTTACCTGCAGTTTTGCCACCATCGGGGAGGGGTCGGCCTTCGGGGGGCCTCCTCATATGGGTGAGCATTTCCCTGGGCTGCAGCATCATCCAAAAACATAGTATTTCACCTGATATCCTTAGGATTTCACTGAGAGGATCAGGCAGCGTGAGGTCTTTTGACATATTTAATGTATATGCCAGGGGCACCAAAGGTAGCTCTTTATCCCCCACAGTAGCACTGTTGGAAAAAGCTCTTAGTGATACCTGTGATGGCATACAAGTATTGATTGTGGGGGACTTTAACTGTACGTTTGAACCCCTTGCGGCTGAAGACATTCTAGATGTCACTGAGGATGATTCCAAGAGGGCTATACCCATATTAGCGATCCAACCAATTAAAAGATGGACACAGAGGGCGATTCAGTTGAACGCTATGACCCTGGAGTATGGCTTACGAGCACTAAATGGCAGAACTACTTCAGATCCTTTGGTCGCCCACACGTACAATAGGGCGAATCACACGTCTAGGTTTGACTATATTCTCCTTGATTTATCTCTTTGGCGATTTGTCCTAGATATGATAGTAATACCTACTGTAGACAGCGATCACAACTTCCTGTCTTTAACCCTAAAGCATCTATGGGTAAACCATAATAGCTTAGTTTCACCGTGCAACCTAAAGTCCACATCTATAATTATTCCATCTAATTGTGGTAGGCGCCTTAAATGGCGCAAAGTTGCCCTAGATGAGGCAAAAGTTCAGGCTATAGGACAACTTGTGGATGCCTTGCTAAGTGAGATGGAGATGTACTCTTTAGAACATTCTGATCTCTCGAGTTACGTCACTGTTCCAGGAGACACTAAAATCGGTAGGTAATCTATTCGTGGCGCATACATATGGGGGTAGGGCAACAGGGCGCCAGAGGCCCAATGTGAAGCAGGGATGGTACACACTCAAATGTAGACAGAAGAAATCTGCCCTAATTGAATCTGTCAAGGCGAAGTTACAACCCCTGAGGCAGCAAGCCAGGAAAGAATATAATTGGGTGGTTGCAAAAGCCAACAAGCATTTACAATGCAATGGTCTCGGCATTGTTAAAGTTAGAGCTATTGGCATTGCTCATGACATTATTTTTGTTTGTTTTTGTTTTTAAAACATTTCAAGAAACGGCATTGTTATTTACAATGTCAATAGCTTAATCACTCGCAAATGCGAGACCTATTGCATTTGCACCCACACACACAAAGCCACCACACACACACAGCCACCCACAGAGCCACTCACATAGAGCAACCCACACACAAATAGCCATCTACAGAGCCACCTACACACACACATGCAGTAGCCCACTGACCTATTTACATTATGTGCACTTTGTGGTCTGCATGGTACATGTTCTGTGCTGCAGGCACATTAACCCTATGTGCTACCTTTCCAGGAGTCAAAACTTCCACTAGACAAAACTCAGATCTCTCTCTAGGAAGAACATTAAACACCAGAGTCCTCATGACATTTTTATTGTTGCCGAAAATTGCTGGAGGCCAGGAAGGAGGCAGCAAGCGCTTTTAAAACCTTAATTTACTTGCAAACATAATGTCTCCACCCAAAGTCAGCGCCCGGTCTCACCGGTTGCACTGCCCTAGAGCTGGCCCTTCTCAAGGGTCCTGTGACCTAAGTGACAGTCACTGTTGTTCTTGGCTGTGCTGCTTTATAGGCCTGCTAGCACGACTGGAGGTGAACTTCAGTATGGATTGTGGTGGACAAACCTTGAAGGTTATCCCAGACTTGCCAGTGCTAGGGTCCACCTGCTGGTGCTAAGACACCAGCGCTTCTAAGGTCTTGCGAAGCCTTCTAAGGTCTAGCATGGGATTGTGCTCTCTCAGCAGAGTCCTCTGCTGGACTGGTTATTAAGGCTGAACGTGGTTCCCCAGTTCCAAATTCAGCAGCTCTGGCCATAGTGCCACATTGTCTCCCCCACTGAACACCATACTGTCCCACTGAGAAAAACTCACACTGCCTTCAACTACAACTCAATTGCTGCCGGCTATAAAAACCTGGATGAGGCTCAATTTAAATGACGCAATAGACGAGCAATATGCGGCCTACAAAAAAAAGTAACATCATCCTGGAAAAAGCAAACACTCATAGGGGAATGCAAAATTTAGCAAACCACGTGAAATGCAAGCAGGAACAACATTGTTACCTTAACGCTTTTACACTCACTATTCAGAAATCAGTGAGTGCTTATGTCCATTGCTGATAACCTTACAAAACGTTAGCAGTATGGTAAAAAGACCACATCCCTGGACGCAGAGCCGCAGTACACATTTTGTTTTCTAATCCACACCTTGCAGTACCTCCAGGATTTGTGCACTAGTTGCAAGCCCAGGGAAAACAAAGACAAGAGAACTAAAATAGCGCTTCACTGGCAAAAACACCATCAAGAACAGAGGGTTACCAGCTCACCTGGTGCTCACGGTGTGATGCTGGCTCTCCACCAGGCGACCGTGTGACACACCCTGTGGTTTGCCAGGTCCAATAGTACATTAATCTTGAATTACAAATTGAAATGCGCTCCAAAGGGGCTGCCGCAGCTCACTTCTGCCACTGATAATACCAGTTATGCAAATCTTGTTTTAATAATTCACAAATCCGTGCAACTTTAGCTGAGCAACTAAAGTTGTTTTCCAACACAGTTTACTTGAATTGCTCCAGGGAAATTATTGCAGGTAATGAAAAATAAACCATGCGCTCTTGACAGATAAAAAGTAATGTATTATTAAGGAACATCTTTACAGGCTCTGAAAAGGTCAAACAATTTGGACAGAGTAGGGGGGAAACACAACGCTTTTGCTCTTCTAGGCCTGATGATCAAAATGCCACATAAACCAGTAGTCATGATAAATAGCCAGGCTTGGAACCTCCAATCTGGTGGTTGCAAGCCGCTTTCTGCATCGCTCGAGTTAACCCCCTGAGATTTCTCACTGGCCTGTAGAATTTGAAATGATTTACCACGGTGTAAATAACATGCCTCCAAAATGCTCATGTAGTCAACAGATCAGCAACGTAGCAAGTGTATCATGAGCCCTATTGCAAGAAAGGAAAAAGCCCCTTTTACACCCTGCTGGGTAGTAAAAAAAAAAAAAGCATTGGCATAGCCAATAGGTCTCGCTTTTGGGACTTTATAAGTGTTTAGCCATGCAACAGTTGATGTTGCACCAACGATATTGTGTTGCATAACTAAATACTTATAAAGTCCCAAAGGCGAGACCTATTGGCTATGCCAATGCTTGTTTAGTTAGTGGTTGGGTGTGCTTGCCTGTGAAACCCCACTGCACCCACCTTTGTAGTTCAAGCGTACTTGTTATACTCGGGTATAACATTTCTGCCTCACCCCTTTTCAAATCTACTAGCCCCCACTGCCTATCTAAATTAATGGTCAAGTTGTAAAAAGGACATTGCTTTTGTGGTAACTTAAGTATAATACCTAAAACTTCAACCACCCATTTTCAGTCTGTCTAATGCCTTTCTCAGTGCTGCATACCACATAACTTACAAAAGAAACCCCGCAGTAGTTTTCTGAGAGATAACGGCACGTAGTTCTACAAAAACGTGATCTTGATATCCATAATTTCTGAAATTTTGCATTGATTTTCAAACTCATTGCACAAAACGCCAAATCAAATGACTGTAGAAGATAAATAATTGAGCTATACGCAGAAATTCAGGCACTCAAAAGGTAATCAAAAGCCACCCTAAAACTTAAACCAAGGGGTTCATTATTTTTAAAATGACATATCGCTGATTCAGACTGCAGCAAAATAGGCCACGTATTTGCCAATCAACTGCATCTAAACAATTAGGCTTACTTTAAACAATTTAGGGATCATGTCCATACTTCCCACAGCACGCATGATGGTACTAGGAGAGGATGGGGTTCGTTGGCTAGACTGCCGACTTTGGTGCTGGAAACCAGGGTTCGAGCCTTGGGATCGCGTCCACGTCCTGTGATTCTGGGCAAATCACTTAATCCCCCCATGCCTGAATGTGTAACGTAACCGGTGCTCATATAAAGCGCCCCAATTCCTTCAGGTCGAGTTCGCGCTATATAAAATATACAAAAAAAAAACAAAAACCTAGAGTTCACCTCAAGACAGCGCGTGGATACCCTTGCGGATGACACAAGAGCTCTACAAATCTACTGATTGGTTTATTGAAGACAGGGAGAGAAACGTTGTTACATGTTGGAGATTGTAAATGCTAACCCTCAGCAATCCATGTCCTCATCCCACAAACCAGTACTAGAAGCACCATCGGGATGCTGTCTTCTTATAGCACCCAGCAGAGGCTGGGTCGGTTAGTTACAACATTCATGTTTGATTCCCCCTCCTGTGAGTCTTAATAATCCTCATTAATGATTGGGTTGAGGGACTTGGATGTAATGTACTTCTCATTCGTAAAATAGTCACTCGTGACAAAAAGTCCACTGTATGTAGAATAATTTTGCGGACGACAATGCCGTATAGCCAGGCAAAAAAAAATTGTCATTCGAGTTTAAACTTTAGAGTAAGTCGGTGATATCAGTGCTGTATTTATACGCATACTGAGGTAAATGGGACCACTGCAACCGTTCGAAGATGGCACTCGCTGCTCTGCTTCTCCATGAACGCCGGTAAAAGGACCCATTTCAAGAGGGACGTTTCTATTACGAACGGACGCAATACTGCTCTGTCATCGACCCGCCCCCTTCAGCTAATAGATATGTCTGATTGGTGTATGACTGGCTTTCCGGATGCATGACGATCTATTATTCGTCAAAATTCTCAGGGTTCAATGTGACGTTTCTTCCAATTGGTGGAATCGGCTTGTGAAATGAAAACAGACTGTTTCGGTTGGTGACGCCGCGCCCGAGTCGACTACAGCTAGTATCTGCTGCAGGGAACCGTTTGTGGCAAATTGCCCACGGTGGCTTCACAGAAACCTAAAGTGAGCAGGTCAAGACCGTAAGTGTGGTTAACGATGGGCACCGGGGGTGCTAAAAGTGGCCGGTGAGGACGTAAAAAAGTTGGATTGGGGACCTTTTTATGGTGCAAGTGCCTTTGGAGAATGACCACTCAGCAGTTTGTACAGGAATCAGTCAGCGCAGGACGAGAATATCGGGTCCCCTGATGGAACAGGCTGCAGGGAGCTACAACAGAAACACTGGTCTCGAGCACACCACTGCCTTTCTCCGAGGCGAAGCAGAAATGCCTCGGAGAAAGGCAGCGGCGGTTTCAAATTCGGGGGCGTGTTTTCCTTTACTCTCCTCTTGCCATTGGCTGGAGGAGATAATTAGACTTCTTGAAAAAAACACGCCCCCGAATCCGAAAAGGACGGGGCCTAATCGGAATGACGGACCTCTTCTCCAATGGCTGGCCAGCATTCAAGAGGCCAGCCAATGGAGAACAGGGGAGAAGAGGGGCGGGTTCAAGCCCCTCTTCTCCAAGTCATTAAATTTCGGATCGAGACTGCGCAAGCGCAGCCTTCGAGCCGAGACCTAAAAAAGAGTGGGAGGATGCATATTGGCATACACTTAGAGAGGCCAGTGCTGGGCGGGATGCAGGTCGTTTTTGGAGCGCTATAAGGGCAAGGAACAGGCCCGATAGCGAACTTTTCACTTGGAACATTACTGGGCAGACCTGGTTTGACCATTTTTCAAGCCTGTATTCTTGTCAGCTAGGAACCGCTATTACTTCTGCTCCTTGCAGCTCCCTAATACTACCTGGAGAAAACATCTTATTCCCATTTACAGCTAAGGAGGTTGAATACGCGATTAGCTGTATTGTGCCCCAAAAGGCAGCTGGCCCTGATGGCATCCCTGGGGACTTGCTTCGATCTAATCTGCCGCAATGGGGGAAGCTTATTCATATCCTGGAAGGGGGCTGAGGTCGTCCCCATTTTTAAAAAGGGCCAGAGGGAGGACCCAGCCAATTATCGCCCTATAAGTTTATTAGACTCGACCCAGAAGATTGTGGGGAAGGTGCTGCTTGAGAGAATCCTTCAATGGGCTAAAGATAATGAGGTCCTCTGATTATCAAGCGGGTTTTAGGGCTGGCACCAGCACTATAGAGCAGGCTTTCAGGCTATTGTTGATTTACTGGAAAGTGGTTGTCGTAGGCAAAGGCAGTCTTTATCTTGCATTCATCGACTTAAAGACTGCCTTTGACCTTGTGCCCAGAGGACAACTATGGAGTGTGTTGGCAGATATGGGGATCCCGCCTAATATCTTGTCTATTCTAGTGAGGCTACATGAAGGTAACGTCGCGCAATTTCTAATTTAATTTCTAATTTAAAATACTTCTAAAGCACAGCGTACACCTTGCGGTTTCTTGGCGCTGGGGGGATTGGCAACTGAGGGGGAAAGACCAGGGAGAGGTGAAGGGAATTTTGAGGGAGTTTAAGTGAGGAAAGCCTGGCTGAAGAGGAACGTTTTCAGATCTCTGCGAAAGGGGAGATACTGAGTGGCAGAGCGGAGGTGGTCAGGGAGCGAGTTCCAAAAGGTGGGAGCCAGGGTGGAGAAAAGTGAGGTGGGGCACCGAGGGCCAGAAAACTAATAAGATACCGGTGGGGAGAGGGGTCCGCCAGGGATGTGTTCTTGCTCCAACCCTTTTCTCACTTTGTGAATGGGGTTGTTGAGCATCTACTCGAAAAACCATCAGATGCACCGTCCCTGGCAGGGGAGCGAATCCCCACCCTTTTATTCGCCGATGATACGCTCCTAACATCAAAGACCCCGGTAGGCCTTCAAGGCCTCCTGGATAATTTTCGGGCCTTTTGCGACCAACGTGGCCTTGTTATTAATACAGACAAGACTACGTTTTTAGTGCTAAATCCCCCGAAAAAACGTGGGCGATCCCCCGTACATAACAATGTATCCCTGGAGGGAGAGGGTCACTGTATTCGATTATTTAGCTATCCGTATCTCTGATACCATGCAGTGGACCCCACATCTCCATAAAATGCTGCTAAATCATAAGAGGGTTACAGGGGCACTGTATAAGGAGCAGCGATCTGCCACGACTCGACCTATTGTACCTGTTATTGACATTTATAAGGCTAAGGGTGTTAGTTCTGCCCTCTACGGTGCAGAGCTTTGGGGCACATCCAACATAGATTCACTGACAAGGTCTGAGAATAAATTTTTGAGGGGCATTATGTCACTTCCGCAGAGTACCCCAATGATACCCTTGTTGCTTGACCTAGGTTGCCAACCCATCAATGATCTGGCAAAACTCCGGCCGTTGCTTCTATGGGCTAGACTGTGGCGAGTCCCAGAACTTGCTAAGTATGCGAAGGGCCTAGCGGAAGTAATGTCAATGGTGGGATGGCAAAAAATAAAATGGCTTAAAGATGTTAAACATCTCCTTGGTAAGCTAGGTCTTAGCGAAGCCTGGGATAGTCGGTCCTCTCCCCGAAAGCGACTATAAAGACCCTCTATTGGAATTGGGTTACCAATAGGGTTAGTACTGACCCAACTCTTGGCAGGCTAACGGAAGAGTTCCTAAGACATAAGGATGTTCCATTTCGGGAACTCTACCTAGATTTGGTATGGAAATCTTATGATAGGGCCTTATACTTTAGGTTTTGGGTAGGGTCTCTTCCAGTGCGCGCCTTAACTGCCCATTGGAAGCCCCCGTTCCAGACAACTCCTTTTTGCCCCTTTTGTCAAACTAGTGTAGAGACTGTACCGCAGATCTTATTTGTTTGTCCAGCCTATGTGCGCCCAAGGCAAGCGTGGCTTAAACCTATGTCGGTGTATGACCACTAGGCACTCAAGTGAGGCACTCCATATTCTATATATAGTATAATTTCTAAGTTAAAAAAACAAAATCCCAGACTTAAGAATTTATCCAGGATTCATTATTTTGGAAAATGAAGAGGAGGATAGAAAGATGAGCTGTGAAGACATTGCCATCAGACAGTGGTTAATATATGTATTTTAAATCCAATATGAAGAACTTTGATTAACCTCTTGGTGCGGCGGACGGTAATGGGTCATCCACAGCATAGGAAAAGAAAAAGCTTCTGTATAAAACATGGATGCATTTTCTTTTTCAAAGTCAGTCTGCATGTGAGAGAAGAGCTTCTCTCACTTTCAGAGTTTATTTTGATTATGCTGTGTTGTGCTGCACAGTCTGCTTTCACTTTTGATTGGTGCTGGGGGTATAACTGCCCCCTGAGCATTGCTCAACACAGGAGAGGCAGTCTTTCCCTGATGAATCCCTGCTAGGGTATCCACCCTACAGAGGATCCACCTCACTAGATACAAGAGATTACTGTTTTGTGTTGGGAGGGGGGGGGGGGGGAGAAATCCATCCTTGGTGTGGACCTATGGTCCCTCCAACCTTCTCTGTGCAGAGGTTTGTCCCTATGTATCCTCATAGGTGTTCCTTACATCTGGCAAAAATGATACCTCACTTGTGTGGTTGGGCCTAGCGTCCATTACAGGAACAGTCAAACCAGGGACCATGTGAAGTGGGGTACTATCTTTATCGGGGTAAGTATGGGAATGTAGGGTGGTAGTTTTGTGGTTCTCCTAAATTCTGGTAGGTTCCCTTAAAGAAATGTGAATAAAGTGTGTAATGTTAGCCAAAACCTGGGGTTTGCAGGGCACTGTGTGTAATAAAATGCAGCAGGATCCACACAAGTCACATGGCCCTGCATTCCTATGGGTGCTCTTTTTTTCTGCAAAATCTGAATTTGTTTGATTTCTCTGTTTGGCGGTCTAGCCCAAGCTCAAATTCCACAGCTACCCACTTTGCCTAAAAGGCTCGGATTTTCATGACTGTCGCAGCCCTTAGGCCCAGCCACACCAGCTTGGTACCTTTTTTTTTTTATCAGTAGAGATGTGGCAACATAGAGTTGTACAACATGTTGGATTCATCTCCCTTTTTTGCTCCGAAATGTAAGACCGTGTTCAAGAAAGAAACCTATTGTAAAGTGCTTCTCAATCGCATGGTAATGTGGGGCTTCATATTTCAAAAGTACATGGTGCACTTCATACTCATTTTTAATTCATTCAATGTAAACATAAGAATGTTGGTATGGTTGGTATACAATGCAAAATCATACGTCGCAGCTCAGTTGTTGGCTCTGAGTACTGCTTGTTTTTGGGCACCTAACAAATACTATATAACTTTGTGATGTGAAGGGTCTGATGGATGCAACGTTAATGTACTTTTGTAAATTGGCCATAAGACAAAAAAAATGCAGGCGATACAGCACTAGCAGTTGCTGTTTTTCCTACTTACTCTGGTTATTTTTTGATGTCGACAATTAATTTCTTTAGGAAAACCATGAGTGATCTACACAAATGATGATCCTTTGCGGAATTTTGAATTGTCTAGTTTTGAGAAACTTGTTACTTTCCGGGTTTTCACCTGTTTCCACCACAAACTGCAAATTGGTTGAAACCATAAACATTAGGAAACGAGCATTTACAATGCAATAGGTCTTGCAACTGCGAGTTTTAGAGCTATTGGTATTGTAAATGGCAATGCCTTTTGAAAATTAACAGGTATTGTAATTTATAATAGTAATTTTCCACCAGTACCATAACTACCACTATTATTACTATCACCACAGAGTAGTAATAAAATAATTGTAGTGGTGGTTATGGTACTTGTGGTGGCTGTAGTGGTGGTATAGGTACTGGTGGTGGCGGTGGTAGTACTGGTGGTCGACGTGGATTTTATTTCATTACTTATGCTACTGCTGGAATATTTTTTAACAAAATACAAAAACTAACCAACATTATCATTTGCAATGCCAATAGCTCAAACCTTTAGTAATGCCAGCCCTATTGCTTTGCAAATGCTTGTTTTATGTTGCAGGCACGAGGTGCATCATCTACTTCCCAAAATACAATCTTAGATTTGTAGACACTCGTAACAGTCCTGTGGTAGGAGGCAGTTGTTCAGCCAGTGTAAGTCTAATAGTTCACACAACTTTGCATTTTGATACCTGAAGTTTTAAATTACAATAAATGTAATAGACCTCAGGCAGGAGACTTGAGTTAACAGTAACTGTGGAAATAGCAATAACTTTAGAGACTGGTGCTTTATTTCACCTTTTCCGTGGTGTGAACGTTGCGCAACAGTTTTATTGCGTTCGAATGGGAACAATGGGGCTTATTTACAAGTCCCTTGCACCGCCGGTGCTTCACTTTTTGTGTTGGAAAAAGTGATGCTGCGGCGGCGCAAGGGGCTTGTAAATAAGCCCCAATGTTGGCAGAATGCTTTAAAGATGCCAGTCGATTGCCGCTCACTCTGTGCACACATATATCCCAGAGAAAATCCTGCTCTTAAGCAGTGTTGCCACCTTTTGGTGTCCAGTGAAGCTTGAATACTTCCAACTGAAAAACGGTTGTGAAACCAGGAGCAGCTGAATCCGCGAGACACCTGGACCTACAGCCAGAAACATCTGGTATTAGCAAGGAATTTTAATACATCGTTAAAAAATTCCCCCTGGGCCTTAATGTCCTGTGGCAGTGGAAATCCCTCAGTCAGGGCACATACGTTGTTGGAAAACCGTTTAAATCAAAGGTCGCCAGGCCGCCATATCATTTCTGGAGTAAATTCACTTACGGAAAAAGTTACCGAATATGTGGATCTCTATATTCAGCCACTGGTGCAAAATTTACCTGCATACATTAAAGGATTTAAGTGGTCGGAGTCTCTTGTCTTTGTGACGATGGATGTCGCTAGTTTATACACCTGCATTAGGAGGGAGTTTGGGATGAAAGCTTTACAATCCTTCTTGGGACAAAGGACGGCTGACCATTACTCACATAATGAGGTGTTACTTGAAATGACTGACATCATCTTGTCAAAAATTTCTTTCTGCATGATTCAGTGTGGTTTCATTAAATACAGGGTACGGCTATGGGTTCCAGGTTTGCTCCTGCTTACGCCGGGCTCTTTATGGGTTGGTTTGAGCGGGAGCGTGCCTGGGGCCGTCATGCGGCAAGTTGGATGGAGCATGTGATCTTTTGGGGTAGGTACATCGACGATATATTATGTTGTGGGATGGACCTATCCCCAAACGTATGGAGTATTATGCCTATCTTAATGATAATCCCTTTAATGTGAGACTCCCCATCAGCTATAGTCAGCAAGAAATTGATTTCTTGGATATTACTTTCTTTATCCATGATAATCATATACATAGCCGTACTCATAGGAAGAGCACTGCTTGTAATAGTACATTGCACTACCAAAGCTCACACCCTCAACATGTTATTTCCAACATCCCCTATGGGGAGATGATTCGCATGCGTCGAAATTGTAGCATGGAGGAGACCTTGGTCCGTAATTTAGGAGAAACCGAGAAACGGTTCCGGGACAGAGGATATCCGGAAACTGTTTTGAAAAAAGCTCACATGAAAGTATTGAAAATTTCCAGACAAGATACTCTAACAATCAAGTCAGATAGCAAGTCTCAAAAAGTTCCGATCGCTTTTGGTACACAATTTGATGACCGAAGCAATAAGGTATATAATATCTTAAGAAAACATTGGCATCTTTTGGTGGAGATACCAGGCCTCAAGGATATTATACCAATAAAACCAAAGGTTACATACAGAAGAGGACAAATCTTGCGTAACATCCTTTGCCCAAGCTATGTCACCCCTTCGAAACCACAAACCTGGCTCAAATCCATGATGATTGGCTTTTACACATGTAATCAGTGCAATGTTTGCAAATTGGGGAAAAACAGAACAAAAACTTTTTGTTTTAATACCAAACGCAGATACTCTATAAATAATCATCTAATTAATTGCAACTCTAAATACGTAACGTATGTGTTAGGCTGCCCCTGTGAAAAGATCTATGTGGGCAGCACCAAAAGAGCCTTGACAATAAGAATGTAGGAACATGTACGAGCTCGTCGTAATGGTGATCTCCGATATCCATTCACCTACCACATGCAGGAAAATCATACAACTGAAGAACTACTGTGGTTCATGGGAATAGATCACATACCCGTCGGCCCTAGGGGTGGCAATCTGGAATTGGACCTTAGAAGAAACGAGGCAGGATGGATCTGTAGATTACGTAGTGTGGAATTTGGATATAATAGTGATGACGAAATGCATTATTTTCTGTAATGTCATCGGATTGGCACTCTCCCATCACTGCTCATGTCTGAATCAAGTGGCTTGCTTTTTATAATTAAAGCTGGATATACCAATTTGATTGTATGAAGTAAACATGCAAATATACTGTGTTTGGTTCTTACCCATGCTGTGTCAGTTATCTGTTTCTCTGTTTATATCTTTACCATCTTATATTCACTCGCTGTCTGTACTCTGAAAGATTTAATCTTACTGTTTCCCTTGAGTGTTACATCAAAAAGGGCTGGTTTTGGTTCCTGAGATGCTTTTTGGGGATTTAGCTATTAGCACTTCTCATATGCTGAGGATTGAAGTTATTACACTTATGTTGGTTAGACCCTGATTACACCATGTGGTTCCCTATTGATTCTCTCTTTTATACATGTATTCTCTCGCTTTGTTGTACCTATGGTTCACAAGTGACCCTTTCTAGTTCTAACAATCGGATGCTCAAGTGATTATTATCCCTGAGCCTGTGGATATAATTCAATTTCGTTGCTCTCCCAGAGTCCTACGTGATGGTGATGGTAAATATGTATTTTTGCATATTTTTTTCATGGATTTATCGTGCTGATTAATGATTATATCCGCACCTTACTTGGTTTTAATATATCTGGAAGCGTGCACTCTGTAAAAATGGCCACTACGTAGCGATAATGAGGAATGTTGATGCCGACTTATATAACGATGAATGTCCCCCGTCTCTTTTTTACGTTGCTCGGTTGTCTTGCATTAGACAACATTGGAGCTCTCTTGTACGGGTGGTCTGATTGGGAGGCTTATCCATTATCATCAACCATTTTATGGATTTATAGCGGTGACTTAGAATATTAGAATATTGTTGAAGTAATGAGAGGAAGGACTGTTGATGAAGGTTGCTATGGAAACTCTATATAGAAGTATTCTCAATGGCATTGCTTAATATATGCGCATATTTTGGTGCATGTTTCGCCTTTTCTCTTTTCTTTGTTGTGGGACACTTAACCCCTTGAGTGCCCGCCCCTTTCCCCGCCCTGTGCCGGGCGTTTCATTAGCGGGCGGGGTTTATGACGAGCTTGTCTCGTCATGGGCACAGCGCAACCGCGGCCCATGACGAGACCAGCTCGTCATGGGCACTCAAGAGGTTAAGATTGATGGTTATATTATATTTACCGAGGCGCATAATTCTGTCTTTTTAAAAAAAAAAAGGTACATGTTTTTACATATACATTTAATAATATAATAATCGCGAACTTCGTGTTTTATGAAATAGTTATTTTGACCAATAGTTATAATCTTTTGGCATTTGGTTCTAATACACTGGGTGGCGTGCACTCTGTTAAGATGGCCGCCACCGTAGTGATAATAAGGAACGCCTATGCCGGCTTGCATTACTATGAATGTACGTCTTTTCTCACGTTGTCTGCTTGTTGCCTGGAATTAGACAACATCAGAGCTTTTTCGTACGGGCGGTTGGATTGGGATTTTATGCATGATTATTAATTTTCTTATGGCTATACAGCAGGAGCATTTGATATTAAAATATGGCTGCCGCAATGAGAGAAGAGCAATTGTTGATGAAGGTTGCTATGGAAACTCACCACACAGGTGTTCCCACCTTGACCCTTCACGTGCGCTATTTAAATCTCGCGGGAAACCAGGTCAGTTTTCTCGCCTGGGTGTTGGACCACTAAGTCGTCTCCTGGAAAGGATATTGGATTGTAACTATCGGATTGCGGTAAGGTTCAAGATATAGACCGGCCCGCTTATTGAGGTCCCTCACATCATAGATGGGCCCTTCTTCCTTTTTTCCGTATATCGATGTGCACTGTTTATTTGTTGTGCGCATTACTGATTGGAGTGACGGCTTGGGATGCGGGGGGACGGAGATGTTATTCCAGCTAGCTTGTACTTGGCTAATACAGTTTTCTCACCGTTTTGGGCATTTCCCTCGCTTCCCGAGTTAGGCCGTATTTTTGGCCTTTCCTATCGCCCGTTTGAGATTATTTCTCAGCCGTGTATCGTTCAGGTCACTTGGGTATGCTTATTTTTCCAAATAAAGATTTATATTTCTTTCCTTTATAGAAAATTGGGACAGTTCTAAATTGGAACACTCCCTGTATTGCAGTGTATATGGTTTCTTGGATTGTGGAACATATGCGACAAGAACCTACTGGATATCAGCTGTACGAATAACAGTCCAGTGCTGGTATGACCTTGTAAGTTACACATAGTCTGACAGATATATATATATTTGTTTCAGGACTCTTCCTGTTTGGATTTTAAGTTTTAGTTTTATCGTTGACTCAATGTGTCTTTTTACTGTGTTTCCATCATAGATCTGATTGGATGGAACTCTGTTTTTCGGCATAAAAGATTGGTGAACATTCAGGAAGATACTACTTTTTGGTCTCCGTCATAATTTAGTGGTAGATTAGTTTTCTTTTCACCTTTTTTCTTTTCCTTTGTCTTCTTTTTCTTCATATTTTCTCGTGCTGTTATCTTTGTCTTTAGTATTTAATATAAGTCACTTTGTCCTTTTTTGGCCCCTGAACACTTTTTCTGATTTCTATTAAATATAATGTGCTCTGTGGAATGTTCAGCTTTAAACTTCAAAATAGAAAGACTGTTGTTATTATTTGTAAATACATTATAGGATTGGGAATTATCCCTTCTCTTAGGATACATTGTCGCTCTGTCTTTTTGGTGTGTTTACATATGTATATGTTTATTTATATGTATGTCACTTATATATATTTTCTTGTTTACGATTAACAGCCCTGAAGAAGTCCTGTATCAGGACGAAACGCGTCGGCTGGTCTATCTGTAGAGTCATAGGAACTGAATGTTATGTTTCTTAAAAAAATCAAAAAAATGAAATGAATAAAAGAAATGATCTTTGAAGAAATTCCATAATTGGAAATGAACTCTGTGACTTCAAGTTTCTCGTGTGGTGCACCTCTCCTTTGTTGTTATGCACTTTGATTCATTAGGGAATAGGCATTGTAACAGTGGGTGCCATTAAGTGTGCACACGAATTTCCCTTAAATAAGAGGGTTTGTATTGTGGGAGTATGTTCTGCTTGGGTTGTCGGATCAGATAGAACCCGCTCAACAGAGCCTCTCTAACCCAGCCAGAACGTTACCCCCTCCCTAGGGCCTATTCACAATAAGTAACCACATATATATATACCACCTAAGGACAGGGAATTCCTACTATATATATACCAAGACCTCTTATAATACAAGTGGCGGCCTCGCGATCCCAGACGGACCCAGGACTTCCTACCCAGACGGCAGCCTTAGCCTCGCGGTCCCAGATGGACCCAGGGCTTCCTACCCAGACGGCAGCCTTAGCCTCGCGGTCCCAAACGGACCCAGGACTTCCTACCCAGACGGCAGCCTTAGCCTCGCGGTCCCAAACGGACCCAGGACTTCCTGCCCAGACGGCAGCCTTAGCCTCGCGGTCCCAAACGGACCCAGGACTTCCTACCCAGACGGCAGCCTTAGCCTCGCGGTCCCAAACGGACCCAGGACTTCCTACCCAGACGGCAGCCTTAGCCTCGCGGTCCCAAACGGACCCAGGACTTCCTACCCAGACGGCAGCCTCAGCCTCGCGGTCCTAGATGGACCCAGGACTTCCTACCCAGACGGCAGCCTCACGGTCCTAGATGGACCCAGGACTTCCTACCCAGACGGCAGCCTTAGTACGAGTTCATCCTATGATCACCATAACATACAACAAGGGAATCAGTGTTACCATTTATCAGATCACACAAGAACTGCCAGTTTGAGCACAACCTGTTCTCTGGTTCGAGGGGCTCCTCTCTCCCTTATTCAGTTACCACTTACCTGATCAGGGTTAACATCTGTTCGTGTCAAGTCACAGCTGACTAGAAGAATAGGCTACCCTCTTATACAAGAACACGCAGCACATGTTGATTCACTACAAACTGACTTTATTATATATATCATATACGCAAGCATATAACATTACTGTATAACACATAACCTGTAAAGAAAAGTGAAAGATTAGGTTGTACACTCTAATAAGAAAGGGGTCGACATCACCTTAGTCGTGTGTAGCCTGCACTCAATGGTCATCTAGGTTCCCTTCTCGTCTGTGCCTCGGCTCGCCTGGAGATCACACCTCCGTAGCTCCCTTCTCCGAGTCACTGGGACCTCTTCCTCATCGGCTACTCTCTCCTCTCTGGCAATTCTGCTAGAAGAGTATCTGTCTCTTGGTCTTTCTCCGCCCTCAAGTTTGTCATCTGTCTTCCCTGGAATAAGTAGTAGCTTTTCTGCTAACGGCTAGGTGCCGCCTATGGATTGAAAGAATAAGTGCCAGTATCTGCCTCAGACTTTCACTAATATAGAGGTGCATTTTCTCATGGAAAATTCCAGCCCGTAACCTGCCGCCCACCAAATTCTTGTACCTCCCCGTGCCAAGGACACTTTCCCAGCCGGCCGGCCTGATGTAGCGTCTTCGGCATGAAGAAAAATACAATCCTTCGATAAGGGCCGGTCTGAACCGGTTCTCTCCAAGCGAATAACACCTCATAACTAAAACATCCCCTTTAACCTAGAAGCATCTCAAGCTGCTGGAGCAGAAAGAAAGATGGAGTCTCCCCCGTTTGAGGCCTACCAGGCCTGAATTCAGCACAGCTCTATGAAATGCCCTTACTACAGGGCAGGCTATCCCTAAGACTAACGAATCTATCCCCTAGGATATGTGTGCAAGCCCTAATCTATGGGGAAGGACACAGGATCATGTCGAAGTGCCTAATAAATAGGCTCTATACACTACTCTAACCCTTAGACTTGGATGGAAAGAGACTGAAGTCACACTAGTTATTCTTTAACGCAAGAAAAGGCCGGAATAATCGAGCAGTACAGAGTAATAACAGGTTAGGTGCTGGTCAATAGAAGGCTCCACTGTTCTTGTTGCTTTAAATCCAAGGTGTATAAATAACGCTCAGAGCCTCATCAGAATGTAGCTGAGAACTAGCACAATCAAGACATGTACACAGACGGAAAAAGTGATCTTAAACATCCAGACCGCACCACAATGCCGCATAAATTCAACTAAATTCATGCTAACTGCCAGTGATATGGCATCTAAGTTTATGAAAGGTTTAGAAAAAAAAGAGAAGTAAAGAAAAACATCCTAGTGTGAATGTATATACGGCATCTAGTACTTAATTAAAACCATGGATCTCTGGCTCTACAACGGCTCTGCTGACCTGGTTCTCTGGCTCTAGAGCAGCTCTGCTGACCTGGTTCTCTGGCTCTAGAGCAGCTCTGCTGACCTGGTTCTCTGGCTCTAGAGCAGCTCTGCTGACCTGGTTCTCTGGCTCTAGAGCAGCTCTGCTGACCTGGTTCTCTGGCTCTATAGCAGCTCTGATGAACAGGTTCTCTGGCTCTGAAGCAGCTCTGCTGACCTGGTTCTCTGGCTCTAAAGCAGCTCTGCTGACCTGGTTCTCTGGCTCTAAAGCAGCTCTGCTGACCTGGTTCTCTGGCTCTAAAGCAGCTCTACTGACCTGGTTCTCTGGCTCTAGAGCAGCTCTGCTGACCTGGTTCTCTGGCTCTACCGCAGCTCTGCTGACCTGGTTCTCTGGCTCTACAGCAGCTCTGCTGGCCTGGTTCTCTGGCTCTACAGCAGCTCTGCTGACCTGGTTCTCTGGCTCTAAAGCAGCTCTGCTGACCTGGTTCTCTGGCTCTAAAGCAGCTCTGCTGACCTGGTTCTCTGGTTCTAAAGCAGCTCTGCTGACCTGGTTCTCTGGCTCTACAGCGGCTCTGCTGACCTGGTTCTCTGGCTCTACAGCTGCTCTGCTGACCTGGTTCTCTGGCTCTACAGCGGCTCTGCTGACCTGGTTCTCTGGCTCTACAGCGGCTCTGCTGACCTGGTTCTCTGGCTCTGCAACGGCTCTGCTGACCTGGTTGTGCCAGATACAGGGTCGATTCTGAAGAAAAGTAACCCAGGAGTACATTTCCGACGTTTTGGAATTGCCTGATGATTGTAGGAGTACTGCCGGGAAACCATGATGACAATCACACTTTCGTGAGGCCAGTTGTGGAATTCTTTGTAAATCTCAACGTTCTCACATGCGTAAACTGTCATCAAGGAGCTGCTTGCAAATTGCATGGTGAAAGTTAGAAACATATATTTTTTTCCAAGTCTTTAATTATTCTGATGCTGCTAAAAAGGTTTATTTGGGTGGAAATACATTTTTGTTAGTCAATGCTAACCACTGTGTTATGTTCTGAATCCTGAGTTTGTGCTTCTCCAGACCAAGCACTCTTTAAAAAATGCCTACCAGTGTGAATGACATGGGACTGTGTGTGCCCCTAGCCATTTGGCTGCGCCCCACTGAGTCACTGTCAAAGCACAGGGATGCAACATATTTACAACAATATGTCGCATCTCTGTGCTTCCCCCTGCGCTGGCGCACAGACTGCTGCCATGCGCCTGCACAGGCACATTTGCACCATGGTGCAAGGATGCCCATGTCCTGGGGAGATGGTTTATGTGCATGAAGGGATCCCTTCCTGCATATAAACAATCAGAAATGGCGTTTTTCAACTTCTATGTGTGCTGCATTAGCACACAGCGAACTTGTAAAATGTCATTGCTTTACTGTTTGTTTATGTACAGGAAGGTGTCCCTTCATGCACATAAACAATCACCAAAGGTGATATCCTATTTCTATGCATGCTGCAGAATGCAACACGCATAGAAAGAGGAAAAAAAACGAGGAGAAATGAATACATTTCTCCTCGTTGCGCCTCCCTACCCCTCCACTGGAGAGGCATAGCATTCAGGCACATTTCCAGATTTACCATTTCTAGTAAATCTGAAAATGTGTTTGGTTTCATCGGTGTCACGTGGAAACACCCATGGAACGCCCCTTTCACGCAAAGTGCTGGGTGGAAATGGGCCATATTTACAAGACCTGGGAAAGTCACGCACGGTGGCTTTTCCTGCCTTGGAAATATCGGGCACTAAAATAAGTCACCGGTGCGTCACTTTTTGTGACGCACCCGTGGTGCAAGGGGCTTGTAAATCCGCCCCTATGTGTGTGAGATGTAAAGTGCTCTGACATCCTTCAATGGTATGAGAGATGCTATAAAACAAATGAAATACATGTGACAGAGGGGCTATGGAGAGATGAGAGGCACTGTTTGAGGGTGATAATAAGGGAATCATTGAAGAACCCCAACAAAGATTGTCGTATCCTGGTGCATAGTAAGGTCATCATTTACTATTCTTTAAAATCTGATACAATTCAATATAGAAAGATACATTTGTTGTAGAATGCACCATTGTTTCCTAAATTTTCTTGGTGGGAGAGCCTCAGGCTCACTCACTGCACTTGGTGTGCACTGTGTGGGGACTGGTCTGAAAACATTTGCCAGGGCTGCTTTGAGTTTCCAGTCTGGCCCTGGCAGTAGCCTCGTACTGTGAAATAAAACCAACCATTTAAAAGTTAGTCACGGAGATGCAGCACTACCCTTCCTGTTTTTTGCAAATTCTTTCAATATAAAATACTAAAATCTTTAGTAATTCGAGTATTTTTTTTGTGTGCACACGTATGTTTGTTTTCGAATTACTGTTTTAATGTTTGAAATTTAAATCGTACAAATTGCTTGAGGGTCCCCGGCATCCAGTGGTGACTCAATGGGGGTCCTCAGGAGACAAAAGTTTGGGAACCACTGCACTAGACTTTACAGAAGTAGGCCAAAAAAATAGTACTCATAGAAAATATTTGTGAACTGCATTTTTGCATGAGCAAATATGCAGGTGTAGAGTCGCTTGTGAGAAAATCTGAGCGTTAGCAAGTTCTCTTGGAAATAAGTTGCTTTGGCTTGTATATGGTTCTCAACTGCCATGCAGGCAGCAAGTTCCGTGGGGAAGTGTTGGACTTGGCACTTTTCCCGGAAATTTTTCGCTTTTATGGGAAACCACATGTTATATAAATACAAATATTAAATGCTGTGCGATGGTGTACGCAGACTGAGTTTGCCCATTTTAAACATGTAACTTTTAAAATGGATGCCATGGCTGTGTGGTTGTGCCGTCTGACTGAGCTGGGTTAACAGTCTAGTCGTTATTTCCCAGCAACCCCAGCTTTTGGAGGGAAGCCTGGCACCCAGGGTGCTCTACCCCTCCCCCTAGGCCAGTTAGAACCAGTTTCCCCAGATGCTTCTAGAAGCTTCTGGCACTGTCTGGTAGGGTGGGGTGAGGGGCGTATAAAGGGCGGAGCTGGGCTGCCATGTGCTCAGTCAGAGGGTGGACCTGAGAGAGAGGGGACCTGCTGCCAGGGGTTACCGCCACGTGGGCCTGTGTGCTGGGCCCTGAGCTTATCTGCACCCCTCTGCTGTCCACAGGGCGAGGGAGAGCCATAGTTGGGGCAATGCAGACCTGGAGGAACCTACGCAGGAGACTTAGGCGGTAGGGCTTAGTCAGGGACCTATACCACTGGGAGGGACGGGGCTTAGGTGCTGCCTTCCAAGCTGGGTGAGGAACACTGGATTAGCCCACTGATCTGGCCCGGCGGGAGGGGAACCCAGGGACGACCTGCAGAGACTGATTAATCTGCCTTCAGCCACCAGCTCACCCCCCGCCCCCCCTTAAACCCTCAACCAAGGGGGCAGGAACCAGCAAGCGTCTCGTGGGACCCTGACTGCATCCCCTGCGGAAGGAGAGCGCTATATTCAAGTCACCAGGGGTAGGAGAGCGCTATATTCGGTGGGCGCTATACGTTAATTGACTGTGTTCTGCTGGTGGGCGCTGCATTTCAATTCCCCCGTGCTGTAGCGATATTTTTGGCAGATTGAAACCAGCGGGAGCCCACCCCATGGTTCCTGCACCTTTGAGATTATTGAAATCGGCGCTAGAGCCCACCCCGCGTGATGCCGCCTTTAGCGGGTGCCTACCACACTTTATGCTTGTGGAAGTAGCGGGAGCCCACCCCGCGTGTGTGCCACCTTGGAATGTTCAAAACCGGCGGGAGTCTACACGCGGGGTTTTCTACGCTTATGTGGCGGGAGCCTACCCCGCACTTCAGAGCCGCTAATATGCTCACCGGGGCCAACGGCAAGAGAAGAGCCGCCGCGCTGCCCGCGGTGACCCGGGAGGTGTGTAGACTGCCTGGCGTGGGCGGGGCCTAGGCAGGAAGTGATAGCGTTGCCGACTGGGACTCCCGTGAGTCCGGGAGAGCCCCGTGGAGGTGAGAGGAAGAGACCCGAGCTGTCTGAGCCCCACGTCGACGGAGACCTCGCTCCGTAAAAGGTGGGAGCAGTCCGGAGGCGGGGGGAGAGCCCTAAGTGCCGCCGGAGCCGCCGACTCCATGTTCAAGCCCCGGGCCCCCAGGAGCGGGACCCCGGTGTAGAGCGACGTCGTAGCCGCCGGGGAGGAGAGCCGCCAGGAAGGCGCTGCCGCTGGCGGGGCTCCCGTGTGGGAAAGGGAAGCCCCCCACTTGCCGCCGCCGGGGATTTCAGCTGCACCCACGGAGCGGAGACAGCGAGAGGAGCCCCGTGAGTGGGGCCCTGTCGTCTTGTGGAAGGGGGGCCCAAGGCGAATTGTCGGCGCATGCCCCCACCGCCTGGGATTTCCGCCGCATCCCCGGAGGGCCGTGGAAGCCTCCCCAGCAGGGGAGAGGAGTCATGCGTGGGGGCCTAAGGAGCGGAGACCGCGAGAGGAGCCCGGTGAGTGGGGCTCTAATGTCCTGTGGTTGGGGGGTGTGTCGGGGCACATTGCCGGTGCCCGCCCCCGGTGCCCGCCCCCGGTGCCTGGACTGATCCTCCCCGCTGCCCCGTCTGACAGAGGGCAGCGGCAACGAAGTAGGAGGCATTTTGCGCCCAGGAGTCCCAGAGTGAGGCCCCAGAGTCAAACGCAAGTGCCACTGACTTGGTTGGGCAAAGCTTCCGGTTAGAGTCCCAGAGGGCCCCCCCCCCCCCCCAGCGCAAGATGAGGACATGCTGTAGGCATAACGTGTGGGTATGCCTAATGTGATGCAGACCGTGTTGTTCAACTACTCCATGATGATGCCTAATGTCACGCCTTATGCTAAACTGGATGGGAAGCCTACTGAGGTGTTAATGCTTATGCTCAGGGTTTTTTGCCATGCCCCAATGATTACGCCTAATGCCTTTACGCTCATGAGAATGCCCCAAGTCAGGTTATGAGGTTCTAGGCATCACCAGTTTGCCCTGTTGGTTTATTGATTATGTCCCGTGTGACCTAGGCCTATTGTTATGCATAGGGTGAGGGTCTGCCTGATGTTGCATCTATGCCTATGCCAATGCTAATGTGCATGTTTAATGTTAATGCCTCCATGCTCGCAGGTCATTGGATAATGCTTTTACCCTTATGGCAAGGGGGCGAAGGTTACGCATGATGTACTTAGGCCTCATGGACTTATGCTGTGAGGGTTCTGCCTCATGAATTCTGCCTAATGTTTTCCCTTGCAGCTTTCCTGCCTCAGGGGTATTCATGTCACTTACACTGATGGTGATGTCATGATGGTTTATTGCAGGTGTTCCGGATTAACGCCTAATGTTCTGCCCTGATGTCTTTTATTGCAGGATTGAGGCCGATGGACTGTACTTTTATTCCTCACGTACATTTATTTTATCTGTATGTCGCAATGGTTCCGGCAGGGGCCCGATTGGCCATGCCATGTATATAATTCCCGCCTGTAACTTTTGACCGAGCGCCAGTTGGCGCAGTATAGAGATTACTAATAATACTTTGTGTTTTGGACAATACAAAAGTTATTCTTACATAAACTTGTGTAGCGTCTCTTTTTGTAGTGTGCCTGGTGTGTCGCCTGTGTGTACTGCGTGGATGCTTTACACATTTCCTCCAGAGTTTGGCCCACCCGCTCTGCACCACGCTACCCGTTTCCAACAGGAAGTCATGAATACAGGAGGGAAAGCTATTGATAGCTCGACCCTGGCTTTGGGCTGGTATATGCTTCTTAACCGCAATGCAGGCAACAGTTTGAGGGGAAAGTCATGAATAGAGGTGGGCAAGCCATTAATGGCTCGACCCTGGCTTCGGCTCCGCTCAAGGTCCTCTTTGAACCTCAAGCTCAAAACAAGCTGAATTTTCATGTGGCTGCTGCCTACCATCCACGCTCTACCCGTATGGTCAAACATTAAAATCAAAGCATTAATATTTAAGCTAAAAAGGAGACAATTAGATATTCATTTAGTCATTGATTTCTACAAAGTGAAGCCAGAACACCTGGGATTAATCTTTTTCCCCTTTACCAAATTTAATGATATTAGGCAAATGTTTTAATTCACCAATCCTCCTTTTATCAGATATGAAAGCACCTAAAAATACGTTAAGAATGTGAGCTGTAAAAACTGTTATTTTGTTTGATTTAATAGACTATATTGTTGCTCTGTCTATAAGAATATGGGCAACATACAGAGTGCACATGACAACTGACTCACCTTTTAGACCACTAATGGCATTGTCACCAGGGTGCAAGGTGGGCAGTAATGGTTTAAAGTTAATGTTTAAAAACTATAACTTTCAAGACGCATTTCTCATTGCAGTGATAGAATGGGACATATTAAGATTAAAGCTTCCACATGTTAAAGAAATACATTTGTTTGATTTTAGGGGCAATATAGTTGGCATTTTTTAGGGCTTTTAGAGCCAAACCAGACCCATGGCTCAGCTCTCCTTGTTAAACTATTGCCTCACCTATCCCTAGTCATAAATGGTTGTTGTGTGTGCCCCACAGCTGGTGATATAGGAAGATGTCTAATGGAATATAGGCGGTTCTCCTTGCAAACGTGTCTAGTGTTATGAATTGTTTATTTTTTAATAGACCCCTCGCCCATTTACCCAGCCCCTGTTAATTGCAAAATTGCCTTTGACGTGCGTGTTTCCAGCAGCAACGGATGGTGACAGAGGGGCACAGAGGAAAGAATAAAGACCTTTCAGGTTTGTCCTTTTGCCAAACTCATTCCTGGCCGTAAAAGTGCATACTGTGGTCACCATGTTGTAGTGGAAGAGTTCGAATCAAAGCCCCCAATGGGACTGTACTCTCCACATATGTCTCCATTGTAAGGTGAGGCAGATAAGTGATGGGATGAAGACAATAGTACACTGTGTTCCTGGGCGCAGAGATAATAAACATCCCATGAAGAAGTGTTTCAATGGTTCTCATCCTATTCTGTGCTGTTTGCCTGCCCAGGCCAGCCTGATTAGTTGTATATGATATTTGTTAACAAAGCGGTATGAGAAGTACTACCATTTTCATGAGCCCTATGAGCCCAGCTGGAGAGAGTGGTAAAGGACATCCATCGAGTGATCTGCTAGGTGATGTTATTTACTGTTGCTGTAATTATAACTGTTGTTGATCTTTTGTTAGACCCAGTGGTTTCTGGCTGGGACACATTGAAGCCAGAAGGAATCCACTGACCCTGATAGGATGAGTAAGATACAATTGTAAGATAACCTGTGCTCACCATTTGGTAGCTTGGTGCAGAGCAGTCAGACTTATCCTAAGGGTCAAAGTGTAAAGTATTGGTACACTGGTTACACTACAAAAATACTCCACACAGTATGTATAAAGCACAGTTCTTTCTATTACACACATTGCAATCAAAATGACATACACATCTTGTGTATATGCTTTACAGTGATACGCAATTATTGAACTCTCCCATTAGCAGCAGAACAGCATGAACATATATGTACCAGCCCTTGGTATTCACTTGCCCCATTATCCCCTCAACCTCAAAAGCAACAAACCCATGTGCATTCTTTCGCGAGGTAGTCACGATCCAAGCAATTCGTTCCACATCTAAACTACAGAACATATATGCAGACTTGTTCAGAGGTATTCTGCTTTTCTGCTAACACATTAGCATAAAACATGACATATCCCAATATTGCGTACCTCTCACACCTTGTAATGGTCAAGAAGTCAAAGTTCTCCCCTACGCCTTGTGACCCAGCCCTGTATTCACTCAAACTACACCAGCCAACGATAAACTTGTACTCGCTGGAGACACTTAGATTGGATGGTCAGAAACACCAAACGGAAGGAAACGGTTACTGATTACATCTGTCCGAATTAAGCTGTCAAGGCACCCTGCGGTACCTTTGCAAGTGCAGGTTCGCTATTAACCCCACCCCCCCTTCCCCCGGGTATGCAAATGACTGTGATGCTGGAAGCTGACGTGCTTCCAATTCTGAGAAATGCTCCCCCCAGGTGGAGGAGCGAGCCGCAGTTGCTCCAGGCAGCCAGCTGTGGGTGCACACAAGGCACAGCAAGACCACTCTGGTCCAGTAACGATGTTACCAACAACAGAGTACCTTGTGGCGTGGGTCCGGGAAGAGGGAATCGTCGACCTCTGATTGAGACCCCGCTGTTGGGCACGGTCTTCCTCCGGATCTGGAAGTCTGAGACAGTCCAGTCTTCTGACTTGGGTCCCACAGACTCAGCAAACAGACAAGTCCCCTTGGACACCATGAAGTGTGAGCTAGCACAGGTTTACTGTTGCAAACTCTGGTCCCTCGGACCTGATAAACTTCCTCAGCACTCCTGAAACATCTCCTGTTATAGCACCCTAGGTGGGCCGCTGATCTTTACCAGCATACTCCTCTGCACAGTGTGATTTCTACAAACGTTAGAACAGTCATTGTCCCAACCAACAATAACTTCCACACATTTCCATGCCCCTGCACGGTTTTTATGATCTCGTGGAAACGGAGAACTCCTTTCTGTCCCTTGGATCTCATGGAAAGCAGGCCAGCCAACTGGCCCTTGGAGAGTGCTTAGGGCCTCGGGCCACGACAGGAGGCGATTGATCGCAGGCCAGTAACATCCAGGGAAAAATCCACTAAGTGATAGTGCCCACCCTGGAGCATAAGTCTCAGGCTACCACAAGACTGTGGATAATCCAGTTGCAGTCCCTTCTGCTGCAATGGTTTCTATTGTCGCTGTCTGTGTGTCGAACCAGTGTTCGATTGAATGGCAGTGTCCAAGCACTCAGTCCTAAGGCCAGCACGTAGATCCGCAGAAAACAAGGAGAATAAAAGGAAAAAGTCGAGGAAAGCACTCTAAAAAGGGTTGCTTTCAACACCTTTTATTATAGCTTTACCTAATAACTATATCCATATTGCATTTGCCTAGGACCTCACTGAGAGACACCCTAGGTTTCCTGATATGCAGTCATATTGTCTGCATTAATGTGTGTTGGCTTGTGTATTGGAGGGCGAAGTCCGAACAATGCTGCCTAAGCCCTTCTGCCAGCGACTCGCATGCAAGTGCAAATAATATCGTAGGCGATGGGCACTCCAATGTTGTGCCCCTTGAGATGCCTGTAGAGGTTGACAAACTGCCATTCACCCAGACATTCACCACAGGCGATGTGTGCAAGATTTTCAACTAGTCTATAAACATACGAGGCAAACCCATTCTATTCAATGAGTTTCAGAATGTGGTGCTCTCATTCCATTGTGTAAAATTCCATTGAGGCATCTAAAAACATAGTGAACATGTCTAACTCTGGATGTAATCATTTATAAGGGCAAAGCAACTACTCAAGTTGTGGGTTGTAGATCGCACAATAAAGAATACAAAAAATATCCTGCCTGTAATTGTTTTTAGTTGGTGGAATCTCTCGCCATCTTGACAACGCTCACTAGGAGTCCTAAGTAGACCAAGTAACAACAATAACTATCAACGCAGCTGAGGTACATGCACATATATTAGACAAAGAACCAAACATGAAAAAACAAAATACATATTATCATTTTTATTGTCAATATTAAATAAAAAGATAATTTACATAATCTATAGTCACATCTATATTTGCTTAATAAATGGAAAAAAGTAAACCGACACCAAGGAGAAAAATGTCAAAACTTCCACACATACCACATTCGTACAACATCCAATGAACACATCATAAAAACAAAATTTTTTAAAGTCTGGATAATGGGGACCTGTGCAGTTTTCAGGAGGGCCTGAGATTATAACTACTTATGTTAGGATAGTTACATTTTAATTTGTCTCGATGTCCTGAGTTAGTGCTCTCTCCAGTGACTTGTTGGTATATTTTAGTACAATGATTGTGTACAAAGGTTCTATTGTGATGGTCTCTAGAACTTGCGCCGACATCTGTTTCGGCGATGACCCAAGTATTCAGGTGGCACCTTCTTCAGGGCGCTAAAAGCGTGAAGTGATCAGAGGGTCTTGGTGCCAACTGAAGGAAGTTACTGTCTGGTAGATGAAAATTAACAAATGAGAGGGCTGCTGCCGGGAGATGCACAGGAAAGGATAGAAAACCCACGTATGTAGAGTCTTCTATTCACCTTGACAATACTGGCAAAGGGACTTTACACAGAAATGTCAGGTGACGTCAATGGACATAACGGTTCATCAATAAAAAGTGATAACTAGAATCCGTCTATCTGTATACACAGGAAACCTCATGGACCCGAGTGTCTGCTCCACATAGTGTAACTCAAGGATTCCTCGATAATGGCAGGTGAGAGAGACAATGCGAATCCTCAACCGCATCGATCTGCTGGAAAAATCGCAGCATCGGCGTGGGACAAATCGATCTGGCTATACTAAGTTAGTCAGCTATAAGCTCAGCTGGTTGGCGAATAACTTAGCCGGTATCACAGCTGAACAAAGACATCAGGTGGTAGGATTCACATAGTTGTGTTGGCTTCCCAGGTTTCAGCAAGTTAAAATTATTGCTTTGTGAAGTGTATATGGAGGCATGCGTTTGTTGCGTGCCTCTTCTGTCTGGGTCCAAGATCTCCACATAACATTTGTAAAATTCAATGGGCAATCCGTCTAAGCCCAGGGTTTTGCATGTGGGAAGTCTGCAGGTTACCTCCTTTATTTTGTTTAAAGTGAATGGCTGTTCCAGGAACTGGAGTTTGGCATTTCCAAGCCAGCCCATAGCTGTGTCATCTAAGTATTTTGTTATCTGTGCTGGAGACTGGAAACCCCCAGATGTGTATAAAATTCTGAAATAAGTTCTAAAGATTTGTAGTATTTGGGCAGTGTCTCAATAGTATGTTGCCACCCAGTCCTCTAGGTCTCTGATGTTATTGGCTGCCCATGGGCATTTAATATTCGCTGTGAGTGATTTCCTGGGTGTTCGCCTTCTCCATACCACTGGGTCCTGGAATATGTACCTCAGAACCTAGACTCTCGCAGCCACCTCAGAATATTCTGAGTTTTTCTTTGATTGGGAACTGCATCTGGTCCTGGTTATTAAGGTCCGCACCAATATCACGTTTTTGTTCTAAACATAAGTGTGCACATAAGGGTTTAAGGACTCTTCATTGTTTAGCAATGCATCTGCCCCTAATGGTCGCCTTGAACGCCTCTCAGCCACACCCATACTATACACTGAACATAGCAGCTCATTATTGTGATCCGTACAGTTCCCATCCAGCTCCATAGTATTGCATACCAGCCGTGATCATCTGTGCAGGAACCAAGGACGTTGCTGGGGTACCTTTCTTAATATTAGATGCGTTAAATACAACCACACTTCCAGTTCTGACCCCAGTGCGAACGGATTTATGCAGGGATCGCATTTAACAACTGGGAGAAGCTGGCTTGGTATATGATGCACAGTTATGTAAGTGGGCACCCTGCACCAATCCAGACAACCCTTATGGTGATTTTAGTGGTCATAGACAACCATTGGAAGCTCACTAAGGGGTAGCTGTGGAGAGCAGCCTTCAGGCTTATTCCAGAAGGAGTGTAAAGCAGCTTGTTTTACCAGAACATAATCTTATTGCTATAGATTAAGTGAAAAAGAACCACACAGTGTATTTATAAAAATATGTATTTATTATAGACCCTCACTTACACATACAGATATCTTCTACCCGGATATATACACATTGCACACAATACTTTGCAATAAAAATAGGTAAGTAGCACGAGTACACAGTGGTCGCCAGGGGGAGACCAAACCATATACTAAAATAGTGGTATGCGAACCACGACTCGAGTCAAGACTATACCCAGAAGATGTAGAAGTGCCGGGGACCCAAGGAACCACCTGAGGTAAGTAATTAGGAGACCCACAGAGGTTGTGTGCAGTGTGGGAACCAGACCGCGTGATCAATATGCCAATGGTTAAGTCGCGGTTACAATTTTAAAGAAGGACCCCTCCCAGCAGACTCTGCAGAAACCCTGTGGAAGACAGAAGTCTGGAGAGCCACCCCACCCGTGGATACCTTAGGAACCATGATACCTACCCCAGGGCAGCTGGGTGCATTGGTGTGAAGTGGCGTCAGAAGCCCACCATCGAACCCAATGGTGGACTTCAGAAAGATGCCGCTGCTGGAGAAGGTGAAAGTGTCCGGTGGAACCCAAAGGTGGATTCAAAATATGAAGAACCTGCAAGCAGAGGGGACATAGTCTATGCTATCAGGAGTGACCAGGAGGCACCGAAGACGAATGCCCACCGATGTCTGGTGTTGCACGGGAGCTGACAGTGACCTTAGAACTGCAGCTGTGTGGACCAGGCAACGCTGTGGAAGACCAGGAGCCGTACACGAGCTGTCCCACGCCGGATGTCGAGGGTTGAGGGGTCGGTTTCCGGCGGGAGCACCAACAAGCCTTGGCAACTGCAAAAAATGTGGAAGTGGAGAAAGGTGCAATGTTGGAATCAGCAAGGTCCTGGAGACTCACTACAAGCAGGGAAGTCAGGGCAGGCCCTGAGCCATCAGGGGAGCCCAAAGAATATGAAGATAACCCTCAAGAGGACCCACAGGCCGGAGGCACTGGAGTCGCAAGAGGACCTCGAGCAGCTCACCAAAGATGCAAGCCCACAATGCAAGAAGATGCGCTGAGGAAGAAGCTCTTGATCACTGGAGATGCTTGAGGTTGGGGCTTCTTGGAGCCCGAAAATCTTGGTTGAAAGAAGTCAATAAGCCTTTGCAACGTCAAGTTGACGTGCTGCACAGGGGTTCGGTTCCTGCGGCTCCGGATACTGGCCTCAAACTTGGTGAGGGGGCAGGGCAGGCCTCGAGGGATGTGAAGAACCACCACCTGTGTTGCTGAACCGTTCGGAGTCTGCGGGAGCTCCGGATCAGCAGACCGGTCCGCTTAGTTGCGGTGCAAGCAGATGCAGGGAAGTGACTCCTTCAATTCAAGGGAGATTCCTTCAGGTGTCTTGGATGTCCACAGGCCTTGGAAGGTTCCTGTATGGTGCACTGTAAAATTCCATATAGGTACCCAAATATAGGCCCGGGTAACATCCCAACCTTTCACCTATATTCGTCCCTACATTACATACATAACGGGCTGTTTTGACTGACACTTTACCTAGTTACGGTTCTGTTTACAGAACATGGGTTTTCCCTGAACAATAGCCTCATACATTATGCATGACGATTCTTGGAAACTCCGCAGGACCACCATCTCCTGCATTATAACTATGTACATGGTTCGTTCCCTACGTCATCCTAAGTCCGACAATGACCCAGCAAGGTAGAACCCCTGGGGACACCTTTGGGTATATAAACCTCACATCTTGCTGAGATAGGCAGAGGAGAACTAGGACTTCCAGGCTGACACACTGATGGGAGATGCTGAGGTTCCTGTATGCAGATACTCCAGATCGCAGTGGTCTGACATCCCTTGCGGGGTGTCCAGCTCGAGACAGACTGGGTCCCACAGTCTCTCTCTTTAAGTAATGGCGTTGACTTTATCCTAGAGGGATTCTTTGCTTAACACCTATAAACCTGCTAGGTACAAAGAGTTAGGGTTGCATCGTAGAAGTACGCATTTTACTGTCCAGTATTTTATATACTTAACTGTATTCATGGTTTTGGCAAGATGGTAGAAATCGAACATCCCTTTACCTTTTTATTGCTTCTAATCATTTATATCGGAATCTGTCTAATTGTTGTGTCAGCACACCTGTTTTACACTACAATGACGACTGTTCAATACATGCTTATTGAAAAACATCCACACCGTTTATTCTGTGTATCTCTCTGAGACAAAGTGAGCATGAGTGACTGAGTGAAAAGTATTGCACTGTTTCCACCGTCCTGATGGATCAGGGTTGTCGTGTGCGATAGTTGCCAACAACTATTCTCTCCTTGGTGAGAGGGGTTTCTAGTGGCACTGTGAGCTAGCTGGTATACAGGCTAACATACCCGGTGGGGGTGTCTAGAAACTGTCTGGACACCAATCCTGCCGTGTATGTTGTCTAAATGTGCAGATCCTATATAGGTTTTATAGGAACTACACGACAGCACATGCACGTATGTTGCAGCAGACGAGCAGGGTGACAAAATCTGGAGCAGCAGGAGTCTTCCCGGTTGCAGCAGGAGTCTTCCCGGTTGTAGCCTTGATGCACAGAGCGAAGTCCAGAGTGCCCAGACGGTCGAAGAAGTGGTGTCTGAAATGAATCTTGTCCCACGACGAATCTAGCGACCCACCCACAGGTAAGCCCTTAAATACCCTAAGGAAAGGATTTGGCCGATTCAGGGGTCCCTCCCCTAAGGAGGGGCTGGACAATGGGGAGGATACTCCCTTGTCCTTTGTCTAGTTGTGCGCCAGAGTGGGAGCCAACAGCTCCCTGAACTGGTTTGAACTGGACTATGCATGGAGGGCACCAAGTGTACCCTGCACGCAGACTACGTGGTGCTGGCAAGCGCTTCCACCCTGCCCCAATACACTAAATCCTGTCTGGGAGGTGGTCACACCTTCCTGTGACAGGATACGTATTGTTTTGCCTTCCCCCTGCCCGAGCTTGGCTCAGCAGCAGGAGGGTAGAATCGTGTCTCTGGTTGGCAGCAGCCCTGGCTTGCTGTCCAGGTCTGGAAGACTGGTACCAGGAGCACCGAGGGCCTCCCAATGGTGTGGGAGGTATGATTCCTCCCACACAGTTTACGGTGTGGGGATTCCAACATGTTTGATGCCAAGCATGATAGGTTTTGTTGCAGCTAGTTTTGAGATGGTCATCGTGTAATGACACGGGGCCTCGCTATGTCAAATGACTGTCTCACTTACAACTCGGGAGAATGGACTCCATAGGTCGTAGGGGTGTCCTGCTCATGCAGGGGCACCCTCACACTTAGAACCAAGCACCCTGCCTTCAGGATTGAAAGGCCTGCGCTAGGGGTGACTTATAGTATTTAAGTGCATTGACCTTAGATATAGGGATATCTTTTGTAAGTGGTGCTAGCATCAGTGTACACCGGCTGCAATGGTAGGGTCGTAGTTGCAAGTGGAATGGTCTCCCATGGGTGGCATAATGCATGCTTCAGCTAATGGGGAACCCTGGTGTACCTATGTCCTGGGTACCGTAGTACCATATGTAGGGACTGATAAGTGTACACCAGTGTCCAATCTGGGATGTACCCAAGTACTTACCAAACCAATTTAGGGGAGAAAGAACAGAGACTTGGGTCCTGATTTGCAGGATCCCAGTCAGACTAGTCAGAAACCGCATTACATCAAGCAAAAAGTGGAAGTAACCATAAAAGCAGTTCCTACAACAACCCCCTCATAATCTGTGTCGGACTGACTGTAGCAGGCATCGGGCAATTTGCTCTGTAGTCTGAAGTGGTGGGGGCTGGTTTTGGAGTGGTGGGGGCCAGTTTTGTTATTGGGGGCCAGTTTTGCAGCAATACTGCAGTATCGCCCCCCAGTAACAAAAGCAGCAGTGCTGTTTGCAGCAGTGTTTCAGGCTTGCCCTCCACCGGGGGAGGGGGCCGGTCAAACAATATTGCCAGGACTGCTTTAGGTTCCTTGTCCGGCCCTGCTCCTAATGAAGTCATTTATGGATTACTTTCTTGATCAGAACAAATGTATTACATTAATTTCTAATACCCAGCCTTATGGTGTGCTTCCATTGACTTGGGTTAAATAACCTTTTTATGTCTGGCAGACTGAAGCTCTGTTATGAAATAGAACTTTATTCCCTGAGATATTAATTCAAGTCATATTAAGAAGAGAGGCGTGAAAGGACCTGTCACAACTTTTACTCAAAATGTCATCTGCATTCCTCCCACACTCGGAAACCTGCAATTGTCAGTAACTCCATTCAGCCCTCTCTAAAAACGTTTCCTCCTCCCTCTTCTAATGACTACTCATTGCATAACCAATATTGCTTAGCCTTCCCGTTGAAAACCTGCATTGCATAACCAATATTGCTGAGCCTTCCTGTTGAAATGAGATTTGGTATATAGATTTGACACGACTGTCTACCCTTTTTAATATCGTTTTCATCTGTACATGAATCTTGTGTATTAATTTAATGCTCCAAATTCTACACCAAAAAGTGACATTCTTTGCTTAGAACAATATGAACTATATCATTTTTTTTTTTTTGGTCTTCTTCCAGCGGGTTTCACTTTTTGTTGCTTCAGATGTTGATGCGTTGTGTGCCTGCAAAATCCTGCAAGTAAGTCTTATTCATGTTTTTGTATTACTTTGTATATAATCATAGCACTTCTGTTTTTCTGTTGCCCTAGTGATATGCATATAAGATTTGTGTTGGAGGCTTGTAGAACCATCCCCAAAGGAATTCAGTCCCTAATCATCCGTTCTTTGTCCTAAGAATATAATCTAACTTGAATTCTACACAACACCAAGCGGCATTTGTAAGCTTTTCTTTATTGGAGTCTGTTGTCAACACCTATTGTGTTTAGATAAGAGAAATGTTATGTATCAGGAACATGTAGTACTTAAAGTTGTGCATTTCCCACTTTAGTACGTTCCCTAACAGTAGTAGTGTTTGTTAGGGCAGTCCCACACCATGTGGAAGATTCCCACATTATGTGTACGCATCTCTGGCACAATAAAAATGTTATGCATGTATTCTTTTGAGCCTTCTGGGAGTCCATTATGTCCTGTGAGTATAATTAACTTGTATAAGCTTGAAATGGGGTTATTCAATGGTCCTAATAGTTGTTATGAATCTGGTGAGTTGTAAAACCTGCATTGTACCGCCTGAGTTAAATGTTTGTTGCATAAAATCATAAGATATTTGCGTGTGCACTTTTCTCAGTTACGCCCCACTTGTTGATGTATCGAGCTTTTAAGTGGGGAGTATACAAATCTGTATACCAGCTGTGGGAGCAGAGCGTTTTCCAATAGCAAACATAGCAAATTATGAATTTTTCAACTATATTGACAACCTGCAGAGGGATGACCCGGGAACGTCCAGTTATTTGAAGATCTACCACTGCATCTACGAACATTCTCTTTGCAACAGTTAAGACGTTCATGTCAAACATTCCTTGTTTGCCCTCTAAAAGCAATGAATCAGTTTCGTTTAAGTCATTCCTGCATTAAACACTACACATTGGTTACATAAGAAACAAATGTGTGCTTATAGAGAAATCAAGCCTGTTTGGAAAGGTTTAGCACAGCACATGTATCGCTCATTCATGTGCCAGAAAAAAGATTTGTTAATGGAGGTTATAAATACCATTAGTAATTCTGTACCAGCCTAAATGCCCATCTGAACTCGCGTGGTAATAGACATGCCTACAATTTGTATGGCAGGTAACTACATCAATAAGAATTCCAGTTATTGTGCTTACGGTGACACCACTTGTCTTTCACTACATTGTTGTCTAAATACACAAAATGTACTGATGAACTCAAAAGATTGCAATGTGATATGCTGAGTTAGTTTGTTGTGGGTCTCTCAGTTATCCTTCTGTGGACTAAACTGACAAGCAGCCCCACCCCGGCAACCACCATACACCCAGTGGCCCCTTCTCCAAGATTCCATTGTCCAATTCATCGCAAAGCACATTGTAACTGCAGACTTAGTCTGGGCTAACTTAAGTACAATGTGTAAGAAACTACGTATTACTGCACAATGTCGGTGTGTGGCCTAATAGATAACGGACACGTCCCTCAGCCCAGTCAGCCTTGCATATCCAAGCCTGACATATGACTGACTCTTCCACGACTCTGCCGGCCTGTGTTGCATGGCTAAATACATATAAGCTCCCAAAGGCAAGATCGATTGCATTGCAAATGCTGGTTAAAATGCATGTGAATTATGCTTTTTAGGTCTCGTCTACTGACCTTGCATGCGCTGTCACTGCGAGGGGTATTGTTTGATATAAAAGGCTTGGATCCCGCCATTGCTTACCATTCATTACTTTCATTGTCACTCTTCTTTGCTACCTGCTAATTGGCAAGTGAGTGCCGCACGTCACTTCCTTTTTCTCTGTGGAGCATAGGCCAAGCACAGATTAATTAATATTAGTGTCCGTCTGCTGCCAGAGTACAGACACTGGCCCTCCCAACCACTGACCTACATCTTTAATGGTGACAGCAGAGACTCTGTATGAATGTTTGTATGAGAGGTAGCACTGCAAATGCTCACGCATCAGAGCATCTTAGTGCTGTAATCCTTTTATTAATAAACATTTAGCATAAGTTTTATTAGACCTGTACATGCTGAAGTAACATGCTGTTATAACGTACTGCCTAAAATTGTTTAATTTGCCTTACTCTTAATACTGAATTGGCTCCATTCCAAGACAGCACCTGTATTAGCATGTTTGCTCATCAACATGACTGTATACAGTGCAGAGGAAATTAGCACTGGCAAAGCCAATGGATCTCTCCTTTCTGACCTGTTGCCAATGATTTTTACCCAGTGTGCACACTGTTGTGTAAGTAAAGAATGACAGAACTCTTTTGGTTCCTGATGGACTACGTAGACTTGTGGCTGTAATTAAGTGAATGTAGGTTTAAAACGTTGAGTTCTTTCGTCTTCGCTGTAGAATAAAGGCGTGTATAACTACAAAGTGGCGTAGTCATTGGCTGGGTAGAACACTAGCGCTGGCAACGAGTAGGGTATAAGTAACCCGTAGAGCGACAGTGCTCTCCCAGAGATTTTGCCATGGTCTAGCAAACTGCTCGTGTGCGTCACGTGTGCCGCAGTTGAAGTGCAGAATCTACTCTGGCACCTGTGAAGTCTCCCCGCAATGCCAGCCTGTGTAAAGCTTTTGCAGACAAAGAAAGCATCATTGAAAATCTACACATCAGTGGCCAAGAATCTAATGAAAAGGCTGCAAACAGACGTACTATACAAATTAAAGCTATGTCATATGGAGTGATAATGCAAAAGGCTGATGCAACCAGGTCTTGAAAAGCAGCGTATTGTGACAATCCAGTGCAAGTTAAGTTGTAATCTAATTTGTTATAAAGCCGAGATCAACTAGGTGGTTACTAAGAGGCATCCAAGCGCTAAGCCATTTGAAAATCAAATAGTCTGCTTATCAAATCATTTGAATGCGAAAAAACCTGTCTACTTTATGAAACGACTAAAGAGTCCTCATACCACAGCCTGCTGTGGCCCCAGAGAGAGGGATGGGGTTGTGCGTGCAGAGCTGTCCATAAACGAAGCAACCCACCACCAAAAGCAGCTGAGTGGGGGCTCAGAACAACTCAACAGATCTCCATTAAAATGAATAGCTGCAATGGAGAGCAAGGTAGAGGCCAAAGCTGCTCCAACTGTCAAGGTTTATCCTGAAGTCAGCAAGTCACAAGGCTCTAGAGATGGTTTACATGAGCAAGTTTACCTAGAAACCGAGACCACTGCGGTCCACCAATGGTTCTACTACTGCTGATTTCTTAAAACTGATGTCATCATTTTATACTGACAACCACAATTTTGGCTATAGCAGCGTTGTCAAGTAGCCTCAACAGACTATCAGCTACATTGTTCTTCCACCCAGGTACATATTCCACCCTGCAATTTTACCTCCAACCTAGCAATTACTTTTGTGCCTGCTGGACCTAGAACCTTGAGTAGGGGCTTGTGATCCATCCACAATGCTACTTTGTTTCCGTATATAAAGGTCCGGAAGTAATTGATTTCCCAAGCAGCAGCCAAAGCCGCCTGCTCTGACGGAGTACTTTCTTTCTGTACCCGACAAAGAACGGGAGGCGAACACCACTGTTCTTCCCACTTGCCCGTGCACCTGTCATAACACTGCACCAATACCAACTGCTCTGGAATCCATGGTGATAATCCTTTTTGAACCCATCTGAAATGACACCACTACCCCTGCATTGGCATTATCTTTGATTTGTGTGAAACCATTTTGCTGTTCCTCACCCCAAGTGAATTTCCTGCCATTCCTCAACAAAATTCTAAAGGCCTCCATCTTTTGGGCGAAATCATGCACAAACTTGGAGTAGTATTCTACTTAGCCCATGAAAGATGGTAGTTTGTCCTTGACATTGGGTACCTCCACATTTTACAATCGCACTCACTAAATCAGTTTTGGGTTTGTCATCATTTGTCGTTATCAACCAATCCAAGTATTCTACCTCCTGCAGCAAAACGTACACTTCTTTCTACGCAAAGTCAGCCCATCTCTAAAAATACGAGCAAACACTTTCCCCAAAGTTCTATTTTGCACATCAGTGCTTTCCCCAAACACAAGTATGTCGGCTTGAAAAAAAAAACATTTTATACACCAGACAACAAACTTGAAATTAGTCTTTGGAAGACAAAGACTAGAACACAAATCATAGGGTAGTCTTTTAAATTGAAATGTACCTTCTGAGGTGAAACGGAGGTCCAGTGTCTGGAGTCTGTATGGAGTTCTACCTGGTGATATGTACTTCTCAGGTCTAATTTAGAAAAGTATTTCCCTCCCGACAGCATTAAAATCAATGTTATTATTCAGGAGAGTAAAAGAGTCCATGACTACATTTTCATTGAGGCTATGTAAATCCCCGCAAAACCTCAGTGACTTGTCAGATTTTTTCATGATGACCACTGTTGAAAGCCGTTCGGCGGCCTCCAGCACCTCTATTATGTTGTCCTTGATCATCTGCTCCAAAATCTAGTTCACCTTTCGTCTCACGGCCACTGGCACTTTTCTCACCATGTGCTGTGCTGGCACTGTGTTTCTCTTGAGCTTAATCTCATCAAGTACTGCTTGGTGACTCTCAACCTGTTCTTGAATACCACCTCCTGTTTTAGAATACTCTTCAGGTCTTCATCCTCCTCCACGATCACCTGGTTGTCTGCCCAGGGATTCAATGTATTATGCAGATCCTACTGATGTGATCAACCCAAAATGGGTGGCCCCTCAGCCACCTCGTACACCTTTCCTTTGGTCATCCTACTCCCAATCTTGGTCACAGCAGAAATGTAACCCACTCCTCCAATGTTTGCTCCTTGATATCCTTTTAATACTACATTGGTGGTTGTAACAAACCCTTGGGCCACACTATGCCAAACAACTGCATGGGTATTCTGGTGTACAGTGAACCAGAATCCTTCATCAAGGATATTACTTCACCATTGTTCCTAAGGCAGCCTTGTTATGAGTTTCCTTTTCCAATCTTTGTCCTCCTCATCAACCTCACCCTCTTTCATGGGCACTCTGTTCCAACTCATCATCATCCACTGATCCACTGATGCGATTATCCTGTTGGAAGCTTTGCACATTGCGCAAAGTCTCCTTTTCCCACAATTAGGACAGTCCTTACCTAGAGCAAAGCCATTGTTTGGAATCACTCAAGTGATAACTGCTCCCTACCCTATGACACACAAAAGGTAACCCTTTGTTAGCGAAGCTCATTGCTCCTCCAGCTATTTGACCACTTGCTTTACCACTATTCACATTGATATTAGATAGTATTTTCCTTGCCTCATTGACCAAATCAGAATCCTCTTCCACCTCAGCCACTTCAGAAGTAGGTTTGCTGTCTGCCTAACTTCACTGCATTTCCCTCATAGGTCTTTTTGACTCTTCAATTACCTTAGCTATGGTTACAGCTTCTTTCAAAGAGGTATTACTGTTGCCCACAAATGTTTTCTTGCTGCTGCGTTGTGCAGTCAACTGATCACAAACTCCTCAGTCATTTGGCCAAATTGACACTTGGCAGCAAATTCCCCCAGTCTGGCTACAAAGTAATCTACTGATTCAAATGAATGTTGAGGTTGTGTGTAAAACTTGTCGGCGCATTACAATATTCACAGCCTTTGCAAATCTGTTTTGGGGTTGTAATTTGGCTCCTGTATTGCTTCGTCGATACAAATAATAGAAAATACCGCCCTCCCATATGGAGGCAGAAACGCGGCGAAGCAATAAAACACCACCAGGAAAGGGATCTCACTTTTATAAAATGAGACACATCAAAGACTGTTCTCAGAATAAGGCATGGGGTTTTATTTGTGCAACACTCTAACAAAAAGACTTTCCCAAATGTCAAATGAACAACGTGTGTGTGTGTGTGTGTGTGTGTGTATATGTGTGTATAGATATATATATATATATATATATATATATATATATATTATACAAGCAATAATATTGCACTTATAAGTAGGCAAATAAAAACTGTTAAATGCATGGAATAAAATACATGAAATAAATTACAAGCAGATAATAATATGGACGTCCACTGCAAGAAATCAACACTATCTATACACTAAATACATCAGATGATTACAACCACTGAAGACTTGAATGTGCACAGACACACACACACACACACACACACACACACACACACACACACACATCACAATGTCAATAAAACATAAAGCACCTCTCCGGCTGCAAACACTGCATCTTAGCCCACTCCAGACCGGGGGATTCACAACTGGGGTTAAGAGCCTCAGCAAACTGGGATCTGCTGCGCTGAAGAAGACGTGTCCCTCATTCAGATTCCAAAAATCCTGGTTTCCAAGTCCACAAACCCCAGCCTTATAATCTCAAAGCACACTAGAAGTTTCCGAGAGGCCCTCCTCTGCGCCAAGGAAACATACTGGAGTTGGCTACGCTCCATGCAAGCATTCCAAAGGCAAGAGTTCTTGCGTTCCCTCTGCGCTCTCACGTTTCAGTCCTTACCTTAAGGAAGCTTACGAAAGTACAGAAAACAGTCTCCAAAAACAAAACCACCTTGAACGTGAATAGCCTAAACAACGTATCTGGGGGCCTGCCTGTGTGCGCAAAAGCTCTAGCTAAACCGAGTCAGAATTCAAGATGGCATGAGGGCATGTCAAAGCCAATAGTAAGAACTTCAAAATACTTCCCAATGTACAGCACATTTGAGCACCACTGCTTATAAGACTGCACTTGGAGACCAAAAAGTACATTCCACATCTATCTCTCTCACTCTCTGACACATATACACATCCCATACAGTCAGGCTAGGGTACAGTAAAACACTAAAAGTCAATTAAAATAATGACAGTCAAAGATCATCACGTGGTCTCAATACATAGGAGTGCCTCTAGCACTACACCTCCTTGTAAAATCTTCAAATTCATTTCCTCGGTTTTTCCGAATTGGTGGTAGGTATTTAAATGTTGGCCCTCTTTGCACAAAAAAGCCAACAAAATTGCTCTTTTCCTCACCAGAGAGTAGTCGATGTCTTCTAAAGCTGACAAACAGTTCTCAAGCGTCAATTCAATCTTCCCACTCAATAGGTGCGTCACCGGTGAGCATCAAGAAAGGTGGGGTAACAATGGATTGGCTTATGTTCATTTCTCCCTAAAAATTAAACGAGTAGTAACAGTTGAAACAGTGCAATACCAGAAACAGCCACCGGGTGTCAGTCTGAGACTGAGTAATCGCTTAATCGAGCAAAATTGAGTTGAGAGTGTCTGAAACTGAGGTGAAGAGCTCTTATGAGGCCTGAACACAAGATCGCAGAAGGAGTGTGGTGTCTACCAAATAATGAATAACAACAATTCAATCAGTTGAATTCTCAAGATGTATTTAATCACCTCATCCACCAACAGTTCATCTCTAACTGACACATTCGAACACTCCTTCATTGAACGGTTCCAATTTGAACTCATGATGATGTCACACATCTTCCCTCTTTACAGCAAAATAAACTTAAGAAAACAGCAAAAAAGATGAACGTAAGAAGAGAGAGACAAATGTGATAAACTCAATTAAACATTTTGAAGAACAACACTAGAAAGAAAAATTAACAAACAGTCTCTCAAAAATAAAGGTTGTTTGCGCACCCTCTGACTCGTAACTCTACTATTGACAGGAAAAGAGCGAGATCCTGTATGAGAGAACATTACACCACTTGAGGATGAACATTTGTCATCAAAACCCTCTTTCACAAGGACTGGATTTGGATTGGTTCCGACAACAACTCCTCTGCTTTTATTCCAAATCCAACCAACCTCAATTTTCACAGCATTCTTGAATATTTTGACAACCTTTCTTACCTTGGTATACTTAGACCACGGTTAACAACCAACAGGGGCCTTTATTTTTACAAAGTCCCCCACAGTCACATCACAGGTTTGTGCACATTCCTTTTCATCAAAATACATTTTCCACATTCTCTGTTTATCAAGCCCTTTACACCTCCATTCACCAATATCATTGATCTTCAGACCTTTGTTCAAAACCATCCACCCTTGACACAACTTTGAGTTAGACGCCCTACCTTTGAACAACTCAAAGGGAGTTCTTCCAGTGGTCGAATGAGGAGACATGCGATAGGCACTGATTCTGTACTGTAGAACAGTTTTCCAACAAAGATTACTTGCCCTGGCTAATTGAAGAGTTTTATTCACCTTCTCCACAGCCCCATTCGTTTCTGGATGGTAAACTGAGCTCCTCTTATGAACTATACCACAATCTTTAAAAAATGTCTGCATTTCTGAAGAACAAAACTGAGGTCCATTATCAGAAAGAATAAAATTGGGATAACTTTCTCTCTTGAATATCTCCTCAAACTTTATCACGCTTCCTGATGAAATATCTCTTACAGAGCTTACCTCAATCCATCTTCAATAAAGATCAATCACAACAATCAAATGGGGTGTATCACTCACGCCATGTAATGGACCAACAATATCAATTCAAGTTCATCCCAAGGATGAACAGGAAGCCTTCCGCAGACCATGGGCATTTGTTTGGTTTTAAAAATGTTGTCACTTGCACAACACTCAAAACAATCTCTGAGCATCCTTTCAACTTCTTTATCCATCCCTGGCCACCAGAATTGCATCCTCAAACACTCCTTGGTTTTTACAATGCCTAAATGTCCAACATGAGCAAGACTGAGAAGTTTACTCCAAATACCCAGGGGTGGAACAAGTTTTGTTCCACGAATGAGCATGCCATCCATCACAGTTAATTGTTTTTACCTAACAACAACAACAACTCAATCACTTTAGACATTTCCACTTCTTTAATCAACTCGCTCATCCATTCTGATTCCCCAACAACACCTAAGGTTACTTCAGACATTTATAACTTCATCTTCAAAACTCTCCTCCTCCAGATTAACCTCTTTTACATCCACCAAACGAGATAAACAATCTGCTGAAATGTTGTTCACACCTGGAATATAATTAACTTCAAACTCATACTCTTGAAGAGAAATAATCAATTTTCTAATCTGTGCAGAAATTGAATCGACTTTTTTTGTTTTTTTTTTGTTGACAAAACATCCTTTAAAGGCTTATGATCCGAGAGACCTTTTACCTTTGTCCCCCAAACCAAATTCCTGTACTTCCTTAAGGCCCAGAAGATGGCTAAGACCTCTTTCTCAATTACAGAGTAATTGAGCTCTGAGCCTCTCAAACATCTAGAGGCACACGCTATCAGTCGTTCTTCACCACAACTCTTCTGAAGCAACACCGCACCAATGCCTTTGGCACTGGCGTCAGTCAAAATGATAGTTTCATGATCTGGTACAAAGGCCTGTAAACACGGTGCTTTCTTCAATTCCTCCTTTATACAATCAAATTCCTTAGCACACTCTGTACTCCAATCAAAAACCACATTCTTACTTGTCAAAGACCTAAGAGACTGTGTCTTGCTAGCATAGCCTGGAATGAACTTACAATAATACTCAACCATGCCCAAAAAGGACATCAACTCCTTATTACCAGGTTCATTCAATTTCACAACTGTCAACTAGATCTTTTTTTAGGATAAACACCTTGCCCTGTGATACGATGTCCTAAGTAAGTAACCTCCTCTACACAGAACTTACATTTCTCCAATTTTAGCGTCAATCCTGCTTCCCTCATCCTATCTCATACAGCACACACCCTTGAAAAATGTTCAGCCTTCGTCCTACCATAAATTAACAAATCGTCTTGATAGCACCTTACACCAGAAAGACCTTTAAGCACATTAGACATTACTCGCTGAAAACAGATGCTGCTGATACCAGCCCAAAAGGCATCCTTAAAAAATGTAAATGTCCCCGTGGGTGTCACAAATGCAGTCGGGTCTTGCAAAATTTCATCTAACTGCATCTGATGGTAGGCGGAAGCTAAATCAAGTGTGGTGAAAAACTTAGCACCCGCTAAAGTGCAGGTTATCTCCTCAATGTTTGGTAAGGGAAATCTATCAACCACCACTTCTTTATTGAGAGAACGCAAATCAATGCAAAGACTAATTTCACCATTAGTTTTCTTCGCAACAACAATAGGAGCCAACCACTCAGTACCCTCAACAGACTCCTGTATTCACCAACCGTTCAATCTCCTTTTGCACACTGACTTGTTAATTCAACGGTACCCTTCAAACTTTGGCAACAACTGGAACAGCACCCTGTTTAAGTTTTATATGGTGTTTGTACCCCTTGAGACATCCAACTTGTCTTGATATACATCAGCAAACTATTCACTTAAAACAGCTACAGGATTGTCAACTGCTTGAACTTGCGGATCAGCATTGGGATTAAGAAGCACCCCAAGAAGTCGTTGATGAGGCCAACCTAACAATGCATCACCTCTTAGCAATATATACCTTTTCTTCAGTCAGTCTACCACTCAATTCAATACAAGTCATGAAATAAACCAGCAAGTTTATCGGCAAACCTCCATAACCAACAGGAGAAACACATGTTTTTTTTTTTAAGAGAAACACTTTCTCTGAAATGAAGATCAAATATCTCCTTGTTAATAATGGTGAGATGGGAACATGACTCAAACTTCATCTGAAGTTCAACACCTTCAACTATGACAACATGAGAAGGATGTTTTGCTTTACCATCATTAATCTGATACATAATTTCTTTAACTTGTGGTTGTTCTGTTCTTTTAACTTTGCTCTTACAATAATTGGCCAAATGACCTTTCTTCCCACATGCATTACAGATAACTTGTAAAGCTGGACAAAATGACACATTCGCCCTATGACCTATCAGGCCACATCTAAAACAGACCGACTTTTTGTTATGCGTGCTGGTACCTACAGCACCTCAAAGGTTTTACATTTTCTACATCCACTGACGTTTTATTTTTAACTTGACAAACCAACTCCTCCACATTAGAAGATAAAGCATTTGATTTGTTTTTTGCATTGGCATTAGCGCCAGGATACTCCTTGCGGAGTGACCGTTGCACTTTACAAATATCAAATTACTTAACTCATCTACACATTTCATCATGTGTTCAACCTGTTTGGCAATTGCTAAAACCTCATCTAATGGAGGTTCATCTTTTAACCATAACTCTTCCCTAATTTTATCATGTGCACACTTTAATACAAATCGATCTCTTATTCTCTCCTCTACTGCTCCACCAAATTTACAGCTGACCACTAGTTTCCTTAACCCGGTGACAAACTCTTCAATTGACTCGTCTTTCTTCTGTTCACGTAACCCAAAATATCTCTCCATTATAGTGCTGACACGTTGGAGATAATCTCGATCTAACTGTAAGATGCATATTTCATACTCATTTAATGTCCTCTGATCTGCTGCACTTAGTTCAGGTAAGTTCTCAAGTACTTCCTGACCTTCTCCTCACAGACAATGAAGTAACAATGAATGTTTACGTTATGCACTTCAGTTTGTTCCACACACTCTAGCATAATTCACGAAGATCTTTTTCCATTTTTGCCACTTTATCACCGGTTCACCAGGGCTGCTCAAGAAAAATGGTGGTGAAGTTACGTTCTGCATAACTACTAGTAACAATAAGTGACAAATACTTATCACCTTCCTGTAAATTAAACTGTTATGTCTTTCTTTTTTTCCTTTAATAAAGTTTAATTAACAAATAAAAACAAAAAAATCAATGTGTATTCTCTTCCAGTATCTCAAAATATAACTTCTTTTTTTTAAAAAGATTGTGAAAGACTTTGTTAGACCTGTCAGCCCTTTGGGTGGTCCCTCCTCATCATTATTTATTTTGTCCCACTTTTGCCTCAAACCCTATTATAATTTTTCCTTTTTGGGAACCACCAGACTTTTTAGTGTTGATGCAGGATCAGGGAGCCATTTTCCCTACCCCTGGAACTTCTGTCTGAGGGCCTGAGACACAAAATGGTGGCCACCCATTGTCACCTGTGACATCATCAGAACCCACTAGAGGTTTCTAGAACCTTCCGTAACATTCTGGAACCCTGTGACAGTGAGAGGCAGTTTAGAATGTTGGGAGGCCATCTCAGTGTGGCAGTTGGCATCTGACTAGAGAGGAGAGAGGACCAGTTCAGAAGGAGGTCGGAGTAAGGCAGCAGGGGTGGAAACCAGTGCTTGGAGTGGGGTCCAGAAACCCACCCTTGATGCTAGTCCCTACTGACCAAGCCCAGCCTAGAGCCCTGTGTGGGACCAAGATCAGAAAAACCATCTTAAGGACCTAAATATTGTGAAGAGGCCTTAAAGAAGAAGACCAGCAAGCTCCTGACCTGTTTAGCGGTGTCCTCCTGGAGTCCTGACGTCGAAGCCTGGAGACCTGAGGCCTGAGGTGGAGAAGCGGCGCTGACAGAAAGCAGACGTCGTACCCGGAGCCGTCAGAGGTCGAGAGAGGGCGCCGACTGAGGTCGTGGAGAGGCACCTGAGGTCGAGGTGAAGCGCGCCGGAGGTCGGGAGTGGAGGTCGCACTCCGGAGACACCCGGAAGCGGGGAGACCGTGACCCTGCGACGCCGGAAGGCGACATCGAGCCGGAGCAGCCCAGCGACATCGAGCCGAAGCAGCCCAGCGACATCGAGCCGAAGCCGCCCAGCGATGCCGAGGCCGCCCAGCGACACCGATCCGAGGCCGCCCAGCGACACCGATCCGAAGCCGCCCAGCGACACCGAACCGGAGCCGCCCAGCGACATCGACACTGTGCCGAGCGGAGCCGATCATCGTGAAAAGGGCAGTAAGTGGTAGAAAGGGCATCTGAGGCCCTGTGGAGCCCTAAAAGACCATTCTAGGGGCTAGAGGGGTGTTAGAACCAGCCTGGGAGTGCCAGGGGTGAACTGAGACTGGTGCAGTGACCACTGTGAGGGGTTGTGTATTTTGGGTGAACCAGATCCTTAGGTTACCCTTTTTCTACCTCAGTTCAGGCCCAGCCTTGACCAATCTAGGTGGGACACCCCCCATGTCATCCAAATGACCACAAGCTGTACTTGGGCATAGTAAAACCAAACTACCTCATAAATGTGATCTGATTTGCAATTGTTATTGATTGCTTATCTTATTTATTGAAGGCGTTTTATTTATTGTCTGACTGTATTTATTCCTGCATTGTATTTATTGTCTGACAGTATTTATTAGCCATTTGTATTTATTGCACCCCTATTTATTCCTTGCTTATTTATGACCTGATCCTATTCATTGAAACCCCACTGTGGTATTATTTATTTGACCTGCCCTTTTAAAGGAGAATCTTATGGTACTGTGTTTATTTTATGAACCCTGCAACTAAGAGAAAATAAGATAAAGACAAACTACTTTCTTTCATAATTTTTACGGTGTAGTGTCGTTTTTGGAACGGATGAACGCATGGTTATTGTGAGGGTGTGATGTACGCTTAACACGGTGCCTGACCCCCAACCGCTCGAGCCAAGCTACCATTGTGCTGGGAACCTGGTGACTGCTAACCCGGTTGCCCGGTTTCCAACAGACTTGAATTTTTTTTTTACTTACCAAACGTGTGATAAATGAGGTGTGCCAATTACTGTTGTCTGTAAATTATCAGCACACCAAAATAAAATGCAGATGTGAAGGAATTGGTGTGCCAAAACTGGCACTCTCGAAATGAAGTAGCTCTTCTCTTATCCTTACGAAACAGAATTGAATGTTGCCTCGCATCCGCATGCACAACAAAACTGAAGGCATACACGTTGTGAAGAATTCAGCATAAAAATCAACTACGCTTCGTTAATTTCCTCAAATATTTCCCTATTCGAGATGGTGCCCGTGCGTGCCTAAGCACGTCTGGAGAAAATAACGTCGCTGTGGAACGTAAAGTTTGTTCCTCCCAGAGATGAGAATGAGGCTTGAATGCCTCACGCCGTTCGTCGCGCTGAATCAGTGAAATGCAGATGCGTTTCACTGCCTGACCCTCCCGCTAATCTCTTCACCGGTTAATGACAATACACAGTTCACGGGCAAAAATGTCCACGTATGAATCAGCCGCTGGAGAAGTGTCACTCCACTTCTCATCCGTGCCAATAGACAGCCGCTGGAGAAGAGTTCCAACTTAACTTCTCTGCAGGACGATACGAGGAGAGACCGCTCTAACTTGATGTTGAGGTGAGTGGAAACGATCCCACGCTCGATGCAAAATTAATGTGGTGTCTACCACATAATGAATAACAACAATTAAATCGGGTGAAGTCTCAATATTTATTTAATCACCTCATCCACCAACAGTTCATCTCTAACTGACACATTAGAACACTCCTTCATAGAACGGTTCCAAATAAAACTCATGATGTCACAGTCCTGAACAGCATGTTAGCTTAGGTGTCTAGCGTGTCAAGCTGGAGCTCCATGGCAAGAGGTATGGAGGCGGAGGAGGCCGCTGGCGCACGCTAGGTTGCTCGAGGTGCTGGAGGCACAAGACAGAGACCTAATTTCAGGGAGCACCTGGGAGGCTGGCAGCAAGGGATTTATGTTTATGTTGCTGGTTACATTACTTTGGCTGGATTTACATTTGGCAATTTCGGCGAGGTGCAGGTTGAACTTTACAAACGTATTGAGGGTCTTGACCCTGCCGAGGGTCTCTAGCCCGACTGGTTTCTCCTGGGATTCCCCCGACGGTGAGACCTGTGGGGCCGACTAGTGTTCATGGGTAAAAGAGGCATTGCCCTGCCACCCTCCGGGGAGAGGCAAGAATAGGGAAATCAACGTAGAGAAGCTGAAAATAAATGACTGATTTGAAACACTGTGCTGAAACTCTTGGGTGAACTCTATTGAACTTTGCAGATGTGCTACTGCGCAGTTGCTAGCCGGGCGAGGTATTTTTCGGCCTGCAGGCACAAACTACAGATGTGACATCACAGGAGGGGGAATGCTGAATTAAACCAGCATTAAAAATGCAATAGGTGTCGCCTTTTATTAAGTTAAAGCCATTTGCTTTGCTATACAATACCATTAGCAAAGCAAATGGCTTTAACTTAATCAAAGGCGAGACCTATTGCATTTTCAATGCTTGTTATAACTGCCGGTGCTGAGCCCCGGCAGGATCCAGCCCACTTAATAACCCTGCTTTAGTGAAATGCCTACTCATGGTGTTAAGAGCCTACCAACCACAGCATGACGGATACAATCTTTCTTGGAAAATCTATTCCACCTGCTTTCATTAGTCACTTTCACGTCCGAGATTCTACGGTTTTATTTATTTAATGATCATTATATAGCACAACCTTTTAGGAAGCAGTGGAGTGCTGAAGACATAATTTAGTCAACCCAGGTTCCGCATAATTTGGTGCTCCCCTTCCTCATAATTCCAGTGGCCCTGGTTATTTGTGTTCAAGTCTACATCCCTGAATACAACGTAACTTCCTGCGGAGTACGGCGAGTGCCTGATTGATGGTGCGAAAGTTCTCCTGCTCATCTCTGCCTCTATCTCTCTTTAAGAAAAAAATGTAGACCGGTCTGCTTGGCTAACGAGTGGGTTCTTACGAGCTGACTGGGTCTCTTGGCGCTATCTAAATTGGCAGTTAGTCCCCATATAAATACCTCTACGGAGCACAGACACGTTGCCAGTCTACTTCAGAAAAGTGGTGTTTGTTCTAGCTGGTGCTTACACTAGGAGCAGTACTAGAATTGAACTGCTGTGGAGGGAAGTGACAACACGTTTCTCGAAAATAAAGCAGTAGCTGCAGCTCACAAGATCAGAGACTCTGTTGGGGAGAATATATTGATAGTATGGAAAAGGAAACAAACTTCAAGAAAAGCGGCGAGCGGCAGCGAAGAACAGCGACGGTGCTCACCGGTCTTGGACTTGGGATTCTTTTTTCTCGGATGTAAGTCAATGTAACTGATCCATGCACATCTATCTAAATAATTACTAAGTGCAATATAAATATATAAAAAAGTAACAAAGAACACATGGTTTGTAATCGGTGCCTGCGCCAAAATTATCTAACGGAAATAATGCGGTCTGAATGTCAGGGGCGCATGGAAATTTACAGTGTATCACACATGGGGAAGATGTTCAAGATTTTTAAATCGGAATTCTTCTGGAAAGCTGCATTCCGCAAACGCTGGTCAGCCATGACTCCGAAAGCACACAAAAAATGCTGCATTGTAAAAAAAAAAAAATTAAACATAGTGCCTACCGATGAAATGAAGCAAACCAAACACGAGCCGTGAAAAAAGATGAGGCACGGTGTACGGAGGAGTGTTTCACCAGTGGATGGCTGGGGAAGCTTCAGTAAGCGCGAAAGTGAAAGCATTTTGCTTGCGCTTGGAGCTGAATGCCAAAGAAAAACAAGCCACACCTGAGGAATGAGAGGCGCGTCAGTCATTGTTGAAGATAAACCCGGTAATACCAAAAAAAAGTGCTTAAGGGTTAATTAGGAGACACTGTCTACTGCAGAAAGGAAAATATACAATCACTGTGGGCGGGGCCAAAAGCGGACAGGGTGGCAACCAGGAGGGATTTAAATGCCTCCAGTGCAATCATTACACTGTGTTTTGCATAATTCATGACTCCAAACGACGCGCACGAATGAAAATTGCAGGCGGGGCAGAGACATGACTTCTGGAACCGTATTGATTCCAAGAAGCCCTTGCATGGCGAGAGCAGAGCATGCGCGCTGCTAACGCCAGGCGAGACCTTAAAACAAGTGATCCGGTTGCTTTTGGGGCGCACAAACGGTGACACTGAGAGGAGTTACAAAACTCCATCCATTTTAGTGGCTAGGGGTGGGGCAGGCCGATGAGACATAGCGGGAGTGGGTGGCAACCATGTAATCCCAGAGGAGCAGGATAAAGGAAAAGTGCAAGGACTACTCTACTGGCAGTAACACATGTTCAGTACTGCATTTGGTTTCACTTTGGAAAAAGAAAACGTTATGGAGCGGAGCACAACAGAGTGCTCCTTATCTCGACCATAGAGGCCGAAGAGAGTGAAAGTACCCAGCTGCACACAACGATTGCACTTGTGGACTAAGAGGTAATGGTGCAATTTAACTTTTGTTTGCATCCGGGGTGTAGTCAAACCCTTAACCCTCCCGCGCGCTTGCCTGCCCCCCCTCCAACCCCTTGCTTTAGCAGCTACAGTGGGGTGGAGTTCTTAATGGACCTCTTCTGTCTGCAGCTCGGCAGACAAAGGCTCATAATTAATTTGGGAGAGTGAGTTGAAGGATGGATGAAATGGTGGAAGGATGGATGGAAGAATGAATGACTGAGTGAAAGGATGGACATAAGAATGGAACAGTGAAAGGCAGGAAGGGTGTTTGAGTGGATGGATGGAGTGAAAGTATGGATGGTAGAAGGAGTGCAAGGACTGAGTGGAAGCATAAATGGATGGATGAGTGGGTAGAATGGATGAATGAGTGAAAGGATGTATGTAAAGATGGATGAGAAACGATGGATGAAAGTCAGGGTAGATGGATGCCAGGATAAAAGGATAGATGGATGGATGAATGAATGGGTGAATTGATGGAGGGATGTATGAATTGATGGATGGGATGACGGGTGGATTGATGAGTGTAAGGATGGATGGCTGAAAGGGTGGAAAGATGTATGAGCCAAAGGGAGGATGATGGATGGATGTGTGGATAAAAAGGAGATGTATAAACGATTGGATGGATTGGTTTGATGGATAGGTGTCCCTGGACCAGTGGCGGCTCTCCTTTATGGACTCCACAGCTACACTGCACCCTCCTTGGTTTGTAGTCACTTTTTATTGTATCAAGAATAAAATTTAAAAGCAGACCCGCTTCAGTTTCAGCGACAAACTGATGCAGCTAGTGACATAGTTTGCTGGCAGCTAACACAAGGAGATGATGGAGGGAGTGCTGAAACTTTTAAGATACTCACCCCAGTCACAGATCTGGGTTTAATCCATCATCGTTCTTTAGCTCACTTCGCCATCCCATTTCAGACACCGCTATATGCAAATCAGTCTTGACCCTGTGCCTCATGGGAACAGTCCAGCCCGAACTGCCAAGCCATATCTTCTCTGGACCAGAAACCAACATCCTGGGACCGGTTTCGGTCTAACTGCCCTCATCAGCCAGACTAGCTTGAATCCAGTGGCAAAGTGAGCAAGTGACCCACGTCTGGGCATACCCTGCCAACTTAGGGCGAACAAAGCAAACACAAAGAGATGAACGGAGCGCTGAAACTTTTCAGACACTCACTCCTTGCCCACTTGTATCATTTACTTGTATCAGTGGCAGCCTCAGCCACAACTGGTTGAAAAGGCTTTTGCAAAGCAATCAAAAGCTGGCCTGTGGAAAAGCCTCTAAGCTCCCTTGTACACTCTTTATAGGTCTTCAAACATTATACAACACACATTTTTATTGTTAGTTGGGAAACTCAGATAAGATGCACCTATAGAAAAGGTTTTTGTACAAGAATTCAACACCAGCATCTGGTATGGTCAGTAAAAACCAGCAGAGGGAAAATGAGTGGCAGTATGTATAATCCTTTATGAACAAATGCAATCGGGCAGATCTATGGAGGCACATCAGAAACAATACATTCCAGGGTACCATCAGAACCAATGTCCTTGATGAATCCACATGGACTCAGCACGTAAAAAAATTGTTTACAACTGAGCACTTGAGTGCCCCCCCCCTTATTTTCACCAGAAAATTTGGGGAGGATCGAAAAGAAAGTGATAAAATGCCCATGATCAACATGATCAAAGAAGTTATAAGTAAAATGAGAGCATCAGGTGCTCCAGGTCCAAACGCGCTCCAAGCGCAATTGTTTAGAAGACCAAACATTTTGGTCTGTGACACTCTCCCCACTGTTTTTGCTCATGTTTTACACTTTCAGTACCAGAGAGCTGGAGAGTGTCCATATTACACCCAATTAAAAAAAAAAAGGCGATACAAATTCCCTCCAACTATTGCCTGAACGCCCTTTTGGACATGGAGCCCAAGATATATGCCTCAGTCATCTTAAATGATCTGGAGTCATGGGCAACTACATATGCAATAATCCCGTTTTGCCAAACTGGATTTAGAGCAAACTCTTTTACCACGGACAATATAATTATTCTTTCCTACCTCATCCGCCAGGCAAACACAAGCTGTTTACCATGTTTTGTTGACTACTCGTCGGCATTCGACCTGGTGATCAGGGGCATTCTATGGAGCAAACTCCAGGCGTGGGGCATTCCACGTGATCTGCTTAATGGAATTATTGCACTCTATTCTTCAAATTGGGTGAGGATCAAGTTGTCGGCCACTGCTTTATCAAAAAAGATCAACACCAACCAAGGCCTAAAACAAGCCCCAATGCTCTTCAACCTATATACGGCAGATATGTCCACATATCATGCAAACCTAATTCCCCCCCAAATATAGTAACAACCAAGCTCACGTTATTACAGGATGCGGATGATATAGTTCACCTCGATAACTCAAAAATAGGGATACAGAGTGCTCTCAACGCCCTCCATACCTATAACACGACAAATAAGATGGTAGTTAACACTTCAAAAACAAAAGTAGTCTTGTTTGGAAGGACGCATAAGCAAATTAATAGTCACTGGTCACTTGGTCCCTAAAAATAACAGGAGCAAAATTGTATAATTATCTGGGCACTTGGTTGTTGGCAACAGGGGATCTAAAACGCATCTGAATCATCTTAAAAGATAAGGCTGCACTAATTACCACCAGACTGTGCCAATTGAATGCCTCCCTTGTAAGCCCTTCAGCACTATTTTGAAAAGTGCTCAGGGCCACATAACCATCCGCCATCACCTGTGGCACTGAGGCTTTCCCAGGACTTTTCATTGAAAGTATTGAACAATTGCATCTAGAAGCCTACAAAAGAGTGTTTAGGCTGCCATGCTATACCAGGGGATCGTTGGTGAGATTAGAATTTGGCCTAGAGGCCCTAAATATCATCATGAAATACTATCATAGATGCATCTCGGCCACGCCTGGTATTTGAAGTTTATCCTTCAAAATATATTCAAAACCAAAAATAGCCCCGGAGAACATATTTAATAGCTTCAGCAGACGCCCTCCAAATTGACTTAAGCGTATTAAATTCTCCATTGCTTCCTCACACAGCAGTGAAAAACCTACTTAAGAAACACATAAGATTTCTTTACAATTTACTGATGTGGAAATGATCAAGACTATCTCATTCTCAAAAGCCTTGGTAGCCTTCTATGACAACGAACACCAGGGCACCCGGTTTTATTTTCCAACAGATCCTAATCATATGATCCTTCATGTAATGACTGCTGATTGCAAAATCTGCTTTTTTTTTTTTTGTTTTTTTTTTTTTTGTTGCTACGACAAGAATCTGATGAACATATGGTACTCAAGACCTATTCATCTCCAGATGCTTTGCACTTTGAACTAATGGCAATTGATTATAAATAATCGTATGGATAATAAGTTAACTATAATTGTTTTAAAGCCCTTGTCCCTCTGAACTAATTATTTTTTTAATGCCGCCTGAATGTTCTATATTGTTAAGGTTTTAATTAATCACACCAACGTATTTCCACTACACTTACAGAAAAGCTCTTTATAAGGCTAGAAAGCTGAAACTATACCCCTTCAGGAGAGAATTTGAGCTGCTAAATCTAGTGCTCGTACTTGACACCCACCTGCATGAAATTGAACACAACAGCGTGTTGGCTTAGCGTTTAAGGGTAATGACCGACCAAGGCAGTTGTATAAATAAGTTAAATGCAAAAATAACAGTTGGACAGAATGCAGAACAATGTCATACATTCACCCCAGTACAGAGATCTGGGCCTAAATCCATCGTTTTTTTGCTCATCATGCCATTCCAGTTTGAACCCAGCCATATGCAAATCAGTCTTGACCCTGTGCCTCATGGGAACAGTCCAGCCTGAACTGCCAAGCCAGGTGCTCCCTGGACTGGAAACAAGCATCCTAGGACCATGAGATGAAGACTCCTGAACACCAGTGGATGAACGGATTCCACTGGAACAATATTTCAATAGAGGAAAGACTTACCGAATGTTCGCACAACAACTCTAGAAGAGTCTGAAAGCATGGTTGTTCCTCCACAAGAATCACCGGTGTCAGATCCACTTTTTGTCTCCACACCACGCCGTGTGGTGTTCCCCAGGACTCATCGTTAAGTCCAAACCTCTTCAACATTTATGTAACCCCCTTAGCGGCTCTGGTGAAATCCCATGGGCTGTCGCTAGTCATATGCTGATGACACCCAGATGATTGTCTCCCTTTCTAGGAAAGGTCCAGATCCGAGTGATCTATTCCGTAATTGTATGAGGGAGGTTGGCTTATGGATGGATAACAACTGCCTCAAGTTGAACTCCTCTAAAACAGAGGTAATTCTATTTGGAAATAACATCTCCTTCTGGTGAACAGATGAACTAGGCCTGCTTCCAGTGCCATTGAAAATGGTGAAAGATCTGGGAGTATTGTCGAGAGGCTCACTTTTATAAGGATCAAGTAAATAATGTTTTGCAGCGTGAGTCTCTTTCTGGATTCACATGCTGTGCATTATTCTCCCATCTAGTGGTTGGGTCCGGAATAGTCCTTGTTTTTTTAAATCTTTTTTTTCTTGTTTTGGGCGCTGTCGCCCAAAACATTTGGTGCCAGGTACATCCCCTGTGTGACGTCAGACGGCGCTCTGGAGGTCGTTGCGCATGGTAGCCATCTTCAGATTCTTTTTTCCACCGTTGGGTCTGGAAGCAAGACAGGAAGTTCCGAAGTTTTTCAGGATATCCCAGACAATGCGATTCACACGACGTGTGCAACCTCTGCGTACCGAAGGACCATAAGGACAAGGACAGGGAGACCTGCGCGACGTTCCTACCAAAAGACTTGTCGAAAGCAGGAGAGGCCCACTACGCCACCATGTCTCAAACATCGAAGAAGACTTCTCTTAAGGAGCTGGGCCTGTCCAGTGACGACGAGGACCAGGGAGTGCGAGCAGAGTTGACGCACGAGGGATCGGACGTCGAAATTCTGGAAGGAGACTCCGAGAAACCACGCGCCCACAAACAGGCGAATGAAACGGGGAAGAAGACGGATAATGTAAGACGCCTTACACATCTGTCGGAACCAAAGGGCCACGAAGGAAAGGCGCTGCCCAAGGCAGCCCTGCCCCCAAATAAAAAGGTGATCAAAGGTCGGCTGGGATCTAAAAACGCCACTGAATCCTACCATGGGATACCGAAGAGGGAAAATCGCTTAAGACGCCAAAAACGAGGGTCACACACGAACCACCGAAGGGAAGCGCAACACCGTCTAAGGACTCTAGCACGAGCAAGAAAAGAAAGTCTCCGGTATCCGATGCCGAGACAAAACAGAAATGCCTCAAGCACATTCAAACAGCTGTACACACACTGCAAGATCTATGTTTCTATATAAACCACAATAAGTCCTCCACAAAGCCAGAAAGAGAACAGACTTTCCAAGTTGCAAGGCTGAACTCCAGAAATGCATGAGCGTACCCGACGCAGAATTGAACACCGTCAATAAAGCAAGAAACATTACTATAATTACTATAAGGGTCAGTCTCTGACAGTGAGGAGAGTCATGAAACGTATGGGCATGATGGCATCATGCATATCGCTCATTCCTCACGCCCGCCTGCACGTGCCTATTTCAAGAATGGCTGACCAAACTGGTCCCAAGCCACAGGGAGTTGGGAGGATATAGTGGTTGTTACGCACAGGCTGCAAGCAGAAATACAATGGTGGGCATCCAACAACATAGCCCAAGGCAAAACCTTCAGGACCCCACCTCCTTCTGTGACGATCACTACAGACTCATCCCTCAGCGGATGGGGAGTGCACCTCTAAACAGCTGAAAGTACGTGGTCAATTGAACGAACAAGATTCCATAAAACACATCAACTACTTACAAATAAACTGTGTTCCTAGCACTGAAAGCATTCCAGAAACACATTCTGGGGAAAACTGTGTTGATCCAAACAGACAACACCACAACAATGTTCTACCTCAACAAACAAGGAGGTACAAAATCAATCCCACTGAGCAAGCTAGCACAGGAAATCTGGCAATGGGCAGTATCCCAAGCGATCAGTTTGCAAACAGTACATCTCTGGAGTAGACAACCCGACAGCACATCAGCTGAGCAGACAGAACAACTGTTCCCATGAATGGGAACTGAACCACAAAACCGTACAATACATCTTAAATCTCTGGGTAACACCAGTGATAGACCTGTTTGCAACAATACAGAACAAGAAATGCAGTTCTTTGCCTTGAAGTTTCTACACCACCTGTCGAGAAGGAATGCTTAGTTGCTAAACTTGTCGGGGACATTTGCATACGCTTTTCCTCCAATACCCCTAATCCAAAGAGTACTAGAAAGAACAAGACAAGCAGGGGCAAACCTATTTCTCATTGCCCCGCAATGGCCAAGACAGACATGGTATTCAAGCCTGTTATAACTGTCCAGGGAAAGGATGATCAAGATCAAAACATGCAAAGACCTATTGACGATGCAACAGGACAAAATCTTCCACCTGGAGTCAAAGACGCTACAACTAGCGGCCTGACACCTGAATATGTAGAGTTTGGCCATCTCATCCTTCCTCAATGAACAATGGAAATCCTAAAGGAGGGAAGAAAGCAAACTACAAGAAAATGCTATGCCGCAAAATGGAAGCGATCCACCTCCTGGTGCACAGCTAATAACCACATTTTATTTTTATTTTTTAATATATTTTTTTTAATTTCACAGCTTTAAAAGTCACATACAATACTTGATCAGCGTTTCGGCAGGTTATACAGTATATTGAACCATTAGGGAGAGTAAACCCGGTGCAGTCACGGTACCTCCTAAAGCCGCGTTGTAATTCCAGTTCTACCGATGGGGAACCACATAGGTCACCACGCTATATATTCCATTTGCCCCAATTTCTGTCCCATTTCCTTGGACACCCTCTTGATTTAAATACCTCCTTCTCAGCTATCATGCATTTGTCAAACTCCTTTGCCCACACTCGATGAGAAGGCCTATCCGCCACTCCCCACTGTTTCGCAATCTCACGCTTGACTAAGGTGTAGCCCAATGTGGTTAGTGTTCCACTTCTGTGAGGGAAGTCTGTTCCCACATATTGAGAAGGCCCAGAAGTGGTGTAAGGGTGAGCCCCTTCCCCAGTGCATCTTGATTGTGTCTCGTTGCCTCCTCCTATATTGGTCACACAACTGGGCAGTCCCAAATTGTATGGTAAAAGGTTGCGTCTTGTTGACAGCCACATACGCAGAGCGCATCAGATCTCGAGCCTATCTTCGCCAGTGTTACCCCCCTGAGATAAGATCTATGCAGGAATTTAAGTTGGATCAGTCAGAAACAAAGGGTGATGGCTGCCTCCCTCGGGACATTAGCGCCACTTGCCAGTCTTCATCGTCAATTGGCCCGAGATCTATCTGCCATTTCTCTCGAAGTTTGTGGAACACGTCTGGTAGGTTGTTGCACAGTTTTCTATAAGTTAGTGATATGGCTTTATTGAGCAACGGCCTGTCTAGCAGCCGATCCTCCAAGAGGGACGACTCTGGTATGATGCTCATGTCGGGAAGAGCTGTGGTAAAGGCATGTCGAATCTGTAGGTACCTAAATACCTCCCCTGGAGCCATATCGTATTTCTCTCTTACTTCCCCAAATTTAAGTATTGTACCCTTCCTCACCAAGTCTCCTATTGTGGAGATTACGATGGTGTCCCACTTATCAAACCCAGGCTGATGACACAGTAATCCAAGTCGTTGGGTAAACCACAGTGGTGTGGCTTTGGTCAGAACATTCAACCAGCCTAAACGGAAGTTCGTCTGGTGCCAAATTGCTACTGTGTGGGCTGCAGGGCCGAAATACTTTCTTTTCTGGGCTTTCGAGTACAGCGGCCCCATATACCCCTCTCTACCCATTTGATATCTGTCCAGCATATAGGCCTGATCAATATGAGAGTGATATATCCAGTAGTTTACCACCATTAGCTGTGATGCCCAATAATAAAGTCTTATGTCAGGGAGGGCAATTCCCCAGTCATACCACCCCTTGGTTAGCTTGCTCATTGCTATAAGAGGGTATACACAGTCCCCTAGTTACATCCTGATTGCGCACTCCACCCCAGAGAAATAAGCATCTGGGACCCTATTGGGAAAGGTCTGAAGGATATAAAGGAAGCATGGAAGGGCCAGCATCTTAAATAGAGCAGCGCAGCCTACTAGAGAGAGGGGCAAAGACCTCCAGTGCTTCCCATCATTGCACAGCCTGTCTAAGGGAACGGCTAGGTTGCGATCATAGAAGAGTTGGGGGTCCGGAGTTATGAAGACTCTCGGGTATCAGAAGCACTCGAGGGCCACCTCCACCTTGCATCCTGAGGGGAGCCGGGGAACCGGGCCCCGAAGGACAAATAGTACCGACTTCCTCGGGATATGCGATTAACTGTAGTATTTCCCAAAGTTTGTGAATATGTTTAAAATACAATGTATGGACTGATATGGGTAGGTGAGATGTAGCAGGATATCGTTGGCATATAATGATATTCGGTCATCATGCCCTTCCGCCCATTTCAACCCTCTCAGCGTGACATCTCTTCTCACCCAGGAGGCAAGTGGTTCCAACATCGTGGAAAAGATTAGGGGGGACAGGGGACAACCCTGAAGCGTGCCCCCTTTTAGTGAGAAAATTCGAGACTTGTGGTTTACCCGCACTTGGCCCTGCAGGCCTGTATGCAGCAGCTGTACCCAGCCCAGAAATTTAGGGCCAAAGCCCAGGCGTTTCCTGACTTCAAATAGATATGGCCATTCAATAGAATCGAACTCCATTTAGGCGTCAAGGGAAAGTACCACTGTGTCTTCCTCTATAAACCCTTGGCTCGCGAGCACGTTGTCAAGATGCCGGATATTTAGCGCCGTATTTCTCCTTGGCATGAAGCCAGATTGGTCTGGATGGACCAGTGATAGAATGACCGAGACCAAGCGTAATGCCAGCAATTTCGCAAGGATTTTCGCTTCCGTGTTGATTAAAGAAATTGGACGATAAGAGTCGCACTCGTCCGCGGGTTTCCCTGGTTTCCTGATAACGACTATCGACGCTAGGTGCTGGTCTTCTCGCAAAATCCCCTTCTCATAGCTTTCATCATACATAGCCCGCAAGTACAGTGCAGCCTGGGAGGTGACGTTACCAAAAATTCTATAGGTATCCCATTAGGCCCCATCGCTTTCCCCGACTGGGTATTGTTTATGGCCTTTTGGATTTCAACATCCGTCAGTTCCTCGTCCAGAGCGTCTCTATCTGTATCAGAGAGTGTAGGCAGATTACTATCTAATAATTGTTGGTGGGAGTCTTCTGCCGTGTATGTGGTTGAGGGGGTGTAAATGTGTTCCAGGAGGTCAGCGAATGCGTCTGCTATGTCTCCTGGGTTTGAAAGTCAGCCTGGGCACCCATCTCTCTCCCTGTTCCCTCTTCTCCAACCATGCCAGTAATTTCCCCGCTCTATCTCCCAGTTCATACAGCTTATGTTGAGCGTAGAGGAGTTTGGTTCTCATATGTTCCCTCACCAAGATCCTATACTACGACTGTTTGAGCATCAGGCGATATGTGGCCGCCTCTGAGCGAGTATAGATACTTTCTTCCTCCAGCAGCTGGAGCTCACATTCTAGTTGTGTGATCTGTTGTTGTCTTTTTAAAATGTATCCCACTTTTAGTGCCAGGGCCTGCCCCTTCCGTACCGCTTTGAAGGCTTCCCATATGGTCTGCACCGGAGTCAGCTGACCCCATGTTTTCTTTGACGTAATTAACCGTCTGTGTGAGGAGCTCCTCTTTCATACCAGGGATTTTTAGCAACCAAGGGCTGAGAACTATGGTGGCTCGCAGTTGGCGGTTAAAATATGTAAGTTCAACCCACACCTGGGTGTGGTCCGAGATACCCCTCGGTAGAGCGTGGGAATTCCAGAAGTGACCAATTGTTGCCGAAAGTTTAAAAAAAAAAATTAAAAAAAACTAGTGCTTTTGTGTGCATTTGAATAGTAGGTGTATCCGGTTCAGTCTGGCTGTAACGATCTCCAAACATCAGTTAGTCCCATAGCTGTGGTCAACTCCTCCATACGTGTATGGAGTCTTGTCAATGGTCGTTGTGGATATCTTTCCCTTCGGTCACCCATTGTCATGTTAAAGTCACCCCCCAGGATCAGGGTGCCCATGGGGAGGTCTACCAGTATATTCCCAAGGTCCGTCAATGCTTCCTTACCAAGTGGCGGCGGGAGGTATACCGAGACCACATTGAGTGTCCTCTCCTCCCATTGCGCCTCAAGGACCGCAAATCTACCCCCTGGATCCGCCCAAGTGTGCGTCGGTGTGAGTGCCAGATTTTTTTTAACTAGGATACCTGTCCCACTGGATCCTGAAGTGTACTCAACGTGTATCAGTAGCTTCTATCCCCACCGTGTGAGGGCTTTGCATTTTTTTACCCACCAAGTGTGTCTCCTGCAGCATTACTAAGTCAGGGGCCCGTCTTTTAAAGATACTACTGTACTATTCCCCATTTAATTTTGTCCCCCATCCCATTCACATTCCAAGTGAGCACAGTGTGTCTCGTCTTTATCCTAGCCTCTGTCATAGATGTATTGGGCAAAAGGACAGGAGCACTCGACGTCTCCCCATGGCTCGACTCTTGTATCTCGCAGTCTTCCCGCCTAAACAGTTTTGCGCATAGACAACAACAAGGTCTGTGACTGTCCTCCCGTTAAGGCAAGTATCAATGGCCGAAATCAGATATGACTCTATAAACTCTGACTTGTAAACTCAAATAGATCTGTATCCCCAAACCCCGTCCTACAATTCCCGCACATCCCCCCCCCCCCCCCACCCTGCCCCCTGCCCGTGCATTTCGAACTACCCACACCCCAACCAGACAGAGTGCCTATCCCCCAGCCCCCCCCCCCCCCGAATACTTGTAGGTGCTGGCAGGCAGCCCTCCCTCCCTCACCCGAAGCAAACTTTACATCTTGTTTCAGTATGTTTGAGGGTTGAGTTGACATCCGGCCCCTCTCATGTCAAAGCTAGTCTATTTAGATCACAACTATGCTCAGGCAGAAAGCTGAAGCCCCACACCACTGCATGCCCTAACCCCTTAGTTAAGAGGATATTCCTGGAAGTCCCCTCTGCCTGCCCCCTTCAGGCCACTTATCTGTGACCGGTGAGTCTCTGTCCCAGTTCCAAAAGTCCTTCTCAACTACGCGTCGTCTCTTCTATCCCCCGCCTGGGATGGATCCTTGCCCAGCTCCGTCCCCTGGGTGGATCTGTTTGATCTGAGTTCACCATTGTGTTCTCTACGTGGTTTTCAACTCTGCGCCATCCCTCCAACCAGTCCCAGGCGTCATCAGGTGAGGAGAAGAACCACGTCTCACCCTCCGATTCTAAGCGAATCTTCGCTGGGAAGAGCATGGCATATTTCACTTCCCTATCTCGCAGCTCCTTCTTCACTGCTAGAAAGCTGCGACGCTGGGCTTGGACTTTGGCGGTAAAGTCAGGAAAGAATGTAACCACACTGTTGTCCAGTTTGAGTGGAGGACTAGCCCGTGCCGTTTGAAGTATCATGTCTCGGTCCCTATAGTTAATGACACGGGCAATTAGTTGGCGCGGGGGAGCCCCCGGCCTCAGTCGCCCCCCTTTCCCCCCCCTGCTCCCCGGACACAGAGGGCCCTCTCAATAGAAAAGTAGCTCGAAAGCCGTTTAGGCTGTAGGTGCTTCAGGATCAGGTCCTCTGCATAGAGGTCCGCCGCTGGCCCCTCCGTTCTTTCTGGCACACCTAGAATGTGTATGTTGTTTCTTTGCGTTCTGCCTTCATAGTCATCCAGTTGTTTTTCCATCATGGTGTGTTGGTTTTGAATTTTGCTTACTTGCTGTTGTAGCTGGGAAGTATCTTTCCGCAGTTCAGCTGTTGTGTCTCCCAGGTCTTTTACTTTGGTGTCCATTTTACGAAGAGCCGCTCGGAGAAGGGACACTTCTATATTCACTGAGTCAATGCGGGCTTCCAAGGAGGTACGTAGTCTAGTGATTGATTCCATTATGTCATGGAGCGTGAGGTTTTGCTGAGGTGGTGGGTTACTTTGTTTATCTGAGGCTTCCAATTGTATTGTGTCCTGCCCCTCCCCCGCTTTATTCCAGGCGAATTTGGCAAGTTTGTTCTGGGCCGATGCTTTGGGTCCCTTGCCGCTCACCAGTGTCTGGCTTTGGTGTGGCGAAACACGTATGTCCACCGAAACCAGCCCCAGTAGTCTCTGCCGCCTACCCAGGGGAAATGTCAGTCCCACTAACGGCCTGTCGGGTTTCCTGGAGTCTGGTCCCTGGCGCCCTGGCCACCTCTAACCTCACGCCTGTGTGCTGGGCTCGTGAAACATGGGGCTGCACCTTCGTGTGCCTGGGTTCTTGTCTAGTAGGGCTCATATACAGGTGATGGAAGACTTGTACTCCCGGGGGAACTGGCAGGGGCCTACGTTACTAGGATCCACATGGAGAGCCCTATTCCGGCGGGCCCAGCAGGTCTCTAACACCGGGGCCTCGATTACGTCCCTCCGCGGCTCCCCGCTCCTTCCAACACCATCGCCAAACCACCGCTGCATTAACGGAGAGCCCGGGAGCCTCATCTCGGTTAGCTCTTCGTCCCGCTTTCTCTGTCACTTCCCAGGAGGTTTGGGGATCTTGGAGCCTCCTCCGCTGCTCACTCAGTTGCCGCCATGTTTACTGCGTACCAGCTGCGGCAGTCCGATTCCGTAGTCCTTCGCTGTTTCGCTGGGCTCTTTTTCACCGCCCTCGTTATCGATGGATTCAGGGGCCAGTAATCCACCTCGCATTAAGGTATTTATGCCGCATGCAACCAGATATATGCAGGATATTGGGCAAGGGCTAGGGAGCCTCGCTAGTGAGCAGCCATTCTTCTCGGCTGCTAGACAGGCCCCCCATAACCACATAAATTTGATCACACAAACCGTGATCACCTATCCAACGCATCTCCTAGACAGTCACATCAACTACTCAAGCATAAAGGTGCACCTCGCTGCTATCGTAGCATACACCAGGGGCCTGTCATAAATCGATTCCTAGAAGGATCAAAAAGAATTGCTTCCCCTAGAACAGCAGCAGTGCCCATGTGGAGTCTAAATACAGTGCTCACGCAACTAATGACAAAACCATTTGAGCCCATGCAAAAGGCAGAACTCGAGCACATCGCCTTAAAGACAGCCTTTCTCATTGCCATAACATTCTTACGGAGAGTGAGTTACGAGCATTAACCATACAGGAACCACCATACATGCAAATACACAAGGACAAGGTAATTTTAAAAACAAACCCACAGTTCCTGCCAAAAGTGGCATCCAAATACCACTTCGTTTTTGAAGAAAATCGGGAGGAGGATATTGAGGCATAGGGAGAAAGAAGCCTCCATACCCTGGATGTAAGGAGGGCACTACTTTACTACTTACAAAGAACAGAACAAACCCGAAAATACAAACTGTTGTTTGTGGCCTACGCACATACCAACACAGGATCTCCTGTCACAAAGGCAACAATCTCAAGATGGATAGACCAAGCTATCAAAATATGCTATGCCACAGTTAATAAGGAATTAATAACACAGCCAACGGCTCACTCCACAAGAAAAAAGGGAGCAACCCTGGCATTTATGGCCAATGTGCCCATAGACACTATATGTGAAGCAGCTACATGGGCATCACCACACACGTTCACAAAGCATTACCGTATGGACATACAAATGAATAAGGAAGCACAAATAGGACAGACAATACTCCCAACACCTGTTCGCAAAGTCTTCCTCTTACTACAGCCTCCCCAAGATGGGAGAAACCGCTACGCAATCTGATGCACAGCATGTGAATCCAGAAAAGGATTCATGCTGCAAAACGAAATGGTTACTTACCAGTAGGAGTAGTTTTGCAGCTTGAAGAATTTTCTGGATTCACATGCGATCCAACCAGCCTCCCCTGCGAGGAAAACAAATAGGTGGGGAAGTGATTTACAGTAATTATCTAAATAACCATCGACAGCACTTCTAACTAAAAACACAGACAGAAAAAAAGAATCCGAAGATAGCTACCACGCGCAATGACCTCCAGGGCGCCGTCTGACGTCACACAGGGGATGTACCTGGCACCAAATGGTGGTTGACAGCGCCCAAAACAAGAAAAAAAAAAGGACTATTCCGGACCCAGCCACTAGGTGGCGGAATAATGCACAGCATGTGAATCCAGAAAATTCTTCAAGCTGCAAAACTACTCCTACTGGCAAGATTGGACTACTGTAACGCCATCTACTTGGGAGCCCCCGAAACCACCCTTAACACCCTGCAGAAAGTCCAAAACACCGCCGCCCGCCTACTTACGGACACACCGGCAAGATCCTCTGCTAGGCCAGCGCTCAAGTCTCTCCACTGGCTCCCAGTCAGAGAAAGGGTGGTCTTCAAGGCCCTCTGCCTGGCCCATAAAACCCTCAACAATAATGGCCCTCCCCTTCTGAAAGAACTCCTAATTCCCTACAAAGCGGAGAGAGATCTCCGTTCTAGTGGAGAAAATCTGATCTCGGTTCCCAGAGTCAAAAAGGCCAGGACCGGTGGCCGTCGTTTTTCGGTCCACACGGCCAAACACTGGAACCGCCTACCACGGAGACTCAGGACAGAACTGAACTACCTCCAGTTCAGAAAAACTCTAAAGACTCTTCTTTTCCCACAAATATAATCCCGTCAGACGGCAGAAACCTTAGGAGATTCAGGTTTAGCGCTGGGATGCTCTCTGAGTTACTACGCGCTTTATAAAACTATTAAATAAATAAATAATTTCCACCTCCTTTTTTTTTTTTTTTTGCACAGTTTGATCAGGCAGATAGCTCAGTTTCTTTCTTATCTGTTGAAAACAATTATTCTGGCCCTTGTAATGTCCAGAGTGGACTATTGTAATGGACCATATCTGAACCTGCCAAATGTTCTTTTGAAAAAACTTCAGATTCTTCAAAACTCAGCAGCAATGATGTTACTGAATATCCCGAGATTCCATTCTGCTTCTCAAGTCTACACTGGCTTCCAGTCCACAAAAGGATGTTGTTTAAAGTGCTGTGTATCGCTTATAAGGCGCTTTTGGGGTTAGGTACTGTTTTTTAAGAGGAAAAACTCAGAAGGTATGCTTCTGAGAGAACTCTTTGGTCCAGTTCGGCTCGAAATCTGGTGGTGCCATCGCATACACTCTCCTCCTGGGGGTGGCAGGAGCTTTGTGCCACTCAGACTTGGAACTTGCTTCCTTTGGAAATTAAAACTGCTTCTTCTCTTTTGTGTTTCTGGAAGTCTTTAAAAACCTGGTCTTTTCATAATTAGTGTCTGTGGTGTTAGATTTGTGGTCTTTTTTACCTTGTTACTTAGCGCCAAGACGCCTCAGGGTATTTGTTAGCCCTTTACAAAAATTTAAATCAAATCAAACCTAGGCTGCTATGCTCAGAATCCTCGTGAATGGAGGCAAGGAGTACTGTAGAGTCCCACTCCAGTCCGGACAAAAAACATCCATTGTCCGAGCTCTTGGATCTGGTGTCAACTGAAAACCGTCTCCAGTTAGATCTTTTTGCGTCTCGTCTTAACATTTATCTGGCTCCGAACTCAAAGACTCAGAAGGCACTGAAATACATGCAGGTGCAACTTCTAATCTCACATCCCTCAAGAACCTGGAGTTCCCATCTACAAAGACATTGCTCTGTCCTAGGAGATACTCCGCAACCACTGAGATCTTCCATTGAGGCAGTAATGCCAAATATCCTTGGCAATCTCCACCAGCATTTGCGATTTTTGTCCCTCCCCACTTGTTGATATAACAAGCTGCTGACAAATTGTACGTCCGAAAAAGAATGCAATAGCTTGCCTTCTGAGGGGACAAAGTCTTGATGGCAAAGGAGCCTGCCAATAGCTCTAGACATCTGATATGGAGCCTCTGTTCATCCGCTGACCAGCGGTGGCTGGTGGAGACTGTCACACCTGACTCCCCAACCCCATTTGCTGACATGAGTCTATTATGCTCTCTAGCCAGGAACCTAAAATTGCCCTACCGCTCCACACCTCCCTATGGTTTAGCCACCGAGACAGTTCTGCCTTGCCCTTCCAAGAAAGTTGAATATGGACTGCATAAGCCAGACCCTTTTGAAGGTTTTGGATTTTTAGCCTCTGAAGGACCCCGCAAAAACGGTCTAGACTGACCACACCAAGAGTTCCACAATCCTGTTAATTATTCAGAAGGATGGATGTATGACGTTACAACGCATACATTTACATCGCGGTACATTACATCGCGGTTTTTTACAACGCAAGTCGTTACAACGACTTGCGCTAGGTGGCGCTCTAGGACAAGGAATAGGACTTGGGAGTAGTATAATTTACTATTCCAACTCCAGTCTACGTACAGTAGGGAAGGTGTTGGATAGTAAATTATACTATTCCTTGTCCTAGAGCGCCATCTAGCGCAAGTCGTTGTAACGACTTGCGTTGTAAAGACCGCGATGTAATGGCATCGCGATGTAATGCCCGCGTTGTAAATGATGTTTCCCAGAAGGATACCATCTCCTTGTTCATAGCCAAATATATCTTTCTCTTATATGTCCTTTGTCTTCTTGGTTGGCAATAATTATGAAACCGTAACTGAATCTATTATGAAAAAAAAAAAAGTTTCGATACACTGCAACAAACTTGCTCTTTTTCACCACATAACCCAATTCTTGTAAGACTGGGATCGTCCATCCAAAGTGGTTGGTTGTTTACCAGAAAAATGGTATTGCAAAAACCTCTGGGATGAGGCGGTCAGGCGAATAGCTGCTTTGCGCAGCTATTCTTGGACTTCTGCGTTTAACTAATTTAGTGATGGGGGGGAAAATGATCTGCTTGGGAGGGATTTGTTGTACAAGGTGCACATAAATTCGATCTTGAAATCTGACGGTTTCCAACACTCATGCAGGCTGTGTTATTTAACACAAGTTGTGAAAAAGGTACCAAATGTGGCCCTCAGAATAAACTCAGATGCTTGAATAAGCTGTATTTGTAGTGGAGGAACCTGCTCTTAATTGTTTCCTGGACTTGAGGCCACTTCTGCCGTACTACCTCTACCATATCTGACACGGGCAGGGAAGATCAGTATGTATATATAAAGGGGACCCCCTGCACTAATGGAAAATTCCTGAGGCAGGACAAGAACAACTATACTGTAAATCCTCCGGCAACCTATCTCTACTTACATATATAAATTTGCATAGTTGACAGAGCTCAAGAACAAAAAGAAAAGATACAAAATTATTTTCAGTATTCAAGTATTGTCCGCACATGTAACATATACATAAATATATATACAAATATTGCTCTAAAAACATACTAGTTCAATCATCCACCTCTATTCTAACCCATACACAATCATAAATCACACTAGATAGACGAATGATGAAATTCCAAAATTTTCGGGTCCTAACCTGGATAACTTCCCTTAAAACCTATTCTCTTTTCTTTTCTCGATTAATGGCAGAGACATTTTTCCAATAGCCTACTATCATCTACAATTAGTAAATATGATGCAGCTGGAGTACATAATACACTAAGTACATCTCTAGAAGTACATGATACACTTCTCTCTATGTGCGTTTTGGATCACAGGGCTTCATCCGGAGAACCATATTTCTGGGGTTTGGCTGATACCAGCCTACTTCTTGCTTTGTAGGGACTTGTACATCGCATAGTCGATGCAGCAAATTGGAAGAAAAGTAACTCTTTGCGGCAATGTTAACATGCATTGGCATAGGCAATAGGTCTCGCGTTTGGGACCTTATAAGTGTTTAGCCAGAGCTATAGGCTTTGTCAATGTTTTTAAGCTATGTTTTAGAGCAGTGTGGCTGCCGTGTGGCATGTTGAAAAGTTATAATAAAAGAGTATTATAAGCATTTTGCTACATTATATATAACCAAGAAGACATTATGTACAACTGAACGACCCAATTAAAACAAGAATGAACATACAAAATGTATTTTTTTTTGTGTCCTTGCAATTACTTCCTGCCTGTTGTAATGCTGGTTTGTTGTTGCTTTTTTTTTCGAGGTGGTGGGTGGAAGACATAAACAGGAGAGTGGAGGTTGAGAAATAGTCCCTGAATTGCAACCTGAGCAGCGGACGTACACTAGGGGAGATCCAACAGATGCCCAATTCTGAGGGCAGATTGAGGTGGTGCTGAGGGATGCTGAGGTGGTGGTGTGCTGGTGCGGAGATGATACTGGGGTGATGCTGAATGATTCTCCGGTGGTGCTGAGTGATGCTGAGGTGTTGGTGTTTTGGTGCGTATGTGAGGCTCCGGTGATGCTAAGTGACACTGAGATGGTGCTGAGGGATGTTGAGGTGGTGCTGAGTGATGCTGTAGTGCTGAGTCATGCTGAGGTGGCGGTGCTAAACTGGTGCTCAGGTGTTGCTGAGCTACTTCTCAGGTGGTGCCGAGTGATGCGGAGTTGGTGCTGTGTGCTCACATGCAGTGACACTGTGTGTGCTCACATGCAGTGACACTGTGCCGGTATGAGTTAAACCACAGGCTAGGGAATAACTGGGGACCCGGAATTACTAGGCATAAAACCACATGGAATTCCTGATTCCCTGGGGTTTGACGCACACTTTAACCAGCTGCTCTGAGAAGGTGGTGAATGTGTGTGGCAGATTCTGCTGGAGGTGAGGGTGAATGAGAGCGAGAGGGTAGTAGAGAGTAAGGGAGAGAAGAGGCAGATACTCCTGGTGGGGGTCAAAAAATTCTACCCTGCAAGAAAGCAAAGACCGGGATGAACTTTGGTTGCTGTTGCAGCTAAAGCCTCTTGTGGTGTTACCGGACGGAATTGCCACCTGGTAAAATCAGTTCTGGTATTCCCACACCGGGGAAAACTAGATGTGACAAACACCACCCCACTCGTGATCGGATACAGCAAAATTGTGACGGTAATTCCGTTCTTCATGACTGGTAGTCTGTCCTTAAGAAGAGTACTTGAAAGCATTGACGTAGTAATAATCTAAGCTTTCGTAGCATTATGTCAATATTCCATTTCTCAAAGCACTATAATAAAATGGTGGTTAGTGTCATCCAACTGAATGGCAGAATGAACTGCCCAGTCAGCCATGCTATTATTTCACCAAACCACAACTCACAAACAGTGAGGTCAGTAACTCAATACAACCTTATAAAATGATGGCATTAGGTGCATGAACTCACCTGGAATGAAGGCCAGCATTAGATGAGTGCACATTGATGTGTTTCAGTGGGAGTCTCTTATGCTGCCCACAAGGCCTTTGGTAGTGAAGGTGCGCTTCACAGAAAACCTAACTCCTGCTAGGGCTTCAGTGCGCATTGAAGCAGCAGAGACACCAGCTCAAAATCCAATGTTTAATTTTAAGTACTGGATTAAACAGCCCGATCCCGCAGTACGCTTGGAGTTTGTACAACAACCACTGAAGGTTGGAGGAGCTCTTGGCCACAGGAGGAAGTGCTCTGTTTGTAAAACTGTATTTTTCGTATGTCGGTGTCAGGACGAACAGTACAAGGTGCAGAATGCGGGCAGTGCAGCTGCTTCCTACTAATTGGATTCCAGAAAGAAACCCCGGGCAGGGCGCTCTGCTTGCCGGACAGTTGTTCATGAACACTGAAGCCATTAACTCTTACAGCGCTCCTTCATTAATAATGGAGCGCTGAAAGAGTTAATAACAGAGTAAAGAAGGGAGCCCCTTGGACTAAAAATCGAACTTATTCAAAATTGAAATCTTCCCAAATTCCGTTGTGCAGGCAACCATGCTCTGAAAAAGGCAACATTTTAATAGAATATCATGACGTTTAGGGCCCTGACCAGAGAAGACAGCACTGGCATTGAGCCGGTTACAACAGTTACTTCTTTCTCTCACTGAGAAAATGCAGCATAAGTAGAGATTCTTGAGATCAAAACGCAGAGAAACCTGATGTGCGTTTCAATGTATACTTACATTTCTTTTGAACTTGGTAAAAGGATGATGTTTATTTATTCATTTTATTGAGTTTTATATAGCGTTGGCTAGACCCGGAGTTATCAGACGGCTTTACATGAGGAACATACCAATAAAGTTTCACAGTTGCATCAATTAAAAAGAATTGCATAGTAACAAAACACAAAGAACAAGTCCAATGAGAAACAAGCATTTGCAATGCATTAGGTCTCGCATTTACGCGAGTTTGAGCTATTGACATTGCAAATAACAATGCCTATTGACATTGTCATTTACAATGCCAATAGCTTTAACTCGTGTAACTGCGAGACCTATTGCATTGCAAATGCTTGTTTAAAGCTGCAAGAGCAAATGCAGTAGCAAGCTGGTTGAAGTGCACTCAGCTAAACTCACTGACCGTGGTAGGGTATGTGCGTGTGTGAAAGTAATCGCGATCGCGATCACATCAAAGCGGCCGTGCGGCCTGCGAAAGTGAAAGCAAACGAGTGCTTTCAGGCCTATTTCTTTAAATATGTGTTCTAGTCACATTTTATGTTGCTGCAAGTGTATACTCTCACCCTATGGGACTTCAACGCGCTATATAAACATCCGAATTAATACACTAAATAAACACGGTAGAGAGTGTTTGTGAAATAAAGAGAAGAGGTTCAATAAAGTAACAGCTGGGGGAAGGTGGACAGTCTTGGGCCTGCCCAGGGCGCCAGGCGGTAGGAGGGGGAATTCATTAACAGATGTGCTTTGATTAAGCCGCCGGAGCTGGAAGTGAAGTGCCCGCTTGAAATGAAGTCTCGCGCCGATATGAATGGGGCTCTCGATGAATTATGGAGGGCGTGTGCGGATGTGTGCTGGCCGGAAATGGAAGGCACTCAGGAGAGAGGTATTTATCCATCACTCGACGGCCTGATTGCCAGGCACTTTTGTGATATTCAGGCTTCCAGATTCACTGCACAGGCATTGAGGGGGGGATGTGGCCAGTTCATTAAACTTAGAAACTCTATAGTAAAGAAGAAGAACTATCTTCACAGCTTCAAGGCACATGTGGTTAATAAACACGTAGGGAATGGGGGAGGAGGGGTGTGGGGCAGGGGCAGAGAAGAGGGCGCACTGTGGCCCGTAAACAACTAGCTGGTTTTATATGGGGCTGGCTGCTGCAGTTTGTGGCTTTGTAGAACACAGGGGCTGCTTCTGGCCATCCCAGAGGGCAGAAGCGTCACAAACCCCCATTCTAGCAGCTGCAAAGAGCTAGAAGGAAGGGGGAGTAGGTTGTCACAGGGCCAAACACACTTAGAGGAGTTTCTATGGGACGCTTTTGTTTTCAAAGAAAACTTCATAATGGTGTGGCTCAAACATTCTAATCAAGACAAATACAGCAAGCAAGACAGAGAGAGCGAAGATAAACATGGGGAAAAGGAGAGAGCAAGAGATGGAGAAATATATTTGTAGAGAAAAGGGGGTAACTGTGAAAAGGATGGTTGAAATGAAAGCGGGTAAGGGAAAGGATGAAGCACGAACATGAAGCTAAAGCGAATAAAAAGAAGAAAGATATAAAGGACAAATCTAATAGTGAAAGAAACAGAGTGAACAGAGGGAAAAGTAATCGCGATCGCGATCACATCAAAGCGGCCGTGCGGCCCGCGAAAGTGAAAGCAAACGAGTGCTTTCAGGCCTCCAAATGGTGCGCGCGCCCGGCCGACGCACATTAACTGTATTTGGAGGCCTGAAAAGCCACTGTTTGCGCTTACTATAAGTCTCGCCAGAGCAGCGCTAAAGCGCTGTCTCAGGCGAGACCTAAAAAGAGGGAAAGGGGGAAGAGTCAGTGGCTGGATAAGAAAAGCAATTGGGTCTAATAAATCGGCAACAGAAGGTAGAAGTTCCTGGTGACAACTGACTGGCTAGAGATCAGCAATCGTAACTCCCCAGGGTCACGGAGGGTGGAACAAAATGAGAAGGGGTGAAGGGGACCTAGGGGGGAGGAAATGGGGGGGGGGGGGGGGGGGGAAGTTCCGACCAGCGAATCAAGGACGGCCAGAGAATCGGGCCGGGACCGTCAAGATGCTGGACCCATGACTCTGGCACAGAGTAGCATAAACACAAGATGGCAAAAGCATGGAAAAAAGTTAAATGACAACAAAATAACAAACAAGCTGGCTCCGTAGGCAGCCACCGGGGCTAGGAGGGAGGGGGGCTGGAGAATTCCAATAAAAGGGTTGTTGCAGAGAACAGAACTCTGGGTTGCATGGGTAACAGAGTCATCGTTCAATGAGGCGCAAAGTCAGCTTGGGTGCCCCAGAAAAGGGGGGGCAGCCATGGGAACCAAGAGGGCGCTTCTCTCACCAGTTCGGAGAGTGGAGACGAGCTCGGGGGAACTGGATTCCAGTGCTATGGAAAGCCCTTCGTTGTTCCCGCGTCGTTCAGAAAGCCGCAAAAAGTCACCATTGAGCGCCCCAGAAAAAGGGGAGGCAGCAGCAGAGACCAAGAGGGCGCTTCACTCACTGGCTCAAGGAGTGGAAACCAGCACGGGGTCACTGGTCATCAGTGATGTGGGAATCCCCCCGTAGCACCTCCATAGGGGGAAACGAAATTCACGTGCCCCGTTGACAATCCGGCAAGGCGAAACCAGGGGACAAGCAGTTGCGAACAAGCCCGGAAAGGAGAACTGCCGGAGGGTAGATCACCAACCCAACACCTCAGCAGCCACCAGTCCACTCCACCGGGCAGCATGGAGCGCAGAATTGAAGTCTGCCATCAGAGAACAAGCATTGGCCGCGCAGCCGTGAAAGTGGTGTATGAGCGCTGCAAGTTAAACCAGGCCCATGTGCGCGCGAGTGGTGAAAGGCAGAGAGGGACTTGATCTGCAAGCTGCAGGGTTGGGTTTCGACACAGAGCACTATACCGCAAGGAGAGGTGAGACTGAGCTTTGCCGTTTTTTTTAATGACCCTGGGTTGCTGTTTTAGCCACTGTTCAAAGAGCTCTGCTACACAAGATGGATTACATTATATGACGAATGGGAAGTCACGCAAGTAGTGACGGCGTCACGTCACAAAAGGGTGAAGTCTGACGAAAGGTTAGAACCCGATTAAGTCCTCGGGGGTTAGGGGCCATGCAGGGACTGGTGATGTACCCTTTTCATGTTACACGTAGCTGGGTAACGATTATGAAAGACGGATATAAATAGGGAAACAAACCGCAGCGACACAAAGAGAAAAAATACTGGCTCACTGAGGACCTCAAAGCGGCCGCGAAAGTGATCGCGATCAAAATGCTACCATGGCCGGCCTACAGCTTGCGTGCATGTGCGCGGCGCTTAATGAGCATGACTAGGAAAGCCATATGGTGCCTCTGCTCATAAGTGTGTGCCCGCGCACATGCACGCAAACTGTAGGCCGGCTGTGGTAGCATTTTTTTGAAGCCCTTACTAAAAGTCTTGCCAGACCAGCGCATGCGCTGGGTCAGGCGAGACCTAAAAAGGAGTATGTTCATTTGATGAATCGTTAGGAAACACACCTATCCCAGAGATGAGATAATCTACATGGCTTGAAGATTGCAAAATCAAACATATGTTTCCTGGTGTCTTTGCACAATCATGGCAAAACATCTTTGTTTCTACATCCTGATTTTTGAGAAGTCTTCACTTTTTAGGCATGGGGAACAGGAGGTCCTGTGATTTCTAGGAGTGATCTGAGTGGCCCGACAAAGCATCTGAATCATCACCACCACCTTTGGTCCCTGAGGACTAAGACACCACCTTCTGGCTGATGAGCTCTATATTTATAATCTGGAAATATTGTCAAAAGCCTCTAAATGAGATCACTTGTCTGTATTTGCCTTGGCTTCATGTGCAGGCACAGAATCATGAAAGCCGGGTAGCTGAGAAGCTCTCTCAAACGGTGGCAAACGTTCCATGTAACGTTTTAATTGTAAAGTGAAGGGTTGCAGTGCAACTGCTAAAGCAGTGTTTATGCCCTCAAATTCCTCCATGGCAGGGGCCTCTGACTGTTCCACAACACCATCTTTATTATTATTATTATTATTAATGAATTTATTAAGCGCGCAGCTACCTGTGGGTTTCCCGGCGCTAGAAGCACAGAAATAGAAGAAGAAGGCAAACAGGAGTGCAAGAAACATGTTACAAAGAGAACAGCCAGGTTTTCACTCCTTTGCGGAACTTAAGATAACATGTTTCAGACCGCAGAGGGATGGGAAGCGAGTTCCAGAGCGAGGGCGCCAAGTAGGAAAAAGAGCGCCCACCAACTCTAGCACGCTTGAAACGGGGGACAGAGAATCTACATTGAGTGGAGGAACTGAGAGTGCGGGAGGGACAATATTGATGGACTAAGGTGGATAAATAGTGAGGGGATTTTCCAGCTTTGATACAGTGCATAAAGCATAAAGCTTTAAATTTGGACCTAGATTCTGTGCGCAGCCAATGCAGGCTGCGCAGGGAAGAGGAGACTGAGGTGGTTCTAGGCAGATTACAAAGTAAACGGGCAGCCATGTTCTGGACCACTTGAAGCTTACGGGAGACCTCCTTGCAGGCACCCAGAAGTACATTACCGTAGTCCAGCCGAGATGTCACTAAGGCCTGGACCACTGACATCTGGGTGTCTGGGGGAAGCATCCATGTGATCTTCCTCAGCCACCTGATGATGGTAGTACAGGTGGCTGAGACTTTAACCACATGTTGCCTCATAGATAACTGATTGTCAAAGAGGACCCCGAGATTGCGTGCTGTTGTTGCTGGGACCGGCAATGGTCCCATTTGCTGAGGCCAATGTTGCGGGCCCCAGAGAGCGGAGTCCGGCCCGAACAGAAGCAGCTCCGTTTTGTCGCCATTCAGCTTCAGTTTGTTAGTCAGCATCCAATTGGCGATGTCAGTAAGCCCAGAACGAAGAGAAGAGGAGGGGGAGTGCTGATTAGAAGAAAGAGAGAAGATGATTTGAGTGTCATCAGCGTACGAAAAAATAGATAGTCCAGACTGTTCGGCAAGAAAAGCAAGGGGTCTAACATAAATATTAAAGAACAAAGGACTGAGAATAGAACCTTGGGGGACACCATACGGGGCATTATGAACAGTGGACACCGAAGAAGGGGAAAAGACCTGAAAAGTGCGATCAGAAAGAAAATTGGAAATCCAATCAAGTGCGGAGCCACAGATCCCAACAGACTTCAAGGCAGAAAGAAGGATGGTATGGCAGACGGTATCAAAAGCGGCACTTAAATCCAAAAGGATAAGTGCCACCGTCTCCCCTCTATCTACCTGACCTCTGACTGTCTCCGTGACTCCCAAAAGGGTGGACTCCGTAGAGAAGCCCGCCCGAAAACCTGACTGAGAAGGGTGAAGGATGTTCGCTGATTCAATGTGAGTGGTTAGGTGACGGTTGACCTGCTTCTCCAGCACCTTCAAGAGGCAGGGAAGCAAGGAGATAGGTCGAAAATTGGCTGGATTGCTGGGATCAGCATTAGCTTTCTTCAGAAGCGGGACCACCATCGCATGCTTCCAGACGTTAGGGACAGTTGCCTCAATGAGAGAAGCATTCAAGAGAGCCAAGATACAGTCAAGCGAAACGGAGGCTAAGGAACAAAGAATCTGAGGGGGCATGGGATCCAAGGGAGAGCCGGATTTGATCTCTGCCAGCAGTTTCTGGAAGGCGGGCATAGAAATGAGTTCCCACTTATCTAATAAAGGAAATGAGGACCGTGCAGGGTCGTCCTGAATGAATGGATGGTTGGTCATGGTTCTGTGTGGATGAACTGGATGAAACAGACGGTACAGCTCCAAAACCCGCGTATATGCTGTCAATTTTCTCCGTAAAGAAGTCCGCCAAGGAATTGCATTGAGTGCTATCCAGACAGGGGGCTTTGGGAACACATGACATACCGGATAGTTCCTGAACTGCCTTAAAAAGAGCTTTGGGACGATTCTGAGCTTTCAATATTGTGTTGTTAACGTGATTGGCCCTGGCAGTATTACATAAAGCGTGATATTTATGTAATGCGAGTTTGTAGTTTTCTTTATCTGCGGGAGAGTAGTTAGACCTCCAAATACGCTCCAGTCTTTTACAACGGGACTTCTCCGTTTTTAGTTGTTCATTGAACCAAGGAGCAGGAGGGTGCAGAAAATTTTGCTTACAATTACGTGCCGGGAGGCAAGAATCAATTACAGAGGTAAGCCAGGTACTAATCGTCCCCACATCATCCGTAGAGATATTAGACAGAGGAGGCAAGGTCTTTTCTAGGGAATTATTAAGTTGCTCCAGGTTAAGTCTTTGCCAATTTCTACTGGTTCTAAGGGAGTGTGGGTTGCCTGGAGGGCAAGGCGCACCCGCTGTCTTAATGTAGAACTCTACAATAAAATGGTCAGACCAAATAATAGGTCTGGAAGGTAGACAGGTTACAGTGTCCAGATTAGCAAAAATTGGGTCTAGTAGGTTACCGCCTTTATGAGTTGGACCGGAGTTGAGAAGACTTAAATTGAGGGCGGCAAAGTCCTGTATAAGATGAGTGCTAGTAGAGCATAAGGTGTCGTTAAAATGGATGTTCAAGTCACCTAATAACAGGAAATTATTAGATTCCAGCAAAAGGGGAGCAATAAGCTCAGGAAGGGCAGCTGCCCATACGCCAGCCGCCCCAGGCGGGCAATACAAAAGAGCACCAGACAGTGTAAAATTCGGGGATAATAGCAATTTAAAACTACCTGCTTCACAATTGGGGATATCAAGGTCTTCCCACTTGCAGGAGTAGCTCCTCTTGTAAATAATGGCAATGCCACCTCCATCCCTGAGAGTTCTGTTACGCCCCACGAAGGTGTATTCATCAGGGAGGGCAGTGGCAATGTCCGGCCCAGAACAGTCATTGAGCCAGGTTTCAGTTAGAAACCAGGCCGACGGACTAGACGATGTGAGGAGGTCAAATATGTCCCTCTTGTGTTTAGGCAGAGATCTGCAATTTAAACTAATAAAACTAAGGTCCGGAGGGAGGTCAGAGGGGTGTGCAGTCACTGGGAGAGGGGTGGCAGTCCAGAAAGAGGAAGAGGGAATACACAGCTCCGAGGGAAAGGATGTGAGAGCCAGAGCGCATATAGGGCAGGACAAAGGGGCGTCATAACAGCACAAACGAGAACAATAAATACCAGGTGACGGTCGGAGGCTATACAAAAAAGAGCGGGAGTATGTAAGTCTGAGGATCGTAAAGCCAGAGGCAGGGGGGGTGGCCCCAGGTCCCATCTGGGCGCGGACGGGCGCAGACGGGCTTGCCTTAGGCGCGCCTTCGGCGCGCCGGTGGTGCGCCCGCTGCGCGCATCCGCTGCACTGTCGTGTCAGCTGCGCTGTCGCGTCAGCGCGGGGATTTATGGGTCTTGTGCAAAAAGACTAGACCGCTGACTATCAGGATGGCGGTCCCGATTCCTGAACCCACCAAACAGTTGATAATGCCGGTCAGGAGGAGACTAAGAAAGTGCAAAGTGCAGCAACAGAGGTAAAAATGCAATGCAATACACACACAGTAAAAGTTTTAAAAGGAATCACAAGTGTCCAAGAGTATTCACAATAAAAAGAATTTAGCGGTATTCACATCAATTAAAACATCGACCTGGCGAGCGTTAAATGCAGCTTCGCCTAGGCAGTAGTATTAAGGCACCACTACACATCCTGTAAATACAAGGGGTCAATATGGGGAGTTTTACCATAAGAACAATGGGGGAGCACCCCCAAGCTAATCTAGGACATGAGAAAACAGAAAGCGCACTCCTCAGGCAAGCCTGTAGAATTACTATACAGCCCCTCCAGTCTCAGCTGAGTCGGACATGGTTGAAAGTAAGCAGGCCAATTGCCCCAAAATGTAATCCGCATGGAACAAGTTTAGAAATAGAAAGCGGATAGTGTAAACACTGTCCCAAGAGGAGCGAGTCTCTCTTCTGACCTGCAGCCACGAGAGAGGCATAGCACTCAAAAAAATAATCAAGGCAGTGAAAATGTAATATGGAAAAAACCCTTAACTTTATGCATGAAACGTAGCACAACATAGAAGTGAAATGCATAACCTGAAAGTGTGTGTAATATATGAAAATGCAAGATTGCCTAGATCTTGGCTGCATCAGCAAAGAAAGAGAAGCGATCATGGTGCCTCTAATATAGGAGCATGTTGGCCTTGTTTGATTGGTGTCATGGGATGTGTAGTGTGGGTTTTTGTTGACTTCTTTCATTTTGCAGTGAAGATTGAGAAGCATATGCTGTGCTTCTGGCCCTGCCATATAATTGTGCCACCTGCGATAAAGTTAATCACCTCCATGTTCTCTCAAAATGAATGTACATTTTTTCACCCTATATAGATCAAGGAATAGAACTTTGCTATGTAAAACAAAGTTGTATTATGTGGCACACGCAGGTTTCTGCTAAACAAAGATGAGAGAAAATTATCAATTTGTGGTTTATAATTAATGCAATGCCAGTAATAAAGTGGTTGTATTTTAAACATGCATTGAAAAAGTGTACATGATATCTCTAACCAGAATTGATTTTTATTTTTGGCTTTGACTCTTTTATTTTTTTTTCTACCGTTTTCCCAATTAGGCTTTGTTCCAATGTGACCATGTGCAGTACACGTTGGTCCCAGTTTCTGGCTGGCAGGAACTTGAAACTGCATTTCTAGAACACAAAGAACAGGTAAAAATATTATGAAGCCTATGTCCTTTCTGTTTTCCAGCACTTTTTCATTCAGGTTGACTGTTTTAAAACTTTCAAACAAAGTTAATGCTTTTTCTTACAATGTTATCAGAAGCAGGAATCCGATAGTGATATTTTTTTCTTTTCTTTTAAACCTAATTATGATTCCATGTGCTGTTCAAAGGTTTTAGGTGTTCTGCTCACACATAATTTTCCTCAAAGTTTTAGGTACTGTAGTGCTTGCTGGAACCACTCCACATTGGGGTGACCTCCTGGCCTAGTTTATAAGGCATAGGAGGTATCATGGCTTCTATTTGTTTGGTACTTTTAAAAGCAAATTGAAGTTATTTGTCAGTGACTGGAAAAAGGAAAACATTAACAATTTTGTGCCCCCGTGCCCCTGGACTCAAACTCAATGTACAGTAACTTCCAACTCTTATTTTCACAACCATTCACACACCGTTATACCAAACTGTAAGACCTGTTTTTTTGCAAACGCTGTCTCCCCCTTTATTAAAAAGTTTGTTTTATTAACCATAAAATACATTAAAAAAACCTCAGCAATATTATAAAGATCACAGAAGGTTATTCTTATATGTTGGATAAGCAGTAATCCAATTCCATCAAACAGTTTTTAGTCTCATCAAATCTTATGCTGAAAACGGAAGGCCTCCTATTCCTTCCTATTGTAAATTGTATTTATAAACATCACTAATCATGAAATGATTTTCACTGTGACTCTCTTCAAACACATTAAAACAAATACAAGTGATGAGGATTAAAAAAACAATACAGTAAAAACAAGTTGTTGACGTTGCGTTTCGGTGGACTTGTTTTGATAGACACCACCTTCTTCAGGACAGGCTTATTTGAAAAAAAAAAGTTGTTCACTCTACAAATAAAAATATGAAACAAAGCAAAAATTAATAAAAGGGGACCACTTGTATATACAAAAAACAGGCTAATGATGAACCCATAACTGCATACGTCAATTGCATCCTTAAAACAGCACTGTCGTTTATACATTAAAACCCCTCTGAAGCCAAATGAAAGCTTTTTTTATCACTTAAAAGATTAAATTCTATATATACAAAATTCATATGCTAAAAGGGTACTATCATTCCCATCTTATTCATCTTTGCTAGCATCCTGCCCGCCTAATAATCAGAATCGCTTACTTACAATTGATTATATAAAGCATATAGGCTTTTTTTCAGAAATGGGTGATCAAACACTTCCAATATATAAAATCCCCAGGATATTGGTGAACTGGTAATTCCTTCCTTTTTATTCCTACATTCTGAAAAAATACATATCTGTATCATTATCCTATATATTGAACTTCATCCTCAATTTGTTATAGATTATAGATATTGCTAAAAGTCCGCTTACCCTTTACTTCAATCTTCTTATCTGTCCAAAAATTCCATTGATCAATGAGGGGTCGTAGTCTTAGTTTTACTTCGAACGGGGTTATTGCAGCATCATAAGTTGCTCTTTTTTTCAAGATTTTCCAGCATCTTGGGTACCATATAATGTTCCTCAGCCACAGTATCTATAACATATATATTCAATATTAGACACGTACGCATTCTTATGTGTATATTTTTCTTTATATTATATAGCTTAAATAATGTTAAAGTGGAGATTTATAAAATGGTGTCCCATTAATTGATCTGCCTTATTAATATAGTTCTCTTCCAGGGGATACTCAACAATAGTCATAAGCACTGAATAATCCCTGCCCATGTGCGGGACCCTGGAGCATATACAACAATACATATATATGTGTATGTTTAGAACCACAAGTACATAGTACTATCCAAACATGCATGTATGAACACATAAATATGCAGCCTATTATAGACCCAACAGGCTAAGAAGCCAAAATTACATGCATTTCTATAGTGTGAAAATAATATCGCAAAAAAATACTGTAATAGAGAACATGCACTGCACTAGTGTTCCACAACAACCTTTTATTTTCAGAAGAGAAAACGGGTAATAGCAGGTAATTAGCCCAGAGGCTGCATAGATAAATAACATCACTGTATAGAAAAAACTGGCACCTTGACTTTAAGGCTTCCAAGAACCTGGACACCGTGCCTTTAGGACCTCCAGGAGCCCGCTGCTCCCATCATGCACCACCGGTGACAGGTCAATTCTTTTTTCTGGTTCTTTCTGTTGGAATCCTGGAGCTTGAGCTCGTCAGTTTTTGACTTTTCTAGTCAAATTGTTTTCTAACAACTTTATTCAACGTTTTCTTATCAGTTGTTTTTTGGTCAGAAGTGCCAGCTTTATTCTACAAGTGCCCTTCCTGTGGGAAGAAGATGGCTAAATCTGACCCTCACTCTGTGTGCATTGTGTGCCTGCCATCCTCACACAACCCAGAGGTTTGTTATCATTGCCAACAATTTTCAAAAAGAACTCTGCGAGACAGAGAGAAGATCAGACTTCTTGCCTCGTTGGAGAGTGGAAAACATAAAACTGGCCTAGAAAGTAATCCTGCCTCTAAGAAGCCCTCCCTTCTGCCTCACCAGCCTCCAAAAGAAAGAAAATTCCTGAATGCTCGCCCTCGGCGTCTAGATCAGCGTCGGAACAGGTGAGACTCTCCTCGACGTCGAGGGACAGATCGCCGTCGACGCGAAAGGAACATCTGTTGAAGTAAAATGTTGAGGCATACTACATATCTTCCAGGGGATACTCCTCAATAGTCATAAGCACTGAATAGTCCCGCCCATGTGCGGGGAACCTGGAGAGATAAATGTATGTATTTGAAAATAAAGGTTGTGTGTTTCAAAGCAAACTCAAAGCAGTTTTCTTTATATGTATCATAAGTATATCATGACTTATGTTTTTATTTTTTCAAATATAAAAGATTTACAATGCAATTGTGGCAGTGTTGAGCCTTGTAAAATGTATTCAGGATATATATATATATATCTCCTGAATACATTTTACTAGGTTCAACACTGCCATAGCCAGCGCCTCCGCCTTACTCGGTATGACCGCTCTTTGTGGGACTCTTTCACGCTTCTCTGAGAAGCTTCCTAATGAAGACCAGCAAGATTTCCTGGAAATCCTTCATGAAGATGGTCTGGTGACCAATCAGTGCAGCAGCTGATGCCTCTGACTTAGCTGCCCATGGTTATGCACATGGGATTTGTGCCAGTCACTCTGCCTAGCTGAGATTGACGGGTTTGAAGCCAGAGGTGCAACATTTTATTCTCAATTTCCCCTTCAATGGCACATCGCTCTTCGGCTCTCATGCGGATGACGAAATGTCCAAGATGAAGACCGAACTGGATACAGTGAAGGCGGTTGGGCTCGAGAAGAGGAAGGACTTCAGGCGACGCTACCGCCCTTATGATCGGCGCCAATACCAACAGAGGTTTCAAACCCCTCTGTGGTCCTCCCAGCAACATCAAGGAAGATCAGTCCTACCAGCGTCGTCCTGGTAGAGGACGAGGAGGGAACTCCAGGCAATCCACACCTGCTACAAAACACAAAGAACTATCTTGGGTCTAAGAGTGAACAATGAACACAAGTGACAGAGGTTAGTTACGGTAAACTCCCACTAGGAAAAATCCCTTTATAGGACTGGAACCCTCACTCACCCTAGGTGACATGCTTCATCATGGAGTTCTTTCTCCCGATGGAAATACCTAGTTCCACCGAGGGCTACAACCCCCTCACTGTGAGGGAGGAGTCAAGGGATGTTCTATGTAAAGATGAGGCTGTATACAAAGGAGATCCTTTTTAGTCCCTTATGCGGTGAGTGGAGTGAGAAAACCGCAGCGCAAACAATAAGCTAATTTAGGAAAAAAAGAGTGTGGTGAAGTTAAAACGAAGTGGTGAGAACCAAAATATTTTTATTTTGTAGGTTTCACCATCGGGGTTAAAAAGCAGTGCAAATAGAGCAGTATAGAGCTTTAAACTGCTCGATGTAAAAGGTCAACATGTTTCAGCCCTATTGATCTGTAGAGAAGTATCCGGGCTTTCTTCAGGACCGTGTGTAAACAATAAGCTGCTGCTATTTGGTGCTTAGACAAACGAAAAATAAATTTTGATACTACACCAGTAATCAGTTCATATGTCTTCGGTATTACTGGGTCTATCCAAATAGTTGGATATCCACCCTCACCTCAACCTGGTAACAACTCAGGGAAGGGGGGGGGCCCCGCTCTCTCCGTCGGTACCCCGAACGGTCGTTGAGCTGGAACCACAGGATTTTTCCTAGTGGGAGTTTACCGTAACTAACCTCTGTCACTTGTGATCATTGTTCACTCTTCGACCCAAGATAGTTCTTTGTGTTCTGTAGTAAACTCGATTGGGGTATTACTATCTTGCAGGTCTATAAACATTTCTCCCTTGGATCCTCCCCCATTGTTGTGGTTTCTAATCCACACTTGCTGCCAAGCAACAACAGAAGCGGTGAGTGCTTGCTTCCCCTAACTCTGTTACCCACTCCGGTGGTGGGGAAACTGTCCGTTTCTACCTGGAAGAGTGGACCAAAATCACACTAGGCAAGTGGGTGCTCAATATTGTGAGGAATGGGTATTCCATCAGGTTAAAGTCCCTTCCACCTTCTATTCCTCCTCAAAAGACTGTCATCCATCTCCTAAATCTTCTGAGAGAAGAGGTGTCCGCTCTACTCCTAAAGGAAGCCATCGAGGAGGTCCCATGGCATCAACGTCGACAGGGGATCTACTCCCGATACTTTCTGGTCTCAAGGAGTTCAGGCCTATACTAGATCTCAGGCTTCTCAACAAGTTCATTCTGAGAGAGAGAGGTTCAGAATTGCATCAAATGATCCCGCATCGACATCAAGGGGACTGGATGTGCACCATAGATCTTCAAGATGCCCATTTCCACATCCCAATCTCTCCAAAGCATCAAAAGTTTCTAAGGTTTCGCATCCAGTCAGACCACTTCCAGTTCACTGTCCTGCCCTTCGGTCTGAAGTTGGCTCCTCGCACATTCTCAAAGTGCATGGCAGTAGTAGCTGCTTTCTTGAGGAAGAAACAAATTTTCGTCTACTCTTACCTAGATGACTGGCTTCTCAAGAGTGCGTCTCCAAGTCTTCTACAGCAGCACCTCGCATACTGCATGCAACAACGACATCATCTTGGTCTCCATGTCAATTTTAAAAAAATCCATCCTCAATCCAACACAGAGGATACATTACCTGGGCACAACTTTGGGCACAGTAAACGCAAGAGTGTATCCTTCGGAGTAGAGACCATCATCCATTCTCCACAAATGTCAGACTCTCCTAAAGATACCCCAGTCCACGGCCAGGCAGGTCTCATCTCTACTGGGTTCGATGGCCTCGTGCATTTTTCTAGTTCCAAACGCCAGACTTCACATGAGACCTCTACAGCAAACTCTAGAGGATCAGTGGTCCCAGATCTCCAATTGCTGGGAGGACACTTTAACTCTACCTCTGTCTGTCCGGCTCTCCATCAGCTGGTGGATGCGACAGGCTCATCTCATCGTAGGAGTCCCCTTTCAACAGGAGCTGCCCCAGCAGACACTGGTGACAGATTCGTCCCTTCAGGGATGGGGCGCTCATATGGGGCCACTACCGATCCAAGGAATGTGGTCCGAGAAAGAGCAACTATACCACATAAACATGCTGGAACTCAGAGCAGTTCATCTGGCTCTCAAGGCGTTTTTTCCTTCCATCAAATCGACTGCTCTGCTTGTTCAGACGGACAATACCACAACGATGTACTACCTAAACAAGCAGGGGGGCACCAGGTCCAGACCCCTGTCGCTGGAAGCACAGGTGATTTGGAAGTGGCTTCTGGCACGTGACATGAAAATCTCCGCAATTCACTTACCAGGCGTCCTCAACGTCCAAGCGGACGGCCTAAGCAGGCATTTCGCGGAAGCACACGACTGGGTGCTAAAACAAGAAGTGGCATAAGACCTCTTCCAAAACTGGGGAACACCAGACATCGATCTCTTCGCGGATGCAGAAAACGCAAAATGCCACGTCTTTGCCCCCAGGTACCCGCAGCCAGGATCCAAGGGGAATGCTCTGTTGATAGACTGGTCAGAGACATTACTCTACGCCTTTTCTCCAATTCCCCTCATTCCCATGGTGATCAGGAAACTGAACTATTCCAAGACCGAAATGATCCTGGTTGCTCCAGAGTGGCCTCGCCAGTGGTGGTACCCGGATCTTCTTCATCTGTCCAAAATACCATACAGGAGGTTGCCATGTCATCCGGATCTGCTGACCAGAGCGGGCGGCAAGGTGTTCCATCCCAACCTGCCGTCCCTGAGGTTAGCAGCATGGCTCCTGAGTTCATCCAATATGGACATTTAGGTCTCTCTCAAGACTGCATGCAGGAGACCTTCTACGAGGAAGTCTTATGCTTTTAAGTAGAAGCGTTTTTACATGTGGTGTATTGCTGAGGGTCATGATCCTATTCGAGGTCAGGAACAGGTACTGTTACCATACTGTGGGAGCGCGGGTCTGATATACAGGCGAGGAGGCTGTATATATTTGCCAAAAGACCAACTTTTATTGCTTTTGTCTGGAAAAATATATAGTGAGGGTGCAGTTCCTTCTGGTTCTCCTCCCGCTGCTGTCTTGGTTAGACCCAATGGGGACACCGAATCCGGGGTGCCTGGTTCTTCTTCTTCTGTGTCTCCCCGGAGGCTCATAGGAGGAAAAGAGAATGAGCCGTCAGTCATGTGTTTGATACTCTGTTGTATGTTTATGTAACCGTCACCACAGCACGACGTGCACAGAGTCTTCTTTCTTATGGATTGTGAGGGCAGGGAAGTTAAATAAAAGGGATAACAGAACCAAACTACAACCCTATTCCTGTCTGTCAATGGGGTCCTTTAACACCTTTCAACACGAGGCGCTTGTGGAAGATTTAGCAGTGCTTGAGTAATATGCAGTTTCAGAGTCACCCTTGGCTCTGAAATCAAGTGCACGCTACGGTATTTTCAACCGGGCAAGCCTCGATTAGTCGGTGCCTAGGGATGAGTTCATGGTCGCATTCCTATCCTCTAAGACACCTTCCCTTATCAGCCCCTGCAGTCACTCCCCGCTTCCCCTTAGACCCACCCCGGGGTCCCTTGGGACGGTTGCACTCACCGGCTCCGCCGCAACTCTCCAGAGTTGCGGCCGCTCCCCAGCCTCCTCCGGCGGACACCACCACTCCTCACACCACCACTCCTCCGTCGCCGCCGTCTCCCTTCCAAGCATCCTGGTTTTTGGTCTCTCCTTCCACGGTCTTCGTACCGGGTCCGTCTTCCCTCTCCCGCTCGTCCCACCGATCTCCTTCTTCTCTGCTGCTGGTTTGAACTCCCGCCTTCTTGTTACCTCCTTCTTCCATTGGGTCTGCGACAGAACTTCCGGGGTCAACCCCGCCCACTTCCGGATCCTCCTCTATCTCCGTCTGTGGATAGACAGGGGAGGTGTATGGGTATTGAAGTTTTTGGCAGTCCTGCTCCTCCGGAATGTAGGGAGAACCCCGCAATCCTCGAAGAGCCCTCCCATGGCGACATGACAGTAAGTCCGCCCTGCGATCTCTCACACCCCCTTCCCTTGCTGTCCTTCTACTGGGAGTCTGTTCCTGGGGAAATCTGGACAGATAGTCCACATTTCCTTGTTCGCTCTCTTTCCTGTGCTTCGTTTGGAATCGGTATGGTTGCAGGGAAAGAAACCATCTAAGAACTCTTTCGTTGTGGCCTTTGTTCCTGGCTAGCCATTCTAGTGTGGCGTGGTCAGTATACAAGGTGAATTCCCGACCATCAAGGTAATAGCGCAGGGTATCACTGGCCCATTTAATGGCTAATGCTTCTTTTTCAATAGTGGCGTAGTTTTTTTTCTCTCGTAAACAGCTTGCGGCTGATGTATAGAATTGGTTTCTCTCCTTGGGGTGTCTCTTGGGACAGAATAGCCCCTAATCCCTGATCCGAGGCGTCTGTTTGAAGGACAAAGGGGAGGGAATAGTCTGGACTAATCAAAACAGTATCGGAGCTAAGAGTTGTTTTCAAGGACTTGAAGGCTTGTAGAACATCTGGGGGCGGGTTTTGTAATATCTCTTCGGTGTTGACCTTTTTTTGGAGTAGGTTGGTCAAAGGAGCCGCCAATTGGGAAAACAGGGATAAATCGGCGATAGTAGCCTAGTAATCCAAGGAAGGCTCGAAGATCTTTCTTGGTTTTGGGTTAGGCTATTTGTGAGATTGCAGTCAGTTTAGCGGTTTGTGGTCTTATGACCTCCTCCCCTAATAGATACCTGAGGTAATGAAATGTCTGGGCTGCAAGGTGGCTTTTGGCGGGATTTATTTTAAGACCATGTTGTCTTGGAGTCTGAATTACTTGAGATAGGTGTAACAGATGTTGTTCCCATGTGTCACTATAGATGATTATATCCTCTATATATGCGCCCGCGTAGGACTCATGGGGCTGTAACAATACATTCATTGTTCTCTGAAATGTTGCTGGTGCCCAATGTAATCCAAAGGGCAACACTTTAAATTGATATAACCCATCCGGGGTGGAAAACGCTGTTTTCTCTCTATCCTGTTTTCTAAGAGGCACCTGCCAATAGCCTTTGCATAAATCCAAGTACTGATATATTTAGCCTTACCTATCCTTTCCACCATCTCATCTACTCTAGGAAGGGGGTAAGTGTCAAACTCTGATATTTTATTCACTAATCGGAAGTCGATGCAAAATCGTACCGATCCACCTGGCTTTGGTACGAGAACAATAGGTGAGTTCCATTCACTTATAGACGGTTCAATGATATCCATGTTCAGCATTTTTTTTACCTCCTCTCTTATAATCTTATGACGTGCTTCGGGAATACGATAGGGTTTTAGACGAACCCGTTTTCCTTGTGGAGTCTTTATTGCGTGTTCGATAAGCGTGGTCCGGCCAGGAGTGGCAGAGAAAGACTGTCAGAGGTTGTAACACTTGGGACAGACTGTCCCGTAAGGCCAGAGGCAGACCGGGATCGATACACTGTTCGAACAAGGGAGGTTGTACTCCCGCCATGCTCACTGAGATAGGCAATGGTCCTTCCCATTTTCTGGATTCAAGGGCCAAAAGTTTCTTAAGAGTGGCCTTAATAGTGGCGTTGTACCTTTCCACTAATCCATCCGTTTGTGGATGGTACGCCGCTGTTCTTATCTGTTTGACCCCTAACTGGGAGCAGACCTGTCTCATTAAGCGTGATACAAAAGGGGTTCCTTGGTCGGTCAATATTTTCTTGGGGAATCCTACCCTTGAAAAGACAGTAATCCTAGCTTTGGATATATTAGAGGCATCGGGTCGTCGTAAGGGTATGGCCTCCGGGAACCGAGTGGCGTAGTCCACCATGACAAGGACATACCGACACCCGCTACGGGAAGGGAACAAGGGTCCTATTATGTCCATACCGATACGATGAAATTGCTAGTCTATTATGGGAAGGGGTCGTAGAGGCGCTCTGAGAGGATGATGTCTACTATTCTTTTGGCATACTGGACACTCTACAGTATCTTTTGACATGCTGATAGATCCCTGGCCAATAGAACTGTTCCATAATCAATTTCTCCGTTTTCTCTGTCCCAAAATGACCCCCTAATAAGTGGCTGTGTGCCAGGAACAGTACTTTTTCCTTGAAGGGACCTGGAATCAATAACTGGGCTTTTTGGGTGGGGGATCCCTTTCTATATAATAAGCCATGTTTCTTAAAGAAATAAGGACCTACGTGGTGTGGATCTTCGTTATCTAGGGCTTGGTTCTACGCTTCTTTTAGCACCGGGTCCTCTCGCTGGGCGGCATGGAAATTTGTCGGTTTCCCATGGGTTCTCGTCTAGAAGGACGGGTAACGCCAGCGGGCTTTTGAATTTTTCGGCTTTCCTTTGTTTTCTACTTTTTCTCACTTTGGCTAGCGGCCACTCCTTATCTCTGTCTTGGGAAAAGGGTGCGGAAGACCACCACTCTTTATCCTTGGAACTGGGGCCGTGTAACAACTGAGGTAACTTTGGGTAATCATTCCCCAGTATGGCTTGTTCTGGCAATCGAGGTATGAAGCCGACAGTCAGGGTTCTTCCTGAATCATATGGATGTTGGATTTGCACTCGGGCTGTGGGATAGGGTTTGGTATCCCCATGAACACAACGAATGGCTACAGTTCCATCGATGGGACCGATACGATTCCCCAGTTCTTGAGGTCGTATCACACTGTGTAAACACCGTGTATCAGCTAGGGCAGTCACTGGTTGGCCATTCACGGCTACTGTGCATCGATAGGGGGCTTTTTTCTTTTCAGAGTGAGAGCAGTAATAGTTACGGGCCATTACTATTTCCATCGGTTCCTCTTTCAGGGGACAAAACCGGGCGATGTGTCCCACTCCCCCACACTGAAAACATTGGGGTCCCATTGTCTGGGTTCGAGGGGCGGGAACTCCGGGAACAATAGTTAGCGGGTCTGGTCTTTGAACTAACTGAGGACGTAGAGGACAATGGGTCCCAGGACCCGTGATTCTCCCGGTGGATTCTTCGCGCCCCTTCTGAACCTCTTGTGCCCCATTATATACACTGGCGATTTCCACAGCGGTTTCAAGGGTGAGGTTGGCCTGTTGTCACACCCACTTTTGGATAGGGGGGTGAAGGGAGGACAGATATTGCTCTAGATATATTTTTGCCATAATCACCTCCTTATCTGTGGTGGCTGGGAATGCATTCACAAATTGCGACTACCAAATTGTTAATCGCAAGTTGCAAATGCAATTCCAAGGGTGCCAGGGGGCCTAAGGCCCCCCTGATGCACCCCCCCAAAAAGTTAAGTTTGCACATGTGGCACATACACCTTCCCTAAGGGCATGTGTGTGCGCGCCACATGTCACTTTGAAAAATGTGTGTTTTTTAAAGAATTTGCAAATTACCATCACCTTGAAGTTGATGGTAATTAATGTTTCCTAAATGCACAGTTTGCATTTAGGAAAGGCTTGATGCATCTCCTTTAGGGAATCGCAATTTGCTGCATTAGCAATTTAGGTAAAAAAATTGCGATTACCTAATTTGCGACTGGAAATGGGTTCATGCATCGGAAAAGGGCTTTTTCCGGTCGCAAACTGTCCGATTGTCAGAATCGGCCCGTTTGCGACCATAAAAAAGCTTGATGCATGTGGCCCAAATGGTTCTATGGCGGCCTATATCTGTCTGGTTCTCAGATTGGAACCGACTCTAAAGACCGAGAAATTCTTCATGAAACCATAAACAAGGCTTTCGTTCTTGGGAGCAATACTGGACACGCAATTGGGAAAGATGTATTTCCTTCACCAGAAAAAGTGTTGAAGCTAAAAGTCATGGCCTCTCTACCAGGTAGTCAGTTAGTCAGGCAACACGAATCTCTGTAGGGACTGATGTCCTCTTGCCTTTTTACCTTTTTGTAGATCTGTCCAACTAGAGCAACACAATCAATGGAAACAAGTCACAAGACTGCTGAAGCAGGTGCTGCTCCCACAAATCTCAATACAGGCTTGTTTCCATTCTTTAACAGCGAGGAGAGTACTAGCAACAAAATGACTTCATGGACTGCAGGGGAGCTCACACGCAGGACTGGCTGACCAGAGGCCTCTGGTCAGATGCAGAAAATATGTTCCGTATCCTAGAGCTTCGGGCCAGAAGACTGGGCATACAAGCAGTATTCCCAAGACTAGCTGGTCAAGCTGTCCTCATCAGGATGAACACCACCCTATCAATATTTTACTTGAAGCACAGAAGAATGAGGTGCCGGCCTCTTATGGAAGAGGCTCAACGTCTATGGGACTGGGTCATTTTGCATGGTGTTTTCATTGCCATGGAACATCTATATGGGTGTCAGAACGATCATCCGGACACCCTAAGTCGGATGCTATCAGAATGCCACAAGTGGGAGCTTCACTAGTAGCGGGTAGACCTTCTACAAGTGGGGTTACTCCACACTGGACTTCTTAGCCACCCAGAGTAACATGAAATGTTGTGCTACACCAGCAGGTTTTGCCAACCAGGAACCAAGAGCAATGCCTTTTTCATCAAATGGTCCAACATCTTTGCTTACTCCTTTCCTCTGTTTCCCCTGATCCCAGGGTACTGAGGAAGGCCAAAGTGGATCACTGTACCTTTATTCTCAATGCCTGGGCATGGTCATATCAATAATGGTACAATGAGCACCTGCAACCATCTGCACACTCAGCACTATCACTGAAAGTGCACTACAAGCTCCTTTCTAGACAGAGATACTTCCTTACAACATCAAGTCACTGAACCTGGCAGCACGGTACCCGACCACTCTGAGTTTGGTCACTTGAGTCTGTCGCCCGAGCCCTAGCAAACACGAAGACTAATAATACTAAGTGGAAGCGTTTTTGTTGAGGCTAGCCAAGAGTGGGACAGTTAATTTTGTTGTTTTTTTTTTTTTTTTTAGCACAGTGTATGGATTTTAATCACAAATGCCTTCTTTTTAAACCAAACAATGGTCCCTTTTATAGGCAATACATATTTGTATTGAAATGTGTTCCGGTATTCTGCGCAAAGGTGAAATATTCATCCTGGAAAACGAGGATACACGTGACCAACCTTTGTGTCCTACTAATGAAAAGCACTTATTTGAACTAAAGCAAACTATGAACGCTTGATATCTTCTCCAGCCTTTGTCCTCACTCCTTGTGGCTCTGCTGTGCACCACTGGAGATGGATTTCCTTATGAAGTATCATCCTCCATCTATCTATGCGCCGGAAATGTCGATTGTACTCTGTAGAGATCCCTTTCATTCATGCATACCTTTAACATATGCTAGTTGATGAAGAAATGCTATTTGGTGCACAAATATACATTAGTCTTTAGAAATGTCATCTGTCTGGCAACATCATAGCCTTTGGGAATAGTTGTGGCCTCCTGCACCTTCCAACAGTAGTACCACAAGTTTAGGCATTGCTGTGTGTGTTGCCTGTGCACAATATCCCGGTTGAGATGGGTGTCCATTTTCCCAGATGAGTAGAAGGGGGTGATTACCTGGATAGTCTCTTCTCTTTCTCAAGAATATACTTCCCATCGTGACCTCCTTTTATCTGGATATCATTAAGGAAGTACCACCCCTACTTCAGAAGCAAGAGATTGAGTCTGTATACGCCTATGATTAGGAATGTGATTTGGATTGCAATGATGGATATATTATGCTATAAAGAAAACTAACCGAGGAAGTCTCTGTTCCATTGTAGACCTGAGGTTTGAGCAATCAGTTGTGAGAGGAAAAGCTCAAGATAAATTCCTGGTTTCGATGTTGTAAGCTGAGAATTGGTTGCTGATGCTAGACCTTCTCCTTTCAAATCCAGTTAAAATGTTGGCATGATTTTGCCCTTCCTCAGATTTGTGGTCGAGGATGACCACTACTTGTAAACAACTATTCCTTTTGTGATTTTTTTTTTTTTCTTTCTTCTTCTATTCACGTTTCCCCCCCCCCCCCCCCCCCCCCACAAACTCCAGTGTGTTCTCCAAGGTCACAGTATTTATCGCTTATTTGAAGTGCTCAGAAATCCATGTTTATCCTTACTTGGGTGACTGCCTCTTAAAATTGATTTTGCTTGTTGGTAGAAAGCGCGCCTCTGAGTGCAGTAATCTGCTGCACAAACTCGGATTTTCAATTAATGGGGCAAAGTTCATCTGAACTATCTTGCCTATATCTAATTTTATTTGTTGTTACAGTCTCTTGCCCAGTTGCATGAATTAATTTTCTAGGTTTGATCATATCTTTCAGATACATGTTGCAGTTCTAGTTTTCAGTCTCAAGAAGCTTGGTATTCCATATGGTTAGCATGCTACGTATTAACAAAAATGTTTGTTGCAGAGTGCATTTGCATGTGGTGAAACCATTTGTTGCCGCACCTGGCCAACCATTATTCTTAATTTGCTCCCTTATCTCTCTTTCCAGTTTCGCTATTTTGTTCTCATAAACTGTGGTGCCAACATTGACCTACTGGAAACTCTGCAGCCAGAAGAAGACACAGTTTTTTATGTCTGTGACACACACCGACCCATTGATGTTGTAAATGTATATAATGACACGCAGGTAAATCCAGCCATTGGCACCAGTAAATCGTATACATTGAGTCTGTTTACACTATTTCCCTTTTATAGGTTTTTTTCAAGGAACATTCCTTCTTCCCTTTTTCAGCCCATACATCAGAAAATGCCAAAGAATATGGCCGATTTAAGTGTACATGTTTGGGGGCGGCGGTGTAGTTGGACAGACTTTTGCTCCAGCCATGGTATGGAGGCCTTGAATGGCGATAGGGGTAGTGAGTGGGTAGCAGTTTCCGTGGAACTGAAGAGAGGATTCTATAGACATTCATCACGTCGTGTACTTGCCAATTTGGGGCCTGGAGACGAGAATACCCAGAGTTGGGACTGTTTCAGTTAGGGACCCTGTGTCAATGCTAAACTATCACTTAGGCAGGTTATTAAAGCAAGACTGGGCTTTACACAATGCCACACAGTTCAAAATAGAGCAGATTCTTATTAAGTAAAAGCTGCTTGAGTTCATTTTCATACATCAGCTTAATTTACTCTAAACTCTGGATGTTTGAGAAGGTCTTTATTTATAAACTTATAGCTGAACATGACTTGATGATGATTGCTTGTCACTATTTGATTGCATGATATTATTGCCTTTATGTTTAGGGGTTGAGTGTTAATGTTTCCTGCCTGACAATCCGGCTAGTAACATTATTTTCAAAAGAAACAAACTTCAGCCAATCAGAGTGAAGACAACCCCCTGAGAGGGTATCATCCTTCTCATTTCTACCAAAAGTTGTGTTTAGGGAGTTCCACTGAGCTCTGCTCACATCTCCTTATAAGTGACTTTTCTTACAGAGGATTTCATGAAAAAACATGTCTCTGAAACCGGTACAAATGAAGATGAATGTACCTCATAACAGAAGTCAAAAAAAATATTAACATAGAAGCAGGTCTCCTGAGCTACATCACACCAGGAAAAAGCAGATTAATCAACTTGAATCACTGCATAACATTGGCAAAAGAGTCTCTGCAATGGTGGCCACAAACAATCACAAATTCATTGGCTATACAAGGCTATACTAGGCTCTTTCCACAGACAAATCTGATCTTGCACCACTGTTAAACCATTTACCAAAAACCAAAAAGACAGAGGCTGTGGCCATTTTAAAAGTAGGAAAATTAACACCAGCAGCAATGACCTATGCATCTATATATGTACTGACTGCAGAATTTAGTCAAGTTGCCGGAGCTGTGGTCTTGCGCTTGCCTGGCTTTAGCCTAATTTTTACACCAGTCAATAATAATTAGGAAAACGTTAGGGGCTATGTAGCAAGGTTATCAATGTCTGTGTGTGTGTGTATGTATGATGGTGCATTTTATCGCCAAACGATGGGGACTGTGATGGGCACCGTGATGGGCACCTGCCTCACCCCCAGCTCTGGCAATTTGGTGATGGGCTGGTGCGAGAAGCAGGTGGCCTGTGCAGAAGCCAATCATGAGTACTTGGACAGTATCCTGATTTGGACTCGGTACATTGATGACCTATTCATTCTGTGGTCGGGGGTCAGAAGAAAAGGCACGTGAATGTCATGAAGTTAGACCAAAACACATAATTTAAAATTTACTGTGTCCATGAGCTGAATGAGTTGGATATACTTCTGTAAGTTCAGAATGACTAGATACACACCTCACTATATTGTAAAACTACTGCAGGAAATAGCACACTACATTACACGAGCCAACATCCTAGGAATCAAATGGAAAGTATCTCGTATGTAGAACCACGGAGGTTAAAAAAGATCTGTAGTAATACGGAAGTGCTACAAACACAAACCAGGTTTATGAAAATGATTGCAGACAAGAGGCTATGGGTCAAGAATTCTGAACACAGCTGCTAAAAAGGCAGAACCCCTATTGAGAGAACAACTTTTATATCCTAAAGATAAATTAAAAAAAAAAAAAACACCAGCATTACGATATTGATTATGACCTTTTATTCAACATCTTACAGGGTCAAAAAACTGATATGTAAGCACTGGAACATAGCAAGAAAAGATCGCATCATTGGTCGAGATTTACCCCAGAAACCTTCAATTACCTACAAAAAAGGTAATACTTTGGGGAATATCCTAACTAAGAGTTATTACACTAAGGACCCCTTAAAGGATACGTGGCTGAAGAAAACCAGTAGATTCTTCAAATGTGGCCACTGTAAGGCCTGTTGGATTATCTCCAATACGTCTGATAGGAAAAGAAGGAAAATAAATAACTTCCTTAATTGCAACACTGATCACTGTGTGTATGTATGTGGAAAGTACCATCGTCCCAGTGCGCAAACGTATCTTGGAACATCAGAGATCTATTAGAAAGACAGATTTCTTGTGCCCAGTGGCACGCCACTTCTTGGAACAACATAGGAGCGACGTGCCAAACTTAAGGTCTATGCCAGTGATCAAATCCCCGCCAATCTGAGGGGAGTTAACAGGGTGGCGCAGCTCAGACACCTTGAGTCAAGGTATATCTCAGATCTACATTCCATAACCCCAGTTGGGCTTAATAACTCAATAAAGATAAGCAGGTGGAAGTACATGTGGGGTAATATGAAAGTTAGTCTGAAACTCTCAAGCATAGCCTGACATAATTGAATACTTGCTATCCCCCTGCACATACTCAGATGTTTGAGACTCTATGGTCATATTGGCCATATGATCTCAAAACTTTGAATTCCCAATATTAAATTGAAACTGGATTGAGCAGAAATGTGAATGAACAAGTGTCATCTATTATTTTAGTGAGGTCAACATTTTTATAGAGTCCTGGGCAGGACCAGTGGGAAATATATCTGGTATTATAGTTTCAATTACATCCTTTTTGACATTCCTGAAGCTAGGGCCACGCTGTGACCTCAATCTCACTGGCACATCGCAGGTTATTGTGTAAAATATATATATATAATTTCTGCTGCTTACTTGTGTCACACTCCATTTTTGGGATCCTTGTTACCCCCGTATCTCTGCCTTTTTTGACGCTGATACATTGTTCCTATTGAGGAAGGCATGCTATGTCTGTCTTGTGTAAGGCAATGAATATAGTAATATAATAGGCTTGTAATATCTATTAAATAAATAGATTGCATTTCAATTTGTGACTGATGTTTCCTGCCCTTGTCGACTATTCAGGGATGGATGAAAATTGGAGAAGGGTATTGGAGGGGAAAAGGGAAACTATTGGGTCCTTTATGTTTTTTGCACAATTTGATTCCTTTTTAACCAGTAATTACTTTAGATGTTTTTGTATTTTGAAAATATTGTGACACTTGGTGTTTTTCTATAGTTGTGGCAGTAGGACACCATGGATAAATGTATTATTTCTATGTTGTGATGACGTGCACATATTTAAATGAATAAAAAACAAAGATGGAGTAGTTAGTCCTTTGAGAAAGTCACCTGCCAAAACGCTCAGCACGTTCGCGTGGAATGAACACTTTTAATCGCGTACTAGAGCGCCTGCTCTTTTTTCGGCTTTCTCGCCGGAGTTCGGAACACAGACGCACAACTTTTTTTCCCCTATACAAACCAAGTTTAAACTACTCAAACTTTTAAAATTTGTTAAATTTATAACTTTCATTTACAATTTACTCACCTCCTTCAAGTTATTATAAGTAGTGGAACCTCGTTACACACTCTTTTCAGCTTTCTAACCAGACAACACTAACTGTAACTCGCACTGTTGTGACAAGTAATGTCTTCCAGAGTGAAAAGGAGAACCTATCGGAATTTTGACCAAAAAGTGTTCTCTGATCTTCATACTAATCAGATGGTTTTCCTGTCTGCTCATCTCCAAAAGTCTTTGTCTAAGTGGAGCATCTCTGCACATGCTGGCTGTTGGGAGGGTCCTGAATTTCTACCTACATAGAACCAAAGCCCTTAGAAAGACAAAACCAGTTTTAGCACCGGTCTAGCAAAAATAAATTTATTTCTAGTTGGGTTGTTTCTTGTTTACCTTAATACTCTACGATGTGGTAGATGAAAAACACATTCTGGTTGGGACAAGCTGCTTTTCCCAATCCATCATATTGTAGAGTACCTTGCGATCTATTCTTACATTTACTAGACATTGCTGACTTGATTCTGACTTCAAAAGAGACACTCGAGAGGCTCAAGCTTCCTTACAGAACATATTTAATGGTTAAATCCAGACTTTATTTTACCATCCTGCAGCTTCTCCCTAGGTTCCTTTAGAAATATGGTCTTGCTAATCTTAGCAGTGTTTGACTATCATTGGAGATCCTAGGATGTACAGGGAAACATGACTTGATTGGAATTCTGGTTCTACTTCATTGGAATCTTCATTGAAGACCTCACCAACCCACCCTCCTCCCAGGCATCACTTAAAAGATCAGAATCCAGCGTTTTCATCAGTCAACTAAAGTAGCTGTCGGTGTAGGTCCTAATTAGATAGCGTTGCTAATGGCTTTCTTAAAGGAGCACTGACCTTGTCGGCTAGATACAATTGCTACCTAGGTAACTGCTTCATTTCATGTTTTTCTTTCGTTAAAGGAAAACATGGAAAGTGTTAGTTTCACACTGGTGAAGTTTTAATTGGTCTATATTTAAATGGGGAAGGAACCCCAATGAAAGGCAGCATAGAAGGCTCGAAAGAATATTTCTATGCCAATTTATTTCACAAACATTTATATACTTCAAATTCCTTCACCATGACAGTATTTTTCAGTATTTGACTTCAGTGTAGATTCCCATGATAGAAAGCTATGTTTATAAGCAGTTAACATTTCGTTAGTTACCTTTTCCTTACTAGCACAGTTGCTGCTTACTCATTTGCTGATTGCTGCTACTAATACTGATTATTTAATGGCTTTTTGCTACCGAGACTACTGTTCATGGTGGGTGCTGTTAACTCATTGTGTTACTACTGCAGCCGTTATCGCACTATTACTGCTGTCTGTAATGCTACTTGTACCGCTGCAATGCCAAGTACTATTAAAAGTAGTAGGAATATTTTACTACCACTTGCACAGTCACAAGTATTACTGTGCTAGTGCTATTAATTGCAGTCATGGTACCAATAGTTCGTTTTGGGGTACTAGTATCAAAAGGTGTACACATAGGGCTAATAGTGTTATCAATACCATATTGGCAAGAGAGGGATGGTTTGTAGTGGTATTACTATTGGATTAGCTGTACTTCTAAAGAACAGCTGGCGGCAATAGCTGAGCTGGTAGTAGTAGTTGTGGTGCAGGATGGTCATCTAACAGTCTGTGGGGTTGGGCAGCACAGCTTTAAAGTATGTACATTTGTTGGTCGGAAGTAAAAAAAAAAAAAAATGTTGCTACCTTTTGTTGTTGTAATACATCTGCCCATTGCGCATCCTTTTAATGTTGCTTCCAGTTTCATGTTTTACAGGCTGGTCACAAATTGGAGAGCAGCCAAATACTTACAGAAATGTTAAAAAATAAAATATATTGGGAAGAAATTTTGACACTGAAGTCCAGCACAAGTTTGTAATGACTATAAAGAATAGAATGTGTTTTTTTAATAATGTAATTTTTTTTTTTAATCTTGCTGGTTCATTTTCTGAATGACTTAATAGTGAACATTTATAGCTCGTTAATCTAATTGAAAAAGAGCTTATGAGTGCTGCTGTTTGTAGAATGTTGTCTCCGTCTTGTGATACCATGACGGAATGGCACTAGTAGCACCTTCTCAGATAATCTAGGAAGGGCAATATTAGACTGCTGCAAGCCATCCTTTAGAATTCTTTGAGAGACCAATTGAAATACCTTGAATAAATGGGCCCAGTAGCATATGGCTAAATATATTAACTTTTAGCTTTCTGTGTTTACTTCTTTAAAGATAAAATTGTTGATTAAGCAGGATGATGACCTTGAAATTCCTAACTACGATGACATCTTCAGAGACGATGAGGACGAGGATGGAGACGATTCTGGGAACGAAAGTGATGCATCTGAGCCATCTGGGAAACGCCAGCGGTTTGACGAGGTGCGGTTTCTTAAAGTCCTCATGGAAGGAATGTGGGTATCCTGATCAGTACCCTAAAGGCTCAAGCAATACTGTGACACCTAGTCTCCCTGGGCCACTATTATTTCACTGTAAGTGAGTTGTTTAATTTGTCTGAACAGGATTTGTGATTAGCGTTCACCGATATTACAAGGGAATTATATCACTTTGCTCTAACTGATAATTGCTCCTGCACATTAATTTTAGGAACCGTACCCCAAGGCCCCTGACTGGATTCAAATTTTATTTCTAGGAATAGCTTATCACCATTGCCAGGTGGCGCTGCACCATGTCTAGCACTCATATGGTGGGTCCTGTAGGTGACATTAAACGACCATATGAAGCCCAAGAGACAGGTCCTCTTTTTGCACACCATAACAGAATACTTGGTCTAGTGAGTTTTTATTTTTCTTCTTAGGATTTGTCTTTACTGAAGTCTTCAGGCTTCAAGCTTTGCGATGTCACATGCAGTGTCAGTCACTAACGCCAACTTCCGCAAGTTCTCTCCAGTTCTAGTGCCTTCTTGCAAGGACTTTACCTGTGACCCATGTACACAGATTCCTTGATCTCCCATGGGGGTGCATTTTACCAAATGGAATGGAGCAACAATACAAACCTCAAAAGGACTAGTGATCTTCCAACTTGTCTTATGGGAGAAGAAACATCGGTAGTAGAAGGAGCGGTTGGCTTTATATTGAGTTGGTCCCTGTGCCTTTGACCTGTGATTTGCCCCTGCTGCTTCGGCCTCTGAGTCAGATTGCTGCTTTTCAGAAGGCCCCGTTTGCCACTTTTGCAAAGAACCCCTTTCGTTCATGCCCTCCTTTCACCAGTAATCTCATTTTGCCTTCATCTTCAGGTGAGTCATGTACTGTGCGTGTGGCCTAGCTCCCAACTCCCTCGGATTCACCCCTAACAACAAGGGAGGCTTTACTGTCTTGTGAGACCTTGTGTTGATGCCAGCTCGATCAGCTTGAATGCAGCTATTTGTTCATGGGACTGCCAAAATCTTATCTGTTGTCAAAGACAGATTTCATTCTTCAAACGTTTCAGGAATTTTTCACTGAATACCTTAAAGAATAAATGAAAACTCAAATCTATAATGTGCATAAAGTGGAGGTGTTTCCTAGTTTTTCTTCAGCCTTTTTTGCTTTAGTTTCTGATGCTCTAACTTTTTAAGATGTACCTCTTAGCGAGAGGGTGATGAAAGTGAGATGGAGTGACTCCTTCCATCGACCCGCCTGCTTGCTCTCCTGCAACAGATTATTCAATCAAGCTAGAAGGTTCACTTGAGAACTAATTCCCATATTATGAGGCACACGTGACTGCTGAAAGTCCAGATTCTCTGCAGTTATCTGTAAAGCTGTGAAACCTTGGAGAATGAGAAGCTGCAAGCTGATTTGTCCACTGACTGTTGGGCAAGCAGGCTTTGAAACCTCTCCTACACTGTCAGAAAAATAATTAGAGAATTATCAAGATAAATTGCAGGCCTTATCTGTGATTTCATATGTAACCTCCTGCTAGCATAAAGCTGCTTTCTGTTCCACTTTGTTAGTTTATCGAACACTAGCAAGTTTGGTTTATCAGGCACCCTTCACCAGATACAGAAATTGATAGAGTAAAAAAAGGTGGACACTCTTGGTTGTGAAGTTAGTTTTAGCCCTTGTAGCCAATGACACAAATGTCTCTTCTTGCTAGATACTCCAGTACTCCTTGAGAGATGGCCAGACTTGCAATGCTTTGTTTACCTGACCATGCCAGTTATTTCGCTTGTTTGTCTAGGATACTATAGACACCACTGACCTGGTTACCTGCCGATGTATAAACTGGAGCAGTTAGTAAGTAGCACTCATGCCTGCAAGCCCTATCTCCACAGGGCAGGTTTTAAAATATCTGACCGATGGTGATAAACTTTACACAGAATCCATCTCAAAGGGTTGTATCATTTCATTGTCTCCTAGAAATAATGGCATTTTGTGTTTTTTGTTTTTCATAAATCTATTATTGCAATTGTTTATCATTACAATGAAGGAAAAAGAAAACAGTCTTACTGATCACCAGTAATCAGTAAAGGTACATGCAGTTCCCTAAATATTAATTCGTAATTACATAGTTTGATTCCTTCATATTCACTTTTATTTCTTTAAAGTGTGTAGTATTACAAAATTATGTTTTATAAGTCAGTTCTAAGTCGATTATAATCTTGCACCGGTCACGTCGTGATATTATGACAATTTTTCCTAGATTTTCTGATGTTTTTATGGTCAACCTCTCTTGGCATATGTTGGACATTCTCAGAAACAACAGGAGTCTAAACCTGTTTCCACTTTGTGATTCTAAGGAGCTCTAGCACTCATCTAGTTTTAAGCTAGATCATTTTACCTGCTGAACAATCCCTCTTTCAGCAGGTCCCTTTCTACACATGTAAATCCTTGGTCTCCTAGGATATGTAGCAATGCTATTTTAGGATACATGTCATTTGGGTGTCCCGGAACTCTTAAAAGCGTCGTAACATCCCAGAAAAGGTGAATAATCCTGCATGACCATATTGTGTGGATATGGTCTTCCTCCTTGGTCTGAAGTCCATGACACTTCTGGTTCGGACTTCGCTGCATTCGCCATAGTCCTTGTGGTTTAGGTAAATCCTGTGCAGATATTTATTTTTGTTTTTTGAAACTATTTTATTACATTTTTTGGTCATATTCATTACAATGTATTTTTATACAGTGGTACAGTGTTGTTTTAACAGTACGCATACTTCCTTATATTCGAATAACGGAGAACAACTAATGTATCAATCAAACAATTCTTCCAATACATTGCTGTGCATGGATTCACTCCACGTTATCCTGTGCAAATATTTAAATTGTATTAGGCGATCACAGCTTTTGTAGGTGCCAACAATCCATATGTTTATTACTCCTTATCAAGGGGCCTAAGTCCGCCTCCCATACTGTCTGCAGTATTATGATAAAGGTCTTGTAGCGAGAGAACTCGTAGTGAAGGAGTGCACAAGTCTAAATTCTTCACATGTCTCCTGAAAGAAGTTTACCAATTTTAGTAGTGGGAATATTACATTGGGTCGAAATGCCAAGGAGGTCCTAATCCTTGAATCCTTTCAGGGTAGTGACTTTGGGAGAAGAGTTTCGTACCCTCCTTGGTTGTGGGAGGTATATTGAGGGAGTTGCCACCAAATTTGCAATGCAAATGGGGGGAGAGGACACACACCTGTCCCATTGCTCCTAGTTCTGTTTTTCTATGCTAAGTCCACTGCAGAGCGAAGAGTCTAGTTTTTATTGCCGGTTATGCTCAGTCTAGAGTGTGTTTATTTATGAAAAATAATGGGGTAACCCTGTGTCCCTTAGAACCTGGGTATATGTATTATATGGATACAATGGTTCTGTTGGGGAAATACAATTGCTTTGGGATGTTCACAATATAAATACATTACATGTAACATGTATCCATGATTTAGTAAAAGAAAAGAACACCACCCAAGCGAAAATTTCAATCGATATTTTTAAAGAGGTAATAAATAAGTTAGGCTACAATAATACAATTGAAAGAAATGTGAGGAAGGAATGACATGTAGAAGTAAATACAAACTATATACTTAATACACTTCATATAACAAAGAAATAGTTGGGAGGGTGCAATTTTTTGGCTAAGTCCATATGATTGATCACATACGCCTCCTGTTCATATGTGAATAGATTTTTGAACTGAGACGTTGCGTAGACTCTTAGTGTGCGTCGACATTTCGACCCTATGTAAGGCGCAAAATGTAACAAGCGTCACGGCGGGTCTTCTTCGGGACGGAGGGGTATGTGTAGCCTACGGGGTAAAAAGAACTTATATAAGGGTGTGTGCTAAATGAGAACAAGTAATTAAACAAATGTTCAATTAGGTAATGTTGCTTACCCTGCGCAAAAGTCATTAATCACTGCGCGTGTGTTATGCTTCCAACTCCAAAAAAGGGTCGATATATATTTGATCTGTGGGATAATATCAAAGGTGTATTAGCTATTTACAAGGAAGCGAAAGAATTAGCAATCCATATGTCCAGAACCGGTCAAACTATAGGCATTAAACAAGAAACGAACATTCAAGCTATTATTATCCCACAGGTCAAATATATATCGACCCTTTTTTGGAGTTAGAAGCATAACACACGCGCAGTGATTAATGACTTTTGCGCAGGGTAAGCAACATTACCTAATTGAACATTTGTTTAATTACTTGTTCTCATTTAGCACACACCCTTATATAAGTTCCTTTTACCCCGTAGGCTACACATACCCCTCCGTCCCGAAGAAGACCCGCCGTGACGCTTATTAAACTTTGCGCCTTACATAGGGTCGAAACGTCGACGCACACTAAGTCTACGCAACGTCTCAGTTCAAAAATCTATTCACATATGAACAGGAGGCGTATGTGATCACTCATATGGACTTAGCCAAAAAATTGCACCCTCCCAACTATTTCTTTATTTGTTATATTAAGTGTATTAAGTATATTGTTTGTATTTACTTCTACATGTCACTCCTTCCTCACATTTCTTTCAATTGTATTATTGTAGCCTAACTTATTTATTACCTCTTTAAAAATATCGATTGAAACTTTCGCTTGGGTGGTGTTCTTTTCCTAAATCATGGATACATGTTACATGTAATGTATTTATATTGTGAACATCCCAAAGCAATTGTATTTCCCCGACAGAACCATTGTATCCATATAATACAGTCTAGAGTGTGAACCAAATTTGTTGAGGCGGCGTGCTATATGTGGTCCTAATGACATGGGATTACTTGAGTACATTCGGTCGTCAGCATATAAGGGTATTATTTGTCTTCTACAGCCTGTACCCAACGATATCTTGTGTTTTGTCTTGTCAATTTTCACACTAATGGTTCGATGGCCAGGCCAAACAGAAGTGGTGATAATGGGCATACCTGCCAAGTTCCCTGTCAGTTCATTATGCAGGAGATGAGTGTAAGAAAGTAAGTTTGGGCCTAATCCCATATGAGCCCGGAGAGAGTGTAAAAGATGCCATGAAAGATTTCCTAATGCCTTATCAAAATCTCTTTCTAGAAGGGCTAATGGTGGTCTTAGTCTACCGGAACTAGGGCATTGAATGCTTTGTAGATGTTATTGTGGCAATCGGTTAGGCATAGAGCGGTTCTCTTCCTGGTAAACTTGATCCTTCACTTCCATAAATGGGTGATTTGCTAGAGCCTTAACTAGAATTTTAGATTATGTATTAATGAGAGAGGTTGGTCTTTTTGAGGTTCATCTACCTGCTGGGCAGTCTGGTTTCAGAACTAATGTGTACCTCGCCTAGGTCCTATGGTAGATTGACTGTCTGTCTTGCATTTGTGCATAACTCACGTAAGGGTTCAGTCAGAGTTTGCTAAACCATTGAAGAGTTTGGTTTGAAACTCATTAAGGCCTGGTATTTTACCTAACGATTGTTGTGCAATGGCCTCTAATTTCTGAGAGTGTAAGTGTTCTGTCTCATAGGGATTTGTCCCCCCATAGATAGCATCTTTTGTTTTCTTGATCTATGAATAAGGCAGCTCCAGTTGGACATGTGAGAGCGTTGGAGACAGTTTTGCAGTCATGTCAGACCAGACTTTGAAATTCTGGGAACTTTTTGATGCTTGGATGGGAAATCACATCCGATGATTATACCACAATTGTCTCTAAAGACCTCCCCCTTGTCCCGTTAGGGATAAGGAGATAGCAGGGGAGCCTTGCTCCTGGGGTTGAGACACAGGATGGTTTCAGAAAAGGGCTACAATGTACAGTTCCTGTATACCTTTGTAGTTTGAGCAACTATTTTCTGGTAAATGAATACAAAGGAAAAATGTGGTCTTTAGCTTTATTGTGGGTCTGTCCTGTCAACTGTTGTAAGGGTAGCCACTTAAGCTTTTGACTTGGTTCTTAATCGGTATTACTTTGACTAGGGTAGCACAAGAGTTGCGGTCTCTTTGAGGTCCTCTTTTCATTACCATATTTTCCAGGGACAAGGTGAATTTTCAGGAAAATAAATTCTATCTGGCTTACTTGTGATGCGATTTGTCCCTCACCTGATCTTTCAACGAATGAGTAGACTGAATATATTACACTGCAGGAGGGCAGTTAGCCATCATAAAAGCAGATCTGCAGAATTCAGTGATTGATAACTTGTTCTTGGTCTCTGAGATTCCAACTCTTAGCAGAGCACAAAGAAAGCAAATAATCTTGGTGTAACAAATACTGTTACAAGTGGGCTGGTAGAGACCCCTCCGCCCTGAGCGTTTCAGTGCGTACGCCATGAGAGGTAAGGCAGCAACCTTAGGGGTGTTCTCGCCATTTGTCATGTTGCACTTCTCACAGTTGCCTTTCATTCCATATTTCTTTCTTGTTGGAAAGTTTGACAGAGTTTGTCCCTGTCAGCTGTAGTGCGAGCACACTGTTTGTTTGTTCCTGCTTTTTTTTCCTTTTGGTGTGTGTGATATGTTTTAACTTGTGCACTGTTCTCTCTGGCTTTAAAAAAAAAAAAAAAAAGACCTACCTTTTCTTTGCCACCATTCTCCTCGGTCCACTGCAGCCCGTGCTGATTGTTGTGGAGGGAGTTCCTGGCGATATTTTTCCTTTGTTTCCCCACTTCCGGTTCATGTGCGGGGGCTATTTTGGAAGGGTCCGACTAGTCTTTAGTTAGGCACACCTATAAAAAGCGACCTATGGCGCCGTCGCGCATGGAAAGCTGACACGGAGTTTGTCCCTGTCAGCTGTAGTGCGAGCACGCTGTTTTTGTTCCTGCTTTTTTTTCTTTTGGTGTGTGTGATATGTTTTAACTTGTGCACTGTTCTCTCTAGCTTTAAAAAAAAAAAAAAAAAGACCTACCTTTTCTTTGCCACCATTCTCCTTGGTCCACCGCAGCCCGTGCTGATTGTTGTGGAGGGAGTTCCTGGCGATATTTTTCCTTTGTTTCCCCACTTTCGGTTCATTTGCGGGGGCCATTTTGGAAGGGGCTGACTAGTCTTTAGTTGGGCACACCTATAAAAAGAGACCTATGGTGCCGTCGCACAGCGGATGCGCGCAGCGGGTTCGCTGGCGGCGCACCAAAGGCAAGCCCGTCTGCGCCCGTCCGTGCCAGTTCGACGGCAGATGCCAGACATGCTGCCGGTTTCGATAGAGATAGGGTTATCTATACTCGGGAGGAGCTGTGGAACCTTAGGAAGTCGGAGAGTGACTGCTGTCTGGCTGGCAGGCTTGTTCCTGAAGGCCCTTTTAGCTGCCTGCAATGCAGATTTCAAGCTATAGTACCTCCACTATCTTACTTCCCCTCCCCAGATCAAAAAATACATGCTAGCATATTCAGTCTTAACTGTCGCTCTCTAGCTAAACATCATGCGGATGTTCTGGATTTGTTAGAGGAGTCCTCTCCTGATGTCCTTTTTTTTTGATCGAAACATGGCTCTCGGATGACATGACCGCTGAACCTGGCCTTGCACTCCCTTTGGGGTACAATTTTCTTTTGGTTAATAGAACTACTAGAGGTGGGGGTATAGCGATGATTTTTAAATCAGGCTATGCATGCTCTCTTACCAAACAGAGGATCATTGGCTGCGAGAGTGCCCTTTTTAAGGTCACCTTGAGCCACACCTACACCTTGTCTGGGCTCTTGATATACAGGCCGCCAGGACCATCCCTTGGCTTCAGGGAAGCCTTGGTGGACATGGTCAGTACTCTAGCAGTCTACACCGCCAACTTTACTATCCTGGGGGATTTGATCCTTCACTTGGATAAAGTAGAGGGTACTGATATGGGGAATTTTGTGGCCGATCTAGCAGCCTGACGATTGTTACAGCTGGTAGAAGATTCTAACGAAGCCTATAAAGCATTCTCGAAGTGGATAGAGCACCCTTTAGATAGTTTAATCCCTATGAAGCGCTCAGCCATCCGCAAAACTAAATCACGACCTTGGTTTAAGACTGAATTGGCTGATATGCGCAAGGGTTGCAAGAGACTGGAACGGATATGGAGAAGAGACTTTTGCTCTACGGCCAAAGTCATCTATCGGGCAGCAATTAAGAACTACCATAAGGCCATTTATCGGGCACGCACTGTTTTTATTTCCAATCAAATACGTGAGAGCGCTAATGCTTCCAAGAGTACTTTTTCTATTCTGGCCAGTCTGCAATCTAAACAAACTATAGCTGGGTCTACCATTAAGTCCAACAAGCAGTGTGAGGATCTTGCCCTTTTTTGTGTGGAAAAGGTGGACTCCGTTTATCAGTCGTTTCCGTCCATCAATAGCATCACGCTGGAGCCACGTGGCTGTCAACATGCCAACACTCCACACCTTTCCGCCTGTCACGGCTGATCAAGTCTCTGCTCTCTGCTATAAGATCAAGTCAGGTTCTTCTGCCGACCCACTTAAACCTGACCAGTTTAAGAAGGTACTGTCGACAATTCTACCGCCCCTGAATCAGTTGATTAATTGTTCTCTTAGAACAGCTGTAGTGCCCCGGGCCTGGAAACAGTCTAATGTGATTCCTTTACTGAAGAAACCTTCCCTTGACCCAGATAGACCAGAGAACTATCGCCCCATTTCTCTGCTTCCATGGGCAGCCAAAATCACAGAGGCCTATGTGAATTCCATTCTATCAGAGTATCTGACTGCTAATAATCTTTTGGATTCTTCCCGAATGGTTTCAGGCCGGGCCATAGTACGGAGTCAGCACTTTTAGCAGTTACAGAACATCTTTGGTCAGCTGCTGATGAGGGTCGAACGTCGGCGCTGATTTTGTTAGATCTGAGCGCCGCATTTGACAGTGTCGCATGACCTAATGCTGAGACGCCTTGCGGAGGCTAGAATTTTGGGTTCTGCTTTGGACTGGCTGGGCTCATTTCTCCATGAGGTCATTTACGGTTATTGCCCCCCCGTTCGCCTCTGGCATACATCCTTTTAAACAAGGGGTGCCCCAGGGCTCCTCCCTTAGCCCCCAATTGTTCAACATATATGTTCAGCCTTTAGCGGCAGTTGCCAGCAGTAGAGGTCTAACCATGGTCTCCTACGCTGACGATACTCAGTTGGTCGTGGCACTCTCTAATAACACCGAGCAGGACGCCCTTAAGTTTCAGGGCGACCTTACAGCAGTGGCCGAGTGGATGAACAGTAACTGCCTCCAACTGAACTCCAATAAATCTGAGGTATTATTAGTGGGTAGGGACCATGGACGGTGGAGTTGTCTCTGGTGGCCATCTAGCCTTGGCAAGCCCCCTTCCCCTAAACAGGTAGTAAAAAACCTCGGGGTATGGCTTGATTCTTCTTTGAATTATCAAGTGCAAACGAAAAAAACGGCTGGGACATGTTTTGGACTCCTTCGGGGGCTTAGACCACTGCTGGGCCTTTTCGACGCCTCTACGCGTCAGGTCATCATTCAGGCGACAGTCTTATTTAGACTTTACTAAGACTGCTCCTTTTATTTAGGGTCCATCAAGGCGGAGGTCCAGAGGCTGCAAAGGGCACAGAATGAAGCCGCCAAGACACTTCTAGGTCTCCGCAAATTCTGCTCTATGTCTAATGCTATTTGCCGTCTGCACTGGCTACCTGTTGTCAGACGCATTGAATTCAAAACCTTGTGCATCGCCTTCAAGGTTTTGAAATTGGCCTCGCCTCCCATTCTGGCTGATCTCATGCTGCCTTATGTCCCTTTGCGACACCTTCGCTCACAGGGTCAGCACTTGGTGGTGGTTCCACGACCCCGTAGAGTTCGGTCTGGCGGCAGTTCCTTTCGCTACAGAGCCACCACCCTTTGGAACTCGCTCCTGTGAGAAGTTGGCCTGATGTATGATGTCACTAGTTCTAGTGTACACCTTATATCAGCCCAAACAACCCTTATGGTGATTGGTTGTAAAGTCAACCTTATAGACCAGCTATCCTAGTGGTAGCATGGACAAGAGCAGTCTTAGGCTAAACTCTGAATGGCATGTGAAGCCAGCTGTTATACCATATGTAATCCCTTGAATACCAAATGAAAGGACACCACAACAGATATATATATATATATATATATATATATATATATATATATATATATATATATATATATATAAAATAAAGTGTATTTATTCTAGTCAAACCCTCAGCACTCTTTGAGATTCGAGGTAAGTACAACACAGTCTTATTCAAGCATACATTAAGTCACACAGGTAAGTAATACAGTTAGGCCCTAGGGGCCACGCAAACCATATACTAAAGAAGTGGTATAAGGACCACTGTCACGGAAATAGGATAGGCCTAGGCAATCGCTGGGGCTACACTATACTACCCAAGGTTAGGAAGTGGGAGGCCCACTGGATTCAGGTGCAGAGTGGAAACACTCACGCGTAATGCGTATAATCGATAGAAATAGTACAGTTTAGAATCAATAAGATTTAGGACACTTCTGGAGTAGCTAGGAAGTCGAGACTTGAGAACTAGACCCTAGGATAGTCAATACCCTGATGAGCACCGGAGTACCCAAGTTACCTAGCCCACGGGCTGCGGGTGCATAGGTGTGAACTTGCGTCGGGTTTCGTCGTCGACTCCTATGGATGCCTGAAGGAAAGATGCTGACAGGCAGTCAGTGAAGAGTGTCCGGTGGATCCCAAGGCCGGGATCAAGAAGGAAGGATACCTGCAAGCAGAAGAGACAGAGTCTGGGTCACTAGCCAGTGACCACGTGGAACCAGGAAGGAACCAGGCGATGTCAGGAGATTGCAGGTGAAGAGGTGAAGCTTGTCGCAGCAGCCACGGGTACCAAGAGACGTCGAGGACGACCAGGATCAGGAGGCGAGCTGTTCCACGAAGGCTCGTGCTGTCGGCGGCGTCTAAGTCGAATTAGGACTCACCAAACCTTGGCAAGCGGAACCCACGAAGAATGGAGGACTTGCTTCTGGTGCAGACCAGGAAGGTCTGGGGTGCTTCTCGTTTACAGAGGAGCAGGAGCCAGTCTAGAGGAGCCAAACCAGCAGTGGAAAATTGAAGGTGTCGTCGCAAAGGTTGCTAGCCAACGGGCAAGCAACCGGACAGACGTGGCAAGCAGGAAAATGCAGAAGGGCCCCACGCAGGACTCGTGGAGTGTGGGGGGCTGATCTTCGGTGCATATGGTTCTTGGGGTTGGGGCTTCTCAATCCCCGGTGCACAACCTCGAGGGTGCCTCAGAAGCTGCGCTGGAAGATACTCTCCACTTTTCCCAGGTAGCCGGTCCCACGTCTCTCGTCGCCTCCACGGATCTCAGCTCAGCTCGGCTGTGGATGTGGATCAGGGTCGGAGAAGTCTGGAAGTCAAGGCTCTGGTCAGGCTCTGCAGTCGGTCCCTCGTAGAACTTTCAGCAAAGCAAAGGGTAAGTCTCTTGATGGTGCCTGTTCGCACAGGGTGGCCACTCCTTGGCCACAAGGGAGATTCTTCAGTCTTGTTCTTTCGTCGAATGTCGAAGGTCCAGAGTTTCTGTTCAAGTTGCAGGTTCAGGATAATCTAATTTAGCAGTGCCCAACTAGCTACTAATATACTGGGCTAGTGGGCTGGGCTACCTACAAGGTCCCTCCTATGGGTGGGACCAGCAAAGGGAGTGGCTACACCCCCTTTCCTATGTCCAGTTTCGCGCCAGAGCTGGGGCTGGAGTGCCCCAGCACCGGTTTGAACTGGACTATGCATGGAGCACCTTGTGTGCCCCAGGCATGTCTCATTCCTTTCAGCCCTCCCTGCCCCAATACACTAAAGTCTGTCTGGGGAGATGCTAGCACCTCCCCAAGCAGGAAACCTATTGTCCAGGCCTCCCTGGCTGGGAGGGCTCCCAGCTGCAGGAGGTCAGACTCGTGTCTGTGGCACCAGCATCCATTTTGTGATGCTGAGGCTTTGGTGAGAGTTAAACAGCAAAGTAGGATTTTAACATGTCTCTCCCTCTAGAAGGGAGGAATAATATCCTCATCACAAGAAATGGCATGGGGGTATTATTCCACAGTGTTAGACACCTTACACGACATGTTTTGATAAAGCCAAACCATAGTTACCATAACCGTTTAAGATTATAAGGCACTTTAAGAGTATATGGTAGGCTATATCATAGAACAGCTATAAGGACATGGTTCCGAAAGCTGCAGACAGGCTCAGCTCATGCTAGAGCACCATCTCACATGTTACCAAGCACTCTGCCTCCAGGATTGTTAAGGCCAGCCATAGGAGTGACTGATAGGTACACATGTGTCTATATATAAGGGTAGATATAGGCATACTATATCTAAGCAAGGGGTGATTACACGACCTTGCCCCAGCTGAGTGATCAGCCAGTTGTGTCTGATTGGAAGGCCAGACCAGGGGTGGCATAATACATGCTGTAGCCCCTGGGAGGCCTAGGGTACACCTCTGCCCTGGGTACCTAGGGTACACTGTACAGGGTCCAATAAGGTGATCCTTACCAATTGGGTATGTACCTAGGGTTCATGGAGTCCATTTTAAAGAGAGAGCAGACAGCCTGAGGCCCTGAATGGCAGGATCTCAGGCTAACTAAGTCGAAAAACCAGCTAGACACCAGGCAAAAAGTTGGGGGTAACCATAGTCAGATATCCACCTTCCTACAGCTCCCTGTGCAGATCCGTGGCCTTGACAACTACTTGGCTTTCAGAAAGGCCATTAAGACCTATCTTTTCCCTGCCCCTTAGTTTTCTGGCGGGCTCTCTGCTGTGTCTGTCTTTTCATGCATTAGCGCCGGGACGCCCCCTTGCTGGGGCAGCTGCCGCGCTTTACAAGCTAAGATAACATTGTGTTTGGCTCTACCCTGTACAGGCAGAAGCAACTTCTATGGGCTCTCAATATCACTTCATGACCCTGTTGCTCTCGTCATCTTGCAGCGCTGTAGCTGTACTATTTTAGTATATTTTGGCACATGGGATTAAGTTAAAATAAAATAAGTAATCTGCATATGAGTTGTGATAGATAACAGACATAACATTACAAACGGTAATCCGCTTGCTCTCTGGTATTACAAAATCGATGTTAGAGAAATGTCAGAATGGACGAATGAGCAGGGATCTGCATCTAATCGCGCTAAAAATGTAATTCCAGAATTTGTAGAAGTATTAGACTGTCTTCCATTGAAGAATGGCAATTAAGTTATGATGGCCCTTTCCATATTATCGGCGGGCTTATCTTGCTAGCAGAGGGTCTTGGAATATTAAGTATTCATCCAAGGAAGTTTATTAGGTCTCGCCTGAGACAGCGCTTTAGCGCTGCTCTGGTGAGACTTATAGTAAGCACTTTTGGAAGTGCAAACGAGTGCTTTCAGGCCGCCAACTACTGTGCATGTGTGCCGGGCGCGCGCACCATTTGGCAGCCTGAAAGCACTCGTTGTCTTTCACTTTCGCGGCCGCTCGGCCGCTTTGATGTTTTATCGTGATCGCGATGCTTATCTTTAGATGTTTGTCCTTGTGTTCCAGCAGCAAAGCCTGTTTCTGGGGCTGTCCTCGTTACCATTGTGACGCACTCTCACCCACCCATTTAAACCAAGCTGTAGCTTCCTGATAGGCCCTGGGGGCGGGGCCATCCGCCAAAGAATGTAAATTGTTTTTTTTGTTTTGTTTGATTAGTCTCTATTTCTGTTCATCTACTTTATTTTGTAAAATAATCTGTATTACTTGGGACAGTTGTGAAATGTGTCTGTGCAAAATTATTTGCCTAGTTTTTACTAGGATTGAGGCACAGTTAGGAAAGGTCACCCACTGTCTGCATTCAAGCTGTGGTGTCTGAATTCCACACGTGCTTATCATGTACAATGCATGGTTTCGCCCTTCACTCCTCGTTTTGAGATGGCTCCATCATATGTAATTTTAACGTGCCTTTTGCATTGAGCTACAGGCGACCGAGACCACGTTGTCCCTCTGAGCGGCCTCCTAGTGATAGTGGATGCTTTTTCAATATTATATACAAGCCACAGTTACTGCTAATTTATCTTATGCAACTAACAACGATTGACAAAGCCAATAGTCCTAACTTGTTGTAGGTATCATGTTACTTGCTGTATCATTATGCCTGGATGCAATGACAAAAGAGACAGCAAAATACAAGTCGTATAGACCCCGCGCAACACCGCCCCCCACCCCCACCCATTTTTTTTTATCCCACTTAAAGCCCTGGGTAGGATACTCAACAACAGGGCCAAACTGGAACCCCAAAGTAGGCCTGGCAATTATGTCGGACCAGCTGGAGGGTCATGGGGGAGGTTAACTGTGAAGCACTTTTGCTACAGGAAACGCCCGATGCCCGGGCAAGCCAGCCCGGCCCTGCTCAACAACCCCGTTCTCTCCCGCATTTACCTGTGATCAGGCGCGCATCACCCATTGAACTCAAAGGGCTTCAGCCCCCCCCCCCCCCCCCCACGTCGTGTGTGGCAGCCCGGTATGAGACCGCTTCCTGGGCAGACACAAAGCCGCGCCTGAGCACTTCACAGGTCTTTAAAAAGACCATTTGCATGTTAATGAGGCCTCGCTGTTGGTTCACCCCTTCTAAGAACCCCCGCAGCTCCACTCTGCCTAGATTCAGCCCCCCACCCCCGAAATCAGCGCCACTCTGCCTACTGTTTAAAGATTCAGACCATCCCCCCCCCCCCCCCCCCCCTGAACATTAACTATCAAGTGATTTCGCTGGTCGCTTTTTCACAAGCTCTGAACTTTGGCAGTGATGTTTCCCCTCGATAGAGAAGTTTCAGTTTCTGTATTTGGATTCCATGCCCATTCCTTCTTTGTCCTCTCTGCTGAAACTGCTGTCTGAAGTGTCAAATTTTATTAATACTAAACACAAATCGCACTACCGTGCCAGGGCCAGACTTGGCGTTGATAATGATTGTTTGAAAAGGGAACTTTGAAAGGATACGAACTTGACCAATTCTGGTTTCAAGATATAAGAGAACACTGTAGAGGCATGCGTCTACCGACTGTTATATATAATTTGGGATATATTTCTTAATCTGTCGAGTTCAGCCACTGCATGATTATATTGTTGTCTCTTTTTGAAACTCAGGAGCAGTAACATTGTCGTGGTGTCACTAGAGCTTCAAGTGGATGCTTTTTCAATATTATATACAAGCCACAGTTACTGCTAATTTATCTTATGCAACTAACAACGATTGACAAAGCCAATAGTCCTAACTTGCTGTAGGTATCATGTTACTTGCTGTATCATTATGCCTGGATGCAATGACAAAAGAGACAGCAAAATACAAGTCGTATAGACCCCGCGCAACACCGCCCCCCACCCCCACCCATTTTTTTTTATCCCACTTAAAGCCCTGGGTAGGATACTCAACAACAGGGCCGAACTGGAACCCCAAAGTAGGCCTGGCAATTATGTCGGACCAGCTGGAGGGTCATTGGGGAGGTTAACTGTGAAGCACGCTCTGTCTTTTATGTAAATACTCGGAAAGCATGTTCAGCTGAAAGGTAGACCCCAAATTAACAAGCATTTGCAATGCAATAGGTCTCGCAATTACGCAAGTTTGAGCTATTGGCACTGTAAATGACAATGCCTCTTATTTATGTTTTTGTTTGTAAAACATAAATAAAACGCATTGTCAATTACAATGCCAATAGCTCAAACTCCCGTAAATGCGAGACCTATTGCATTGCAAATGCTTGTTTTTAGACTGCAACTTTGACAATTGTAGACCACACAGAATGGGGGTGGTGTTTTTAAACTGGATTCATGTCTTTATACTCTTTGCAAAAAACATTACATTAAAAACGAGGGAACCACTTGTGATATGATTTTAGGTGCTTCTACGTGGGGTCGTACTCCAGTCATAGCAGGGGGCGAATGACTTACTTGGTGATAGGTAATAGATTGTGATAGGATGGAGTGGGTTACAGTAAGTGCCTTCATGCAGTTTGTGCAAGGTTCTCTATCCTTGTGGGTTTGGGTACAGTGGTAAAGCTTTTCTAATTATTAAAGCCCCCTTTTTGTTCAGACCATCTAAGAGTGTAACTGATCATCAAAAAACGCTGGTAATTAATATAATGGTACATGAGCTTAATATGAAAACTGGCAGCATACTAGGCGACAATCTTTGAGAAAGCGCAAACTTGTTAGAGGTGGTGTGTCGTAAAAACGCTCCTCGAGAGGTTTGCAAACCAGCCTTGTATTATATTAGCTTTTTCAATCATATTTCGGGAAAATAAATTCAACCCTGTGATCTATGATGTAAGGTAAGAATAGAAGAGTGTGAATTCCCTACATATTCATCTGAAGCGGCTGTGCCTTTCTCCAAATGTCACATTTTATTAATCTATACCGTGAACTAGAAATAAGCTATCAAAGTGTAATAAAACCTTGTCATACTGCAAATTCACATAAAGGAAACCTAGCTTATCAGTTAGACATCATGACATATATGTAAAGCCTTGGGCAATAATAAATCTTAAGAACAAATGTGTCTCGATGTGGGCTCCGAGGTAGAAATAAGGCAGAGCACACAATACACAAAGGCCATCTTATAAGGAGCACATCTGTACACAATTCAAATCCCTAGAGAGAAACAAATTACATAGAGCACCTTTTTACTGCAGTCACAATGTCTTTTCACATAACTAGGTCCTACTGACCTGTAGGATGGTATAATTTAAGTACAGGAAAGGAGCAAACACTGAGAGGTAATGCCACCCTTCTTTGCTTAGACTCCAGAAGATAGGCTGAGCTCCCCATCTGTAGGTTTAATTTAAATTCAGTTTCAGCCATTGCTGTTTCTTTGCATAACATTGGAAAAGCAATTAAGATCGAGACATGCTGTTCTGCTCTTTTAGCAAGTTGTAAGTGTTTTCTCTTGTTAGCATATTTGGGTGGACCATGTTTCAAGTCACGTTTGTGAAAAATGGAAACTGAATGTCTGATTATTACTTTTACTCTTGTATCTATCAACAGGGAGCATTAGAGAGGAGGATAGAGAAACGACGAGCTCGGAGAGCATGGGAATCACGCAGGTATGGTGCCTAGTTTATGGTTCTGTGCTTTTCCTCTTGCTAATTGTATGTTAGTAAAATAAAAAATGGAGTTTAGACCATGTTCTCCCATACTGTTAAAGTATCGCCTTGAAATGTAACCTGGGGTAAGTATACAAAACAAGATGAAACAATTTGCAGCCTTCATCGAGACAATCAGAATTTCTTTCTCGCCTTCCTTTATAAAAAATACAAATTGCCTTCTTGTTGTTCTCGTATCTGATAGACATCTAGCCGCAGATTCCTTAACTTAGAATATCCCCCCAGGCATCAGACTGGATCCGGAAAATCCTTTTTCCCCAGCAGTACCTCTGCACGCCGGGAGGTGGCATCGCCTGGCTCCGTCCTGACATCATCCACGCAATTGGCGTCAATAGAGCCATATAAGACCCTCCCGGCGTGCAGATGTCAGTTTTCTTCTTTTCCGCGTCCTAACGTGGATCCAGGAGAAATGTTACCTCTGGCCTGATTTTGTTATCGTCAGGCCTTCTCGACGCCTTTTTGCGTCAGGAACCGTGTGTTTTTCGATGCCTGCGGGCTTCAAATCGTGCCGGTCCTGCTTGCGGCAGATGTCAGCGACGGACCACCAGGAAATATGTATGTGGTGCTTGGGCGAGCACCACGACTCTGTGGAGTGCGACACCTGTCGACCGCTGCGGCGTATGAAGTTGCTGTCTGCCCGGATGTCCCGAACGGACCCCTCGCGGCGCCAGTCTCCTTCTCCAGCAGAGGAGTCCAAGCGGTGCCAGTCTTCCCATGTGGATGTTCCTGTTGGGGGCAGGTCCCGGGGTCGTGACTGTCATTCGCCTACCTCAGGAAAGCACCGGAGAAAGTCGCGGAAGTCATCTGCTTCGCGTCGCCATGACGTCGGGGCCCGCTGCTCCCAGTCTTTGCCGGATGCGGGCCCCCAGAAGTCGGACCCCGCATATCCCCCATTTCAGAGTGCTGGGGCCACTCGAGCCCAGTTGGAAGACTACTGCAGGGCCCTGCAGTCCATCTTTGCTTTGGCCCCCACCTCCATGGCGTGCCTTCGGGCCCCAGAGAGGGGGTAGGGGCTCAGGTCGGGACTCTGACGGCGGGTTTACCCTCGGCGCCAACTGAGTGCCCTGACTCAGATTCCGGAGTCTCCGTGACGTCCGGACACGGCCTGTAGGGGCATTCCACGATGTTGAGCCCTTTCATAGCGCCATTGCACAGCCTTCTGGGACTCCCTGCTGAATCTCTGGAGGTGGCTGCGGCGCGGAGCACGACTCAGTCTGTGCCAGCTCTCCCCGCAGGTTTCCGCCTCGTGTGACGTTGGTTTGACACCAGTCCGACACCAGGCAGACAAGGCCTCTTAGGCGGTCGTCGATGCCGGCGTGACGCTGTTCGACGCCGGTGCCATCCCCGGCCCCTCCTTTATTTTTGGAGGACGTGGCCCCAGTAGATTCCCCACCCCCTGAATCATTTCCTTGCTCTCCGGAGCGGGCACCCATGGGGCATTGGCTGGCTCATCCTTTTGCTGAGCCCCTGACTCCACCGACTCCGTTGGGCGGGTTATGGCCAGGTCGGTTGTACTGCGTCGCCATGTGTGGTTGCGCAATGGTGTTTTCCCGGAGTATGTTCAGGAGCGGCTTAGGGAACTACCATTTGATGGGGGTCAATCTTTTTGATGGCCATGCTGATTCTGCGGTCTGCCGCCTCCTGTCTGTGTTTCCATGTGTTAGCAAAAGGGATCTCTAGTTGGCAAGGGCTTGCACCTTTGTCCAAATATGGACCCTTCTGTAGGAGAGTAGGGTCTGCAATCCTATGATCACCCAGATTTTTTGCTTCTGCTTCATTGGTTTACGACTTTCCCCGGCTGTGGGCCTGCCAATCAGACCCACAGCCTAGCTGTTCTCTCTCGAAATTAACACACATGTACATTAGGTGCATCCACTAATTGGAACTGGGCCGCCTTATCAGTCCCTGTATCAGCATACCACAGGTATCCAGGGCATCGGTGTACCCAGGGCCTACCAGGGGCTGCAGCATCTATTATGCCACCCCTGGATGGCCGCCCAAATCTGACACAACTGGCTGCACGACAGCTGGGGCAAGGTGGTGTAATCACCCGTTGCTGTAGGTGTAGTATTCCTATACCTAAGCCTAAAATGGACACATGGATTCCTGTCAGTCACTCCTATGGCAGGCCTTATCAATCCTAAAGGCAGAGTGCTGGGAATCATGTGAGATGGTGCTCTGGCGCGAGCTGAGCCCGTCGACGGCTTGCGGAACCAAATCCTAATAGCCGTTCCATGGTGACGCGGGCCAGCTACCTTAAAGTGCATTATAATCCTCGCGGTTATTTGCTAACTTTGGCATCGCATCACCCAAACATGTCGAGTAAGGTGTCATACGAATTGGAATACGAACCCCTCGCCAGTTCTGGCGACGGGGTTAGCATTCCACCCTTCTAGAGGGACACGACATGGAAGTAACCTTGAACCCCGGTTAAAGTTGACTCAAGCCTCAGCATCACAAAATGGATGCTGCCACCAGACACAAGTCTGACCTCCTGCTGCTGGGAGACCTTCCAGCGAGGGGAGCTTGGACAAAGGGTTTCCTGTCGAGGGCGGTGCTAGCACCATCCCAGACAGGGTTTGTGTATCCCAGGTAGGCAGGGCTGAAAGGAAGGTGATTGCAAGTGGCACCCCGGTGCTCACTGTGCATAGCCCGGCTCAAACCAGTTTCGGGGGCACACCAGCCCCTGAGCTGGGGCGAAGCCGGACAAAGGATAGGGGTGTAACCACCCCCCTCCTGGTCCCACCCATAGGTAGGACCTAGTCATGGGCCATCCCCTTTTTCCTAGAATAAAGGTGGGAGCGGGTCCCCTTCCCAAATTGGATAATTCTGAATCTTGAACTACTTTCAACGAAAGGAACTCTTGACTATTTCTGAAGACTCTCCCTTGTGGCTAAGGAGTAGCCACCCTGCACCAGCAGGCACCACCTAAGCGCTTGCGGTTTGCTGTACGTCTCTCCCACGGATCAAGACTGCCCAGCTCGACGAGACCCGGGTTCCCTACCATCTCTGACCTCTACCTACATCGTCAGCCCAGCTGAGATTCGTAGGTGTGACGAGACCTGCGGGACCGGCCATCTTCAGAACCTGCACGACGCTTATCTAGCACGCCCACCGAGGGACCCTCGAGTGAGTGCACCTAGGGTTTGAGAAGCCCTAAACCTGAGCGGTTCCAGCACCGAAGTCTGCCTCCCCAGCATCCACGAGATCTGCGTGGGGGCCCCTCTGCTCCTTGCTGCTCACCGCGTTGTCCGACCACTCGCCGCCCGGCTTGTGGCCCTCTTCACGACGCACCACGACAGACTTTCATCACTGGTCTGGTTGCTCCAGACTGGCTCTTGCTCCCCTTCAACAGAGGAGTACCTCGGACCCTCCTGGTCCACTCCAGACGCCATCTTGACTCCACCGCGTGGGCTTGCCACTGCCGAGATCCGCTGCCCCATTCCTGGGCCCAGCATCATCGACAGCAGACACCTTCGTGGGACAGCTCGCCCTCCATCCTGGTCGCCGCCGCGCCTCCTGGTCCGAGGAACAGCCGAGTCCGACGTCATCCACTCACCTGGTCGAGGTGACTTCAGCCGGTACCTTCCTGGTACCCACACGATCGCTGGCTAGCGGTTGAGAACTGAGTCCCCTCTGCGTTCAGGTTTTCTTCATCACCGATCCAGGCTTGGATCTCTCTGAACATCAACACTGGTCGCCTGCCAGCAACTTCTTCTTTCAGGCTCCTGAGACTACAACGAGGACTCCCGACATCTTGCTGAACCCCACGCAGCCGCAGCCTCTGGGCTAGGTAACTCGAGCATCTCGGTGCTCCATCGTAGGTTCACTCTACAAGTGTCCAGTTCCTTTTTCGTTTAGTCCCACTGATCGGATTCCTCCGGAATCAGTAACTTTAGACTTTCTAACCTCTCCCATTCCACTTGCAGTGTAAATGGTTTCGTGCCCGTCGGGCATTTGTGTAAATTGTGCAACTAGAAGTATTTTCCTAAGAGTTTTGTATTGTGCTTAGCTCCCTGACTCATAAAGAGCCAGGGTAGTCTTGTTATAAATAAATATCCTTTATTTTCATAACAACTTGTGTGGTGCCCTTTCACTTGGCGTTCAAGGGGTATATGTGATGGTAAACAGCTGGCTTAACACGCCCTCTAGAGTTTAGCCTGAAGACTGCTCTTGTCCACGCTACTAGGATAGCTGGTCTATAAGGTTGACTTACAACCAATCAATAAGGGTCGTTTGGAATGATACACCGTGATCACTAGAATAGTGAACACTACATATCAGGCCAACTTCTCACACCTTCTTCCTAGTCAGGATAAGGGAGTTACACTCCTAAAATAACCCCTGCTCACCCCCTTGGTAGCTTGGCACGAGCAGCCAGGCTTATCTTAGAGGCCGTGTGTAAAGCGTTTGCACATAACCAACAGTAATACAGTGTAAGCACTACAAAAGGACACCACACCAGTATTAGAAAAATATCCAATATTTTTATATACAGGACCAAAAACGATAAAAATCCACAATGCAGTATTTAAGAATCTACAGTTCAGGAGCGCTGGCGTCGGCAGGAGTCGGGTGCTGCAGTGCGAAGTGCAGCGGTGCGGCGTGCGATGCCCTCCGGTCGGGGTGCGAGCAGCGGCTCGGTGGCGGCATCAGATGGCGGCATCGGTGAGACAAGGGTCACGGTGCGATGTGAAGGTGGTGCTCGTTACGGTGCTGGCAGGTCACGGTGCAAGCGGCGTCGTCGTTGCTGAAGCAATGTTGTTGGCTGATGAATGGGAGTCGATTGTGCCGGCGTCGATAGGCCGAGGCTGCGGTGCGGAATGAGGGCGGTGCGTCATGTAACATTACGAGCGGTGCCCTTGAACCACGGTGCAAGCAGCGGCGTCTATTTCGGCGTGGAGCGTCGTCGTCGGGGAGGCCAAGGCGTCGTTGTGAAGCGAGGTGGTGCAGAGTGCGGTGCCCAGAGGTCGCGGTGCGAGCAACGGCTCGGTGGCTGCGTCTGCAGGCATCAGCAGTGAGACTAGGGTCACGGTGCGGCGTTGTGGCGGTGCCCTCTGCGGTGCCCAGGCTTCAGCGTGAAGCGAGGCGGTGCGGAGTGCGGTGCTCACAGGTCGCGGTGCGAGCAGCGGCTCGGTGGCGGCGTCAGCAGGCGTCATCAGTGAGACCAGGTTCGCAGTGCGGCGCCGTCGGGAAACCAAGTCGGCAGCGGTGTCGTAGACGTCGTTACTTTTCCTCTGTTGCAGCACAAAATCCACAGTCCCAGTGCTGCGGGCAGAAGAACTTGAAGTCTTTGCGGTTCCTGAGACTTTGTGAACAGGGGGCAAGCTCTACCTCAAGCCCTTGGAGAGACTCAAAAATTAGATTGCAGAAAGTCCAGTCCAGGCCTTTCACTGCCCAAGACAGAAGCAGCCACTGCAGGTCAGCCCAACAAAGCACTCAGCAAAGCGGTCGTTCCTCCTCACAGCTTTTCCGGCTCTTCTTCTTGGCAGTCTTCTTGATCCAGATGAGTTCTAAAGTTCAGGGGTCTGGGCCCCAGTATTTGTATCCCAAAATCCTTTGATCCTCTAGGCAAAGGGTGTCTGTGCTCAGCCAGAACCAGTTCTGCCTTCTCTGGTGAGATATCCTGGCAGGAGGTGGAGACTACATTTTCGGAGGCAGAGCAGGCCCTTTGAGGTGCAAGGAAATCTCCTCCCTCTTCACCCATCGCAGCCCAGGTCTATTCAGCCCTTTCTTGACCTACCTAGACTATTGGGAGCCACCCCTGCTTCCTAGCCATCTGTCGTCCCAAACCCAGACAGGCAATCCACATTTTAGCAGAGGCACACGGGATGACTGAGCAAGCAAATACCTACTTTCTAAAAGGGGTATTTTCAAACACACAATCTTTAGATTCTGAGTTCAGGCATACTAAATTTTATTTTACTACGTTGTTCCCAGGTCCAATTATGTTTATAAGATGTTATAAACAGACTTCCCATTCTGTCCTATAGGGAACAGGTGGCCTTACAATAGTGAAAAACAAAATGGGCTTTAATTCACTATCGGGACATGCCACACACACCAGGGCATGTCCTACCCTTCACATACACTGCACCCTGCCCACAGGGGTACCTTGGGCCTACCTTAAGGGTGCCTGATATGTAAGAAAATGGAAGGTTAGGGACTGGTCAGAGTGTGCACGGGCCAAGATGACATGACAGTTACAAACTGCCTGCAGACTCTGCAATGGCAGGTCTGAGGTACCTTTTCCGGGCTACTCGCGTTGGTGGCACAATCCGTGCTGCACGCCCACGCGTAACATTTGATTCACAGGCCCTGGCATACTCAGTGCACTTTACTAGGGGCTGACAAGAAAACCAAACATCCAATCATGGAAACACCAATCCATAACCTACTTTAGCACAGGAGCACTTTCACTTTACCACTGATCAGCGGTGCGAAAAGTGCGCAGAAATACTACGCCAGCAAAAACAGAGTCAAAACTGGGAGGGCAGAAAGCAAAAACTCAAGAGGGCCCCTTGTTTTTGTGGGGTTGTGCTTTACCCTGTGTGGGGTGTTTGTTGGCTATTCTATGGCTATTCTTCCTTGCAGAGGAAGTTTTGATGCTAGGAAGCTACTATGGTAGGTCATCTCCTCTGGGGGAGATCCAAGGAGTTGGTTTCTCTCCTGGGGTTGGATTTGGTTGTCTACGGTCTGTCTGTAGTTATCTCCTGCCTCTGTAGGGGCGTCCTTCCCTGCTGTTTCGTTGGAGTTTTACCACGCCTGTTTTTTCCTGGCGTGTTGTTGCAGCTTTTGCTGTGCCTTTCTTGCCTGTCTGGAGGTGGACACGTGCCCCTAATGGGGCGGGTCGCTCTGTTCCGCTTCGGAACGTTCTCTTCTGTATTCTGTGTGTATTCGACGTATTGGTGCATACAGGTTATGCTCTACGTTCTATTCTTCCTGTGTGTGGGGTGGCCATTGCTTCTTTTTTTATGGCTCAAGCCCTGTCGGGGTTCTTGCCTAGGGAAAGTGAAGTTACCGCCAGCTCTGTCTTGGCTGTGCGTTGCCTCCTCCCCTGTTTCCCTAGCAGGTTCTCCGGTCCCTTGCTTTTTGCCGGGCAGGGGGTCCAATTTCTTCCCGCTCCTGGCCCTATGCATATTTTATAGCTCTCAGAGGCTTGGTGGCTCATGTCTGACTTTTCTTCCACCGGTTCTGTGCTGCACCCCAGATGTTTCCCTGGGTGTGGGTTCTCCTCACATTTCTGGCACAGTTGCTTTTTTTTATGTATCATCACAGTACATGTATTCTTCTCCACATTCTCGTTGTTGGTGGATGGTGTCGGTATATGGCGGTGTATGCCTTCTCCGACAGACTACTGTCTGTGTTCTCTTTCCTTTCCTGGGAGTGTTGTGGTCTATGTTCCTGCCTGCCTCATGGTGACCAAGTTTCTTCCCCGTCGAGGGGCTGTTCCAGTCGAGGGGCTGTTCTTGCTTCTGCTCTGTTACTGTTATGCGTACACCGGTGCTGTGGTGCCGATTGTGCGACTTCTCTTATCTAGGGTTACGTCAATTCATGCACATATGCCTTCATCCTTGTCTCTATGCCTTGTGTATGTGTCGTGAGTTATACACACCACGGTGGTGCCCACATACTGGGTTCCTTCTGCCCTAGTATCAGGACTTTTTGCTCGTTTTCTCCTTCAGGAGCGAGTCCTTTGGGTGTTCCTAGCTTTGCTGAGTTTTTCCTTCAAGGTTGTACCTTTTGGGTATGGTTGGCTGGATGCCTACCTAAGGAGCTCTTTGCTCCATGGTCAATCTTCTGTCTCTGGTGGCACTGGACAATGGTTTGGACCCTGCCACTGCTGTCAAGTGTTCAAAGGTCGTACAATTTCAGCCAGTATTTTTGTCTTTTAACCACTCAAGCCTGCTGTTGAGGCTCCTGGTCTTGGCCGGGCAGTCTCAGGACTGTCCCCTGTTTCATTTTGGCATCCACTGTGGAGTATGTTCAGGTGGTATGCTCTCACGTTGTTATATTGTCTTGCCCCTTTGGGGCTTTGTTCCTTGCGGATCCGTGGGAACCGGTGCTTGGCTCCTTCTTTTGAAGGCGTTCCTGCATTTTCTTCCATTTGGCATTGCCTTTTCTAGTTCTGTATTTCCTCTCGTCTGTATCTGGACGAGGGAGGTTGTTTGGGGGGATTCTGCTCATGCACAGAACTATGCACAGGAAACTAGGACCTCAGTGAATTGTGGTGTACCAAAAAACTCACCTCAGTACCCAGAACCCCTATCCGACTAGCATCAGTGTCTCATACGTTCTCCGTATCATCTCGAAGCTACCAATGATTAGACAACCCAGAACAAGTGACTTAGAGTACTCTCAGGAATGGTGGGAATCAGAAACACCTTTTCGTTATTATTCTCCTATCAGTCCACAACAAGAGTAATCAGAGACACGGAAAAGTTTAAAATGTTTATTTTTAACTACGTGCTCTAAGGTGCAGTACTTTGGCTAATATAAGCAGGCAAATTATTAAAAATAAAACCATCAGCATTGTTACAATACCATAGAAAATGAAGGGAGAAATCCTATTAAAAATGATAGTGGAAAACAAGTACTATAATACTCTGTGAACCACCCTCCCTTCGCTAGTAAACTATTTATCTGAAAGAAACACGTTAGTTAGATTCCTCACCTTAGAATATCCCCAGGCGTCAGACTGGATCCGGAAGATTTTTGTAGCAATACCCCTTGCGCGTCGCTAGGCGTAGTCTGCGGCTCCGCGTCCGTCGTTGGCGCCGTGTGCCGGAATGACGTCGTCGGAGTACTTAGTCGCCGCCCTCGCGCGCTCACGTCAGTTCTTCTTTTTTCTGCGCCAGTAAGCGCCGATCCGGGAGAGCTACCCCTTTAGTCATTTTTTTACTAACTTTTTTGACTCTTTTTGGTCACTTTCTCGACTCTGGTGCCGGTAGGATGCCTGGTTTCAAGGCCTGCGACGACTGTCATTGACTGATGTCGGTGACTGATCATCACCGCCGGTGCCTGTACTGTTTGGGCCTCGACCACGACGCGGAGTTGTGCTCTGATTGTATGGCCCTGACCTCGAAAGCTCGGCGGGAGCGGTCTCGTAAGCTTCTCGAGCTTCGCCACTCGGCTCCGCGCCATTCTCGATCCCGGTCTAGGAGGAGGTCCAAGGATCGGTCGCGGAGCCGCACTCGACATCGTCGCTCGTCTGGCTTGAAGTCTTCGGGTAAGTCGAAGCACTCCAAGAAGTCCAAGAGGCGACACCGCTCTTCGGACTCCCCTCGCCGGTCGCGCAACTCGGCCGAGGGTCAGGGTGGTTCCACCCCCGCGGCTCCACCGGAGCCGCAGGCGCCGCGCACGTCCCCATACCCGCCGGTCCCTGGGACTGACGCAACGCCGGCGGAGGTCAGTGCCTTCCTCTCGGCATGAGGAGCCTGGCCCCGCTGTCGATGCCCGCCTTCGGGTCCCGCGGACTCGACTGGGCGACCCTGCGCGCCGACGGCTCCGGTCCCGGCGCCGTTGGAGACTCCGGCCCCGACGCCGCAGGTCCCCGAGGGGCCCAGGCCTGGGCCCCCGTCGACACCGGTCGACCTCGTCACGCCTCCTCCGCCGGCGTCGACACCGGTGCCGACGCCGACTCCGGTCGACGTCGATCCCCAGTTCAGCCCCTGTCCGGTCCCGACGCTGGTGCGGCGCCGCCCGACGCCGCATCCGACGCCACTAGAGACACAGTTTGTCTATCGACCGGTTCCGATCATTCCTCCTGTATACCAGGAATCGGATGACGGGGGCGACTGGGAGGGGTCTGAGGACCCTATGGCCCTTCAGGGGCAACTTTCACAGGACTGGGCAGATGAACTGGGGGAGGCCAGTGGTTTGGATACTTCACCGGACACTGGATTCATCTCTCCTCCGACTGTGGCTTCAGAGGAGGGTGCAGCTTTTTCTGTGGTGCTGCGCAAGGCGTCCGCGGCCCTTGGGCTTGAGCTGCCTGCCGTGGCTGTGAGGACTAACATCCTCACTGAGGTGCTTCAGTCTGCCGCATGCTCCACTGAGCCTCTGCTGCAATTCAATGAGGCCCTCACTGACGTTCTGCAGGGCATCTGGTCCAAGCCCTCCACAGTCCCTCCTGTGGATAGGAACGTCGCCAGGCGCCGCCGCCCTGCTCCGGGCGACCCCAGTTTTCTGTCCCAACACCCCACCCCCGAGAGTCTGGTTATCCAGGCCTCTACCTCCCAATCCTCCTTCCCGTCCGCTCCTCCGGACCGGGATTCCAAGAGACTGGAACAGTTCGGTAAAAAGCTGTTCTCCTCGCTCAGTTTGGGCCTGCGGTCTTTAAACACCGCCTGTCTCTTGGACCGTTAGTCCCACTCTCTGTGGGATACGGTGGAGGACGTGCTGCCACTGTGCCCGGAGGAGGCCCGGGCACGGCTTTCCTCTGCTCTGGCCGATGGGAGAGATGCAGCGCGCCATGCCATCCGATGTGGACTCGACACTACGGACTCGCTGGGTAGGGCGATTTCTACCACGGTGGCGCTTCGACGTCACGCCTGGCTGCGGTCCACGTCCTTTTCAGGGGATGTCCAGAGCACACTCATGGGCCGCAGAACAAAGCCTGCACGCGGTCGTGGACGTGGTTTCCGCCGAGGCGGTACTGGAGGACAACGCGGTCAGTCCACATCCACCCCAGCAGCATCCGCCTCAAAGCCTTCCTAGTCCGAGCTTTCAGGCCCATTCCACGCCAGTGGGAGGCCGGGTTCGCCATCACCTGCTCCACTGGCGTACCATTACTTCGGACAGGTGGGTGCTGCAAATCGTCCGAAGGAGCTACTCCCTCCCCTTCGAGACGACCCCTCCAGCCCTGCCACCGCAGCACCACCGTATCTCGGAGGATCATTTGAATCTTCTGCAAGAGGAAGTTTCGGCCCTCTTGGCCAAAGAGGCCGTCGAGCGCGTTCAGAGCCCAGAAGTAGGTCGTGGTTGTTATTCCCACTACTTTCAGGTTCCCAAGAAGGGCAAAGGAGGCCTACGCCCTATCTTGGACCTCAGGAACGTCAATGCCTTCCTCCGGAAGGAACGGTTCAAAATGTTGACTTTGGCACAGGTTCTAGCTGCCCTAGACCCTGGAGACTGGATGGGATGGTAGCGTTGGACTTGCAGGACGCATATTTCCATATCCCCGTCCTGCCGCCCCACCGGCGTTACCTGCGGTTCACGGTGGGTCAGGAGCACTTTCAGTTCACCGTGCTCCCCTTCGGCCTCACCAGTGCCCCTCGGGTGTTCACGATAGTGATGGCGGTGGTCGCAGCTCATCTGCGCAGATCAGGGGTTCCAGTCTTCCCCTATCTCGACGACTGGTTGTTGAAGGCGGGCTCGCCCCAGACAGTCGTCTCCCACCTCCAGACTACGGCGGATCTCCTGCATTTGTTGGGGTTTTCCATCAACGTGCCGAAGTCACACCTGAGCCCCTCTCACAAGCTCCTCTTCATCGAAGCGGTTCTCGATTCGGCGCAGTTCCGGGTTCATCCACCGGAACAGCGGGTCCGGGATATACAGGCCCTGATTCCCATCTTTCGGCCTCTATCCTGGGGTTCGGTCAGGCTAGTGTTGCGGCTTCTGGGGCTGATGGCCTCCTGCATCCTACTAGTGCATCACGCCAGGCGGCGCATGCGGGCTCTGCAGTGGGACCTGAAGTTTCAGTGGGCCCAGCATCACGGCAACCTGTCCGACCATGTCTTGATCTCGGAGGGCACTGCACAGCAGTTGCAGTGGTGGCTCACGGACCGCGATTGGGTCATGGGCAGAAGCCTCTCCCTTCCCCAACCGGAGCATGTCGTAGTGACGGATGCGTCCCTCCTGGGATGGGGTGGCCATATGGGAGAGGCGGAGATCAGAGGCCTCTGGTCTCCGGCGGAGTCTCGCCTCCACATCAACTTGTTGGAGCTGAGAGCAATCCGACTTGCACTGAAAGCCTTCCTTCCCTCTGTCCGGGGAAGTGTCGTGCAGGTGTTCACGGACAACACCACCGCCATGTGGTATTGCAACAAACAGGGCGGGGTGGGGTCGTGGACCCTTTGTCAGGAGGCTCTGCGCCTCTGGACATGGCTGGAACACCAGGGCATCACCCTGGTGGTTCAACATCTGGAGGGCTCTCTGAAGGTCAGAGCAGACGAACTGCGTCTGAACTCCGAGGTGGCGCAAGGTCTCTTTCGCCACCGACGAGAATGCGCAATGTCAGCAGTTCTGCGCGTTGGAATTTCCAAGGCGGCACTCGCTCGGCGACGCTTTTCGTCGCGAGTGGAGTTGCGGTCTGTCGTACGCCTTTCCGCCTATACCACTTCTGCCAGAGTGCTGAAGATCAGGCGCGACCGGGCCTAAGTCATCTTGGTGGCTCCGGATTGGGCACGAAGGTACTGGTATCCCGAGCTACTCAGTATGTTGACCGATCCTCCGATACGTCTGCCCCTTCGGGAGGATCTTCTGTCGCAGCAGCAGGGGACGGTCCTCCACCCGAACCTGTCCAGCCTCCACTTCCATGCGTGGAGATTGAGCGGCGGCAGTTGATGCCATTTGACTTGCCGCCTGAAGTCTGTGATATCATTCTGGCAGCCAGGCGTCCGTCCACTAAGACGGTATACGCCTGCCGGTGGAACAAATTTGTGGCATGGTGCACAGCAATGGCTGTGGATCCCCTCTCCGCCCCTCTTTCTGAGGTTCTCCTCTTTCTTCTTTCTTTGGCCCGGCAGGGCTCTGCCCTGGGCACCTTGAAAGGTTATCTTGCTGCTCTCTCTGCCTTCTTACGGCTTCCAGATCAGCCCTCTCTTTTCAAGTCCCCTGTAGTGTCACGCTTTCTTAAAGGCATTACTCACACGTTCCCTCCTGTCCCTTTCGTAATGCCTCAGTGGGACTTGAATCTTGTCCTGACATTCCTGATGTGCGCTCCCTTTTAGCCTCTTCTCAATTGTCTTCTAACTCTTAAGACTGCTTTCCTGGTAGCCATCACCTCTGCTAGACGGGTGAGTGAGCTCCAGGCTCTATCGTCCAAGCCTCCTTTTCTATCTGTTCATCCGGACAAGGTTGTCCTTCGGCCTTGTCCTTCCTTTCTACCGAAAGGGGTGACCCCCTTTCATTTTGGGCAATCTGTCACCTTGCCCACCTTCTTTCCGCATCCTTCCAAAGAGGAAGAGCGGCTCCACCGTCTGGACCCAAAACGTGCGCTCTCCTTTTATTTGGACCGCACTAAACAGTTCAGAGTGGACGACCAGCTTTTCGTTGGCTACGTGGGTGCAAAGAAGGGAAAAGCTGTACACAAACGGACCATCTCCCGGTGGGTCGTTTTGTGTATCAAAATCTGTTATTCCTTGGCAAAAAAGGAACCGCCTGTTGGGCTGCGCGCCCATTCTACTCGGGCCACAGCTGCTACTACTGCTTTGGGACGGGGAGTCCCTTTGCAGGACATCTGTCAGGCGGCGACGTGGGTTTCGCTGCACACGTTTGCCAGGTATTATTGCCTAGACAGCCAAGTCCGGAGGGATGGCTTCTTTGGCCGTTCTGTCCTCCAGGACTTTCTGGTGTGATCTTGGTTCGCAGACCCACCACTGGGGTTGGTATTGCTTGGGTATCTATTCTAAGGTGAGGAATGTAACTAACGTGTTTCTTTCAGATGAACAAGTTACTTACCTTCGGTAACGATGTATCTGTAAGAAACATTAGTTAGTTAGATTCATCACCGACCCACCCATCCTCCATCTGCGAACTGACATCTAGGGTTAAGGCTATCCCTTTCAGGGCCCTAGAATTTTTTGGCACCAGTGTCGGTCTCTTGCATGGCTCTGCGTTCCTGGCGCGGAAGGCTATGTACAAGAACTGACGTCAGCGCGCGAGGGCGGCGTCTAAGTACTCCGACGACGTCATCCCGGCGCACGACGCCGACGACGGAACGGTGCCGCAGACGACGCCTAGCGACGCGCAAGGGGTATTGCTGACGAAAAATCTTCCGGATCCAGTCTGACGCCTGGGGATATTCTAAGGTGAGGAATCTAACTAACTAATGTTTCTTACAGATACATCGTTACCGAAGGTAAGTAACTTGTTCTTCAGAATCCAAGCCCCTGAAGAAGAGCCAATCCGGCTCGAAATGCATTGGGCATCAGGAAAAGTCTTGATTTAATGCGAATGTACTTTGGAAAAACTTTTGTTTCGTTTTGATGAATTTATGGACATTCATTCCAATTGAAATTTGAAAAACTTTATTGTGAAAATATTTGAACAAACTTGAGTTTGATGTGGATTTGATTTATGTTTGAAATTCACCTAACCAGTTCTAAGCTGTGAAAGTTTGATGTAGACATACCATGGTATGTTTCACCTATAGCCACAGTGCGCAGAGGAAAGGGTCTCATTGATCCTATAAATTGATGCGGTTAGAAAGACCCACGCAGTGGCCTCCTCGTCTACAGTACCACCAGACAAGGAGAACAAGACACAAGAGTCATGGAGGAGAAAAGTATGTGGCACTTCTGCATCCATGCTTAAAGTCTCCAGTGCGTCAGCTCTATAAGGGCGTTACGATAGAGCTTTGTGAGAGTCTCTCCAGCGCTTTACAGAAAAACTACCCATCGAAGATCGTAAGGACTTCGAGGAGGTTTTGCAGGAGGGCAGCTTGGTGGCGAACCAAGTGATTAGTGCTGCGGCGGATGGAGCTACACTGACAGCCCACTCCTACGCCCACAAAATTTTTGCCAGAAGATCTTCCTGGCTTCGCCTCACAGCACTGAAGCCAGAGGCACAATCCCGGATTCTCAACCTGCCATTTTCCGGTTCATCGTTATTCGGCTCGCATACTGATGAAGAGATGGCACGTGTGAAGACAGAGCTAGATACCCTGAAGGCGGTGGGGCTGGAAAAGAGAAAAGAGTTTTGTCACCGTTACCGCAACACTGATCGCCGCTCCTTTCAGCAGAGGGTTCAAACCCCTCATTGGCAAAAGAACCAAATCCAACCGGGTCAGCAGAAATCACAATATCAAGGCCGGCAATCCAACAGGGGAAGAGGAGCGAACCGTCAGTCCTCTACCTCTATGAAAGCTCCAGCTAAACAATGAGGGCTCGCTTCCTCCATTACCGTTCACCACTCTAGTAGGAGGAAGTGTTGCGAATCACCTGCAAGAGTGGCGAGCAATCACAAAGGACCAGTGGGTGTTAGCTACGCTGCAGAATGGGTGTACTCTATGTTTTCACCGTCGTCCTCCCTCGATCCCTCCGGTACCATCATCATGCTACCAGATCAACTTGGTGCAGACGGAAGTGGGCATCCTTCTCCATAAATCAGCCATAGAGAAGGTTCCACGATCCCAAAGAGGTCGAGGAGTTTATTCCAGATACTTCCTGGTAAAGAAAAAAGGTCAAAAGTCGGAGTACAGACCCATTCTGGATCTGCGAGCACTCAAGTCCATCAAAAGAGAAAAATGTTGCATGTTGGCTCTCCACCAAATATATCCTCATCTCCCCATGGGGGATTGGATGTGTTCGCTGGATCTGCAAGATGCCTGTTTTCATGTTCCGATAAATCAGCATCACCGGCAAGATCTGCAATTCATAGTCGGATCGTCTCACTATCAGTTCAAAGTACTGCCCTTTGAGCTGAAGTCAGCTCCCCGGGTGATTACGAAGTGCACGGCAGTAGTGGCAGATGCTCTGCGACGCAGAGGCATCTTCGTCTACCCTTACCTGGACGACTGGTTGCTGAAAGGCCCCTCTCCCCAGAGTGTGAGGAACCATGTCCAGCAGTGCCTAGGGCTTTGTCAAAAACTGGGCCTACATGTGAACTTCAAGAAGCCTACACAGCAACCCACACAAAGAATCCACTACCTGAGGGCGTTGATAGACTCCGAGCAAGGAAAAGTGTTTCCTTCGGAGGAGAGACAATTATCCATCAGTCAGAAAGGCAGACAGATTTTAAAGAGCAACCTGTCTTCGGTGCTTCAGATCGCCTCCCTGCTAGGATCGATGGCATCCTGCATTTTTCTGGTGCCCAATGCCGGATTAAAAATGCGTCCTCTACAGCAGGATCTGGAGGACAAATGGGATCAACGGTCTTCTCGCTGGGAAGACAAAATCTGTATCACACGCCGCCAGAGCATCCATTCTGTGGTGGATGAAGGACAACTTGAGAGTAGGAGTACCGTTCCATCAAACTCCTCCCTCTCAGACGCATCCCTGCAAGGATGGGGAGCCCATATGGGGCCTCTCCAGACGCAAGGCTTCTGGTCCTCAAAAGAGCAGTTGTACCACATAAACATGCTGAAGCTAAGGGCTGTTCATCTGGCTCTCAAGGCTTTCCTCCCTTTGATTCAGGCGAGTTCCATCCTAGTACAGACTAACAATACCACCACCATGTACTACCTGAACAAACAGGGAGGAACTCGCTCGAGGACCTTCTCTTTGGAGGCACAGACCCTTTGGCACTGGCTTCTGGCGAGGAATCTATCCATCACAGCAGTTCACTTGCCGGGAGAGCAGAATTTTAAAGCGGATGCCCTCCGTCGCCACTTCGAGGAACAGAAGGACTGGGTTCTCAACGACTAGGTGGTCGACCTATTCCAGGCGTGGGGCCGTCCAAGCATAGATCTGTTCGCGGACGACGAATACACGAGATGCCGATACTTCGCCTCAAGGTACTACCGACCAGGATCGGAGGGGAATGCCCTTTTGATCGACTGGTCAGGGGCATTTGTGTACGCCTTTCCACCCCTGCCTCTCATCCCGAAGGTGGTGACCAGGCTATCACACTCTGACACTACAATGGTACTGAGTGCTCCGGACTGGCCGAGGCAGTGGTGATACCCGGAACTTCTTCATCTATCCGTATGTCCACACAAGAGGCTGCCATGCAGACCGGACCTGCTGTCCAAGATGAACTGGAGGATTCATCACCCCAACCTTCCATTGCTGAACTTTGCAGCATGGCTCCTGAGGTCCTCCAGTATGGACATTTAGGTCTTCCACAGGACTGCATGACCATATTGAAAGAGGCAAGGAGACCTTCTACAAGGCACTCTTATGCTTGCAAATGGAAATGGTTTTACATATGGTGTGTGCAAAATAAATGTAGTCCCACCAAAGGGCAGGAGGAGGTAGTTTTAACTTATTTGCTACATCCTAGCCAGAGCAGGTTTGTAATTCTCGTCCATTAAGGTGCACCTAGCTGCCATTACGGCATACAGGCGTTCCCCTTCTCAACCCTTGTTCTTTCAGTTACAGGTGGTGAATGATTTCCTGCAGGGTCTTAAGAAGGTCTACCCTCCAATCCGACCTCCTTCATCTCCTTGGGAGCTGCATTTGGTACTATCAAAACTAATGGGTCCACCCTTTGAGCCTATACACAAGGCAACTTTACAGCACCTTACGTGGAAGGTAGCTTTCTTAGTGGCTATCACCTCAGCTCGAAGGGTGAGTGACATACAGGCCCTCTGTTCAAAAGAGCCCTACTTGGTCTTCCATCTCAATAGGGTAGTCCTCAGAACACATCCTTCCTTCCTTCCGAAGGTGATATCAGATTTTCATGTAAATCAAACCATTTCTCTTCCGATCTTTTTTCCTAATCCCCACCACTCCAGCTGAGAGGGCTCTGCATTCATTAGACCTTAAAAGGGTTTTGAAGTTTTATCTTGACAGGTCGAAGTCATTGAGAAAGTCTGATCATCTATTTATTAACTATGTTTCGATCAGAACAGGTTTTCCAGCATCAAAACGGTCCATCTCCAGATGGATTGTCTCATGCATCAAATTTGCTTACCAGTTAGCGCAAAAGCCTCTTTTGACCGCTCCCAAAGCTCATTCCACGAGAAGAAAAGCGGCTACGACTGCTTTTCTCAATAATGTACCGCTCTCCGAGATCTGTAAAGCCGCCACTTGGAGATCAGTGCATACATTTACAAGGCACTACTGTCTTGAGTCCGATACTAGAGTGGACACTCAAGTAGGCCAAGTGTTCTTGAGGAATCTGTTCAACGGCTGATTTTTCGGTTGTTGTTAATTTGGTCACTTTGTTTCTCATTTGCCTGCAGGTGGAAGATGGGCTCGCTATTCTATTCAGTGCTTATGACTATTGATGGGGATCCCCTGGCAGAGAAGGACAAGTTATTTACCTGTAATCCTAGTTCTCTTCCAGGGATATCCTTCTCAAAGTCATAAGCAACCCACCCACCTCCCCAGGCAAATGAGATTGTTTTCATGGTTAAAGAATATCTTTGGGTCCTGATCTTCAGGGTTACACAAAGAACTGACCTAACTGTCACCCCTGAGGCATGATGGGAAGCTAGGGGTCATGGCTGCCTTAAAGGCACTGTTAGAAAAACACTCCCACACCGGAAGGGTGGTGGTGTTCTCCCAGACATACACTGTGGTAGCTTGGCTCGAGTGGTCAGGGATCAGGCACCGTGCTAAGCATACGTCATACCCACACAATAACCATGCGTGCATCCGTTGCAAAAACGACACTACACCGTTAAAATTATACTGAAAATATATCTCTTTATCTTCTTTTCTCTTAGTTGCTGATTAAATAAATAATACAATCACAGTACACAAGGCTTTTCCTGTGGAAGGGTAAGTCAAATAAATAATACTTCAACGATTCAATAAATAAGGTAGATCATAAATATTCAAGGCATAAATATAAGTGCATTACATAAAAGGCAATTAAATACTGTGCGACAATAAATACTGTGCGACAATAAATACTGTGCGACAATAAATACTGTGAAACAATAAATACTGTGAGGCAATAAATACTGTGCGGCCATAAATAGGATGAATACAATAAATACAGTGCTCTCAATAAATAATAAAAGCCAACAGTGACACTTGAAAATCAGTTCACATTCCTGAGGTACTATGGGATGATTTGGCCCAATCCCAGCTTGTAGAGTTTTGGATGACCTGAGGGGTGTACTACCTGGCTTGGACAAGGCTGAGGCCTAAACTGAGGTAGATCAAGGGGGAATCTAGAGATCTGGCTCTCCCACACTACACAACCCCTCTGTATTAGTCTCAGCTCACCCCTGGCACTATCAAGCTGGTTCCAGCACCTCTCTAGCCCCTAGGATGGTCTCTTAGGGCTTCACAGGGCCTTAGGCGCCCTCTATTCCACTTTTATAACTATAACTCGCGCGACCGCCACTCTATCACAAGAATGATGTCATCAGTGATGTCATGAGTGATGCCACTGACCATGTCATGAGTGATGTAATATGTGACGTCATGAGCAGTGGATTGCGGGCGCGTGAGTTAGTCATCTGAACTAACTATAACGGGGGAATTTCATTGGTTTTTTACGAGTGAAATATCCACCTAACTATAACCTGTGTGAAACCTATGGTTTTTTAAGTGAATTTGCAAGGTTTTTTAAATGCTAATTCCTAACTAGAACGTGTGTGAAACCTATGGTTTTTTAAGTGAATATATATATGTATGTGTATATATACACATACATACACAAGACTCCATTGTGGGGGCCCCAGACCCTGCTGGGTGGCCTCTGTACGGATATGGAGCTCCCGTAATATTAATCCAGCAAAATAGAAATGCAGAAGCCCAATTTGGACTTTTTCGGATTATCAACATGGTAAGAAACATTTTAATCAACATGCATGTGGGCTCTTTATTTGAAAATACAAAATGTAGTGAAAATAATATAATATGCATTATGGTAATTAAGACGCTATGATGGCAAGTACATATTAGAAAGCAATACTGATACATTTGGGGATCTGAAGGCTTGACACCAACCATGTGGTTGTATAGTTAAATGTACTACCCAATGATTGCAATTCTACTCACCTGTGATGAAAGCCCTACAGCCGAAACGTGCAAGAACATGAAGTTGCAGCCACTTTCAAGGAGAAAATAAACGCATGGTTTTATTCTGAAACTGGGCTTCTGCATTTCTTTTGCTGGAGCTATATATCCATGTCTATATCTATCTATAAATGTCTATATCTATCTATATCTCTGTAAATCTCGAACTATCTATCTATCGCTATATATCCATATCTATATCTATATCCTAATCCTAAAGAAAATGTCTTTGGTATCGGGCGGTTGAAATTCCACACTCCTGGATTTAATCGAAGACAGTGTCTCTTTTGTACTTTACATCTTGAAACTTCTTAAGAGGAGGATCAAGAGGCAGAAGTGGAAAGATCGTATTGCCTTGGATGAAGGCTTACCAGATGCACAAGCGGTAGACTACTCTTACTGGGCTATGAACAAAAAAATCCATTTACTCAGAACAACTGGCAGAAACCTAGAAAATTATGCCAGTCGAAAAAAAAAAAGAATTCATTATAACTTCAAAGACATACCTGCAAGTCCATCTCATGTGTTCTGTTACATGATCTTTTTCGGAAGTAGAGGCACCAGTTCTGAAAATTCCAAAATCATGTTTTGGGCTTATACCTATAATGAAGCAACACTACCAGTTGCCTGCGACCAGATCTGAATGCCTCCTAGGACAGCCAAATCCAGGGTATCCCAATCCCTCTGTACTCTCTACATTCCGAGAGACTGATGCTTTTTGGAGGCTCTGGGCAAGATGATCAGCAGGGCAGCGGCATCCACAGTTAAAGCCTTTTAACACTCTAGCAATCCTACCTGTTTGCTAGAGTGAAAGCTGCCAATGCCTTTCCCCACTTCGAATCCTCTCCTGGTTTTGTCTATATTTCAATCAAGATTTCTTAGGGACTATGCTGACTGATTTGGTAAGTGACCTCCTTTGGTTTGGGAGATTTAGAGTTTGGGGTGTGAGCTGTAGAGGTGTTAAGTCATGGAAAGATGCAAAACATTTGTATCCTCTGCCTTCCTTGCTTTTTATCCAAAGGAAAATATTTGTTGTTGTTATAGGGGTACCAAGAAAACGATTAGTGAATGAAGTGTGTTTGTCTCTATGTTAAACTAGAAAAAGCAGGAAACTCACCTTCCGAGTGTGACTCTTCTCCAGAGCTAGGGAGCGTACGTCCTCTATGGGCTTGGCATGACCATCTTAGTGGTTCCTCAACCGGGTTTCAATTTCACAGATGCTTTTGCTCCTCCTAGATATTAAGACAACCTACTTCAAGACTTAGAGCTGCTTCATGTGGTTTTAATTACTTTCTTTTTAAAAAAAAAAATTATTGAACTGAGCTCATCATACAAAGCAGGGTCTGAAAATACAGTGCGGGTCTGGGATTACAATACTATACAGTGTACATACGGGCTAGGCAGCATCTTCCATCCAATTACTGGTAGTGAGTTGGCGCTTATACGGCCGCAATCAATGCGTCTAGCGTTACCCTCCCCATGATAGAGCATTAGACCTAGCGTAAACAATTGTGTTAGGAGTCCAAGGTCGCGCTACAATATGCTTGCCAAGGGGGCCCACACCTTCCATTTTTTGGGACAACCTCTACTGCGGGAGACTACTTCCTCTGGAGGGCCGCTCCCAAGGGTCTCGTGATGTTGTGCTTTGCTTCCCCCGTTTCAAGCGCTAGCCGAATCTTAGTGTATTGGCCTAGTCTTCCTCCCCTTGCACCATCAGTAGCAGCCATTTGGCGTCAATGGGCATCCGCACCGACATGACCCTGAATCTGATTTGGTTATCGATTTCCCTGAGGCCCTGAGGGGCTTCCATCCATTCCTCATCCTCTACATCTCCCAGATCGTCTGCCCACAATCGTCTCAGGAGTCCCATTGGATCAGGGGAATTATTAATCACTTTTCGATAGATTACGGATACCCCTTTGTCAGGGATGGGTTCCGCGAACAAACTGCCTTCCAAAGGGGAGATGTCCAGTAGGCTCATCATGTATATGGGCCCAGCAAAGCGTGCCCAAGCTAGAAGGTCTCGAAGCTTCTCGGCATCGGATAATTTGTGTATTCCTTACTGAGCATCTTGAATGTGATCAGAGTTGTTCCTCCACATGTCACCCAGGTGTTCAATCCCTATCGTTGCCCACCTTGAGAAGCCCTTCAGGGTGGACACCTCTTTTAGTCGATCACCGTGCCACGGGGTGGAGGCGGTCATGGCCATCAGTCGCGCTCTCCATCCCAGGCAGCTTTCTGCCTCCTTCCAGTATCTTACGACCAGAGCCGTGTGCAGTGACAGATTGTTCCCCTGCCGGGGATTGTAAATGATGGCCTCATGATTTCCATTGCCCATAACTTCTCTGTCTACCCTATACGCTGGCTCCGCCCTGTCAGAACACCCAGTCCTTAACTATCAGGAGCTGTGAGGCCCAATAGTATTTTCTTAAGTCCGGGACTTCTAATCCTCCATCGTAGACTCTCTTCTGAAGTTTCACCAAGGCAATATGCGGTGTGCCCCCATCCAACAAGAGTGCCTTAAGTTTGTGGTCCATCTGTTTTAAAAAACACCCTGAAGGGATTGGATATGGCAAATTTTGGAGGGTAAAGAAGTTTTGGTAGGTTCATCATTTTGAACGCTCTTCCCATGAGAGACAGCGGTAGTGCGCCAATGAGTGGTGTCGGCGCGGAACCATTCTAATTAAGGAGTTAAATTGTACCGCATAAACAGCGGCTGATAGCAAGTTACAAAAATTCCAAGATATGTGAGGCCCTCTATCGCCACATGTGCCATGCATTCCAGTGGGAGCCACGGGGGAACGGAGGTTGGGAGGGAGGGGTTTACCGACAGGGATAAAATTAACCGATTTGGCCCAGTTCATTTTAAAGCCTGATTAACTACTGAAGAGCTCGAAAATATGGAGTATTCTTGCTATAGAGAAGTATGGCCTGGAGATTTATAATGGGATATCGTTGGCGTAGAGGAAGACATGCTCCTCCCAATTGCCCATCGACGGGATGCCCCATATGAGTGGTTCATGACGGATCCAAGCCGCTAATGGCTCTAGTGCCAGGGCAAATATCAGGGGTGATAACTGGTTCACCTGCCGGGTGCCCCTCCGCAATGGAAAGGTTCTGGACATCGCTCCGTTGACTTACGCGAGCCATTGGGGCCTGGTAGAGTAGCCTGGTCCACTTGCACAAGTTCGGGCCAAAGCCCATTCTGGTCAGCATGGTGAAGAGGTACGGCCATTTGATGCCCTCGACTGCCATCTTGGCGTCTACGCCATCAGTACTGAATGCTCTGCGTGTGGCAAGCCCGTCAAGTGCAGGACTCCGTATAGTTGCCGCAAACTGAGTTATGTGGTCCTGCGTGGCATGAAGGCCCGATTGGTCCACATGGACAATAGATGTGAGGAAGTGTATTAGACCAGTCGCTAGGGCTTTGGCCAAAACTTTGGCTTTGAGATTGAGAAACAAGATGGGTCAGTAAGAGCTGCACTCCTCTGGTGGCTTGCACTGTTTGTGTATCACCACAATTGTTGCTGTGCGCTGATCTTCTGGTAGGCAGCCGGTCTTCCTTGCTGCTTGAAACCTATCTAACATGGGTATGGCAAATTTGTTCGTCATACCAGTAGAAAGGTGGAATCTGACTTCATGGTTACCCCCACTTTTTTCCTGGTGTTTTGCTAGTTTTCGACTTACTTTGACTCGGATCCTGCTAATCTGGACACCAGTCTATCCGCTTTCTCCCTAAATTGGTTTTTCATGTACTTTAGGTACACTCCAGATTGGATTCTGGGGTGCCCTTATCAGTCCCTAGTATATGGTATACTATGTACCCAGGGCATAGGTACCACAGAGGCCTCTCAGGGGCTGCAGCATGTATTATGTCACCCCTGGGAGACCATTCACAATGACACAACAGGTCTGCTACAGCAGCCTGTGTAAGGTGGTGCATGCACCCCTTACTTAGATATAGGGTCACTATATCTATCCTTATCACTGCACATATAAACCTATCAGTCACCCCTATGGCTAGCCTTCTCAATCCTGAACGCAGGGTGCTGGTTTTTATGTGAGAGGGTGCCCCTGCATGAGCAGAGCCCCTCTGCAGCCTTCGGAACCTCTATTCCGGGGTTGTTTGTGATGCAGCCAACCATATACTCTTAAGTGCATTATAACCTCGCGGTAAATGTGAACTTTAAAATGGCTGCGTGGGAAAAGTTGTGTTTGGTGTCAAACACCTTGGAATCATACCTCCACACCAGTAACTGGCGTGGGAGGTATGATTTCACCCTACTAGATTGAGAAATATAACACCGGTACACCCAGTACCAGCTTCACAGAACCCTGGCAAAACAAAATGGATGCTGCCAGCCACAGACACGAGTCTGCCCTCCTGCTGCTGGACGAAACTCCAGCAGGGGAGGCTGGGCAATAGGTTTCCTGTGACAGGGAGGTGTGACCACCTCCCAGACAGGCTTTAGTGTATTGGGGCTGGGTGGGTGCACTCCAGGAGTGCTTTGATGTCTGCACTGGGGGCATATTTGGTGTCCCTGTGCATAGTCCAGCTCAAACCGGTTGCAGGAGCCATTTGCTCCTGTTCTGGTGCGAAACTGGACAAAGGACATGCGTGTAGCCACCTCTCTGTCCTCACCCTCCCATTGGTGGGTCCCCAGAGTTTGTCCCACCCCTTCCTTGGGTATATAGTAGGAACCCCTGACTATAGGACTTTAGATTTACCTGAACGTAACTCTGCTACGGAAACCAAGTACTTCGATTATCTACACTATGCTGGATGACTGAAGAATCTCCCTTGGAGTAAAGGAGTTACTCCCTTGCAAGGCAGGCACCATAAATGCATCTGACCGGTTTGCATCTACGCAGCTCCTGAAGGACTCCGAAGATTTCTGCAACACAGGAGGTGGGTTCCCGTGGTCTCTGCAGTTGATCCGTGCTCTCAGCAATTCTGAGACCCGCATTCCTCGTGCAGACCGTGCAACCCGGACCCCTGGGCACCGTGTACATTTGCAGCAGCATATGCTTTTTGGCGAGCCCTGAGGCTGTGCTTTGGGCTACTTGTAGTCCAGACCCCGAGCAGTATTTCCTCTGAAGATTTCCGGCCTACACTCCACGAGTGCTCCGTGTGCTGGTATTTTTGTGATTCAGCTCGAGGTCCCTTTGCAATCCCTGGTCCGTCGGCCTGTGGGTCCCTGAGAAGTGTACTTTGACTTTAAATGGGCTTTCCTGGTTGCTCCAGACATGCCCGGACTCTCCATTGCTTGGGGAGTCCCCAGGACCTTGCTGGTCCTCACCTAAGCATCTTTTCTCTGACCTCGTGGCTTGCAGTTTCCAAGGCTTGTTGGTGTTCAGTCCGGACACTGAACCCCAGCACTCGACATACTTCGTGGGACAGCTCACCTGTGGACTTTGGTCGTAGTCGACGTCTCCTGGTCCCTGTGGCTGCAGAGTCAAGCTTCACCTCTTCTCACCTGAAACACCCGACATCAGTGGGCATTCGTCCATCGTGCCCCTGGTCACTGTGAAGTGACCCAGACCCTTTCCCCTCTGCTTTCAGGTTCTTCTCAGCTCCGATCCAGGCTTGGATCACACCGGATACTTCTCACCTTCTGGCAGCAGCACTTCTTCGCATCACGCCATTGAAATCAACGAGCGTTTCCGACACCACTTGACCCCTATGCACCCGGCTGTCCTGAGATAGGTAACACTGGTACCTCGGTACTGTCAAGGGTGCTGGCCTTAGAACCTTCTGTGTTTCAAAGGGTTTGCTTGAAGTCCTCTCCCAAGTGTCCTTAATCTTTGAAATTCCAACCGCGACTTTCCCATAGAGTTGTACGGAGCTCGCGCCTGTGTTCTCACACTGCACGCGTCCTCCGTGGGTACCCTGTGTCACTACCTTGGGTGGTTCCTTGGGGTCCCAGCGATTCTACGTGCTCTAGGTACTGTGTCTAGTCAAGTCGTGGTTGTTATACCACTTTCTTAGTATAGGGTTTGGTCTCCAATTTTTCACGTTGCACAGAGCATATTTGACGCCGGTTAAAATATTGCAATTTTTTGGGGGTGCACACTCGCAATACCCGCGGTGCGGAAGAGAGGGCGCTGATTTTCGGCACGTGTTTTGGTCCTGCGTTCAGCTGGGTGATTATTGGGCAGAGGTCATGGATTGCCTAAATCAGGTGACGGACCGTGTTATTGACCCGGACCTGGGGGCCTGTTTACTGCTTTGGTTCTCATCCAGGGGATACTCATCAATAGTCATAATCTATGAATAATCCCCGCCCATGTGCGGGATCCCGGAGCATATAGAAAATACATATATATAAATATATATATATATATACATATGTGAAAACATATAAATGCAGCCTAATAATGTTCAAAACATGGCAATGCTGTAAATTACATATTTTTGCATAGTAGTGCCCCCGTAACCCGTAAGGAAAAAAGGAAGCATCAGGCAAATTATAACACAGCACTGCTTTATTGCCATAAAGCAACATGTAATTGTAGGCATTCGCCAGTAGGCTGCAGTAGAGTATCAAGAATCCAAGAAAACTGACACCTTGCCTTTAAGGCATTAGAGTAGGGGGACCGTGCCTTTAAGGCCTGCCCGTGACCCCCTGCTCCCATGATGCACTACAGGTGACAGTTGGGCCAGTTCTTTTTTCCGGCTCCTTCTGTGAGGATCCTGGAGCTTGAGCTCTTCAGTTTTTTGACTGAAATTTTGAATTACAGCTTTTTCTAGCTTTTTTCGACGTTTTCTGGCTTATAAGGGCTAATTCTGCTGGTTCCAGTGAATTTTCCAATTTTTTTCCAGTCAGAATGTCTCCTTTATTTAGGAAATGCCCTTCTTGTGGTAATAAAATGGCACTGGTGGATCCACACTCGGTGTGTATTGTGTGTTTACCATCAAAACACGATCCTGACCAGTGTCCCCACTGCCAGAAGTTCTCAAAGCGCACTCTGAGGGACAGAGAGCGCATTAAACTGCATGCAAGACTGGAGAAGGAACGAAGCCGTCGTGAAGGCGAGCATTCCTCATCAAGACCACCTTCTTCAGCTACGCAAGTACAGAAACGGCGACATACCAGCTCCCCGGGCTCCAAGAAGACCAGGAGTCCAAGAGGTTCGCCGTCGACGTCGAGGATGCCGGCGAAGAGGCAGAGAACTTCGGCGTCAAGGGATTCATCCCACCATCAAGAGTCTCCGCCGCGCAAAAGTAAGTCGGCGTCGAGAGGCGGCCCTTCGGGCTCGAAGGCTGCTAGTCTGGTGACATCTGAACTGTCTCCGTCGACGTCGAGGCTTCCGTCGACGTCGAGACACTCTCCGCCACCCTCGAGGGGGTCGACGTCGAGAGATGCGGCGACGTACATTCCGCCGCGAGTGGGCCGGTCGCCGTCGATGGTTACCCCCACTCGGCGACATAGAAGGTCGACGTCGAGAGGAAGATCGACGTCAAGAAGTCGACGTCGAGAGAGGTCGCCGTCAAGATCACCACGTCGACGTCGAGAGAGGTCGACGTCGAAGTCGCCCAGTCGACGTCGAGAGAGGTCGACGTCGAAGTCGCCCAGTCGACGTCGAGAGAGGTCGACGTCGAAGTCGCCCAGTCGACGGCGAGAGAGGTCGACGTCTAAGTCGCCCAGTCGACGGCGAGAGAGGTCGACGTCGAAGTCGCCCAGTCGACGGCGAGAGAGGTCGACGTCGAAGACACGGCCGACGTCGAGGTCATCTAGCCGACGTCAGGTGCCAGAGAAGAGGAGATCGACATCGAGGTCTCCACGACCGGCGTCGAGACCAGAACGGCATACCTCACACTTGCCGATGGTGACGCAGACGTCGTCGACGTCAAGGGATTCGACGTCGAGGGCGAAGACTGGACCGCCCGCGGAGAGGTCCCCAGGAGAACAGTCATCATCTCCGGGACTGCACATCGTGCAAATATCTCCAGAAAGATCACCCGAGGCTCCAGAGCGGTTTGGACTGTCACCGCGCTGGTTACGAGATGTGGGCGCTGCCGCATGTCGGAGTCCGGGATCGGACTACTCCCGCATGTATTCCCCACCGCGCAGGAGTAAATCGCCTCCGAGGGATCCACGGCCAATTTCACCACGCCGGTCTCGTTCCAGGGACCGTCGCACCGCGCCAAAACGTCCAAGATCTCCGTCCAAGCGCAGATCAGGATCAAGGGCTCACCAAAGCGAACGCTCCCACAAGAGGCGACGCACCAGGTCGTCCACTGGGACTGCATCCACAAGATCCTCAGTCCGGGACTACTCCCCTACTTTTTCATCCACGCCTCCATCGCGAGTGTCCCCGGTGGATGACATTATAACTTTCTCGGACGTCCTGGGTAGAGGGGCGCAAAAGTTGAACATCGCACTGCACGCCCCTCAGGCACCCACTTCTGTGATCTTTGACACTTTACACCATCGGTCAGCTCCCAGACCTCTGCTCCCGTTGGTGCCAGGATTGTTAGAACCAGCGATGGCCACGTTCATTACACCAGCTACAGCGGGCTCGGTCCCCTCGAGAATAGCAAAGAAGTACAAGGCTCCGGCCGAGGACCCTTTATTCTTGAGGGCGGACCCGCCAGCGGATTCGGTGATAGTGGCGGCGGCCATGAAGTCTCACTCAGCCTCAATATCTGCTTCTGTCCCCCCTGAGAAGGACAGCAAGCTGATGGACTCCTACGGCAGGAGAATGTGCAACACATCTGCCGCGCACATGAAGGTCGCTAGCGCTTCAGCCCTGCTAGGGAGGTATGATCGTTCCCTATGGGATTCCCTGGCCAGATTCGTGGAGAAATTGCCTAGGGAGGACAGGCAGGACTTCACGGAGATCCTACATGAAGGCGGACTGGTGGCCAACCAAGTAATAAGCGCAGCGGCGGATGCATCAGACCTAGCCGCGCATGGCTACTCCCATGGTATCTGCTCCCGCCGTTCGGCCTGGCTCAGATTAACAGCCCTCAAACCAGATGCGCAGAAAAGGATTCTTAACCTGCCGTTTAATGGATCATCGCTATTTGGAGCTCATGCGGACGACCAAATGAGCAAGATGAAAACGGAATTGGACACTGTAAAGGCTGTGGGACTGGAAAAACGCAAAGAGTTCCGCAAGCGCTTTCGCCAGGGCGACAAACGTGCCTTTCACCAGCGCGTTCAAACGCCCCAATGGTCCTCTCAAAACCAACAGAGGTCCCAGTTTCAGCAAAGGGGCCGGGGCAGAGGAAGAGGAAATGCTAAACAGCAGCAGTCCTCTAACAAGCAACCTCCCAAGCAGTGAAAACTTACTTCCTCCGCACTCGTTCGCCACTCCGGTGGGAGGAAGTGTCACCGCTCACCTGGCAGAGTGGAATACAATTACAAACGACAAATGGGTGCTGAGTATTGTAGAGCGTGGCTACTTGCTGAGGTTCAAATCTCCCCCTCCGCAGGTACCCCCACGGAAACAGCCACTCCCTCTCAGCCAAAACAAGCTTTTAAAGGACGAAGTTGCCACTCTCCTCTCCAAAAACGCCATAGAGGAAGTTCCAAACAGGCAGAGAAATCGGGGAGTGTACTCCCGGTATTTTCTTGTTCAGAAAAGAGGAGCGATCGGAGACTACAGACCCATCCTCGATCTCCGCCTACTCAACAGATTTCTCAGAAGGGAAAAATTCAGGATGCTAGCACTGCACCAGATCTTCCCACATCTACACCAAGGGGACTGGATGTGTGCCATCGATTTACAGGATGCATACTTCCACATTCCTGTCTCAGCGAAACATCGGAAGTTTCTCAGATTTCGCATCTTTCACCAACATTATCAATACAAGGTCCTGCCATTCGGCCTCAAGTCCGCGCCACGAACGTTCTCAAAGTGCATGGCGGTGGTGGCTGCATTTCTCCGCAAACGGAAGATATTCGTCTACCCATATCTAGACGACTGGCTCTTAAAAAGTTCCACCCCGGTTCAACTCCAGAGTCATCTCTCGTTCTGCCTAAACCTTCTACACTCGTTGGGCCTTCAGGTCAACTACCGGAAGTCGATCCTCAATCCAACTCAGCGGATCCACTACCTGGGCGCCTCTCTAGACTCCTCAAGCGCAAGCGTGTGTCCTTCGGAGGAGAGGTTATCCTCCATGCTGCAAAAAAGCTGCACGCTTCTCAGCACGGAATATCCCACAGCCAGACAAGTGTCATCTCTCCTGGGATCCATGGCCTCGTGCATCTACATCGTGCCCAACGCACGTCTGCACATGCGTCCTCTGCAACAAGACCTAGAGGATCAGTGGTCGCAGAGGACCGGCCGCTGGGAGGATCACATTACCCTTCATCAAGCCGCCAAAGATTCCATCCGGTGGTGGATGAAGCGCTCCCATCTGCTTCACGGCGTCCCATTCCATCAGGCGCCTCCGACACAAACGGTGGTCACAGACGCCTCCATGCAGGGCTGGGGGGCTCATATGGGCCGGCTTCAAGTACAAGGTCTCTGGTCCGCTACCGAGCAGAGCTATCACATCAACTTCTTGGAGCTACGAGCAGTCCATCTCGCTCTCAAGTCCCTGTACCCATCCCTGCAGACCGACTATGTTCAGGTTCAGACGGACAACACCACAACTATGTTCTATCTGAACAAGCAAGGAGGGACCAGATCACGGGTCCTGTCTCTGGAGGCCCAGTCAATCTGGAAATGGCTTCTAGCGAGAAACCTGACGATCGTCGCTGTTCACCTGCCAGGGACCCTGAACGTGCAGGCGGACGGCCTCAGCAGAGACTTCGTCGAAGCGCACGACTGGGTGCTCAACGAAGGCGTCGCTAAAGACATCTTCCGCTTGTGGGGCATACCAGACATCGATCTGTTCGCAGACGCGGACAACAAAAAATGCCCCGTCTTCGCCTCCAGGTTCCCTCAACGGGGGTCGCAGGGGAACGCGCTTTTGATCAGCTGGTCGAGGACATTGCTTTACGCTTTTCCTCCTCTCCCTCTCATCCCGGCTGTGATTCAGAAGTTCTACAGGGCCAGAACTCGGATGATCCTAATAGCACCGGAGTGGCCCCGGCAGTGGTGGTACCCGGATCTACTCCAGCTGTCGGAGGTACCACAGAGGAAGTTGCCATGCCTGCCGAACTTGCTGACCAAGGACAAGGGGAGAGTGTTCCACCCCAATCTCCCCTCCCTCCGCTTGACGGCATGGCTCCTGAATTCATCCAGTACGGACATCTAGATCTTCCACCGGACTGTATGAGCATTCTTCGGGAGGCAAAGAGGCCCTCCACGAGGAAGTCGTATGGCTTTAAATGGAAAAGATTCTGCTTCTGGTGTAGAGATAACACCCTTGATCCGATCCGGGGTCAAGAACAGGTTATTCTCCCCTACTTACTGTACTTGGCGAAGTCTGGGTTAAAGTACTCTTCCATCAGAGTACACTTAGCTGCTATTACAGCCTATAGGAAGTCTCCTACCCAGACCTCATTCTTTCAGATGCCAGTGGTAAAGGATTTCTTAGAAGGGCTTAAGAAAGTTTACCCACCTGTGAGGTCTCCTTCCCCTTCCTGGGAACTGAACATCGTTCTCTCTAAACTGATGGGAGGTCCTTTTGAGCCGATTCATAAGGCCTCCTTGCAACATCTGACCTGGAAGGCTGCCTTCTTAGTAGCCATCACTTCGGCCCGTAGGGTTAGTGAAATTCAGGCCCTCTGCTGCAAGGAACCTTACACGGTGTTTCATGCTAATAGGGTGGTGCTCCGTACTCATCCGAGCTTCCTGCCCAAGGTGGTTTCGGACTTCCATATTAATCAGGTGATCACGTTGCCCACCTTCTTTCCTCAGCCGACCACACCCCCGGAGAGAGCTCTACACTCTCTTGACCTCCGGAGGGTTTTGAAATTCTATCTAGCTAAGACCCTTACTCTTAGAAAGTCAGACAGGCTCTTTGTTAACTATGGACCCACTAATACCGGGCTGGCTGCGGCCAAGAGATCTATCTCTAGATGGATTGTCTCTTGTATAGCTTTGGCTTACCAACTGTCCCACAAAGTTCTGCAGGGTAAACCTAGAGCACACTCTACTCGGGGGAAGGCTTCTACGGTAGCACTCCTTCGCAACGTTCCCATGTCTGAGATCTGTAAAGCGGCTACATGGCGCTCAGTCCATACTTTCACGCGCCATTATTGCCTAGATTCAGACGCACAGGCCGACGCCCAGGTGGGGCAGGCCTCTTTGAGGAACCTATTTGCATAACTGTAATACAAGATGTGTCTTTTAATGTATGTTTTAACTGCTTTGTTGCTCGTCCGCGAGACTTTGGGTATGGGCTTGCTACTCTATTCATAGATTATGACTATTGATGAGTATCCCCTGGATGAGAAGGATTAGTTACTTACCTGTAATCCTAGTTCTCATCCAGGGGTATACTCATCAAAGTCATAAGCGACCCACCCACCTCCCCGGACGAGCAATGTTTTCTCTTTAAATAAGTGATGTATGGAAGGCAGATCTACTCAGGTGCGGAGGCACCGCCAAAAAGAACTGGCCCAACTGTCACCTGTAGTGCATCATGGGAGCAGGGGGTCACGGGCAGGCCTTAAAGGCACGGTCCCCCTACTCTAATGCCTTAAAGGCAAGGTGTCAGTTTTCTTGGATTCTTGATACTCTACTGCAGCCTACTGGCGAATGCCTACAATTACATGTTGCTTTATGGCAATAAAGCAGTGCTGTGTTATAATTTGCCTGATGCTTCCTTTTTTCCTTACGGGTTACGGGGGCACTACTATGCAAAAATATGTAATTTACAGCATTGCCATGTTTTGAACATTATTAGGCTGCATTTATATGTTTTCACATATGTATATATATATATATATTTATATATATGTATTTTCTATATGCTCCGGGATCCCGCACATGGGCGGGGATTATTCATAGATTATGACTTTGATGAGTATACCCCTGGATGAGAACTAGGATTACAGGTAAGTAACTAATCCTTCCCGCACACCCGCCGGACGAAGGTCACTAGCAAGTTTTACGACTTAGGATTGATAATGGCCAAGAGGGAACTGACTATGCACTGGAAGTCCAGGACGGGGCCTAGCTTCTCTAGATGGAGGGCGGCCTTCGTGCGTTGGGCGGGGGCTGAGGGTGCGCTCCGGCTGCAATTAGCTCTTCGGCGGGATGATGAAAAGGCGTTGGCGACGGCCCGGGCGTGGGAGGCGCTGGTGGTGGAATTACAGGGGCTGATGGCTAACAACTGGACAGAGGGGGACACATCTGGCGGGCAGGAGGAGGTGGTGAATGGGGAGTAGGAAGGGAGTAGTAGGGAGCGCTGGAAACTAGGGTGTGGCTAAGCGTGAGGGAAAGCCATGGTTCTCTAGTGGAGGGCGGGCACCCATGTCTGATTTATGGCAGGGAGGGGGCACATCAGGAGTGAGGCGAAAGACAGGAGGCACACTGACATGGGGGAGGGCCTGTATGGGCTGGAAGCTCATTCTCCCGGCTATTGGCTGGTATCTCTGTATGTGTAAAACATTCTTTGCCCATGGAGGAAGCGGGGTTTGTACTGAGCTGTTGCTATGAAAACAATAAAGTGTTTCAACAAAAAAAATAGGGTTTGGTCTCCCCCTGGAGCCCACTGTGTATTATGCTATTTACTGTAATTCTAATGCTTTAATATAGTGTATCTTGTTCTCTAATCTCATAAAGAGGTTAGTAGAGAGTGTTTAGTAATAAATACATATATTGTATATATACCTTGTGTGGTCCGTCCTTTCATTTGGTCATTCAGGAGGTTATAATCTGGTAAACCAAGCTGCTTTACATTCCTTCGAGACTTAGCCTGAAGGCTGTTCTCCATAGCTACCACTAGGATAGCTTTCAATTAACGTTGTCTTTAACCTAATCATCAATAAGGGTCGTTTGGACTAGTGCAAGGTGCCCACTATAACTAGTGGACCGCATATGCCAGGCCAACTTCTCACAATACACTTCTACAATTCCACAGGGAGTCCTATGAGTTCCCATTGCCTTCCCTGATTGCAGGGATCTGAGGGCCGTCACAAGTTCATCACTCGTGAAGTCCTCTTCCAGTGTCTCTGCTGCCTCCGGTGTTAGTGCCTGAAGAGGGAAGTTTTGCAAGAACTCCATGCAGTCCACCCCTGTTCTGGTGCTCGTGGGTGAGTAAAGCTTCTCGTAGTAAGATGCAAACACTTCTGTTGTCGCCTCGGTTTCTGTGTGCAGGACTCCCACCTTTTCGCGGACACTCACCACACAGTACCGGTCCGTTTCTCTCCTCTCTAGCCAGGCCAGTAGTTTGGAGGCTTTGTCCCCAACATAATACAAGTGGCGCTGAATGGTCTGTGCATGCGCCCGTGCCACATCCTTCGCCAGTACCCTTAAGTCCTGCTGCCACAGTAGTAGTCTAGCGTAAATCCACCCCGCCGTCCTCTGCCGCTCTAGCCTCTAGAGTGAGATTTTCCTGCTTAGTCGCCCTACATTCTACCGCCTTGTCCCTCTTCCTCCCCCCAACAGTGCCTGGGCCTTCCCCCGAATGAATGACTTAAAGGCCTCCCATAACGTATAGGGTGACTCTACCATCCCCTGGTTCTCCTGAAAGTAAGTCAGTCACTGAATGCAGCTTGTCCATGACCTTGCCATCCCGCAACCTCCAGGGATCTAGTCTAAGGAAGGTGGATGTGTCAAATCTGGGAACCCAGAATTGGACCCCCATTGGGGAGTTAAGAAATCCCTTGTGCATAGTGCTTAACCTCCCAAAAATCTCCCTCATGGGCGTGATGTGTGGAAAAAGTAGTCAAGTTGTGAAAATGAGCCATGTGGTGCTGAATAAGTGTATTGCTTGTGAGTTCTCCAAAGGTCAATCAAACCCTTTTCTAGATACAAAGGCTGGGAGAGCCTCGCCATCTGCTCGCCCCGTGCAGTGCTTAGTCTGTCAAGGTTGGTATCCATCATTGTGTTCATGTCTCCTCCCAGCAGAAGAACCCCAGTGGGCAGGTCTAGTAGAAGGGCACTAATTTTCGGGAGGACCGTGGCCTGGAGCTACAGCGGCACATAGAGAGAGCAGAAATTCAAGGCATGGCCCTCCCACGAGCCCGATAGGGCCACATAGCTGCCATGAGGGTCGCACTACTTGAGAGTAGGTGCAAAGGGCATCGTCTTCTTTTTTTTTTATTTGAGAACAGACCTTAAACATGATTGATGGAAAAAGAGGTCTGTAGTATTATTTACAAAATACTTCAAACAAGCTTTGCAATATTGCGTTTCCTATGTTTGGAAAAAGTGTTAAGTAAGCCACTAATTTGTAAATGAATTGTGGAATATGTAATCCTGTGCTATCAGGAAATTAGTAGTCTAAAGGTCTATGCTACCTGAGGGGAAAGCTGTCTCATTAGTTGATAGTTTTGTAGAGCTAGTTATCGGTCGTAGATACTTTTTTAACCCATAAAAATTGGATTAGGGTGGATGAAACATCTCTCAAACCTTAATTGCAAAACAATCTCCTGCTTATGGTGAGGTACTGTTGTGAAATCTAATTCAACATTCTAAATCTTGTGCTAGTCCTTTGTCTAAAGGCGAAAATTCATGGTATCTCCCTCAGCCTCATAATCTATGCTGCTATCAGCAGTTAGCTGCATAATCAGTTTAAAAAATGAACTGTGATGAAATGGCAGCCCATGAACTGACAGGATTGACTCAAAGTAGGTACCACTCACTTTAGGAAATGAAGCAGACTCTTATTTCAGTGGGTATTGCAATCTCCCGTATTTTCTGTGATTTCTCATTTCAAAAAAGGTTGTCTTACAACATTTTGTAAATCATGACATTAACTTACAAAGAAAAGATCCCTTTATTGAGAATTCGATGGGGCACTTTGCTGATAGTGAGTACACATTCAAAGTGATTAATTTTGATTTCCTGTATCCCAAACTGAGTTTAGGCAGAAGATCAGTACCAAGTTGTCTAAACTGACTTCCAGATTGTATTGCAACCTGGGACAGTGAGGCATGCAGGAATCAGTACAGTTTTTCCCCTATGGCTGAGCTGCCCACCTGCTTGATTTTTCACATTTTTGGTTTTACCTTTCGTAAAATACTTGATATTTAATACTCTTAAAAAAAAAAAAACTAAAAAAAAAATTTGTTTAGTTTAGCTTTTGAAATAAATTTCTTTTTGTAGTGTTCTGTGATTTCTCACCCGGGCGGAACAGTTTTTAACAATTCAGTGAAGACTGCCTTGAAGGAGAACTAGGATTGCTAGTTACTTTTCTTCCAGGTGATTAGTTAGAATGTTTTGGATGTCTGAAAAGGGGCGTTCAAAAGTACAAGGTGGTTTTGTCGTTTCATTGTCAGTGATCTTCTTATTTCAGTAAGGAAAGCATTTAACATATCTTGGGTAGTCCGCAAATTATCCCTGCGACATGGTGATAATCATGATAGAAAGTTATTTAATATTCTGGAATTGGGAACAGCTCAAGGGAGGGTGATGGGGCCACTAATGTTTTAACTTAAGAGTACAAAACTTTCAGAGCACTATGTCCTACTCCTTGCTATCACCTGTCCTTGTTACATATTCCAGATGACATTTCCTCCCTCCCTCTCTCTGATCAAATGGTTTGAGTAACTGCAAACGATGCCTTGCTCCTTTGCACCAAATTGTTTTCTTTGTACATTTAGTGTAGCCTCCGAAATGCACATGGATGACCTTCTTTCATTCACCTAGCCTTCCCTCAACTACACTCTTCCAAGCATCACCATGGCTTTCCTTACTATGCCCCATTTACTACTTTTGGGCTTTTTCGCAGTCTTTCCATTGAATTTCCTACGTATGTACTGCAATGGCCACATGGTCACCCAACGTTCACTTTATGGATGGTTTAACTGCCAGTTCTCATCCAGCCACTGCTTCTGCACCCCACCTGTCCTGCTTGTATGCTTAAAGCGTAACTGCTGGTGTTTGCCCACCCTTATTTTCCCTTTGTATGCATCCCACCTTCAGTGTAGGTGTTTTTTTCTTCTCCCTGCTCCTTAGTTTCCTCCGCTTGGAGTATTTCAGTCCATTCTTTGCAGTTCTCATGTGAATGCTTGCAGCATAATTTTAAGCCTACATATAAGCTACCATAAGCTCTTCACCACCTTCTTCACATTGTTGTTGCTTACAGTGATGATTAACATCCATACCACTGCCTAACCCTTGCCAACTCCATTGTCTTCTCCTGCCCGCACCCCTCTCTGCTTTATTTTCCTTTCCATATACTAACTGAATTTTTTTTTAAAGTTGTTTTCCTATACATTATGCTTAGTACATTTCCCATACTAGAAATTGATAATTTCCTCTATTAGAGCTGCAGTGTTTTCACTCAGATCGATTCCCTTTCTTTGTGCACAATTGACCACGTATTGCATTTCCCGTTTAGTGCTGCAACAGCCTTCTGTAACTTGACCAAGTTGTACACAACTGTAAAATAAAACGTTCTTGTTTGATGGGTCATTGGCTTAATAATCTTGCATGAATTGAAGTAATGTAGTTTAAATGGGAACAATTTTGTGATGCAGAACATAATAATTTAGATATGCATGGAAAAAAATCACAGGACCATAAAGGTTTTTGCTTTGGTTTCCTTATTTGGGAAACAATCTGTCAGCTGCTGATGTACAAAATGTATGCATTGAAATACTTTTGGTTCTACAATTCTATATGCTTTTTCAAGGAGCCTTGAACCATTATGAAGTCCAAATTTCTACACAGAACATTGATAAAAATGTTGTTCATTGATTCTCGCACATGAATTAACCATCTTTGTACTGGTTGGAGAGCTTTACCGAAGCAAGTCTACTTTACCTTGTGCCTCTGAATGAAAATTAACTTGTTCTTTGTCAACAGGCAAGAAATTCTCTTCGACTATGAGCAGTATGAATATCATGGTACTTCTGTGAGTATACCATTCTCCTTCATACATAATAATTCCAACAACATAAGTTAAGGGCCTTAGCCGCCTTTACTTTCTAGTCCCTGCTCTTTGAGCAAAAGCCATACCTTAAACCATTTTGGGAAGCCTTTAGCGGGCCTGCTCAGGAGACCTTGATCCACTAGCATACCAAGTTGTGGAGGTTCCTGGGAACTTGGGTGAGTGGCTAGCACTCCAAAGAACCCTTTTACTAACCTTGTTCAAGGACAAAAACTAACGTAAAATACAGTTAATTTTGTATCCCGTGATACGGGCTGTCAACATGGTTATCGATGTGTCTAGGTTGGATATGGTCATTAATAAAACTATCTGTTTACAGAATCAGATTTTGTTCACTAGTAGAAGTAATAATTCCCCAACTTCTCTGACATTGTCTTATGTCGGCCACCTTTGTTACAAGAGTGAGTAGGAAAATAAGATTGACAAAGAAAAGTCCTGCTTGGTAGCTTGAAAAGACGTCGGACAGGAACCTCCACATATGACCGGAGTCTCTGGGCTTGAGTACACTCACTGGACCTTAAAGCTGCCCTGAACAGAGCTTCTTCAACCAATCCAAGCTTCAGTTTAATACAAAATGTGGTTTTTAGCGGATTTAATAAATTCACCCCCACCACCCATTGGCCAATTAAGACTGCTGCCTGTTACCAACTGGCACTAAGACTGAAAAAGAGAAGGAACCTTTTTAAGTCCCTCTTACTGCAGACAAAAGAGGATGACCTCACATGAACAGTGTATTTGTCTTTATTCTAATTATAAAGTGTCTCGCTGCGAGATCTGCAAAACCTTTGCTTCCAGAACACTTACGGACCGAGAAAGGAGGTTGGCTCTCCTTCTACTTGTGAAAAGACGTTTCCTCCTCCTAAAGGGGAGGCCCACTGACCCTCTCTACCGATCTTGTTCACTGCCAATTTTCAGAGGGCTTGGCATGTTGATCTTAATTACTTAAATTTGGGAGGTGTATATATCTTAGTTAGCCCACTTTGCGTTCACGTTTTGTAATTTTCTCCCACCGCATGGTTGGTATCAGAAAATCATATTTACCCGAATAAATTCGGCGTGTGTTGCCTAATGGACGTGATCAGATTGACTGATAAAGATTTAGATGTAGAATATCTTCATACACGTATGGGGTTCCCAGAATACCATTTCTAAAAATGAATATGTACCTAAAGACAGACATACATACAAAGAATACATTGAAAATGCTGCCTCTTATAGACCTTATAAGAGGCAGCATTTTCAATGTATCCTTTTTTTTATTCTTATAATTCCAGTCAGCCAAAATAAAATTGCAGTGTATTTGGGTGAAACAACCGGGATAAAGCCTTTTTTAAACCCCACGTAATAAGAAATTTGTACACACTGTGCTGATTTGACACTGCACCTTTAATAAATTCCATGGCAGGCAGCCATTCCATCATACAGTGCAGGTCTGGGTGTCCGTTTGTTTTTCCAGATCACAGTGGAAGGATCCCTAATACTGCTGCCTTTTAAGGCTTATTTTAGCTGAAAATCTTCAAGTGTTATGTTTCTTTATTCTGTTTTATAGTGTCCCCTTCATCTTCCTGACACAAGTTATTTTACAGTTTTTTCCTCCTGCATTGTTAATTCTTACCTCCATCTCTAGCACCACCATACTGGCTTGTGTGGGGAAAATAAGTTCTGGGGAGAGCGCGCACGGTAGGCATGTCATCTCTCTTCTGGATTCACACTCCCATCATGAAGGTAGAGATATGCATAGAGTTTCCATTCAGGCAATTCTAGGACTGGGAGGCAGTCCACACTTCCCTAGCCCAAAAGCCCTCAAGTGATGATATTTGCACTCCGTTCGGTGTCATGTTTTCCCTGTATTCGAGATATTCATTTTTTGAGGGTATCTTCCAATTTTCTGGCTTCTGTCAATTTCTTTTTAACGCTAAGTGTTGCAGAATCCAGCTCTAGTGAGTAGAACATAAATTAGAGATTCTGTCATAATGGCTCCTTCTCAGAAGTTGCAGCTCTCGCCTCAACAATAGAGGGTGACTCATTATACCCAATGCCTCCATGGTTAATCTACTTTGACGTACTTTGGCTCCTGCACCTAAGGTCCATCAGGTTTCACCAACACTTTGCTCTTCTCTATAGAGATGAGGCGAGAAGAAAGCTCTCTCTCCAACATTCTTCAAACTATGAACTGGAAAAAATAATTACATAGTCACTCGCCTTAATAGGGAAAAGGGAATCTTTGTCATCATGACGATCCAGGTCACATACTCATACAAGACGACGTTCCTCTTCATCAAACATGAGCGCCCTGACTGTCAGAGCCCCGGAATTTCCACCTCACTAAATTTCACCAGTAGACTGCGTTGTTGCCTTCATAAGGTCGGCCTTCAAAGAAGCTTGATACAGAGATCTGCTCTAGTTTATGAAGCCTCCATGATCTTTAAAACTTTGCTTCTTAAATTTCCGGTTTTGCACATGGTAGCTCTGTGCTACCAGGATTTAGGGACCCAATCGTGCACACACTTTTGACTTCGACCTCCATCAAGCCCATGGGTACACAGGAAAAGAATTACACACCTCCTGATTGAGATTCTCTTTTCTTGAAAGAGACTCCTCCCCCTGACTTTTTTTTTTCCTTTTTTTTTTTTAGCAGCGAAGTCTTCCCACAGTGTGTCTGATTCTACCTTTACTGCTTCCTAGGTAAATGAAATCGGGTGGATGCATGCAGTGGGAAGGTTAAGTCTGCACTACTTGGCCTTTGCTGATAGTTGCTAGTTCTGCAGCCTTTTTGGGCAGTTAAAATAGAGAGCTATAGGACTCACAAGGATGCTTATCTGCCTAGGCGAGATAGAGAAGATTCGTCGGAGATCCTAAAGGATGGGGCATTGTTTTCAGATCAGACCATTGAAGTGGCAAAAGATTTGGCAGATCTGCCATGGACTTAGCATGAGACCAGCTTTGTGGTTAACACTACTAAAGAGCAAACAAAAATTATTGGCCTTGTTTTTCCCAGTTCCTTCCACTTTGGTCCAAACGCAGACTAACTGCAATGAATGAAGATAGAAGCAGAAACTCTTAAATCTGTTGTCCTGGAAAAAACAGGAAAGCGTTTCTTTGAGTACAGATGAAAGGTTTATTTCTGATAGAGACTTTTAGCCACAGATTCCACACATTTTTTAATATTCTCCAGGAGTCGGACTGGCTCTGGTAACTTTTTTCATAGTGCCTGTGTGCTGGAAGGTGGTACCATGCGACTTGGCACAAACTCAGTGCTGCTCCAGAAGTGATGTCCTGGGCCTATAGTGGCTTCGCTCCCACGTGCGCATTGTGGTTCCTCTAGATGCGGTTCTGGAGCTAGAGTCTCTCAGAACCTGCTTTTTGCGATTTCCTCCCACCCCGTTCCCCTTCCCAAAGTTTTTCAACAGTGTTCAAGGGATGTCTTTCCCCTAAGAGGACAGATTTTAGGCCGTGTAGGGACTGTCACAAACAAATGTCTGCGACCGGTTACCACCAGATTTGCTCGTGGTGTCTGGGGGTCGAGACAGGACTCCAAAACCTGCAGAGACTGCGGGTCGATGTTATGTTATTCAAACATAATATAGCGCCACAAATCCACCCCGCAGGGGTATCTCGGAGCTGCAGCACAGGCCCAAGATGAGAATGGAAAAGAAGAAATATGATAGAAAAGCCAGGTTTCAAGTAGCTTCTTGAAGTGGACAAAATCGGGGCAACTGCTAATGTCAGGCGAATGTTTGTTCCAATGAAAAGGGCCCAGGAAAGAAAGATTGACTGCTCTGTCTAATTGTGCGAATCTGACGTGGGTAGAGTAAGAATTAATCTCCAGTATTTGGGGTGTCTTTCATAGATTCACATGCTTGAGTCCCACGGTATATAAAAAGCAATAAGTATCATGTGTAAATGTGTGTGTATATGTGTATATATATATATATATATATATATATATATATATATATATATATATATATATATATATATATATATATATATATATATATATATAACCTACTGGCGGTCGCCAGTAGGTAGTTATAGTTAGGACCCCTTTTCCATAGGAAAACCTCAACATTCTATTTTGAATAACTTTGGCGCCGGTCGATGAATCCTCGCGAATTTCTCAAAATAGGTGGGGCGCTACGCTCCGCTCCTACCCTGAAAGTCTCGGGGGGATCCGTCAAGCGGGGGCTGAGATAAAAAGGGGGTCCCAAAACGCGTTTTCCCCATGCATTTTTCCATAGGACCTTTAGAACGAGCTACAGCCCGAACGGCTGAACAGAATTACTCGAAATTTGGCAGAGAGGTAGTCCCTAGGTCTAGGAAGTGCCTTTTGTAGGTTTGGTGTAAATCTGTTCAGTAGATTCTGAGAAAATAGCCTTTAAATCAATATATATATCTGAGCCCGCTTACGGTACGCTTACCGTACGCTTACCGTAAGCGTACGGTGGCGTGCGCGAGCGCGATTCTGATTGGCTCTTAGATCTTAGTAAACATTCGAATCGGCCGAAACCAGGAAGCGGCGGCCGCCATTTTGTGTATTTCACTCAGAAAAAAAAGAGTGAAAACAAGAAAAGGGGGCAATGAGGAGAGTTACAGACCCCCTTACATTTGTGAGGGGGTCAAAGAAGGACTGTAAAGTACAAAGAAAACATTTATTGATTTTAAAAAAAATCACGGGGTACGCGTACGGTAAGCTTACGGTAAGCGTACGGTAGAAAAAAAAAAAAAAAAATGAAAATCAGATTTAAGTGTTTAGATATTAGGGGGCTCTAAAAAGAGCCGTTGTGTTTATGAAATGATTTTTTAGTGGTACCTACAAGTAAGTACCGATGCAGAGTCTAAGGTTCAAGAGGAAGACTCTGTTCCCTTCATCATTGAAGTGCACACCATCTCCTCTATAAATGTCTTGCATGTCATAACGCAAGTTGTTGTGGTAAATGGCACCCATACCATAGTCACGGAGGAAAGCAGAACAGAAACAGATTTGTTGACGTGCTTTCTTGCTTTGTCATCGCACCGCGTGCCCACCGTGCGTGCACGGCACTAACTGCGTAAAGTGGGCGCGCGGTGCGCGAAGCGCACCGCGTGCTCACTGCGCGCACGGTGCGCGAAGCGCACCGTGCGCGCACGGAACGAACTGCGTTAAGTGGGCGCGCACGCCACGAATGGCGTAAAGTAACTTAGCATTTAAAAAACCGTACAAATTCACTGAAAAAACCATAGGTTTCACACACGTTATAGTTAGGAATTAGCATTTAAAAAACCTTGCAAATTCACTGAAAAAACCATAGGTTTCACACATGTTATAGTTAGCGGAAATTTTACTGATAAAAAACCAATGAAATTCCCCCGTTATAGTTAGTGCAGGCAACTATAACTCACGCGACCGCAATCTTCTGCTGATGACATATGTGTCTTTATGAAAAAAAAATATTTGTAATATATGTATAGCTAAAAATGTATGGAAGAAGACATGGGCAAATAAGTGTCTAAATACAGTATTAGCATCAGCAGAGGATTGCGGTCGCGTGAGTTATAGTTGCCTGCACTAACTATAACGGGGGAATTTCATTGGTTTTTTATCAGTAAAATTTCCGCTAACTATAACATGTGTGAAACCTATGGTTTTTTCAGTGAATATATATATATATATATATAACGTCTCACCAAGTGTATCTCGTACACAGAGGCACTCCTCCCCAAAAACGACACAGCATATCCGAAATTCCTTTGCAAGATTTTAATGTGCTTCAAGCCAAGGTTTTACCCAACGCGTTTCGACGAACATATCGTCTTGGTCACCGTGACCAAGACGATATGTTCGTCGAAACGCGTTGGGTAAAACCTTGGCTTGAAGCACATTAAAATCTTGCAAAGGAATTTCGGATATGCTGTGTCGTTTTTGGGGAGGAGTGCCTCTGTGTACGAGATACACTTGGTGAGACGTTTTATGATAACAGGATTTCCTTGGACCCTGTTTTGTGCACCGCCGCAATTGTGTCCCGGAGGACTGAGGAAGTGGAAAGTGATATATATATATATATATATATATATATATATATATATATATATATATATATATATATATATATATATATATATATATATATATATATTCCACAAATGGATGGGAACACCCGTTGCCTCCAGAACGAAGGGCGCGTCGATGAAGAGACCTCCCAAACGCGGTCACGAATATTGTCCAAAACTTCTCCAAGTTAAAGAAAAGCAATCGACGCCGTGTCTGTGCTGAAAGTTATTTATTGCCAGCCGAAAAAGCTAGACGCGTTTCGCCTGTCCTGCAGGCTTGTTCACTAGCAGTTTGGTAAAGTTTTCAAAGGCAATTTAAAACAGTGAGTGACGATCAACGCACGTGATGGACTACAAGTATAGAAATAAACAGAAGACTCGTAGTTCACTAAACTGCAATAGATAAACAGTCCAGGCAAGTGCCACAAAATGTAAGACCAATTCATTACGGTCAGTCAAACATAGTATGAACTCATAAATTTGGAGTATTTGGTAACATTCATCAATTATAACACAATTATTAACCAAGTGGTCCTGTCATGAAACATTAAAAACCAAGTCACTATTTAGACTGGCAAGGTTAATGCATTACACGGGTGATTAGATCAAGTGATCAGTCGCACTGAATATAATTTCAGCCATTGTGTCAAAACATGATTTAGCAGATCAAATTAGAAATGACAGTAAATACGCGGTACCTGTGAAGTTACTGCCCAAGTGGGCTACTGCAAACATCAACAGAGAGTCCGTTACAGTTAATAGTAGCTGTTTTTAGTCCAAAGCAGTGACAAGATCGCACAATAAACAAAATACAGATAAAACCAAGTAGAAAAAGGACGGGAGGATTCTATAAATGCGTGTGTAAGTCTTCTTCCATATTAAGACCATGTGGTGTTTTGGTATTGAGTCTAATAATATAGCAGGACTCTAGTTTGCGGAGTTTCTTTTCCCGGTTTCCACCTCGGCTGCCAGGTGGAACTGCATCAATTACATAATAGAGAAGACCTTCAGGGTCTTTGTTGTGACATCTGTCAAAATGCCGGGCCACGGGATAGCTTTTGTCCCCATTTTTAATGGCCCGTAGATGTTGCAACACCCTTTTATGCACAGGCAAAATCGTAGAGCCCACATATTTAAGGCCACAAGGGCACTGTAATATGTAGACCGCATAGTCCGTCTTACATGTGTAATGCCCCTTGATGTGTTGGATGGCTTTATGGGAAAAACCTGCTGGGAAACAAGTGGTGTTTTTTCCATACATACAGGCCTTACATTTATGGCATTTAATAAAACCATCCTTTCTTTGAAGCCAAGAGCCTGCTGGTTTCGTTTGATTGCTAGGTAACACATTGCTGACTAATGCTTGGTGCAAGGATCTGGCCTTTCTGAATGTAAATTGTGGTCTTCTTTGAACAATTTTACCCAACACTGGATCACTCCTGATAATGTGCCAATGCTTATTAAAAATTGTTCTCAATTTGTCCTGTTTGTTGTAAGTAGTGATGAACCTACACTGGTTAGTGTCTTTTGCTGAATTTTTTGCTAACTTTGTGTCTTTATTGAAAAGAATTTGTTCTCTCTTAATTTTTTAAATTTTAGTAACAGCTTGATTAAGACAGTTTTCCGAATAGCCTCTAGCTTGAAAACGAGATTTCCAACATGCAAGTTCTTTATTAAAATCATGTTGGCTGCTACAGTTACGCCTGGCTCTAAGACATTCCCCGTAGGGGATGCTGTTGACTAGTTTAGCCGGATGGAAACTAGATGCATGCAATAATGTATTACCATCCGTTGGCTTGCGGAACAATTTGGTGTGCAATTTACCCTCATTCACGTACAGTGTTAAATCTAAAAAGTTAATTTCAGAATCACTGATAGTGCTAGTGAGTTTCAGGTTCAAGTTATTGCATTGCAGCTCTCTGACAAAATCTTGCGCACTTTTCATAGTACCTTTCCAAATAATAAAAAGGTCGTCGATGTAACGACTCCAGTGCATTACATTATTGTGCCATTCGGCATGCCAGCGCGTCTGGACCACCTGCTCCTCCCACCAGCCCATATGCAAATTAGCATAGCTGGGGGCAAAGCAGGTGCCCATCGCTGTTCCGCAAATTTGTTGGTACAATTCTCCATTAAACAGAAAAAAATAGCTTTCTAGACAGATGGTAATCATTTGGAGTAGCATTTGAGTGTGATGCCAATATTTTGCTGGACGGGTACCCAGAAAAAGCTTGCATGCATTAATGCCATCTTTATGGCGAATACTGGTGTATAGTGTGGTGGCATCTATGGTAAGTAGTAGGAAATCAGGTTCCCACGGGATGTCATACACTTTGCGTAGGAAATCACTAGTGTCCAGGATAAACGATGGTAGTGCTTGAACAAGAGGACATAAAAAAGAATCAACAAATTTGGAAGTGTTTTCAAAAGCACTGCCTGTAGCCGAGATAATAGGACGACCCGGGGGATTAACCATATCTTTATGAACCTTAGGTATAAGGTATAAAACTGGAATGACGGGGCAATCAATTTTCAGGAAAGACATTTCATCTTTGCTCAACACACCTGTTCGTACCCAATCAACTACCATCGTTTATCCTGGACACTAGTGATTTCCTACGCAAAGTGTATGACATCCCGTGGGAACCTGATTTCCTACTACTTACCATAGATGCCACCACACTATACACCAGTATTCGCCATAAAGATGGCATTAATGCATGCAAGCATTTTCTGGGTACCCGTCCAGCAAAATATTGGCATCACACTCAAATGCTACTCCAAATGATTACCATCTGTCTAGAAAGCTTTTTTTTCTGTTTAATGGAGAATTGTACCAACAAATTTGCGGAACAGCGATGGGCACCTGCTTTGCCCCCAGCTATGCTAATTTGCATATGGGCTGGTGGGAGGAGCAGGTGGTCCAGACGCGCTGGCATGCCGAATGGCACAATAATGTAATGCACTGGAGTCGTTACATCGACCTTTTTATTATTTGGAAAGGTACTATGAAAAGTGCGCAAGATTTTGTCAGAGAGCTGCAATGCAATAACTTGAACCTGAAACTCACTAGCACTATCAGTGATTCTGAAATTAACTTTTTAGATTTAACACTGTACGTGAATGAGGGTAAATTGCACACCAAATTGTTCCGCAAGCCAACGGATGGTAATACATTATTGCATGCATCTAGTTTCCATCCGGCTAAACTAGTCAACAGCATCCCCTACGGGGAATGTCTTAGAGCCAGGCGTAACTGTAGCAGCCAACATGATTTTAATAAAGAACTTGCATGTTGGAAATCTTGTTTTCAAGCTAGAGGCTATTCGGAAAACTGTCTTAATCAAGCTGTTACTAAAATTTAAAAAATTAAGAGAGAACAAATTCTTTTCAATAAAGACACAAAGTTAGCAAAAAATTCAGCAAAAGACACTAACCAGTGTAGGTTCATCACTACTTACAACAAACAGGACAAATTGAGAACAATTTTTAATAAGCATTGGCACATTATCAGGAGTGATCCAGTGTTGGGTAAAATTGTTCAAAGAAGACCACAATTTACATTCAGAAAGGCCAGATCCTTGCACCAAGCATTAGTCAGCAATGTGTTACCTAGCAATCAAACGAAACCAGCAGGCTCTTGGCTTCAAAGAAAGGATGGTTTTATTAAATGCCATAAATGTAAGGCCTGTATGTATGGAAAAAACACCACTTGTTTCCCAGCAGGTTTTTCCCATAAAGCCATCCAACACATCAAGGGGCATTACACATGTAAGACTGACTATGCGGTCTACATATTACAGTGCCCTTGTGGCCTTAAATATGTGGGCTCTACGATTTTGCCTGTGCATAAAAGGGTGTTGCAACATCTACGGGCCATTAAAAATGGGGACAAAAGCTATCCCGTGGCCCGGCATTTTGACAGATGTCACAACAAAGACCCTGAAGGTCTTCTCTATTATGTAATTGATGCAGTTCCATCTGGCAGCCGAGGTGGAAACCGGGAAAAGAAACTCCGCAAACTAGAGTCCTGCTATATTATTAGACTCAATACCAAAACACCACATGGTCTTAATATGGAAGAAGACTTACACACGCATTTATAGAATCCTCCCGTCCTTTTTCTACTTGGTTTTATCTGTATTTTGTTTATTGTGCGATCTTGTCACTGCTTTGGACTAAAAACAGCTACTATTAACTGTAACTGACTCTCTGTTGATGTTTGCAGTAGCCCACTTGGGCAGTAACTTCACAGGTACCGCGTATTTACTGTCATTTCTAATTTGATCTGCTAAATCATGTTTTGACACAATGGCTGAAATTATATTCAGTGCGACTGATCACTTGATCTAATCACCCGTGTAATGCATTAACCTTGCCAGTCTAAATAGTGACTTGGTTTTTAATGTTTCATGACAGGAGCACTTGGTTAATAATTGTGTTATAATTGATGAATGTTACCAAATACTCCAAATTTATGAGTTCATACTATGTTTGACTGACCGTAATGAATTGGTCTTACATTTTGTGGCACTTGCCTGGACTGTTTATCTATTGCAGTTTAGTGAACTACGAGTCTTCTGTTTATTTCTATACTTGTAGTCCATCACGTGCGTTGATCGTCACTCACTGTTTTAAATTGCCTTTGAAAACTTTACCAAACTGCTAGTGAACAAGCCTGCAGGACAGGCGAAACGCGTCTAGCTTTTTCGGCTGGCAATAAATAACTTTCAGCACAGACACGGCGTCGATTGCTTTTCTTTAACTTGGAGAAGTTTTGGACAATATATATATATATATATATATATATATATATATATATATATTACCTACTGGCGGTCGCCAGTAGGTAGTTATAGTTAGGACCACGTTTCCATAGGAAAACCTCAACATTCTATTTTGAATAACTTTGGCGCCGGTCGACGAATCCTCGCGAATTTCTCAAAATAGGTGGGGCGCTACGCTCCGCTCCTACCCTGAAAGTCTCGGGGGGATCCGTCAAGCGGGGGCTGAGATAAAAGGGGGGTCCCAAAACGCGTTTTTCCCATGCATTTTTCCATAGGACCTTTAGAACGAGCTACAGCCCGAACGGCTGAACAGAATTACTCAAAATTTGGCAGAGAGGTAGTCCCTAGGTCAAGGAAGTGCCTTTTGTAGGTTTGGTGTAAATCTGTTCAGTAGATTCTGAGAAAATAGCCTTTAAATCAATATATATATCTGAGCCCGCTTACGGTACGCTTACCGTACGCTTACGGTAAGCGTACGGTGGCGTGCGCGAGCGCGATTCTGATTGGCTCTTAGATCTTAGTAAACATTCGAATCGGCCGAAACCAGGAAGCGGCGGCCGCCATTTTGTGTATTTCACTCTGAAAAAAAAGAGTGAAAACAAGGAAAGGGGGCAATGAGGAGAGTTACAGACCCCCTAACATTTGTGAGGGGGTCAAAGAAGGACTGTAAAGTACAAAGAAAACATTTATTGATTTTAAAAAAAATCACGGGGTACGCGTACGGTAAGCTTACGGTAAGCGTACGGTAGAAAAAAAAAAAAAAAAAATGAAAAGCAGATTTAAGAGTTTAGATATTAGGGAGCTCTAAAAAGAGCCGTTGTGTTTATGAAATGATTTTTTAGTGGTACCTACAAGTAAGTACCAATGCAGAGTCTAAGGTTCAAGAGGAAGACTCTGTTCATCATTGAAGTGCACACCATCTCCTCTATAAATGTCTTGCATGTCATAACGCAAGTTGTTGTGGTAAATGGCACCCATACCATAGTCACGGAGGAAAGCAGAAACAGATTTGTTGACGTGCTTTCTTGCTTTGTCATCGCACCGCGTGCCCACCGTGCGTGCACGGCACTAACTGCGTAAAGTGGGCGCACGGTGCGCGAAGCGCACCGCGTGCTCACTGTGCGCGCACGGTGCGCGAAGCGCACCGTGCGCGCACGGAACGCGCACGGAACGAACTGCCTTAAGTGGGTGCGCATGCCACGAATGGCGTAAAGTAACTTAGCATTTAAAAAACCGTACAAATTCACTGAAAAAACCATAGGTTTCACACACGTTAGAGTTAGGAATTAGCATTTAAAAAACCTTGCAAATTCACTGAAAAAACCATAGGTTTCACACATGTTATAGTTAGCGGAAATTTTACTGATAAAAAACCAATGAAATTCCCCCGTTATAGTTAGTGCAGGCAACTATAACTCACGCGACCACAATCTTCTGCTGATGACATATGTGTCTTTATGAAAAAAAAATATTTGTAATATATGTATAGCTAAAAATGTATGGAAGAAGACATGGGCAAATAAGTGTCTAAATACAGTATTAGCATCAGCAGAGGATTGCGGTCGCGTGAGTTATAGTTGCCTGCACTAACTATAACGGGGGAATTTCATTGGTTTTTTTATCAGTAAAATTTCCGCTAACTATAACATGTGTGAAACCTATGGTTTTTTCAGTGAATATATATATATATATATATATATATATATATATATATAATCTATCACATAAGAGTATATACATACCCAAATAAACTTTATATATATAGTTCAAATAACATATCAAGTAAAAATACCATAGGATAGCATTGAGACATAAGAAAGCATTGAGAAAAAGAATCACTTTACTGACATATCACTGTCATTTTATAGTCCAAACTCCAGCCAATCAGGCGCTAGCACCCTCTAGAACCTTCTCCTCAGAGGCTCAGACCCTCAGATTTTCTACCGCACGTCGTGTGAAGGGAGTCTCCCTGAGGTCTGCTCAGTTCTTGATCTGGTTTGAGGTTTTTGTCTCATCATGTCTACAAGTAAGAAATCTCTTTTCCGTCCATGTTCATCTTGCGGAAAGTCAAGACTTTTCTCTGAGGATCCCCATGAGAAATTTATTTATTGTCTTTATCCTGATCATAAGGTGGCCAACTGTAAGATCTGCAGAACTTTCTCTCAAAAGACTTTGAAAGATAGAGAAGGTCGCCTTTTATTATGGCTTCAAAAACTAAAGGAGACCGATAACCCCCTTTCTGAGGTGGAGAGTGTAGCCTCTATCAAAACAGGAGTCTCCTCAAAGCGTGGAAGTGTCCAGGACTTGCCATCTCCTTTTCTAAAAAAAGAATAGACTTCATCTTGAGGAAGTGTCTACAGGCCAAGTCTCTGTTACCATGCCAGCGCCCCCGAGACTTAGCTCTCAGGCGTATCTGACTCCGTCAGTGCATGTTTCCAGTCAGAAACGTTCAAAACCGTCGACGGGCCCGTCGACTGCCCCTCCGTCGACGAGATCGGCTACTTTATCAGCCTCGTCGACGACGGTGACGACGGTATCGTGCAGATATCCTTCATCGTCGACGTCTTCACCGTCGACGGTAGTATGTGTTTCCCTTAAAACTATCTCGTCGACGATACCACTCACCTCTTCGTCGACGACTGGGAAGCTGGCGCTTCCGTAGACGTCTACAGCTCAGTCGACGATGGATAAGAAGAGGAAGTCTTCATCGTCGACGGCAGCCTCCTCGTCGACGGCAGCCTCCTCGTCGACGGCAGCCTCCTCGTCGACGGCAGCCTCCTCGTCGACGGCAGCTTCGTCATCGACTACTTCGTCGACGATCGCCTCGACGACGGTGGTGTCAAATTTTGCGACAATGCCATTGGTGCCAATGTCAACGCCAGCACCGGGGTCTGTGGACGGCTCCTTGCTGCTACGTCATAAGGCTGTACTAGATCCAGTCATGTTACCACCGGGGCCTCGACCACCCAGTCAACTATTTCCTTCGGGGGATGAGGACAATTCTGATTCAGATGAGGACGATCAGTCTGCTTTTCGGGATGCTCATAGTCCCTCTGAGCTCCATATTAAGTGCCAAGACTTTGAGGAGGATGAATACTACGATCAGGAACAAGAGCAACATTCCCCTGCTCCGGTTCCTACGGTGCAGCTTCCTTTGCGGCTTATTTCCAACCTCCAATACGTGTTGGAAGATTATAATCGTCGCTTTCCAGCATCCTCTCAAAGTTCTCCACGTGAGGCGCCATCTGAGGTTCCACCTCCTCCTATATTGCTGACGATACCTACACCATCCACACCTGCACTGCCTTCCAATGCAGCGGATTTTAATGTGGATAATCTAGATACGGAAGAGGGTGAGCTTCCGGAGGACGACTCTATGGCGGACTGGGATGACTACCAAATCAATTCGCCCGCATCACCTCCAAGGTCGCCAGTCAACTCGCCACCTGTCGACATAACAGGGTTCCATCAGCTGATGGAAAGAGCAGCGCAACGCTTTCACCTTCCCATGGTGGTTAGGGAAGAGGACTGTTTCTTGTACGATTTCAAGTCCCAGCCTCAAACAAGTACGAGCTGTGCCCATTATAGACTTTATATGGAATGAAGGTATAAAGTTAATGAAAACGCCTAATTCTATTCCGGCGGTGCTTCCATGCCTGGAGAAAAAGTACAAAGCTCCAGATTCTTCCCCAGCCTGCTTAGTGTCTCAACCTAAGCCGGACTCAGTAATTACACAAGCGGCACAGCGCCGCTCCAAAAATCCATCATCTCCAATGTCGGCGCCTCCGGATCGCGACGGCCGTCGCCTGGATGCCATTGGCAAGAAGTTCTCAACCATGGCTTCAACAACGGTCCGGGCTGCGAATTCTTTGGCAATCCTCGGCCGTTACGATAGACAAATGTGGTCGGACATGGCTGCTTTGGTCAAGCTTATACCGGAAGATTCTAGAGCGGAAGCTCAAAAGATCCTGCAAGAGGGTGAGAGGGTGTCATCCGAAATCGACTGCTCTGTCAACATTGCATCCACCGGTTTCCGCCAATTGGCGGGAGCAGCTGTCCTAAGAAGACAAGGTTGGCTTCAATCAACCTCATTCCGGCAAGAGGTCCAGGCTAAGATTCTGGACATGCCGTATGACGGAGAGTCATTATTCGGCCAGCATGTGGAGGATGCTTTGCAAACCATAAAAAAGGACACGGATACGGCTCGTTCCCTCGGCACTCTTCAGTTTAGGAAGCAGCCCTTTCGAGGTGCGCGCGGCCGCGGCACCTCCTCTTCCTTTCGTGGGTCCTCTTCCCAGTACCGCTCCTACAACCAAGGACAACAGCGATACTCTTCACAACCACAGCAGTCCTACAGACAGCAAGCTGGCATATCATATAGAGGGAAGTCAAATTACAGAGGGAATTCTACCAAAAAACAGTGACTGTGTACGGCAAAAGTTCCTTTTTCCCAGTTGTCCTCTAGTTCCTGTTGGAGGACGAATCTCCCAGTTCTTTTCAACTTGGTCCTCAATCACTTCGGACCGCTGGGTTCTGGATATTATTTCAAGGGGCACGCCCTAGAGTTTGTGAAGGTTCCTCCACGCACCCCTCCATCCAGACCTCCTCCCGCCCATCTCAAAGAACTTTTCAATCAGATCCAGATAATGATAAACAAGGGTGCCATTGAAGTGGTTCCGAAATATCAAAGAGGGTTGGGGTTCTATTCCCGTTTTTTCCTCATACTAAAGAAATCAGGGGAGTGGCGCCCCATCCTCGATCTAAGGTCGCTCAACAAATTTCTCAAGACCCAATCCTTCCGAATGCTCACATTAAAGGACATCCTCCAATTCTTCTCTCAGGAGGATTTCATGACAACGATCGATTTGCAGGATGCATATTTCCATGTGCCCATTCTGCCACGCCACAGGAAATACCTACGATTTCGAGTGGGTCACAGAGATTTCCAATTCAAGGTCCTACCCTTCGGACTCTGCTCAGCCCCACGGGTCTTTACGAAATTCCTGGCCCCGGTGGTGGCTCATTTAAGGCAAGCGGGTATTCAAATATACCCTTACCTGGACGATTGTCTCATCAAATCTCAATCCTATCACCAAGCGGCCCTCGATACTCAGCGCTGCCTCGATCTGTTCCAGTCCCTGGGTTTGTCGATCAATGTGCAAAAATCTCAACTCACGCCGGCTATGTGCAAGACCTTTCTCGGCGCTTCTATCAATACGAGCACAGCCATGGCTTTCGCTTCAGCAGAGCGTCAAGAACGGATTCAACAGCTTGCAAGCTCCAACGCAGCAAAGCAGTCAGTTTCAGTCCGCACATTGAAATCCTTTCTGGGAATGGCGTCCTCATGCATCGCTTTGATCCCTCATTGCAGACTAAAGAGTCGTATCATTCAGGAGGAATTAGACAAGCAGTGGCGCCAGGTTTCCGGTTCCTTCAGCGATCAGCTCGTGGTGTCACCCCGCATGGCTCAAGCGCTGCATTGGTGGACCCGTCCTGCCAACATCGCAGCAGGAACCTCTTTTCTGTTGACAACCCCAGAACTCGTCCTTACCACGGACGCATCCATGGAGGGTTGGGGCGCACATTTTCAAGATCTATCCGTCAAGGGCCAGTGGCGCGGCTCAGCGTTGCTGGCACATCAACAGATTGGAACTGATGGCCATTTTCTTGGCGTTGAAATCCTTCCGCCTCCAGTTCCAGGGGAAGTCAGTCCTCATTCAGACGGACAACACCACTTGCATGCACTACCTGAACAAAAAGGGCGGGACAAGATCTCCACTGCTCTCCAGTCTGGCGCAGAGGATTTGGAGTTGGGCCATACTCCATCAGATAACGCTACAGGCAATTCACCTGCCCGGCATTTACAATACTCTGGCGGATGCACTCAGTCGGTCAGCATCATCAACCCACGAGTGGGAATTACATCAACCGACTCTGGAATTTGTCTTCAACCTCTGGGGTCACCCGACAATCGACCTTTTCGCAACCCCTCAGAATACAAAATGCCGGTCCTACGCAAGCTGGTTTCCCCACAAAGGGTCGTGCGGAAATGCCCTTTCGATCAATTAGTACGGGATATTTGCGTACGCTTTTCTGCCGATTCCTCTGATTCCGCGAGTGTTGCGGAAGATGAGACAACAACCGTGCCATGTACTCCTCATAGCTCCACGGTGGCCTCGGCAGGCATGGTTTTCGGAGTTGCTTCTCCTATCCCAATGCGAGCCCATCCTTCACCTGAAGCCGGATCTGCTGACAATGAACAATGGTCGGATATGCCATCCGAATCCCAGCTCTCTCAGCTTGTCAGCTTGGAACCTGAGCACCTTGAATTTGCTCATTTGAACATTCCTCCAGCCTGCAGGGAGGTGTTAGCTAAGGCAAGAGCTCCTTCCACAGTGAAAACGTATAAGCTCAAATGGAAGCGATTTTGTCTTTGGTGTGCTTCCGCCCACATACATCCAGTGCACGCTCCCCCAGAACACATTCTGCCGTTCTTCCTACAACTAGCGCAGTCTGGATTATCGCACTCTACCTTAAAGGTCTTTCTAGCGGCAATATCTTGCTTCCGACAAGACGGCTCGTCCTCTCTCTATTCATCCAGAGTCATACAGCAATTTTTCAAGGGTCTCTTCCGAATGTTCCCGCCCATCCGGCGTCCTCCACCCACGTGGCGCCTGAACATCGTACTGGCTCAGCTCATGAAGGCGCCCTTCGAACCTAAGCAAAAACAACAATTGATGGACAGAATGCAGAACAATGTCATACATTCACCCCAGTACAGAGATCTGGGCCTAAATCCATCGTTTTTTTGCTCACCATGCCATTCCAGTTTAAACCCAGCCATATGCAAATCAGTCTTGACCCTGTGCCCCATGGGAACAGTCCAGCCCGAACTGCCAAGCCAGGTCCTCCCTGGACTGGAAACAAGCATCCTAGGACCGGTTTCGGGCTTTCAGCCCTCGTCAGACAGGATAGCCTGATTCCAGTGGCATGATTTGCATGTGGCCATGTCTAAACTGGGGTGGTGTAGTGGGCAAAAGAACGATGGATTTAACCCAGATCTCTTGACTGGGGGAGAATGTCTGCATTGTCAGCATTCCGTCCATTTGTTTGTTGTAACGCTTTTCGCCCTAAGTGGGATGGGTATTCCCGGACGTGGGACCCGTGCTCACTACGCCACTGGAGTCAAGCTATCCTGGCTGATGACGGCTGATAGCCAGAAACCGGTCCTAGGATGCTTGATTCCGGTCCAGGGAAGACATGGCTTGGCAGTTCGGGCTGGACTGTTCCCATGAGGCACAGGGTCAAGACCGATTTGCATGTGGCCATGTCTAAACTGGGGTGGTGTAGTGGGCAAAAGAACGATGGATTTAACCCAGATCTCTTGACTGGGGGAGAATGTCTGCATTGTCAGCATTCCGTCCATCATTTGTTTGTTGTAACGCCCTTCGAACCTATCCACTCAGCGGATATCAAATTTTTAACTTGGAAAGTGGCCCTCCTCCTTGCTCTGACCTCTTCCCGCAGTCAGTGACATTCACGCCTTTACAATAAAACCTCCGTTCCTTCAATTCAGATCGGACTGTCATTCTCCGCACTAATCCGCTTTTTATACCTAAAGTGCCATCCGATTTCCATCTTAACGAACCAGTGCTCTTAAAAACTGTTTTCCCGCATCCACAAACTCCGGCGGAGCAAAGCTTACACTCTCTGGACTTGAAGAGATGTCTTAAATTCTACATTAGCAGAACTCAATCCTTTCGCAAATCTGACCAATTGTTTGTGGCCTACGGGCGTGCTTGCAAAGGACAATCGGTCACCAAACCCACGATTGCCCGTTGGGTTTCATCAGCAATCTCTTTTTGCCATCAAAGGGCTGGTAAGCCTCTGTCTTCTGGAGTGAGGGCTCATTCAACGAGGGCTATATCGTCTTCCACTGCCCTGTTCGCTGGTGTGCCCATCCATCAGATATGCCGGGCGGCAACGTGGTCCAGCAGGCACACGTTTACGAAGCACTACTGTCTGGAATCGGTTAATGAAGCAGACACGGCTGTGGGACAGGCAGTTCTACGGAATCTGTTTAAATAAGGTGAGCCTCTGCTACTTCCCTCCTCCTGGGGTATTCTTAATTGCGTTCTAAATACATTGTCATTGTATTTCATGCAATATCAATACGGCTTGGTCAGCCGAATACTGTTTACTGCTTACTATTCTATTCAAGCATGTGAATCTATGAAAGACAACCCAAATACTGGAGAAGAACAAATGTTACTTAACTGTAAACTGTGGTTCTCCAGTATTGGTGTCTTTCATAGATTCACATGCGACCCACCCTCCTCCCCTCAGAGGCTCTCTTCTCCTCTTTCGGCTCTTTTGTCACTCTCGTGCTCGAAAATCTGAGGGTCTGAGCCTCTGAGGAGAAGGTTCTAGAGGGTGCTAGCGCCTGATTGGCTGGAGTTTGGACTATAAAATGACAGTGATATGTCAGTAAAGTGATTCTTTTTCTCAATGCTTTCTTATGTCTCAATGCTATCCTATGGTATTTTTACTTGATATGTTATTTGAACTATATATATATAAAGTTTATTTCGGTATGTATATACTCTTATGTGGTTTATGTATGTATATATATATATATATACATGATACTTATTGCTTTTTATATACCGTGGGACTCCCACTTCGACGACGGGGAATATTCAAGCATGTGAATCTATGAAAGACACCAATACTGGAGAACCACAGATTACAGGTAAGTAATATTTGTTAGATTAGATTTCAAATGTCTGATGGGTTGATAGATTGACATTTTGTTTTGGAGATACGTTGGTGCTTTACCTGAAAGGGCTCTGTGTACCAGGCACACTAGCTTGAAGATCACTTGCTTTCTAATGGGAAGCCAGTCCAGTGATTTAAGCGTGGGTACAGAAGGTGTGCGAGGTGGGAGTTTGAGGACGAGCCGGGCCGGGCCGCAGTGTTCTGGACTACTTCTAGTCTGGACACGAGATAGTAGTTGGCCACTGCCATGAGGGCATTGCTGTAGTCTTAGCGGCTGACCTCAAGTGCCTGCGTCAGTCTTTCTTGTATGGAGAGGCAGCCATTAAAAAACTCTTCTTAACATGCACATTATCCCAAAGCAGGTGCCACATGTAGATTTCACTTGCTCTCTCGTTGATAGGCTGTCGTCAATTAGAATTTATGAATCCAAAGGCCATAATGGAACGCAAGGTAAACTTTACGTTGTCATGAACAAGACAACGCAACTCTGGGTCCACTCCAGGTCCTGCTTCAAGTCTGAAGATTGTTCCCGTTCCGGAGTCTATGGACCTGCTCTCGAGTCTTCGATGCGCTCTAAATCCTCAGGTAAGTACAAGAAACACAAGAAGTTTCAGTGGATTTCCACTTCTTTATGCCATTCCCATTCCTGCTCTGGAAGTCAGCTGACTTTGGAGCAGATTTCGCAGCTGATTCAGGCACAACCAGAGTTGTCTCTTAGGGGATCTCTATTGATAATCGTAAGCGTTTGAATAGTTCCACCCACGTGCGTGAATACCGGAGCACTTTTCCATAGATATTTTCTTAAGTCTAGATGTTCGCCTTTCCTCAGAAAGGCCTGTGAGGAAAGAACATATTATGCAGCCTATTACCACAGGCTACAGTGGAAAGATTATGCAGATTGTACTTACAAAAAGGTTAATATACCCATATATGTTAAATTTTAGGTTTAAAATTTGTATTTTCTACAACAGCTTAAATCTTTCACAAACCTCTTTCTGTTAAGTAGAGGATGAAGGAAAGCAGGACAGTGTAGCCCCATGGGCCGCTATTATGCGAGTGTAAACTAGTCTCTTTGCTTTTAAGGAGCCAGAGTCCACCAGTGTCCCATCATGCCTGGAAGGTGGCAGTTGCCTCCGTTCTTTTCCGGCACCTGGTGACAAGACCTTGGAGCACTTATCTCAGCCTTCCAGGCTTTTCTCTTCAAACTTCTTCTGTAGAATTTTGAAAAAACAGATTTATTTTAAGTTTTAAATATTTTTTTCACTATTCCTGCCTTTTTCTGACAGAAAATTGTGGCATTTTGTTGTTTAATAAGCCTTCGTTTGACAACAGCCTGGCCTGTGAGAGAAAGAAGCCCAAATCAGCCCCGCTCAATGTCTGTAATCTCGGCCTTCTATCTAGTCATGTTCCTGAACATTGCTAGCACTGCAAGGGAGTAGATTCGCCTTCATGGTAGGGAGGAACATCGCATACAAGTACAGTCTCAAGAGGAGACCTCAGAGTGAGTAGAGGGTCAGTCCTCTACCAGTGTTTGCCATCTCCCTCTACAGGACGTGCAAGGTCCAAAAAAGGGCTCATGCCCAGAAACGACCTCTTTCCCGATCAACGTCGAAGGGTTTAAAGTCTTAACAGGTACAGCACCGACTTGTTACCTTCCAGGCCTGGTTTGTCGTGGAGGAAGAAGCATCTATTGTCGTTGAGGCAAGGAAGGTCAACGTCTAAAGGTCATACATAGTTGACGCGCACAGTAAGATCAACATCAAAGTGTATCGATATCAAGACATGCAGATCCATGGACTCCAAGGAGCAAATCAACATCGAGTTGTCGACATTGAAAAGTTTTTCAATCTCGGATACAGGAAAAGAGGAGACTAGTATATTCTTCTCCAGATTCCGAATACTCAAGGGTATACTCCCCTTCTTCACTGATAGTGTTAGCTGATGCTCCTCCACGCCTGTGGAACCGACAAAACCTTACTCGCGCATGAATGTGCCATTGTTCACGCCTTCACAGGCGTCATTCCAGATGTTCATAGTCTTCAATGCACTCTCCCCATCGAAGCCATATATCACATTCACACACAAGATCTAGGCGTCGTTTAAGATGTGACATCCTCCTCCTCCTCTTCTACAGTGCGATATTCAGATGTTGGCAGATTCACTACCTCCTTGTATTTTTGCGGTGGATTACATCACCTTCCAGGAGATCGTGGTAAGAGGAGATGCAAAGCTTAATATACAGATGTCGGTACCCACACAGTTTAGATCTGTTATTGTTTAGACACTCCACCCACGATCAGTGTCAAGACCACTGCTTCTGTTGGTGCCAGGACTGTTAGAGCCAGCAATAGAGCTTTTTCTGACCCCAGCCTCAACTAAGACTGCTCCTTCGAGTCTTCAGTAAACAGTACAGACCTCCTGAGCAAGATTCTCTCTTCCTTTGATCAGATCCGCCTCCTAACTCAGTCAGAACAAAGGGGAATGTCTACACTTAAGATATTCAATGAAGTAGTTCTCTGGCAATCCAGCACTAGGGCAGAACTATTCAAATGCTTATGCCTTTAACGGAGATTCCCTCAAGAGAGAACTGGGATTACAGTTTAGAAACCATACCTTCTGTCTTTCTACCGGCAAGGCCTTGCTCTCGGCACAGTTGTTATCTTTTGGCTACAGTGCCTGATCAGTCCTCCTTGTTTAAATCACCAATTGTTATGCAATTTCCGAAGGGGCTACAACACTTTTCCCCCATCTGTTTTTTGAGGCCTCAGTAGAACCTCAATCTTGTCCTTACTTATTTGCTGTGTACTCCATTCGAGCTGCTCCACAGCTGTCCTTAGCAAGTTCTCACCATTAAAACTGTTCTTGATTGACTTCACCTCTGCATGGTGCGTGTGAGCTTCAGGCTTGGTGTTCCTCCACCATACACACCACCATCCTCTATGAGCTGGATCGTAAAACTAGAGCCTCCTTTCTACCGAAAATTGACACCACTCCACGTCGGTCAAACCATCACCCTACCGGCGTGCTATGCTCCGTCTCTTCCCCCTAAGGATGAGGCGAGACTCCATCGCTTGGACACTAAGAGTGCTCAGTTTCTACATCGATCGTACCAAAGAACACCAGATGGACGATCAGCTCTTTTTTGGGGTTCGCAGGAGTGAAAAAAGGCAAGGCTGTGTCGAAGCCTGCCATCTTGTGATGGATCGTGCTCTGCATTAAGATGGGCTATGCATTGGCAAAAAATCAGTCTTTTGAAGGCTTGCTTCCCCACTTCACCTAGGCCAAAGCTGCTACAACTGTGTTATTGTACAGAGGCCCTGTCCTATACATCTGCCAGGCATCTATGTGGGTATCCATCCATATTTTCAGAAAACGTTATTGTCTGGACAGTCGTTTTTGGAGAGGGAGGCATGTTCCACGGTCCTGCAGGACTTTCTGGTTAGTCCATTCACAGAACCACCTCCAAATAGTTAATGCTTTGGTATCTACTCAAAAGGTGAGGAATCTGCAGATTGATGTCTCTATCAGAAAAACAAGTTAATTAACTAAGATAATCTATTTCTGTTAGGAACTGTATCTAGCCACAGATTCCTCACCCATCCTCCCTGCTCTGGGATTGCACTCTACCCTTCAATAAGATTGCCAATTTGCTTTTGGGGCTGCATGTCTGGACGAGCGAACTGTCTCAAAAGCTACTGATGTCAGCGCACAGGAGTGGAGCCTTAGAGGCCCCCGTCAAGTCACTTCCAGAGCAGAACTGCATCAGTGTGGAGCCGCATGGTGCCATCTTTTGGCACACAGAGGTGCTAAAAAAAAAAGTTCCTGGATCCAGTCTGACACCTGGGGATTATTTAACAGGCGAGAAATCTGTGGCTAGGTAGTTTCTGCCAGAAAAAACATTGTCAAAGGTAAATAACTGGTTCGACAGAGGTCAGCAAAAAGCTCATGTTCAAGTTTGGCAAAGGCAAAATCACCTGCAGCGTATAGGACGGATTCCTCAGCAAAAGCAGTTTTTTCATGCGAGCAAAAGTTCTCAACAGCTTTTTGCGGCTGCGTGGAAGGATCCACTGGCGAGATAATGACTCTCTCAGACAACACCCTCCAGTCTGTCACTGAGGGGGAAACATGTCCATCCATTTTCTCACCGGGCATAGCATCACAAAAAAGTTTGGGTGCTGAACATTGTGAAGTCTAGTTACTTCCATATCTCTGACATCATTCAATCCATCACACTTAAATTATCTAGTTCAAGAAGTAATTTAAAAATACCTTCTCAAAAGGGCCATCAAGATAGCCTCAAGGTAATATTCTCTAATTATTTTGTGGTTCATAGAAAGTCAAATTTGAGTCTTTTATTCTGGGCCGGAGACATGCGAACAGATTTAAAGGGAACATTTTTGCTTGCTTGCTCTCCACCAGATTTTTCCCACCTTCATTAGAGAGACTGGATGGTATCAAAATGTTTGCATTATGTCTGTTTTCACTTTTACTTGTCTGTCTGTGCCTGTACTGGCTGGGGAAGGCCAACACTGCATTGACCAACAATTTTTTTTTCTCTTCTTTCAGTACTGAGTCTCCAAATAAACTCGTAAAAATCTATCCTTATCCATTGCAGGCAGCTCATTACTTGAGATCACATGTAGATACATTTCTGGCAAAGACTGTCCTCTATGCTTTCGAAGATTCTTTCTGATGATTACAGAACCTCCGTCAGCAAGACAAGTCATGGCCTTGTGCATTTTTCAAGTCCCGAGTGCCAGACTTCATGTGTCCGGTGCAGGAATGTTAGGAAGACCAATGGTGTGAGATGATGTGATATTGGTAAGAGAAGGTAAAACTGTCCAATCCTACCATTCAGTCTGTATTGTGGGGGGTGTAAGAGAATGAACATGCTACTGAGGGTCCCTCTCTCAATCACTGCAGCCGCATCATTTTAAGGCTGTGGAGCCCACATGGGAGATCTCTCTGCTCAAGGCATGTGGTCCCTGATTGAGAGGCTTGTATCAACAATATACTAGAGTTGAGAGATTGACATCTAGCCTTGAAGTACTTCGTCCCATTGATTTCCACATTGACAGTTCTGATCTAAATCGACATTATGACCACCATGCGTTATATCAATGAGCCAATTGGAAAGAGATCAGGGTTCTTATCAAGAGAAGCCCAATTGTATGGCACTGGGCTCTTGTGAAAAGCCATTTTCTGATGGCAGTTCATCTTCCAGGATTATAGAGGAGCTCAGTAGACATTTACTAGAACAGGAATTGGACGACATTGTCTTGCAACACATTTTTCGAGAATTGAACACACTTCAAATTAACCTGTTTTCTCAAGAGAAATTGTAAAATGCTATACCTTTGCGTCTAGTTTCCCAGTGCCCAAATCCAAGCACTATGGTAGGTTTGTGGAGTGATCAAGGAAATTTGCCTAAGCTTTTTCTGCTAACCACTTGCTTTCTAATATCACTGTCGAGATAATGCAGTGTGAGATGACTGATATTTGCCCCAGACTGGCCAAGGCAGTGGTGATATCTGGATCTACTCAACTTGTTGCTTAAACCTCCTAAGAGGCTACCCCACAAGTCAAACTTGCTCTTCAGGATACTCGGGGAGAATATTTCATCGCAGTTTCCACTTGCTGAATGTGACTTTCTGACTTTTGAGCTCTCGTTATGAAATCCTTGCTTCAATGAGAACTTAAAAAAATGTTCTCTGCAAGTTAATGGGCCCTCCACCTGAACCCATGTACCAAGCAAACGTATAACTTGTTTCCTGGAAAATAGCTTTTCTTGTGGCTATACTTCTACCAGAAATGTGAATGAGCTTAAAACTTTGTGTTCAGAGAAACATTAGCTGTTTTTTTACTGCTACAAGGTATCCTTAACAACTCCTCCTTTTTTTCCAGTCACAGTAATCCGATCTTTGTCAAGAAGATAAATTCACTTCCAAGTTTCATTCTGGATTATTCCTTTCCAGCAGAATGAGCTCCCCATAATCTAGACTTGAAGAGAGCTCCAAAATACTACTTTGAAAGAACCAAAAACAAAACTATTTGTAAGTTACGGAGTGGTCTGAACTGGGATGGCTTCATCTAAGCAATCCAGAAGTAGATGGATAGTGCTCTTGTTATCAGAAGGCTTACGTCCTGGAAAGCATAGAGCACAATCTGCGAAGGGTAAAGTAGCTACCTCTGCCTAGATTAAAAAATAAAAAATAAAAATGCCCCAGCTTCAAAAATCTGCAGAGTCTCAGCCTGGAAATGCGTCCACACTTTCGCCAAACATTACTGTATTGACTCTAACTCCATGACTCCACTATAGTGAATCAAGCCTTCTTGCATAACTTATTTGCCTTTGAGCTTTATTGCTTTTTTTCTTCACATTCAGAAGCCTCGCCCAGGGCTGTGTGTATGATAGCTTTACTATTCTGTTTGTCTGTTTATGGGTATGAGAGAGAATCCCATAACGGAGAAGGAAAGCCTGGCTGTAATCCTAGTTCTGTCTTGGGTCTTCTTTCCTTCTTTGCACAGTGCTGTCTCAGCCAAAGCAAATCAATCTTCTTAAATAATAAGGCATTAGAATTCTCTAGGGGCTGCAGCTTTATGTTCTCAAAATATTTTTAAAAGGTGAAAAGTATTACTTTAATAAAATCGGCATTTCTTAGGGACTGCCAGTGGTAGCATACTATTCTTAAAGTTTTGAAGAACTATCATTACTGGTAAGTAACATTTCCTTTTCTTATTTGATTGCCTGGATGTTCCACCACACACAGATTCTCTAGTTCTTTTTTTCACATGGTCCACAAAGACGACGGCTGAAAATAGGTTTTATTGGTGCAGACAAAATTCTATATCTTTTGAAGTTTCTAGATTAGACTTTCCACTGCAATGTTGGAGCTGCTGGTAAAATATTGTTGTTGCTTCCTGTTTTGCAGTCTAGCATGGTGATGTTTGACTTGGCATGGATTATGTCTAAAGATTCCAATGATATGCTGTGGTATGTACTCTATTCAGTTTAGTCCTTTGAACATTTATGTATTATATTGACTTAATCAATGACCCGTATTTTATGCATCCAGCTTGTAGATTCTGCTCTTTTTGCACGCATCTGTACTATTTTCTCTTCCTATGAGGCTATACGTATCCGCTTTGGAAAGCTCACTTAAATTGAAATGTACACTGTTTAATTTGGCATGTTGACACATTAACACTTGTATAAGGGTTGTGAATGCATTAGGCGCCATTAGGTTTTGTGCTTTTTAAATCTCTAAGACTGGCTCTTGGATTTTTGTTAAACAGCCTTTTCCTGGTATCTGGCAGTGTCTGTGCATGTTTTAGTTTTTTTTTTTTTTTAGTTAATAGCTATCCTTCTCAGATGCTTATCCTTGATTTTGCACTCCCCAGGCATTTGAGGGGAAAAAACACCTTCCCTCCCTGTGAGCACAGTTTTTCTTCTGTAGTTTTTGTCTCCTTGTCTCCGCACAGCAGTGATTTGATATGAAAACTACAGAGGATGTAGTGAAATATGGGCATTCTACACCTTGCTAGCAAGCTGAAACATGCATCTTTCCTCTTGCATTGCAAAGGTTATACAGCTTGCCCTGCCACTGTCCAATTCCTCTCTTCATTGAAGTTGGAAGCATTTCATAAGGATGGGCATGATAGGACTGTCCCACTCCAATACTTACTATCGAAACTGAGAGGAGTTGCAGTGTAAGAGGGTTTACTTTGTAAGCACTTGTGGTTTGAAGAATGAGGGACTACTGCAAAAGATCTTGTCCCTCTTGGTCTGGTGCAGGTAGCCCTGGTCCAGCAGGGCAAATGGAGTGCACTGCCAGTCCCACAGTATCATGATGATGCAATGTGTGTCACTTTAATATGTACTAATGGCACTGAACAATTGGTTCTATAGCCTATCGAAGTCCTTTACAAAAAATAAAAGTCCCAAACTAGTAGCTTTAGCCAATCAGGGGTCTGCACCCTCTAGAACACATCAAGAGGTTGAATCCTTCAGATTTTCTACCGTACATTGTGTGATGGGAGTTTCACTGAGCTCTGCTCAGTTTCTATTCCTTTTCTCAATCCTTGAGATTTCTATTCAGAAATTCAAATTTATAGATATATCTATATATATTCTAACTGGACATCATGTCAGAACCAGCTAAAAAGGACTTTTTAGAGCTTGCAGCACTTGTTAGAAAAAGAGGCTCCATGCTGATGACCCACTTAAAGAATGGAAATATTGCATTTATCCAGAGCACACGGTGAGAGATTGCAACATTTAGCGCACCTTTTCGCAGAAAACACTTAAAGACCGGGAAGGTAGACTTTTGTTATTTCCCCAGAAGCTTAAAACTAAAGAATGCCCTCTTTCTGATGAGGAAGGTGATGAGTCGCAAAGACTGTGACATCCTAGAAAAGGGATAGATCTGGTGCTATGAACATTTTTCACCATAGCTCTGCTGAACAATAAAAAACACATGAATGTCCATCTTCCTCAAAAAAGGTTCCCTCAAAAGGGTTTGCTCAGAGCCTACTTCTTCCCTGAAAAAGGTTCAGACTAAGAAGGCCTCACAATCTTTAATGTCAATCAAGCTCAAAGATTTCAGTCTTAAAATTCAAATTCTCTGTCGACTTACACATAGAAGCTCACTACCGTTGCAACGCTCATGATCATTTCTTCATCGCCGTTGACGACAATTATTACATCGAGAATCCTCAAGCAGACGCCGACAACTGTTCTGTCGTCAAAATTGCTTCAGTTTGTGGCCTATCTCTTAAGCCAGACGACGAGAGACATGTCGGCGAGGGACCTGTCGTCGAAGGAAAGACAGTTTATGAAAGATTCAATGATAATGGAGCAGTCGCTGAAGGAACTGGCAATGCCACTGAAATCCGCATCATCAACGAATACATTATTTTTGCCCCTAACATCGATTGCCCCAAGAAATAAATCTCCAACAGATATTCTCTCAGCCCACACCTCTCAGAGTAAGGTCTCATCACTTCCACCAGCACATCTTCTAGATGATGATGATTCAGAAGACAGTCCCTATGGAGTGGCACGCAGCCCATGGGAACTTCATGTAAAGTGTCAGGAGGACAAGGATGATGATGGGCAGTACTATGATGAATCCTATTATACTGTTGGAGAGCAATGTCGGCAGTACCGGGAAGAATACTCCTCTCGTGAACAACAAGATTCACCCATTCAAATGCCCATGTCTTCAGTGAGCAACTTGCAAAATATGCTCAAGGACTAATATAGCAGGATCCCTTAACCAGCAGATGCAGCTCCATCAAAACAGACACCCGTTCCACTGACCACTCTGAATTCCTTTCACGTCCATCAGGACTTGTGACTGCCCCTGCAACCTCACTTCCACTATTGCCTTAAATCCTAGCTGATACTCCAGCCGATGAACCACCTTCCACAAACAAAGAGAGTGAGGAAGGGGACATAAGGGACACTGCCTCAATCCCTAACAAATGGGATGATTATCTAATCCCAACTTCATCCCCTCTGCTACCACCATCAACAGATTCCCCACCTTAGGATATTGGCTGCCAAGAGGTTTGAGCTTCTGCTTCTCACCAAACAAGTGGGTTGTTCCCTTTATAATTTTAAAGAGCCCACCAAAAAATCTGTTTGGCTATCCCCATCATTGACTTTATATGGCAAGAAGGCCTCAAAATCATGAAAAATCCGGCCACAGTATCTGCAGCTATCTCAGGCTTGATTTAAAAAATGTAAAGAAATGCAAAGCTCCTGAAGGCTCTTCAACATGCTTAATCGGCCAAACAATACCAGAGTGGTATCCCAGAAGTCCTAACGCCGCTCCAAGAACCCAACCACCCCAATTTCAGCAACTCCTGACCAGGATAGTCGCAGACTTGAAAACATCGGAAAAAGATTCTCTTCTGTGGCAGCCACAACAGTTAGAGCGGCAAACTCTACGGTCATATTAGGCCGCTACGACCGCCAAATGTGTTCTGGTCTTTCTATATACATCGACCTCTTGCCTGAAGACGCCAAAATAGAAGCCTGAAAGATCATCCAAGTGGAAGAAAGAATATCTGCTGAGATCATAGATTGCGCTATTGATGTTTCAGTGACAGTATTCAGATAGCTTGCTGGTGCAGCAGTTCTGCGTAAAACAAGGATCGCTAAAAGCCACGCCTTTTCACCCGGAAGTCCAAAGTAAAATGCTAGATTTACCTTTTTACTGTGAATCATTGTTCGGAAACCATGTGGACGAGGCACTCCAGTCCAGGGCCTATACGGGCGTTGCCAAGTCTCTGGGGACTCCTCAGTTTCGGAAGCAGTCCTTTTGATGAGCCAGGGAGTAACGTATTCCTATAGAGGTGTTTTTCAACTCTACAGAAACCAATACCAGTCTGGCCAGACTCTGCCATCAACAATATCCTCAACAGCAACAGACTTGCAGAAAACCCACCAAAAGCATCCTTAACAGCATGCAACCAGAGGAAAGTTCTCTTCCCAAGGCTGGGATTCTACCAGAAAACAGTGACTCTTTTATAATGCCAGCTACCCCTTACAACTTGCCCACTCCACTAGCGGGTCAGATTATGCATCATTTCCATCAGTGTCCCCGTGTAAGTTCAGACAAGTGGGTGCTTGATGTGCTTGCCTGGGGCCATACCCTTGAGTCCATCAAAACACTACCAAACACCCCGCCAAAGGGACCAGACCCTGCACACCTGAAGCAACTGCTCATGCTGAGAAAAGGAGAGATTAAAGTAGTCCTGAATCACAGAGGGGCATGGTGTTTTACTTTCATTTCTTCCTCATTTAAAAGAAGTCAGGAGATTGGTGTCCCATTCTAGATCTCCGCAAATACATTCCTGAACAAATAATCCTTCCCAATGATGACACTCCAAGATATTCTTTACCTTCTCCATCTAAGGGATCATATGACTGCCCTAGACCTTCAGGATTCATATTTCCATGTATTAATTCACCCGAAACATTGCTGGTTTCTGCAATTCAGGGTAGCTGGCATCCACTACCAGTTTACACTACTTCCGTTCTGGCTAAAATCAGCACCGCACATTTTCACCAAAGCCCTAGCTCCAGTGGCGACCTATCTTGGACAGGGTGAGGTTCAGGTCTTTCCATACCTGGAAGAGTGGCTGATAAAGGCACAGACACAGCCAACAGTAAAGGCCACAACAGCCTACCTAACATTATTCCGCAGACTAGGTCCTGCAGACCAGGTCTCCGTCAACGACCAGAAATCTCACTTGACTCTGACAACCTTGACATTCCTAGGTGCATTCTTGGACACGGTCCAGAACGACAGACAAAAATTTGACAACTAGCGAAAAGATTGGCCACAAAAGTCAGTTTCTGTCCGAATATACAAATCTCTCCTCGGAATGCTTTCTTCGTGCATTCCCCTCATTCGGAACGGTCTACGGATACAGCCACTCCAAGTAGAATTAGATAAGGAATGGCTGCAGACCCAAGGCTCGTTTGTGCACATAGTTCACATCGCTCCAACAATAACAGAAGCCATGTTCTGGTAGACACAGACATCAGATCTATCATTTCTGGCCCAAATCCCCGAATACGTCATGATGACAGATGCGTCACAGGAAGGCTGGGGTGCTCATCTACAGGACTTAACAATCCGTGAAAAATGGGATTCCAAGGAAGCTAAGTTTCACATATATCTCCCTGAGCTGAAAGCCATTGTTTTGTCGTTAAGATATTTTCTCCCCAAGATGGCACGCTCATCGGTACTCATTTGTACAGACAATACCACCAGCATGTATCACATAATGAAGCAAGAAGGAACACGTTCACCAGCGCTATTGTTTCAAGCACAGGAGAAATGGGAATTGGGTGCTGCTACATCACAATGCTCAGAGCAGACCATGTGCCAGGAGTGTCCAGTATTCTTGCAGACTCATTAAGCAGGACCAACATTAGCTGCCACAAGTGGGAGCTCAACCAACAAACTGGACAACCTATTCCATCGTTGGGGCAAACTAAACTTAGACCGGTTTGCGACAAAAGATAACAAAAAATGCCAATTCTTCGCAATTTGGCATCAACAGAAGGGATGGGGGGAAATGCCTTTTCAATGAGATGGTGCAGAATCTATGCTTATGCGCCCCAACCCCCCCCCCCCCCGATCCCATTGATGCCAAGATTTTTCATGAAAATGAAGAGCCATACAGAGTCCTCCTCATTGCTCCAAAGTGGCCAAGACAGTTTTGGTTCATAGAGCTCCTGCTCCTGTCCGAACAACCTCCCGTTCAGCTCAAACCATTACCAATGCTGCTGACTATGAGCCAGGGGCAGGTCTGTCGTCCCAACCCATCATCGCTACACTTATCGACCTGGCTCCTGAGTTCAAAAGTTTGCCATGCTAGATATTCTTTCAGACTGCAGGGAAATACTCGTGAAAGCAAGGGTGCAGCGACCACTAACAAAACATACAAATGAAAATGTAAGCGCTTATGCATCTGGTGTGCAGAACAAAAAAATCATCCTTTCAGTGCCATTAGAACCTATTAGTGACACACATACCTTTATTATGGTACAGTGGGACTCCACTAAGGGTAAAGATTAAAGCATGTCAATCTATAAAAGATCCAATCACAAAAGAACTCCACTGGATGTGTGGAGGAGGGAACAAGAGGCATGGGGTTCTAGGAGCAGCAGCCTCCAATACTAAATATTCATCACAAAAGAGCTGCTCCTAGTGTGATAACCCAAACGAGTTACAAGAACGTCGTAAGTGTGGGCATTTCACAAAAAGATACGGACTGGTCTCACACACCACCTGGTGTCATGCTTCATCATTGACCAGTCCTCGCCCTCCAAAACCTTCGTTTGATGGAGGGCGGGCATACACTTGACGACAAGGATGCACTTCTAAGTGATTGAGTGGGGGCCTGTGACTATGTGAGTGAGGTTAAAAATCATTATAGTAATCAGTAGCAATTCTTTAATGTGAAATGAAAACTATATGATATTAAAAACAGGTGTGACTGTGATTGGGACGGTTATTGTTCCCAACCGTCTAGTGAATGGTCTAGTGGATGGTCGACATGTTTCTGCCTGGATGGCCCCGAAGGGTCCGTGGCATTCATCAGGACCTAGAAAAGAAGAATAAAGGGCTCCGTTCTTACCAAATTTGGTAGTGTGTAACCACTGCGGGAGTGTGGAAAAAGTCACACTTCACCGTCTTAGATCTGCTTCCAATAGTGAAGCCTGAAATAGAGATTATGGAAAACAATAATGTAACTCGCTGGGTCATTTGTACCTGTAAGGGGAAAAAAAGGAAAAAACAATGCATGCATTGGTTGTCGTGCGTGACAGAAGTGTGTACGTGACTTGGTGGCACTCTATTTGTGTACACTAGTGCGGAAATATGGTGGCAGACGATGCTGCTACCAGGCTTACCCTAGTAATTTGGACAACTTGTCCCATGGGGGAAGGGGCGGGGGAGAAACCACAGTTGTGTTTCCTCTGTAAGAGAAAACATGAAAGAACAGTTCCTTGGTAAAAGCGTTTTGTTGGAAAAGAATATCACAAAACGAGCTATGGTGCAAAAAAACCAATACTAAATTGACTCGCCATTTCTCCGAAGCAAACCACAGAGAAACAGACCTCAGTTGGACTATACTTGAGGTCATGAGAAAAGAGAAGTCTGACCTCACAAAAAACCTTCATTTTAGAGAGCAACGATGGGTCTACCGCCTCCGTACCCATGAGAAGGGTCTCAATGATGATATCCCCTGGCTACAGCTGACACGATAGAAGGATCGATGAACTTGGAATACACCATCCCTCAACCACGATATATACGTGTTTTCACACACTCACGTTATATCATGGTCTGGGCCCATACACCATACTATAGTCCCTCCTTCCACACCTAATACGTTAGGATCTCGTATTGTGTACCTGGTTTGAGCATCAATATATGTGGGACACACACACTCTAACTTAACTTAATGATGACTGATCGTTTATTCTGAAACTATTGATATGCCATTCAAAGGGTTTTTTATTCACCACAGCGCTTTGTGGCTGTTGAATGTTTCTCTTAGTATGGGAGTGTTCCTTTGATGCCATAGAATGCTGATTGCACAGGGGATCGTTCCGGTTTTTGATTATACAAGCATCCAAGGACTGAAGGGATTTGCCTTCCTCTAATAACTCTCCATAACTTGTATGCATCGCTCACCCTTATGGTGTAGAGTCTCCATTTCACTCGCTCCAGCATGAGACCAACACAATCTCTGTCTCTTTATTAACAAACCACACACCCAGCACAGAGCTACCTCAACTCCGAGTCCATCATCCGGATGATCGCGCCACTACCGCACGAGCACTAACTATTCTTTTGGCTGTCAGAATGACCACCCCTCCCACCACTACCACCTCTCTCAGGCTGTCTGAGGTGCTCCTCCTTCCCAGCCTCTCCTGAGTCCTCCTGTTAGGAGCTGTTTGTGGGAGAGGCAGCTAAAGAGGTGCCAAAGCAGCAGCAAGATTCAGAAAGAAAGGTAAGTAGAAAGAAAGTGTCTGCACCAGTGCGTGTACGCCTCTTCTAGAGTGTGTGTTTGTGTGTGTGTGTATGCATAAGTATGTGTGCCTGTCAGTAAACTGTGTGCGTATCTCGGTGTGTTTGGGGCTGGAGTGCTATTTCTACTGCCCTGCCCGTAAAATGCTGGGCCTTGCACAGTGGTAGTAATCCCTGGCAATCTGCTAGCCATGGCACAATGGTTGTAGTCACTGGCAATATGCTGACCTGGCTCGGTAGAGGTAGTTTCTGACAACATGCTGACCCTCGCTTAATGATGGGAATTCGTGATATAATGCTGGCCTTAGCACACCTTGTGGGACTCCCTTTGCAGCATGCTGGCCCTGACACAATAGTGATAATTTGTGGTAAAATGTTTGCCTCTGTAAAGTGGTGGCCAAGGGTTCAAGGCAGATGGATAGGCGTGGGGAAACGCATTGCATTTGTAAATGCTTTCATTTTGTTATCGAGTATTGGGGTATCTTTCATAGATTCACATGCTTAAATCATACCCGCCATTGAGGTGGGAGTCTCACGGTACAAATACAATATATACGTAATAGTAATAAAATATCATACAATAGGCTATAATGGACAGTAAAGTCACTACACTAACCTACCCTTGTCCTTTTGTAAAAAAACAAAAAACAAATTTGGAACACAGCCAATCAGGCTCCAGCACCCTCTAGAACACTCCACAGAGAGGCAAGTCCCTCAGATTTTCTACCACACGTCGTGTGACAGGGAGTCTCCCTAAGCTCTGCTCAGTTTTTTCCTTAAAGTATGCTGAATGCTGTGAGTACAGGATGTCTGAATCTTCTAAGAAAGGATTATTCTTGCCTTGTGGTTCCTGTGGGAAAAAGATTACATTTTGAGGATCCCCACAAGGAGTGTATATACTGCTTGTATCCTTATCATAAGGTCAAGGACTTCAGTATTTGTAGAACTTTTTCTTCAAAGACCTTAAAGGATAGAGAAGGCAGGTTATTGATCTGGCTGGAGAAATTGAAAGTGAGATCTGAGGTTGTGTCTGAAGAGAGATAGATCTGAAGATCCACCTGAAAGAGCTGGCAAAACATCTAAAAAGTCTCACCATGAGGTTAGCCACTCTGCCTCTAAAAAAGAGAAGCTTTCTTTCTCTTCTGAAGGAAAAACTGTGGAAACATCAAAAATGTTAGTTAAAACAGCATTGAAACAGTCCAGGACTCAATTTCAGTCTGTCAGATCCTCGTCGATGTCAAAAAAGACCCCGTCAACGACGAAGCCATCTCTGGGTTAGTCGACACTATCTCCGTCGACGGAAGAACCGGTAAGATCTGTACCTTCGACGAAGACTAAAATCTCCTCCGTCGACGACACCGTCGACTATCACAGATCACAGTCTCGCCTTCGTCGACCTCCCTCTCTCCATTCTCGTCGACGCTTCCACAGTCTACCTCCACTTCGACATCATCGTCGACGACGGGTCTTCCGTCAACCACATCGACTACGACAACGTCGACACTAACACCGGTAATGGCAGCTTCAGCTGTCCCTATGTCAACTTCCATGGTCATCTTGTTGACTATCATGCGGAAAAGGCCTACTTCACTACAAGTAACTCCTATTTTATCATCTAAATTAGCGTCTACGCTCCCGTCTACGAGGGGCTATTACCACACTCTTTTACCAACTGCGCCTGACCCCGTTCAAAGACTGCCTTCTCCTCCATCTATTTTGCATACTTCAGGTTCATCTGTTCCGGCTGCTGGGTCTCAAGATATTGTACCTATGCCACAAGACCAAGGGGTACACGATGAAGACAAGGATGCAGTCGCCGATGAGGGTGAACTCCCTAAATCGCCAACAACCGTGGATGAATGGGAGGATTATGTAATCCCTACACCATCATCGCCAGTTCCTCAGGCAATTGATTCCCCTCCGGAGGACATCGGAGGTTTTCATGCAATCATGGAGAGGGCAGCGACATTATTTCACCTTCCTATGCATGTTAAGCAGTCCGACTGCTTTCGCTATGATTTTAAATATCAAAGCAGGAAATCTGTCCGCGCCATTCCCATAATCTACCATATTTGGGAAAAGGGCGTCAAGATTATGAAAAACCCTCTCGCTGTACCGGCAATTCTTCCCAGGATTGATAAGAAATGTAAGGCCCCGGATGATGCCCCTGCTTGCCTGTCTTGTCATCCTAGGCCTGACTCTGTCATCTCTCAGGCTGCTCAGCGCAGGTCGAGAAATCCATTGGTACCGATCACTGCGCCTCCTGACAAGGATGGTAGGAGGCTCGATAATATAGGGGAAGAGGTTTACCACCATGGCAGGTGCTTCCGTTCGCGCTGTTAACTCATTGGCATTCCTAGGGAGATATGACCGCCAAATGTGGTCAGATAGTGCACCATACCTTGAGTTTTTACCAGAGGTTAAGAAGCAGGAGGCGAGAAATTCTCCTGGAGAGGGAAAGAGCAGCATCGGAAACAATCGACAGTTCCATGGATCTAGCCTCCCTAGGGTTCAGACAACTGGCTGGAGCAGCGGTCCTCTGTCGCCAGGGTTGGCTTAAATCTACTACTTTCCGCCCGGAGATGCAAAGCAAAATCCTCGCTATGCCATTCGATGGGGATGCGCTCTTTGGCAAGCACATCGATGATGCCCTGCAAGAGATTAAATAAGGACACTGCCAAAGCCCTGGATACGCTTCAGTACAGGACTCCTCCTTTTCGAGGGGCTTTCTCCTTTCGTGGAGGTTAGCAAAAGTAACAACCCCAGTCTTATCTGAGGAGATATGGTTTTCAACAGCAACAATCTTGCACCCCCTGCTGCCGCTTACAGACAACAGAACAGGGGAAACAGCCCTTACAGGGCAGAGATAATATTAGGAAACCGTGACGTCTCCCCAGCACCTGCAACAGTTCGGCCACACTTCAACACCAAGACGCCGAACATTTTTCGTCATTTCAACCAATGGGGAAAAACTGACCTCGGACGAGTGGGTTTTAGAAATAATCAAATTCGGACACACCCTAGAACTTGTAAACCTCCCTCCGCCCAATCCACCTTTAAAGAAGCATCCACCACATCTAGCTCTTCTCAAGAGAGAGGCAAGAAGTATGCTACAAAAAGGAGCTATAGAGAAAGTGCCTCGCTCTCAAGTGGCAAGAGGTTTTTACTCCAGTTTCTTTTTAGTCAAGAAAAAGTCGGGAGAAAGGAGAACAATCCTGGATCTGAGGAAGCTGACCACATACGTGCAAAATAAATCTTTTTGCATGGTTTCTCTTCAAAAGATTCTGCAACTCTTAGACCATGCAGACTGCAGGGCCTGCAGCTTTTCCCATATCTGGACGATTGGCTAATAAAATCTCCTTCTTTCCGGCAAGCCTCAGAAGCAACGCATGCCTGCCTTCGCATGTTTCAATCTCTGAGGCTATCTCTCAACTCCCAAAAGTCAGTTCTTCTTCAGTCTGATAGGATTCAGTTTCTGGGAGCAGTCTTGGACACTATCCAGGACAAAGCATTCTTGTCCACAGAAAGACAATCACATCTGGTTTCTCTAGCATCAGACCTATGAAAAAGAAGGTTGCCTTCTGTGAGGAAGATAAAATCCTTTCTCGAATGTTGTCCTCTGCAATCCTTTTGGTTCCTCACTCCTGTCTCAGAATGAGACCTATCCAAGAAGAACTGGACAGTCAATGGCTTCAAATAACAGGGTCGTTCGATGACCTGGTGAAGAAAACCCCGACTATGCGGGTGGCTCTGCTTTGGGTGGCAGGGCTCCAGCAATGTCTCAACCGGGCTTACCTTTCTTTCTCCCCCACCGGAATTCATCTTGAATACAGACGCGTCTCTCGAAGGATTGGGTGCGCACCTCCAAGATCTCTTCTGCATAAAAAGGAAAAGGTCCAAAGCATTGTCAAGAATGCACATCAACTTCCTGGAGCTTCAAGCTATTTTTTTGGCTTTGCAGTCTTTTCTCCCAAGACTTCAGTTCTCATAAGAACCGACAACACCCCATGCATGCATTACCTAAACAAGCAAGGGAGGACTCGCTCTCATATCCTATCTCAGGAAGCACAAAACATATGGAAGTGGCTCCTTTCTCATCACATAAAGGTGGAGCATCTGCCAGGAGTAAACACTCTGGCGGGCACTTTGAGCAGAACATCAAATTCTTGCCACGAATGGGAACTGGACCATTCAGTCGCGGAACACATTTTTCAGATGTGGGGGCAGACCCAACTTGGATCTCATTGCCTCCAAGACAAATCGGAAATGCCCATTCTATGCCAGTTGGGATTCAGAGAAGGGCTCTTGGGTAAACACCTTCATGATGAGATGGACGGGGATTTTTGCTTACGGTGCCCCCCCCTTACTGTTGCTCCTGAGGCTTCTAAGAAAACTGAAGCTGGAACCTTGCCGAATGATTCTCATTGCCCCATGATGGCAGTGTCAGCACTGGTTCACAGAGCTTCTTCTACACTCAGAATGCAACCCATTACGCCTTCCAGTTTCTCCAACTCTTTTGACAATGAGCAAGGGCCAGATTCTCCACCTGCTTCCAGCCCCTCTGCAGCTTCATGCCTGGCTTCTGAGCTCACTGAATTCAAGGAGCTAGATTTACTACAAGACTGTAGGGACATACTTGCAAAAGCAAGAGCTCCTTCTACTCTAAAAACCTATTCTCTGAAATGGAAACGTTTCTGTTGTTGGTGCCGTGATAACACACATCCCCTGGACTATTCTCCGGAGAATGTTCTCCCTTATCTTTTACTAGCGAAGTCTGAACTCATGTTTGCATCTGTTAAGCTGCATCTGGCCGCAATCTCGACTTACAGGCGCTCTACTGGCGGACCATCTCTTGCTCTGACTGGTTGGTCAAGCAATTTTTGAAAGGTCTGTTCAGAGCTTTTCCTCCCATCAGAGCTCCTCCCCCTGAATGGAGGCTTAACCTGGTTCCATCACAGCTCATGAATCACCCATTCGAACCTGTGCACAAAGCTGAGCTTAAATATCTCGCCTGGAAAACTTTTCTTTTGTTGGTGCTTACCTCCGCTAGGAGCCAGCGAAATTCAGGCATTTACTATCAAACAACCATACACAAGGTTCACTAATGACTATGGTCTCCTGAGAACGAATCCTTCATTCCAAAGGTTCCATCTTCTTTCCATCTTAATGAGCCTATTATTCTACGTACTTTCTTTCCCAATCCTTCCACCCCGGCTGAGAAGGCTCTACACACTTTGGATATTAAAAGGTGCCTTAAATTCTACTTATCACGAACTGTATCCATCCGAAAGTCGGATCAATTGTTTGGATCTTATGGTGGTCAAAAACCAGGTACAGCAGTAACAAAGTCAACAATTGCAAGCTAGATTGCATCAGCAATTCAATTTTGCCATTCTAAAGCTGGAAGTCCCCTGTCCGTGCAGCCTAAAGCTCATTCCTCAAGGGCCGTGTCCTTATCGGTAGCGTGCCGTTGGAGAAGATTTGCCATGCTGCAACCTGGAAGAATGTGCACACATTTACACAGTATTACTGTCTGGATCTGACTACAGAAGCGGAGTCAGCAGTTGGCTAAGCAGTGTTACGCAACCTTTTCAAATAAGGTAAGCCTCTATTGAGGGGTGACTATCTTATTTCATGCGTTTGAATGCTGTCTCTTTTAATTGTTAATGTTACTAATGTCTCTCTCATGTGATATGGCATATGTTACAAGTATGTTTACAAGTATATTTTACAAAGTCTCTAATTTGGTCTGTATAATTCCCACCAACCGCTAAGGAACTAAGATTTTTACTGCTAGCTATTCTGATTCAAGCATGTGAATCTATGAAAGATACCTTAATACTGGATAAGAAAACAAATTACTTACTTGTAACTTCAGTTATCCAGTATTGGTATCTTTCATAGATTCACATGCGACTCACCCTCCTCCCCGAAGAGGCTTTCCTTATTACTATGTTATATTTACTGTCACTTGTGCTACGAAAATCTGAGGGACTTGCCTCTGTGGAGTGTTCTAGAGGGTGCTGGAGCCTGATTGGCTGTGTTCCAAATTTTGTTCTTTTTTACAAAAGGGTAAGCTAGTGTAATGACTTTATTGTCCATTATAGCTTAATGTATCCTATTTTATTACTATTATGTCAGTGGTGTCACTAGGGTTGGTGTCACCCAGTGCGGGTAACTCATGGTGTCACCCCCTCATGACTTACCCCATGAATCCATGATGGACCTCCTCGAGGAGATGTATTAATCTGTGCAGCACCCACGGAGGGGGTCCTTCTTCTTCTGGGGCCTTACCAAGCCCACTCCTCTACACCGGAGTCTAAAGCACTGCAGAGGTGTTACCCATCCTTTCATAGCTCCTCCCCTTGCTCCTGGCCAACATAGAAAAGTCTTAACCACGCGCGGGAAAATGTGGAGTGTGGCTTTGACGCATTCCTTCGAGGCTGAGACTCCTGCCCCATTCCAATGTGTGGCGCTTCGCATCATGCTCACCGGACCTGACTGAAGTTTACTTAAATAACAGTAGCTGTGCACCTGTCAACGGTTACGACAACGCCAATTGTCTTACCAGGCACAGTGTCATTGCTATTCATTCTGCTCAAGACATCACTCAACAAGTTTCTTTAACAAGGAAGACGAGAGGGCAAAAATGTTGCCAAATAAATAATACACGGCACAAGTTCGAGAGCCTGTAACTCTATTAACCAATTGGTTTCCATCACCAAAGAAAGTTACATGATAAAAATGAATGCTACCTTTTTATTTATATTCAGAAGTGCAGAGCCAGTGTTCACCTTTCCGACTCTTCCTTTTCAGTGCATTATTTCTCGCACACTGAGCAGCAGTGCCACTCGTCTTGACACAGGGGTGCAGGTGAATGTGGGGTTTGCGTGAGTGAAAGTTCATTGCACTCTGTCACGATATGGTAAATGAGTGTAAGAAAGGGGAGACATTTGAGGAAAGATCACATTTCAGCGTACTCTAGTGGCCACGGAGATGTGCTCTGTGAATGGGAAAGGCAGAGGCACATGCTGTAACTTTAGGAAAGCTGTGTATTAAAAGATGCTGTTTGCGGCATGGTGTACCTTTTTTTCCGGCTCCCAGTTCAAAGGGCATACTTTCAAACACAGCAAAGTGAAGAATGGGGGAGCCACTTACCAGCTGCAGGCTGCAGAGGAAGACAGGCGTGCACCTGGCGCTACAAAACCCCATGGGCAGTGATGAAAACGGCGGGTCCGTGAGTGACGCTGACATCGTAGCCTAATTGGACAATAATCTTGGCCGGCGGCCGGGTAAGGTTCGACAGACAGTAATATTATTTAGCATTTGGTGTCACGGACTCCGTGAGACCAAAATGCAAAATAATATTACTGTCTGTCGAACCTTACCCGGCCTCCGGCCAAGATTATTGTGGACACGGACCATGGTGTTTCCCCATGTGATGGTGTCACCCGGTGCGGTCCGCCCCCCCCCCCCACCCCGCTGCCCCCCCCACATCCCCTAGTGACGCCACTGTATTATGTATATATTTTATTTGTACCGTGAGACTCCCACCTAGACGGCGGGGATGATTCAAGCATGTGAATCTATGAAAGATACCAATGCTGGATAACTGAAGTTACAGGTAAGTAACTTGTTTTCTTCTACTATGCCACTTCTTTATGTGTTTCTTTTATTTTATTGAATCAATTAAAAAGAACAATCCTAAACACTTTATATACAGAAATATCACAGACCGTTAAAAGACTGATCTTCATTTTAGTAGCAACATTATATAAAAGGAATTATCAAACGGTCAAAGAATTCTAATTGTGTCCAGCTGACTTGCAAAAATTCCCAACGTAAAAGCAAATAAAAGGATTTGAGAGCATATGCATGAAGTACAAAGCAGGCTTATATCGGCAAACTGTAAAATTTAAGAATTGGTTAAAAAAATGTCTGTTTGGAATTCACAATATTTACAAAATAAAACTATATAGAATTTGTACGTAGATCTCATCACACAGGCAAATTAAAATGGATGATTTTTCATAATGGCCCAAAGGAAAACAGAGCAAAGATCTAATGGTATCCAGCTGAAATTTGGTTAAGAGAGCTCTTTCCCAAGGACTCAAGATCAAAGTCAAATAAGGTTTAAGGCAGGGTGATGTTTGTACAATATCATAAACACGCAGAGAAGATTTACTCAATTCTCTTTCTCCCTAGATGTCACCCTAGGGCTTGTGAAGAGCTTTGTAACTTTCTGAATATCTCACTTGGTCAAAGAATCATGAGAAGTATACATTTAATTCCACCAAATGTCTTTGGAGGAAGATTGCACATAATTTAGCTAGGGGATGGAAGTACCTTTCTCACATTTCAAGCAGTCGAAGATACTCTCCCGATTGAGAGATGTATGTTTGTTAGTCCTAACAGAAACCCAAAGTAGTAATGGTGCAACCTTGATTGTCTGATACAAAGTCCAAGCCCAATTACTCATGCAAGAAAAAGTGCAGCATCAATGTTTTTTTAAAGCCTTTTTATTCGTGTTTTTGTTGTACATGCAGTTAATTTTTCCTGACTTTCCGTTCAGCCTTTAATTCAGTTTAATTATGCAGTGTGGGTCTGGAAGGGAACCGACCCTGAATTTCAAGATTACCATTTATATAATTTTTCGAGTTTCAGTAACAAGGAGAGTTATTCTGTGATTGCACTGAAAGATGCATATTTCCTTATTGAAGTATGTTCTTCTCACTCTTCTTTCCAAACATGTTCATGTTTCGCAGTGGAGGCCCAATATTTTGCTTGCAGCAGTAATGACTGCATTTGACGCCGACTACACTTTACCTACACCTTCATGATTGGTTTAGTCAAGCTTTGCCACCAGTAGTAATCCTCTAGTCTCCTTCGAAATTACTGTCTTTCCCTTTCAGTAAACCTTAAGACATTTATCTGGATGTGACCCTGATGTGAACCATATAACACACTGGACAATAAACTGTGGTCATAATTTTCCATTGTGACTATTCTCTATGAATCCATGACCGTAATTCATGCCTCTTCATGAATGAAACATAAAGTAGGACATTATAGTGCTCTCTCAAGGGATTGCCAAGGATAATCATTAGCACTGAATAGTCCTGCCCACGTGCGGGGACTCCTGGAGCCCTTATTATTCAGCTTAAAAGGAAGGCTACAATGGGCAATTCTTAAGATTATACTTTAAAACGAGTAAAGAAACCTATATATATATATATATATATATATATATATATATATATATATATATATATATATGTATATTAAAAGCCAAATACTTTCGTAGACATCATACATCTCCTTCACAAACCCTTTTTGGAAAAGTAGAAAGATGAAGCATGGAAGGACAGTGTAGCCATGTAGGATGCCTTTGTTGGTGTACAAACAGTGTCTCTGCCTTTAAGAACCCAGAGACCACCAGTATCCCATCATGTTCAGCAGGTTCTTCCGTTCTTTTTCCGGCTCCTGGTGACAGGATCTTGGAGCACTGTGCTTGACCTTTTTGTCTTTTTCTCGTCCAAAAATCTCGTGGATTATTGTGACGACTACTTCACAAGATGGTGTTTAACGGTCCCATTCATTTTCTTTTTCCGACAGGAATTTGTGGTATTTAATCAAATAAAATGCCAGCTTTATTTTACAAGTGTCCTGCCTGTGGGAGAAAGAAGGGCAAGTCAGACCCCCACTACGTCTTCATCATCTGCCTTTCCGTAAGCCATGTTCCTGACAAATGCCAGCACTGCAGGAAGCTTTCCAGGCATACCCAGAGGGAAAGGGAGAAAATTAACCTCCATGGCAAAAAGTGTGATGCAGGCAACAGATGCATTCTGAAGGTGGGACATCAGGAGAGCGAGGAGAGGGTCAGTCCACTACCAGGGCTCTTCCACCGTCCTCTGAGGACCCCAGGTGTGGAAGGTCAAAAAAGAGGAGTACAGCCCAAAACGACATAGTTCCAGGTTGACGTTGAGAAGATGGATGTCGAGACAAGGCACAGAATCCACTTGTTCAACATCAAGGATAGGGTCGACATGGATGAGGAGGCGAAGATAGACGTCGAGACATGGTAGATTGTCATGGAAGGTGAATACACCGGCACGACATTGAGGGAGTGTGACGTCAACCCTCCAGAGCAGGAACCGCTTCGACACACCCATGGATTCTGTGGTCATCTTATTCACTAAGAAACAACATACGACAACTCCTTTGTCTACTGTACCTCCAGACAAGGAGAGTAAAAAGCTGGATTCAGTGGGTCGCAAGGTATGCGGTACAGCTGCTACTACCAGAAAGGCACCCAGTGCATCAGCTTTTCTGGGCAGGCACGATAGGGCCTTACAGAAATTTGCCAACGATCTCCCCACAGACAAAAGGGAAGACTTCCTTGAGGTCGTCAAGGAGGGGATGATGGTCTCCAACCAGATCGTCAGTGCTGCAGCCGATTCATCCTTGCTAACGGCACACAAGTACTGTCACAGGGTGAAATTGCGCAGACATTCATGGCTCCCCCTTATGGCCCTCAAGCATGAATCACAGCAGCAGATCCTTAATTGCCATTTTCCGTATCCACACACTTCAGCAGTCACAAGGATGACTAGCTGGCCTGGATGAAGTTGAAAATGGACAACCTCAAGGCAGTTGGCCTTGAAAAACGAAAAGAACAGCATAGGCTATACAAGCCCTACCAACTGCTGTTTTTTGCCTCAGACGGTTCAAACCTCTGGTAACCTTGTCACCAGCAATCCCAACATCAGCGATGGCAGCCTAGTGGTAGAGCCACTTAGCCTGTTCAGCTGGAAAGCCTACAGCAGACTCCAAGCCTTGAATCTTTCCTTCCCCCTTCTTCCGTAACCACTCTGGTAGGAGAAAGTATTTCACATTTTCTGTCAGAGTGGCAGTCCATCACAAAAGATGTCTGGGTAACAAATATAGTTCAAAATGGGCATTGTCTCAGGTTCACCAGTCCTCTGCCAAATATACCACCAAAACCATCCAGTCACCAAGTACAGATTCTGCACTTGGAAGTCCACATACTTCTCCAGGACTAGGCAGTAGAGACGTCCTCCCAAACAGCGAGGAACTGGCATTTATTCCTGATACTTTAAGGTAAAAAATAAAGGTCCCAGAAATGAGCTCATACCCATTCTCAACTTGAAACTGGCCAACATATTGACTCGAAGAGTTTCGAATGCTGGCACTGCATCCGATCTGTCGCCAGTTAAACCAGGGAGACTGGCTCTGCTCAATAGACCTCCAAGATGCGTTCTTCCAGTAGTCAAGAAGCATTGCAAGTTCTTGAGTTTCCTTGTAGGTCAAGAGCATTACCAGTGCAAAGTGCTTCTGTTTGACCTCAAATCAGCCCCCAGAACTTTCTCGAACTGCATGGCAGTGGTAGCTGCCCACCTCCTGAGTCATAGTTTTTGTCTACTGCTATCTAGGCGATTGGCTCAACAGGGCGTCGACTCCTCAGGAAGCCAGTCTGCATTAGCAGTGGACGAGTGACCACCTTCAACGATTAGGGCAGAATATGAATCACAGCAAGCCACCATCCACTCCGACGTTGCATTATTTGGGGGCCTCTGTTGACACCAGTCAATCAAAAGTGTTTCTTTCAGAGGAGAGACTGTTATCGATCCGTCTCAAGTGTCAATCCCTCATGAAAGCCTCTCACCCACAGTGAGGACAGTGTCATCTCTCCTCAGTCTTCAGCTCAATGGCTTCATGTCTCTTTCTAACTCCAAATGGCCGTATCCATGTGTCCTCTTCAGAAATGCCTCGGATCAGTGGGACCAACTCATGGGCAATTGGGAGGACAGGATACCTCCAAGCCCACCCCCTGCAATACAGTCTCTGAAATGGTGTTCTCCGAATCTGCTTCAAGGCATTTCATTTCACCAAGATGTTTCTTCCCAGACCATAGTAACAGATGTCTTGTTGCTAGGATGAGGAGTACACATGGATCACCTCCAAATCCAGAGAACATGGTCTCTGAGAGAGAGAACCTACCACATCAATCTCTGACAACCATGTACTACCTCAGCAAGCAGGGGGGTGGTGGTGGGGGGGGGGGGGGGCGGGGGATGAGGACCAGACCTTTAATCCCATGAGGCCCAGACCTTTAGTCCCACAAGGCCCAGACCGTTTGGAAGTGGCTGATAGGCAGAGACCTGTGGATCACTGCAACTCATCTCCCAGGTGTTCAAAATGTTCAAGCAGACTAGAGTCTTGCAGGAAACCACGAATGGGTGCTTCACCATGACTCTGTGCAAAACATCTTCATCACATCGACATTTTCGCCACCGCAGATAACTGAAAAATACCCTGGCTTCACTTTGGGGGTTCTTCCAACCAGGGACACTGTTGAATGTCCTGTGGATAGACTGGTCCGGAACATTTCTCTACGCCTTTCCTCCAATCTCCCTGATCCCGTCCGTCCTCATCGGCTATCTTTTTTGAGAGCCAGAATGATCTTGATTGTTCTGGAGTGCCGCGTCAATGATGGTTCACGGACCTTCTTCACTTGTTAGAGCATCCACATCCCAAGCTGCAGTGCAGACTGGATATTCTCGAATTTCAGAGACCAGGTGGTTCACCCCAATCTTTAATCCTTGAATTTGGCAGCATGGCTCCTGAGCTAGTTCACTATGGACACCTAAACCTTTTGCAAGAATGCATGTACACTCACAAGGAGGCTAAACGACTGTCAACTCGTTCAGCCTGTTCATTCAAATGGAAGAGATTTTGCATTTGGTACTCTAACAAGAATGTAGACCCAACAACCTGCCAAGAAGATGTAATTCTTACATAATTACTTCACTTGGCAAAATCTGGCTTGCATTTCTCTTCCATAAAAATTCATTTGGCAGCTCTTAGTGCTACAGAAAATGTCCTTCCTAAACCTCTTTTTCTTTAAAAATTTCCATTATCAAGGATTTCTTAGAAGGGATGAAAAGGGCTTTCCTTTCCTAGGAGCTCAATATAGTTCTCTCATGCCTCATCCAGGACCCTTTTGAACCCATTCACAAATCGTCCTTACAAAATTTCTCATGGAAAACTGCTTTCCTCATAGCAATCACATGCACATGTAGTGTTAGCGAAAACCAGTCATTGTGTTCTTACGAACCATACACTGCGTTTCGCTCCAACAAGGTAGAGATGAGGACTCGCCCCAAATTCCTTCCTAAATTATTTTCGGATTTTTGTGTCGGACGATTTTCTTACCAACTTTGAGCATCCTTCCACCCCTGCTGAAAGAACTCTCCATGTCCTAGATGTTATGTGGGTCTTAGTTTTATTTTGACAAAACTCAAGACATATGTAAATTGGACTAATTATTTGTAAACTTTAGACCGGTCCGTACAGGTCTAGCTACTTCCAAACAAACCATATCCTGATGGATAGTATCTTGCATCCTATTAACCTACCAAAAAGCGAATAAATTGTCCGCTAGACCTAAAGCTCATTTTAGTGGGGGAAAGCTGCTACTGCCGCTTTGATGAGAAATGTCCCTATAACTGAAATTTGCAAAGAGGCTACATGGAGATCTGTTCACACATTTACCAAACCTTATTGTTTGGACTCAAATGTTAGAACATATGATGTAGAACAGGCCTCCCTGAGAAAGGTTTGCTTAAATTTGGTCGTTGGATTGTTCCTCACTCTTTTCCACCGTTCTTGGTGGGGATGGGCCTGCCACTATTCAGTGCTTGGAACTATCAATGGAGATCCCTTGAGAGAGACAGAATGGTTTCTTACCTGTAATCCTAATTCTCTCTCTGGGTTATCTCCATTGAAGTCGTAAGCAACCCTCTAGCCTCCCCAGTGGAGATAATGGAGGCGATTATTGGACCGTTCTATTACTGCCACATCTTGTCAAAAAAGAATTGAAGCAACTGCCACCTGCTGGGCATGATGAAATACTGGTGGTCTCTCGGTTCTTAAAGGCACAGACACTATTTTAGCACTCACATACTGGCAGCCTACAGGGCTACACTGTCCTTCCACCCTTCATCCTCTATTTAAACAAAAAGGGTTTGTTGGATTTAAGCGGTCTAAGAAAGTATTTGGCTTTAAATAAACATATATATGGGTTTCTTTACCCTTTTTGAGTATAATCTGAAGAATTAGCCATTGTAGCCTTCCTAATTGGCTGCCTAATGTTCTTATCCCAAGTGCTTTTACAGGCCTTTCTGAAGAAAGGTGAACATCTACACTTTAGAATACATAGTATGAAAAGGACTCCTGGACTCCTTGCACATGGGCGTGAACTAGTCATTGCTTATGACTTCAATGGAGATTCTCCTGAGACAGAACTGGGATTACAGGTAAAAAAAAAACATTTCTTATTTCACATATGTTCAGTCCTTTTAAAAAAAAAATGTACTGTCTGGCCCTCCAAGGCATGATGGGTAGGCTCAGCCTATACAGTTTATAAAAGTGTAACGTCTTTTTGACCTCTGTTTACAGTATGTCTCCTCCCTTGTTTTCCAGTTTAAAAATGGTAAACACAGTAGGAGTATAATATCCATGATCGAGAAATAGAATTACCAGTCACTAATAATTTCGTCGTCGTCTTGGGCATTTTTCAAGGATTTGTACGTAGTCACCCATTCTCTTGAACTTACATTATCACGTGGTCCAGGTGGCCATTGTCGTTTTCCCTATGTTAGCATGAGCCCATGGCGGATTATCTTTGGCTTTGCACACGTTACTATACGAACATATTTTGCTTTGTGCCACCCTGCAACTTTTACACAGAACCTGCTGTTTTTACGTTCTTTTATTTCCTGGGATTTAGTCTGAATACTGCAGAAAAGGTCCAACAACAATGCCCCTTGTTGTTCTGTTCTAGTCGGGCCCTAGCACCTAGACAAAACACGCAGATTCAGCTGTTGTTTGGGACCATGTACTTTAGTCATATAGGTTTACATGGGTGGGTAACAGACAGTTTGAGAGGGATCTTTTCAGAGAAGGGAGCGTGACCCTCACCTGTCATATAGATCTTCCATCTATGGACTGAGGTACCGGGTCTGCTGCTAAACGCCCAGAGATCTTCGAATGTTTCACCAGGGGAGGTGGGGGGGGGGTTAGGACCCACTGTCATATACAATTACAGTACCTTTTATGGTTTAAGGACTACTTGCTATGCGAACCGTATTTGTGTTTGGCATTTTTCTACTTGTTGTGGCATGTATACTGCATACTAGAGCACGTTAGTTAAAATAAACATTTTAAACTTTTTTCGTGTCTGTCTAATCTTATTTTGTACGAGAGTGAGAGCAAAAGGGTGTGTTCTGCAACCGCGATTCCTGAGAGGGGCAGGAGTGTTGTGTTTTGGGGTGTCTAATCCCTTGTTCCTCTGTGAGTGAGTGGGATGGCATGTAAGACACTATAGCTAGTTAGTCCCCAGGCTCATGGGTTCTGAGGTGGTCGGAAAACTCAGTCCCTGCCTACTAAGGTTCCATGAGCCCAAGCATAGTTCTATGACTCGGCAGAATCCCTGCAACAATATTTGTGGCTAAGTTGTTAGAAAAATCTTACCTGATTGACCAGACCAAAGACTTAAATAATAAGACTGATAGGTTACATAGGATACTGGTGTCTTTAATACTTTGTCTGCTTAAAATTGCCAGTCTGATGGGAAACATTTAAAAGCATGCGAGTATTTAAGATACTTATATGGCAGAGTTAGTGTGTTTTAAGTGTAAATGAGAATGATGGCGACTTTGCTTCTCTTTTCGATGTGTAAACTTGCCTTCTAACTTGATTTTGTTCCTTCTCGCAGGTGGTCAATTGTTGGACTGACAGATCAATGGGTTCAAGACAAAATCACACAGTAAGAACACCCTTGATACTGCTTAACATTTGCATTAGACTACTATCTGCAAAAGACTAATATTTGCAAATGCAGGATCAGCTAATTAAACACTAAGTGTGGACAGAGCAGAGAAGGAGACATAATTTTGATCAGTGGTGATAGCACTGTTGGTGCAAAGAGTGTGTGTATATGTATATGTATATGTATATGTGCATTATGCCATAGGACTTTTTGCTTTAATTGGAGGTTAACAAAAGGCCATTGCCTTGCTTTCAGTTATATTATTACTGGTTAGTGTAGGAGTTAGCTGCAGAGATGCTGTGGGTGTGGTGTGCTACTTGTGATGTCTTATGGTGATTGTGTGGTAAATGGCTTTTGCAATGGCTAACTATTTAGAAGCAGTGATACTGTTTGAACACAAGTCTTGCACATAAGAGTCAGTAAAGAATACAAAGCGCAATGAGGAATGGATTTGAGGTGGATTACACTAACTAGGGTTATCCATTGTGGTGTCAATAGTGGTGGCTTTCTATATCTGACTGCAAATGCATTTATTTTAGTTTATCCATATTGACAGTCAAGCATAAATACACATTCCTAATAGTTACGCCTATCCACAGATTCCTCACCTTGACAATATCCATAGGGGCCTGACTGGATCTGGAGAGTTTCCTTAACAGTGCTCCTGCTTGCCCTTGGATGGTTTTGTCAAACTTTGTAGTAAAACTGCACCGCCCGAAGGTGATTGGTCAGATCCGCATACAAGTACCACCCCTGCTCATTGACGTTGGTTCCTTTCTTTCCAAGCCTTCTGACGTTGGTCCACAGTTTCGCTCCTGACTTTATTGGTCTTATGACTAGGGGTGGGCTGTGAACTCTGCTCTGCCGGTGGAGTTTTGCCACTCCGCGCTCCACTTGAGAGCACGGAGTTTGGTGAAAAAAACTCTGCATACCGTCGGCGTAGCAGAGTTTACCAGCGTGCCTGCTCACTCCTAATTATTTTGAAGGTAAAGGCCTCATCGGGCAAAGTAGATCAGAATACTTATGGCACTAGGAGTCACTGTGCTCTTAAAAGGCCTTGAGGAAGCACAGGTGCCTGCTCAGTGACTCCCAGGTCGGCCATGATTTGTTAACTGCCTTGAAACCTCAGTTTTTCCTCTGTTGTGGAAGTAGTAAAGATGTTGTTGAAGGGTGCCGATGAGTCAAAGGATCATGTACGAATCTCATTTCAAACACATTTTCCTATAAAAAGAACTCTTCTTCTGTGATCCACCCACACAAATCAGTATCGCCAAATATGCTGCAATTCGAAGGAAAACACTGCCTCCAATTTAATTGGTGAATGCCCCAGTCCATGTCTTTCATATGTTGTGATTCAGGCACATTTGTGTGAAGGCATCCTGCACGGGCACAAATTTCAAGGCAGCTTTTGCGGTGCACCTTGGGAAACAGTTATTTTTTGGCACAAGTTAAGCTAGGTCCAGACGCTGAGCATGTGGCATGAAGACCACAACTTCCAGTATGCCTCCTTATATCTTTTTACCACAAGAAAAGCCCAGCTGAAGAGAGCCTGTAAAATGGCCACTGAGGAGTTCTGCGCCCTTCTACAAAGCCTTCGTTCTGTTCACCAGACTGTGGTTACCAAAGTGACCACCAATATGAGCATGAGCTTCGGCCGAGCGGGTTCTTCCCCTGGACTGATGCACCCTTAATCCTCAAAACACAACACTTTTCCCCCTTAGATGACGAAGACGATGGCAGCAGTACTGGCGATGAGGACTCTACCTTCCAGGAGTCAGACTCTCGGCTGTGTTGGAGGGCTCGGGAGCAGTTCATCTCCTTCCCGTTGTGGACTGGGGGCCCCAATACCTCCCTAATCTGATCTTCACAAGAAGGTTTCCGACTGAAGCAGCGCAAGGGCTCCAACTACCCTATCCCTGACCGCCCTGTAAACACCGGGTACTCTACTTCGACAGTCGACACCCCGCACATGCCCAAGTTGATTGCCACCCTCAATTCTGCAGCTCATGTGGGTGATATTGGTGTTAGACACTAATGTCCGCTGTCCTCAAAATGGTAGTTCTGTATTGAACATTATCAATGGGTTATTGAATGTACTTTTTTCTTTTAAAATTTGAGGGTTGTTCGATAGAAACATGCGGTGTTTGTTTCCTGGGGTAACTGTCAGGCCTTTTTGCCATGCCCACTTAAACCAGGCGAACGCTTGCAGCATGGCGTAGAAGATATAACACGACATCTTCCCTATAAATGTGCTAATGTGGAAGAACGGAGCGCAATATAATAACACACTCCCAAAGAGATGCAATGCAACACTCCCACCGAGGGGGAACAGGGTAACTCACTCCGAACCTCTGAAGTGGGGGACTAACTGGTTTACTTTATTCGAGCATGTACGGCGATTGGAATTCGGCTGCTTGCGTAACTCCGTGGAAATCCACGAATTCCTCCTACCCTACTCTTGGCATGACTTCAGGCCCATGTTACGGTGGGCCTTCTTGTATCCAAAAGCGATCCTGGGCTGGCAAGTGAAAGCGGTGGATGCATGGATCTGTACGTTGCAGCCCCAGGCTCAGGTCCTGACCACAAGGCTGTCTGGCAAGAAATCTACTTCACACTGGAAGTCCTTGGGTAAGTCTAAATCTAATCCAAACACAAGCATATGAGAACAAAGTGATACTCAACCCTTTACTCTGTCTCTTGACAGCATAAGGGTGTCGTATGACACTCCTTTGAAGTCCCCTGAATCTGAACAGATTCTGTAGTTGATCCCAGCACACCCAGAGTTTGCCACCTCTGACTCTGCAGCAGAAAGTGGCTTTCAAGGAGGCCACGTTGCAGAATTTATCCAGCTCTTCTGGTGCGCCTTCAGCCCATGGAGCTACAGACGACTCCAGTCTTAGTACTGCCAGCGGATTCTCCATTGACACTTTTCTCCTCAAGACCCACTCTCCAGCTTCATTGACTCCTATACAGACTGCTGCACTGACATAGACTCCTCTGGTAGAAGAAATAGTGCCAGTGGTCTGACCCGAGCCAACATTAGCGCAGTGTAGACTGATGTCTCAATACTAAATTAGTAAAGCGCAACCGGTTGTCATACATCTGTACTCTAATTTGAAACCTCTGCCTTGATGCCACTACCAAGAGAGACAACATTCTTTTTTTGTCTCTTGTTCTGAGCCAGTACAGGTGGCTGACGCGGTCACTCAAAACACTGATCTCCCCCTCATTACATAGGTGATGCTTTGCTTTTCCACTTACAAAAATGCATACTTCAGGAAGCACTGACTGCATTGGCAGAGCTGTTGGCAGCAGTCTTGTGCTCAGACGGCAGGCCTTGATGAGGTTGACTGGGTTTTCTGGTAATGTGCAGGCATCCCTCGTGGCTATGCTCTTTGATGGGTCCAAACTCTTTGAAGAGAAGATGATTCTGTTGAAGAATGCATCCGAAACTGTTCCTCCACTGCCTGATCTGTCGGCTTTCACTCCTGCAAAGAAATTTGCTCACTAGTTCAGGAAATTCAGGGGTTACTCTAGAGGGCTTGTTTGCCGGCAGCACCAGCGCTCTAAGCATGTTCTATAGTAGCCAACCCAGTACTTTCTGGTTGTGTTTGCACCCCCAGTCACAGTTGTACAGAGCAGCAGGGAATACAGTCTTCCAATTTCTTCTCCCATGTTGAGGCAGCTACCAGGCTGTTAGTTTACACTCAACAACTCATGAATGGCAGGATTTAGCATTTTCTCCCCATGGCAGAGCATCCTTCATGGAGAGCACTCCGCAATCTTGATGCAGAAGGTCCATCTATTACTCTCCAAGGGTGCCACTGAATGGAGAACAGTCTCTGAGAAAGGTAAGGGGTACAATTTGTGTTACTTCTTCTTTCAGAAAGAGCATGGGAGTCTGATTCTTATTCTGGACCTCTGCTTATTCAATGCCTTTCTGCAGACTGACAAATTCAGAATGCATTTGCTGGCAACATGAGACTTAATACTATTTTTGGGGACACGTATTCCCTGCATGGCCTTCAGTCTTTACTCGTGGTTCAAAGTGGGCCAAGACTATGCAGTATTTTGTGTTTCCCTTCTGCGTCACCTCTGCCTCTCTGGTATTCATGAAAGTGATGGTGGTCGTCGTTTTAGAGGCCGAGAGTACTCGACAACTGGCTGCTAAAGGCAAGCTAGTCCCCATCAGTCATGCACCCCCTCTGGACAATGGTTAGACTCCTGATGTCATTGGGTTTCGCCATCAACAAGTTGAAGTCTCACCTTAGCCCCACGTAAAGTCTTCCATTCACTGGGGCAGTTCTAGATACGGTGGCATTCCGGGCCTTTCCATCTCTGCAGCGAGTCCAGGACATTCTGAATATAACCCCAGGATCAGTCCTGGGCTTCTGCGAGAATGTTTCCGTCTTGTTGGTCTCCTGGCCTTGTGTATCCTTCTCATCTCAATATGACAAGTGGCCCATGCTCCACTACAGTGCACTTTCCTGTCCCGGTAGGTCCAATATCAAGCTACCTCTTGGACTCTATTCTAATTCCAAAGGAGGTGGTGCAGGAAATGCAGTTGTGGTTGGTTGATGCCAGCTTAACCTGTGGCATGCCACTCTCCCTCCCCCACACAGAGTTCATGGTGGTGACCGATTCTGGTTTGCAGGGCATCTGGGAGAGGGGGATATCATAGGCCTCTGTTCTCTGACGGAGAGATGCTTTCATATCAACTTGCTAGAGCTATTGGCAATCTGTTTTGCCCTCAGTATTCCTGCTATTCATGAAAGGGGAGACTGGTGCAGGATGTTATGACTACACTGCCTTATATCAAAGGTAGGGACTAGGGGTGTTGTTATTTAGAGAGGTCCAGTGTACATACCCCATATGACTAGTGACAAAGAAGGGTACAAAGTTCCTCATGTACAGTGACGACGAAGAGCCAGTAAGAGAATGTCTCAGCTGGTTAGTGCTAAGAAAGGCCGATCAGAAAAAGGGAGGGAAATTCCCTTAATTTGAACTAGTGCTCTCACACACCCAGCAAGCTAGGTGTCATGCTTCATCATATGAGCACTGCCCCTCGTCAAGTCGGCGCTGCAATCCTTGACGGGCTCCCGAAACCGGGGCTCTTTATCGGGGATCTTTTGTTCGTGCCGAGGGTGCTTGGGGGTGAGGGGCCTAGTATGGTGTGATGTAGCAGAGAAATGTGAATTAAAAGGGGTTAGTTGGTCCTACTTCAACTTTATTCCAAAGGTCAACTACCCTATTAAAAATGTGTAGAGTGGCTTAAATGCTAGGAGTTAGGTATCTAGGCAAGAGCTCTACTCTATATGATCAACATGTTTCTTGCCACAGAAGTCAGGAGGATCAGGGCAATTCGTCAGGATCAAAGTAATACTGTCTACAACAATATGTGGTAAGGTGCTATCTACATACCACTTCTTATGGTTTGTTCCTGTAGGGAAAAAGAAGAAACTCTTTATAACAAATAAAATAGCTCTTTATGCTGTACATAGCTATGAATATTGTGTCAAAGTGATCACCGTGCTTAGGCGTGCAACACGCAATCTCATTATATAGTGGTGTCTCGAACGCCATTCGGGAGTGTGGGGTGGGGCGGGAAAATTAAATATCCAAACAATTCTACGGAAAGCAAAAGGACTCACCTAAAAGGGTTGCTACAGTTGTTAGCAACGGTGCTGGCGGTTAAAAAGGAACCCAATTGGGTCCTAAAAGGGACAAAAATTGTCAGAAAACCGTCTCTATTAGTATCTGTGTGTTTTTTAAAAAAACGGATTCACCACATAGAAGGTCTAGGTGCCAGCAGGTAGCAATTTTTGTCCCTTTTAGGACCCAATTGGGTTCCTTTTTAACCGCCAGCACCGTTGCTAACAACTGTAGCAACCCTTTTAGGTGAGTCCTTTTGCTTTCCGTAGAATTGTTTGGATATTTAATTTTCCCGCCCCACCCCACACTCCCGAATGGCGTTTGAGACACCACTATATAATGAGATTGCGTGTTGCACGCCTAAGCACGGTGATCACTTTGACACAATATTCATAGCTATGTACAGCATAAAGAGCTATTTTATTTGTTATAAAGAGTTTCTTCTTTTTCCCTACAGGAACAAACCATAAGAAGTGGTATGTAGATAGCACCTTACCACATATTGTTGTAGACAGTATTACTTTGATCCTGACGAATTGCCCTGATCCTCCTGACTTCTGTGGCAAGAAACATGTTGATCATATAGAGTAGAGCTCTTGCCTAGATACCGAACTCCTAGCATTTAAGCCACTCTACACATTTTTAATAGGGTAGTTGACCTTTGGAATAAAGTTGAAGTAGGACCAACTAACCCCTTTTAATTCACATTTCTCTGCTACATCACACCATACTAGGCCCCTCACCCCCAAGCACCCTCGGCACGAACAAAAGATCCCCGATAAAGAGCCCCGGTTTCGGGAGCCCGTCAAGGATTGCAGCGCCGACTTGACGAGGGGCAGTGCTCATATGATGAAGCATGACACCTAGCTTGCTGGGTGTGTGAGAGCACTAGTTCAAATTAAGGGAATTTCCCTCCCTTTTTCTGATCGGCCTTTCTTAGCACTAACCAGCTGAGACATTCTCTTACTGGCTCTTCGTCGTCACTGTACATGAGGAACTTTGTACCCTTCTTTGTCACATGACTACACTGCCGCCATGTGGTACTGCAACAAGCAGGGCGGAGTGGGTTCCGGGTACTGTGCCAGGAGGCCTTACGCCTCTTAAGGTGGCTGGACTAGCAGAAAATATTCTTGATTTCCAACTACTTGGCGAGTCTTGAATGCCAGAGCTTATAAATTAAACGGGTGTTTAATTTTCCTCTAAGACATTTGTTTGGAAATGCATTCCAGCTGGAATGGAATGAGGGGCTCCTGTACACATTTCCACTGCTGCTGCTGCTTCAGATTCTGAAGAAGATCAGAACAGACCTGCTCCCAAGTAATTTTAATTGCCGTGGTCTGGGCCTGGATAGTGTGTTACATGGAGTTTCTGAGCGCTTGTCCTCTTATCAGGCTACCTCTTCAGGGGTACCTCATGCCTCAGCAAATAGCAAGGTTATGAATCTGAATCTCCTCAACCTCTTTTCCATGTGTAGAGATTGAACTGTAGCACCTGAATGCATTTGATTCTTTGACTGGGGTGGTTGATGTCATCCTGGCTGCCAGACGCCCTCCCACCAAGCCCATCTGTGTGGGGCGTTGGGACATATTTGTTGCCTTGGGTAGTGCCTGAAATATTGGTTCTTTTCAGGCTAGGCTTTCATATGTTATGTTTGGTCTTTTGTTACCCCAGCATGGTCTTGCAGTATGAACCGCGAAGGATGATCTTTCGTACTTTTCTGTACTTTACCAGACAACTGTCCTTTTTTTATTAACTTTTTGACCTGCTACCGCACTACCCTCCGCAACGGTTTGTGATGCCTCAATGGGACCCGAACCTGGCCTTAACATTTCTTATGTATACACCTTTTGGGGCCTCTGCAAAACTGGTCTTTAAGGCTCTTGGTGGTGAAAACAGTTTTTCTTCTTGCTCTCATGTTGGCTTGAACTTCAGGCATGGTCAGTGCAGCCACCCTACACCACTTTCCTTCCTGAGAAGTTGGTGTTCATGATACATTTGGCCTTTACAAAGTATGCAACACCCTTATATGTTGGCCAACCCACTCTGTCATCTTCTTTTCTGAGAAGTTGGTGCTTATGACATGGGTGGCAGCTTTTGCCAAGCATGTGACACACTTCCTTGTTAGCCATTCACCCGCTCCACCAGAGTTCTTTGCGCTGCCTCATCCCTCAAAGAAAAAGGTCCAATGCCTTGAGTCAATGAGGGTGTTAAGTTACTTTGACCGCATGAAGGTTTGTCGTCTGGTAGATTAGCTTGGTGTCAGATTTTGAGGCACAGATGAAGTCCATAAGGAGCCCTGAAAGGTCTGATTTCCATTCAACCAGGCCAGAGGCTGCCGAAAATTGCTTGGCACTGGAGTTTCTGTTCTAGACAAACTACACCTTGGATTTCACTCTTTACATTCACTCAGAATCACTGCTTGATAGTCGTGACTTAACCATCTCTGTTTTGTAGAACTTAATGGTTTGAGTACAGTCTCTAAGCCTTCTACTGTATGGAGGTGCTGCTATGGTATTTTCTCTAAAGTTAAGGAATTGCGGTTACAAGTATCCATTAGAAGAAAGAAATACTTTCCTTTGGTAATGCTCTTTCTGGTGGAAACTCTAACTGCAGATTCCTCACTGCCCTCATCTCCCTGTTCTGTGGAGTGACTTTTGTCATCTGAAAAGTCCCAATTTCGAGATCGGCCCACATTTACCACAATTTCTTTACTGATCCACGCCTAGAGGTGTGGAATGAGAAAGGTAAATAAAACTGACAACAGCATGTTGGGTGTATCACTTATTTGTAGCTCTTCTCCATTTAAAAAAAATCTGTTTAATAACAGAGCAAAATAACAAGCAGTTACAAATTGAATCGTTGCAATATTTCCATGTCACATCTCCCATTGTCATAGTCATATCAACAAGACAGTCAAGTCAGTACAGTGAATATAAGACGGAATGTTACAAGCCACCTGATTTTTATTTTATTTCCCCCACCTCCCTCACTCAGAGCATACATCGGATGCTGTCAGAGGCGGAGTGCAAATATATCCTCTATATTTATTCCATGCTCCCCGTATTCTTTCCCATCTTTTGGGACATCCACAGTTTACATATGTCGCCTTCTCCGGCACTATGGCCCCATTGATGTCCCTGCACCAATAATGGAGTGCTGAGGAGAACCGTGATCCCCATAATTGGGCTGTATTACATTTGGTGAACATCATCCCAAGGGTCGCCCAATCTTGTGATGCGTGACCAAGATCAGTAGGTTCCCAAATATTTAATAGACATCTTTTGGGGTCTGGCATAACTGAAACTCCATCTACTTGAGAGATAGTTCGCATTACTGGTGCCCAGTAGGGCACTATCTACGGACACTGCCATATGGTGTGGTAGAACGTACCCTCCTCCCCACAATTCCTCAGACAAAGCGGATCTGTGGTACCCCCTATTCTGTGTAAGGTTACCCTGGTGTAATAAGTGCAATGTAATATCTTCAGTTGTACCAATCTCAGTCTGGAGGATATCGCTACTTCACGCGGAGATGAGAGTGCCTACTGCCAGTCTGTGTTGTCTAATTCCCCCAGTTCGTTAGACCATTTTATGCGTAGGGATTGCATTGGGTCAGGTAGATTGTTATCAAGTTTGTGGTAAGTGAGAGAAGTAGCCTTCTTATTCATATAATCGGTCAGCAGCCTATCCTCCAGGGGGGAGGGCCTCTGGAAGTGTGGTGTTAGTTTGTTTAACCGCCATGAGTGCGTGTCTGATCTGCATGTATCTGAATATTTCAGAGGGCGCCAGCTCATATTGTTCCTGTAGGTAAGCAAAGGTAACTATCTCACCTTTAACCCATAAATCACCCACTGTAGATATGCTAATAGAATCCCACCGGTGGAAACCCTTACTATTCCGAAGTTTTCCCAGTCGCTGTGCTTCCCAGAGTGGAGTGAGCTGGTGTATAACTCAGTTCCAACCCAGTTTCTTAAGTGCAATGTACCAAACCTGGACTGTATGTGCTGTGGGTCTGATTAGTGGGGTAGTTTGCTTTTTAGTGTATAACGCTCATTACGCCCCCCCTCCCAACCCATGTCTGTCTGCTTTAAACGCAGGATCTGTTTGCGGGGCATGTATCCACTGATTAAGTACTTTCAACTGTGACACCCAATAATATAGTTGTACGTTCGGAAGCGCTATGCCCCCATCATACCAGCGCCGGACCAATTTGTCCATGGCAATGCGTGCCGGTTTGTTCCGTCAGAGTAAACTGGAGACTTCCACCGCTATCACTTTAAAGTAACTTGGTGGCACAGGAAACTGGGTAATCTCCAGGGTATAAAGGAACCGGGGAAGCGCCATCATCTTAAAAAGTGCTGCTTTCCCAAGCAATGTCAATGACAGGGATTGCCAATGTATCGTATCACGTCTGAGACGTTCCAGGGGTGGAATGAGTTTTTTTAAATAGTCTTCTGACCGTGGCGTGACATGGTTACCCAAATACTTAAAACTTCCTTCTATTATCTGTAAATTAAATCCCCTCGGGAGTTGCGGGGGGTGGGCAATGAAGTACATATATTAACGATTTAGACCAATTGATGGTGTAACCAGAGACCTGACCATGCAAGTCAAAGATATTCAGGAGCACAAGGATAGACCATCTGGGAGATGCCAGATATAACAACACATCGGCATATAAAGATATGCGGTCCTCCCAACCACCTGCCCAATGGAGCCCTCGAATAGTCTGTTCCCATCTAATCCAAGCGGCCAGTGGCTCTAGGACAAGGGCAAACAGTAATGGCGAAAGGGGACACCCCTGACGTGTTCCTCGCCCTTGCGGGAAACCCTCTGATATGTGGCCGTTTGCTGTTACATGAGCCAGGGGCTTAGAGTACAGCAGGTGCACCCAGGCACAATTTCGGGCCAAAACCAAAATGCATCTGGACCGCGGAGAGAAAGGGCCACTCCACCATATCAAACGCCATACGGCATCTAAGGAGAGGATGACGGCTGCTTCTTGGATGAAGGGTATACGCGCCATTACGCCATGTAGATGTCTTAGATTAAGGGCCGTATTCCTACCTGGCATGAAGCCAGATTGGTCCGGGTGTATTAGGGCAGTGAGATAGGGGGGGTTAATCTAGTTGCTAGGAGTTTAACGAGAATTTTAGCCTCTGCGTTGATTAACAATATTGGGCGGTACGAGGTACATTCCTTGGGAGGTTTACCCTGTTTAAGAATCGTCACTATGGTGGCAGTACGTTGATCCCGCGGGAGTTCCCTCGCCTCCAGACTAGTGAGATACATATTCAAAAGATAGTTATAGTAGTAGCCGTTTTTTTGATAGAGTTTAATGGGTATGCCGTTAGGCTCCACTGCCTTCCACGACTGTATAGCACCTATAGCCTCTACCCTCAGTTTAGTGGGGAACAGCATTGAATATTTGAGTCCACTGTCTGAGTGCCCTTTTAACATCAAGGAATCCACGGCGCTGCTTCGTGACCGCCGCCGTGTAGTCCGGAAAGATTGTGATAGTACTGTTATCGAGACATAGTGGAGGGGCAGTACAGGCAGTTTGTAATATCACGTCTCGATCTCTGTAGTTAAAAATACGGGCACAAATGGGTCTGGGAGGTTCCCCCGGTCTCGGTTTTCCTCCTGGTACTTGGTGTGCCCTTTCCACAGAAAAATAGTTGAAGAGGCCCCGTGGTTGGAGGTGATTTGTGATGAGATCTTCGACAAAGAGGTCAAGGGCCTGTCCATCTGCCTGTTCCGGTACACCTATGAGGCATATGTTCTGCCTTGATCGCCTTACTGGTCCTCGAGCTTACCGGCCCTCGAGCTTGTTGTCCGCCTCAAGCTGACCAACTTGTTTCTTGAGAGTGGATGCATCACTCACGAGGGTCGTCGCCGTGGCTTCCACCACCGATACTCTGGCGGACATTTTGTTAAAATTAGCTCAGATTAATGAAAGTTCCACTGAAGGAGACCCAATACGGGAATCAAGAGAAGCATGCACGTTATTTAATGCGCAGGTGTAGTGTCCTGGTCTGCGAGTTCAGGCTGTGTTTTAGTGTAGGCGGATTTCTCAAGTTTGGCCTGATTCGGGCCCTTTTGGCTTCTGCTGCCCATCGCGGCGGCGAGTACGGTGAGCTGCTATGTTCTGGTGCTGGGGTGGTATTCGCCGCTGCCTACCAGTGCGCTGCGATAGCACACGCGGCCTTTCGGGTTTTCCAACTAGGCACTTCCTCGTATCTGCGTGTCACCAATGGATTATTCACGCTGCCAAGAGTATTGCTTGCCATTGCTTCTGTTAGGCCATATGTTCAGGGCAAGCCCGCTATTCGTGTGAGTGGTGGTGGGTTGCCGGGGTCATGTACTCCCTTCCTGCTTGTCTACAGGGCGCCGGTGTTATTGCTGCGCATTGGATGCGACCGCATGTGGGGCACCTGCCCCCCTCCAGCAGAGCACCAGGATTAGTTACCATCCGTCTCGCTGCCAGCCAGTCCCGGCCTGCCGCAGGCAGCGTACACCCTTCGAAGCGCAGTCAACACCTTTACTTCAGCCCTCCTCTGCTCATCTGCGCTGTGCAGTTGTCTGCCAGCCGCCTCACTCCCTCAAATAAATGCGTCAGAGCCTTGCCGGGCCGCCTTCTTCAGCCCCTGCCCCTGCTCTGCTCTCAGTGATCGCCGGACCGCCGTGAGTGCCGCGGCCAGCTCTATGCGAACTTCAGTCCCCAGCGTTCACCGCCGGGATAGGCCACGTTTTCCCTGCTCGACGCCGTTGTCTCTTAGAGAACTTGATCGGATCCGGACCAGGTACATCAAAGGCACGGGTCCTTCCGACATCTCATGCACTGCTTAGAAGTGGAGAAAGCCATCGGATTAATGTGCGGATCTGCGGGCAAGGTAGGCGGACGATGGAGACTCCCTAGGCTGCGGCTATTTTATCCGGCTGCTTGCCACGCAAACCCCCTCCCCCCCCCCCCCCCCCCCCTCCCCCTCTCCCTCTCCTTTCCATCATTTCTGATGCGGTGCTGAGTTATTGCAGAGCCACACCACATAACCTCTTAGTTCTTGGGAGCGCTGCTAAGGAAAACATCCCGGTACAGTCTGCTGCCTATGGATATTCTACAGGTGAGTGATGTGCAGTTAGGGTATCCACCAGAAAGAACTTTACTGATGGTAAGTAACTTGTTCGTTCACGTTGTTTGTGCCAAATGCTATACTAGATACTTCAAACTTTCTAGTAATCTGAGCATAGGACATTTTAAAGCATTTTGTTATACCTTGTGAAGTGAAGTGCTTGCAAGAATGGCTGGTGGTATGAGTTGCAGTCAGTGGTTCCTAGGTGTTTGAAAGACCAGTACCTAGATACATCACACAAGTGGTTTGAGTAAGATTGGTAGGTTCTAGATTTACGGATCTTAAGTTCAGAGGGGGAGTGTAGCGGTATATATCATCAGAGAAGTAGTCTGGGAAGATCCCATGGGCGGCTTTGTACCCAAGTATAAAAAGTTTCTATAAGGCTGTGTTTTGTAAGTAACCAGCCAGATAGCAAGTAGGATGAGATAGACGTGAGCGGAGGATTAATAGTTTTGTTGTCAATTTTAAGGCTTTGGATTGTATTGATAGTGTGTTGGCTAGCAGACTGCCAGTAATCCAGTTAGATCAGTAGTAATGAGTGTTGGAGGCTGGCTTAGTATATGGTGCACACTTATTTTAGTGAAGCACCCTACACTAATCCAGACAACCCTTATGATTTTAGCAGTCTAAGACAACTGTTGAAAGCTCTCCAAGTGGTAGCTGTGGAGAGCAGCCTTCAGGCTTAGTCCAGAAGGAGTGTTAAGCAGCTTGGTTTACCAGAACTAATCATATAGTGAAAGTTAAATGAAAAAGAACCACACAGTGTAGTTATAAAAATAGTTATATGTATAATACACACTCACACGTTGGTATATCTCTTATCTGGAAATATCAACACAATGTACACAATATTTCAAAAGGAACTAGGTAAGTAAGCACAAATACACAGTGCTCTCAAGGGGGAGACCAAACCATAAACTATAGGAGTGGAATGCGAACTGCGACTGAAATTGAAACGTGACCCAGAAGACTCAGAAGGGCTGGGGACCCAAGGAACCACCCAAGCTAAATACCCAGGAACCCCACGGAGGCTGTATGCAGAGTCGAAACACAGCTGTGTACTCAATGCAAGTCATTGGGGAAGTTGTAGTTGCAGTTTTGAAGAAGGACCCTGAAGAAACCCAGTGGAAGATGGAAAGGCTGGTGAGTCCCTCGACCTGTGAATACCCCAGGAACCAGGATACCTACACCACGGAAGCCAGGTGCATAAGTGTGAAGTGACGTTGGAAACCACCGTAGACCACAATGGAGGACTTCAGTGAAGATGCCGTTGGCAAAGAAGGTGAATGAGTCTGGTGGAATCCAAGGATGAATTCTTGAAGAGAAGTACCTGCAAGTAGATGGGACAGAGTCTATGCCCCTCGGGAGTGACCAGGAGGCATGGGAGACCAATGACGAAAGATGCAGGAGAGTTGATTGTGACCTTGTTGCTGCATCTGTGAGGACAAGGTGACTCTGTGGAAGACCAGGAGCCGTTCACGAGCTGTCCCACATTGGAAGTCTAGAAGCAGGGGGTCGGTGTACCTCGGGAGCACCGATGAGCCTTGGCAGCAGCAACAGACGTGATAAATAAAGGTGTAGTGTCTAGACCAGCAAGGTCCAGGGGACTCACCAAAGGCAGGAGAGTCGACACAGGCCCCGCACAAGCAGGGGAGCTCACTGAAGCCAAAGAAGACACTCAAGAGGATCCACAGGCCAAAGGCACAGGAGTCGCAAGAGGACCTTGAGAAGCTCACCAAGGATGCAGGCCCACGGTGCAGAGGATATGGTGAGGACGAAGATCTTGGCAGGAAGAGAAGCTGGAGGCTGGAGCTTCTTGTAGCCCGAAGATCTCTGGAGGACAGAGTCAAATAGCCTTGGCAATGGCGAGCTGATGCGGTGCACAGGGGTTCATTTATTTTGGTTCCTACAAGAGATAATGAGTTCAAACTTGCTGAGAAGACTGTGCATGCCTCGAGGTCGTTGCAGAACCACCACCTGTATTGCTGAGCCTTTTGGAGTCCGTAGGACCTCAAGAGCAGCAGACTGGCCAGATTTGTTGTGGTACCTGCAGATATAGGGAAGTGACTTCTTCACTTCATGGGAGATTACTTCGGGTCTCTTTGATGCCCACAGGCCTGGAGAAGAACCTGGATGAAGCAAAGAAACAGACAGTGCGGGAGACTGGCAGGACGACGAGACCAGGAGCAGCAGGAGTCTTCTTTGTTGCAATCTCGGTTCCAGACTGAGTCACACGAAGTCCAGGAGGCCCAGACGGTTGAAGTGGAAGTGGTTTTGGATCTGAATCTTGTCCCACGACTAATCTGAGGAGCCACCTACAGGCAAGCCCTTAAGTACCCTATGTTAAGGGTAGGGATGATTCAGGAGTCCCTCCCAGAAGAGGGGCCGAACAGAGAGGATACTCCCATATCCTTTATCCAGTTGAATGCCAGAGCTGGAGCCAACTGCTCCCTGAACTGGTTTCAACTAGATTATGCAAGGAGGGCACCTACTGTGCCCTTCAAAGCAGTCTGGTGGCACTGGCAACCAATACACTTAAGTCCTGTCTTGGAGTTTGTTACACCTCTCTGTGTCAGGAAACCTATTGTTCTGCCTTCCCCTGCTGAGGCTCAGGTCCGCAGCAGGAGAGCAGAATCGGGTCTGTGGTGGGCAGCAGCACTATCTTGCTGTTAGACCCTGAAAGACTGGTACCGGGAATACAGAGGGGGCTCTCTAGGGGAGCACCTCAGTACATGTGAGGCTACATCCAACACTGAAATCGGTGTTGGGGTAGGATTCCAACTTCTTTGATACCAAACATGACCGGTTTCAGTGCATCCAGTATATAGTGAGACATCAAGTAAATTACTGGATGTCCACTATATGTATAAGATGGCTGCCCGCACTTAAAAAGCCTTGATAATCAACTCCTAGGTTTGTAGGGGTTGTTCTGCTCAAGCAGGGCATCCTCACACTTATAACCTAGCACCCTGCCTTCAGGATTGAAAGGCCTTCCTTAGGGGTGACTTAAAGGTTTAAAGTGCAGTGACTTTCGATATAAGGAAACTTATATCTGCTGTGAGTGGTGCTAGCACCCGCTCACACAGGTTGCAATGTCAGAGCTGTAGTCACAGTTTGAGTGGTCTCTCATGGGCATCATTATACATGCTGCAGCCGATGGGAGGCCTCTGGTGTACCTATGCCCTGGGTACCCTAGTACCATATACTAGGGACTTAGAAGGGTACACCAGTAGCCAATTGGGAAAGTACCAAAGTACTTACCATAGTCAAATTTACAGAGAGAGGATAGTGACTGAGGTCGTGATTAACAGGATCCCAGTCATACTAGTCAGAAAACAGAATAACACCAGCAAAAATTGGGGATAACTGTGAAAGCAGATCCTACTTTCCTACAATGAGTAAGTTAGCTTTGAAAATATTTATGTAGTGGGTCTTTCAAATATTTAATAACGGATATCCTGCTTCTGGTGGTTAGAAAAGATTCTTCAGGTTTGGATATTTCAATAGATAACACATACTTGAATCATTTTCCATCTTCAAAGTGGAAGTCCCTCAGTAACATTGAAATAGCAGTATAATGCAATGACAGCTGTAAAGGCCATAGGCAGTGCTTGCTTGCCTTAACTTTAGCTAATGTTAGAGTGCCCTGTGACTAACCCCGCCCAGAGGAGTTCACACCTCCAATTTGTACTGCGTGTTGTGTGGAAGGAAGTCTCGGAGCTTTTCTTTTCTTCGACAACAGATAAGTTAAATTTTGGCCTTCATCCTGGGCTTTGTGTGTCCTCTTAAGCCTGTCGCCTCTGAGAAACGGCAACTGCAGAGAAATCTAAAAGGAGCCTGTTAAAGGCATGTGTTTCTTGTTGGCAAGTGAGGGTTTTCTCAGATGACCCTCACCTGAGATGCATATATAGCCCTTACCCTGGTCACAAGGCGAAAGAGTTCGATATGCAGAATGTTTTCTGCAAAGACCTTCCGTGACCGTTGATTCAAAAGAATAAGGCTGTGGAACACCTCTCTTCAGAGCATTAGTCTGATGCTAGTTTCTTTAAATCTTTGAGTAATAGAAAGCCTGTGGTAGTGGAATGCTCTAAAGCCAGATCTAAGTCCAGGGAATCCACCTCAGAAGATATTGAGGGCAAAAAAGGCATGAAAAGAGACACAAAACCTCTTCAGGTATGTCTCCACCAGAGAAAGAAAAAAGAGGATTTCATCTACTTAAATGCCTCCACTGTCATCGGGGACTAAAAAGCTAAAGGTAAATCCTCCTACAGCTGGCGAATACTCGCCTAAGATAAAAAAAAAAAGGTGAGAATTCAAAGTGAGGAGAGGATAATGGACCCTTAGACGATGGACCCAATGATCCAATTGAAGTTTCTGTTGACTATCCCATCCAAGACTTTGTCGATGACGCCCCTATTGACTATGCTCACGTCAACTTCACTTGTGTCCTTAATGACCCAGTCGACAGTGCACCGATTGACTGTGCACTTATTAACGGCACTATCGCAGGCGTTGTAGATATAGTCTACAATACAGCCTACAACAGCTTTGTGCCTGGAGCCTACGTCTCCCAGCAAAATACCCCCTCCTGTTCCAGCGAAGCTCTTGGACACGGAAAAAGGAAATTCAGACCTAGGTGTTCTCTTTGGATCAGCCCACAGTCCGGAACAAGTTCACATAAAATGCCAAGATACAGGAGAGGAGCAAGTGTGTTCTCCGCAATAGCAGCAACTGGGGTCCTACTGCTAACAATTTGCTCTTCACCAGTGGGAAGACCGATTTCTCTTCCAGGGGATCCTCATCAATAGTCCTAAGCACTGAATATTCCCGCCCATGTGCGGGGACCCCGGAGCATATATCTCTCGCGCGCTCTCTCGCGCGCGCTCTCTCTCGCGCGCACTCTCTCGCGCGCACTTTACATACACAGCCTTAAAACGGGCTAAACCATGCTATCAAAAATTGCATTTGTATCAATAAACATATTTGTTTTGAATTCTCTTACATACACTTATAGGAAGAAGAAAAAAGGAAAGCAAAGACATACTTTATTGAACTGCAATATAATAGGATAAGCATTGTTAGCCCATAGGCTGCATTGGAAAATGCATAACCGTATAGAAAATGAAATAACTGGCACCGTGCCTTTAAGGCCGCCATGACCCCATGCCCCCCATCATGCCTCCGGGGTGACAGGTCAGTTGTTCTTTATACCCTGATCTCCGCAAAGTGACTACTTATTGATCTAGCATTTGTCCTGGGAGGTGGGCGGGTTGCTTGTGACTTTGAGGATACCCCTGGAAGAGAACTAGGATTAAAAGTATGTAACTTATCCTTCTCTTCCAGGGAATCCTCATCAATAGTCATAAGCACTGAATCAAATAGCAAGCCCATCCCCTAACTCTGTGGACAAATGACCAAGAATCATGAGCTGCTGTTCTCAGCATTGAAATACATTTCTCAAAGAGGCCTGGCCTACTTGAGTGTCTGCTCTTGTATACTAATTAAGACAGTAGCGTTTTGTGAATGTATGTACCGACCTCCTAGTTGCTGCTTTGCAGATCTCGGAGATGGGAACTTTCTGAAGCAGGGCGACAGTCTCTGCTTTCCCCCTTGTAGTTTCAAGGCACTTGTTGGATAACTGGTAAGCCAGCTTGATACACAAAACTATCCATCTGGAGATGGATCGTTTGGATGCTGGGAAACTGGTTCTGATGGAACCATAGTTAACAATCAAATGATCAGGTTTCCGAAGGGTCTTAGTTTTGTCTAGGTAGAACTTTAACACCCTTATCAGGTCTACAGAGTGGGTAGACCTCTCAGCTGGTGGTGTTTGCTTAGGAAAGAACATGGGAAGTGAAATAGTCTGATTAACATGAAAGTCGGACACTACCTTAGGCAAAAAGGAAGGGTGGGTTTTCATCACTGGATGCAATCCTTTCTCTCCGATAGAACCCAGAGGATCAGACTCCCTCCCTCCCTTCCTCTCCGTACCCACCGATACCTTCTGCCGAGTACCCCACGGTTCTCATCCAGGGGATACTCCTCAATAGTCATCTATGAATAATCCCCGCCCATGTGCGGGATCCCGGAGCATATAGTAAATACATATATACATGCATATGTGAAAACATATACATTCAGCCTAAAATGTTTCCAACATGGCAAAAATGCTGAAATTACATAGGTTTGCATTGTAGTACCCCTACCTTCCTAACCCATAAGGAAAAAAGGAAGCACCAAACAATTGTCATACAATAATGCTTTATTGCCATAAAGCAAACTTGTAATTGCAGACATTTGCCTGTAGGCTGCAGCAGAGCACTAAGAAAACAAAGAAAACTGACACCTTGCCTTTAAGGCTTTAGAGTAGGTGTACCGTGCCTTTAAGACCTGCAGGGGACCCCTTGCTCCCATGATGCACCACAGGTGGCAGTTAGGTCAGTTCTTTTTTCCGGCCTCTTCTATGACGATCCTGGAGCTTGAGCTCTTCAGTTTTTCACTGAAAGTAATTTAATTGATATTTTCTCAGAAAACTCGACATTTTCTGACTCCTAAAGGCTTATTCTACTGGTTTTTTGGACTTGCAAACATTTTTTCCAGTCAGAATGCCTGCCTTATTCAGGAAATGCCCTTCCTGTGGCAATAAGATGGCACTGGCAGATCCACACTCTGTGTATTGTGTCTTCTATCCTCAAACAATCCTGACCAGTGTTCCCACTGCCAGAAATTTTCCAAGCGGACTCTACGTGACAGAGAACGCATAAAACTTCATGCCCAGCTGGAGAGAGACCAAAGCCATCATGGAGGTGACCATGGAGTCTTCAAACCACCTTATTCAAGCAAACCACACCGAAAACGGTGACATACCACCTCTCCCGAGTCCAGAAAGAAGAAAGTAACGGGAGATTCGAAGTCGCCGTCGAAGAGACCCAGATACTCTTTAGCGTCGAGGGGCGAATCACCATCTCGATGTCGAGATTCTCCACCGCATGCAAGTAAATCGACGTTCAGGCACAGCACTACGGGCTCGAAGGCTGTGGGTCCTGAGAGACCTGAAAAGTCTCCGTCGACGTCGATACACTCTCCGCCACCCTCGAGGGGGTCGGCGTCGAGAGTCACGACGGCGAACATCTCGCCGCAAGTCGGCATGTCGACGTTGAGAGCTTCGTCGAAGTCCCATCACTCTACGTCAAGAAGATCGACGCCAACTCGGCGCCGTGGGAGATCGACGTCGAGATCACCAGGCCGACGGCAAAAGACGTAGACGTCTAGAGCGGGACGGCGTTCCCATAGCAGATCCCCCTCGATTGACGCCAATGGTGACGCAGACTTAGACGTCGAGACAGTCGACGTCTGGAGAAAAAGTGCAGCGGCCACAGAGGAGAAGTCATCTGTGGACCAGTCATACCCAGGACTGCATATTGTGCAAATTTCACTTGAGAAATCTCCCAAAGCTGGAGAGAAGTACGGTCTGTCGCCTCGCTGGCTGGAAGGTGTGTGCAGAAGTCTGGGCTCGGACTACTCTCGCACTTACTCACCTTCTAGGATCTCTCCTCAGAGAAGCAAGTCTCCCCTCAGCAGACCAAGATCACTGTCCACGCACTGATCACAGTCCAGGGGTCGTCAGTCTCCCCCCAGAAGACCAAGATCACCTTCTAGGCACCAATCAAGGTCCAGGGGTCATCACAGCTCTCATCACGACCGTCCCCATAAGAGAAGACTCACGAGATCACCCACATGGTTTTCCTCCACGAGGTCCGGGACTATTCTCAGACCTTCTCGATTCCTCCATCGCGGGTGTCTCCCATCGAAGACATCGTGACCTTCTCAGATGTCCTGGGTAGGGGTGAAAAGAAACTAAACATCACTTTGCATACCCCTGTAGTTCCCACATCTATCATCTTTGACACCTTACACCATCGCACAGTTCCTAGACCGCTGCTTCCTTTGGTGCCAGGATTCTTGGAACCAGCTATGGCCACATTCCTCACCCCTGCTACGGTGGGCTCTGTACCATCAAGGATTGCCAAAAAGTATAAGGCCCCAGCCGAGGATCCCTTACCTCTCAGAGCTGATCCACCAGCAGACTCCGTCATTGTGGCGGCAGCCATGAGGTCTCATTCGGCGTCTGTGTCATCTTCTGTTCCCCACAGAGAAGGACAGTAAGCAGATGGACTCCTATGGCAGGAAAATGTGCAATACGTCGGCTTTTTCCATGAAGATTGCAAGTGCCTCAGCCCTTCTCGGGCGATATGACAGGTCTCTTTCGGGCTCCCTGTCAAGGTTCACTGAAAAGCTCCCCAAAGAAGACCGGCAGGACTACAGCGAAATTCTGCTAGAAGGTGGGCTAGTAGCCAATCAAGTTATAAGTGCGGCAGCGGACGCTTCAGATCTCATGGTTACTCCCATGGCGTCGGTTCACGGCGCTCAGCCTGGCTGCGCCTCACAGGCCTCAAGTCTGATGCACAGAAAAAAATTCTGATTCTTCCATTTAACGGCTCCTCCTTGTTCGGGGCTCACGCCGATGAGGAGATAAACAAGATGAAGGCAGAGCTGGATACTGTCAAGGCTGTAGGTCTGGAGAAGCGCAAAGAATACCGGAAGCGCTTTCGTCAGGGCGACAAACGTTCCTTCCAGCAGAGGGTTCAAACCCCTCAATGGTCCTCCCAGACCAAGCAGAGGCCCCAATTCCAGCAGAGGGGTCGTGGCAGAGGAAGAGGGAACAACAAGGAGCAACAGTCCACCACTAAGCAGCTTCCCAAACAGGCATGGCTTCCTCCGCACCCGTTCGCCACTCCGGTAGGAGGGAGTATCGTTTTTCACGTGGAAGAGTGGGAAACCATAACAAGAGACAAATGGGTGCTGAATATTGTGCAGCATGGTTACTTGCTAAGGTTAAAGTCTCCGCCTCCGCAAGTGCCCCCGCAATTGAAGCGCCTTCCTCAACTTCAAAGTCTGCTTTTACAGGACGAAGTATCTATCCTCTTCAAGGGGGCCAGAGAGGAGGTCCCACCTCTCCAAAGAAACCAGGGGCTATACTCCCACCACTTCCTAGTCCAAAAGCGAGGAGTAGCCAAAGAGTACAGACCTATCCTCGACCTATGCCTGCTGAACAGGTTGATCATAGAGGAAAAATTCCGAATGCTATCCCTGCATCAAATCATTCCGCACCTTAACCAGGGAGACTGGATGTGTGCCATCGACCTGCAGGACGCCTACTTTCACATTCCTGTCTCAGTGAAACATCGCAAATTTCTCAGGTTTCAGGTCTCACTACTGGGATCGATGGCCTCGTGCATTTACATTGTGCCCAATGCACGCCTTCACATGCGGCCTCTACAACAGGCACTGGAAGATCAATGGTCTCAGAGGTCAGGTTGCTGGGAAGATCGTGTCTCTCTCCACCAAGCTGCCAGGGACTCCATCAGATGGTGGATGAAACGCTCTCAGCTGCTGCAAGGGGTCCCTTTTCATCAGACTCCTCCAACACAGACAGTGGTCACGGATACCTTAATGCAAGGCTGGGGAGCTCATATGGACCAGCTTCAGGTACAAGGTCCCTGGTCCGAGACAGAAAGAAGTTATCACATCAACTTCTTGGAGCTACGGGCGGTCCATCTGGCGTTAAAAACCCTGTATCCGTCTCTTCAATCCAGCCACATTCAGATTCAGACAGACAAACAACAACGATGTTCTATCTGAACAAGCAAGGAGGCACCAGGTCACGAGTCCTGTCTCTGGAAGCCCAATCCATTTGGCAGTGACTGCTGGCGAGAGGTCTCTCAATCATCGCAGTCCACCTTCCAGGAACCCTGAACGTGCAGTCAGACGGCCTCAGCAGAGACTTCGTAGAAACGCATGACTGGGTGCTCAACGAAGACGTCGCTCAGGAGGTCTTTCGGCAATGGGGAGTGCCGGACATCGATCTGTTCGTCGAAATGCCCCGTCTTCGCGTCCAGATTCCCCCAGCAGGGATCACGGGGGAATGCACTTTTGATCAGCTGGTCGCAGACATTGCTGTAAGCTTTTCCTCCGCTCCCTCTAATCCCGGCGGTCATACAGAAGTACTACAGTACCAACACCAGAATGATCCTGATAGCGCTGGAGTGGCTATGCCAGTGGTGGTACCCGGATCTCCTCCAACTCAGAGGTTCCACACCAGAGGCTGCCCTGCCGCCCGGACTTACTGGCCAAGAACGAGGGGAGAGTGTTTCATCCCAGCCTCCCCTCCCTCAGGTTGACTGCATGGCTCCTGAAGTCATCCAGTACGGACATCTAGACCTTTCGGCTGACTGTATGGACATACTTAGAGAAGCAAAGAGACCCTCCACCAGAAAGTCTTATGCTTTCTAGTGGAAGAGATTTTACCTTTGGTGTAGGGACAACACTCTTGATCCGACTCAAGGTCAAGAGCAAGTGATTCTTCCATACTTGCTGCACTTGGCAAGGTCAGGCCTGAAGTACCCCTCTTTCAGGGTCCACTTAGCTGCTATCACAGCTTATAGAATGTCTCCTACCCAGACCTCATTCTTTCAATTGCCTGTGGTCAAAGATTTCCTAGAGGGGCTTAAAGTGTTTCCACCAGTGAGCTTCCCTTCGCCTCCCTGGGAGCTTAACATTGTCCTCACCAAATTGATGGGTGCTCCTTTCGAGCCTATTCATAAGGCATCTTTGCAGCATTTGACCTGGAAGGCTGCTTTCTTAGTAGCCATCACTTCAGCCCGCAGGGAAGTGAGATTCAGGCCCTGTGCTGGAAGGAGCCTTACACGGTTTTCCCCGCCAATAGGGTTGTGCTGCGGACTCATCCGAGTTTCCTGCCCAAGGTGGTCTCGGATTTCCACATCAATAAGAGTATCACGTTGCCCACTTTCTTTCCTCAGCCAACCACTCCCCCGGAGAGAGCTTTACATTCTCTAGACCTCTGGAGGGTATTGAAGTTTTACCTTGATAAAACACTTCCACTTAGGAAGTCTGACCGGCTCTTTGTCAATTATGCTTCAACAAATACCGGGCTGGCTGCTTCCAATAGATCTATTTCTAGATGGATCGTCTCCTTAATAGCCGTGTCATACCAACTAGCCAACAAGGTTCTGCAGGGCAGACCACGAGCGCACTCTACCAGAGGGAAAGCTTCTACTACAGCTTTCCTTCGCAACATTCCTATATCTGAGATTTGCAAGGCGGCTACATGGCGCTGGATCCATACCTTTACACGCCATTACTGCCTAGATTCAGATGCACAGGCCGATGCCCAGGTGGGGCAGGCCTCTTTGAGGAATTTGTTTGCATAACTGCTGTTTGAATGTGATGTTAGTTCGTGTTCTATATGCTCTGTTGCTCGTCCGTGAGACTTTGGGTATGGGCTTGCTACTCTATTCATAGATTATGACTAATGATGAGTATCCCCTGGATGAGAAGGATTTGTTACTTACCTGTAATCCTAGTTCTCATCCAGGGGTATACTCATCAAAGTCATAAGCGACCCACCCACCTCCCCAGACGAGCATTCTCTTCAAGTTATTGTTTATTGATTGCAGATCTACTCAGGTGCATATGCACAGTCAAAAAGAACTGATCTAACTGCCACCTGTGGTGCATCATAGGAGCTAGGGGTCTCCTGCAGGTCTTAAAGGCACGGTACCCCTACTCTAATGCCTTAAAGGCAAGGTGTCAGTTTTCTTTGTTTTCTTAGTGCTCTGCTGCAGCCTACAGGCAAATGCCTGCAATTACAAGTTTGCTTTATGGCAATAAAGCATTATTGTATGACAATTGTTTGGGGCTTCCTTTTTTCCTTATGGGTTAGGAAGGTAGGGGTACTGCAATGCAAACCTATGTAATTTCAGCATTTTTGCCATGTTGGAAACATTTTAGGCTTCATGTATATGTTTTCACATATGGATATATATATACACAATATATACTGCCCAGAATCTAATTTTGATTATGTGCAAACCAGGGCAGACATTTACTGTTTCATTAGAAAACTTAAGTTAGCAAAATTCCATCTGTCTAAGGTTACAAGGGACCAAACTAACATATGTGAAGTCATGAACATTGATAAAGGTAAAGAAAAATAATTGTCGGGCCTAACAGTATCTGATTTGGAAATACTGCAAGATATGCATGAATTACAAGTGGATCAATCACAAACTGCTAGTATCATGGTTGCACAAATAAATCCATACTATCAAGATCATACTTTGGACAAACTAGCAGTGAAAGCGAAGAAACCCAGCACCCAATTCAAGGTGAAGTCTAAATTTGTTCCTATTATGCCACGAGACTCCCTAGACATATTCAGTGAACAATTGGTGGCACAGATTAAAAGTCTTAATTATTCGTTAAATAAATCAAAGATGAAATACACCCATCAAGAAAGAAGTTACTATTCGTTAATGAAAAAGCTGAACGACAATAAAAAGGTGGTCATTAGAAATGCGGACAAGGGTTGGAATATAGTGCTGTGGCCCTTACAGTATCTAGAAGAAGCTCGCAAACCACTCATGGATGTAGAATGTTACCGGAAGAGTACCATCCTAAAATACAAGCAGATGCAAGAACGATTTTTCTCTTTTTCTCTTTACTGCTGGCATGGAAAAGCGTGGGTATGATTAATTGGGATGAATTCAAGTTTTTAAAAAAAGATCACCCAACCACGCCAGTTATGTACTTTGTACCTAAGATACATAAAAACATCACTAGACCACCTGGTAGACCCATTATTGCTGCTTGCAATGGGCCCTTAGAAAATGTGTCCAGGTATATAGATTATTTTTTACAAGATCATGTGAAAGGATTAAAATCGTATGTGCAAGACACAAGTGATTTTTTGAGAAAGGTTAGAGATATAACATGGGATGAAAATTACTTACTTATTGCACTGGATGTATTGTCCCTATATACCTGTATCAGAAACGCAGACGGTCTTAGGGCAGTTGAATATTTCTTGTCAAGTAGAGCCATACATTTTGAGCAACATAACAAAATGCTCTACAACATGCTGTCATTCTGCCTAAAAAATAATCTGTTTACCTTCAACAATCAAATGTACCACCAAATTCAGGGAGTTGCGATGCGGGCCAGCTTTTCCCCCAGCTATGCCTGTTTATTCATGGGCTGGTGGGAGGAGCTGGTCCTCATGAGGCAACATGAACACACATTTAAGACACATATTGTGAGTTGGCTTAGATTCATAGAAGATTTATTTATTATATGGAAAGGAAGTGAACAAAATACATTAGAATTCATAGAACATCTTAATGAAAATAATGTTAATTTAAGATTTACCCGTGATATAAGCAGTGTACAAGTTACATTTTTAGATGTGCAAATCAAAATAGTAAACAACAAATTAACTACTACTCTGTTTAGGAAATAACACACTACTTCATGCAACCAGTGCACACCCAACTCACCTCCTCAACATCATCCCTTATGGGGAAATGCTACGTATACGCCGTATATGCAGCGAAGAGGAAGAAATAGATAAAATGCAGACAGAATGCCGCAATCGTTTCCTAGCACGAGGATATAAGAGTAATGTCATTGAAGCAGCCATACTTAAATCTAAACAGAAAGCTAGAATAGACCTACTACAATATAGGAATAAGCCTGAAGATAAAAACAAAGTATCGGATCCAATCAGACTTATTTTAGGTTTCTCTAAGCAAGAAAAACAACTTCGCACCATCATCAGACGTAATTGGCCATTAATAAAAGATGATCCTATTATAGGGAAGCTTATAACAAAAAACCCCTCTATAACATTTAGAAAGACCACTAGCATGGGCAATGCGTTAGTAAAAAGTAGCCCGGAGGATCTGAGTAAAACATGGTTATCTGCTAGGAAAGGATTCTTTAAATGCACCACCTGCAAAGCTTGCCAGCAGGGTGTAAACACCAGCTCCTATTGCACTGCATTTGATGACAAAAAACATTTAATCAAACAACATCTAACTTGCAAAACTGAGTTTACAGTGTATGTGTTGGAATGCAGTTGCAACCTCAAATATATAGGGAGCTCCAAACTGGCAGTGCACAAAAGAATCTTACAACACATGAGGGCCATTACCAATAATGATGTTACATACCCAGTTGCGAGACATTTTTAAGAGTTTCATGACAATAATCTTAAAGACCTCAGATATTTTGCTTTAGATTCAGTACCGCCACATAAAAGAGGCGGTGATCGTGAGGGCAAATTACGACGACTGTAAACTAGATACATCCTAGAATTTGATTCAAAGCATCCTAGAGGCCTTAACACAACGGAAGACTTGCACACGTACATATAAATGTTACTTTTAATCTTCTTAGAAAAGAGTAGGATATTATTTTATTTTATATTCCCAACTACTAAGATATAGGTTGCACTGCAAAACCTCATTCAGAAAGGGATATACTAGATCTGTGCCTATTTGGAAAATGGAAATGTCAGGATGATAGGATTTTTTAGGAGTGGAATGGATAGGCTAATCAGAGTTGTGATTATAAAATTGGATTTTACAATATTTATATATTTTTCTATATATTTATAATCTTATATCGAATATTTTATGAATATGTTCAATAATGTGCGTCATATTTATTATATGTATTTATTATATGTATTTATTTGTATTATTAAGTCATTATATCACACACATATAATCATAAATATGTCAGGACATGGATTCCAACACACTATATGTAGATAAATTCTCTACCCATACCCTAGACATTAGCTCTTTTAAACCTTCCAAACCCTCTTAACCTATTCATGTGGTTTTATCCTTAATTTTAAACTATAGCTGCTACAATTATATTATAACCATTATTTACACAGCCAAGATGATATTTTGACATTAGATTTTGGTATATATTTAAAAATGGTATTGTTTTTATTGATGATGCCATATTTTTCCATTTTTATATATATTAGGTTGTATATAATATTTCAACCAACATATATTATCATGGCCACGCACAGCACTGTAATGAATTTCTAGTAATTAGAAATTCTGCACAATTTTGCACACTTTTTTCTATACTATGTACTATTTCTTTTCTTTTTTGAATTATTCATGTAATCACATTAGCCATTTTTGCACATGTAAATTTTAGATATAGAGAACAATGGAATGTATCATTAACGACAGCTTAGGTGCATTGAAGCCTTTATTGAGTGATAAACTCAAATACAGAGGGTGCAGTTTTTATAATTTTAGAAATACGCACTACCTTGTTTGTTTATTACAATCATGGATGTTCTAGGTATTAAGAACAATATGCTAAAGCATTAACCACTATATATGTATTTATACGTGGAAAGCAGAATTTAATCTGATAGTAGTTTGTTCATGTCTATTGTTTACTAATGAAGCACTAGCACTTTAAACATGGCTCTCACAGTCCAGAGCGTGTCATGTGATCAAGGCCAAGGGACGGCTGAAACGCGTCATGGCGGACTAACTGGTGGTGTACAACAAATAAACTAATATAGAAGCACAGATTTGGGTCCACACTCGTCTATTTTCTGGGAGAAATCAGTGGTACGAGGAGTTTGGAGATATATATATATATATATATATATATATATATATATATATATATATATATATATATATATATATATATATTAATATACATTTTCTATATGCTCCGGGATCCCGCACATGGGCGGGGATTATTCATAGATTATGACGTTGAGTATACCCCTGGATGAGAACTAGGATTACAGGTAAGTAACTTAATCCATCATTGCTCAGTCCTCGCTCTTCAACATTTACATGGCCCCTCTCGCTGCCATCGTCAGGCAGCATGGGCTCAGCATCGTGTCCTATGCCGACGACACCCAGCTTATCCTCACACGCACGAAGAATCCCGAAGACAGCTGTCTAAAGCTCAACTCAGAGAAGACCGAGGTCCTCATCCGCTGACCCTGCACCTCCGCCTGGGACAATACCTGGTGGCCCACTGCCCTCGGGAACCCACCCACCCCGACAGACCATGCACAAAACCTCGGCATCATCCTCCCTCTTCATGAACCGCCAGATCAACGCCGTCGCTTCCACTAGCTTAAACTGCCTGCGCATCCTCCGCAAGACCTTCAAATGGATACCCCCCGACTGCAGAAGTACAGTCACCCACGCACTCATAGCCAGCAGACTGGACTACGGCAATGCCCTATACGCCGTAATCAACAGAACTCTCCTACACAGGCTCCAGACCATCCAGAACTCCACAGCCAGACTTGTCCTCGGGACACCGCGCCACGAACACATGACCTAACACCTACGAGACCTCCACTGGCTCCCCTTCGAGAAGAGGGTCATCTTCAAACTCCTCACCCACGCCTACAAATACCTCCACATCAGACCCAAATAACTCAACGAGAGAGTATCCTTCCACGTGCCCAAGAGGAACCTCCGTTCCGCCGACTTTGCCGTGGCAGAGGTCCCCCGCATCCGCAGAAACAGAACAGGAGGGAGAGCCTTCTCCTACATCGCGGCCAAGACCTGGAACGAGCTCCCTGTGGAACATCAGATGCTCCCCGACCCTGCACTCATTCAGGAAGGACCTTGAGACCGGGCTCTTAGACTGATCCTGTGCCCCCCCCCCCTCCCCCCCCCACCCCCCGGCCGCCTTGAGACTCTTGCGGGTGAGTAGCACGCTTCATAAACCCCGATTGATTGATCGCTACCCTGTTGCCGTGAAAGACTGTGTACGTCTCTTTAGAGCAGACGGCTTGGATTTTGCTCACTCTGCGAGCCAAGGTGGTTGCTACTAGGAAAACCATTTTCCACGTGAGATGTTGAAGGGTTGCTTTGTGAATAGGTTCAAATGGGGACCCATCAGTGTAGATAGAACCAGATTATGCTCCCAAGTTTCGTTCACTTCAGGGAGCCCACCTTAAGGGTGTGACTAGCCTGAAAGTGAACACGCCTTCTGACTAGCTGATTTTCCCACCTGTCCTGTTGCCAAATGGGTCTATCAGCAGGAGGTGCCTTCGCCCGGGTCTGGGGGAAGTCTAGGTTGCATATCAAAGGTGGTTGAGGCTTTGAAATCTCTGCCCTGGTTAAATGCTAAAAAACAAGCCATCCTGCTTGAACACCTTGAGCAGGGCTCTGGGGGCACCTCCAATGTGTCCACTGGGTGCATGTCAAGTCAAATCTGACACTGGCATCAGTATGGATTTGTCAAGACGAGATGCCAAACACCATTGTTTTCAGTTGAGCCATCATGTAGCTGGGTAACTCTTAATTACCAGTGCCCAGTACATATACTTAAGATGGCTTCATGAACACTCGCAATGGCGTGGCAATGGAACCAGACATCACAAGCGCATATCTGCTCATGCAGATATGTCCTCAAATATAATGTAATGCAGCCTGCCTTTTGGCTCTTAGGCCTGCTGTAGGGGTGACTTACATATAAGTGAGCCATGTGTTTTCAAAATGATTTGCACCATAGGCTGTTCACAATTCTTAATGTTATCCGCAGACTGCACAAATATAGCTGAGGAGAGGGGAGAAGGTGATCGCAGTTGTGCAGAGAAGCCACATCTGAGGGCAAGAAGGTCACTTGTGAGTATTTTGCCATCCAGGTACTGTCGCACAGTGACCGCCACTTCCCCTGCCTCCTCAGATTTTTGCTCTGTTGTAGATCACCTCCACCAGCTTCAGTGAATCTTCCTCTGGCACAATCATAACCCCCACCCAAAAGAGTAGACGCACCCTCACTGGTCACAGAAATATATTCCTCACAAGGTGGAACCTTCAGGTGTGCGAGTTTAAAGGGGAACTAAAGCTGTTTATAGTGCCTACATACTGGAAACCCCAGGCCCAGAAATGGAAGGGGGTTCAATTAATGGTACCACTTTATTTCTTCAAACTGGTGAGCTTGTTGGATTATTTTAGTCACCAACATTAATTTTCTGAATGAAGAATTGCCCTCTTTGCTAATAACAGATATACAGCACCTTCAGCAGAGTTAAGACCAAATCACATGCACAGCTTCTAACCACAAAACAGCTGTTCTGATGGGCTCTCCTTGCAGGGCTTGTTTGGTTTCAGAGATGGATTGCAATGACATATATTCGCTTTGGCACACCAAAGTTCGTTCTCTCTCTCTCGCTGTCTCTCTCTCTCTCGCTGTCTCTCTCTCTCGCCGTCTCTCTCTCTCGCTGTCTCTCTCTCTCTCGCTGTCTCTCTCTCTCTCTCTCTCTCGCTGTCTCTCTCTCTCTCTCTCTCTCTCTCTCTCGCTGTCTCTCTCTCTCTCTCGCTGTCTCTCTCTCGCTGTCTCTCTCTCGCTGTCTCTCTCTCTCTCTCTCTCTCTCTCGCTGTCTCTCTCTCTCTCTCTCGCTGTCTCTCTGTCTCTCTCTCACATGCAAAGCGATCATGCACTCTCTTCACATGCCCCACATGGATGGAGCGAAGGCCCCATTTGAGGTGGACTAGGAGACCTTCAACTGTAGAGGCCTGGGGGGCATGCCTCTACTTTAAAAGCAGCAATCAAAAAGGGTCAATTCTTTCCATTATAATGAAGCAGTCAATGCGAGTTCACCTGTGCTCTGATAGTAGGCACATTCAAACGAGGGGTGCAATTTGGCTTCCCCCTTTTGTCTTTGGAATTTTACTTTGGGGTCTCATATAATTATATGGGAGGCCCTCTGTGAACATGTGATTGTCATGCTTACTGGGAAAAATCTCTGACCTAGAGACATGGCTTTCCTAGCCACTTAACATGGGGAAAAAGGCACACTCCCCAGAGCCATGCAGGGGCCATTTTTGATGTTAGCAGGAGTAGTACTGTAGAGAAACAAAGGGGAGGGTCTATTTCTCTGCTTTTGGGTCTCTGTTTTGCACATGATAGCGAAATGTGTTGTGACTAAGAGATGTCTCCCCCGCAAAAAGATCCTTACCCAAATATGACTTTGGTGTTATGCGCATTTTAGAGCTGGCAGTGATTCGGTTACAATTGATTGATTTTTATCTAGATGTGTAGACTAGTAAGACTGAGAGGGTCTGTTGCATGGTGAGTGCTGCTAGGAGATTCATTATGGGTTAGGACCTATCTAGCTGTATTTTGTTATGTGAAACATGATCGGTCGAAAGTGTTGTGTGGTGTACATTGTTGCCCAGTTCTTCAGCATTGGATCCTAAATATATTCACATGCTTGAATCATTCTGCGTCATCAGGCTTGGCAATCTTAGCTGATCTTAAATAGTAGTAAACAGTATTAAAATGGTTGGGGGCATCCATAGCCGTGTTTGTTTAGAAGCACACACCTCATTTGAAACTGTGAACTTCAACCAATGAGGTTGAAATGCTAGCTTACCTACTGCCCCTAGCTTACATTTCTACCACATGTGCGGGAGTCCCTAAGGTGACTACTGCTCTATGACCTTGTATTGTCACCATTCTGGTCTACCCTGGAACTGAACCAGCCCTGCCTTCAACTTTCAGAGTACTGCAAGATGTTTTTAGGGTAACTTTTCAGGATAATCTTAATTTTCTCGGTCTGGGAGAAATCTCTTCAGTCACGATCTGTCATCATAAATATTAGAGAGAAGGAATCTCTTTTCAAATCCTGCTCTCTGTGGGCATAATAAGATCTATACTGCTGATCACAGGAGTAATGTATTCATTGCCTTTATCTACCGATCAAGAATTTGCCGAATGACAGTCAGACTTTTCCATCTCAGACCCTGAAGGATAGGGATAGTAGGTTGGCACTGTATGTTTTAGAAAGGAAGAAAAATTACCCTTTAGCTAAGGATGAAGTCCCCTCATCTGGGGATGATTAAGAGCTCAACCAAGCACTCCCATGAAGGCAGCGCAAACAAAGAAACTTAGAATTTCCAGAGTCAGTTTTTCTATTTAAAGAAAATCTTGAGATAACTCTGGGGCATTTTCAATGCTCCATCAATCTTAGTCTTAAAAAATAAATGTTCGAGGCATATGAGCTGCAGATTGTACACTTTTGCATAGATCGCCATCTGGTGTTGGGCCCGGATGTTTGCAGTTTGTTTTTGTTCTTGGACAGTCTTTGGAAGTCACGAGTTCGGTGACTCATCCTTCGGTCCGTACTGCGCATGGGCTTCGGCTCCATCCTCAGATTGTTTTTTTCCGCCATCGGGCTCGGATGTGATACTTCGTGCTCCGGCTTCGAACTTTTCCAGTTCCAGCCTCGACGGAAAATCCTCGTCCATCGAGATTCTTCATCAATCATCTTTTTCATCTCTCTTAGAGGCACTTTCTCGATTCCACACATCGGCACCGGCCTTCGGGCCCTCCTCGACTCCGGTCCCGGCCGATGGAAAGGACTCCGTTCAAAAAGTGCCCAAAATGTGGGTCTAAATTTCCCCACACCGACCTCCATCAGGTGTGTAACCTTTGCCTCTCTCCCGAACACGAGGCCCGAGACTGCCCCGCCTGCAAGTCTTTTCGATCGAAAAAGACCATCCGGGATCGAAGAGCTCGACGCACCATGGCGCACTCGTCGACCTCGGCTCCACCGGACATCTTCGGAGACGACACCGGAGCTTCGGGGCAACAACACACCGAGCAGGAGGAAGATATCGTCAGCGCTTCCGAGGCCGACGACTCCGACCTGGAGGACATCCCACCGGCGCAGAGGGTCGTGAGTACTCTACCCCCTCCCACCCCCGCGCCCATATCCAAAGAGACTCCGGTTACACCTTCGCCTCCGGGCCTAGGGAATACCAAACATGCAGCTTCTATCACCCCACCTTCGGGCCCGGTGTCGAAGCATCACAAGTCTCACGGCAGCTCGGGCTCGAGCCAGCCTACTCCTGGTGCCGACAAACACCGTTCGGCACCGAAGAAAGTGACACCCAGCTCGGCTCCGAAGCCACTGGCGCCAAAGCCTGGACTCTCGGTGCCGACAAAACGCAAGCATAAATCCCTCGGCACCGACGCTCCCGCGCCGAAGCCTACCTCGACACCGAAAAAACCGGAGGTTCCAAAAAAGCATGGCGCAGAGAAACCACCCAAGTCCTCGGCTCCGAAAACATCGGCTCCAGCAGACGATTCGGTGCCAACGGAACTATTTACACCTGATCCTTCTCAAAAAACCTTAACAAAGGATCCAAAGACTGGGCTCTTGATTTTGTCTATCAAGAAAAGACGTCTTGACACACCAGCTCCTCCACCGCCAAAACGGAAGGACTCTGCCACATCTCCTCTCAGAGTGCCCTCCCCACCACCTCCTACACCTCCTCCACCTCTTCCACCTCCTCTCCCTCCCAGGTCTCCACCACCCTTGCCTCATCACTCCCCAACCCCGTCTCCAGAACCAGATTACGGGGATCCAGATTATGATCCAGCGGACGCCCCGATGGACCCCACACATCCCCAGGGACCTCAGACCCATGGGAGGATTACCAAAACCCTGACATACCAGATGTGCCTCAGGATGACCTCTACCCATCCAGGCCATCTTCCCCGGAGGACTCACTAGGGTTTCACCACTTAGTGCAGCGAGCAGCACACTATCATGGGCTAGAACTACATAGCGAACCAGTTGAGGAAGATATCTTACTGGATACGTTTGATATTCAGGATAAATCTACAGCCATCTTGCCCATGCTTAAGGGTGTTACCAAACATGCTGCAGAGGTGTTCAAGGACCCGGCCAGGGTCTTAAACCCCAGAATAGAAAAAAAGTACAAAGCAGCCCCCACAGATCCTGCATACATTAAAGGACCTGCTCCTTTAGATTCACTGGTTGTGTCCACAGCTAGAAAGCGGTCCAACTCCCAGTCCTCAGGTGAGGCTCCACCGCCAGATAAGGAATCAAAACTCTTAGATGCGTCTGGTAAACGCACTGCCTCGCAAGCCGCAAACATTTGGCGCATTGCGAATACACAGGCGCTGCTTGCGCTTTATGACAGAGCACACTACGATGAGCTAGAGGCTCTTATGCAACACCTCCCAGAGAAACACAAACGTAAAGCTCATGACCTAATACAGGAGGGTAAGCTCATTACTAACACCTCCATTAAATGTGCCCTCGATGCAGCGGACACTGCTTCTAGAGCCATAAATACTAGTGTCCTGCTTCGCCGTCATGCCTGGCTCAGGATCTCAGGGTTTAAGCCAGAAGTCCAAGCATCCATACTAAATCACCCCTTTGACCAACAACACCTATTTGGGCCAAAGGTGGACGAAGCATTAGAAAAAATGAAAAAGGACACGGACACAGCAAAGTCTATGGGGGCATTACAATCACAAACCCCTAGACGCTCCTTTCGGCGTTCGTCCTTTCGTAGCACAGGCAGAGGTTACCCCACCGATAGTGCCTCTACCTCCTACAAGTCCCCTCCTCAAACTACCTTCTCAAAGGGCTACCAAAGAGGTGGATACAGGGGCAACAACAATAAGGGCAGGGGCAAAACCAACACCACCCGTTCTGCCACACCGCCCTCACAATGACTTCCCCTCGCTCCCCCCAGACCATCCCACTCCGGTCGGGGGCAGACTACAAAACTTTATTCACACCTCGGAGTCCATAACATCGGACAAATGGGTGACCCAAATTATTCGGTCAGGGTACTGTCTCGAACTAACATCTACCCCACCCAATATTCCACCAAGGCACCGTCCAATGTCACAGGAACATTCCACACTGCTCAAACAGGAGGTGCTCTCCCTCCTACAAAAACACGCTATAGAGCAAGTCCCCGTCAATCAGCAAAATTTAGGGGTCTACTCTCTGTATTTTCTAATACCAAAAAAAGACGGGACCCTGCGGCCCATTCTGGACCTCCGGCCTCTAAATGCATACATACATTCGGACCATTTCCACATGGTCACCCTCCAACAAGTCCTCCCACTCCTCTGTCAGGGAGACTTTCTCACTACCTTGGACTTGAAAGACGCATACTTTCATATTCCAATACACCCTTCTCACAGGAAGTACCTCAGGTTTGTGGTGGACAGTCAGCATTACCAATTCACGGTTCTCCCCTTCGGGGTCACAACCGCACCACGGGTGTTTACCAAATGCCTAGCGGTAGTAGCAGCACACCTCAGACGCCAACACATTCAAGTCTTCCCTTACTTAGACGACTGGCTGATAAAAGCTGCGTCCTACGACCAATGTGTGCAACATACAAACAGCACCATCCAACTGCTCCACCAGCTAGGCTTCACGGTGAACTACCAAAAGTCCCACCTCATACCATCTCACACAAAGCAATATCTCGGGGCCACTATAGACACCTCCAAGGGTATAGCCTATCCCAATTCAGCCAGAATCGCAAGTATACAAGCCTTGCGCCAAACATTCATTGCTCAGCACTCTCTCCCAGCAAGAGTGTTCATGAAGCTAATAGGGATGATGGCATCTTGCATCTTCATAGTGCCCCATGCAAGACTCCACATGCGTCCACTCCAAGAGTGCCTAGCACGGTAGTGGAACCAGGCCCAGGGACAGCTGACAGATCTGGTGTTGGTGGACGGCCGCACCCATCACTCTCTGCAGTGGTGGAACACCACAAACCTTTCCAAAGGGCGGCCGTTCCTGTACCCGGTTCCTCAGGTGATTCTAACAGCGGACGCATCGCTCTCCGGCTGGGGAGCGCACCTCCTACACCTTACAATGCAAGGTCTATGGACACCACAGCAAAAGTCGCTCCACATCAACCATCTGGAGCTATTGGCGATCTTTCTAGCCCTAAAATCCTTTCAGAAGCAGATTTCAGCCAAAGCAGTCCTCATTTGCACAGACAATATGACTGCAATGTATTATATTCAAAAACAGGGGGGGGGCACACTCTCCCCAGCTCTCCCGCTTAGCACAGAGCATATGGAGATGGGCAATTCCACAAAAAATCTTTCTCCTGGCACAACACGTCCCAGGCATACAAAACACCATGGCAGATCTGCTCAGCAGACAAACACAACAAATACACGAATGGGAACTGCATCCACGAGTTCTTCGCCCATTCTTCCGCAAGTGGGGGCATCCTCAGATAGACCTCTTCGCCACCCACGAAAACAAAAAATGCCCAAGCTTCGCCGCCAGATACCCACACCCATTGTCCAAAGGCAATGCGCTATGGATGAACTGGTCAGGCAAACTTGCATACGCCTTTCCACCTCTCCCACTAATTCCATTAGTGGTCAGGAAGCTACAACAGCACTCCCTCACACTCATTCTGGTAGCTCCAACATGGGCCAGGCAGCCGTGGTACACCACACTATTACAGCTATAAGTGGTACCACATCAAAAACTGCACCTGTCCCCATGCCTCCTAACTCAGAACCATGGAGAAATCAGGCACCCGGACCCAGCTCAGCTCAACCTTGCGATCTGGCTCCTGAAATCTTAGAATTTGGGTACCTTAACCTTCTCCCTGATTGCATGAACATTATCAAGGAAGCCAGACGTCCTACCACTCGAGCATGCTATGCCGCAAAGTGGAGGAGATTTGTTGTTTACTGCCGTAACAATACAATCAACCCTTTAGATGCATCTATACAACACATCATATGCTATCTACTCCATCTTCAAAGGTGTAACCTGGCATATTCCTCCATACGCCTACACCTAGCAGTGATTGCTGCTTACCTGCAAAACAGACAGCATTTATCACTGTTCAGGGTGCCCGCTATTAAAGCCTTTATGGAAGGCCTTAAACGAGTAATTCCGCCCAGGGCACCACCTTCCCCTGTATGGAATCTAAATGTAGTTCTTACAAGGCTAATGGGTCCGCCCTTCGAACCAATGCATAAATGTGAGCTACAGTTCCTCACCTGGAAAACAGCTTTCCTCGTAGCTATCACTTCCCTTAGAAGGGTTAGTGAAATACAAGCGTTCACTATACAAGAACCCTTTTTACAGATACATCACAGCAAGGTGATACTTCGTACAAACCCAAAATTTCTGCCCAAGGTCATTTCCCCCTTCCATCTTAATCAATCGGTGGAATTACCTGTCTTTTTCTCGCAACCTCAATCTGTTGCGGAAAGGGCTCTACATACACTTGCTGTTAAGAGGGCTTTACTGTACTACATACAAAGAACGCAACCTTTCAGGAAGACTAAACAATTGTTTGTCTCCTTCTCTCCACCGCATAAAGGCAACCCATCTCTAAATCAGGGATAGCTAGGTGGATTGTAAAGTGCATACAAATTTGCTATCACAAAGCAAAAAGAACATTATCTGTTCCACCTAAAGCCCACTCTACAAGAAAGATAGGGGCTTCTATGGCTTTTCTAGGGAACATACCCTTAGATGACATCTGCAAAGCAGCCACATGGTCCACTCCGCACACCTTCACAAAACATTACTGTGTAGACGTGCATTCCAAGCAACAAGCTAGTGTGGGCCAGGCTGTACTAAAGACACTATTTCAAACCGCTGCAACGGATACAGGTGGTCGCCGCTAGGGCTGGGTACTGCTATATAATCTATGCAAAAGTGTACAATCTGCAGCTCATATGCCTCGAACGGAATATGCTACTTACCAGTATGCATCTGTTCTTGGCATGTAGAGCTGCAGAGTTGTACACGCCCACCCGCCTCCCCGGCTACCTGTATCCGTTCCAGTCTATCTTATTTAAATATAACACACATGGGTTTCTTACTGTTATCACTACGCTCCATCATTTCCCTGCTGGCGAAAAACAATCTGAGGATGGAGCCGAAGCCCATGCGCAGTACGGACCGAAGGAGGAGTCACCGAACTCGTGACTTCCAAAGACTGTCCAAGAACAAAAACAAACTGCAAACATCCGGGCCCAACACCAGATGGCTTTCTATGCAAAAGTGTACAACTCTGCAGCTCTACATGCCAAGAACAGATGCATACTGGTAAGTAGCATATTCCATATCTTTTTTTATTGAAAAGAAAGACCACATAAAACAATACAAACCTAAACAAGTGCAGTGAGGTGCAGTTGTCACGATTTTCAAGACTGGCAATTAAAAGGTACAGTAAAAGACAAATCATTACACTAGGTTTATAACGCAGTCAGTTGTTTCAATGTCCTCATTGTCCGTTAAAACATTACAGAGTCTCATTATCAGATGCCAGTGGGGGAGCATCGCTAAAGGGGGGGTACATAGCAAACCTCTACTCTCGTTCCAGTGGCCCCATATTTTTGTCCATTTGCGCGGGCATCCCCTGCTCTCATAGATGACCCTCTCCGCTTAATCTCTTACAGTCTTGGTCACCGGCACTATTGAAGTTTTTTGGGGGAAAATCAACTTAGTTTTTAAGTCTATAAGAAACACTGCTCTCAGCTATTTCATACAGGCTTTATGCGGCTAAAAATGAGTATAAAATCAGTCAAAAATATCTCAGATTTTCACTAAACCATAGTCGGATGATGCATACTTATGCTTCGATTAGGGAATCTCACATTACATGCTTTTACTAACCACTGGTGGGAAACAACTGATAAGCTAGGCTCTGTGACCTTTGTAATGGAGGTGTTCAAGATTTAGCACATGTTTATCTGCCCAAGTAAACTTTTTTTGCTTGAGGCTCAACGTCGTTTTATAAAACCGATATGCTTTAGATATGGCTCATGAATTGAAGATCTAAATGACCTAACGGGAACACCACCTAATGGATTTGTCTGCTATAATCGGTTTACATTTTTTAACACTTATTTACCATTGTTTAAAAGATATTTTACATTTTTTTTTTATTGTATACATTTATATTGATATCAGTCTAAAACAATTAAAAAAAAAAGTTTGAGTTGGACTTACTATCTAAAGCGCCTGCAGCGATCTCCTCAGAGGTAAAAAAAAATTACGTTTCCTCTGTAAAACATTTGAGGAAATACTAACTCCAACTGTCTGAACTACTATGTTCTGGACTGAAGAAAACCCATTGTGGGCATTCTCAATGACATCAGTGGGACAAGTCTTGTTGCCAACCATTAAAAGATCATAGTCTCCATCAACTGCACTGTCAATGGCGAAACCTTTGACTACTATTCCAAATATGTCCCGACTTCCGCTTTTGGCGACTAAGACAAATTTTGGAATCGTGCTAATAACGCTGTTAATGGATTTTCCTACGCAAGCTACCTTTTCACCCACAAAGGTGACTGCAAGCCTACTTACCCAGATTTTGGACAGCATATTGGAGGCCCAGCTCTACTTGGAAACTGCTTATAGTTTCCTCAACTGGATGCGAGTTACCTCCTGGGGTTTGAGGATGAAGCCCTAGATGAAGAGGACACTTATTAGCACTATGAATATCAACTGAAGATTGGTCATTCAGGTGCCTTTCACATTTTTTGACAGTGTTGCAACAAATGATGGACACTTTTCAAAGGTTACTTACTTGATAGGGCAGCCTACGCCTGCCACACCCTTGCTACTTACTGCACCTATTCCACCTCTGCCACCTATTCTGCCTCCTCCAATGGACACACCTCTCAGAGTTGTCAGACAACCACTGGTGCTACTGTCTCCTTATGAAATGTTGGATGAAGACTCATCAGATTCTGTGTGTCCAGGTTTGAAGGAAGAGGGTGAACTTCCACAGTGAGATGACCGGTGATGTGGACTGGGATGACTACTACTTACCCAAGGAAGGCAATAGATTTCCCACCCAACCAGATTCCCTTCCGGACAACCTAGCAATGGTTTTAATGCTCTAAAGGAGAGAGCAGCTAAAAGGTTCAAAACCCCAGTGGAGCAGCAATGCTTCCTTTTTGATTTTAAAAAGCAGCTCGACAAATCCACATGATCCATACCTATGCAGGACAATGTCTGGTCTAAAGGCCTAACATTTATGAGGATACTGGCTATGGTTCAAGTGGCCTCTCCCTATCTCGAGAGAAAGTACAGGGCACCAGATTCAGTCCCCGTCGGTCTTATAGGTAACCCAAAGCTGGACATCAGCGGCCCCGCACAGATCGAGGAACCAATCAGGCCATCATCAGCCCCTCCGGTCTGAGACTGCTGCCGAACTGGTGATTTCGGCCAGAGTGTTAGTGCAATGGTGGCAACATCAATCAAAGCTGTTAACACTTTAGCAATATTGGGCTGTTAGGATTACCAGCTGTGGCATGACAGTGCACCTCATTCCTGAGGACAGGAAGTTTGCTATAAAAGCATTGATCAAGGAGGGAGCAATAATCTATGCAGCAGTCATTGATGCTCCATGGACGTTTCCGGTACAGGCTTCTGCCAGCTGGCAGGTGCAGCATAAAGACTGTAGAATGGCTGAGGTCTGCAGCTTCTGTTAAGAAATTAAAGCAAAAATCCTCAATATACCCTTTAGTGCTCTCATCTTGTTTGGGAGACAAGTCGATGAGGCCCTACAGATAATGAAGACAGATATGGCTGCTATGAAATCACTAGGAGTGCTACGGTATCAACATCACGGCTCAGCCACGTTTGATGGCTTGTGTAGATCTCATGCCCATAGAGGAGCCTTCAATCACTGAGGGAGTCAAGGCAGGCCATATTAGCCCCACGCCCAGGGATACACAATCAACCGGATTATAGGGCGGGGGATGGCAGATCATTTAAACGGAAAGCAAGCGCCTCTCAAACGTTTGTTAGCAGCAACAAAAAATGAGCATGACTTCCCGCAACAGGCCCTCCTACCATCCCAATGTTAGCAGGTGGGGCGGGGAGAAGAATTTCCATGTTTGCACCCGCTTGAGGGTCCATAACATTTGACCGATGGGTGGGGCTGATTGTACACTCCGGACTAACATTGGAGTTTGTACAGAACCCATCTTTCTGCCTGCCCAGGAAAAGAACATGTACAAGAAACACTAGCCCCACAGTTGAAAACAGTACAATATACACAAGTTAATCAAATGGTTATTTTTATTATTAGTTATAATACATCCTATATAAAGAACTTTTATTTTTTTTAAACCTTGTGCTTTGTGATGGTGCAGTGGGTGTGTAGTGAGATTTGCTCGGTGCACTCATCAAAGTGATACACATGTGAAGGCGCCTGAAACCAGGAGAACGAAGGCTGAAAGAATGTTAAACATAGTTCACAAAGGATAGTGTTATGGTGTGAGGTGTCATCCTACAATATAGTGTATCTACTAATACAGCGCAGGTTGAAAGCTTATCTGGGTAAGAAAGGCGCAGTCCCAAAAATAGCAAGTCAGAGTTTAAAATCTATGTAATAGGCTGCCCAATATAGGCTGCCCAATAAAAACAAAAATTTTAGTGGTGTGAGAGAACAAGCTCAACCTGAATCCTGGTAGATCGAATTAACAGGTAACAGTATGTAATGGATATCTGTCCCACTGGAATACGGCTGAAAAAGACAAATCTAAAAAAAGGAGGGAAAGTGTTTTAAGTGCCAGAGGGAAGAAGTGTGAATAAAAAAAGCGTATAAAAAGAAAAAGGTCATACCTTTCAGATTTTCCTAAAGAAATATAACTGGCGGGTAATACTGCTGATTCCTTGATATCAGAGGTAATGTGTGGTTCCTAAAATCCTTACTGTATGAAGGGAGAAAGAAAGCGGGCATATACACACACAGAAATCATGTGCACTGTATCGCAGCGCGTGTTAGCACAGAGTACTTCACCGTGCTCCGAAAATAAGAGTATTACCAAAGAATTGTCTATCGACAGCAGGTCTACATGCCGGTCTGGCAAATTCCGACAAAGGTAGAGCTGTGCTTGCTTATATAGAGCAGAGTCTCTCATTGCACTTGCTCAGTGAAGACGGCCCACAATGCCATGGGAGAGTAGTGGAGGGCAAAGTAGGACTTAGTAGCTTCTGTGTTCGGAGAACACAAATTGACTTCTAGAAAGATCACAGGAAAGAAGAATATGAAAAAAAGCTAGATCAACCGATCAGAAACAGATGTATGGTTAGGCAAAAGAAATCACTAAAGGTCATGTGTAATACAACAATATAGTCTACTTGAATGCAGAAAACCACTAGGTTAACACACTTAATCAGTACAGAAGTACATTAAATTAATGCCAATTATTAAATACAAGGCAAAATCAAGGGTGGAAAATGGGGTCCGAAGTAGTCAAGTTGAAAATTCAGAACTGATATCAAGATATCTAAAGGTTCCATAGAGAAGGTGCTGATTGTCACAAAGTAAACGTTTTTTTAATAAAAGTTCTTTATGTATGATTCATTAGAACACATGATTAAAATAACCATTTGGTTAAATTGTACTGAATGTTTTGTTTTCCACTGTGGGCACAGTGTTTCTTGTACATTTACTTACCCAAGGTCCCCAGTGATTCTCTGATTCACTTGTTAACTGCAGCTTTTCCCAGGAAAGAACATCACCTTCATTTTAGGGAGCTGCAACAGGAAATTATTTCGCTTCCTAAAGGGAGAGCTGGAGGTGGTCCTGCGATCCTAAAGAAACCATGGATTTTACTTCAGATTCTTTTTGATAAAGACAACTGGATAGTGAAGGCGATTATAGACTCCTGAGAACTAAACAAGTTCCTAAAAAAAATTATTTTCGCATGGTTATGCTCCAAGAAGTTGTGCTTATGATCTAGGAAGGAAATTACTTGACCTCCCTGGATCTTCAAGATGTGTATTTTCATGTCCCTATACACCAGAAACACAGGAATTCCCTCCATTTTTTTAGTGGCGGGCAGCACTGCCAATGCAAAGTGTTTCCCTTTAACCTGAAATCAACAAATCGGATATTTAGCAAATGCCTAGCAGTAGTTGCCATCTTCCTCAGATGACTGGGTAACCAAGTGTACCCTTATTTGGACGACTGGCTCGTCAAGGCTACATCAAGGGAAGAGGCAAAAACTTCTACAGCTGCCTATTTCACAGGTTGAGACTGACACTAAACATTTGCAAGTCTTTTATGTAATCAAAAGTAAAACTTCACTTCCTAGGTGTGATGCTAGACACACAACTGGAAAAGGCTGTTCATCACAGGAACGAGCGAGAAAGCTCCAAGTCATGGCATAGGTCTTCTCTTCCATACAATCTGTCATATTCAGGCAGTCCAAACCTCTGCATAGGCCTTATAGCTTTTTGCAGGGTCTGAATGAGACCTGTCCAACAAGAGTAGGACAATCAATGGAAACAGACGTTCATGGGACAACATGGTCGAAGGTACTAGACTGCAGGTGCTGTTACAGTGGAGATTTCCTACAAATCTCCATGCATTTCCATCCTCCTTTGGACAGTGGCACTCCCAATCGATGTGTTTATGAGAAAGTGAAGCTGGAGAGCTCACATGCAAGAGCTGTTGACCAGCAGTCTGTTTAGACACACAGAAGATGCTCCATATCAATTTTTTGGAGCTTCGAGCCATGCGAGTAGGCCTCCATGCTTTCCTCTCAAAACCGACAGGTCAGATGGTCTTCGTCAGGGCGGCCGATACAATGTCAATATTTTACATGGCTAAGCAAGGGGGAACAAAAGGTCTTAACCTCTCTTGGAAGATGTGCAACAGCTATGGGACTGGTCAGTTTCTCACCATGTGAACATCGCTGTGTAGCACATCCTTGGACGTCCAAACCAGCACTCAAACATTATCAGACTGTCACGAATGTGAGCTCCATTGTCATATTCCACAAATTAGGTCGCCTAACACTGGATTTGTTTGCCACCCTAAGCATCAGGAAATGACACTGGTAAGCGAGTAGGTTTTTGCAACTGGGACCACGGGTATTGCGTTTTAGATCAAATGGTCAGACTTTGCATACGCCTTTCCGCTGTTACCCTTATGTCTAGGGTCCAAAGGAAAGCGAAGGTAGAACATTGTATCCCGATTCTCATTCAGCCAGCTTGGCATCGCCTGTACTAGTTCACTCAGCTCCTGAATCTATCCGTATAGCCATCTGTGCCATTGCAGATGCACTCCAATTTCCTCTCCAGACACAATGAAAAAATTCTGCACCACAACCTCGGATCGTCGAGCCTGTTATCCATTGACCCAAGAGTTTGTTCATCTAGATCTCATACACCAGAATGTATAAACCTCCTGTCTGAAGCCTGGCACCAGCTATTGCAAGAACTTGTAATGCCAAATGGAAGTGTTTCTGTGTATGGTTTAGAACCAAAATTTCACCCATTGACGTTAACTCCTCACCAAATACTTCCATATTTGCTTAAATACTCATAAGTACGAGTCCACGTGGCAGCAATCTCATGATTTCCGAGAATGGAGGATAATTAAACACACTTTTCTCAGAGAATAATAAAACAATTTATAATGTGACTTTTCAGATCAGTTCCACCTGTGTGGTGCCCACCATTACCCTGGGAGCTTAATTCTGTCTGTAGCCAGCAGATGCTGCCACCTTTTGAATTAATCCACAAAGCACATCTAAAGTTCATTTAATGTAAGGGCAGCACACAGTTTAGGAGAAATGCATGCATTTAAAGCAAAAGAGCTTTCTCCGTTTTTTTACAAAGGAAAAATTAATCTTACTGACCAATCCAAAGTTTATACCCAAGGTCCCTACTGATTTTCACCTGAATGAGCCTATCTTTCTGCTCTCTTTTTTTCCTAAATCTTCTACAGACCAGTAATTGCTTATGCTTGATGTGCGCAGGTGCATCAACTTTTACATGGACAAGACAAAAGACATTTGATATTCAGACCAACTGTTTGTATCCTGCATCAACTCAAGGATAGACAAACTCCTGTAGTAAAAGAGTAGCACTTTGGCTCTTGGCCTGCATCACTTTTTTGTCACAACAAGGAGCTGCGCCACTCCAGGGAAGAGAGAGGGTGCATTCTACCGGGAGCATGGCTACAACTGCAGCACTCTACGCTGGTGGGCCTTTGCAAGACCTCTGCCGTGCATCTACCTTGAGGAGCAGGTCCACACTCATGAAGCACTACTGCCTTGCTGTGTATGCATAAGCCAACTTGTCAGTGGAACAAGCTGTCCTGTAACCGGTTTCATTGAAGGTGAACCTGCTTCCTTTTTTCTTATATTTACTATGATTGTTATGTACTGCTTACTATTCTTATTAAATCAAATGAATATATGAAAGATCCAATGCTGGATACGAAATGAGATACCTGAACAGCATTGGTATATTGCATATGTTTATATCTGACCCTCAGTCCTCCCTGGTCAGAGGCTCATTTATTATATAAAGCGGTACAAAAGGGGGTGGTGATGGACGGAGCATCAGAACCAATCAAACACTCACACCCAGTCAACAGATCTGGGTTTGATCCATCACCATTCTTTAGCCCACTCTGCCACCCCAGTTCAGACATGGCCATATGCAAATCAGTCTGACCCTGTGCCTCATGGGAACAGTCCAGCCCGAACTGCCAAGCCATGCCTTCCCTGGACCGGAAACAAGCTTCCTAGGACCGGTTTCTTGCATATGGCTGGGCTCCAACTGGAATGGCATGGTGAGCAAAAAAACGATGGATTTAGGCCCAGATCTCTGTACTGGGGTGAATGTATGACTTTGTTCTGCATTCTGTCCATCAATTGTTGTTTTTGCATTTGTCACCCCGAGTGGGAAGGGTATGCTCAGACGTGAGTCCCTTGCTCTCCATGCCACTGGAATCAGGCTATCCTGGCTGACGAGGGCTGAAAGCCCGAAACCGGTCCTAGGATGCTTGTTTCCAGTCCAGGGAGGACCTGGCTTGGCAGTTCGGGCTGGACTGTTCCCATGGGGCACAGGGTCAAGACTGATTTGCATATGGCTGGGTTCCAACTGGAATGGCATGGTGAGCAAAAAAACGATGGATTTAGGCCCAGATCTCTGTACTGGGGTGAATGTATGACATTGTTCTGCATTCTGTCCATCAATTGTTGTTTTTTCATTTATTATATACTCTTCTCGCACTTTGTGCTATGAATTCTGAGCTGTGGTGACTTCTAGGAGGAGTAGGGGAGCCAGTACTTATTACCCCTAACTGGCTGAAGTTCGGGTTGCTTCAAATTAGGTGGATGTGCTTCTAAACAACTAGTGGCCTATTGCAATTTTAACACTATTTACTGCTATTTAAGACCACCTGGGATTACCACATTGACAACTGGGAATGATTTAAGCATGCAAGTATATGAAAAATACCAACGCTAGAGAATTGGAGTTACAGGTAAGTGATTTATTCAATGGCAATCTGCCATCTCAATTTGATGCAATGCATCACACTGATGTTGAATTCAGCTGCACTGATTGTATATGTTGTGTAAAACGTAATAGTCAGGTACGCTCTTCGAACCTGTGACCTATTTTCAAATTTGTATTTCTAGAAGAGTCCTTTAATAATATTGCCATTGTCTAGGTGGTGGTGGTAAAGGACACCATCTGTTGATCGCAATAGCAATTACCAATTTGACTTATGATCTAAGATGCAATACGTTATGTTTAATGACTGGTTGGTTAGGGGTGTATGCAAGTATGCACTATTTGTGTAGCGCATAGCTAACCAAAAGGTAGCAAAGCACTATACAGAGTGGAAGATGAGCATACGCTCAACAAGTGATAGGAAAGAAAGCTGGGTTCTGAAAGCAGAAGGGTGTGGTTACTGCATTGTGATATAGTGTTCTTTAAAGAGTTTCGTCTTCAGCCTTTTCCTAAATTGCTGTGGCATTGGGGCAGTCCTGATGGATATGGGCTGTTTAAAATGTGTTTATTTTGCCTTGTGCCACAGATGGATGAAAGAAAGATACATTATTTTGTCTTTAGAATGAAGTATGTTACGGATGTGGGTATTCTGCAGCGACATGTATCTCGACATAACCACCGAAACGAGGACGAGGAGAATTCCCTCTCTATTGACTGCATGAGGATTTCTTTTGAATATGAGTATCCTTCATTAAATTTCACTGGCAAGAGTCTGGCGAATGTGCGAATATAAGGGTGATTATTGCTGGCCTTTGCCAAGAGGTAGTTTTGTTCATAGTGTGCAGTATGTGTCCCACACATCTACTCAACAAGCCAGTTAAGTGGGGAAGCCATTGTGGCTAAGGATAGGCATGAGTCAAATATCGAAGTCCGCTAGATAGCAACACTAGTGAACATAGCACACCTTTCAGTTCCAAATCTTTCCAGATCAAAGGCATGTACAACTGTAAGACATAGTTTGCAGTATATGTTCATACTTGTAAATGTGGCCTAGCCTATGTAGGCAGTACAACTCTGCAAGTCAACTGCCATAATCTCCAACTACTATGGGCAGTCAAGAACCGAGACTGGTCGTATCCGGTCATAACAACAATGTTGGTTCTCTGTCATATGTTGTGATAGATGCGGTCTCCAAATCTTTAAGAGGAGGTGACCGAGAAAGGCAACTGAGACAGATGGAATGTAAATACATAGTAAACCACGATACTAAGTTTCCACACGGGTTGAATGTTGAGAAAGAGTTGTATGCATTACTTTAAGATTTGTTGATATTGAAAAAGGACTTCACTGTCCAAACTGCTATTTTTTTTTTTCTTTCATAAATAGTTAGGCATACATAAGAGGGCTCATTTAAAGAGTAACAAGTGCGGAAGCAATACCCTGAAAAAAGGCATATACACAGCAAAATAAGTCATAAGAGTGAGGTTGGATAAAATGATTAGTCAATCATTTAGGCTGCTATCCTAATGTCATTAAATGACACGCAACTATACCACACCTCAGGGTTTCAAAACAGTTAATATTTTATATTTTTTAAAGTTTTTTTTTTTTAGAGAATCAAACCTATGTTGATATGGTTCGGAATGATCAATAGTCCATTATTTGTCGTAAAATATTGCATTTGCTTTGAATGTACAACCTGCATTTATGCACTAAATAATGCAATTGATGGTCAAAATGATTCTTTAAGAATAAAGGGTGTAGTAAAACTGTTTTCAGTAAAATAATGCATTAAACAAAGAATTTAACCATTTGATGGAAAATGAATAGAAATCACAAGGAAATGAATGTTTTTAAATTTAATTTAGCTTTGATATGAATTGCAAGAATTGATTGTTTTTAATCATTATGAATTGTTGAGTTGATCAAGTGGAGTCCAAGCGCCTTGGAAAATGTATCCGAAGAACAGAGTCTTTCTTTGTGACAACTGTCATGAGTGTATTTTAATACCACTAAAATGCTGCACGTTGTATGAGCAAGGTCACTGTTTTGACCGAAACGCGTTATGGTGGATGTAATGTGTCCATTTATTCTGTACAGAAACACCAGCTCATGCAACGGGTTTCAGCACCACTGCCGTGATGACGCATACATTTTCTTGTGAAGCAACATTTTTAAATCAGGGAGTACATGGACATGGAAATAGGACTTGGGGAGAAAAGCTGCAAGTGCAGTACAGCACGGTCGCCATCTTGGGTGTATCAACCATCATAGATTGACATGATTGAAGCAGGTTAAATAAATCCTTTCAAATTATGAAATCATGTAATTAATATCAGCAAAAATGAAAACCTATAACTAGTGGGTTGTCTGTGGTATTCAGCAATATACACAGTTGTATGCTCACACTGTGTCAACAACAGTCCATGAATATATCAAGGGAAGTATAATGCAAGTGTATCATGGGCGTTCGGCAACCTACATCATTCATCACCCTAGTGGGCATATAAGCCGCTGATGGCACCCGTGATTAGATGCTGACAAACACATTGCGGTGAAAAACATTTATTGATTAAAGCTTCGTGAACATAATTGCGAAATAAAGCTAGCACAGTCGCCATCTTGGATGTATTAAAACCCATAGTTCTTAGGATGCAAAAGTGTATCTTAAGACATCAGCAACTTACATCAGTTACTGACCAAGTGGTCATATAAACAACTAATGGCATCTGTATTGATGGTCAAAACCGCAATGTGCTTTAAAGTACATTGTGCTGAAAAATATGATTTCGTGATCAGAATGACAGTTGCCATCTTGGATGTATCAAAACCCATGGGTCATCATGATCGAACAAGTTGTAAAAGCATGTTGAGAATCATAAAATGATATACACACTGTATACAATATACACAGTCATGAAATAGAAGTGTGCGTTCTATGCTAATACACGCTTATACAGTAAAAAAATGTGTGTTCAGAATTTTGTCAACCATATATCATAAATACATCATGCGTGGATGTAAAGGGATATACATATCTTACACGAAATGCGAGCCAAGTGGGCATATGTGAAATTAACAACAATTGATCCACCTACTATGTTGTATATAAGTACATTTAGTCGTTATCAGCACATATCCATTTGGTCAATCATGTGTGCTGTCACAATGTACCAATATAAAGTATATACTGCCCAAGTGGGCAAATAACAATAATACTAGTCTAATAAATAAGTCAAACCCTCTGGTGCCAATCACCAAACCTCATGCAGAAGAGTATGGTTGAGTGCCCCTGTTGGGGCAACCTCTCCTTATCTCAGCTATACCACAACTACCCACACTTTTAAGTTCAACATTAAAATCATTTAACTTTAGAACCTAAAGTGCAATAAAGCTTCACACTATGACTAATCACATCTCCGTCCAGATGGACATATAGTTCCTCGCCGGAGTTCAGGCCACAACAGGATTCCCCCTTGTGGGTCCGCATCCACCTTCTTAATACCATAGACACTGAAATGAAACTGTTCCATGTGTCTTGCCAGTGGGTAGTGTTTGTCATGATTGGCAATAACTTGCATATTTTCTAATACTCTTTTGCCAATATTTTGAAGTCCACACAGGTGTTGTAACACATAAATGACATGGTTAGTTCGACATGTTCTAAACTGAGAAAGGTTTCTATGGGTCTTGGTGAAGGGTACATCATATTGAAGACCAGGCCTTGCATTTGCCACAGGCAAAAAACAGATAAATCCATACTGTTTCTCATCCCCATTGACAACATTGGTGATGTCACTACACATTAGGGTATCCCTGAGTGATCTGCTTCTCCAGTAAGTAATAGCAGGTCTATCCCCTTCTAAGTCACCTATAGTAGTGTCGCATTTAAGTAACTTGCAGTTCTCCATCTCAAATCGGCCAAGAGTCCAGGCTCTGATGGGCTCCCATGGGCTCCCTGCAGAGTTCTATTGATGTTTTTCCCCTCTTTTCACAGACAAACTCCTAGAAGTATCTAATGAGGTTTTCGATAAAGGTAAGTTGCCACCTACAATGGGGGAGGCGAAATTAAGATCCCTCCCAGCCGACCTCATACAGACAATATCGCTGTTGAATGTTGATATGAAAATATTAAGCGGCATCATGGCGGACGGACTTCTCCTGAAGGTGTTGCTATTAATCCACTCCAACCAGGCGGGCTTTATCTCTGGCACGAACACGACCTGTAATCTGAAACGACTGGTACATGTATGCCAGGCCCCTAGATTGATGGAGGCAGAGAGTGCAGCGGTGCTCTTAGATAATGAGCAAGCGTTCGATTCAGTGGAGTGGCTGTATCTGTGGCAAGTCCTTAGGTGAATGGGTATGGCTGACACCTATCTTCAATGGATTCAACTACTCTATGCCCCCACGGCTAGAGTACGACTAGGAAGAATGGTATAAATACATCTAGCACTGCGACGTAGCGCCCGGCAGGGATGCCCTCTCTCACCTTTAATTTTCGCAATAGCGATGGCAATACCAATGGCCATTCGGCTAAGAGACACGATGGAGCCATGGGGAATACAGTTGGGGGAGACTACTCATACGGTCTAGCTATATGCAGACGATACTCTTAGTCTATCTGATGCAGCCGGATCGGTCCATCCCAGTACTACTATCCCAAATGCAAAGCTTCGGGATGATTTCAGGGCTCCATATCAACCGTACAAGTCCAGGGTGGTCCCATTGGGTAGAACGGCTACGGTTCAACCGGCGCTGCGACCGCCTATCGATTTTACCTGGGGCAGAAGAAGAACGATATCTGGGTATTTACCTGGCACATACGGCCAAAGCGCATCATGAGTCTAACATTGGCCGTGTAGTACAGGGTTTGAAGGCATCGATTCAATTCTGGATGGAGTTGCCGAATTTTCCTTTATGGGATGCTTTGCAATCATGAAAATGATTGTTTTGCCCCGCTGTTTGTATGCATAACAACACTCCATTTATATAGTTCCTTAATCATACTTCATCACACTAGTCTCATTGGGGATCTTCCTTGGGGGAAAAACGTTGATGAGTGCGATTAATGAACCCGCAGCAAACGGGGGAGCAGGGAGGTTTGGAGGTATCCCGACTTGAATTTTATTATATGGCCTCTCCGCTGCAACCCGCAGTCCACTGGTTAGATAGCGACGGAAATTGGGAGAAATCACTATTAGCCGGCACATTTGGTGGTAGTTCATTGGCCGAGCTGTTTATGCCTGGAGCTAGAAATATCCGTAGGTAATAAGACATGTGGCAAAAGTATGGGAAAATGTGGTCAGGAGAGTCGTGCAGCACGCACCGTACGCACCTGACATGCCCCTATGGGTGATCCGACCCTTTGCAGCCATCGCAGAATCTATCTGTTCGTCAGTGGAAAGATGGCGGCTGCCAGTTGTTGGGGGATCTCTATGCAAATGGACAGTTCCTGTCCTGGGAGGAGGCATGGGACACCTTTTGACCTAGGGACAGGTCAGTTTCTTCCATATGGTAAAATATCTAGCGTAGCACAGGAATTATAGCAGGGCTTCCCAGAGGAACCACCCATCACTAATATACTACAAGCTTTATTCTCCATGGCACGGGCGAAGACATGTCTCACACCTTTACCAGGCACTCTGTGAGGACCTGTCCGCAGAACCACTAGCACTTCAGCAGAAGTGGGATATATTAATAGACGAACCCTTGACTGCAGGTGAATGGAAAAGTGTATATGAGGGGGTACAAAAGGTCAACGCGAATGCACGATTGACTCCTCCGATATAATGTAGTGCATCAAACCTATCTTACTCCACGCACATTGCATGCAGTATATCAAACCCGTACCGATGGCTGTCCTAGATGTGGGGCCCGGGGGGCAGATTTCCTTCACATGATCTGGCAATGCTCATTGTTACACCTTTACTGGGAGGAGATATTGACTCGTCTAGGAGAAACAGCGGGTTGGAACATAACAAAAGATTAAACGGGTGTAGCTCGGATTATTGCCCACGTCCAAGAACAAAAACCTAAGCAGACGCTTTGTCAATCTAGGGTTGGTTCTGGCCAAAAGACGTTTAGTAATAGCATGGATGCAACCTCAGCCACCGAAATTTGTAGATTGGATGAGAGAGATGAATGAATGGGCAACCGCAGAGGTGGTGCAAATGATATTTGTAAGAAAAGATGAAAAAGCTAAAGAAGACCGACTGGCATGGACTACAAAGTTGATGGACTTACAGAAAGGTCAAGAGTCGGTCTCCCAAGAGAACTCAGGAAGGGAATGCCCGTAACTACACAAGGCAAACTGTGATAAACCCAAGAAATTCAATAATCCAGATCAAAATGAAACCAACTTGTACGGGGTTGTTACTCCAGACTGACACTGAATGGGAGGGGATGGAGGGGTGTTAAGGGGGATCTTGTTAATGGTTTATGTTAAAATTGGCTAACTGTATGTGAGAAGTTGGCCTGATGTATGATGTCACTAGTTCTAGTGTACACCTTATATCAGTCCAAATACCCTTATGGTGATTGGTTGTAAAGTCAACCTTATAGACCAGCTATCCTAGTGGTAGCATGGACAAGAGCAGTCTTAGGCTAAACTCTGAATGGCATGTGAAGCCAGCTGTGATACCATATATAATCCCTTGAATACCAAATGAAAGGACACCACAACAGATATATATATAAAATAAAGTGTATTTATTCTAGTCAAACCCTCAGCACTCTTTATGAGATTAGAGGTAAGTACAACACAGTCTTATTTAAGCATACATTAAGTCACACAGGTAAGTAATACAGTTAGGCCCTAGGGGCCACGCAAACCATATACTAAGTAAGTGGTATAAGAACCACTGTCACGGAAATAGAATAGGCCTAGGCCTAGGGAATCGCTGGGGCTACACTACACTAGCGTTAGTTAGGAAGTGGGAGGCCCACGGGATTCGTGTGCAGAGTGGAAACACTCACGCGTAATGCGTAAAAGTCAATAGCAATAGTACAGTTTAGAAAACGGTAGGTTTAGGACACTTCCGGAGTAGCTAGGAAGTTGAGACTTGAAAACTAGACACTAGGATAGTCACTATCCTGATGAGCACCGGAGTACCCAAGTTACCTATCCCACAGGCTGCGGGTGCATAGGGGTGAAGATGCGTCGTTTTTGTCGTCGACTCCTATGGATGCCTGAAGAAAGATGCTGACAGGCAGTCAGTGAAGAGTGTCCGGTGGATCCCAAGGCTGGGATCAAGAAGAGAGGAAACCTGCAAGCAGAAGGGACAGAGTCAAGGTCACTAGCCAGTGACCACGTGGAACCAGGAAGGAACCAGGCGATGTCGTGAAGATTGCAGGTGAAGGTGAAGCTTGTCGCTGCAGCCAGGAGGACCAGGAAGCGTCGAGGACGACCAGGACCAGGAGGCGAGCTGTCCCACGAAGGCTCTTGCTGTCGGCGGCGTCGAAGTTGGACTAGGTCTCACCAAGCCTTGGCAAGCGGAACCCACGAAGAACGGAGGACTTGCTTCTGGTGCAGACCAGGAAGGTCTGGGGTGCTTCTTCTTTGCAGAGAAGCGGGAGCCAGTCTGGAGGAGCCAAACCAGCGCAGAAGATTTCAGGGTGCGTCGTCACAAAGGCCACTTGCCAGCGGGCAAGCAACTGGACAGACGCGGTAAGCAGGAAAATGCTGAAGGGCCCCACGCAGGACTCGTGGAGTGTGGGGGCTGATCTTCGGTGCTGATGGTGCTTGGGGTTGGGGCTTCTCAATCCCCGGTGCACAACTTCGAGGGTACCTCAGAAGCTGCGCTTGAAGATACTAGCCACTTTTTCCAGGTAGCCGGTCCCACGTCGCTCGTCGCCTCCACGGATCTCAGCTCTGCTGTAGATGTGGATCAGGGTCGGAGAAGTCTGGAAGTCAAGGCTCTGGTCGGGCTCTGCAGTCGGTTCCTCGTAGAACGTGGGCAAAGCAAAGGGTAGTCTCTTGATGGTGCCTGTTTGCACAGGGTAGCCACTCCTTGGCTACAAGGGAGATTCTTCAGTCTTCTTCTTTCGTCTAATGTCGAAGGTCCAGAGTTTCTGTTCAGTTTTGCAGGTTCAGGATAATCTAAAGTCTTGAGGCCCAACTCCCACTCTTATACTAATCTGGGGGGCTGGGATACCTGCTAGGTCACGCCTTATGGGTGGGACCTGGGAGGGGGTGGTTACACCCACTTCCCTTTGTCCAGTTTCGTGCCAGAGCTGGGGCTGGAGTGCCCCAGCGCCGGTTTGAACTGGACTATGCAAGGAACACCTTGTGTGCCCCAGGCATGTCTCATTCCTTTCAGCCCACCCTGCCCCAATACACTAAAGGCTGTCTGGGGAGGTGCTAGCACCTCCCCAAGCAGGAAACCTATTGTCCAGGCCTCCCTGGCTGGGATCACTCCCAGCTGCAGGAGGTCAGACTTGTCGTGGCAGCAGCATCCATTTTGTGATGCTGAGGCTTTGGTCAGAGGCTAGCAGTTGAAGTATGATTTTAACATGTCTTTCCCTCTAGAAGGGGGGAATAATATTCTCATGTCCAGAAATGGCATGGGGGTATTATTCCACAGTGTTAGACACCTTACACGACATGTTTCGATAAAGCCAAACCATAGTTACCATAACCGTCTAAGATTATAAGGCACTTTAAGAGTATATGGTAGGCTATATCATAGAACAGCTATAAGGACAAGGTTCCGAAAGCTGCAGACAGGCTCAGCTCATGCTAGAGCACCATCTCACATGTTACCAAGCACTCTGCCTCCAGGATTGTCAAGGCCTGCCATAGGAGTGACTGATAGGTACACATGTGTCTATATGTAAGTTAGGTATAGGAATACTACACCTAAGCAAGGGGTGATTACACGACCTTGCCCCAGCTGAGTGTTCAGCCAGTTGTGTCAAAATGGAAGGCCAGGCCAGGGGTGGCATAATACATGCTGCAGCCCCTGGTAGGCCTAGGGTACACCTATGCCCTGGGTACCTAGGGTACACTGTACAGGGGCCAATAAGGTGATCCTATCCAAATGGGTTATGCACCTAAAGTACATAGTATTAATTTAGAGAGAGAACAGCAGGGCTGTGGGTCTGATTAGCAGGCCCACAGCCACATCTAAGTCGAAAACCAGTAAAGCAAAAGCAAAAAGTGGGGGTGAACATAGAAAGCAGACCCTACTCTCCTACACTGTATGATTGTAATCAAGACATATAATGGATGGAAATGTTAAAAGATCGCATTTTGGGACTACAAAATAGAATGGCCTGAGAACAAACCATAATGTAAATAATTAAATGGAAGTTATATTCTGTATGCTAACACTATTGTTCCACGATATATATTTCAATATGTATAAAAGTGTGAAATGCCAATCAACAACTCGATTTTTTTTTTTTTAAAGTAACTTGCAGTTTCGCTTTGCTCGAATCAATTCACTATAAGGTAAACTCCACTTAAGCTGTTTGGGGTGACTGCTTAAAGCGTGGAGTAGGCTGTTCCCTACCACAGGTTTGTTGTGCAATTTAAACGTCAGTTTAGTCCTTTAACCTCTACATCAAGAAAAATTATATTGGTTGTGCTCATATTACATGTCCGTTCCAGATTGTAATCATTGACATTCAAATGTTCAACAAACTGTCCCGCCTACTCTTTACTCGCCTGCCAGATTAAAAACAGGTGATCAATAAATCTGACCCACATCACAACCTTTTCCACCTCTTCAAACTCTGGAACCTGCTCCTACCACCAGCCCATCAACATATTGGCGTAGCTGGAGGTGAAGCAGGTGCCCATGGCCTTTCCCTGTATCTGCCTATGCAAAACTCTGTTAAAGAGAAAAATTGTATTATTCAAACAGTAATCCATCATCTTCACAATCGCCTGTGTGTGGGCATTTTAACAAATCGGACTGACTCTTAAAAAGTGTTCACAGGCTGAGATCCCATCCTTGTGTAGTATACTGGTATAATGTGACCTTGCATAAAGCGGCCTCTATAGAATATCTTTCTCCCAGTTAATGCCTTCAATCCTCTGTGAAAAGTCTGTAGTATCCTCAATGTGAGAGGGAAGGATACTAACCAATCCTATCTGGGGACTTATGGACCTTGGGAATAGGTATATGTGTTTATCTCGATATTGAGATATCTACATATCGAAAGATCTATATATGGAGACATTGAGATTAAATTTTTGATAATCCAGTCTGAAAAACCCAAAGCATAGCTTTTGACATTCTAATTCAGCCTATATTAGACCACTTTCATTTAATTTCTTTGAGGAGGAAGCCTTTAAAAGAAGAACAAAATCCCCATTAATATGAGCTGCAAGAAAACGTTCCTAATTTTTTAAAAAAAGTAAAAACGTGGCTCCGATTTATCTGACTTACCTCCCATATTCACATTTATTTCGTTTTGTCGTGTAATCAAGCATATTTCTATTCTACAGATTGACTGCATTGTAGCTTGAGCAGAGGACTAGTTAGTTAAAATAAGTGCAGAGTTTTGATGAAATCTGATTTGCCAAAGAAGACTGATACAGGCAGGCTCCAGGTAGCTCAGATTCTTTGTACCAGGTCCTTACATGGTGATGGCTGAAATAGGGTGCAGTTGCTAGAGTTGGTTGATGCTAGTAGGAGAAGGTCGGAGGAAAAGCTAAGGAAGTGTTGTGGTGATTATGATACATCAGTCAAACTGGGGAAATATTATTTCCTAAAGGAATTGAAGATCACTTGATGAAATCATTTGGCATATGTCAGAAGAAAATCAATGTCAGCAAGGAAGATTTTCTGTATCTAGGCATGCAGCCTTGGTCTATGCAAAGTTGAATTATCTGAAATTGCAAATGACTTTAACTGTTCCCTGTAAGCCAAAATCCTCTGGTCTTGTGCATTTCTTAACTTCTGGCATATCAACAGCTTGCGCTTAGCCCTTTATCAGCACTGGTCCCTGTTTGAGAGCATCTGTAACTCATACTACACATCTGCCAGCCTCAAACTTTGGTCTGTACAAGGACAGAAACGGCTCCAGGAGTTTCTTGCTGATATGGGGTGAGTAATTTGGTTTTCTCTCTGTGGTGGTGAGATTTAGTTTACAGGAATATAGTTTGATATTAACTTGACTTTAAAGTTAGCAATGCAGAGGCAGCGTGACGAGTAACGAGAAGTGCTCTTTAACAATGCCTGCACTGCAAGAGCAAGTCAATCAGTTGGGGAAGGTAATAATTTAATCTAGACATCCTGTTCTTTGTCTGCAGCTTACCCTTGAAGCAAGTGAAACAAAAGTTCAACTCCATGGACATTTCTCTGAAGGAAAATTTACGGGAAATGATAGAAGAATCAGCCAACAAGTTTGGGTAATGATCTCCCTTCCCATTTTACCAGCCTGCTAACCTGTGGTTTTTGGCAGTTAGTGCCACCATTGCTCAAAATGTTTTAATTGCAAATCTTGACCTAACCAAAGGCATAACTGTGTTAAAAAGAAGCACTGCGCCTGCTTAAGGCTTCAACTGCGATCATAATATGCAAGAGATGTAGCTTGAGCCATTCGTTTCGGACCTGAATAGGCAAATCGCTAGGTGCAGAAATTAGAACAAGTTCTTAAAGAATACACTTTTATTTCAGAATTAATTTGGAAGAATAGATAATGTAAAAGTGTTTAAAATCCATTGTCTAAGGACTCTACGGCCATCTTTGTGTAAGTCAATGTTACCCTAGGTTTTAGTCGCAAAGAGATTTTCTACTGGGGGCAGGTGGATGATTGGCACAATTTACCTGAATAGAACACCCAGAGGTTGGAAGATTGGGTGAATATGTATCGGAGTTTGGAGCCAGTAGGCATGAACAGTTAAAACGATCTGCCCTTCTGCAAGTGCAGCGGAGAGATTAGGAAATAAGGGTCAGGAGCTGAGTTCGGGGTCCAGCCCAAATTTTCCTTCTGCCATGTTGGATAACATTTCTTCTGGGCAACAGTTCTGGCACCAGAGTCCTAGCACTCAGAAGCTGCATAACAATTGGTGTTTGCATCATCTGACTACATTATTTGTTTGTTACACAAAAGCATTTAAGTATGGAAATTAGTTTCACCTTTCTCATGGGCAATCTTCTGTCTTTCTTTCTCAGGATGAAAGATGTCCGAGTACAAACCTTCAGTGTCCAGTTTGGTTTCAAGAACAAGTTCTTGGCTAGTGATGTAGCTTTTGCTGCTGCTTCCCTCATGGAGAATATTGAGAAGGATGAAAATGGCACTGATAACTTCATCAAGGCTTTGGACAGTTTGTCCAGGTGTGGTATTCCCCTAAACACCCATACATACTGTTTATGCCTGAGACATTGTGCCTCCTGACAGTCTGAATATTGTATGTTGAAATTCAGTGAGTAAAATGTATTTGTTGGTTCATAAATAATTCTTCCTTGGTGGAGATGCTATAGCTGTCATGACGCATTCTTTTTATATTGCTAGGTATCACATGCTTGCATCTCCACAAAGCAGTCTAGTGTCTAATGTAGGTCCAGGAGATATGGATCCAAACTGTATTTTCAGAATACACAATGATTATAAAATTTCTATTTAGATTTAATGCATGTAAATGTCTTTTCTGATGGATACTTCTAAACACAGAAACCTCGCCATCAGAAAATTCGAAAGGCAGAATCCAGAAACTCATAGCAGTGCTCCAGCATGCCTCTAGATGGTGCTGTGCCACTATGTGTAGCCTTCGTTCTGCTCCAGTAATAAGTCGGGGGTGGCAGATCCAAAGCTGTGCTCACATTTTCTGTCTCAACTACTCCCAAAATAAAATCCAGTGTGCTAGGGAATGATGCCTCCTCCTAAAACTCTAGGCTTCAAACCGGAACTGATTTGTGTCATGGACCTGCGCAAAGTGTGCCTTTGGTACTGGGACTCAGGCCACCACACCAAGTCATGGGATGAGTGTACCCGAAGGCAATCCAGTACCATGAAACAAAGCTATAAAATCGCTGAAAACAGTAAGAAGTCACGGGCTGCCCTCGCTCCTAGTCGAGGGTACAGGCCTGCTGCAGAGAGTGCTTGCTCAAAAAGTCTACTTCGCTGTTGAAGTCCAAGTAGAAATATGAGCAAATGAAGCGAGACCCCTCCCCATCTGGCCACTCTGTATCAAAAGAGTAGATGTGAAGGGGCAAAGATGCCAATCTTTCACGCTTCCGATCTCTGATTGAGGAGCCGATTCCGCAGTTGATCCCGATGTTCCCCGAGTTTCCCGGTCTATTGGCGAGAGGATGTGGTCCCTCGGCTGCGCTGCCGCCTCTGGTGCAGGAGACCAGGGTTCGAGCCGCGAGGTCGTGTCCAGATCCTGTGATTCTGGGCAAATCACTTAATCTCCCCGTGCCTGAATGTGTAATGTAAATACGGTGCTATGTAAAGCGCTCCAATACCTTTGGGTCGAGTTCGCGCTATATAAATATGCAACAACAACAAAAAACAAGCATTTACAATGCAATGGACTCGGCATTGTTAAAGTTGGAGCTATTGGCATTGCTCATGACATTTTTTTTGTTTGTTTTTGTTTTTAAAACATTTAAAGAAACGGCATTGTTATTTACAATGTCAATAGCTTAATCTCTCTCAAATGCGAGACCTATTGCATTTGCACCCACACACAGAGCCACACACACAAAGCCACCCACACACACAGCCACCCACACACAGCCACCCACACATCGAGCCACCTACATAAAAAGCTGCCCACACAGCCACACACACAGAGGCACACACATACACACACACACACACACACATAGAGCCTACCACACACACACAGATCTTAGAGTGGCTGTTGGGAAAATCAGGGACTAAAGACGTGAAAGACTAAATACCGCTCACCTGGGCCGGTATCCCGCAACACTCGCTCCAGCTGCAGGAAGGTAAATTCGGGCAGCTCCAGCAGCGTCCCGTACCGCTCCAGGAATGAGCAGACCACCGCGAAATCCGGCAAGGAACCCGGGCAGGTGTCTTCTTCCACGGGCGCCTGCGTCTCCGCCGCTGCCTCCGCGTCCGCCATCTTGGACCTGCTGGGGAAGGAGGGGGGCGACCAGGCTCGAGCCTCCGGAGGAGCCCGCCGCGATCCCACAATGCACCGAAAGAGGCAGCAGAAGCAGCACAGGTTGCGGTGACGCTCCTCCCCGACTGCCCTCTCGCTCTCCCTCCCCCTTCCCCCGGGAGTGTTGTAGTCTGGCCTCGTGTGACACGAAAGGAAAACAAGAGCATAGAGATCTAGTGGTTTGAGAGCGGAGATCGAGTGGAAATAGACAACGGACGCCAAGCTGAAGATTTCGTTCGTTGGTCTACAAGGTAGCCATCTTGGGAATAAAGCTGAATTCTTCAATTTCATGGTACACTCGGTAGACCTCCTCCAGGCTATTTCCGAATCATAGATGTTAACGCTGCTATCCCTACATATACACAATTATTTCATACAACTGAAATCCTAAAATTCAGCTAAATCATTTAAAAGAAAAAACACTGTATCAAATAATAAGCTACATATTTCCAGGTCGCACGTCAAATACACCATGACATTACACATCAAAAAAGGTATCCATGGATTTGTTTTATGGATTCAGTGGTGGGCGTTTTTTGTATTTTATTTTTATTACAGTTTTCTGAAGACCTTGACCGGGAAAGTAACCAGAATTTGTTCTTAGGCGGCTAAAGGTGCAATCATAACCAAAGAAATCCGACCATCCCACTGAATTAAAGCACCCCTCTATTTGTCTGGGGTGGTGGCACATTTGCTGGGCCCAGGGATGCTGCCCCACTAAAGTATTTTGCCGAAAGACATCCTATTAATACCAGTAAGACGGAGCTGTCATCGCCCTGCAGAAGTCACCTACAAGGCGATCCAAAGTCATCGCCTTTGGCCCACTGTATTACATCAGTGTCCCGCTTTCTGGAAGAGGCTAAAATTAGTGAACGCGGGGGTGGAGAAGGGGAGATTACAATCGGCGGGAGGGGGTGCGTGTAATGAGGGGAGGACGGGACAATAGGCAAATCCCAAAAGGCAGGCTCTAGGGTCAAGCGTCGAGAGTCTGGCAGCTCCGATAGGAACGGGAGCTGCGGCGATGTTAGCTCAGGGACCAACGGTGGCGACGGGGCTGCGTTAGCGGGAGGCGGAGGGCTGGGGCACGGAAGACAAACTGGCAGAGGCATCCCTGCCGCCCCCCCCCAATAGCTCACTCTTAGCGGCAGGCTCCCCCGCCCTCTCGTCCCTCCCTCTTAACTTTTGGTGATGTTAGAAGGATTGGGAGACTTCCCACGTGCCAAAATATTATGCGACGTGTTCGTTTATGGAGCGTGGGGAGAGCTGGGACTCCGCGTGACGGACCACACCGGCATCGCCGAAAAGAGGTGTTAAACAAGCACACCACCGCCTTTCTCCGAGGCGAAGCAGAAATGCCTCGGAGAAAGGCAGCGGCGGTTCCGGATTCGGGGGCGTGTTTTTCTTTTCTCTCCTCTTGCCATTGGCTGGAGGAGATAATTAGAAAAGTAGCAAAAAACACGCCCCCGAATCCGAAAAGGACGGGGCCTGTTCGGAGTGACGGACCTCTTCTCCAATGGCTGGCCAGCATTCAAGAGGCCAGCCAATGGAGAAGAGGGGCGGGTTCAAGCCCCTCTTCTCCAAGTCATTATATCTCGCGAGCGAGACTGCGCAAGCGCAGCCTTCGCTAGCCGAGACCTAAAAAGGGTACGCAGTTGACCGAGGCTTTAGTGCAGGCCATGCTGCTTATCTTTGGTACTGTTCTGGCTCCTTTGGTGTCACAGATGTGCGTATTTGTCTCTTTCACAGTAGGGAAGTGCAGCACACACGCATATACAAGCAGTGCGTAATTTGTGAAAGTGCCAGTGCCTAGATATTTGATCAGAAGCCCACGGCCAGCACTATTGAAGGTTGAGTGGGCCCAGTGCTTGAAATGGAAAAATAGAAGTGCAGGTACCTGCTTGCTTCTGAGAAGAGCAGGTACTCTCCACTTAAAAGTATTGCATTTCTCTTGTGAAGTGCCGGTACTCTCCCTCTCGAAATAAAGTGCTGGTACTCCGTACTGGACAGTACTGGTCCATTTAAAGCACTGGGTGTGCCAAATACCAAGACTGCATAGTCTTTATTCCACTTCATTCCTCTAATCCACCAACCAACACTCCTTGCCACTTTATCGCACTCTTTCAGGTCCCTGCTTTTTTCTTTGTCATGAATTTTCAGTCTTTTTCACCCCTATGTGTTGTTTTTTTCTCTCTTGCTCCGAGTCGGTCTGAAGAGTTAAAATAAGTGCCAGTCCCCAAAAGTTAATGCTGGTGGACGCCTCCTTCCACCTGACGTTAAGCACTTACACCCCTGGAGCCTTCTCATGTCGCCATCACATACAGAAGAAGTACAGCAAGGGAAGAATTCTTTGGATGGGGTCAAGAGCAAGTTACAGCAGTCCCTCTGCACCCCCTGCGTGGGCGACACATAATAGGGGTTCTCATCCAGGGGATACTCATCAATAGTCATAATCTATGAATAATCCCCGCCCATGTGTGGGATCCCGGAGCATATAGAAAGTACATATATATACATATATATATGCATATGTGAAAACATACATGCAGCCTAAAATGTTTCCAACATGGCAAAAATGCTGAAATTACTTAGGTTTGCATTGTAGTACCCCTACCTTCCTAACCCATAAGGAAAAAAGGAAGCACTAACCAATTGTCATAGAATAATGCTTTATTGCCATAAAGCAAACTTGTAATTGCAGGCATTTGCCTGTAGGCTGCAGCAGAGTACTAGGAAACAAAGAAAACTGACACCTTGCCTTTAAGGCATTAGAGTAGTGCTACAGTGCCTTTAAGACCTGCAGGAGAACCCTTGCTCCCATGAGGCACCACAGGTGGCAGTTAGGCCAGTTCTTTTTTCAGGCTCCTTCTATGAGGATCCTGGAGCTTGAGCTCTTCAGTTTTTTGACTGAAAGTGATTTAATTGATATTTTGCTCAGAAAACTTGACATTTTCTGACTCCTAAAGGCTTATTCTACTGGTTTTTTGGTATTACCATATATTTTTTTTCCAGTCCGAATGCCTGCCTTATCCAGGAAATGCCCTTCCTGTGGCAAGAAGATGGCACTGGCAGATCCACACTGTGTATTGTGTCTTCCATCCTCACACAATCCTGACCAGTGTTACCACTGCCAGACATTTTCCAGGCGGACTCTGCGTGACAGAGAACGCATAAAACTTCATGCCCAGCTGGAGAAGGACAGAAGCCATCATGGAGGTGACCATGGAGTCTTCAAACCACCTTTTTCAAGCAAACACCGAAAACGGTGACATACCACCTCCTGAGTCCAGAAAGAAGAAGTTAACAGGAGATTCGAAGTTGCCGCCGAAGAGACTCAGACACTCTTCAGCGTCTAGGGACAAATCACTATCTCTACGTCGAGATTCTCCGCCGCATGCAAGTAAGTCGGCGTTGAGGCACAGCGCTTCGGGCTCGAAGGCTGTGGGTCCTGAGAGACCTCAAAAGTCTCCGTCGACGTCGAGGCTTCCGTCGACGTCGAGACACTCTCTGCCACCCTCGAGGGGGTCGGCGTCGAGAGTCACGACGGCGAACATCTCGCCGCAAGCGGTCTTGTCGACGGCGAGAGCTTCGTCGAAGTCCCATCACTCGACGTCAAGAAGGTCGACGCCAACTCGGCGCCATGGAAGATCGATGCTGAGATCACCAGACCGACGGCGAAGGTCGACGTCGAGGTCACCAGACCGACGGCGAAGGTCGACGTCGAGGTCTCCACATCGCCATAGGCTTTCGACGTCGAGAGTGGGATGGCGTTCCCATAGCAGATCCCCTCGATCAACGCCGATGGTGATGCAGACTTCATCGACGTCGAGGGAAAAAAGTGCAGCGGCCGCAGAGGAGACGTCATCTGAGAACCAGTCATCACCCCCAGGACTGCATATTGTGCAAATTTCACAGGAGAAATCTCCCAAAGCTGGAGAGAAGTACGGTATGTCACCTCGCTGGCTGGAAGGTGTCGGGACAGGTGACTGCAGAAGTCCGGGCTCTGACTACTCTAGCACTTACTCACCTTCTAGGATCTCTCCTCAGAGAAGCAAGTCTCCCCTCAGAAGACCAGGATCACCGTCAACGCACTGATCACGGTCCAGGGGTCGTCAGTCCCCCCCCAGAAGACCAAGATCACCTTCCAGGCACCGATCAAGGTCCAGCGATCGTATCCGCTCTCATCACGACTGTCCCCATAAGAGAAGATGCACGAGATCACCCACATGGTCTTCCTCCACGAGGTCCTCGGTCCGGGACTATTCTCCGACCTTCTCCTCGACTCTTCCATCACGGGTGTCTCCTATAGATGACATCGCTACCTTCTCAGATGTCCTGGGTTGTGGTGCGAAGAAACTAAAAATCACTTTGCATACCCCTGTAGTTCCCACATCTATCATCTTCGACACCTTTACACCATCGCACAGCTCCTAGATCGCTGCTTTCTTCAGTGCCAGGATTCTCGGAACCAGCTATGGCCACATTCCTCACCCCTGCTACGGTGGGCTCCGTACCATCCAGGATTGCCAAAAAGTGTAAGCCCTCAGCCAAAGATTCCTTATTTCTCAGAGCTGATCCACCAGCGGACTCCGTCATTGTGGCGGCAGCCATGAGGTCTCATTCGGCGTCTGTGTCATCTTCTGTCCCACCCAGAGAAGGACAGTAAGCAGATGGACTCCTCTGGCAGGAAAATGTGCAATACGTCGGCTTCTTCCATGAAGATTGCAAGTGCCTCAGCCCTTCTCGGGCGATATGACAGGTCTCTTTAGGACTCTGTCAAGGTTCACCGAAAAGCTCCCCAAAGAAGACCGGCTTACTTCAGCAAAATTCTGCTAGAAGGTGGGCTAGTAGCCAATCAAGTTATAAGTGCGGCAGCGGACGCTTCAGATCTCGCCGCTCATGGTTACTCATGGTCTGTTCACGGCGCTCAGCCTGGTTGCGCCTCACAGGCCTCAAGCCTGATGCACAGAAAAATATTCTGAATCTTCCATTTAACGGCTCCTCCTTGTTCGGGGCTCACGCCGACGAGGAGATGAACAAGATGAAGGCAGAGCTGGATACTGTCAATGCTGTAGGTCTGGAGAAGCGCAAAGAATACCGGAAGCACTTTTGTCAGGGCGACAAACGTTCCTTCCAGCAGAGGGGTCAAACCCCTCAATGGTCCTCCCAAAACCAGCAGAGGTCCCAATTCCAGCAGAGGGGTTGTGGCAGAGGAAGAGGGAACTACAAGCAACAACAGTCTACCACTAAGTAGCCTCTCAAACAGTGAGGCATTGCTTCCTCCGCACCCGTTCGCCACTCCGGTAGGAGGGAGTATCGTTTTTCACCTGGAAGAGTGGGAAACTATAACAAGAGACAAATGGGTGCTGAATATTGTGCAGCATGGTTACTTGCTAAGGTTCAAGTCTCCGCCTCCGCAAGTGCCCCCGCAGTTGAAGCGCCTTCCTCAACTTCAAAGTCGGCTTTTACAGGACGAAGTATCTATCCTCCTCTCCAAGAGGGCCATAGAGGAGGTCCCACCTCTCCAAAGAAACCAGGGGGTATACTCTCGCTACTTCCTAGTCCAAAAGCGAGGAGTAGCCAGAGTACAGACCTATCCGCGACCTGCGCCTGCTGAACAGGTTTATCAGAAAGGGAAAATTCAGAATGCTAGCCCTGCATCAAATCTTTCCGCACCTTCACCAGGGAGACTGGATGTGTGCCATCGACCTGCATGACGCCTACTTTCACATTCCTGTCTCAGTGAAACATCGCAAATTTCTGAGGTTTCAGGTCTCTCGTCACCACTACCAGTATCGAGTGCTTCCGTTCGGCCTCCAATCCGCCCCACGGACATTCTCCAAGTGCATGGCGGTGGTGGCTGCCTTCCTCCGCAGGCGGAAGATCTTCGTCTATCCATACCTAGACGACTGGCTCCTGAAAAGCTCCACACCTGTGCTACTCCAGAGCCCTCTCTTACTGCCTCAACCTGCTGCATTCCTTGGGGTTGGAAGTCAACTACAAGAAGTCTGTCCTCAACCCCACTCAACGGATACCCTATCTGGGCGCCTCCCTGGACTCCGCAGAGGCAAGCGTGTGTCCTTCAGGGGAGAGGTTGTCATCAATGCTTCTCAAGTACCACACTCTTCTCAACACTGCACTTCGCACAGCAAGGGAAGTGTCTTCACTACTGGGATCGATGGCCTTGTGTATCTACATTGTGCCTAATGCACGCCTTCACATGCGGCCTCTACAACAGGCACTCGAAGATCAATCGTCTCAGAGGTCAGGTCGCTGGGAAGATCGTGTCTCTCTCCACCAAGCTGCCAGGGACTCCATCAATCAATCAATTTGTAAAGCGCGCTACTCACCCGCTAGGGTCTCAAGGCGCTGGGGGGGGGGGGGAGGAAGGGGGTCGTTACTGCTCGAACAGCCAGGTCTTGAGTTGTTTCCTGAAGGAGAGATGGTCCTGGGTCAGCCGTAGGTGGGTGGGGAGGGAGTTCCATGTCTTGGCCGCCAGGTAGGTGAAGGATCTTCCTCCGGCGGTGGCTCTGTGAATTCGTGGGACGGAGGCGGAGGCGAGGCTGGCGGAGCGGAGCGGAGCTGGCGGGTGGGTGTGTAGAATGTGAGGCGGCTGTTGAGGTATTTCGGGCCCAAGTCGTGGAGGGCCTTGTGTGCGTGGGTGAGGAGTCTGAACGTGATCCTCTTGCTGACGGGGAGCCAGTGCAGGTCTTTCAGATGGGCGCAGATGTGGCTGCGACGAGGGATGTCCAGGATGAGTCGTGCGGAGGCGTTTTGTATGCGCTGGAGCCTTTTCTGAAGTTTGGCTGTGGTTCCAGCGTAGAGTGTGTTCCCGTAGTCTAGCCGGCTGGTGACGAGGGCCTGGGTGACCGTCTTCCTCGTTTCGGTGGGGATCCACCGGAAGATCTTTCGGAGCATGTGCAGGGTGTTGAAGCAGGATGACGAGACGGCGTTGACTTGCTTGGTCATCGTGAGGGATGAGTCCAGGATGAAGCCCAGGTTGCGTGCGTGGTCCGTTGGCTTGGGTGCGGTGCCTAGGGCGGGGGGCCACCAGGAGTCATCCCAGGCAGAAGGGGATGGTCCCAGGATAAGGACTTCCGTCTTGTCTGAGTTCAGTTTCAGATGGCTGCGCTGCATCCATTCCGCGACGTCTTTCATTCCTTCCTGGAGGTTGGCTCTGGTGGTGGCGGGGTCGTTGGTGAGGGAGAGGATCAGCTGGGTGTCGTCGGCGTAGGAGATGATGTTAAGGTTGTGTTGGCGTGCGATGGCTGCGAGTGGGCTCATGTAGACGTTGAAGAGGGTGGGGCTGAGCGAGGATCCTTGCGGAACGAGATGACTTCGGTGGCCGTGGATCGGAACGGGGGGAGGCGGACTCTCTGGGTTCTTCCGGCGAGGAACGAGATGATCCACTCCAGGGCCGCTCCTCGGATTCAGATGTTGCTGAGTGTAGGAGAGTAGGGTCTGCTTTCTATGTTCACCCCCACTTTTTGCTTTTGCTTTACTGGTTTTCGACTTGGATGTGGCTATGGGCCTGCTAATCAGACCCACAGCCCTGCTGTTCTCTCTCTAAATTAATACTATGTACTTTAGGTGCATAACCCATTTGGATAGGATCACCTTATTGGCCCCTGTACAGTGTACCCTAGGTACCCAGGGCATAGGTGTACCCTAGGCCTACCAGGGGCTGCAGCATGTATTATGCCACCCCTGGCCTGGCCTTCCATTTTGACACAACTGGCTGATCACTCAGCTGGGGCTAGGTCGTGTAATCACCCCTTGCTTAGGTGTAGTATTCCTATACCTAACTTACATATAGACACATGTGTACCTATCAGTCACTCCTATGGCAGGCCTTGACAATCCTGGAGGCAGAGTGCTTGGTAACATGTGAGATGGTGCTCTAGCATGAGCTGAGCCTGTCTGCAGCTTTCGGAACCTTGTCCTTATAGCTGTTCTATGATATAGCCTACCATATACTCTTAAAGTGCCTTATAATCTTAGACGGTTATGGTAACTATGGTTTGGCTTTATCAAAACATGTCGTGTAAGGTGTCTAACACTAGGGAATAATACCCCCATGCCATTTCTGGACATGAGAATATTATTCCCCCCTTCTAGAGGGAAAGACATGTTAAAATCATACTTCAACTGTTAGCCTCTGACCAAAGCCTCAGCATCACAAAATGGATGCTGCTGCCACGACACAAGTCTGACCTCCTGCAGCTGGGAGTGATCCCAGCCAGGGAGGCCTGGACAATAGGTTTCCTGCTTGGGGAGGTGCTAGCACCTCCCCAGACAGCCTTTAGTGTATTGGGGCAGGGTGGGCTGAAAGGAATGAGACATGCCTGGGGCACACAAGGTGTTCCTTGCATAGTCCAGTTCAAACCGGCGCTGGGGCACTCCAGCCCCAGCTCTGGCGCGAAACTGGACAAAGGGAAGTGGGTGTAACCACCCCCTCCCAGGTCCCACCCATAAGGCGTGACCTAGCAGGTATCCCAGCCCCCCAGATTAGTATAAGAGTGGGAGTTGGGCCTCAAGACTTTAGATTATCCTGAACCTGCAAAACTGAACAGAAACTCTGGACCTTCGACATTCGACGAAAGAAGAAGACTGAAGAATCTCCCTTGTAGCCAAGGAGTGGCTACCCTGTGCAAACAGGCACCATCAAGAGACTACCCTTTGCTTTGCGACCGTTCTACGAGGAACCGACTGCAGAGCCCGACCAGAGCCTTGACTTCCAGACTTCTCCGACCCTCATCCACATCTGCAGCAGAGCTGAGATCCGTGGAGGCGACGAGCGACGTGGGACCGGCTACCTGGGAAAAGTGGCTAGTAACTTACAGCGCAGCTTCTGAGGTACCCTCGAAGTTGTGCACCGGGGATTGAGAAGCCCCAACCCCAAGCACCATCTGCACCGAAGATCAGCCCCCCACACTCCACGAGTCCTGCGTGGGGCCCTTCAGCATTTTCCTGCTTGCCGCGTCTGTCCGGTTGCTTGCCCGCTGGCTAGTGGCCTTTGTGACGACGCACCCTGAAATCTTCTGCGCTGGTTTGGCTCCTCCAGACTGGCTCCCGCTTCTCTGCAAAGAAGAAGCACCCCAGAACTTCCTGGTCTGCACCAGAAGCAAGTCGTTTGTTCTTCGTGGGTTCCGCTTGCCAAGGCTTGGTGAGTCCTAGTCCAACTTCGACGCCGCCGACAGCAAGAGCCTTCGTGGGACAGCTCGCCTCCTGGTCCTGGTCGTCCTCGACGCTTCCTGGTCCTCCTGGCTGCAGCGACAAGCTTCACCTTCACCTGCAACTCTTCACGACATCGCCTGGTTCCTTCCTGGTTCCACGTGGTCACTGGCTAGTGACCTTGACTCTGTCCCTTCTGTTTGCAGGTTTCTTCTCTTCTTGATCCCAACCTTGGGATCCACCGGACACTCTTCACTGACTGCCTGTCAGCATCTTTCTTCAGGCATCCATAGGAGTCGACGACGAAAACGACGCATCTTCACCCCTATGCACCCGCAGCCTGTGGGCTAGGTAACTTGGGTACTCCGGTGCTCATCAGGATAGTGACTATCCTAGTGTCTAGTTTTCAAGTCTCAACTTCCTAGCTACTCCGGAAGTGTCCTAAATCTACCGTTTTCTAAACTGTACTATTGCTATTGACTTTTACGCATTACGCGTGAGTGTTTACACTCTGCACACGAATCCCGTGGGCCTCCCACTTCCTAACTAACGCTAGTGTAGTGTAGCCCCAGCGATTCCCTAGGCCTAGGCCTATTCTATTTCCGTGACAGTGGTTCTTATACCACTTACTTAGTATATGGTTTGCGTGGCCCCTAGGGCCTAACTGTATTACTTACCTGTGTGACTTACTGTATGCATTAATAAGACTGTGTTGTACTTACCTCTAATCTCATAAAGAGTGCTGAGGGTTTGCTTAGAATAAATACACTTTATTTTATATATATATATATCTGTTGTGGTGTCCTTTCATTTGGTATTCAAGGGATTATATATGGTATCACAGCTGGCTTCACATGCCATTCAGAGTTTAGCCTAAGACTGCTCTTGTCCATGCTACCACTAGGATAGCTGGTCTATAAGGTTAACTTTACAACCAATCACCATAAGGGTATTTGGACTGATATAAGGTGCACACTAGAACTAGTGACATCATACATCAGGCCAACTTCTCACATTGGTGAGCAGCGGTTGGGATCTGAGCTTGCTGTTGTAATACCATTGTAATCTTGAGATACTAAATTGAAAGATCACACAGATATTGTCTAGGTACATATAACATAGATTATTATACTTAAGTCCTACTGGACTTTGTAGTTGTAGGTTGAAGGGAGTAACACACCCTGACTACAACTACTAGAGAGGTTTAGTAGATACAACTAGTGTAGGTAGGTGCACACACCACACCCTCACTAGATCATGTCTCTGAGAGTAGATCAAGTAGATGCTCTCTCAGGAGGATCAGGTCTGCAAAAGATCCCCTCTAGATATGATACCTTAACATTCCAGGAGATGAGACACTTGTGTACCTCCAGAGGAATAAAACAGGGTGCAAACCCTACCCTCCTTCAGTTAAGACAACTCCTAGAGGAGTATGATGCTCATAGGGCATCTCAGGCAGGTGCCCTAGGCACAGAGGAGGGTCTACCCACCACAGAGGAGTCAGATGGGGCTTCAGATGGGGAGGTAGACAGCCAGAGCCAAGTAAGGAGACTTAGCCAGGCTAACTTAAGTTTACATGGGAGTTTGCATGGGGTCCCCCCATACAGACCCCCAAGTAGGCATTCACAGAGAAGCAGGAGGGACAGATCCCCTTCAAGGGAATCCATCCACTCCCATGTCTCTAGCATCTCTAATGCTTCCTCTCACAGGGGAATGACTTCACCTGAGAGAAAGGAGCATGCAGCCAGAATGAGGGAGGCTAATCTGAGGATTCAGAGGGAAGAACTTGCCCTTGCCAAAGAGAAGCTTGCTCTGGCTAGAGAGCAAAAGTTAAGTGGGTTAGAACCCACTGGTGGCAGCAACATTCCTAGAGATAGAGACAGGCACTATGATAATAGAAACCTGAGCAAGATTGTCCCTCCCTACAAGTGTGGGGATGACATCCACAAATGGATAACTGCTTTGGAGAGAGCTTGCAAAGTACAGCAGGTACCCCAAAGTCAGTGGGCAGCTATCTTGTGGCTCTCCTTCTCTGAGAAAGGAAGAGACAAGCTCCTCACAGTTAGTGATGAGGATGCAGATAATTACACTGTCCTGAAGAGTGCTCTGATTGATGGGTTTGGCCTAACCACTGAACAATACAGGTTGTTGTTCAGGGATACCCAGAAGACACAGACTCAGGACTGGACTGACTTTGTAGATTGTGCCACTAAGGCTCTGGAAGGCTGGCTAATGGGAAGTAAGGTTAAGGACTATACAGGATTGTATAATTTGATCATGAGAGAGCAAATACTTAACAACTGTCAAAACCAGCTATTGCATCAACACCTGATTGATTCTGATCTGACTTCTCCCCAAGAATTGGGAAAGAAGGCAGATAGATGGGTCAGGACTAGAGTTAAGCAGAAAAACCAGAACCAGGGCGGTGATCAGAAAAAGGCAGACCAGAAGGGTAATGAGCAGAAACAAAAGGACCAGAAGTCTTCACCAGGCCCCCAAAAGGCTCAGGGGGAGGGTGGTTCCAAAAAGGATAAGAAGAAAGATGGCCAAAAGAAACCATGGTGCAACTATTGTAAGTCCAACTCACATTGGTTTAGTGAGTGCACCAAAAAGGATAAGCCCCCAGCCACCATTGCCCCTAAGGCAACTGTACCCCCTAGTTCAGCTGTAAGTGGTGGTTCCCAGCAAAAGGGTGTAGTAGGGTTAACCCTGGGAACTGAGGAGGATTCTGGCCTAGTCAGAGTACCTACTCAGGCTGTTCTGATCTGTGATGGGGACTTAGCTTTGTCCTCTACTGTAGGCCCCAGTAACCTGGGCAAGTACAGACAGACACCTTTTATCAACCAAAGAATGGCTCAGGCCTACAGGGACACTGGAGCTAGTGTCACAATGGTGACACCTGCTTTTGTGGACCCTGGACAGATCATACTAGGTGAGAATTACCTAGTGACCAACGCTAGCAATGCCACTACCTCCCATAGTGTGGCTATTGTTAACTTCTCCTGGGGAGGGGTAACTGGCCTCAAGAAAGTTGTTGTTAGTTCAGACCTTCCTGTAGAGTGTTTACTGGGCAATGATCTTGAAACTTCAGTTTGGTCTGAAGTGGAGTATAGGACCCATGCAGAAATGCTGGGGATAGATGCACATGTCCTTGCTGTGACCAGTTCACAGGCCAAAAAGTGCAACACTGAACAAGTGCTGGATCCTGAAACTATGGACCAGTCACAACCCAAGAGAAAGAGCAGTAGGGTTAAGGCTGTGCCTTCCCCCCTGCCTCAGGTGGTGGATCAGCCCTCCCAGGAGGATGATTCTGAGAGCCCTGAAGGAACTGTCCTAGAAGAACTTGAACCTGATCAGGTAGAGTTTCTTGGGACAGGGGGACCTTCCAGGGCAGATCTGAGGCAGGCTCAGTTAGACTGCCCCTCTCTTGAACCCCTCAGACAGCTGGCTGCTGCTGAGGCTGCAGGGAATGCTCAAGGTACCCATAGAGTGTATTGGGATGAAGGGCTACTGTATTCAGAGGCTAGAGACCCCAAGCCTGGTGCATCCAGGAGGTTGGTCATACCACTGAAGTGCAGAGGCTTCCTTCTAATCTTGGCCCATGATATTCCCCTTGCAGGACATTTAGGCCAGAACAAGACTTGGGACAGGCTTGTCCCTCACTTTCACTGGCCCCATATGTCAGAAGATACTGAGGAGTTTTGTCGCTCCTGTGTCACCTGCCAAGCCAGTGGCAAATCAGGTGGCACCACAAAGGCCCCCTCATACCACTACCTGTGGTGGGGGTCCCCTTTGAAAGAGTGGGCATAGATATTGTAGGACCAATGGACCCACAAACAGCATCTGGGCACAGATTCATACTGGTGATAGTGGACCATGCCACCAGGTACCCAGAAGCAATTCCCCTGAGGACCACAACAGCTCCTGTTGTGGCAAGGGCCCTGCTTGGAGTATTCTCCAGAGTGGGCTTTCCAAAGGAGGTCATTTCTGACAGAGGTGCCAACTTTATGTCAGGATACTTGACTGCAATGTGGAAGGAGTGTGGTGTTAACTATAAGTTCACCACACCCTATCACCCACAGTGCAATGGGCTTGTTGAGAGATTCAACAAGACCCTAAAGGGAATGATAAAAGGATTACCAGACAAGCTTAGGCGAAGATGGGACATCCTTTTACCCTGCCTTCTGTTTGCTTACAGAGAGGTCCCACAAAAGGGGGTTGGCTACAGCCCTTTTGAGCTTTTGTTTGGGCATCCTGTAAGAGGACCCCTGTGTTTGGTGAAGGAAGGATGGGCGAGACCTCTCAGACAACCCAAACTAGACATAGTGGATTATGTACTTGGTCTCCGCTCCAGGATGGCAGAGTATATGAAGAAGGCTTCTAAAAACCTTGAGGCAAGCCAAGAACTCCAAAAAGCTTGGCATGACCAAAAGGCTGTACTGACTGTTTACCAGCCAGGACAGAAAGTGTGGGTGTTGGAGCCAGTGGCCCCAGCAGCACTCCAAGACAAATGGTCTGGACCCCACACTATTGTTGAGAAAAAGGGAGAAGTCACCTACCTGGTGGACCTTGGGACTCCCAGAAGCCCCCACAGGGTGCTTCATGTCAACAGATTGAAGGCATATGTTGACAGGGCAGACATGGGGCTACTCATGGCTACAGATGAGGGGCAGGAGGAAGAGAGTGACCCTCTCCCAGACCTGTTGACTCAGAACCCTGATGATGGCTCAGTTGATGGTGTGGTCTTTTCTGACAGCCTCACTGTCCATCAGCAACAGGACTGCAGACAGGTTCTGCAATCCTACAGACATATGTTCTCTCTGACCCCAAGTCAGACAAACTGGTGCACCCATGAGGTGGACACTGGTGACAGTCTGCCTGTGAAGAGTAAAATCTACAGGCAACCTGACCATGTCAGGGACTGCATAAAAGTTGAGGTACAAAAGATGTTGGAGCTGGGAGTCATTGAACCTTCAGAGAGCCCTTGGGCTAGTCCTGTGGTCCTTGTGCCAAAACCTCACACCCAAGATGGTAAGAGAGAGATGAGGTTTTGCGTGGATTACAGAGGTCTCAATGCTGTCACTAGGACAGATGCCCACCCAATACCTAGGGCAGATGAGCTCATTGACAGACTGGCAGCTGCTAAGTTTTTGAGCACATTTGACCTAACAGCAGGCTACTGGCAAATCAGACTAGCTGAGAGTGCAAAGGCCAAAACTGCTTTCTCGACCCCAGGAGGACATTATCAATTTGTGGTAATGCCCTTTGGTTTGAAGAATGCACCTGCCACTTTCCAAAGGCTGGTGAATCAAGTCCTTACTGGGTTGGATGATTATTGTGCAGCTTATCTTGATGATATTGCTGTCTTTAGCTCCACCTGGGAGGATCACCTGGTCCACCTGAGGAATGTTTTAGAGGCCCTGCAAAAGGCAGGCCTCACTATCAAGGCCACTAAGTGCCAGATAGGGCAGAGCAAGGTTGTATACCTGGGCCACCTAGTTGGTGGGGGTCAGGTTCAACCACTGGAGAGCAAGATCCAGACCATAAAGGACTGGGCTCCTCCAACTACCCAGACTCAGGTCAGAGCTTTCTTGGGCCTGACTGGGTACTACAGAAAGTTTGTTAAGAACTATGGGTCCATAGTGACACCACTTAATGACTTGACCTCCAAGAAGATGCCAAAGAAAGTTCAGTGGACAGTAAGCTGTCAAAAAGCATTTGATGACCTGAAGCAGGCCATGTGCAGTGCACCTATTCTGAAAAGTCCAGACTACTCCAAAGAGTTCATTGTCCAGACAGATGCTTCTGAGTTAGGTGTGGGAGCTGTTCTTTCACAACTGAATGTAGATGGTCAAGACCAGCCCATTGCTTTTATAAGTAGAAGGCTGACCCCTAGAGAGAAACGTTGGTCAGCTATTGAGAGGGAGGCCTTTGCTGTGGTTTGGGCCCTGAAGAAGCTGAGGCCATACTTGTTTGGCACTCACTTCAAGATTCAGACAGACCATAAGCCCCTCTTGTGGCTAAATCAGATGAAGGGTGAAAATCCCAAACTTCTTAGGTGGTCCATTTCCCTACAGGGGATGGACTTCACAGTGGAACATAGACCTGGGACTGACCATGCCAATGCAGATGGACTCTCCAGATATTTCCACTTAGAACATGAAGACTCAACTGGTCAAGGTTAGTTTAATGTCCCTAAGTTTGGGGGGGGGGGGGTTGTGTAGGAGAGTAGGGTCTGCTTTCTATGTTCACCCCCACTTTTTGCTTTTGCTTTACTGGTTTTCGACTTAGATGTGGCTATGGGCCTGCTAATCAGACCCACAGCCCTGCTGTTCTCTCTCTAAATTAATACTATGTACTTTAGGTGCATAACCCATTTGGATAGGATCACCTTATTGGCCCCTGTACAGTGTACCCTAGGTACCCAGGGCATAGGTGTACCCTAGGCCTACCAGGGGCTGCAGCATGTATTATGCCACCCCTGGCCTGGCCTTCCATTTTGACACAACTGGCTGATCACTCAGCTGGGGCTAGGTCGTGTAATCACCCCCTGCTTAGGTGTAGTATTCCTATACCTAACTTACATATAGACACATGTGTACCTATCAGTCACTCCTATGGCAGGCCTTGACAATCCTGGAGGCAGAGTGCTTGGTAACATGTGAGATGGTGCTCTAGCATGAGCTGAGCCTGTCTGCAGCTTTCGGAACCTTGTCCTTATAGCTGTTCTATGATATAGCCTACCATATACTCTTAAAGTGCCTTATAATCTTAGACGGTTATGGTAACTATGGTTTGGCTTTATCAAAACATGTCGTGTAAGGTGTCTAACACTCGGGAATAATACCCCCATGCCATTTCTGGACATGAGAATATTATTCCCCCCTTCTAGAGGGAAAGACATGTTAAAATCATACTTCAACTGTTAGCCTCTGACCAAAGCCTCAGCATCACAAAATGGATGCTGCTGCCACGACACAAGTCTGACCTCCTGCAGCTGGGAGTGATCCCAGCCAGGGAGGCCTGGACAATAGGTTTCCTGCTTGGGGAGGTGCTAGCACCTCCCCAGACAGCCTTTAGTGTATTGGGGCAGGGTGGGCTGAAAGGAATGAGACATGCCTGGGGCACACAAGGTGTTCCTTGCATAGTCCAGTTCAAACCGGCGCTGGGGCACTCCAGCCCCAGCTCTGGCGTGAAACTGGACAAAGGGAAGTGGGTGTAACCACCCCCTCCCAGGTCCCACCCATAAGGCGTGACCTAGCAGGTATCCCAGCCCCCCAGATTAGTATAAGAGTGGGAGTTGGGCCTCAAGACTTTAGATTATCCTGAACCTGCAAAACTGAACAGAAACTCTGGACCTTCGACATTCGACGAAAGAAGAAGACTGAAGAATCTCCCTTGTAGCCAAGGAGTGGCTACCCTGTGCAAACAGGCACCATCAAGAGACTACCCTTTGCTTTGCGACCGTTCTACGAGGAACCGACTGCAGATCCCGACCAGAGCCTTGACTTCCAGACTTCTCCGACCCTCATCCACATCTGCAGCAGAGCTGAGATCCGTGGAGGCGACGAGCGACGTGGGACCGGCTACCTGGGAAAAGTGGCTAGTAACTTACAGCGCAGCTTCTGAGGTACCCTCGAAGTTGTGCACCGGGGATTGAGAAGCCCCAAGCACCATCTGCACCGAAGATCAGCCCCCCACACTCCACGAGTCCTGCGTGGGGCCCTTCAGCATTTTCCTGCTTGCCGCGTCTGTCCGGTTGCTTGCCCGCTGGCTAGTGGCCTTTGTGACGACGCACCCTGAAATCTTCTGCGCTGGTTTGGCTCCTCCAGACTGGCTCCCGCTTCTCTGCAAAGAAGAAGCACCCCAGACCTTCCTGGTCTGCACCAGAAGCAAGTCCTTTGTTCTTCGTGGGTTCCGCTTGCCAAGGCTTGGTGAGTCCTAGTCCAACTTCGACGCCGCCGACAGCAAGAGCCTTCGTGGGACAGCTCGCCTCCTGGTCCTGGTCGTCCTCGACGCTTCCTGGTCCTCCTGGCTGCAGCGACAAGCTTCACCTTCACCTGCAACTCTTCATGACATCGCCTGGTTCCTTCCTGGTTCCACGTGGTCACTGGCTAGTGACCTTGACTCTGTCCCTTCTGCTTGCAGGTTTCTTCTCTTCTTGATCCCAACCTTGGGATCCACCGGACACTCTTCACTGACTGCCTGTCAGCATCTTTCTTCAGGCATCCATAGGAGTCGACGACGAAAACGACGCATCTTCACCCCTATGCACCCGCAGCCTGTGGGCTAGGTAACTTGGGTACTCCGGTGCTCATCAGGATAGTGACTATCCTAGTGTCTAGTTTTCAAGTCTCAACTTCCTAGCTACTCCGGAAGTGTCCTAAATCTACCGTTTTCTAAACTGTACTATTGCTATTGACTTTTACGCATTACGCGTGAGTGTTTCCACTCTGCACACGAATCCCGTGGGCCTCCCACTTCCTAACTAACGCTAGTGTAGTGTAGCCCCAGCGATTCCCTAGGCCTAGGCCTATTCTATTTCCGTGACAGTGGTTCTTATACCACTTACTTAGTATATGGTTTGCGTGGCCCCTAGGGCCTAACTGTATTACTTACCTGTGTGACTTACTGTATGCATTAATAAGACTGTGTTGTACTTACCTCTAATCTCATAAAGAGTGCTGAGGGTTTGCTTAGAATAAATACACTTTATTTTATATATATATATCTGTTGTGGTGTCCTTTCATTTGGTATTCAAGGGATTATATATGGTATCACAGCTGGCTTCACATGCCATTCAGAGTTTAGCCTAAGACTGCTCTTGTCCATGCTACCACTAGGATAGCTGGTCTATAAGGTTGACTTTACAACCAATCACCATAAGGGTATTTGGACTGATATAAGGTGCACACTAGAACTAGTGACATCATACATCAGGCCAACTTCTCACACTGAGGCGCTGTATCAGGGTGCGGTGGCATACGGTGTCGAAGGCTGCTGAGAGGTCCAGGAGAATGAGGGCAGCAGTTTCCCCGTTGTCGAGCAGGGACCTGATGTCGTCTGTAGCTGCGATGAGTGCGGTCTCGGTGCTGTGGTTTGCTCGGAAGCCGGACTGTGAGGGGTCGAGTGATCCGTTCGTCTCGAGGAAGGTGGAGAGTTGTTTGTTGACGGATTTCTCGATGACTTTGGCCTGGAACGGGAGGAGCGAGATGGGGCGGAAGTTCTTGAGGTCTGTGGGGTCTGCGGTGGGTTCCATCAGATGGTGGATGAAACGTTCTCACCTGCTGCAAGGGGTCCCTTTTCATCAGACGCATCCAACACAGACAGTGGTTACAGATGCCTCAATGCAAGGCTGGGGAGCTCATATGGGCCAGCTTCAGGTACAAGGTCTCTGGTCCGAGACAGAAAGAAGTTATCACATCAACTTCTTGGAACTACGGGCGGTCCATCTGGCGCTCAAATCCCTGTATCCGTCTCTTCAATCCAGCCACATTCAAATTCAGACAGACAACACAACAACGATGTTCTATCTGAACAAGCAAGGAGGCACCAGGTCACAAGTCCTGTCTCTGGAAGCCCAATCCATTTGGCAGTGGCTGCTGGCTAGAGGTCTCTCCATCGTCGCAGTCCACCTTCCAGGAACCCTGAACGTGCAGGCAGACGGCGTCAGCAGAGACTTCGTAGAAGCGCACGACTGGGTGCTCAACGAAGACGTCGGTCAGGAGGTCTTTCGGCAATGGGGAGTGCCGGACATCGATCTGTTTGCAGACGTGGCAACCACAAAATGCCCCGTCTTTGCGTCCAGATTCCCCCAGCAGGGATCACGGGGGAATGCACTTTTGATCAGCTGGTCTCAGACATTGCTGTACGCTTTTCCTCCGCTCCCTCTAATACCGGCGGTCATACAGAAGTTCTACAGGACCAACACCAGAATGATCCTGATAGCGCCGGAGTGGCCATGCCAGTGGTGGTACCCGGATCTCCTCCAACTGTCAGAGGTTCCACACCGGATGCTGCCCTGCTCCCCGGACTTACTGACCAAGAACGAGGGGAGAGTGTTTCATCCCAACCTCCCCTCCCTCCGGTTGACTGCATGACTCCTGAAGTCATCCAGTACGGACATCTAGACCTTTCAGCTGACTGTATGGACATACTTGGAGAAGCAAAGAGGCTCTCCACAAGAAAGTCTTATGCTTTCAAGTGGAAGAGATTTTACCTTTGGTGTAGGGACAACGCTCTTGATCCGACTCAAGGTCAAGAGCAAGTGATTCTTCCATACTTACTGCACTTGGCAAGGTCAGGCCTGAAGTACCCCTCCATCAGGATCCACTTAGCTGCTATCACAGCTTATAGAAAGTCTCCTACCCAGACCTCATTCTTTCAACTGCCTGTGGTCAAAGATTTCCTAGAGGGGCTTAAGAAAGTGTTTCCACCAGTGAGCTCCCCTTTGCCTCCCTGGGAGCTTAACATTGTCCTCACCAAATTGATGGGTGCTCCTTTCGAGCCTATTCATAAGGCATCTTTGCAGCATTTGACTTGGAAGGCTGTTTTCTTAGTAGCCATCACTTCAGCCCGCAGGGTGAGTGAGATTCAGGCCCTGTGGTGCAAGGAGCCTTGCACTGTTTTCCACGCCAATAGAGTGGTGCTGCGGACTAATCAGTTTCCTGCCCAAGGTGGTCTCGGATTTCCACATCAATCAGATTATCACGTTGCCCACTTTCTTTCCTCAGCCAACCACTCCCCTGGAGAGAGCTTTACATTCTCTAGACCTCCGGAGGCTATTGAAGTTTTACCTTGATAAAACCCTTCCACTTAGGAAGTCTGACCGGCTCTTTGTCAATTATGGTTCAACAAATACCGGGCTGGCTGCTTCCAAAAGATCTATTTCTAGATGGATCGTCTCCTGTATAGCCTTGTCCGACCAACTAGCCAACCAGGTTCTGCAAGGCAGAACACGGGCACACTCTAACAGAGGGAAAGCTTCTACTACAGCTCTCCTTCGCAACATTCCTATATCTGAGATTTGCAAGGCGGCTACATGGCGCTCGATACATACCTTTACAAGCCATTACTGCCTAGATTCCGATGCACAGGCCAATGCCCAGGTGGGGCAGGCCTCTTTGAGGAATTTGTTTGCATAACTGTTGTTTGAATGTGATGTTACTTCATGTTCTATATGCTCTGTTGCTCGTCCGCGAGACTTTGGGTATGGGCTTGCTACTCTATTCATAGATTGACTATTGATGATTATCCCCTGGATGAGAATGATTAGTTACATACCTGTCATCCTAGTTCTCATCCAGGGGTATACTCATCAAAGTCATAAGCGACCCACCCACCTCCCCGGGCGAGCATTCTCTTCAAGTTGTTTATCGATTGCAGATCCACTTAGGTCAGTTCTTTTTGACGGTGCATATGCACCTAACTGCCACCTGTGGTGCATCATGGGAGCAAGGGGTCTCCTGCAGGTCTTAAAGGCACGGTACCCCTTCTCTAATGCCTTAAAGGCAAGGTGTCAGTTTTCTTTGTTTCTTAGTACTCTGCTGCAGCCTACAGGCAAATGCCTGCAATTACAAGTTTGCTTTATGGCAATAAAGCATTATTGTATGACAATTGTGTGGTGCTTCCTTTTTTCCTTATGGGTTAGGAAGGTTGGGGTACTACAATGCAAACCTATGTAATTTCCGCATTTTTGCCACGTTGGAAACATTTTAGGCTGCATGTATATGTTTTCACATATGCATATATATATGTATTTTCTATATGCTCCGGGATCCCGCACATGGGTGGGAATTATTAATAGATTATGACTTTGAGTATACCCCTGGATGAGAACTAGGATTACAGGTAAGTAACTAATCCTGCCTGGGCTCCGTGACAGGAGAGCTCAAAACACTCTCAAAACCTCTACACTAGCCAGAGTGCCAAATTTATAGCTGTGGATGCTTCAGGTACCAGAATCTAGAAATCTGATATTCTCTAGTATTGGGTCTTTCAATGTTTCACATGCTTGGATTGTTCCCGGTTGTTTTAGTGAGAGCCCCACTGCACCATAGTAAAGCAATATGTAATAGTATGAAAGGCTATAATGGCAATGCTAAATCCTTTTAATAGCCTATCTATGTGCTTTTATAAAAAAAAAAGGACCAGCCGTGAACTATAACCAATCGGGCAATAGCATCCTCTTGAACACTCCATACAGGGGCTGAGTTCCTTAGATTTTCTACTGTACGTTGTGTGAAGTCTCCATCAGCTCTGCTCAATTTTTTCTTTATAACTCAACTTTTCTACATCTACAATGTCTGAGTCTTCTAAGAAAGGCATCTTCAGATCCTGCAAGTCCCGTGGGAAGAAAAGGCTGCACATGGATGATCCACACAGAGACTGTCTCTATGGCCTCTACGCTCAACATCAGGTAAAGGAGTGCAAGACATATTGCATTTTTTTCTTCTAAAACATTAAGAGACAGGGAGGTAAGGGTACTTCAAAGGCTACACCTGTCTAAATTCCAGGATTCCAGCTCTTCTGAGGAAAACCGCGATTCTTCTGACCGACCCCACAAAGGGTCAAGATTTTCGTACCATGGGGCTCCTGAGGGGAGAATAAAAGTCTTGAACACACCATAAAGAACCCTTACGAAAGGAGAAACTTAAGCTAATCTCCACAGAGGCGGCCTCCTCCCGACCGACTACTTCATGTGAGAAAAAAGTGGAACAAAAACGTTCTTCCTCTTCAGAGACGTCGAGGACAAAAGAAATCCTCTCCACGCCGACGACACCACCATTGACGCGAGTATTGACTATGACGGCGACCCTCCCCACAGTCTTGTTGACAAAACCATCATCGTCCAGGACTTCAACAGCAACTATCAATGCTTCCATTTCATCCACTTAAGTGAATTCCTCCTGTAAGTCACCATCAACGTCACAATTTACTCCCACTGGTCCAATGTTGAAGAAATTGCCGTAGACAGTGGCACGGGTGACAGTGGCGCCGTTGACAGTAACACCAACTGCATCACCAACCTCAGCACTTTCGACCACAATAGTGTGGACAGTGGCATCATTGACGACAGCAAATTACCAAGATCACCAAGACGACCTTAAGAAATGAAGTTACCTCTCTTAGTAAGGTCTCACTTTTACTTCCTAGCAATTTACTGGATGTGGAAGAGGCTGACAACGACCGGCCATTTGGGGATGCCCGTAGTCTTTCGGAGCTCCATGTGAAATACCAGGAGGAAGATTCCGACGAAGAGCAATACTACCATTATGAACCATATGAATATCACCCGCATCCCCAGCCTAGATATGATCAAATGCACATCCCAGTTCTGTAGTGCAAGATCTACAAGCCATGCTGCGGAATTACAAGAGGAGATTTCCAGATCCTTCACAAGAGCAGCAACCAGTACCACTCCACCCTGCTTCTCCTGCCACACCAAGGAATATCCCTCCACGAATAATGCCCAGGATTACACCTGCTTTCAATATTGCACCACCTCCAAGGGAGGACCACTCGTCCTCAGACGATGAGAGAGAAGGTGGCAAGATCCCTTATCCTCACCAACCACAAGATGAATGGGATGATTACCTGGTCCCTACTTCATCCCCTCAGCCACCTCATCCTGCAGACTCCCTGTACCCCTCCCCCACCCCCCTATGCCATTGGGTGCTTTCATAATCTGATGGACCGAGCTGCAGCAGAATTCAATCTACCAACTTCTGTCAAGCAGTCCGACTGCTTTTTGCACAACTTTAAGGAACAAGCCAGAAATTCTGTAAGCGCCATCCCGATTATAGACCAGATCTGGAGTGAGGGGATAGAGATCATGAAAGATCTGACTACGGTAGCACCAGTACCAACTCGCCTTGACAAAAAATACAAGGCCAGTGATGATTCCCCTGCTTGCCTAATCAGTTATCCAAAGCTGGATTCTTTCATCTCTCAAGCAGCACAAAGGCGCTCCAAAAATCCATCCTCACCATTATCGGTGCTAACAGACAAAAAGGGCAGGCACTTGCACAATATGGTGAAGAGATTCTCCCTCATGTCTGCCATCACCGTTCGAGCAGCCAACTCACTAGCGATCCTGGGACACTATGACCGCCAGATGTGGTGAGAAGTAAGCAGCCTGCTTAATTTGATTCATGAAGACCGGAAGCTGGAGGCAAAGAAAATTTTACAGGAAGGTGAACGCATTGCCTCGTAATTCATCCCATGGACTCTCAGCATCACCTCCACAGACTTTTGTCAGTTGGCTGGGGCAGTGGTCTTAATGCTCCAAGTATGGCTCAAGGCTACCTCATTTAGACCGGAGGTCCAATCAAAGATACTAGCCATGGCCTTTGACGGCGAGTCTTTGTGTGAGAAACCTATCAAAGATGTCTTATTAGCCATAAAGGTAGAAACTGACACCACCAGATTTCTTGGCACACTCCAGTTCAAGAGACTACCATTTCAAGTAGCTAGACGGTTCTCAACCTTTAGAGGCAGTAATCAACGACCTCAACATTATCAGCCTCACTCCCAATATAGGCTTGGCAACCGCCACCCACCTTAAGGAGTCTACACCAATCAAGGCCCACGCAGAAAGCAACCCCCCAGGGTCACGATACAGGCTGCAAACTGTGACCTGGGCCAAGTATTGGCTGCATCCGCTCCTTCCACCCATGTTAGTGTGCATATCTCCAACTACCTCCCCCAATGGAAGGAGATAACATCAGACAAATTACTTTTGGACTTGGTAACCTATGGGCATACCCTAGAGTTTGTGCAGAGAACAGCAAACAGTCCTACGAAAGGAGTACACCCACCTCGTTTTTTCTTACTTAGGAAAGCCTTAATCATGCTTGCCAGGGGTGCCATAAAAAGGGTTACTTGTTCACAAAAGGGCATGGGATTCTACTCGGGAGACAACAAATTTCTGTTCAAATAATCTTTCCGTATGATTACTCTGTTCAACATTCTCCACCTATTAAACAGCGAAGACTACATGACCTCTCTGGACTTACAAGATGCATACTTCCACATTTTCATACATCCAACGCATCGCAAGTATTTGTTTTACCGTATACTTTACCCATAACAAGTTCATGGTCCTTACCTTTGATCATCCCAAGTCAGACAAGGATACTTTTGGGTGCCAACCTCGATACCATCAGAAACCAGGCTTCTCTTCCAGGGGATCCTTATCAATAGTCATAAGCATTAGAATATTCCCGTCCATGCGCCGCACCCCGGAAACACTATATGTGCATCTGTCTGTCTGTCTGTCTGTCTGTCTGTCTGTCTATCTATCTATCCTCAGCAAACAGTAGAAATTCTCATTAAATCACCGAAAGCATAGGAAGCTCCCAGGCTGCATAGCAAATACCCAGTCTAAAAAGACTGAAAAGCTAACCTGTAGCTGCATAGCAATAAACTGACACCGTGCCTTTAAGGGGCACCTGACCCCCAGCTTCCCATCATGCCTCAGGGGTGACAGTTAGGTCAGTTGTTCTTTCCGGCTCCTTCAGGAAGGATCCTGGCAACACAGCTCCACTCTTTTCTGCTTTTTGTCAGAAAATCTTTTCACTTTTCACAACTTTTATTCCTTACTTCGTCTTTCATCTTTTGAAGTAAGAAGCGATCTTTTCTGACAGGTTTGGGCATTTTTAAACAACTTAAAATGCCATCTCTTTTTGACTCTTGCCCTTCTTGTGGTAAAAAGAAAGCCAAAACAGATTCTCATGAGGTCTGTATTCTTTGTTTACCTGAGGATCATGATCCTAAGACCTGCCCTCACTGACAGAACCTGTCCAGAAGAACCTTGAAGGACAAGGAAAGAATTTGCCTGTATGGCCTGGCAGATGAATCATCTAGAGGAAGGTCTCCAGTAAGGAAGGGCTCCAAGAGGTCTAGAACGCCTTCTAGAAGCAAGTCCTCGTGTCCTTCTGCTTCAGCGTCTGGCTCGGCGCTGAGGCAAGATCTTCAGGTGGGTAATTTATCGAAGAAAAGACCTTCGACAGCGGGCTCGCCGTCGAGAAAAGGTACGTAGTCTACGTCGAAGATTTGGGATTCTCCGCCGTCGTCAACCCGGCGACGATCGGCGTCGAGAAATAAGCCCCCACCGCCGTCGTCAACCCGGCGACGATCGGCGTCGAGAGAGAGAGAGACCCCCCTGCTGTCGTCGGTACGACGTTCGGCGTTGAGGGCAGGCTCACCTCTGTCATCGCAGTCTCATCGGCGATCGACGTCGAGAACAAAGACTCCTCCGCCGTCGTCAACTCGGCGACGATCGGCGTCGAGGATGAGGTCTCAGTCGTCGTCTCGACGGCGTTCGGCGTCTCGACGGCGTTCGGCGTCGAGGGCGAAAAATACCCCTCCGCCGTCGTCTCGCAGACCTTAGACGTCGAGATTGAACACTGCTCTGCCGTCGTCTAGACGACGCTCGGCGTCGAGAGAGAGTGACCCCCTCCGTCGTCGGCTTCACATCGCCGTTCGACGTCGAGACAGCATTCTTCACCTGCTTCTCATCGGCACCGGTCGCCGTCGAGACGGCGTTCGATGTCGAGCAGACGGGAGGCCCAACTAGCGAGAAGTCAGGAGCCAAGATCGACGTCTGGAATGCGTGCAGATTCATCGTCGAGAGCTGGCTCAGCGCGAGACAGGCCTCGGTGAGGTCTGGGGATGGATCGGTGGTCCTGGTGACGGAGTCAGCCTCGCGCCATTCGTCCTCTCACTCTTCCAGGAGGGCTTCTGCAAGATCAGCCTCTCTGGAAGCTGCTAGCCATGTCCGCAAGGCTCCTTCCAAGACAAAAGGAGGCCCCTTCTGCTGTCCAGTTGTCCCCAAGATGGCTGCTACCCTTACATCACTGGCAGGACTCGGGGGCGACAAGGCGAATGCAGGAATATGCCAGTCTGGCTCATAGATCTCCTCTTCAGAGATTGGTGGACGAAGTGGACAGAGGGATTTCTCCCAGGCATACGCACGAGAGGTCCCCTGAGAGACGGCACTATAGATCGCATTCCCCCAGGCGAGAAGAACACCCAGTCGGATCAGGAGAAAGGAGGCACAGTGCTCATCGGCGCAGTAGAACAACACCATCTACTTTGTCGACTTCCTCTACCTGGTCCTCCAAGAGGGATTATTCCCCCACACTATCAGACAGCCCGGTTTCCAGGGTCTCTCCCATAGATGACATTAATACATACCATGAGGTTCTGCAGAGGGGTGCTCAGAAGCTCAACATTGAGATGTCTGTCCCGCAAGTCACGACGACAGTGATTTTCGAGACTCTTCATCAGAAAACTGCATCTCGGCCATTCCTTCCATTGGTTCCTGGGATCCTTGACCCGGTCATGGACACTTTTAACACCAGCAACCATCAAAGCGGTGCCGGCTCGCATCCTGAAGAAATATAAGCCGGCTGCCTCGGATCCGGTCTTCGTCAAGACGGACCCTCCTGCGGACTCAGTCATCGTGGCGGCAGCAAATAAGATGCATGCTGTAACGGCCACTTATTCTGTTCCACCGGATAAAGTGAGCAGGTCTCAGGACTCGTGGGGTCGCAGAGCCTGCACTTCTGCAGCTGCATCCCTGAAGGTCTCCAGCGCGGCTGCGTTTCTAGGCCGTTATGACAGAGCTCTCTGGGACTCTTTGGAGCGGTTCAAGACTAAGCTCCCACAGGAAGACCAAAAGGATTTTGACGAAATAGTCACTGAGGGATCTTTGGTGGCAAATCAAGCGATTAGCACAGCGGCAGATGGTGCGGTGCTATCCGCGCATTCTTACGCGCATGGAATATGCGCCAGGAGATCGTCCTGGTTAAGATCTAAAACCAGATGCGCAGCAGAGGATCTTGAACCTCCCATTCCCTGGCTCTTCTCTCTTCGGCACACACGCAGATGAAGAGATGAATAGAATGAAGACAGAGTTGGACACCCTCAAGGCGGTTGGGTTGGAGAAAAAGAAGGAATTTAGACGCCGCTACAGACCCAACCAACGCAAGGGGCCTCAACAGAGGGTTCAAACCCCTCAGTGGACCCAGAACAAAAACCAGGGGAAGTCCCAGTTCCGAGGAGGAAAGTCCAACAGAGGAAGGCTCACCAGCAGAGGGGGTCACCAGCAACAGTCCTCTACCACAGCGAGAGCGGGAGGGAAGTCATGAGCAGTGAATACATTATGGCTACTATACATGTCCAGTGGTAGTTGTAGCTATCCGATGTAGTTTGGAGCTCTACAACTCCATCATGCAGTTTGTAGAAAAGGGTAGTGACCTAAAAATTATATATAGTCAATCTGCACCATTCTGAATAGACTATGGCTACTGTAGATGTCAAGTGGTAGTTGTTACAAAGTATAAATAACACTAAGTAAAACTCTACACCAAAACTGTGGCTCTCTCCAAGTAGGAACCTCACCAACTGGGAAAAAGCAAAGAGGCTGGACAATTTCCTCGCTGGGGGTACACCCACTGCCACAGATCAGCTAAGTTAAGGGCTCAAACTAAGGTCCACAGAATCTCATCATTCAGCCCCTCCGCATCACTGCGTAACTTAAAAACCCAGCGGCATTCTTTCCTGAATAGAAATCCTGCCACGTCCGTGATATGGCTCGGTATGTATGGCTGTTCCAAGATAGTCCAGATCATGTCTTCAGGCCTGTGGTTTTGTTCGAGGAAATGACTGGTTAGTAGAGTAGATTGTTTTTTGCACCGAATGGTGCTTTTATGCTCCATGATCCTTTGTTTGATCTTGCGTGTCGTCATACCAACATACCTCTTCAGGCAAGGGCATGTTATTAAATAAATAACTCTCTCGCTGTTGCAATTGGTATGCTTAATTTTCCTCCATGGTGTAGGAGTCCCAATGTTCACCACCGTGGTGTGCGTAGTTTGTGGACATACCGCACATGTGCCACATGGATAGTGCCCCTGGACCGCTGGCATATTCTAGAGTGTGGTTGGTCTAGGTACAGGGACACCTCTCGGTCGTGTATGGACAAGGCAGTCACGTAAGTTTCTGCTCCTTTTTTTTGGTTCGACTGGGTACTGCATGTGATTACACAAGTGAGTCTTGTGAACGGAGGTTTTGGTGCCGCATGTTCTATGAGTTCTTCACGATTGTTATTAGAAGCTCTCTTGTAAGATTGGCGTATCAGCCTCTTAGGGTATTTTCTGGCTCGCAGATTGCGGGAAAGCACAGTGGCATGTTTCCTAAAATCCTCAGTGGTCGAACAATTCCTTCGGAGCCGGAGGAACTGGCCGAATGGTAGGCCTTCATGTAAGGATTTGGGGTGGAAACTGTCGTATGTAAGCAGTGAATTCCTGGCCATGGGTTTAGTGTATAGTTCGCTTTCTAGACCTCTTGTTGATGGAAAGATGCGCAAGTCAAGAAACGGCAGACTCTTTTTACTCACATCTATTGTGAAAATGAGGTAATTATTCTGTGAGTTCAGACGGCTATGGAAAGAGTTGAGCGTTACCAAATCCCCTCTCCATATAACAAGTATGTTGTCTATATAGCGCTTCCACTACATGATGTGGCTGCGAAAGGGGTTCTCCTCAATAAGTACAACATTTTGTTCAAATAAATGAACATTCAAATTCGACAGGCTGGGGGCGAAAACACTGCCCATCGACATACCCGATGTTTGAAGGTAGATCTGGTCTTCAAATCTGAAATTTTTTTCAGTCATGGCCAGCCTCGCACATTCCATGATGAAAGGAACTGGTGTACCTGTCATGCCTGGTCTCTGGTCCAAAAGAATCCGGCAGCATCTAGTGTTTCTACCTGGGGGATGCAAGTATAAAGGAATTCCACATCAAAACTCACGAGAATCTGTCTCGATATTAAATTCGATCCCTGGAAGTAGTTGTAAGACATCCTTATTGTCTTGAAGGTAGGTGGGCATCGCTTTGACTAAAGGTCTTAAAAAATGGTCCACAAATGTGGAAAGAGGTTCAAGAAGCGAGCCTAGACCCGAAATAATGGGTCTTCCAGGTGGAGGACGCTGGGGCTTGTGCACCTTAGGTAGCACATAGAAATAGGGCATCACAGGATGAGTGGTTACAAGGAAACTGGCCTCATGGGTAGACACCCTGCCCTCTATTTTAGCTTCCTCTACTAACTCACTAATCTCATTCATGAGTCTGACTGTGGGGTCTGTAGTCAACACACAATAGGATCTTACATCCGTCAGTTGCCTAAGACATTCATCACGGTAATCCGAGGTATCCAAGATGACAACTAACCGCATTGAGGGCAAGGTGATGTGCATACATGGGAGTGGTGGTACTAGACTCCCCCCTCCCCCCTTCTCCCCCCCCTCCCTTGCGGGAGGGGTGGAGATGTGATGCAGTATCACAAAGTAATTCCAACTGCTTATGTATATTTGTAAATTGGTGCATAGTATTGAGTAGTGTGTGTGTTTAATAAATGTACTCTTACTTTTATAAAGCAAAATACAGACTGGACAATCAATTATTGAGTATTATTTTTGCGCACCTGCAAATGATGATTACTAGCCCACACCACCTCCCTTGAGTAAGCCTCAGACTGCTCTGCAACGCTACCCTCAGAGTCAGGCGCTACAATTGAGTGTTTGGTTCCCAGTGAAGGACAAATGTAGTCATGTTATTTGTGCACGCCTCACTGATGCTGCCTCGTTTTCCAACAGAACTGTTCTGAGGAGCCCAGTGGGAAGTAAGGACTCCCTCCAACTGCAGACTTTTATCAAAGAGTACTGGAAGTGTGTTGTGGCAAGCTTCTCCATCCTGTTCAGCTTCTCTAGTGTTCATAGTTCCCCCTCCTTCACCCGACAGTGTCTCAGGCTCCGCGGAGCTACACGGACATGTCGCCTCGGGTGTCACAATAGTATACATCACTCATTCAGTGTGCACTTATAGAGCCCCACTTTGACATCAGTATCAAAGACTCCACCCCCCCTTCATATAGCACGTCCACTCCAACAGTGTTTTCTCACTGTACACTCCGGTTTCTAAATATGATTGATCATTTCCGTGTTGTGATAATGATTATATCAGGAAACCTCGAGTACCACACAAGCGAGTAGAAGCCTTGTTGTTTACTAACTCACATGTTCGTCACTCATCACTTACATGGGCACATTGTTTCAACAGCTATAGGGACTCGTACACAAATGACTCCATGCTATTGGCATACAAGAACCTAATCATAAACATTGATGAACAACTTATACAGCCTGGATATTTGTTTTGACAAGGAGAAGAAACTCATGGGGCACTATCACTATGAAGTGGTACCTTAACTTCACTTGATAATGCAAGTATGCACACAAATGGCATAAACTTCTACGAGAATCAGAATATTGTTGTAAACAAGACTATATGCATTGTTTGTAGATCTGCACCAGGAGTAGCGCATGGTGTTAGACAGGCTTCGTTTAGAAGCATTCATCTTCCTTCGAGATGCGTGGTAGATCAAAACTCCAGCTACTCTTAAGTATTCTCTTGAGGCCTCTTTCTCAATCTACAGGTTACTAGGCAGATTGTATTGTCCTCGAGACCCGTAGCTTCATTCAAATAGGGTTGCAACATCAACATATTCTCGGTTGATGGGGGGGCAAGGTTGAGTCTTTGATACTGATGTCAAAATAGGACTGTATAATTGGACATTGAATGAGTATGGTTTATATGATTGTGCCGCCCTGAGTTAGTTGTATATATGTACATTTCTGATAGACTTCTAACTGTTATTTCCTCACCTTTTTGAATATTTCCATAGGCATCAGACTGGATCCGGAAACGTTTGAGCAGAACCTCTGCACACTGATGGGTAGCGCCCCGTGGCTCCGCACTGATGCCGTCCCGGAAATGTTGTGCGTAGCCAATAGAGGTGCCACTCCTAAGCACTGATGTCAGTTCCTTTCTTTCCATGGCACCAGACGTGGATCTGGGGCAACCTCTCGTCTTCAGACCCACTTAGCCTCAAACAAATTGAAAAAAAAAACACTATGTAAGGAAAAATGTCACCTCCCAAGATGACAGGGTTTAATCCTTGTAGGGACTGTCACAAGCAAATGTCTGTAACAGATCCCCATGAGGTTTGCCTGTGGTTCCTGGGGTCGACTCACGGCTCCAAGGCCTGCAGTTACTGGGTGTGGATGAATCCAAAGGCCATTCGGGACGGGGAGGCACATCTCTGCATCACCAAGCATCGAAGGACCCCCACATGTCTGGACTGGTCCAAGTCCAAAGGTCGGTCTCAATCCAGGTCCAGAAGTTGGTACCGAGGTCAATTGTCTTTGTGCTCCATGTGGGAGAGAAAAAAACATATGAACTCCAAACTGGACTCTCCCCGAGTCTCGCCACTCTTTTACTCATAAGAACTCACAAGGACGTTGTCATGCCTCTTGATCTTGCTCCCCAAGTTGGTCAACATCTTGGCCAATCCCTCAACTTGTCCTGGCACAACCAGAGCATCCGGGGCCGTCTATAACACTGAGGCAGATCCTAGAGTTCTTCCAGGCCATACTCTGACTTTGAATCCCTTTGGTATGTCGAAGCGCTCCTGGAGCTGAGAGGCACTCTCTCTGGGATGCTGCTGCTGGGTTCGCCCTCTGCCAATTGGACACTCTGAGCCCACCACTGGGCCCCTGCTGATGCCTTCGCTGACTTCATCTCCAGCTCTTGTTCCGCGCCAGTCTCCGGAACATCTATGCTGATGGTGAATCCATTGATGCCCGAGAATGATACATTGCGTTCTCCTAGTCCGTGCCGTCCCAACCTTAACAGAGGCCATGCTTGGTAGCCATCAAGCTGCAGCTATTGCATCACCACGGATTCCATTGGTTGAGCCACTGGAGATCTAAGGATTTCTCCTGCAATGTACAGTCTTCTCTTAAGGACATGCCTTTTGACGGTGCTCGCCTCTTTAGAGGCACAGCAAACATCTATCTGGATTGTTTCAAAGAAAGCAGGGCCACAGCACACTCCTTGGGCTTGTCTGCCCTGCCTCGCCACCCACACCAGCCTTTTCTGAATCATCAATGGCTCTGACAAGATTATCCCACACAGTAACCACTTGAGCCTCAGCAGACTTCCCAGCCACTTTGTGTCTGAGGAAGTGGCATCTACTAATCCTGCGGCCAGGGACAGTGTGCCAGTAGATCTACCACTACCCAGCTGCCAAACACCTTTAGGGTGCCCTTAGTGAACACCCTGTTGACGGCAGGATCCTGCGATATTTTTTTTTCTCCTTTTTTCCAGACTGGCAAGCCATAACATATGACATTTAGCTCTTATGCAAATTCTGCTGCACCACCCTTGAAACAACTGATGGAGAACCATCGGTCCTTCTTACAGCAAGCCCTTCGGCCAAAAGGGCAATTGCAAGGGTGCCTTCATAGCAAGAAGATTGTGATTGCATCTTCAAAGCCTGACCTAACATCCGATTTGGGAAAAAGGGGGGTGGTGATGGACAGAGTTTCTGAATGATGCAGAATACTCTTACCAAGTCAAGAGATCATGGTTTTAATCCATCACCGTTTTTTAGCTCACTGCAGCATCCCAGCTCAGAACCTGGCTACATGCAAATTAGTCTGTACCTGTCCCAGTGCATGATGGGAACAGGGCAAACCAAACTACCAAGCCAATTCTTATACTGGGATGGAAACAAGCTTCCGAGGCAAACATGGCAACAGGTAGTTTTACCAACTGGATTAAAACTGCAGTAAATGCATTAGCCCTGGAAAAAAGCTTATCTACCAAGCGTAAGAAAAACTCTGAACCTTGGTTCTGTGATGCTGCGTGCACAAAAACAACCTTGTAGACAGACTGTGGAGAAGGCATTACATTGTAGCTGATAAAATCTCATATGCACAGACACTGACTGACTATAAAAAAAATGATTTTGGAAAAACGAAGTAATTATTTTTCTGAGAAAATACTGCGGGCGGGTAATTCTAGCAAAGTACTCTTTGCAACTCTAAAGAGTCTAGTCAAATTACCTGAAACATCAAAAGGGGACAGCAGTGTGGAATTCTGCAACCAACTCGCAGGGTTTTTTAAGGACACGGTGCAGAACGTTTTTAGATCCCTTCAAACAAGGCCATCAATAGCACAGGCAACACTTCACCAAAACACTCCCCTGTTCCGATAAGGTTTTGGCATTTTTCGATCCTCCTAATATAGGACAGATATTCCAGGTAGTCAGATCATTAAAGTCCGGAGCACCCAAAGACCCATGCCCCCCAAAAATATTTCAGATGGCAATTGATAGGATCAGTGAGCAACTCGGCATACTTTTTAAAGAAACTATTAGCTCTGGTATCTTCCCAGACTCTTGGAAAATGGTCTAAATTCTTCCTCTTTTAAAAAGAACCTAATTTAGATTACTCCAGTATTGGAACTTTAATAGATTCCCATGCTTGTATCATTCCCCGTCGTCAGAATGGGTGTTCCCGGTATACATAAAATGGCAATAGAAACCATTCCCAAAGCAGAACCTCGGCCCATTCTTGTCTTGTTACCTATCAACCTCTTTTTGTGAAAGAGACCAAAAACAATGAACAACCAATCCGATTAGCCTCACCGCTTAGAACCCTCCTGAGAGAAGCTCAGAACCTCAGATTTTCTACCACACGTTGTGCTAGGGAGTCTCCACTGAGCTCTACTCAGTTTTTTCCTATTATCCTTAAATCTATAGTTTTTTCTCCAGTTTTTCTTCAAGACTTGCTTGGACTTAGGATCGAAATGTATGACAAGGAAAAAAGAAAGCTCTTTTTAAAGCCTGTACAACTTGTGCTAAGAAGAGGTTGTATGTGGAGGACAATCATAAGGATTGTTTTTACTGTTTGTACCCGCACCACAAGACAGCAGACTGTAAAATATGCCGTACTTTTTCCACAAAAAATTCTATGAGAACGTGAGGGATGTCTGTTGACTTGGCTCCAGAAGCTTAAGTCAAGGGAAGAACCAGTGATAGTGACGACACGGCCTCTGCAACTTCTTCCAGAAGGTCTGCAAAAAGGGGTAGAGTCTCCCCTTCACCTTCTGTGGAATGTCCTGGTAAGGCCTTAAAGAGCTCTCATAGGTCTGAAGGGCATAGTCCTGGCGAATCTCCTCACCGAGGTGTAAAGGAGAGGGAAAGGACTTTCTACGGGAGTGATGTCTGAGAGGAAGTCCAGCTCTGTTCCTCCATCTTCTCCTGCGGCTCCAAAGACTTTTAAAAAGCCCTCCTCACTCTCTTCTGAGGTCAAATCAATGAAAAAGGCTTCCTCGTCGACGACGCGGTCAGCGACTCCGTCGGCGAACGCATCAAAGTTATAGTCCCAATCTCCTCTTTCATCCATGGCTCCGTCAACGGGCTCGTCGACTGTGAGTTCGTCACCGAGGCTATTGCAGAGTTCCGCGCCGGTGGTGCCTGTGTCATCGTCGATGGTACTGATGACGTCGACGAGGATGTAGACTACGACGACGGCTGGGGTGTCGACTGTCTCGACGACTGCGTTGACGCGGTCCCTTTCTTCGTCGACTATTCTCCCATCGTTGACTACCTTATCGACAGTGGAAAAAAATACTATTTCTCTTAAAAAGTGCCAAATTACGCCTGAAATGACATCCCCCAGGAGGGTGACTCCTCTACCTGCGGCACTCCTTCTGGAAGAAGAGGGATCTGAAGAGGATGATGGCCCTTTCGCCTATGCTGATAGCCCTTCTCAATTGCACGTCAAATGTCAGGACACGGACTCTGAGTGGGATTATGGAGAGGAGCAACAATATGATCCTTCCTCAGATTATCAAGAGGCCAACCAGCAGGAGATGGTCTCCATGCCTTCCTCCTTATTGGCGGACTTGCAATCTATGGTTGTGGACTATAGAAGGAGATTTGTGATGCAACCTCCAGTTCCAGTGGTGGTACCAGGTATGGCTGTTCGTCCTGCTCATCCTGCTAATCCCCAATTGCCGACACCTCAACCAACACTGATGGCTCAAGACGCACCACCTGTTGTGTGTCTCGTTCACGATGACACCTCTGATGAAGACCAGGGCGCTGGCGCAATACCAGATCCTGATGCAGAGTGGGATGATTGTCATTCCTGATCCAGCTTCTCCTACACCAGCACCGGTTGAGCCCCCCCCCCCCTCCTCCTGCAGACATAGGGGGTTTCCATAATTTGATGGAGAGAGCCTCAAGGAGGTTTGAGCTAACCATGCACACGGAGCAGTCCGAATGCTTCCTCAAGGATTTCAAGGAACCTTACAGGAAAACCGTTCGCTCTGTTCCTATTGTTGGTCACGTCTGAGATGAGGGACTGAAAGTGATGAAGAATCCTGTTACGGTAATTCTAGTTTTACCTCGCCTTGAAAAGAAGTAGAAGGCTCCAGATAATAGTCTGGCCTGCTTGGTCAGTCAGCCTAAGGCAGACTGTCATTTCTCAGGCGGCCCAAAGAAAATCTAGAAATCCTTCAGCTCCTCTCACAACACCTCCAGATAATGAGGGAAGACACCTAGATAATGCAGGCAAAAGGTTTTCTTCCATGTCCAGTCTGTTGGTCAGAGCTGCTAACGCCTTAGCGATACTTGGGCGCTGTGATCGCCAGATGTGGTGTGATCTTTCCCCATATCTGGACCAATTGCCTGAAGATGCGACAAGAGGCTAAGAAGATTCTTCAGGAGGGAGAGTTAACATTGGCTGAAGTGATTGACTGTGCAATGGACATTTCAGCGACTGCGTTCCGCTCCCTGGCGGGCGCTGCTGTCCTTCAGTGTCCAGGCTGGCTGCGGGCTACATGGTTCCGCCCGGAGGTCCAAAACAAGATCCTGGATCTTCCCTTCGATGGGGAGGCTCTTTTTGGGAAACATTGATGATGCACTCCAGGACATCAAAAAAGACACAGAGACCACAAGATCCTTAGGGACTCTGCAGTACCGCAAGGTCCCCTTCCGTGGAGCCAGAGGGAGAGGCAATGCCACTTATAGAGGAGGATACCAGCAACAACGGTATTCCCCATATGCATCGAATTCACAATCTTACCGGCCGAGTTATAACCAGCGGCAGAATCAATCCTCTTCTTTCTCTCGTTAGTCTAACAGAGGACAACAGGGACGCCAGGGGAGGGACGCCTCAAAGCGTCAATAGAAGCTTGCTGGCTCCGACTACTGTCCCTTCTCCTCCTGTAACATCAGTGGGTGGCAGAATCTCACATTAGCTCCACAACTGGCTACGAATAACATTTGGACCATTGGGTTCTGAAGATCATTCAATGCGGCCATACTCTGGAGTTCGTCCAAGCACCACCTTCCAAGCCCCCTCGCGCCACTGTATCAAAACATCTCTGTCTTCTACGATTGGAAGTCCATCAAATGCTCCTCAAAAGGGCGATAGAACTGGTCCCTATCCCTCAGCGAGGAGAGGGTTTCTATTCCCGGTTCTTCCTGGTCCGGAAGACCTTAGAAAAGTGACGCCCTATTCTGGATCCGAGGGAGCTCAACACCTATCTCATCAAGCAATCATTTTGGATGGTTTCTCTGCAGGACATTCTTCGTTTTCTCATCTCAAGGGATTACATGGCCACATTGGATCTAGAGGACGCTTATTTTCACGTACCTATACATCCAGCTCACAGGAGGTTTCTACGCTTCACAGTAGCCAAGAGCCACTTTCAGTTCAGGGTTCTGCCCTTTAGACTCCGATCTGCTCTGTGGAGCTTTACAAAGGTATCTGAAAGAAACACGTTAGTTAGATTCCTCACCTTAGAATATCCCCAGGCGTCAGGCTGGATCCGGAAAGATTTTTCTAGCAATACCCCTTGCGCGTCGCTAGGCGTCGTCTGCAGCTCCGCGTCCGTCGTTGGCGTCGTGCGCCGGAATGACGTCGTCGGAGTACTTAGACGCCGCCCTTGCGCGCTGACGTCAGTTCTTCTTTTTTCCGCGCCGATCCGAGAAGAGCTTAACCCTTAGTCACTTTTTGACTCTTTTTGGTCTTCTGTCGACTCGACTCTGGTGCCGGTAGGATGCCTGGGTTTAAAGCCTGTGACTCCTGTCATTGACTGATGTTGGTGACGGACTACCATCGCCGGTGCCTTTACTGCCTGGCGGCCGACCACGACGCGGAGTCGTGCATCGATTGTCAGGCCTTGACCTCGAAAGCTAGGCGGGAGCGGTCCCGTAAGCTTCTCGAGCTTCGACACTCGGCTCCGCGCCGTTCACGGTCCCGGTGGAGGTCCAAGGACCGGTCGCGGAGCCGCAGCCACCATCATCGCTCGTCTGGCTCGAAGTCTTCGGTTTAGTCGAAGCGATCAAAGAAGTCCAAGAGGCGACACCGCTCTTCGGACTCCCCTCGCCGGTCGCGCGACTCGGCCGAGGGTCAGGGTGGTTCCACCCCCGCGGCTCCGTAGGAGACGAGTCCGTCTCCATACCCGCCGGTCCCTGGGACTGACGCGACTCCGGCGGAGGTCAGTGCTTTCCTCTCGGCCATGAGGGGCCTGGCTCCGACGTCGACTACTGCGGGCGCGCCTTCGGGCCCTGCGGGCTTGACTGGGCGACCTCGCGTGCCGGCGGTTCCGGCCCCGGCGCCGTCGACTACTTCGGTCCCGACGCCGCAGGTCCCCGAGGGATCCAGGCCTGGATTTCTGCCGGCGCCGGTCGACCTCACGACGCCGTTCCCCGGTTTAGCCCCGGTCCGGGCCAGTCGCCGGCGCAGCGCCGCTTGATGCCGCACCCGACGCCGATGGATGAGCGTTTCATCTACCGTCCGGCTCGGATCATTCCTCCTGTTTATCAGGAATCGGATGACGGGGGCGACTGGGAGGGGTCTGAGGACCCTATGGCCAGACAGGGCCAACTTTCACAGTACAGGGCAGACTAACTGGGGGATGCCAGTGGTCTGGACACCTCCCCGGACGCTGGTTTCATCTCTCCTCCGACTGTGGCCTCTGAGGAAGGTGCAGCTTTCTCAGTGGTGCTGCGCAAGGCGGCAGAAGCCCTGGGGCTCGAGTTGCCTGCTATGGCCGTACGGTGCTTCAACCGTCAGCAAGCTCCACAGAGCCTCTGCTGCAGTTCAATGAGGCCCTCATAGACGTTCTGCAGGGCACGTGGTCCAAGCCCTCCACAGTTCCTCCTGTGGATCGGAACGTGGCCCGGCGCCACCGCCCTGCTCCGGGCGACCCCAGCTTCCTGTCCCAACACCCCACCCCCGAGAGTCTGGTTATCCAGGCCTCAACTTCTCAATCCTCCTTCACGTCCGCTCCTCCGGATCGGGAATCCAAGAGGTTGGAGCAGTTCGGAAAGAAGCTGTTCTCTTCCCTGAGTTGGGGCCTGCGGTCTTTGAACACCGCTTGCCTCTTGGACCGTTTCTTCCACTCTCTGTGGGAGGCGGTGGAGGACGTGCTGCCCCTGTGCCCGGAGAAGGCCCGGACACGTCTCACCCAGGCGCTTGCTGACGGGCGAGATGCAACACGACATGCCATACGGTGTTGACTAGACACCATGGACTCGCTGGGTAGGGCGATTGCCACGCCACGCCTGGCTGTGGTCCACGTCTTTCTCGGGGGATGTCCAGAGTACCCTCATGGATATGCCCTTTGATGCCACTCGCCTTTTTGGTGAGAAGGCGGCTAGTGCGCTGGCCCGTTGTGAGAAGTTGGCGTGATATATGATGTCACTAGTTCTAGTGTACACCCTGTATCAGTCCAAACAACCCTTATGGTGATTGGTTGTAAAGTCAACCTTATACACCAGCTATCCTAGTGGTAGCATGGACAAGAGCAGTCTTAGGCTAAACTCTGTATGGCATGTGAAGCCAGCTGTTATACCATTTGCAATCCCCTGAATACCAAATGAAAGGACACCACAACAGATATATTCTAAAAATAGAATGTATTTATTCTAGTCAAAACACCCTCAGCACTCTTTATGAGATTCGAGGTAAGTACAACACAGTCTTATTTAAGCATACATAAGTCACACAGGTAAGTAATACAGTTAGGCCCTAGGGGCCACGCAAACCATATACTAAGTAAGTGGTATAAGAACCACTGTCACGAACACAGGTTAGGCCTAGGCCTAGGGAATCGCTGGGGCTACACTATCCTATCAGTTGCTAGGCAGTGGGAGGCCCACGGGATTCGGGTGCAGAGTGGAAACACTCACGCGTAATGCGTTAAAGTCGATAGAAATAGTAATATTTAGAAACTAAGAGTTTTAGGACACTTCGGAAGGAACTAGGAGTTAGAGACTTGGAAACTAGACACTAGGATAGTCAATACCCTTGTGAGCACCGGAGTACTCAAGTTACCTAGTCCACGGGCTGCGGGTGCATAGGTGTGAACTTGCGTCGGGTTTCGTCGTCGACTCCTATGGATGCCTGAAGAAAAGATGCTGACAGGCAGTCATTGAAGAGTGTCCGGTGGATTCCAAGGATGGAATCAAGAAGGAGGATACCTGCAAGCAGAGGGGACAGAGTCTAGGTCACTAGCCAGGAGCTGGGAAGGAACCAGGAAGGAACCAGGCGATGTCGTGAAGATCCAGGTGAAGAGGTGAAGCTTGTCGCAGCAGCCACGGGTACCAGGAGGCGTTGAGGACGACCAGGAGTCGAGCTGCCCCACGAGGGCTCTTGCTGTCGGCGGCGTCGATGTCTAGCTGGGACACAACAAGCCTTGGCAAGCGCAACCCACGCAGAATGAAGGATTCGCTTCTGTTGCAGACCAGGAAGGTCTGAGGTGCTTCTCTTTTGCAGGGAAGCAAGGGCCGGTCTGGAGGAGCCAAACCAGCGGTGGAAAGTTCAAGGGTCGTCGTCACAAAGGCTACTAGCCAACGGGCAAGCAACCGGACAGACGCGTCGAGCAGGAAAATGCAGAAGGGGCCCACGCAGGACTCGCGGAGTGTGGAGGGCTGATCTTCGGTGCAGATGGTGCTCGCTGTTGGGGCTTCTCAATCCCCAGAGCACAACTTCGAGGATGCATCAGAAGCTGCGCTGGAAGCAAGTCGCCAATTTTCCCAGGTAGCCGGTCCCACGTCTCTCGTCGCCTCCACGGATCTCAGCTTTGATGTGGATCAGGGTCGGAGAAGTCTGTAAGTCAAGGCGCTGGTCGGGCTCTGCAGTCGGTTCCTCGTAGAACGTTGAGCAAAGCAAACGGCAGGTCGCTTGATGGTGCCTGTTTGCACAGGGTGGTCACTCCTTGGCCACAAGGGAGATTCTTCAGTCTTCTTCCGTAGTCGAATGTCGAAGGTCCAGAGTTTCTGTTCACGTTCAGTTTATCAGGATAATCCAAAGACCTAGGGACTCAGCTCCCACTCTTATACTAATCTGGGGGGCTGGGTTACCTGCTAGGTCCCTCCTATGGGTGGGACCAGGGAGGGGGGTGGTTACACCCCCTTCCCTCTGTCCAGTTTCGCGCCAGGACTGGGGCTGGAGTGCCCCAGCACCGGTTTGAACCAGACTATGCATGGGACACCTTGTGTGCCCCAGGCAGTGTCTCGTTTCATTCATCCCTCCCTGCCCCAATACACTAAGGCCTGTCTAGGGTGGTGCTAGCACCTCCCAAGGCAGAAAACCTATTGTCCAAGCCTCCCTCGCTGGAAGGACTCCCAGCAGCAGGAGGTCAGACTTGTGTCTGTGGCAGCAGCATCCATTTTGTGATGCTGGGGCTCTGGTTAACTTTAACCGGGTAGTAGGTCTTCAACATGTCTTCTCCCTCTAGAAGGGAGGAATACTATCCTCATTGACAGAAATGGTGTGGGGGTAGTATTCCAAAGTGTTAGACACCTTACACGACATGTTTTGATAAAGCCAAACCATAGTTACCATAACCGCGAGGATTATAAGGCACCTTAAGAGTATATGGTAGGCTATATCATAGAACAGCTATAAGGACATGGTTACGAAAGCTGCAGACAGGCTCAGCTCATGCTAGAGCACCATCTCACATGTTACCAAGCACTCTGCCTCCAGGATTGTCAAGGCCTGCCATAGGAGTGACTGATAGGTTACCCATGTGTCTATATATAAGGTAGGTATAGGAATACTACACCTAAGCAAGGGGTGATTACACGACCTTGCCCCAGCCGAGTGATCAGCCAGTTGTGTCATAATGGAAGGCCAGCCAGGGGTGGCATAATACATGCTGCAGCCCCTGGTAGGCCTAGGGTATACCTATGCCCTGGGTACCTAAGGTACACTGTACAGGGCCCTAGAAGGTGATCCTTACCAATTGGGTTATGTACCTAAAGTACATACTATGAATTTAGAGAGAGAACAGCTGGGCTGTGGGTCTGATTAGCAGGCCCACCGCCACATATAAGTCGAAAACCAGTGAAGCAAAAGCAAAAAGTGGGGGTGAACATTGAAAGCAGACCCTACTCTCCTACACTCGTTTCAAGGACTCCCGGGCTACGGCCAAGTCCTTCCGCCTTTCATGGCCAAGGAAGGGGCGCCTCCTCACGTCCGCCTAGCCACCGGCCGCAGAACCAACCTGCACGCGGACGTGGATTCTGCCGAGGCTGTACTGGAGGACAACGTGCCGGTCAGTCCACATCCACCCCGGCAGCATCCGCCTCAAAGCCCTCCTAGTCTGAGCTTTCAGGCCCATTCCACGCCAGTGGGCGGCAGAGTTCGCCATCACCTGCTCCACTGGCGATCCATCACATCGGACAGGTGGGTGCTGCAAATCGTCCGAAGGGGCTACTCCCTCCCCTTAGAGACGACCCCTCCAGCCATGCCGCCGCAGTGCCACTGTATGTCGGGGGATCACTTGAATCTTCTGCGGGAGGAAGTTACGGCCCTCTTGGCCAAAGAGGCCGTTGAGCGCGTTCCTGGTCCAGAAGTAGGTCGTGGTTGCTATTCCCACTACTTTCTGGTTCCCAAGAAGGGCAGAGGGGGCCTACACCCTATGTTGGACCTCAGGAGCGTCAACGCGTTCCTCCGGAAGGAACGGTTCAAGATGCTCACTTTAGCTCCGGTTCTGGATGCCCTCGACCCTGGAGACTGGATGGTAGTGTTGGACTTGCAGGACACCTATTTTCACATCCCCGTCCTGCTGTCCCACCGGCGTTACCTGCGGTTCACGGTGGGTCAGGAGCACTTTCAGTTCACCGTGCTCCCCTTTGGCCTCACCAGTGCCCCTCGGGTGTTCACGAAAGTGATGGCGGTGGTCGCAGCTCATCTGCGCAGATCGGGGGTTCCAGTCTTCCCCTATCTCGACGACTGGCTGTTGAAGGCGGGCTCGCCCCAGGCAGTCATCTCCCACCTCCAGACTACGGCCGACCTGCATTTGCTGGGGTTCTCCATCAATGTGCCGAAGTCACACCTTAGACCCTTCCAGAAGCTCCTCTTCATCGGAGCGGTTCTAGATTCGGCGCAGTTCCGGGCCTATCCTCCGGAACAGCGGGTCCGGGATATTCAGGCTCTGATTCCCATCTTTCGGCCTCTATCCTGGGTTTCGGTCAGGTTGGTGCTGCGGCTTCTGGGGCTGATGGCCTCCTGCATCCTGTTGGTGCATTACGCCAGGTGGCGAATGCGGTCTCTGCAGTGGGACCTGAAGTTTCAGTGGGCCCAGCATCGAGGCAACCTGTCCGACCAGGTCTTGATCTCGGAGGGCACTGCAAGACCGTTGCAGTGGTGGCTCACGGACCGCAATTGGGTCAGGGGCAGATACCTCTCCCTACCCCAACCAGAGCACGTAGTAGTGACGGATGCGTACCTAATGGGATGGGGGGCGGGGGGGCATATGGGAGAGGCGGAGATCAGAGGCCTCTGGTCTCCGGCGGAGTCTCAACTCCATATCAACTTGTTGGAGCTGAGAGCGATACGGCTTGCACTGAAAGCCTTCCTTCCCTCTGTCCGGGGGAAGTGTCGTGCAGGTGTTCACGGACAACACCACCGCCATGTGGTATTGCAACAAACAAGGCGGGGTACGGTCGTGGACCCTTTGTCAGGAGGCTGTGCACCTCTGGTCATGGCTGGAACACCAGGGCATCATCCTGGTGGTTCAACATCTGGGGGCTCTCTGAACGCCAGAGCAGACTAACTCAGCCGCCGGTGCATGATGGATCACGAATGGCGTCTGAACTCCGACGTGGCGCAAGGTCTTTTTCTGCAGTGGGGAGATCCTTGGTTAGATCTATTCGCCACCGAAGAGAACGCGCAATGTCAGCAGTTCTGCGCCTTGGAATTTCCAAGGCGCAACTCGCTCGGAGACGCTTTTCGTCGCGAGTGGAATTGCGGTCTGTTGTACGCCTTTCCGCCTATACCACTTTTGCCCAGAGTGCTGAAGATCAGGCGCGACTGGGCCCAAGTCATCTTAGTGGCTCCGGATTGGGCACGAAGGTACTGGTATCCCGAGCTACTCAGTATGTCAATCGATCCTCCGGTACGACTGCCTCTTCAGGAGGACCTTCTGTCGCAGCAGCAGGGGAGGGTCCTCCACCCGAACCTGTCCAGTCAACATCTCCATGCGTGGAGATTGAGCAGCGACAGTTGATGCCATTTGACTTGCCTGCTGAAGTCTGCGATGTGATTCTGGCAGCCAGGCGTCCCTCCACAAAATCGGTATACGCCTGCAGGTGGAACACATTTGTGGCATGGTGCACAGCAAAGGCTGTGGATCCCCTTTCTGCCCCTCTTTCTGAGGTTCTCCTCTTTCTTCTTTCTTTGGCCCAGCAGGGCTCTGCTTTGGGCACCTTGAAAGGTTATCTTTCTGCGATATCTGCTTTCTTACGGCTTCCTGATCAGCCTTCTCTTTTCAAATCCCCTGTTTCGCGTTTTCTTAAAGGCATTAATCGCATGTTCTCTCCTGTCCCCTTCGTAATGTCTCAGTGGGATTTAAAACTTCTCTTGACCTTTCTGATGTGCGCTCCCTTTGAGCCTCTTCACAATTGTCATCTTCGTCTTCTGACTCTTAAGACTGCTTTCCTGGTAGCTATCACCTCGGCTAGACGGGTGAGTGAGCTCCAGGCTCTGTCATCTAAGCCTCCATTTCTTTCTGTTCATCCGGACAAGGTTGTCCTCCGGACTCGTCCTTCTCTTCTTCCAAAAGTGCTGACCCCCTTTCACATCGGGCAATCTGTCACATTGCCCACTTTCTTTCCGCCTCCGCATCCTTCGAAAGAGGAAGAGAGGCTCCACCGTCTGGACCCCAAATGTGCGCTGTCCTTTTATTTGGACGGCACCAGACAGTTCGGGGTGGGCGACCAACTTTTTGTTGGATACGTAGGTGCTAAGAAGGGGAGGGCTGTACACAAGCGGACCATCTCACAGTGGGTCGTATTGTGTATAAAGGTTTGTTACTCCTTGGCGAAAAAGGACCCTCCTGTTGGGCTGAGAGCCCATTCCACCCGGGCCACTGCGATGACTACTCCCCTGGGACGGGGAGTTCCCTTGCAGGACATCTGTCAGGCGGCGACGTGGGCCTCACTGCACATGTTCGCCAAGCACTATTGCCTGGACAGCCAAGTCCGGAGAGATGGCTTTTTTGGCCGTTCTGTCCTCCAGGACTTTCTGGTGTGATCTTGGTTCGCAGACCCACCACCGGGGATGGTATTGCTTGGGTATCTATTCTAAGGTGAGGAATCTAACTAACGTGTTTCTTTCAGATGAACAAGTTCCTTACCTTCGGTAACGATGTATCTGTAAGAAACATTAGTTAGTTAGATTCCTCACCGACCCACCCATCCTCCCCGCTCTGCGAACCGACATCTATGGTTAAGGTCATCCTGTTCAGGGCCCTAGACATTTTGGCACCAGTGTCGGTCTCTTGCATGGCTCTGCGTTCCTGGCGCGGAAAGCTATGTACAAGAACTGACGTCGGCGCGCGCGAGGGTGGCGTCTTAAGTACTCCGACGTCATTCCGGCGTACGACGCCAACGACGGACGTGGAGCCGCAGACGACGCCTAGCGACGCGCAAGGGGTATTGCTACAAAAATCTTTCCGGATCCAGCCTGACGCCTGCGGATATTCTAAGGTGAGGAATCTAACTAATGTTTCTTACAGATACATCGTTACCGAAGGTAAGTAACTTGTTTGTTAGCTCCGGTAGCAGCTTTTCTTCAAAAATGTCAGTATCAGGTCTTCCCTTACCTGGACGACTGGTTGCTGAAAGCTCCTACCAGACACACAGCAAAAGAATCGGTCATAGCATGCACACGCCTGTTCGACAATCTCGGACTGACCCTCAACAGAGAAAAATATGCTCTGTCCATCCAGACAAGCCAGATTTCTGGGAGCCATTCTGGGCACGTCCATGAACACTGTTTTTCCGACCCTGGAAAGGCAAGAAAAGCTGATGGACATGGCCTCACGGCTGTTAAAAAGGCAGTTACTTTCAGTTCGCCTCTACAAGTCCCTCCTAGGGTCCATTTCCTCCTGCATACCTCTGATCCCTCACTGCAGGTTGTGAATGCGTCCTCTTCAGGAAGAGTTGGACTTGCAGTGGCGCCAAGTCGACGGATCTTTCGACGACATGGTCTCAGTTACCGTGGCCATGAGAGAGGCCAGATCATGGTGGACAAGCAAGGAAAACATTTCTCAGGGCCTTTCCTTCAGGATCGCCCCTGCTCCTCACGTAATAACTACAGACGCCTCGCTGGAAGGCTGGGGAGCAGAATTGAAAGACCTTCATGTGAGCGGCCATTGGCTACCCCAGCATCGTCTTTTACATATCTGCTGGAGCTCAGAGCGATTCGCCTGGTCTTGCAGTCTTTTCTTTCATGTAATCGGTATTCTGCAGTACTAATACTTACAGACAATACGATGGCCATGCATTATATAAACAAGGAAGGCGGCACCAGATCTCGGCTGTTGTCAAAAGAGGCCCAGTCAATCTGAGAATGGGCAATCCAGCACAAGATATCACTCCAGGCGGAACACCTTCCGGGTGTTCTCAACAATGCAGCGGACACACTGAGAAGACTGAAGTCGGGCAGTCACGAATGGGAACTGCCCACTCCATTCTACAGAAGGTCTTTCGTAGATGGGGCAGGCCTTTCATATATCTCTTTGCCACGCCGGAGAGAACAAGAAATGCCGATTTTACGCAAGCAGGTTACACCATCCGCGATCATTTGGGGAATGCGCTTTCGATGGCCTGGTCAGGCGCTTTTGTTTACACTTTTCCCCCCATTCCCCTGATCCCCAGACTTCTCAGGAAGCTCAAAGCAGAACCCTGCAAGATGATTCTGATAGCTCCTGCATGGCCCTGATAGTTTTGGTTCACAGAACTGCACCTTCTCTCCCTCTTCCGTTGCAGCCGATTCCTTCGCTGCTGACGATGTCCCAGGGCCAAGTCTGGCATCCTGATCCGCAATCTCTGCAGCTCTCGACACGGCTCCTGAGCAGCGAGAATTTCTTGGTTTGACCCTTTCAACAGAATGTAAAGAGGTTCTCTCTCAGGCTAGAGCACCAAGTACCAACAAGACATACAGGTTGAAGTGGAAGTGTTTCTGCATTTGGTGCCAGCAACAGGGTGTCCATCCTTTTAAGTCTGAACCGCATAAAGTTCTTCCATGGATTCTTTCATTGGCAAAACCGGGACTGGCTCACTCTTCCATTAAGGTGCATCTTGCAGCCATCTCTCGCTTCAGACGCGCATCTTCAGGTCCTTCCCTCTGGTCGGCAAAGATAATCAAACAGATTCTCAAGGGCCTTTTCAGAGCTTTCCCTCCAGTCAAGCCTCCTCCTCTTCTTTGGCATCTTAACTTGGTTCTCGCCCAACTCATGAAGCCTCCCTTCGAACCTATTTACCGGGCGGAGCTGAAATTCCTCTCCTGGAAGGTAGCCCTTCTACTAGCCTTGACCTCGGCTAGACGAGTGGGTGAATTACAGGCTCTAACCATTCAGGAACCTTTTCTCCAGTTCAAAAAAAGGGACAGTGATACTACGTACCAACCCAAAGTTCGTACCGAAAGTGCCTTCAGACTTTCATTTGAATTAACCGGTTTTACTTAAAACATTTTTCCCTCTACCGGCTACTCCGGAAGAAAAGGCACTTAACTCTCTTGACATTCAGAGGTGCTTAAAATTCAATCTCCAATGTACAAAGGACTTCAGGAAGTCTTAACTATTTGTGTCCTTCAGTGACCCTCGTAAGGGTTTTCCCTTTTCCAAGCTGGGGATTTATCGTTGGATTACCAGCGCTATCCAATATTGTCACAGAGCAGCGGGCAAATCCCTGGAAGGGCGGGTCCATGCTCATTCCACGAGGGCGATCTCTTCTTCGACAGCCCTCTTTGCCGGAGTTCCTATCCGGGAGATCTGCAGGGCGGCGAGCTGGAGCAGTACCCATACGTTTACAAGGCATTACTGCCTGGATTCGTCTATGCAGAGCGACACAGCAGTCGGCCAGGCAGTCCTGAGGAACCTCTTTCAGTAGTGGTGAGTTTTCCCTTTCATCCCTACTTCCACGTTACTGTTTTTTCAGCTCTTGCACATTTTTGACCCTTATGTGTTTATATTGGCTAAGGTTTTTTTAAGTTTAATGACCATTGATATTGTAGTTATGGTGCATATGCTATTGCTTTGTTCTTGGTTTTATAATGGTCATGGTTCCAAAAATGTGCTGCCAACTGCTAGCTACTCTGATAGAAGCATGGGAATCTATGAAAGTTCCAATACTGGAGTAAGAAAACAAGTTACTTACCTGGAACTTTGGTTTTCCAGTTTTGGAAACTTTTATAGATTCCCATGCGACCCACGCTCCTCCCCTGGGAAAGCTCAGCCTCTACCATCTTCAGTGGTGGGGTTACACAACTGCTACGGAAATCTGAGGTTCTGAGCTCCTCTCAGGAGGGTTCTAAGGGGTGAGGCTAATCTGATTGGTGGTTCATTTTTTTTGGTCTCTTTTGCAAAAAAATAAAAAGGTTGATAGGTTGCAAGACAAAGAATGGGCCTGGGCCTAGGTTCTGTTTTGGTAATGGTTTCGATTAGTATTTTATGTATTCAGGGGACTTCCATTCCGACAACTGGGAATGATACAAGCATGGGAATCTATGAAAGTTTCCAATATTGGAGAACCAAAGTTACAGGTAAGTAACTTGTTTTCTTCCAGCGACACTAGCAATTACAGACCTAGTGCTAGGATTCCATTCCCTGCCAAGGTCCTGGGAAAAATCCTAAACACCCAATTAACACCCTTCATTTCCTCAGCGGACCGTTTAGACACCCCACAATATGGTTTTTGACAAGGGCACAGCACGGAAACTGCCCTGGTTAAGGCAGCAGAGGAGCTCCGAGCAATACTGGATTCAGGTGCCAAAGCCACCCTAATACTGCTGGATCTATCGGCGGCTTTTGACACTGTTAATCATGATATCCTAATCAAAAGGCTCCTAGAGGCAGGAGTTAAGGACTCTGTCCTTAATTTGATTAAATCATATTTGAACAATAGGTCTCAATATGTTCAGATCGGAGATTCATGCTCAGACGTTTACGCTTCCATGTGGGGTGCCGCAGGGCTCCTCACTGAGCCCAACATTGTTCAACTTGTATGTGACCCCCTTGGCTGATATCATTAGGCAGTTTGGCTTCTCGTTGGTTTCCTACGTGGACGATACTCAAATAGTGGTGTCCATCTCAAGCAATTTGGAGGAAACTGTGGACCGTTTCAGGCAATGCATGTCCCGCGTAGACCAATGGATGAGTGCGAACTGCCTAAAGCTAAACGGAGGTAAAAAAGAGGTTCTCCTGCTGGGCTCCGATACATCTTTTTGGTCGCACAACTGGTGGCCTCCCGGTATGGGAGTTCTTCCAGTCCCAGTTAGTAAGGTGAGGAATCTGCCTATCATCTTCGATGACAAACTGACGTTTCATCATCAGATTGAGAAGGTCTCATCTTTGGTCTTCCTGATGCTAAAGACAGTCAGAAAAGTTCGCACTTTTATCCCCCCAAAAGCAGTAAAAACCACTGGTGACCGTTCTAGCCTTGGCTAGACTTGATTACGGAAATGCCTTGTATGCGGGCCTTCAAAAACAGCATATGCTCAAACTCCAGCAGGCGCAGAACGCAGCTGCCAGACTGCTGTTCGACATTCCCAAATTCCAGTGTATTTCCCAAGGTTTGAGAAAACTTCACTGGCTCCCAGTGGAAAAAGAGGATAGATTTGAAATACCTGTGCCTAGTTTACAAAGCTATGAACGGGACACGTCCCTTGTTCTTGAAACAACACTTCACCTGGTACCATCCTGCTAGAAACTTAAGATCATCGCAGAGCAAACTCCCAAATTCAATAAAGTTCGTTGGGGAGGCACAAGCTTTGTTCTGGGCACTGCGAAACTATGAAACTCACTCCCGAAAGACATCAAAAACAGCCCTACGTTACTCTCCTTTAGAAAATCACAAAAAAATTGGCTATTTTTCAACTAAAGTCACTTGTTTCTGTTATCGCCGGCAAACCTTTCCGCCAGCGCCTAGACACCCTCAGGCATTTTGTGCACTATATAAATTTTAAAATCAATTCATTGTTACTTCTCCTTCTTCGTGGTGGTCAAAAAGGATGAAGGCATTTGTCCCATTTTAGACTTGCACCCTTTCAAGACACTCTTCCTTCAGGACAAATTCATGATGCCCCCGCTAGCCCCGGTTCTGTCTGCCCTCAACACGGTAGACTGGATGATAGCATTGGACACTTGTTTTCACATCTCCTCCTGAAGCCCCACACCGCCATCTGTGGTTCATGTTGCGACAGTTGCATTTCCATTTTGCAATCCTCTTCTTTGGTCACACCAGCACCCCTTGGGTGTTCAAGAAAGTGATAGCAGTGTTGGCAGCAATTCTTCGGAGGTCCGAAGTCCCAGTCTTCCCCCTCCCTCGACAAATGGTTGCTGAAGGCAGGCTCATCCCAGGCAATTGTCAACCACCGCTAGACTACTTCAACCCTCCCAATATCCTTGGTTTTCTGTTAACATGCTGGAGTCACACTTGCCTCTTTCTCCGATGCTCCCTTTCATTGGAGTCAGTCTGGATATGGTCCAGTTTTGTGCCTTTCCTGTTATGATCCTGGTCTTCCAGCCTCTGATCGTGGATTTCAATGAAATGGTCAAGCACACCACATGGCATATGCAGTCTCCACAGTGGGATCTGTAGTCTCAGTGGGCCCAACATGAAGAGGGTCTCTCTGACCACGTCTAGATCTTGGAGGAGACTGCAAAAGACCTTCGGTTGTGGTTGCTCGACTGCGATTGGGTCAGTGGCAGCCCCTCTTTCCCCCACCCAGTACTGACAGTGGTGACCAATGCATCCCTTTTAGGTTGGGACTGCAACCTTGAAGGGGTGGAGATTGCAGGCCTCTGGTCTAAAGCGGAGGCCTGGTTCCACAACAATCTTCTGGAGCTGTGGTGGGCCATTCACTTGGTGTTGACAGCCTTCCTTCCCTCTATCAAGGGAAGTTTGGTGCAAGTACTCAAAGACCACACCATCAACATGGGGTATTGCAACAAACACGGTGGGGTGGGGTTTTGGACCCTGTGCCAGGAGACTCTATCCCTCTAGAAATGGCTTCACCATGAAGCGATCTTCCTGGTGTTGAACCACCTAGAGGAATCTTTGAACACTAGAGCGGACAAACTAACTCATGGATGCCTAGCAGTCATATTTGAAGGTGCTGCAAGACCTTTTCCATGCATGGGGAAAACCTTAGCTCGATCTCATCGCAATCAGGAGAACTTGCAATTTCAGCAGTTTTTCAAATTGGAGTCTCCAAGGGGTGTGTGTGTGTCTGTGTCGCTCTCTCGCTCGCTCTCTCGCTCGCTCTCTCGCTTTCTTTCTTTCTCTGCAGGCTGCAGGTGTCGTCTTGAGGCTTAAGGGAGGTCGGGGGATCACCAGATCCCAGGTCAGGATCGCTAGGTGGTGTTGGGCCGCTCTAACTCGGGCCGTGGGCATTGGGTGCACAGTGGAGCGTAGTCGCCGTGGAATCCGGATTCTGGGGTGAGTCTTTGTTTGAGCAAATCCGGTGCTCATGGGAGACAGAGTTTGTAAGATGGTTGCAAGGCTCTGGGGGTTCCTGGCTGCTGGATTGCATGCTCTTGGAAGGTGGTATATGGTAGGGCTGGGGCTAAAGCAGTTGGTGTCCTCTTCTTCTTCCTGGGTCAGCACGGTTCTTTGGTCGTCCTTCTTTCTTTCTCGAATCTGGGGAGGCAAGCTTCGGATTTGCCCCAAAATACTCGATTTAGGGGTGTGCAGGTTGGTACCAATGGGTCCCTTCCTTGGGGTGGGTACACCCTGTATTATGCCACCCTCCAGTGGGAGGGGGCATGAGCCTCAAGATGGAGGGGACTGAGCTGTGTGCTTCACATTGCCTCCCCCACCTGAGGGGTGGGGTTGGCAAAGCTGGGCACACCTCTCTTCCTAGCTTGGGTTTCCCGCTGATTCTCCTGCCCAAAGTGGGGGGCGGAACTGGTGGGAGCCAGTTGCTGGGGGCAGCAAAATGCAGGGACAGCGTCCATAGGCGGCAGGCCTTTGAAGCTTCCCCTTTCATGGACTCAGCCCATCCTGGGGGGAAGAGGCATGACACCCCTGCCCAGGATGGGCTTTGTTTCTGACTGCTCTCTACCCTGGGGTCCAGAAACCTGTTTGGTGGTGGCAAATGGTGGGCAGCCATTTAGGAACCACGCCAGGGCTGGACGTTTTTCAGGGGGCTTCTCTAAGATGCCCTCTGAGTGCTTTTTACATTAATTCCTACACTGGCTTCGGTGTGGTTTTAATATGCTGAGAAGTTTGCTACCAAACTTCCCAGTTTTTAGTTAAGCTATTATTGAGCTATGGTGTTTGTAATAACCATCTCACAGACCATATACTCTTTATGGCTTTGCTACACTTAGTGTCTGAAAATGGACTTGAAAGCTGTAGGGACACAGGACTCATGACACTGTGCCCTCACCTGAAGGCTAGTGCACCCTGCTAGAGGGATGACTTACCTAGGCCTCAGGCAGTGGGCTGCAGGCATGGCACACAGGGATGTGTGCCATGTCGACTCTTTACTGTGCAGGCTACGTGTTTTGGTGTAGAACAATGGCAGTTTGTGGGTGTTAAGGTATAGGGGCCCTAAGGGTGGCACAATAGGTGTTGCAGCCCTTAGAAGCCTTACCTCGTCACAGTGCCCTTCGTACCCATGATACCTTTTACAAGGGGCTTACCTGTGGCCATGGAGGTGCCATTTGTGGGTACAAAGGAACATTTTTGGGAAAGAACACTGGCCCAGTGAACTTGGTTGGGAGGGACCCATGGTACACCCAGTCAAGTTGCATCAGATATCAGGCAAAAAGTGCAGGGTAACCATGCAAAAAGGGGCACCTCCCTAACAGAGGTACTGCTCTGAAGTTTCCGGGTCCAGATTGACGCCTGGGGAAATATTCAAAAGGTGAGGAATCCGGTTACTCTCTACCAGAAATATTGTTACCGAAGGTAAGTGACTTGTTAACACACAGCACTTTCTGCAATTCGTGCCATCTTCACTAGACTGTAACATACATTCTCTTCCAGGGGATCCTCATCAAAGTCATTAGCACGGAATATTCCCGCACATGCGTGGGGACCCTGGAATCTATAAAAAATGCATATATGAAAATATATATATGTATAATTTTTTTACAAACCAATGCAGCCTTCCAGAATAAATCAAAAGCTAATCCATGTTCTGAAAATCTGCTTTTGTAACCATAGATTGGAGAAAATAGAAAACAGGAGGACAAGAATCACTTGAACTATCTTCAAAGACCAGAAGAAAGTTAATCTGCAAAACAGCAGGTATTGTTTGCCCATAGGCTGCATTGAAAACTCAATAACATAAAAAATCAAAGCAATTGTTAGCATTATCTGGCTCCCTGTTTTTAATGCAGGCATGATCCCCAGCTTCCCCTCATGCCTCAGAGTTGACTGTTAGGTCAATTTGTATTTCCGGCTCCTTCAGTCAGGACCCTAGAGTCTCTAAAATCTGGTAGTTTCTGTTCACTTGATGTCTTTCATCCTGTAGAGTAAGGTACTACAGTTTTTCTGGCAGAAACTTGATTTTCTGTCACAGCACGCCCTCTCCTTGACTCCTACTGATTTAAACTCTGTGTATATACTCTCTTCTTGAGTCTCACTCCTCTGAGACATGCCAAACTGTAAAACTGTTTCTAGATGCACTCTCAAGGAGAAGGAGAGAATTAGTCTTTATGGTCTCACAGAAGCAAAAATCTACCTCAAGAGGAAGATCTCCAGTGAGGCATAGGATGAGGATACCCAGGTCAACCTCGAAAAGTAAGGTCCCTGTCTTTCCTTCGGCATCTGGCTCGGCGTCGAAGTTGCCTCCAGCGATGAAGAAACTAGTTTCCCTGTCGACGAAATATCCACTGTGGACGGTATCGGAGCAACACTTGGCATCGAAGACTACACCGAAAACTGCAAGTTTAATGTCTATTCATCGGCATCCGGAGGTATCAGATGAGCCTTCTCCATTGGTGTCAACTCAGCGGCGTTCAACGTCTTAGACGTCTGTCTCCGTTGGCATCGACTCAGATGTTCGAAGTCGAAACGAACCCCTCCTTTGACTTCAACCTGGTAACTGTCAAGGTCGAGTCATCGACCCACAATGACGACTTGTCAAGATCCGGAAGGCATTCACCATTGTCACCTAACCGTACGATGTCTAGACATCTGTCTCCGTCATTGACCTCGCGGCCAACGTCAAAGCAACACTCGCCATCAGCACGGTCTCTTTCAACGTCAAGGGCTAAGACAAAGCCGGCGTCAAAGCACCAATCTCCGTCGGCGACATCTATCCCGATGCTGAGAATCCCGACACCATCAGTGTCTTCCCAGCGCCCTATGCTAGTCCAAGATGTCTCAGTGACTCAACGCTCGACGTAGAGACAGTCTCCCCAGTCAACGATCTCGATCAAGAAGACCGTCTGATCGTTCAACGTCAAAGGGACACGTGGCTTTGTCAAGTTCAAGATCACTGGTGGTTCTACTACTGACGTCGGAAAGCTCAGTCTCCCCATCTCCTGAGCGTTCTTAACCAAAGATAACAGAGCCTCCTGTACAAGAGACAAGAGGGCAGAGATCAACCTCTGTGCACCTTTCTCCCAGGGGGATGTTGCCACTACATCATTGGCAGAATTCCTCAACAGGGCAGGTGTGAGAACCGCTGGACTACTCCAGCCCCCTGCACAGCTCTCCACTGGCTCGGTTGGTGCAGACAGTAGACCTCTCTCACATACTCTCTCCGAGTGGTCGAGCTCGTGCTTGAACAGCGACTCCACCTACAAGGAGGAGGACCCCAGCACGTAGTCATTGTAGAAGAGACCGATCTCCTTTGTGGTCTTTGTCCTGGACTTTTTCTTCAAAAAGGGACTATTCACCTACCTTCACAGATAGTCCACCTTCAAGAGTCTCCCCAGTGGATGATGATGGTACTTTTCAGGACATACTTACCGGGGTTGTAACAAAATTGAACATTGACATGCCTACCCCTCATACCCTATGACTTTTGAAACTTTGCACCAAAGATCAGCAACAAGGCCTTTATTGCCTTTGGTACCTGGGCTCATTCAGCCGGTCATGGATGTGTTTCTCACACCGGCAACACTTAAGACTGCCCCGGTAAGGATCTTGAAGTACAGACCTCCAGAAGAGGATACACTATTCCTTAGAGCGGATCCACCTCCGGATTCTGTGATTATCGTGGCGGCGAAAAAGATGCTTGCAGTGGCTTCCCCCTCAACGGTGCCTCCGGACAAAGCAAGCAGAACCCAGGACTCTTCCCTCAGCTCTCTTATGGCCCTATGATAGGCCCTGCGGGATTCTTTGGAAACATTTAAAGACAACCTTCACAAAGAGGATCACAGAGACTTTGAGGATGTATTACAAGAAAGGGGTTTAGTAGTGAACCAAACTATTAGCGCTGCAGTGGGTGGAGCAACCCTATCTGCTCATTCTTATGTGCATGGGATTTGTGCCAGACGCTCATCCTGGCTTCGGCTCTCTGCACTGAAGCCCAAACCGCAGTAATTAATTCTAAACCTCCTTTTCTCAGAGAGTTCCCTCTTTGGCACACACATAGACTCTGAAATGACCAGAATGAAAACTGAGCTCGATACCCTGAAGGCAGTAGGCCTTGAACTGAAAAAGGAATTCCGCTGCAGATACATGCCATACAACCGCAGGGCATTCCATCAGAGGGTTCAAACCCCCTCAATGGCAGAGGAATCAGCAACATCAACCCAGAACCCGCTCTCAGGGGCGTCACACTTCCCTTGGGAGAGGGGCTCCATGCCAATCCACCACTTAGGCAAAAACCCCTTCAAAGCAATGAACGTTCACTTCCCCCATCGCCATTTCCCACTTCAGTGGGGGGGGGGGCGCAACATCACAAAAGATCAATGGGTGTTAAGTACGTTGTACCGTCTACGTTTTCGTCATACACCCCCGGCTATCGCGCCAGTGAAAGCTGAATGCCACCATCTACAACTGCTACAACAGGAATTATCCACTCTCCTACGAAAATCGGCCATAAAAGATGTTCCTGTCTATCAGCGAGGATAAGGAGTATACTCAAGGTATTTTCTGGTGAAGAAGAAAGGTTGAAAAGCAGAGTTCAGGCCTATTTTTGATCTGCGCACTCTAAACAGATCCATCTGGAGGGAAAAGCTTTGCATGCTGGCTATCCATCAAATATATCCTCATCTCCAACAAGGAGACTGGATGTGTTTGATAGATCTGCAGTATGCATATTTTCATGTACCAGTCAGCCCACGTCACCGGAAGTTCCTATGCTTCATAATGGGATCCAAGTATTACTAGTTCAAAGTTCTTCCTTTTGGGTTGAAGTCAGATCCTCAAGCGTTTACCACATGCATGACAGTAGTGGCAGCTGCTGTACGGCGCCAGGGACAGTTTGTTTACCCTTACCTCAATGACTGGCTTCTGAAGGGACCTCAAGCCCCTCCCCCCCTCCCCCCCCCGTGTGCAAGGACCCACTATCAACACGGTCTAGCCCTTTTGCAGTGGCTGGGCCTTCATGTCAATTTCGAGAAGTCGGTTCAACATCCTACTCAGAGAATACACTATCTGGGTGCAACAATAGACTCCGCCGTAGGAAAATTGTATCCTTCGGAGGAGAGACGATCTATATCACTCTGAAGTGCAAACAGATTCTTCACGCTCCCTTTCCTTCAGTCCGACAGTTTGCCTCTCTCCTTGGGTCGATGGCATCCTGCATCTTTCTCGTCCCCAACGCCAGGCTGAGAATGCGACCTTTACAGAAGGATCTGGAGGACAAGTGGGATCAACGGATGCCTCAATGGGATGACAAGGTTCATCTGTCACAGGCTGCGAAATCCTCTATCCCATGGTGGACGTGTCAGAGAATCCTCTTGGTGGGAGTTCATTCCATCGGTCTCCTCCGACGCAGTCTCTAATCACACATGCTTTCCTCCAGGTTTGGGTAGTGCACATAGGGTCCCTCTTAACTCCAGGTCGGGGGTCGACCAAAGAACAGACTTATCACACCTCCATTCAGGCCAGCTCTATACTAGTCCAGACGGACAACACAACCACCATCTAAACAAGCAGGGAGGGACCAGATACCTCTCTCTATCCTTGGAGGCTCAAGCACTCTCGCATTGGCTCCTGGCAAGGCAACTGTCAATCACAGCAATACACCTGCCAGGTGATCAAAACGCTCAAGCAGATTCCCTCAGTCACTTCGACGATCAGCAAGACTGGGTTCTACATGACAAGGTGGTGGAAGGAATCTTCAGAGAATGGGGTCGTTCAAGTATCGATCTCTAAGTGGACGATACAAACAAAAAATGCTGCGACTTCGCGTCCAGGTTTTACCGGCCAGGGTCCAAAGGGAATGCCCTTTTGATCAACTGGTCAGGGGGCCTTGTGTATGCTTTTCCCCCTCTTCCTCTCATCCCGAAGGTCATAACCAAGCTATTCCACTCCAGTGCGAGGATGATACTGATTGCACCAGACTGGCCACGACAGTTGTGGTACTGGACCTTCTGCACCTATTGGAGTGCCTGCACAGGAGATTGCTGTGCATGCCAAGCCTGCTGCCCAAAATGAATGGGAGGATTCATCTCCTCAACCTTCTCTTGCTGAGCTTAGCACCATGGGTCCTGAGGTCCTCCAGTATGGACACCTAGTTCTTCCTCCGGACTGCATGAACATCTTGAAAGAGTCTAGAATGCCTTCTACAAGGTACTCTTATTCTTTTAAATGGAAACGTTTCTATATGTGGTGTGTGCAGAAGGGGTTCCAACCTACCAAAGGTCAAGAGGAGGTAGTTCTTCCTCATCGCCTCCACTTAGCCAAATTGGGTCTGAAATGTACACCTTGCTGCCATTACGGCATATGGAAAGTCATTCTCTCAACCTTCTTTCAACTTCAGGTGGTCCAGGATTTCCTGCAAGGATTAAAGATCTTTTTTTCCCCAATCCGACGACCTTCACTTCCCTGGGAGCTAAACCTGATCCTGTCCAAGCTCATGCCGTCCCCCCCCACCCCCCACCCCCCTCCCATGAGCCTATCCACAAAGCATCCCTTCAACATCTTACATGGAAGGTTGCCTTTTTAGTAGCAATCCCTTCAGCTCGTAGGATGAGTTAGATTCAGGCGCTCTGCTCTGAGCCGTACACTGTTTTTCACCACAACAGAGTAGTTCTGAGAACCCATCTCTACTTCCTTCCGAAGGTGGTGTCAGATTTTCATGTTAACCAATCCATCTCACGGCCTTCCTTTTTTCCTAATCTATCTACGCCAGCTGAGAGGTCTCTTCATTCTTTAGACCTAAAAAGGATCTTAAAATTCTGTTTAGACAAGTCTAAGGCTATTAGGAAATCTGATCAATTGTTTGTAAACTATGGTTCCTTCGGAACAGGTTTCCCAGCTTCGAAGCGCTCCATCTCCTAAGAGCTCCATCTCCAGATGGATAGTGTCATGTATCAAATAAGCCCCTCTTTTCGACACTATTGTCTCGACTCGGATGCTAGAGAAGACACTCACGTAGGCCAGGCCTCCTTGAGAAACTTATTTTAATGCTGAAATCAGCTTCTATAGTTTTGCTTCTCATTTGCCTGCAGGTGGAGGATGGGCTTGCTATTCGATTCAGTGCTTATGACTACTGATGAGGATCCCCTAGAAGAGAAGGATACGTTACCTCTAATCCTAGTTCGCTTCCAGGGGTATCCTCATCAGTCATAAGCAAACCACCCACCTCCCCAGGCAAATTAGGCATTTTAAAGTCATATCTTAGATCCGCAAAGAACTGCTGACCTAACTGTCACCTCTGAGGCAGGATGGGAAGCTGGGGGTCATGGCTGCCTGTTTATGCTAATAATTGCTTTCATTTCCTATGTTATTGAGTTTTCAATGCAGCCTATGGGCTAACAATGCCTGCTGTTTTGCAGAATAACTTTCTTCTGGTCATTAAAGAGAGTTCAAGTGATTCTTGTCGTCCTGTTTTCTATTTTGTCCAATCTACGGTTGAAAAAGCAGATTTTCAGAACATTGATTAGCCTTTGATTTATTCTGGAAGGCTGCATTGGTTTGTGAAAAAATTATGTATATATACATATAGCTGTCTATATATGTTTTCACATGTAATTTTTTTTATAGATTCTGGGGTCCCCGTGCATGGGCGGGAAAATTCAGTGCTTATGACTTTGTGGATACCCCAGGAAGAGAACTAGGATTACAGGTAAGTATTTTATCCGTCTAGCACAGATATCTGATTAATACACTGCATTTCAAATTGACCAGCTGCTCAATGATTCATTGAGTGACAAACTACTCCCTCTCCCCCCCCGACCCCCCCCCCCTCCCCTCAATGTGATTGATGGACTTGGGTGGGTAAATCTCAGGACGTATTTGACCCACTGGGACCATTTTACTTGTTACTAATAAGTCTGGGTTCCAGTCTGAGTATAAGGATCTGTCCTTGTGGTTTTATATCCGAGGTGACTACAGCACTGAGAACTGGAAATTTCCGCTCATCTCTCCTTGCTTTCATATAACTGGTTTTCTGTTTCTTACAGGAGTAATATGGACAAATTGCGTCAAGGGATTGATCTGGCCAAAAAGCAGCTGTGTGCTATTCAGCAAACTGTGGCAAGTTGTATCTGCACAAATCTCATCATTTCCCAGGGGCCGTTCCTGTACTGCTACTTGATGGAGGTCAGTCCATATTTAGAGACATGTACCGGAGGCTGTGATGAGTGGCAGGGATCAGAATCAGAGTATTTTGAAAGGTCTCAAACTATTCATTTAATTTATTTCACTTTGATCCCCAGATAGTTGCTTCTGAACTACAGACCTAGTACTCCTGCCACTACCCCCCTCCTAATCAGTCCTGTGAATGGAAAGTCCTACCTTAAGACAACCAGAGAGCTGTTGCTGTAGAGTATTGCTCCAGTGACTCATAGGTTTCATTCTTCCTCCGAAGCCAAATCCACTCCCAACCCTGTTTTGTGGGGTGGTCTCTTTACCTTCTAAAAAGGTCCTAAATTTGAGATCTGCATGCGTGTACTGACAAATGCTTTGTGCTCCGCCTCTGAAGGAGTGGAAAGATTAAAGAAATAAACAGACGTTGGAATCGGTGGCACATATAATCAGCTCCGCTCTGTCACTTCCAGGGTAGAATTAAGCCTATGTGGAGTCGCACGGTACTACCTAGTAGATTGTGGGAGCACTGCTATCAAGTTTGTAGATCCAATCTGATAGCAAGAACTATGGTACTCGGAGAAGGGCAACGTCTCCTGTGCCGTAAGGGCTGAGAGGGGATCTCTAGTGGAAGTGCATCCTCTTGTACTAAACTCTACACAACAAGTACCCCACGGTCTTGTGAATCATGTTCACAAGTATCTAAAGCTAACCCTGGTTAGTTAGGTATGGGAAGGTTCTTTTGAAGCACTCTATAGTTGTTACTCACTAGATTGTGGGGAAGGAAACAATTCCTTTTGTTAGTATTACCCTCACACACTCTAGTAGTGTCATGCTTCCTCATCGGGTCACCTAGGCTCCTAAAGGTCAGGGTGGACTCAACCGTATTCCAGGGAGTTCTTGTAGAGATATGGCCAGGGGGTGTTAAAGATTAAAAATCTGCAGACAGATCCCAGTATCCCTTTGTTCGTGGAACTGTCAGGGGTATTAAAATACAAAACGGGGGGGTGGGGGGGGGGGGGTTCACTTGGAGTTTTATGGTCCTATGACCCTTGTGAGTCCTTGAATGGCCAGTAAGGTCCAGGACTTTTTCAGAGCAGAAAAAGGGGGTATCCTCCTTGGTTATTGCACACCGGGGAATCCTTATCCACTTTCATCTTACAAGGGCAGATAGCTGCTCCTTTGTAAATGTCATCAGATTAATTATCTTGCTTTTATTACTATTCTTGACTCCATCCCATTTTGGGAGAGTATATGCATCACTGGGGACTTCAGCATATCAACCGTAACAGCACCTACTTGGTCTGTGTCCCGGGCTTGACACAGACTAAGTAGGTGCTGTTACGGGGCAGAACCCTTGACTGAAGTTTGACTAAAGGGCTACCCTTGATATGCTGAAGTCCCCAATGATAAGACACAGAACTCTTTCTTCTTCAATATTGGATCTTTGTTTATTTATTTATTTATAGAGCGCGGCATTCATCTCAAGGGATATCAAGGCGCTAGTAGCGAAAAGGAGGGCTCAGCTGCTGGTGAGGGGAAAACAAGTGTATATTAATTTTTGGGGAACAGATGGGTTTTCAGTTTTTTTCGGAACACCAGGTAATTAGATGTGAGCTGTAAGTCTAGGGGGAGTTCGTTCCATTTCTTGGCTGACAGATATGAGGAGCGCCCTCCAGTCCTCTCTTTCTTGATGCGCTTTGTTCTGGCCAATGCTTGATGTATTGACCGTAGGCTCCTTGTGGGGACATAGAACTCAATTTTCCCCTGAAGTATTTTGGGGCCGCTTTGATACAGTACTTTATGTGCGTGACTGAGCAGTTTAAATACTGCTCTTTGACGTATAGGTAGCCAGTGCAGGTTTTTCATGCACATCGATGCTGAGCTTAGTCTGCTTTTATTGCACACTAGTTTAGCTGCGGCGTTTTGAAGCACCTGTAGCCGCGTGAAGAGGAGCTCGGTCATGCCCACGAATAAGGCGTTTCCTTAGTCGAGTTGGCTTATAAGCAGGGCTTACGTGACTGTTCTTCTGCAGTCCAACGGGATCCAGGGGAAGAGTCTAATTAAGAGTTTCAGGGTGGCAAAGCCCTTACTACAAAGGGCCCGCACATGGTCCTTCATAGATAGTGTCGTCAATAAGGATGCCCAGGTTTCTTGCGCATTGCTTAGGGATTGGAGCAACACCAAGTGTTTGTGGCCACCATGTGGCGTCCCAAATTAACTTCGCACCTCCAAAGAGCAGGATTTCTGATTTCCCTGCAATTAATTTCAAACAATGCTCCTGCATCCATTGTGCCATCTCTGAAAGGCAGTTATGTAACTTTATATTGGTGGCTTCAGGTCTTTCCTCAATGGCCACCATCAGCTGTGTGTCTGCATAGGAGCAAATACCAATTCCCCATTTTCTACTGATTTTCGCCAGAGATGAAACATAGGCGTTGAATTAGGTGGGGCTTAGCGATGCCCCCTGCGGGACACCACAGCTGATGGCGCTAGATTTAGATTGGAAATGACCTAGTTGAACCGTTTGTGTTCGGTTGCTAAAAAGCTAACTGAGCCATTTCAGAGCTTTAGAGTGGATTCCCTTTTCATGAAGGATTTCCAGCATTCTGTTATGTGAGACCGTGTCAAACGCTGCCGACAGGTCTAAAAGTATCAGAGCCACAGCTCCTCCCTGGTCAGTACATGATCTGATGTTATCCAGTACTGCCAGTAGCGTTGGTAGCCCTGAAACCAGTCTGAGGGGGGTCTAATAGATAGTTAGTTTCTAGGTAGTTTGATAATTGTCTGTTTACCAACCTCCAAAACTTTTGAGATTTATGGAAGTTGGGAGATTGGGCGATAGTATTCAGGGTTGAGGACATCTGTTCCTGCCTTTTTCAGCAGAGGGATTACTACTGCCTGTTTCCAAATATCAGGGAAGGTGGCAGTGTTAAGAGTTATTAAAGAGCTGAGTGACATATGGGCAGAGGATTGAGGCAGTCTGAGCAAAAATGAAATGGGGACAGGGGTCTAGGGGGAGATCCTGACATCACTTCGCCCATTGCCTTTAAGACCTCGGTCTCTGTGAGGGGGGGGGGGAATTGTTAATCTCTGATGAAGCTTCGGGGTGTGGGGTCTGGAATTTCCGACTAATTAGGTCTATTTTCGTAATAGGACTGAAAGTGGAGTATATTTTGCTTATTTTATCCGAGAAGAAGTTGCTAATTTTTTTGCAGGCTACTGCTGACGGGGGTAGAATTTGGGACATGCTGGCTGGTTTACTGAGTTCTTTAACTATTTTATAAAACTCCTTTGCTGAAATACAGTTTTCATTGATTCGTTGTGCATAGTAAGTTTTCTTTGCATTTCTTATAACGTGATTGTAAGTTTTAAGTTCGGACTAATACCGTAATCTATCTGTTTCCAGTTTGGACAGTCTCCATTGATATTCGATATTTTGGTACTTCCTTTTGAGTACCTTGAGTTGGAGTGTGTACCACTTCTCAGTGGAGGGTCTTTGCGATCGCTTAGGTTCTAACTTAGGGGCGAGTTGGTCCAATGTCGTTCTGATTTCAGACTCCAGGTTAGCTGCTCCCATGCTCACTGGGAGATCAGTCAGGGTCTGAGTGTTAGGGGGGGGTGGGGGGAGTGTGATTGGAACGATGTTTCAGTAACTAGTCTCCAGGCTCTGTTAGTTGTCTGTTGGGGCTTACAGGGTTGAGTTAGTTCAGCCGGTAGACCCAGTGGGAATGATATAAGCGAGTGGTCTGTCCATAACAATGGTTTTATCTCTTGAATCAGTATAGATTCAATATTGGAAAATAGTAGGTCAAGGGTGTGCCCAGCTATATGGGTGGGCCCCTTGATCCATTGCTTAAGTTGAAGAATCTTAATGTCGCTCTCCATTTGAGGCAACCGGATTATCAGCTTTTTCGTAGTGAACATTGACGTCACCTATTACTAAGTAATTCTTATACTTCAGGCAAACCGGGAGGAGTTGGGTAAGTAGCCTGGTACTGAGTTCAGCTTGGTGACCTGGAGGATTATAAATCACAGCGCCAGCCAATATGGTGAGACCATCATGAAGTAGTTGGAAAGATAGTGTTTCATGCTCATCCTGTTTAGCCATTTGAATGGGCTGGCATGTCAGGTGGTCTTTGAACAGTATCGCTACCCCCCCTCCCTTTCGGCCATACCTATCTTGATTGACAATTTTGTAGTTGGCTTGTAAAGCATCTTTCATAGATTCACATGCTCAAATCATCCTCATCTTCGAGCTGGAAGACCCTTGGTAGTCATAGTGAGCAGTCTGTGTTAAACATGAACTGAAAATATTTAACGCGGTTGTTATTAAACTATTCGCATCATTTCTAAAGAACCAGGCTTAAACCAATGACAAGCAAGCTCAGAGAACACCACTCCCCCCCCCCCCCCCATCCTCCCCAGGCTACCCTACCTCAGCCTTCTGCCACACATTGTGTGTGAAGGGATTCCCCCGAGCTTTGTTCAATCTTATTCAGGGAAGAGGTGTGGCGCTGCGGCCAGGGTGACTGTCTCTGGAATCTGGGGATCACGGTTCAGTCCCCGGCGGCAGATAGCCCAGCACCATGTGACTCTGGACAATAGCTTGCTTAATCTTCCTGACGGCCCCCAGCGCCTAGAGACCCTTACGGGTGATTGTTCGCACTTTATAAATGTGGATTATTATTATTATTCAGATATGTGCTATTTTGGCTCAGTTTGGATATTGGTTTGAGATGGAATTCCCCACTTCTGTGGCTTTAACAACTGAATTAAGCATACAGTGTCTAATACCTCCAAATAAAGGTATCTTTGAGCATTGTGGAACCTGTGGTAAAATGAATCTTCTTTCTGAGGAACCACAAAGCAATACATTTATTGTCTCTAGTGTGATCACAAAGTTGAAGACTGTGAGAAAGGTAACCCATTTTCCACAAAAACCCTAAAGGACAGGTAGGGGTAGACTTTTACTCTGGCTTCAGTAATTTAAATCTAGAGATGCATCATCTTTTGATGAGGGTTCAGCAGGGACCTCAAGGTCATAAAAGGGCTCATTCTCTTGAAGGATGCTTTGCCACGTCTGCTTCTAAGGAGATGCAATCCACGCCCAAGGAGCGCCATCTGCACCTAAGTTGGCCATTTTCCCTAAGAGTCACCTAAAAAATTACTTCTGGATCAGCAGCGACTAGAAAAAGGATACATCTGGACTTAAAGGGGCCTAATTTGTCGGCAATTACCTCCTTAATGGGGTCAGCTATGATATAGTTGACAAAGAAATGTGACAAAACCATCCTTGAAAAAAACCATTGCTGCCAACAAAATCACTGTCAACAAGGAAAGCAGAGATCCCCACCAAAGGAAGTGTCAATCTGCCAACGGTGACGATCGACTCATCGATGACATCCTCAACAATGACTCCCCTGAAGACCTCTACGACAGCAATGTTGATGACCTCTACTACAACAAAAACAAGTCCACAAGCACCTTGTTGACAACAACACTTTCATCTAAGTCTTAAAAATGCTAAAATTGATTGTAATGTCAGAAAAAGGCATCCCAACACTATTGATGCCTGAACATACTTCAACAAATAAAGTTTCCCCTTGTCCTCCTCAATGCTAATTCAATAGAGTAATTGGTTAAGGATGGGCCTTTTGGCTGGGCGGGGGCGGAGGGTACGCTCCGGGTGCAGTTGGCTCTGAGACGAGATGATGAGAAAGCGCTAGCGACGGCCAGGGCATGGGAAGCGTTGGTAGTGGAGCTCCAGGGCTGATATCTGAGGAAGGGGAAGGAGGGAGCACGTCGGATCGGCCAGAGATGAGGGGAACTGGGGAATGAGAGGAGATGGGAATGAAGGAGATCCCTAGCTATATACCAGAGGCATGGACAAGAGGGACGGTTTGCCTACACAGAGAAGGGGTGAGCAACTGTAACTGATCTCCTTTGAAGGGGGGGCACACCGGGGGAGAAGGAGGGGACAGGGGCGCACTGACGTGGGGATGGGGGGGAGGGGACGAGTTGGGGTTGGGTGGGAAGGTACCCTTAATGAACACGGGGCCCGTGGTGTAATGAACAGTCATTGTTGTTTTGGAAAATAATAAAAAATGTTTCAGCAAAAAAAATAAGGATGGGCCTTTTGGGTACGTGTACAGTCCCATGTAGCTCAAGGTTCAATATCAGGACCTAGACTAGGAGGAATATAGTGAAGCAAAATGTTTTCTAATTTAGTCATGGGCAAAGGGAGGAAGACTTGACTGCCCGGGTTATTCACCACCCCTTGCAGAACGTCCGCAGGAACAGCAGTATAGAAAAGCTAATGATGAAAGCCCTCAAATCTCAAGTCTGCCTATGATGCATATGTCAATTTGTTTGGTGAAAGACTCTATACTTATGCTGCCAGCCTGTAACATCCACTTTGCTGAACCTGCAGCAGCCAATCAATAAGGACTTCACAACCTAACTCAATGCCTCAGATTTGCCCTACCATGCCGTACACATGTTTACAGCTCATACACAGCCCATCAGTGTCTCATCCACTGCATTTTCCTATGGCGCCAAGTCTGATTCTGACTCATGACAATGGTGATGACATCTACACAGATGATTTCCAGAAGGACGTGGAAGTTCATGATATTACACATTTTAATGGACCAGAATAAGATGATTATGGCGTCAAAAACGGGGGATAGTACTCCTCTTCAGACTCCCATCCTGATGTAAGGGTTTTCCTAAATTTGATTGAGAGTACCAAAACGATTCGATCTTCCAGTTCTGGCGAAACAATGATTGTTTCCTTTATGATTTTAAGGAGCCAACATGTAAAGTGGTTGGAGTTAATTCGATCATAGAGCACATCTGATCTGAGAAACAAAGTAATAAAATCCAGCTGCTTTTGTTTCCTGGCTTGTGTTTATTATTTTACTAATAGAGCCTAATACACCTGCTTGCTCTTGTGGATATCCTCAGGCAGATTCTATAGTTATTCAAGCTTCCCAGAGTCTATCTAGAAACCCATCACCACCATGCTCTGCACCACCAGACAGAGGGCAGAAGACACTATAACATCTGGAAGAGATTTTCTGCAACAAGAGCCAGGGCATAGACAGTGCTAGCAGTCCTGACCCACTGTGATTAATGTGCTCAAAGCTATTTTTCTTGAAGAGGAAAGAACATTTATAGCCATAACGGATATAGCCATAGACACTGACAAATCTGGATTCAGGCAGTTGGGGGCAGCTGTGTAGGCAAGGATGGTTGAAATCTACCTCTTTCCTACGAGAAGTTCAAAGCTGTATCTTGCATATGTTCTCCGATGGCGCGTCCTTTTTTTGTGCATCATATAGATTAGGCACTCTAATCCATTATGTCCGGGTAGGGTCACATTAAGATTACTTGCAGTTTTGCAGCAGCCTTCAGTGGCACAGGGTCAGTGAACGAAGCACTCCTCCACATCAACGTCCTGGCGTTAAGGGCTACAACATTAAGTCCACAGTCCTTCTTACCAAGTATTAGCGTGTGCAGTACTAGTATGAGCTCACATTTCAAAGTCCATGTATTCTATAAACAAACGTGTAGATACACATTCTTGTCTCCTATCCAAAGATGCCCAGAAGATATGGGATTGGGCCATTCAACACAACATCCAATTAACAGCCGAACATCTCACAGGCATGAACAATGCTTGTGCTGACACCCTCAGTAGACCCCTCAAAAGAATGCCAATTGTAGGATTAATCCAAACTCATTTGAAAAAAATATTGCTAGGGCAAACTCAATGTAAACAAGTTTACGACTGATCGAAACCTAAAATGCGTGGTCAGGTACCTTTTACGTAAGCTTCTCCGCAACTTCCTCTAGTACCAACAACAACAATGAAGAAGGAACCTTGCTGCTTAAAATTGCCTCATGATGGCCAATAGAATAGTGGTTCACAGAGCTACTGTACTAAGAAGAGCACCCCCACCGGAACTTTTTTCTTGCAATGAAGGTGCGATCTTGCACCCAAATCCTGGAATGTTAAGAATGTCGACTTAACTCCTGAATACAGTGAATTCCGACTTGTACATTCCTCACGATTGCAGAGAAATATGCTGGAGCACTGCCAATGAATACAACTTGTGGAGCAAAGTGACAGTCGTACTGTATTTTATTTATTTGGTGTAATCAACAAAGAACACATGTTTTTTTCTTCTGCTCCACATGAAATTGTGCCTTTTTTTTTACTGGATATATCACGCTTGTTTCTTAGCCATGCATTTGACATGGTTAATTTAACAACCATTTCTTACTTTAGCACAGCAGATCCTTAAAGTGCTTTTTAGGTTTTCCCACCCCTGAGATGTATAGCATTTCCCTGACAACTTAATTCACTACTTGCTCAGCTTACAAGAAGTCCTTTGAAGCCGTACACAGTGAATTTAAAATACTTCTCTTGGAAAATGGCTCGTCTGTTGGATTCAATTCTGCAATAAGAGTAAGTAAGATTCAGGTCTTCAATAACCAGTAATCTTCTTTGCAGTTTTAGGAGTATGATCTTCTTAAGGACAAACCCTTACTTTATCTTCAAACTGCTGTCAGATTTTCATTTAAACGAACTAGTGGTTTTAAAAACAAATCCTTGTAATGTAACAAAAAGAACACTTCTTTGGATGTTAAAAGATGCCTAAAGTTCTACAGGGTTTACAGTTGCAGCTAAGTAAAATTTGTCTTCTGGTTGAGCTTTGAATTCAGAATTGCTTTCTCCAGTTTCCTGCCCTCTGTTTCGGGTCATACGATGAGCTTCAGTCCTAGCAGTTTTGCTACTTTTTTTTTTTGCAAGTGACTGTGTTGGAAAGGAAACTGGTGAAGATGTAATATCTTTTATGTCTACCACAGAGCAGGCAAATATATTGTTGATAGAGTTGATTTCCTTAAAGATGTTATGGTGGCAAGCTCACATTTGGTTGACAAAACAATATTAGTACTCAACAGCAGTGTTGCAAATTATGGTGAATATTTTCAGAAAATTGCATGTTATATCCTTGTTTTTATGTTTGTCGAGGTCAAGTCCTCACTTGCTTAAGCAACGTGCAGCTAATAAGAATCTAACCCATGATCTTTTTCCCATATTGCCAGGCCTAAAATTTAAGAAACCTCTTCTCTTGCGCTCTCCTGTCTGTAAAGGTTTTCTTCATACCCTGGCATTTGTGTTGAAAACTTATTTTAGCTTCTTGCAATTAAACAGACTAGTTACGTGTCACTTCAGGGATCTCGATTTAGTATATTTCATAGATTTTCAAGCTTACATTATTCCACTTTGTTGCTGTGGGAGTCCTACAGTCATTTACGATAGCACTGCACAACTGCTGGAAACTGTGTTTATTGATAGCCTTTTCACCGAATTGGAAAAGACCAAAACTGAAGCCATTTAGGTCAGAGTGTTTTGAGCTCCCTCACACTCCCCTAAAAGAGATCAGTCTTTCAGATTTAGAATGCAAGTGTGTGGGGATAGGAATAGGTGAGCCTCTAAAGGTAGAGGGTTGCTATTACATTTTTTAAGATATCGCACTGGAGGGTTATAGTTACAGGTAAGTAACTAGTTTATTCTACAGCATTGAATCTCTCCTAGATTCCCATGCTTGATTATGAATGATGAAAAGAATGAAACCGTTTAATACTCAATACCTGCAGTATCAATGTAAGACCGGAAACAGCAAACACTCGCTTTATTTAAAGCAATTTGTATGGAACTGCGTGCTTCACTGCAGTCTTTTCTTAGACTGCTTCACAAGCAGTAGTGACTTGTAAAGGTGTGGCAACCTTTAGGCATCACTGCCCTGCAGATATTCACCACAGGTATGTTAGCTTTGCGGGCAGCAGCTGAAGCTTTTCGTATGTAATGCTCCGTCACTCTGCCCTGAAGGGGTCAGTTGCCTTTGAAATGGCAGAAAGATGCCCTAAACACCACTCTGCTGCCCCAGCCTTAGCTGCTCTGCACTGCCTTCCGGTGCAGAAAATAATTCAATTGAAGGCCCTGTGCATTGCTACTTGGGCAATACATGGAAAAGGTCCACCCCTCATTTGGCAACTAATCACCCCTTACACCCCCAGGGGGGCCTTTACGTTCTGGAAATTTACAGTTGCTGACAGTGCCTAATGTCAACAAAGCGAGATGTGGCCTGCCCTCCTTCGCATATCTTGTCCCCAAACTATGGAACGACATTCCCACTAACCTTAGACTGGACCAACCTGAAACCACCTTCAGAAAACTTCTGAATACGCACCTCTTTTAGCTGCAGACCACTCCACAATCTAAAGTGCATTTAGCAAGCCGGCAGGTATGTTTGTTTATCCAGTATGGGATCTTTTATTGATTCACATGCTTAAATCATTCCCCGTTGTCGAAGTGGGAGTCCCATGTTACTATAGTAAAGAAATAAGTATAACTAACAGAGGCTAAAATGGCACTCAACCATAAATTTAATAACCGATCTGTCCTTTCTAATAAAAAAAAAAAAGGACCAAACTTTAACTATGACAGATCAGGTGGTAGCACACTCTAGAACACTCCCAGAGAGGCTGATTCCCTCAGATTTTCACTGCACGTCTGAGCTGTGCTCGTGTTCTTTAATTCTGAAAAGCTTTTTTCAACCACATTACTCTAGTATGTCTGACAGAAAAGGGCTTTTTCATCCCTGAAAGATGTGGGAAGAAGAGTTCTTGTGGATGACCCACATAAAGACAGCCTTTATTGCCTTCATCCCAAGCACGAGGTAAGCGTGCAAGATTTGTTGCACTTTCGCCTCAAAAACTGAGGAACAGGAAAGAGAGTCTACTTCTGTGGCTTCAGAAAACAAGTCCTAGATCATCATCTGAGGAGGACAGTGACACCTCTTCCAGGTCTCAAAAAAAGGGCTAGATCCCATAAAGTATGTCGGGAGTCATAAATTCTTAGACTTATCAGCCTTTCGGCTCTAAGAAAAACGAAAAGCAAAAACATTTCTCCTCAGAAACATTGACGCCATCTACTAAGGATTGAGATTGCACTCAGGCCTCCTGTGACCCATCCACAAGGCATAAATTGTCTGCTAAGTAGCTCTCGACGGCACCTTCACCGCTAACACCAAGATAGTCGACGACCATAAGTACCACTAGCTCGTCATCAAGACCTTTATCGAAAACTATGACCACAGCCGCCATCTACGCTCCCATCTGGTTGAGGAAGATTCAGGTATCTACTAAGTTCCTGTAAACGACGATCCCGTCAACTACACTGCAGTTGACGACTCCAGCAACACTCCTGTCGACGACAGCCCTTTCGGACCCATCGACACCGTCCTGTCGACCAAAACACCAAGGCAGGACGCTTGCATCCCACCGTCTAAAACCAGCGTGGAAGACGATTCAGGTCTCAAAAGTCACCAGAGCCATTCTACCATCTGTCCCCTCATCCAGCAAGGTCTCACCTCTGCCTCCAAGCCACTTGCTGGATCTTGAGGAATCTGAGGATGACTGCCCTTTTGGGCTAACTCACAACCCTGCAGAACTGCATGTTAAATGCCAGGAGGCAGATGAGTATTATCACTATGAAGGACAATATTACCAGCATTACCATCCTCTTTCTCCAAGACATTATGAGCCCTGTTGAGATTACCCTGACCCTCCACCTAAGCTGGATAGTGCACAACGACCTACTTCCTTGATCGAAGATCTTCAGGCTATGTTCACAGACTATTCTAGGCGTTTTCCACAACTCCCTCGAGCAGTCTGGTGTGCCTCCACAACCTGTGACCCCTCTTGCTCTATCACCTCTCCCTCCACCAGTCACTCCTAGAATGATGCCTGCTCCCCATGGAGCAGCGACGCCGAGGGATGATCCATCATGTAATGATGATGAAAGAGAAAAGGGTGAGATTCTTGAGCCTCAGCCACCTTTAGATGAATGGGATGACTACCTTCTACTGGGTCTGGTAGCTTAGACCTCATGGTCACAGGTTAAAATCCCAGCGGATCCACTCAGCCTTTCATCCTTCTGAGGTCAATAAAATGAGGGACTTTAGAAAAGATGCCTCTGGTGAAGGCTGTGCAAGAGTCTGGTGCAATCCAAGGGTGGATTCTTGAAGAGAAGAACTTGAAGCAGAGGGGACACAGTCTATGCCACTCGAAGGTGACCAGGAAGCATGGAAGAGCAATGGCCACTGATGACGGAAGATGCAGGAGTGATGATGGTGACCTTGTCGCTGCAGCTGTGAGGACCAGGTGATGCTGAGGAAGACCAGGAGCCGTTTGCATGCTGTCCCACATCAGAAGTTGAGAACCAGGGGGGTTGGTGTCCGGTGGGAGCACCAACAAGCCTTGGCAGCAGCAATACACATGGAAAAAGATAAAGGAGAAACGTTAGGACCAGCAAGGTCCAGGGGACTCACCAAGTGTTGGATAGTCAGAGCAGGACCCGAGCAAGCGGGGGAGCCCACTGAAGCAAGAGAAGACCCTCGCGAGGACCCACAGGCCGGAGACACAGGCGTTGCAAGAGGACCTCAAGCAGCTCACCAAAGATGAAGACCCATGGCGCAGAGGATGCAGTGAGGATGAAGATCTTGGCAGGAGGAGATGCTTGAGTCCGGAGCTTCTTGTAGCCAGAATATCTCTGAAATGCAGAGCCAACAAGCCTTGGCAACGGCAAGTCGACGCAGTGTACAGGGGTCCGGTTCCAGTGTTCCGATGAGGGATACTGGCCTCAAAATTGCAGAGAGGACATGTCCGGCCTCAAGGGAGTTTCAGAACCACCACCTGTGTTACATAGCCTTTTAAAGTCTGTGGGATGTCAGTAACAGCAGACTGGTCAGCTTTGTTGCTGTGCCTGCAGGTGCAGGAGAGTGACTCGTTCACTCCAAGAAAGATTACTTTGGGTGTCCTTGATGCCCACCGGTCTGTTGAAGATCTTGGATGAAGCACAGACAACAAAGAAAGAGTGCAGAACAGCGAGACCAGGAGCAGCAGGACTCTTCCTTGATGCAGTCTCTGTTCCAGCCGAAGTCCAAGTGTCCAGACAGTCAAAGAGTGACGTAGTTTCAGGCTTGAGTCTTGTCCTACAACGAATCTGAGGACCCACTCACTGGGTAAGCCCTTTTATACCCTAAGAAAGGGGTTTGTATGACTTGTGGAATGAGGGGCTGGACTGAGGGGAGGATGGTTCCATGTCCTCTATCCAGTTTCGCGCCAGAGCGGGAGAAATTGGAACCCAGAACTGGTTCTCACTAGAATATGCAAGCATTCTGGTGGCTCTGACAAGCGCCCCACCCCAGCCCAATACACGAAGTCCTGTCTGGGATGTGGTCACACCTCCTTGTGACAGGAAACCTATTGTTGTGCCTTCCCCTGCTCGAGATCAGCTCAGTAGAAGGAGGGCAGAATCGTGTCTGGGGTCGGCAGCAGCTCTAGTTTACTTGCAGACCCTGGATGGCTGTTACCGGGAGTACTGGGGGCTTCCCAGAGGGGCCACCCAGTGCATGGAATCATACCTCTTAACACAGGTAACGTTGTTTGGGTATGATTCCAACATGTTTGATACCAAACATGCCTAGGTTCGGCTCAGCCAATATATAGTTAAACATCGCTTTAGGACACATTGCCACTATATGTATTGAAATGGCTGACCACACATACAAAGCCTAGAGAATAGACTCTGAGGTTTGTAGGGGGTGTCTTGCACATGCAGGGCACCCTCACACTTATAACCCAGGATTGAAAATGCCTGCCTTAGGGGTCACTTACAGGTTTTAAGTGCAGTGACCTCCGATATAAGAAAACGTATATCTGTTGTAAGTGGTGCTAGCTTCAGCTTACACAAGCTGCAATGGCAGGCCTGTAGTCCCAGTTTGAGCGGTCTCTGATGGGTGGCTCAATACATGCTGTAGCCCATGGGGAGACCCCTGGCTACAGCCCTCGGTACCATAGTACCATATACTAGGGACTTATATGGGTGCACCATTGGTCAATTGTGGAGGTGCAAAAGTACTTACCATGTCAAATGTAGGGAGGAAGCACAGTAGCGGGGGCGACAATCAGCAGGATCCCAGTCAGACTAGTCAAAAAATATATAAGGACACCAACAAAAAGTGTGGCTAACTATGAAAGCAGATCCTACACTTCAGGAGTGGGGAGCTCACATGGACCATCTACAAATACAAGGCATGTGGTCTGCAAAAGAAATGTCGTATCACATCAAGCTCCTCGAACTTCGAGCATTCTATCTAGCCCTCAAGGCCTTCCATCCATCATTCAGATCATAGACCCGGCTTGTTCAAACGGACACCACCACCACGATGTATTACCTCAACAAGGAGGGTCGGACTAGGTCCAGACCATTGTCACTGGAAGCCCAGTCAATATGGAGTTGGTTGATCACCCGAAACTTACGAATCTCAGTGACTCACCTTCTAGGCATGCAGAATGCACAAGAGGATGCCTTTAGCAGAGTCTTGCAAGAAAATCACCAATGGATATTGAACGACAACGACGTCGTTCAGTGAGTCTTCAAGTTCTGGGGCATGCCCACCATAGATTTGTTCGCCACCGCGCACAACAAAAAATGCTGCAGCTTCTCCTCCAGGTACTACCAACCAGGGACACTGGGGAATGCCCTATGGATAGACTGGTCTGGCAAATTTCCTAATGCCTTTCCACCGATTCCCTTGATCCCGGCGATTCTGATCAAGCTCTCCAACTCAAAGGCCAAGATGATACTCATAGCACCAGTGTGCCCAGGCCAATGCGGGTTCAGAGACCTGCTTCACCAGTCACAGCGTCCACATCTCAGGCTCGCATGCAGACCCAACCTTCTGACGAAATTCTGAGGCCAGATGGTACACCCCAGTGTCTCCTCCTTGAATTTGGTCGCTTGGCTCCTGAGCTAGTACAGTATGGAAATTGGAACCTGCCACAAGACTGCATGGAGATCCTGAAAGAGGCTAAGCGGCCATCCACCCGGTCGGCATATGCCTTGTAGTCGAAGAGATTTTGTATCTTGTGTTCCTCAAAGTGGGGACCCTACAACTTGCCAGGAAGATGTTATTCTTCCATACTTATTACATCCTGCAAAATCTGGCCTCCAATTCTCTTCTATAAAGGTTCACTTGGCAGCTCTTATTGCATACAGGAAATGTCCTTCATAAACCTTTTTTTTTTCCTTCAAAATCCCGTTCATCAAGGATTTCCTAGAAGGTTTGAAGGTGTTCTTTCCCATTAGGCATCCTTCCCCTACATGGGAACTTAATGTAGTTCTTTCCCGCCTTATGCAGGACCCATTCGAACCCATACACAAGGCATCTCTCCCACACCGCTCTTGGAAAACAGTATTTCTTGTAGTAATCACATCGACACGCATGGTTAGCGTGATCCAAGCTTTGTTCTCGTGAACCGTATACAGATTTCCATTCTTCCAAGGTGGTTATGAGAACTCACCCAAAATTCCTCCCTAAAATGGTTTCAGATTTCCATGCTAAGAAAATTATTTAATTACCCTCGTTCTTTCAAATCCCATCTGGATGTATGCAGAGTTTTAAAGTTTTATCGTGACATCCGCAGATCAGACCAATTATTTGTCAATTATAGTCTGGTCCGCACTGATCTAGCCCCTGCCAAGCAAACTATTCCAAGATGGATTGTTTCCTGCATCTTGGTATGTTATCAGCTAGCTAATAAAACACTCGATGCCAGATGTAAAGCACATTCCACTAGGGGTAAAGCAACCACTGCTGCCTTAATGCGGAATATCTGCATTGCAGAGATTTGCAAGGCAGCTACATGGAGGTCGATTCACACGCTCACCAAACATTCCTGCCTTGTTTCTGATGCTAGGGCAGATGCCCAAGTAGGGCAGGCCTCCCTCAGAAATCTGTTTACTTAAAGGTTTTCTAGGCTTCACTCTGTCTTCTTCACCACTTGAAGTAGGGATGGGTTTTCTATTCTATTCAGTGCTTATTACTTTAAATGGAAATCCCTGCGAGAGCAGGAATAGTTTCTTACTTGTAACTCCAGTTCTCTCGTAGGGTTATTTCCGTAAGTCATTAGCAACCCTTCCTCCATCCCTGTGAAGTAGACAGATACACGTGGGTCTTATACATATCATTCATCGCCTCAAAAAGATCTGAGGTAACTGCCTCTAGTCAAGCATGATGAGATAGCGGTCCCTGTGGCCTTAATGGCACCACGTTTATTTTCAGCTCTTATCATGGCAGCCTATGATGCTACACTGTCCTATCTGTCTTTATTTCTGTACTCCTCTAAAAATGGCTTGTGAAAGACATTTGTATTGTTATACACAAGCACAGGCAATTCTCCTGAACCCTTTTTTATAAATACAAAATGAAGAATATGGACATTGTAGCCTTCTCCTACAGTCTGCATAATATTTTCTTTAAGCAACTCTCCAGGCCTTCCCGAAGAAAGGCAAGCATCTACATTTAAGAAAATATATTGGATAAAGTGCTCCGAGTTCCACGCACGGTGGCGGGACTATTCAGTTGCCTATGACTTATCATGGAAATACACCTTCGAGAGAACTGGAGTTACAGGTAGGAAACTATTCCGTTCAAGGCATGTGAGCTGTAGATCACATGCTTTGCATAAGATCGCCATCTAGTGTTGGGTCCGGATGTTTGCACTTTGTATTCCTGGAAGAAGTTTTCCCTACTCACGAGGTAGGGGACTCCTCCCTTGGGTGATAGTGCGCATGGTCATCGGCTCCATCTTCAGACTGTTATTTCCCGCCATCGGGTTCGGATGTACCTCGCTGAACTCCGGTTCGACGTCGGTCCTTCTCGGCACGTATCACATTCACACTTGACGGTATTGTTTCAGTTCGTGTTCCCCTTTCTTCACGTATTGTGATTCCTAACAAAAATTTGGATCAGAGAGCTCGCGGTTGGCCATCGGGCCTAGCCCTTGGTTCGTCTTGCAGTCGATGGAACAAACTCCTTTCAAGTTCTCTCCTCGGTGCCAGGCGAAATACCCACTCACCGACTCACACGAGGTGTGCAATTTGTAATGATAACCCGACCACAGAGAAGACCACTGCGACGCGTGCCGAGCTTTCCGCTCCAAAAAGACTCTTCGCGGTCATCGGGCCTGACGCGACATGCAGAGACAACAAGCAGGTTCCATTCCGAACCTCTTCGGACCTCAGTCGGAAGAGGAGGAAGGCGACAGGCCCATCGGAGCCGATGAGGAACAGGAAGACATCTTCATTTCCGAAGACTGCTCCGATGAGGATGAAAACATCACACAGGGACAACGTACCGTGAGTACAGTCCCTACCTCGCCCCACCTTCCACTTTCATCGAAGAAAAAGGCTCCGCACCAACCTGCAGCCCCGGTGGGTGCCGAGAACAAGCTTCCGAAGCCCCGCCTTCGGGCTCTGCACCGAAGCATAGTAAAAAACCTTCTGGCTCCGAAAAGCCACATACCATATCAGGCACCAAGCCAAAGACTTCGGAGCTGAAGACAAAGTCTGGCACCGAACATTCCCAATCGGCACCGAAACTAACTTCGGATCCGAAAACTCCAGCCAAAAAGCCATTGGCGCCGAAACATTCGGAGCTGAAGCACACTGAGACGCCAAAGTCACCAAAAAACATGGTTTCGGTGATCCGTTAGACAAACCAGATCCAAAACAAAAAAATCCTGGTTACATACCCAAAGACTGGACATATCACCACTAAAGTGACTTTAAAAAGAGGTGCGTACTACTACAGAAGAGGAATACCACATACCACTGAAGAAGAGAACTGTCGGGACAAATCCTTCCCCTCCTCTTCCACTTCCTTCACCTTCTTTATCCCAGACTGTACATGTGCCAAATTCACCTGAGCACAAACCTGACATTCAGGGTGATGGGGATAATAATGATGACGATCAGCCTGGAGATGTGTGGGATGACTATAATACTGATTCTCCCACTGAACGACCTGGACTTATATACTACCAAACCCTCTCCACCAGATGACACTGTAGGATTTATTGAGTTGCTAAGTAGGGCTGCTACTTACCATGGAGTCCCATTACACAAAGAATCCCTTGAAGAGGACTTTATTTTCGAGACACTACAAAACACACACATGTCTACACACGTTGCCCATGTTGAAAGGTATGATCAGACATGTAGACAACATTTTTAAGCATCCCGTTAGAGCAAGTATCCTTACCCCGAGGGTAGATAAAAAATACAAGCCTGCCCCATCATATCCAGTTTACATAAAAGGTCAACTACCATTATATTCACTAGTAGTTTCTAATGCACGTAAAAGGGCAAAAGCCCAAACTACTGGAGACGCAGCCCCACCAGATAAAAAGTCTAAACTTCTTGATGGGTCAGAAAAAAGGATAGACTCCCAGGCTGCTAACTTCTGGCGTATTTCCAATACTCAAGCATTGCTAGCACGCTATGACCGCGCACACTGGGATGAAATAGAACTCCTCCAGTTTCTCCCTCAAGAACACAAATCAAAAGCGCAAGACCTGGTTCATGAGGGACAGTTAATTTCTAATGACCAAATTAGATGCTCCCTAGATGCTACTGATACATCTGCCAGAGCGGTAAACACTAGTGCTCTTCTAAAAAGGCACGCCTGGCTGCGCATATCAGGGTTTAAACCGGAAGTTCAAACTTCCATACAAAACGCACCCTTTGATAAGTAACACCTTTTTGGGCCTGTGGTAGACACTTCATTGGATAAAATGAAGAAGGATACTGAAGTGGCTAAATCCATGGGAGCACTTCAGTCTCCAAGGGTGTGGTTCCTTTTTGTCGCTCCTTTAATCGAGCAGGATCCAAAACTACTTCCTCAGACACTGCGTCCACCTATAAGGGCAACAACCAGCCCTCTGGTTCCAAGGGTTTCTTTCGAGGCACGTACAGAGGAAACAACGGCAAGGGCAGAGGTAGAGTTTCCAACACGCGTATCTCGCCCTCCAATACAAAACAGTGACTTGCCCATAGCTCCCCGCGACCACTTAACACCTGTGGAGGAGGGGGGGGGGGGGCGGGCGAGCGAGAGACTGTCACAATTTTTACCAAAGTGACAGTCAATAACAGGCAAATGGGTTTTCCAAATTATCCATTCTGGTTACTGCCTGGAGTTCATCAGCACTCCTCCAAACATTTCTCCAAAGCCGCACAGACTTTCACCAGATCACCTAGACCTTCTCAAACAGGAAGTACAATCCCTGTTACTAAAACAAGCCATAGAGCCCGTACCACCACAACACCAAGGGTCGGGCGTGTACTCCTTTTACTTTCTAATTCCAAAAAAAAAGACGGCTCTCTCAGACCCATACTGGATCTCAGAGAACTCAATCTTTACATACAGTCAGACCACTTCCACATGGTAACACTGCAACAAATACTACCTCATTTGCAAAAAGGCGATTTTCTTTCTACTCTAGATTTAAAGGACGCCTACTTTCATATTCCAATCCATCCGGCTCCCCGCAAATTTCTCAGATTTGTGGTAGCAGGTAAAGACTACCAATTCAAAGTGCTCCCATTCGGAGTCACCGCTGCCCCCAGAGTCTTCACAAAATGTCTGGCGGTAGTTGCTGCGCATCTCAGAAGACCAGGCTTACATGTCTTTCCTTATCTGGACGACTGGCTCATCAAAGCCAGCACATATCAGCAATATCGCAAGCACACTTCCCTAACCATTCAGCTGCTTCAACAGCTAGGGTTCTCAATCAATCTGTTAAAATCACATCTACAGCCAAACAAAGTTCAGGATTACCTAGGAGCCACTCTAAATACTCAGAAGGCTCTAGCGTATCCCATTGCAGCCAGAATTCGAAACATTCAGGTGCTAATTCTCAAGTTTTAACCCACTCAGTCACCTCCGGCTCGAGTGTTTATGCAACTGCTGGGAATTATGGCATCTTGCTTCATGATCGTTTCCCATGCCAGGCTACACATGCATCCACTTCAAGAGTGTTTAGCCAGTCAGTGGAACCAGTCTCAAGGTCTATTAACCGATCTAGAGTTGGTAAGCAGCTGTACTCGTCGCTCTCTGCAGTGGTGGAACACACAAAGGGCGGCCGTTCATAGACCCGATTCCACAGACCGTGTTAACAGCGGATGCATCCCTTACTGGCTGGGGAGCTCATCTTCAACAACACACAGTGCAAGGACTGTGGAGTCTCCAGCAAAAGATGCTCCACATCAGTCACTTGGAGCTCATGGCAATCTTTCTAGCTCTCAAAGCCTTTCAAGATCACCTAGCTGGCAAAGCTGTGTTAGTCCGAACCGACAACATGACAGCTATGTATTACATACAAAAACGGGGGGGGGGCACACTCTGTCCAACTGTCCTACTTAGCCCAGGACTTCTGGAAGTGGGCTATTCACCACAATATTTCTCCTAGCGGAACACCTCCCAGGAGTCAACAATAAAATTGCGTACCTCCTCAGCAGACAGAGGCATCAAATACACGAGTGGGAACTTCACCCTCAAGGTCTCCAACCATACTTCCAAGCTTGGGGAGTCCCTCACATAGACCTGTTCGCAAAACCCGAAAACACAAAATGACAAAGCTTTGCCTCCAGGTATACACACCCTTTGTTCAAAGGCAATGCTCTGTGGATGAACTGGTCAGGGATATTTGCTTATGCTTTTCTGCCTCTCCCACTCATTCCATCAGTGGTTCGGAAACTCAGGCAAACATCCCTCACGCTAATACTAGTAGCTCCAACATGGGCACGTCAACCCTGGTTCACAACCCTGTTGGAACTCTCTGGTAACACACCATAAATTACATTTGACTCCCAGTCTCCTCACACAAAGCCATGGAGAAATCAAACACCCAGATCCCAAACAGCAAAACCTTGCGATCTGGCTCCTGAAGTCAGAGTTTGGTTATCTCAACCTTCCACCAGACTGTATGGACATTATTAAAGAGGCCAGAAAGCCTACCACAAGGCCTGCTACGCAGCCAAATGGAAGTGATTTGTCATCTATTGCAATAACAATCACATCAACCCCCTTGATGCTTCCATATAGAACATACTGTGCTACCTATTAAATTTGCAGCAGTGCGCATTGGCCTATACATCCATCAGACTGCATCTTGCTGCCATAGCAGCTTACCTTCAAAATAGGCAGCATTTATCGCTATTTCAAGTGCCTGTCATCAAAGCTTTCATGGAAGGGCTAAAAAGGGTAATACCACCAAGACTTCCACCTGCCCCAGTTTGGAATCTTAACATAGTCCTCACCAGGCTAATGGGTCCGCCATTTGAACCCATGCACAAATGTGAACTACAGTTCCTTACTTGGAAAACAGCTTTCCTTATTGCAATCATTCATTAAGGTGAGTGGGTGAACTCCAGGCACTAACCATAGAAGAACCCTTTTTCCAGTTACATAAAGATAAAGTAGTTCTTTGTACCAACCCTAAATTTCTATCTAAGGTTGTATCTGCATTTCACATCAATCGGTCGGTTGAATTACCTTTATTCTTTCCTCAACCTGGCTCTGTTGCAGACCGAGCCTTAGATGTCAGAAGAGCTCTTTTTATATTACACTGAAAGAACAAAATCATTACGTAAAACCAAACCACTCTTTGTAGCTTTTGCACCACCTCACAAAGGCAATCCTAGCTCCAAATCAGGAATTGCTAGGTGGATTGTCAAGTGTATTCAGGTTTGTTATCAAAAGGACTCTCACCGTACCCCCTAGAGCACATTCCACTCGCAAGCGAGGGGCTACTACGGCTTTCTTAAGGAATATCCCTATTACTGATATCTGCAAAGCTACAACATGGTCGACACCACACACATTCACCAAACACTATTGTGTAGATGTGTTAGCAAGACAGCAAGCTAATGTGTGCCAAGCAGTACTTCAGACAACTCCAACAGTTACAGGATAGCCACCACTTCAGGGAGACTGCTGTATAGTCTATGCAAAGCATGTGATCTACAGGCCACTAACGGAAAATACTACTTACCTAGTATGCATCTGTACTTGGCATATAGAGCTGTTGAATCTCATGCGCCCACCCACCTCCCCGAGTACCTGTAACTGCTATAATTCTCTGTTTTACTAAGCATGCTTGCGCATGGACATCTCTATTCTTTACTACTACTCCATTCTGTTAACCTCTGCGGAAAACAATCTGAAGATGGAGCCGATGACCATGCACACTATCACCCAAGGGAGGAGTCACCTACCTTGTGACTAGGGAAAACGTCTTCCTAAAAAACAAAGTGCAAACATCTGGACCCAACACTAGATGGCGATCTTGTGCAAAGCATGAGATCCTACAGCTCTACATGCCAAGAACAGATGCATAGTGGGTAAGTAGCATTTTCCTTCTTAATAATTGGTTACTTGGCTATTAAACAGTCCGTTTTAGGCCTACAGGTATGTTAACATGGTCCTGCTGTCGAGAGCTTGCTATGGGACTCCCATCTGGACAACAGGGGTAATTGAAGCCTATCTCCAACTTTTTCCCCCAAATGTCATTAGTGCAGTGCAAATAGTTGTCACCATCAAAGATGTCGGGCTTTTAAACCTGATCTCGCTTGCAATGGGCAAATGTCTACTGTAAGGTTGGTCTGCGATGAGTGGGGTTGAAGCACGACTCAGCCATGCAACACAAGGCCTCATGCACCACCAAGCCGTCCAAAAACACAAAGCCCAATTTTTTTTATAGCGTTTACCCACAACAGTCTGGCTTGATGCGGATTGTGGCCTCACTCAGTCTTGCTCCTCTATCTCATTAAAATCATCCAAAGGGAACAAGAGGAAGCCAAAAAAGAGGAGATAGCACAATGACAACCCCCCTCAGAGCTGATCAAAGTTGGAACATTCCACTTCTTGTAGAGCCTTCCTCCAAAACGGAGCTCCTAGGCAACACTAGGCTAGAGGAGCCTGCTTTGTCCTCCATCATGGGTCTTCTGCCGTCATTCCAGTACATTGCACAGATGCCAGTATCAGGTTACCTGGAGCTCCATTCACCTGCATCAGGAGCCGATCCAGCTCAGTTCCTCAGTGCCATTATGGCACTGTTCAGGCAGGCTGTTATTCCTTCTGGGCTCTGTTACGGTTTCACCCAATGGGCTTTCCCTCTGCACCATTCATCTCCAAGGTTTCCCCTCCGGGAAAGCATCTGGTGCCAGCTGGATATATTCTGACTCAAGGCCCTTCACCAGTGATTCTCCCTTGCGGATGCCTCCCCCAGCACTACCAATACTTTTACCTGCACCGGTTTCTCCTCAGGACCATCATAGGACTAAATATAGCCTTCACAAGTCCAGGAGGGAGGCCCATAGATTGTCCGAAGAAGCCCAGCACCTAGCGTTCACAGCATGAGCTGGTATCATGGCAGCAATATTTGCAAACTATGCAGGCCCTCTTTTGGCTGTGTGATCGAAAATTTGCTACCCCCTGCTGCCTTTGGACACAGTAGACTTACTGGCTCTGCAAAATGTGAGTGTGCTGGATACATTTACAAAGACCGAGATAACATTTCCTACAGGTCTCATACCTTACATGCGGTGCTAAGAATGGCAACAGAGGTCTTGGAAATACCCCTACCTACTTGTGGAATCCAGGCTGAATATACTGACTGAGGTCTTTCCGCCAATCTCTGCCTTGTCAGAACTTCTTGCCTTCAAATGAAGCCCTACTTGAGCCCATTGGAGCCACTTCCTCAAATCCACCTCGAACCGAGTTGTGAATCACTTGTTGGTAGACCGTACAAACTCACCCCAGGAACCAGGAGACCTGGACGCCTTTTTGAATCACTGCTCACCAGTGAGTCTGGTGGTGCAGGCTTTGTCCTGTTAGGAACTGAATCCAGGTGTGATCCTGATGTTGGCACCAGACAGTTTACATAAAGTGAAATGCTATCTGCTAGAAACTCTTCTCGGCTGACAGCGTGTCCCTTCAAATAGATGACCACAACTGGATTGAAAGCCAATTGTCCTGTGGGAGATTGTGAATTTGGTATTGCTTAATTTTCCAGGACACCATAAGGATCACATTTCTGATGGTGTGTGGTACAGCCAAGATGTCTTGCCTAAGATTATCAGGGCCGTCCTGGACATATTAGATTCTGTGGTCAGACTTATGGGTTCTTTTGCTGAGCTTTGCATTGCTTTGTTCCACTGGGTTCTCCAAAGATTTGCAGGTATATCTCATAGATATGCCTTACAACAGACCTCTCCTGTTTGTCACAAGGCCTTGGAAATGTTCAAGGAACGAAGGGCCACTGCCTGTTCCCTGGTTCTTTAATTCCCAGGCCGGGACTATAAGCAGGTCAAAATCTTCAGGGCTTTTCAAAGTGCTTTTCCTTTCGGCAGCCCTCTCATCTAGTCCAACAACTGAATCAGCCGCTCTGCCAAAACGGGGGCTAATTTCAAAGGGAAGGGTTGTCAAACTCAGCAGCTTCCCTCCTTGACATCTTCTGTAGGACCTGGAAAAGGGAGCATCTCTGACCTGTATCCTCCTTTCTGCAGGCATGGAAGACCTTGACCTCCGACCAGTTGATCTTGCAATAAATAGAAAGGTGGTATGCCCTACCCTTCCCTAAGTCTCATACCCACCTTCCCCACCAGTATCTTTAGTCCTCTGCAGATTCTGAAGCAGGAGGCGGCAGTCCTGTTGCAGAAGAGCAGTGGAGATGGTCCCAGAACAGGAAATTGGGCAGGAGCAGTGCTCTTGGTACGTCTTGGTCACAAGAACTGCTGCAGTCCTGGGATGCTAGGCATCATGGTCTCAAACCTTTCCTTGTGCATGGAAAAGTTCAAGATGACCCTGGTTCAGGTTCTTCTGCAGCAGGGAATGGAAGACTGAATGGAGTCCCTTGCCTTTGAGGGCACTTATTTCCATATATCGATCCTCCTGTAACACAGGGAGTACCTATGTTTTGTTGTAGAATTCTCACTTTCCCAGTTTGCTGCCCTTCTGTTTGGACCATCACTGGCCCCTTGAGTCTTCACGAAGGGGATGGAGGTGTTTGTGGCACCTATGAGGTCAGGGATCTCAGTGTTCCTTTACCTTGATGACTGACTGCTCACGGCCAGCTCAGCGCATATTTTGTTGACCCACCTACAGGGAATGGCATCCTTGTTGGACTTTTCCATCAACATGACAGTCTATTCTAGAGTCCTCTCTGCTCCTCTTTTCTTAGTGCCACTACTGGACAAAATCTTTGAAAGCCTTGCCTCTACTGAGAGGAGTCGGAGCATTCAGGCTATTATCATGTTTTTGGAGTCTGTTCAAGTCCTGGTGGTTCTTTGCCTGCTAGGGCTGCTGACTTCCTTCATACAGTTGGTTACTCATGCATGCAGGCCTCTCCGGTTGTATTTATCTGCAGTGGTTCTAGAACAGGGGATATCTTACAGATGCTATCACGATCTCTCAGAACGCTGAGGCAGACAAGAGTTTGTGGTCGGAGGAGGAGCACCTTTCAAAATCACTGTTATAGTCTTCCCGCAGTGACCATGGATGCATCCACCCTAGGATCTAGAGGGATTGGAATTCATTGACCGTTGGTCTGCAGAGGAGCTGGGCCTTCACATCCACCTGTTTGAACTGTGGGCTATTCACCTGGCCCTGAAAGCCTTCTTCCCATCTCTTTGTGGCTGGTCTCTAGATCCTGACGTACAATATGACTACGATGCATGTCAACAAGCCTTGTGGAGTTTGGGTCTCAGTGTTTGTTCCTGTGCATGGGCCCTGTGCTAGGTGTGAGCAAGGACTCTGGCTGACCTCCAACATTTCAAAGGTTCTCCTAACATCAGGGCTTTCAGTCTGAATGGCTTCTCCGTCTACAGGTGGTCTGGATGGCCTTTATCCTGTGATGTTATCCATGTGGATCTTTTCCCTACTTGTAAGAACATGCACTACTTACAGTTCTGTGCCCTTTAGTATCTCCTCCATGGAGCTTTGTGGGATGTGTTTTTAGTTGAGGAGGATTTTTCTATTTCACTCAGTTTTCTCCCATTCTCTTGAATTTTTCAGGTTCTGATGGAAATTTGCCAGTACTGGGCTCAAACCATTCGGATCACCCTAGACTTCTCAAGGGGTAGTGAGTTACACCTTCTGAGATGCTCCTAGTTTCTCACTCTCTTCTGTCTCTCAGGCCAGACGTCCTCTCCAATTCGAAGGGTCAGGTTCTGCTGCCCCCAGACCCTCAACTTTTATGATCAGAGTTTGAGCGGGCACACTTGAGCTCTTTCCATCTGCCACCAAAGGTGAGCAATATCAACAGCTCATTGCCCCTCAAGAAATCTGTCTACTCAGGGAGTTGGAACTGTTTTGTCACATGATGTGCTGAACAAACTGTGGACCCACCAAAGGTGCATCTTTCTCATGTACCGTGCTTTGCCCTCCCTATCCCAATAGGGCAGTGCGGGACACGGCCCGGGTTACATTGCTTTCCTATCTGTATTTATTTATCTACTTGACAAGGCGTCATTATTCAAGTCTCCAATTGCCATAGGATTACTGAAGGGACTGACGTACATTTCCTTCTGCACCTTTTGTTATGTCAAATGGGATTCTAATTTGGTCCTCATTTCTTTTTGTTGGAGGCTCTGATTGAACCCCTACACACACATTTGTTTCTTGACTTTTAAGATTTTATTTTGGCCATTACCTCTGCGTGGTGCGTCTGTAAGCTGAGGCTGTCTGCCTACATCTCATGTGCTTCTACCCAGATAAACTAGTCCTGAATACTAAAGCAGCTTTCCTGCCAAATTTGGTAACTGCTTTTCCATCAAGGCCAGTCCTTAACTTTACTTTCCATCTACCCTACACCACATCCCACCAAGTAGGTGAAGACTACACAGTCTGGAGCCCGAAAGGGCAGAGTTACTGTTCTGATTGCACGAAGGACATCTTGTTTAATGACCAGCTCTTAATGGGATATATTGTTAACCAGGGAAATGTGATCTGAAGGGTATGTTGTGATGCTGGATCGTTTTGCACATTAAAATGTGTTTTCCCTTGCAGTTAAGGAACTACCAGAGGGAATTGGTGACCATTTCATATGGGCAAAGTCTTCAACATCTGCTCTTGGCTGAAATTTGTTGGGCAGTAACATGGTCATCTTTACTTACTTTCACAAAGCACTATTTGGACTCTTAACGGAGAAGGGATGAACGTTTTGCAGGTTGTGTGCTCCAGGATTTCTCAGTCTGACTATTCCTTCAGGCCCACCATCTGGGAGGAGGTATTGTTTTATATTTTATTTGAAAGGTGAGGAATCCATTAGAAGGACTAGTTAACGTTGGTAAATGTTTGCTGGGTCTACTTTCAGAGTCCTCACTAATCCTATTCACCTTCCTATTCTGAAGACTGGTCGTAGGTCACCATTAAAAAAAAGTTTCCAATCTAGTGGTTGCAAGGCACCGACACAAATGATCTGCTACTTCTTTGTCTCAGACTCTAAAAGCATGGAAAAATGGACATAGGCTCAGATGATGTTGGTGCTGCTTTATGTGCTGAGATGAAGTCCATGGCCCCTACCTGCATAGAAGATGCATGAAAAGTTTCTGGATCCAGTCTGGCACCTAGAACTATTCAATAGGTGAGGATTCTGCAGGTATGTGGGGTATGCACCAGAAAGATAGTTACAGAAGTGACATTTTTCTTCTTCATCAGAAGTATTCTGTCAGAATTCATGAACATCTCTCCCTCCTCTCCAGAAACCAGAATGATAGACTGTGCAGGTGGTCTTATTATATCCTACAGCATACTGGTCTTTTGAAACAAGCTGCCTCAGAGACACTTCTGTGTGAGACAGGTGAAGCCTCTGGAATTCTTGAAGGTAGTTAGGTTTTTTTGTATATGCTTTTGTAGCAGCCTTTTGCAGGGAACGCCATTTCCTGATTATTTGCCACTTTCTTTTTTTAACAAGGTGATTTCAGTCAATTATACCTTATTTGACTAATGAGGTGTAATTAACTTTCTAGCTAGCCAAGGATGCTTCCTAAAGAGTTTCTTCTATAAATGAATTCTAAATTATATTTGTATGTTTGAAAGTTTTCTAGGGTACCTCCCAGGTATTGTGATATTTGGTTTGAACAGAAAATCTATGCTGTTTTACAGTTAAGTAACTTTTCCATCTTACACCTGTTATTGAATGAACAAAAAAACGTACTTTATATTGATGTAGGGTGCCATGTTTTCTAAACTGCATTTCCATAATTCTTTTTTTAAGGGCACACCAGACGTGAAAATGTTTTCTAAGCCAGCATCCCTGTGTTTACTCAGCAAGTACTTGCTCAAGTCCTTTGTGTGCTCTGTGAGTAGCCTACTTTTTTTGTTTGGATGGTGCTTCTATTTGATAATTTGGCTTCCTTAATCTGATAGCCTCACCCTTGCCAGTGCTTTATGTAGGATAGCAAGGGGTTGAGGTAGGGCCTGAAGTTTGAACACAGAATATTTATTTGGGGGTGTTGCCTATATTACAAGTGGTATGACTTCATAAATGTAGATCAGAATCCTGTTTGATAGTTATAAATGAAACCTTTATTGAAATTATAGTTGAAATCTGCATTTCTAGAATGTATTAAACTAAAAATATTGTACATTAGCTATGAAAAATATGTGAGAAGGTTTTTATTTGAACATGAATGGAAATAACACAAAGCGATTTGATCATAGTTTTCCCAATGCAAACTGATAGCCAGCCAGTGTTAGTTGATTTCCCGCAGTATAGTTCATTAAGTGTCCCTGCACATGTATGCTGCTGTTTCAAACACCATAAACTGCCAGTTAAGTTCCTGATCATGCCTGTGTATTTTTCCATCAGACAGTGATCAAGTAAAGTAGCTAGTGGTAGTGGGTTAGTGCTCCGACTGGACCAAAGGGGTTAGGAGACTGAGGCTGCTATATACTGTCATTGATATGATTTGAGAGATTTTCAACCTGTGCATATCCCTAGAACCCACTTTCCAACCTTCCACCCCCTACTCCCCCCAAGGCTGTAGCTGCATAGACCCCTAGTCTTTCCCACATTATGGTTATATATATATATATATATATATATATAGAGGCATTGTTAAATGGATAATTATGTGTATCTGATGACTACAAGACTGAATCTGTTTATTTTCTTGCTGGCTAAAACCTCATCAAATAAATGTTCCCCAACTTTCCGTTCTCTTGTTATGATTGCTCAGTTATAGACAATGGTAGCAGATGCTAATTTTCCTGCTTGCTGTAACCTCATAGGTTTCACCTGGTCCTCACCTTTCTCTTTGCCTTTAATATATATGTATATGAATATGTAGATATATTTCTAATACATAATCTGTACTTCCACATTCAGTGATGTCTTGTGCAGTACTTTGTTGTTTTGATATATTCCACTAGAATTTCAAGGTAAGGTTGATAGCTGACTTTTGCTGGACAGCACCTCTTTGTCGATAAAGCCAACAGCTCTTAGGAGCTTTGTAAACAGACATGGCTTGTGCCGTTTGGGTAACCATTGCCCAGCAAAACCATTCACCACAAATATAACCAGTTTAGGCACATTAGCTCATCATAAAGCCTAGTAAGGCTCCTCCACGTGGACTTGTTCGCCACCGCAGAAAACAAAAAATGCCAAGACTTTGCCTTGAGTTAGTGTCCACCAGGGAGTCTGGGGAATGCCCTATTGATCGACTGGTCAGTCAAATCTCTTTACGCCTTTCTACCAATCCCTCTGATTCCACCAGTCCTCCTCAAGCTGTCCCACCAGAAAGCCAGACTCCTCATAATAATCCCGGAGTAGCCATGTCAGTGGTGGTTCACGGGCCTCCTTCACCTGTGAGAGTGTCCACATCTCAAGTGGACATGCCACCCAGACCAGCAAACGTCTATATGTCAAGGTGTATTAAAGAATGATTGGGTGTGTAAGTGTCTGTATGGATGATTTAGTGGGTTCGTGACTGACTGTATATGTGAGTGATTCAACGTGTTTTAGTGACTGTATGGGTGAGTGACTAATCTGTGTGAATGTATTTATCAGTCTGTCAGTTGGTGTGTAAGTGGCTGCCTGGATTGGTGAGTAGGTACATGAGTGTCTATATGGGTTATTGATTAGTTGTCTGAATACCTGTATGGATGCCTGAGTGTCTGTGTGAGTGGGTGACGGTGTGTGTGACTCCCTGCATGGATGTATGAGTGGGTGAATCCCTGGGTGTATAAGTTCATGAATGTGTCTGTGAGGGACTGTATGGGTAAGTGAGTGTGCATATGGCGGTGTCAGTGAGAGAATGGATGTCTCAGTGGTATATGGATGAGTAACTGCATATGTGAAAGGCAGTATGTGTGCATATGGCTGTGTCGGTGAGTGAATGGATGTCTCAGTGGTATATGGATGAGTGACTGCATATGTGAAAAGCTGTATATGTGAGTATTGCAGTATATAAGTAACTGTATGTGTACATGAGTGGCTGTATGGGGGAGTGTCGGCTACGGCATAGGAGAGTAAATATTTGTTTAGTCTGTATGAGTAGTGAGTGTGTGTGTGTGTGTGTGTGTGTGTGTGTGTGTGTGTGTGTTTCTTTATGGGTGAGTAAGTGGCTGTGTGATTGAGTAGCTCTATGGGTAACTGATGGTGCATGAGTGGGTGTATAAGTGGATAGATCAGTGGCTGTATTGGTGTCTGGCCGTATAAGTTCCTGTATGGGTGAGTGAGTGGATGTGTATGTAGACCTATAAAGCAGTGAGCTGTCATGTATATACTGGTATTGGTGTGTCAATGGTTTCAAGAATGGTAGTCTGAAATTTGGAGTGGGTGTATGAATGGTTATATTGGGTTGTGAGTAGGTGCATCAGAGATTATATGGATGATATCCGTGACATCATTTGAGATGTCATCAGTGATAACACTGACAAGAGTAATATGTAACCTATTCAGCAGTGCATTGTGGCGAAGCGAGTTATAGTTAGCAGCTAACTATAATGGCTAAATTTCTCTGGTTTTGTACGAGTGAAATGTCAGCCTAATTATAAAGTTCCTGTAACCTGTGTTTCTTTCAGTGAATATCGAAGGTTTGTTATGCTAATTGCGAACTAGAACATCCCTGAAACCTGTTTTTTTTTGTGAAAAAAAAAAAATATATATATATAGATATAGATTTTTTTAAATATGTTTTAATGTTTGACTAATAGTGCCTGGGTGATTGGATGACTGCACGACTATTGCGTGTGTGATTGCATGAGTGGCAAGAAAGGTGCATAAAGAGGCAAGAGAGGTGCAGTGAAGACTCAATTTGTGATCTATCATGCACCTGCGGCTGAGTTCATCCGCCCTGGTGTTCAGTGAACCCGCCAGGTGTTGAACCACCAGGAATATGCCCTGATATTCCAGCCATGTCCAGAGATGAAGAGCCTCTTGACATGGGGTCCACGACCCCACCCCACCCCACCCTGTTTGTTGCAGTACCACATGGCAGTGGGGTTGTCCGTGAACACCTGCACCGCTCTTCCCCGGACAGAGTAAAGGAATGCTTTCAGTGCAAGACGGATCACCTGAAACTCCAGAAGGTTGATGTGGAACCCATGTGGCCGCCCCACCCTAGAAATAATGCATCAGTCACCACTGCGTACTCCGGTTGGGGAAGGCAGAGGGATCTGCCGTTGACCCAATCCTGGTTCCTTAGCCACCACTGCAATGGACATGCAGTGCCCTCCTAGATCTGAGCTCAATCGTACAGATTCCCCTGATGCTGTGCCCACTGGAACTTCAGGTCCCACTGCAGAGCCTGCATATGCCACCTGGCATGATCCACCAGCAGGATACAGGAGGCCATGAGGCCAGCAGCCTCTGGGTCATTCATGACCGAAACCCAGGATAGAGGCTGAAAGATCAGAATCCTAGCCCGAATATCCTGGACTCGCTGCTCTGGAGGATAAGCCCAAAACTGCATCGTGTCCAGAACCGCTCCGATGAAAAGGAGCTTCTGAGAGGGAATCAGGTGTGACCTGGGCACGTTTATAGTAAGTCCCAGCGAGTGCAGGAGGTCCGCCGTAGTCTGGAGGTGGTAGACGACTGCCTGGGGCGAGCCTGCCTTTAACCGCCAGTCGTTGAGATAGGGGAAGACTGGAACCTCTGATCTGCGCAGATGAGCTGCGACCACCGCCCTCACTTTCATGAACACCCGAGGGGTGCTGGTAAGGCCAAAGAAGAGCACGGTAAACAAAGTGCTTGTGGCATACCATGAACCGCAGGTAACTCCGGTGGGCCGGCAGGACGGGTGTGTGAAAGTAAGCGCCATGCAAATTCAACGCTACCACCCGAAGAGAACGCGCAATGTCAGCAATTCTGCACACTGGGATTTCCAACTGGGTTGGCTTGGTGAGCAAAAGTGATGGATTTAGCCCAGATCTCTTGACTGGGGGTGAATGTTTTGATTTGTTCTGCATTCTGTTCATCAATTGTGTGTCTTTTGCTTTCTCGCCCTAAGTGCGCCAGGTATGCCCAGACGTGGGTCCTGGGCTCACTGTGCCACTGGAATCAAGCTATCCTGGCTGAAGAGGGGTGAAACCCCGAAACCGGTCCTAGGATGCTTGTTTCCGGTCCCGGGAGGACCTGGCTTGGCAGTTCGGGCTGGACTGTTCCAATGAGGAACAGGGTCAAGACTGATTTGCATATGGCTGGGTCTAAACTGGGGTGGCATGGTGAGCAAAAGAATGATGGATTTAACCCAGATCTATTGACTGGGGGTGAATGTTTTGATTTGTTCTGCTCTCAGTTCATCAATTGTGTGTCTTTTGGGATTTCCAAGGCGGCAGTCGCGAGGTGACACTTTACGTCGTGAGTGGAGTTGTGGTCTTCTATACGCCTACACCACTTCTGCCCAGAGTGGTGAAGAAGATCAAGCCGGTCCGGGCCCAAGTCATTCTTGTGGCTCCGGATTGGGCACGAAGAGTCTGGTATCCCGAGCTGTTACACATGGCCATCAATCCTTCGATCCGACTGCCTCTTCAGGAGGATCTTCTGTCGCTGCAGCAGGGGACAGTCATACACCCAAACCTGTCCCGTCTCCACCTCCTTGCGTGGAGATTGAGCAGCAAAAGTTGATGGGCTTTGATCTTCCTCCTGAGGTCTGTGATGTTATCTTGGCAGCCAGGCATCCCTCCACCAAAACGGTATACGCCTGCAGATGGAACAAATTTGTGGCATGGTGCACAGCAAAGGCTATGGATCCCCTTTCTGCCTCTTTCTGAGTTTCTATTGTTCCTCCTGTCTTTGGCCCAGCAGGGCTCTGCTCTGGGCACTCTGAAGGGCTACCTCTCAGCCAAATCAGCCTTTCTTAGGCTTCCTGATCAGCCTTCTCTTTTCAAGTGTCCTGTTATAAATCGCTTCCTTAAGGGCATTACTCATCTTTTTCCTCCTGTTCCCTTCGTAATGCCTCAGTGGAACTTGAACTTGGTTCTTACTTACCTTATGTGCTCTCCCTTTGAGCCGCTTCATTGCTGTCCTCTCGGACTTCTTACTTTAAAGACTGCCTTTCTGGTTCCCATCACCTCTGCTCGCAAGGTGAGTGAGCTCCAAGCTCTTACTTCAGAGCCTCTTTTTCTGGCTGTTCATCTGGACAAGGTCGTCCTCTGAACCAGACCTTCCTTTCTTCCCAAGGTGGTTCCTTCTTTCCACATTGGTCAAACCATCTCTTTGGCCACCTTCTTCCCGCCTCTGCATCCTTCTAAGGCGGAAGAGAGGCTCCACCGTCTGGATCCAAAACGCGCGCTTTCCTTTTATTTGAATCGCACCAAGCCATTCTGGGTGGATGACCAGCTCTTTGTTGGCTACGTGGGTGCCAAAAAAGGTCGGGCCGTGCACAAACGGTCAATCTCTAGGTGGGTTGTTTTGTGCATTAAAGCTTGCTACTCTTTGGCAAAGAAGAAGCCTCCAGTGGGACTGCACGTCTATTCCACCAGGGCGACTGCAGCCACCACTGCTTTGGGACGGGGAGTTACCCTCCATGACATCGTCAGGCAGCTACGTGGGCATCTCTGCACACGTTCACGAAACACTACTGCCTGGACAGCCAAGTCCATGGCAATTTTTTTGGGGCCGTTCTGTTCTCCAGGACTTTCTAGTGTGAACTTGGTTCGTAGACATACCTCCGGGGTTGGTATTGCTGGCTATTCTAAGGTAAGGAATCTATAACTGTCTCTTTCAGATGAACAAGTTACTTACCCTCTGTAACGATATATCTGTTAGAGACCTAGATTAGTTATAGATTCCTTACCGCCCCACCCATACTCCCCGTTCTTGGAACTGGCTTCTATGGTCAGGGAATCCCTTTCAGGTCCTTTCTTTCCCCTCTTCCATTACCCACTCCGGTAGGGGGAAGCATTTCACATTGTCTGATAGTAATAACACATCACAAAAGAATCCTGGGTTCTGAATATTGTGCAACATTGATATTGTCTCAGGTTCTGCCACTGTCCATTCCTCCAAAACCGTCCAATTTCCATCTTGCATTGCTTTGGTCAGAAGACAATGATCCAGCGCTACACCTAATCAGGGATCAATACCCGATAACATACAAATGGCCCATACACATTCACTCAAATCCCTGATGCGCTGGGGGTCAAGCTTTAATGACGTGAAAATGTATTTACATCACAGGGTCATGTTTTGCACCTCTAGATACATGACTATACCATATATCCGCTCTTTTCTCTCGGTCGATGGACCAATTCGTTGAGAAGTTGATGGTAATGACAGCACTTTATCTATCTAGTCGGCTAAATAATCACAGACTCTTGGTAAGATTAATAAAGCTTTATCTCATAATCAATGTAAAATATTATGCTCATTTGCATACAGTCACAGTGCAAACAATGTAATTCACGAGAGAGAGAGAACATCAGCATATGCAAACAGTGTCAATCTCATCAATTCAATATGCGCATGAAGGAGTGGATTGATTAAGAGACATCAGTTTCAGCAAAAATAATGCGAAACAACATACATATGACGGAGTGGATAGATCAAGAGATATCAGTTTCAGAGACAAAAATACATTTGCAAATAAATATGCAAAGTATGAGTCAGAAAAATGATACAAACCCAAAGGATCTGTGAAAGACCACCCCCTTGGCCGAGGAGATGGTGGATGTCCCATGAAATAGTCTGGGAACAAAGATTCAGGACCCAGGAGCGGGACAAGGACTGAAACGGCTAGGCCTCTCTGCAAACAGACAAACAGCGATGCATCACCCCTCTGACAGCTATCTGCGAAAGGCACACTTCAACCACACCCCTAAAGGCACCCCAGTTATACCATAAAACCTACATGTCCGTCCCACATCAGTTGCAACATTTTATAGGATTCAACAGTTCATTCGTGGATTCAGGAGATGGTCTGTCACACCACTGTGACTCCATTCATATTTTGTACATTTCTATTGTATGACATCCCTTCCCATTACATCAATTTTGACTCGTTCTTTTAATACAATATCCAATACATTCACACATATTCTCATTTGTTTTCTTCTATGTCCGCGGAAGAGGTCTTTGATCCGGCGGCCAGTCACATTTCTTGGCAGTCGAACAATGCGCTCTGTGCTGTATAGCTTTGAACCTGTTCACTTTCTCTGCATCGCTCAGCACTTCCAGCCCCTCATCTATCCGGCTAACTTAAGAATAATGGAGACCCATTTCGGGTCACTATGGCAAACAGAACATAAACATTCATTAATTTTACAGAAATGCACTTTTCACTGTTTTACCACCCACCTTTGCACTATTACCTGTTATTGTTTTCCTAGTAGAAGCTTAAGACAAAATCGGCATTATTTATTATTTTTAAAGCAAGATGCGAAAAGTTGTAAATTGCGGCCTAGTGGTGCATTACTTCTCTTTTCTTTCAAAGCAAAACGTAAATGTGGTTTTAATTCTTAATGAATTATCTTATGTTGGTGCATGCATGTGCAAAAGCAGTTTCCCTCGTGTTCATGTGATGTGTATGTTAGTCTTTACCGTACACTGTTAGTATGTATTTTAATCCGAGCAGGGTTTTTTTTTGGTGCAAAATCCTGCTTCATCAACATCCTCTTACAGAAGAAGGCGATGGACTCCGTTCACCGCAGTCATCTGGAAACAAGCATTTACTCCAGGTACTTCCTGGTGAAGAAGAAAGACCAAAACAAATTCAGACCCATACACTATCTCAAAATAGCCAACAAATGGATTCGGCTTGAAGATACGGATGCTGGCATTACATCAAATCTATCCCCAATTACACCAGGGAGATTGGTTTTGCTCCATTGCCCTTCATGATGAATACTTTCACAATCCAATCGCCTTAAAGCATCATATTTGTAAGGTTTGTTGTCGGACAGGACTGTTATAAATACACACTACTTCCATTTGGCTTAAAGTCAGCACCCAGAACATTCTCAAAATGCGTGGCAGTGGTGGCAGCCCATCTAAGAAAGCACCGAATCTTCATCTACCCATACCTAGACGACTGCAGCATGAAGTCAACGTCTCAAGAAGCCCAACTTCATTTCAATTGGACCTGTGATCTCCTTCAGCGGTTGTGGCTTCATGTCAATCTCAACAAGTCCACCCCAACTCCAGTTCAGAATTTGCATTACTTGGGAGTCTCCATCGACACCATACAGGCAAAAGGGTGTCCTTCGGAGAAGAGACGCTTATTGATCCTTCAGAGATGTCCTACTCGCATGAAGGTATCTCATCCAACGGTGAGGGAAGTATCCTCTCTTTTCAGCTTGATGGCCTCATTACGTCTTTCTCACTTCCACATGCGACTCCTCCAAGAATGTCGTGCAAACCAGTGGGACCAACTGAAGGGCAAATGTCCCTCACAAACCTTTGTTTTTTAAAATCCCGGTAATAAAGGCCATTAGGCGTCCCTCACCTCTCTAGGAACTTAACATAGTACTTTCACATCTTATGCAGGATCCCTTTGAGCCTATTCACTAAGCCTCCCTGCAACAGCTTTCTTGGAAGACAGCTTACCTTGTAGCAATACCGTCCGGTCACAGGGTTAGCAAGATCCAAGCCCTATGTTCTCACAAACTATATACAGTCTTCCACTCTACAAAGTGGTAATGAGGACTCGCCCACAATTCCTCCCTAAGATGATTTTGAACTTCCATGTCAACCAAACCATCTCATTACCAACATTCTTTCAGAATCCGTCTACTCCAGCGGAAATAACTCTTCCCTGGATGTGAAATGAGTTTTGAAATTCTATCTCAATTAAAACACGAGACATCCACAGATCGAACCAATTGTTTATCATTTATGGTCCAGTCCATATATTGACAGGGTACCAACCGCTTGTGCCTGGCGCGTCTAAAACTATGGTCCGGTCCGTACAGGTTTAGCCTCTTCAAAGCAATCCCTTTCCAGATGTATAGTTTCCTGTATCTGGTTGTGTTATCAAAAAGCCAACAAAACACTATCCGCTAAACCTAAAGGCACATTCCACCAGAGGTAAAGCAGCTACTGCTGCTTTAATGAGATCTCCCTACAGCGGATATTTGCAAAGCAGCCACTATTGCCTATAGATTCTGATGCTAGGACAGGCTTTCCTCAAATCTATTTGCTTAAAGGCTACCTTAGTTGATCCTGTCTTCTCCACCGCTCTTAGTGAGGATGAGCTTGCTACTCTATTCAGTGCTTACGACTATTAATGGAAATCCCCTACGAGAGAACAGGAGTTACTGGTAAGGAACAATATCACTGTCAATGAAATTCACAGGGTGCCCCCTTTCTACACTGTGAAGAAATATTTTCACATGCCTCAACATTTCTGAAATCCTTTATTGACAAAAGAAAAATGAATAGTCTGTCAATGGCAGTCAGCCAGGCTAGTCCTCCAGAAAAAGAATTGATAAAAAAAAGCTTGAAAAGCACTGGCCTGATCCACATGTATACTGTATCACAAACAAGATTCTATTATTGGTCAAAGGATAAAATTTCATATAAAGAATGAAGAGGAGCTTGGTTTAGATCATGCGAACGAGAGAATGACTTTCACTAGTAACAAATGTAAAGAATTTCCAGCTTACCAAACTATCCAGTTATTTCTCACCGTAGAGCTGAAACGCAAGGCACTTCAGCATATGGGGCAGGCACTTCCTGTGCGCGGTGTTAGCCTGACCAAGAAAACATGGTTGAAGCAGGTTCCAATTACTCCAATATAGAACAAAAGCATTTAACTTTTTTTTCCCCACAACAGTAATGCTATGAAAAGCAAAAGATGTGCCTTAAGAGGTGGAGTTAAAGCCTATTCACTTTATTGGCTGCATGGCACGTTGAAATAAGGTGGATAGGCTATGCAGCTTGCAGCATTAGATGTATCTAGCTAATTATGGCATTATAAAAGTGCCGATAAGTATCAAACTGGTGGAAATCTAGTGAGAGCATCTAAATCAATTAAAAATATCAACATGGAGAACAGTAGCTAAAGGTAAGTAAAAAATGTTCTTGTGAACACGGATGCTCTGAGCTTCCAATATGAAAAAAGCATTGTCTGCAAGGATACCATATTTATGCAATAATTTGTTTTTTTATGTATACTCATGGTGAGCTTCCTTTTAGAGTTTTGTAAAAAAGCTGGCTGGTTGGCTGATAATTCCATGCGAGTTTACAATTGTCTGTTTCTTGTTTTCCAGACCAAGAACAAACGCTGCAAGCTTCTCCCACTTATAATGGCTGCGCCCCTTGATGTTGAAAAAGGAACTGTAATCATGGTTGGAATTCCTCCAGAAACCGAGAGCTCTGATAAAAAGAAGTTAGTCCTGGTTATTGCTTCTATCAGCTTGAGGTTGTTGCATATAGGTACCTCTTTAGCAAGATCTCTAGCTTTGCTTCTATCAGCAGGTGGGTGGATTTTCAGGAGTCATGAACAGTGTTAAGTGCAGGTTGCATAGTATTCAGTTTTGTGTAGGCAGATAACCCTTGGGATCACCTGTAATCTGATAAGAAACCTTGCCAGCCTAAGAAGGGGTTTTTATCTGAAGGAATGGTGATGCATACAGCTCCACAGTACAGTCTCAAATAAGGATGGTGGAAGATAGAACATTGGCCTTGGGTGAGAGTAAACCACCTCCTGAGTTAGGAATCTGGACAGCACTAACCTAAGGTAATCACTTTTTTAGAGAAAAATGTCTAATAATGTCAAATTATTAATTTCCTAGTATCAGTCATGTGGTATTCGTGTCAAGCTAATTTTTTAAATCTTCACCTGTCTTATGAGCAGTAATAAAGTCGATGACAATCGGCAGAGAGTCTGTCAGTGCGAAAGTAGAGTTTCAACCCATATGGAATTGTCTGTGACTATTAGTGATTTGTGTACACTGTAGGAGCCACAGTACTTGATGGTGCTAAAAGTGGGCTGTGCATGCACACCATCTAGTGTGTCTGCTTCACATCTATTTGAGATGCATATTTGAAAAACCCACATTAAGATGGATATCCTATTTACCAAACTTGAATTGAGTTTTGGATGATCTTTTAAAATTGATCCACTGTTGCCTTGGCTAATAGAACATTATGATGGCTACTTCTAACTGCAGATTCTGCATTGAGGGCAGTTCAGTCTCCAGCATCTTCAGCATCAAAAACGCTTTAGGGCAACCTTTCAATCACACAGCAACCCTGTTGGAGGCAGGATACGATGTTCAATCCAAGGTTAGCAAGCCATCACTTCGAACAAGTGGGTCCTCCAAATTATACAATGAGGCTTTGCCCTCCCATTTCTTTCCACCCACCGCACCTTCCACCTCCATCAGGCAGATGACGGAGCACCAGCTGTCTGTCTTGCAGCAGGAAGTGCAGGCGCTTTTGTCCAAAAGGTGCATAGATAGGGTTGCAGCATAGGAAGTAGGTGGGTGTTACTGCTGCTACTATTTGGTGCCACAGAAGGATGGAGGCCTTTGTCCTATTTTAGATCTCCGCCCTTTCAACGCCTTCCTGCTGAAGGCCAAATTTAAGCTGCTCATGCTAGCCCAGTTCCTGCTTATACGATCTCATCTCATGTCCTGTCTGTCGTAGACCACGGAGACCAGTGGTGTTAGACCTGCTGGATGCTTATTTCCATAAATCTGTCCTGCAGACCCACATGCGCTACCTGCGGTTCACAGTGGGCAAGATGAATTTTCAGTGCTGTTTCAGTTTTCAGCCTCACCACTGCCCCTTCTGGTGTTTACAAAAGTGATGGCGGTAGTCAGAGCACACCTTCGGAGGCTGGATGTACTACTGTTCCCCTACTTTGACAACTGACTAATGAAGGCAGCCTTGCCCCAGCCAGTCATCAACCATCTACAGATGATGGCAAACCTACTTATATTGTTGGGGTTCATTAACACGTGCAGAAGTTATATTTGACTCTGCAGATGCTCCCTTTCATCATAGCCATTCTGGATACTGTATAGTTTCATGCCTTTTGCCACGAGCGGAGAGTTCAGGACATTTGGGCTATGATCTGTTTAACTCTTTTCCTGGGTCTCAGTGCAGATGACTCTGAGGTTGTTGGCTTCCTGCGTCCTTCTGTTGAGACGTGCCAGATGGGATATGCAAGCTCTGCAGTGGGACCTAAAGTTGCTGTGAGCACAGCATCCGGGAAATCTGTCGGATTATGTGCAAATTTCAGGGGCGACTGCCAGAAATCTACAGTGGTGGCTGCTGGCCCGCGCATGGGCTAATGATCGACCATTGTTCGAGGCATGTGTGCTGTAGATACACATGCTTTGCATACTCCTGCCATCTAGTGTTGGAGCCGGATGTTTGCAAGTTGTTTTTCTTCGAAGAAGTCTTTCCTAGTCACCAGGTAAGGTGACTCATCCTTTCGGTGATAGTGCACATGGGCATCAACTTCATTGTTAGATTTTCTTTCTGCCATCGGGTTTGGACGTGTATTGCTGTACTCCAGTTTGAAACAGACCTTCGGGTTTCCCTCATTACGCAATCCACTCTCCCATAGACGGTATTTTTATCCTACGGGTTTCCCTCTCTCCGTGTATCTATTCGATTTTGTAAGTCTCTCCTCTTCAGCCAAACATCGTGGGCGGCCTTCGGGCCTAGCCACGACGAACCACCCCTTACCGATGGAGCGGTGTCTGTCCTTGGTGCCGTTCAAAGTACCTTCGAACTGATCTACACTAGCTCTGCAACTTCTGCTTATCTTCGGAGCACAAGGAAGAAGACTGCGAGGCCTGTCGCTCGTTCAGGTCGAAAAAGACTCTTCGAGATCGTCGAGCTCTACGACAAGAAATGCAGCGCCAAAGCACTCAACAGACTCCAGACATCTTCAGAGAAGAGTCAGAACAAGAGGAAGCAGCAGCTGCGGAATAAGAGAAGGCCTTCTCAGTCGAATCTGATTCCGACCTCGAGATCGAGTTGGTGTAAGAAGACATTCCAGTGAGACAGGGTGTCATGAGTACCAGAACCTCCGTACACCAAAAACTATCTTTTACCGAACATAAGGCTTAGGCACCACCTCTACCTTCAGGTCTTGGTCGGCACCAAGACGACGTTTCTGACGCCCCGCCCTCGGGCCTGGCACCGAAACAAGTGGTCAAGCCTTCCGACTCAGAATCAAACCAAGGCAAATTTGTCTTTAGACCCGAAACATTCCGCTTCGAAAGAAAAATCCGGTTTGGAGCCAAAATCCTCTGTTTCAAAACAAAAGTCGGTTTTGGAGCCCAAACCTTCCGCTTCCTAGGACAAGTTCGGTTCGGCACCTAAAAGTTCGGCGCCAAAATCAAAAGAAGATAGTTCAGATTCCCGGGAACAAATCTTAGACGTTATGAAGGACGTATTGGATCCAATTCAGAAAAAGATTTATCTCAATCCAGACACTGGACACAGATTATCCAAAACTCCTTTTAAAAGGAAAGTCAGTTCAAAGGATACTGGATTCAAAACCCCCCTTAAGAAGGACATTGCTACAAGTCCGATCCATCCTACTTCTCCACCACTTCTACAATCTTCGCCTTTACCAATACTGCCAGGCTCAGATCCATTACACATGACACCACATGGATCTCCTCACACACAGCCTGAATTAAGAGATGGGGGATGATAATAATGCTCCTTTGCCTACAGATCCATGGGATGATTAGAATATTGATCCAACCATGCATAATGACCCAGACCTATACCCTGCAAAACCTTCACCTCCAGATAACATCTCCTATCTGGAGCTAATTTCCAGAGCAGCAGCATATTGTGGCGTTACACTGCATAAAGGAGCGTTAGATGACGATTTTTTATTTGAGACATTGGGGTCTTTACACAGAGTTAGTAGAAGTCTCCCTATGTTAAAAGGCATGATGAGACATGCAGATAACATTTTTAAGGATCCTGTTCGTGCACGAATCAACACCCAGGGTTGATATAAAAATATAAACCATCACCCATTAATCAGGTTTTTTATTATGGGACCGCTCCCCCCTAGATTCCCTGGTAGTTTCTAACGCTTGAAAAAGAGCAAACTTAGACATCTGGAGATACACCTCCCCCAGATAAAGAATCTAAGCTTATTGACGCATCTGGTAAAATGGTAGCTGCTCAAGCTGCTAATCACTAGCGCATTGCCAACACGCAGGGCCTATTAGCCAGGTATGACAGGACCCACTGAGATGAGATGGAGGGTCTAATTCAGTAACTGCCAGAAGAATATAAGAAAAAGGCAGAAGAGCTAGTTCAAGAAGCGAAGCTCATTTCTAACTCTTTTATTAGATGTGCTCTTGATGCTGCTGACACTGCAGCAAGAGAAGTTCACACCAGCACTCTTACGTAGGCATGCCCGGCTTAGAAGTTCCGGCTTTAAACCAGAGGTCCAACAGTCTATTTTAAACACTCCTTTTGATAAACATCTTTTCGGGCCTCAGGTTGATGAGGGTTTAGAAAAGATGAAAAAAGACGGACATGGCGATTTCCATGGGAGCTCTTCATAATCCTTCAAGCAGAGGCTCCTTTCGTCACTCATTCTATAGAGCAGGGTCTAAAAGTACATCCTCAGACCCTAACACTTCCTCATACAAGTTCAACATGCAACCCTCTCCCGGTAGAGGCTTCTTTAGAAGAGGGTACAGAGGAAACCACTACTTAAAAGTAGAGGTACGGGCATGCCAATGCGTAACTCTACTTCCCCCAATAAACAGCGACTTGATTACACTTTCCCCTGATGATTTAACACCTGTCGGGGGAAGGCTTCGACAATTCCTCCCAATTTGGCAATTCGGAACATCAGACAAATGAGCGTTGGACATTATCCGACATGGTTATTGCCTGTAGCTCACCAGTAATCTATCAACATACGACCTCGCACTCACAAACTATTGTCAGAGCACCTGCAGCTCATCCAACAAGAGGTACCAGCTCTTTTCACAAAAGGAGCTATAGAACCAGTTCCATTACAGTACCAAGACTCAGGGGTTCACTCTCTGTACTTCATAATCCCCAAAATGGACAGCTCCTTAAGACCAATTTTAGAACCAAGGACATTAAATATGTACATACTTTCAGAACAATTTCACATGGTCATGCTTCAAACGATCCTTCCAATGCTACAGCAAGTCGATTTTATGTCCACACTGGACTTAAAAGACACTTACTTTCATATTCCTATTCACCCAGCTCATCTCAAATGCCCCGATTTGTGATAGCAGGAAAACCCTATCAATTCAAGGTACGTCCGTTCGGAGTAACTACCGCTCCCAGAGTATTCACAAAATGTCTGGCAGTAGTGGCGGCACGTATCAGAAGACAACAGATTCAGGTCTTCTCATATCTGGACGACTGGCTCATCAAAGCCAGCACTTACCAAAGGTGTTCCCACCACACTCAGGCTACATTAGACCTACTCTACCAATTGGGTTTCACGGTCAATGCTCAGAAGTATCACCTTCAGCCTTCACAAATGCAGTCTTTTCTGGGAGCGACCCAAAACAATTGCACAGCTCTAGGCTCTCCCAGTGCAGCCCGAATTCAAAATATTCAAACTCTGCTACTACAGTTTCACATTAATCAATACTTAGCAGTCAGGACATTCATGCAACTGCAAGGGATGATGGCATCATGCATCGCGATAGTGCCTCATGCAAGATTACACTTGGGTCCTCTACAGGAGTGCTTAGCACGTCGGTAAATCAGTCTCTGGGTCAATTAACAGATCTAGTGTTGATAGATAACCGCACCCATCACTCTCTGCAGAGGTGGAAAACACCAAACTTATTAAAAGGGCGGCCCTTCATCGACCCTGTTCCACCGATGCTAACAGCAGACGCATCCCTCACAGGTTGGAGTGCTCATCTTCACAAGTTTACAGTTCAAGGTCTATGGGACAACAAGTACAGAGCTCTGCACATCAACTATCTAGAGCTTCTGGCTGTAAACGCTTTTCAGTCTCACCTCATAGGGAAAGTTGTCCTAGTCCGCACCACACAAGGGGGGACACATTCTCTGCAACTGTCACGCCTCGCAGACAATTTGGTATTGGGAAATTCATTACAGTCCATCTTCAAGCAGAGCACCTCCCAGGAGTGGACAATCCGATTGCCAACCTCCTAAGCAGAAGGTGACAAGAAATTTACGAGTGGGAACTTCATTTTCAGATTCTTCTTCCATACTTTCAAAAATGGGGATTCCCACAAATAGATCTGTTCGCCACAGTTGACAACTCAAAATGCCCAAACTTCACCTCCAGGTTCCCACACCCTCTATCCAAAGGCAATGCCCTGTGGATGAATTGGTTAGGGATATATGCCTATGGTTTTCGTCCTTTTACTCTCCCTCTCCTTCCATTTCTGGTTCAGAAGCTCAGGCAAACCTCCCTCACACTGATTCTAGTAGCTCTGGGCTGGTCAACCGTGGTTCACAACATTTTTAGAACTGTCAGTAGTTCCCCATCAAAAGCTACATCTCAATTACAGTCTTCACACAGATCCATAGAGAAATCAGACATCCAAATCCCAAGGTCCCCCAGAATGTATGACCATTCTTAAAGAAGCAAGAAAGCCTACTACCAGAGCATGCTATGCAGTTAAATGGAAAAGATTTGTTATATATTGTACTAATAACAATATTGATCGCATTTACAGCGCACTGGTCTAGCTTACACTTCCATTCTGCTGCATCTTGCCGCAGTAGCTGCATATTTGCAAAACAGACATCATCTGTCTTCGTTCAAGGTTTCAGTAATTAAATCCTTTATGGAGGGCCTTAAGAGAGTAATACCACCCAGAGTGTCCACCAGCACCAGTTTGGAATCTGAAAAGTGTGCTTACACGGCTCATGGGTCCACCTTTTGAGCCATTACACAACTGTCCGCTACAGTTTCTTTCATGGAAAGTGGCCTTCCTCATTGCGATCACTTCATTGAGGAAAGTTGGTGAGCTACAAGCTTTTACCTTAGAGGAACCCTTCTTTCAACTTCATAAAGACAAAGTAGTTATTCGTACCAACCCAAAATGCCTTCCCAAAATGGTTTCTGCTTTTCATATCAACCAATCAGTCGAGTTGCCTTAGTTCTTTCCTCAATGTGATTCTGTGTCAGAAAGAGCTCTTAATGCTCTTGATGTCAAAACAGTGTTATTGTACTACATTGAAAGAACAAAAGATTTCCGTAAAACAAAACAATTTTGTTGCATTTGCTACACCTCACAAAGGCAATCCAGTTTCCAAATCTAGTATTGCAAGATGGATTGTTTTTTTTTTTTTTTAAAAACCTTTATTTCTTCAAGAATCTGGACACAGCTATTCAGCCGACATCCCGGAGGTTCGGCAGCTTCATTAGGAGAGTATAGAGAATCGTCCACAGTACATTGAAGGAGCAGTGAGAAGGTTCCATTTTTAATAATTACAAACACACAACAAACCCCAGCAAGGCAACAACACTGAATGCCCACGGTGGTAGCCCCCCAGGGGGAGCCGGACCCCAATCATCTAACGGTCACAGTACTATGATAAGAGGAAAAAGGGGGAAAAGCAGAGGCCCAAGAGGTCAATTAACCATCACATCTACATACGGAGCTGGAAAGAAGGTCAAGAAGAAAGCTGTTCCTCGGGGGGGATCCAGATCAGGGGCAAGACATATTCCCCCCCTGTATTGGTTCCACCGCCCCCAGATGGCATGCCACCTCCGAGGGCGGCCTCTGGCGCAATATACTGTCTTCTCCCTGAGCATACTCCAGTCCATATTTTCTTTCCACGCAGTTAACGTGGGGGGCCCCCCGGAACCCCACAAGCGCGCGATGTCCCTCTTAGCAACCATGTTACCCAGGGTCACCCACTGGGTCTGTGCCTCATCATGGTCAGTGGGCCCCCAGACATTCAGGAGACAACACCGCGCCTCCGGCTGCATGGCAATGCCCGTCACCTCCCCCATCACCGCATGAACTTGCCTCCAAAATTCCGTGATGACACCACATTCCCAGATGATATGTAGGAAAGTACCCACCATACCGCTTCCCCTCCTACATAGGCCTTCCTCAGAGAATCCCATATGAACCAGTCGCGGCCCCGTCACATACACTCGATGCAGGATCTTAAGCTGCACCAGCCTCAGACGCGACGGGATTGCAACCTCCTTAGGAGAGGAAACAGCAGACTGCCAGTCCTCATCGTCCAACTCGAGTCCGTCCCTAGTCCACTGGTCCCGCAGCCCCAGTAGCACATCAGCCCGAACATTTATCAGTTTCTTGTAGATGAGCGAGATCGTGCTCTCCGGCATATGGCCATCAAGGATCCGGTCCTCCAAAGGAGAGGACTCAGGCACCTTCTCACCCTCCACAAGGACTGACCGCAGGGCATGACGCACCTGAACATATCGGAAAAACTCAGACGCCCCCAACTCATACTCCTTCTGCAACTCTTCAAAGGACTTCACCCTACCCTTCATCAGCATATCTCCAACCCTGGAAATGCCGATCAAATCCCATTTATCAAACCCTTTCGTATGCCAAAGCCTACCCAACCTTTCAGATTCAAACAACGGGGCAGCTAAGGTGAGCCTATCCTTCCAGCCCAGAGAGTCAGTCGCCATCTTCCATACACGCACCGCCACCCCAGTGGGCCCCGTGAGGGATGAGTCGAGGGACCGCGAGTACAACGCCCTAAGATAGTTCCCACCGCGCAACAACCATCTGTCCATGGCATAACCAGGGCTGAGGGCCGGGCCATAGAAACCGTGGTTAATCGCGGACAACTGGGTGGCCCAGTAATAGCGTCGGATGTCTGGAAGCGCGATACCCCCGTCATACCATGGAAGCGTCAATTTAGCAATCGCTATCCGCGGCCTCCCATCCCACAACAGCGTCCGTTGGAGGCTTTCGACCTCCCGAAAGTACTTGGCCGGCACCCAATCTAGAGTGTTTTGCAATGCGTAGAGGAACCGAGGAAGGGACATCATTTTGAACAAGGCAGCGCGCCCGACCAGGGAGAGCGGCAGCCTCCGCCAGCCCTCAACATCCCGCCGCAGGCGCGCCAGGGGGGGGAGCAGGTTTCTCTCATACCGCAAAGCGGGGTCCATGGAGATAAAGATCCCCAGATACACGAAGCCCTGCTGAGCAATCTGGATCGAGCAAGTTCGCGGGACCGGCGGAACCTCACCACTCAGGACGTATAAATACGATTTACTCCAGTTGATGACGAGACCCGAATTCCTACCGAAGGATGTAAGAACGTCACAGACCACTATGAGTGAGTTCTTGGGCGAGGCAAGATACAACAAGATGTCATCAGCGTATAGCGAAATGCGGTCCTCGTGGTCGGGCGACCACCGAAGGCCACGTATATCCGGGTGCCAGCGTATCCACGCCGCCAGAGGTTCAAGAGCAAGGGCGAACAACAGAGGCGACAGGGGGCAGCCCTGCCGAGTCCCCCTCCCAAGCCGGAACGGAGTCGATACCCGGCCATTTACCACCACGCTCGCAAGGGGTCCCTCGTACAGCAACCTCACCCAGCTCACAAAACCAGGGCCAAAGCCGAACTTGGCTAGCACAGCCCACAAATACTCCCATTCCACCGTATCGAAAGCCATCGTGGCATCAAGAGACGCCACAATAGCCGGTTCTCGCAGCGTGCCAGCCCTGGCGATCACCCCATGAAGGCGCCGAAGGTTCAACGCGGTGTTGCGATGCGGAATAAAACCGGATTGATCCGGGTGAATCAAGTCTCCAAGTACCCTGACCAATCTGCCCGCCAGGATTTTAGCCAGGATCTTCGGCTCGGCGTTGAGGAGTGATATGGGCCTATATGAGGCACACTTATCTCGGGGTTTACCATCTTTATGTATCACAACAATTGCTGCCAGCCTCTGGTCCAACGGGAGGGTCCCACTCCCCCGCGCCTCCACAAACATGGCGCGCAGGTGAGGGGCCACCCTATCCGGGAACAATTTATACAGGTCAATCGGCAAGCCATTCGGGCCCGAGGCCTTGCCCGAGTTCAGCGCGCGAATAGCTCCCGCCACCTCATCGACCGTTAAGTCTCCATCAAGATCATCTCTATCTACATCAGAAAGACAGGGCAGAGCGATATCCCGCAAGAGGTCACTCCAGTCCCCGGGCGGCCTATCCGACACTGAGGCATAAACCTTACGGAAATAGTCCGAGAAACACTGGACAATCCCCTCAGGTTCCACAATCACCTCTCCCCCCTCACCCGTCAGCTCCGGCACTACTCTATTAACCCGTTCTTTTTTATCCAGCCAAGCTAGGAGCTTCCCGGCCTTGTCACCAACATCATACAGGCTGCCCTGCTGCTCCCTACTGAGGGTCTTAGCGGCATTTGTCACAAGGTCCTTATACTCGGCTTGCTTCAAGCTCAGCTCATGCAGTGAGGCCGCTGTTACCTCCTCCTCTAGCGCTCCTTCCAAAGCCATGATCTCCTCCTCCACCTGCATAACCTCGCCATCTCTCCGCCGCTTGGCCGCCACTACAAGTGAGAGGGCCTCCCCTCGCAGAACGGTCTTAAATGCTTCCCAGAGCGACACTGCCGAGTCCACGGACCCCTGATTATCCTTGAAAAAATTATCAACTGTCTTCACCAGTGCGCTGCGCATCTTGGAATCTCGAAAGTACCAGGGGTTAATAGGAGCCACCCTTCCCCCTCCCTCTCGGCCGACATCCAACCTGACCCACACTGGCGAATGGTCCGATATGCCACGCGCCATGTGCCTGGCCTCAGAAACCAAAGGGGCGTGCACAGCCAAAGTGAGCAGATAGTCAATCCTAGAAAGGCTACCATGCGCCCCGGAGTGGAAGGTGTATTGACGCTGTGTGGGGTGTCGGAGCCTCCAGCAGTCTATCAGGCCGAGTGTGTCTAGGAAGTCTGGAAGCCACTTCTGAGCCCCCCCCTGTGTCTCTGGGCGGGTGCCTATCCAGCAGCCCAGAGCCGACAGCATTGAAGTCCCCCCCTACCACTAACATACCCCCCGGGAGATCCAGCAAGGCCCTACCCAGATCCACAAATGTGGAGGCCTGCAGGGCTGGAGGGACATAAACCGAAACTAAAACCAAAGTTCTACCTTCCCACCTCCCCGCCACCGCCACAAACCTCCCCCTATCGTCAACAACGGTGGAGTCCACCTCAAATGGCAGCGAGGCCCTGACAAGGATGCCCACACCCCTAGACCCGGAGGAGAATCCCGAATGAGCTATGAATTTATAACCCTTCCTATTAAGAGCATAGCACGTGTTACCTATAAGGTGTGTCTCCTGCAGTAGGGCAACATCTGGCATTGACCGTTTCAAGTGTTGCAAAACTATCCCGCGCTTAATGCGATCCCCCAAACCATTAACATTCCAGCTAATAACACTTAAACCTCTACCCCCCATCCCCAAACACAAAGAGGCCCACCCCCCCCCCGAAGAGCCACCATGGGACAATACCGAAGATGATCACTACGCCTTGCAGAAACAGACCCCCCAACAACCCCAAAATCCCAACCATCCCCCCCACCCTGCACCCCTGCTGCAGCTTACAAAGCCCCCCCAACTTGCAGTGTGCCTGTCGCCCTACAAAACCCAACATCTACAAAAAGCACCCTAAGGGAGGAAAGAGCTCCCCTCGTCCTCCCGCAACCCTCCGCATTTACTGCACTCTAATCAAGTCATCAAATAAAGTCAAATCGAGTCAGACCGGCTCCGAGAAATCAGCCTTGCCCATCCCGGCCACTGTCCCCATCCGCGGCAGTATCCTCTCCCGTCCGCCGCCGGGGCAAAGCGTCCAGCCATTCATCGGCCATAACAGGAGACTCAAAGAAGAATGTCCGATCTTCGTACACCACACGTAGTCTGGCAGGGAAGAGCATGGCATACTTCAGATCCCTCTCCCGAAGTCGCCTCTTCACCCCCAGAAAGCCCTGTCTCTGCCTCTGCACCTGCTGGGTGAAGTCCGGATAGAAATTCACCGACGCGTTCTGGAAGGGGACCGGGCCCGTCACCCTCGATGCTTGCAGGATAGCGTCCCGATCTCGAAAATGAAAGAGCCGGGCGACAATCGGCCTCGGTGGGGCTCCCACCTTGGGCCTCCCACCCGGCACTCTATGGGCCCTTTCAACCGCAAAGAACTTCCCAAGACCCTTAGGCTGCAGATGGTTAAGCACCAAGTCCTCGACGAGCAGGTCAACCGAAGCCTCATCCGAGGACTCCGGGACCCCGATAACGCGCACGTTGTTGCCCCTGGCCCGGCTCTCAAAGTCCTCCAGCCTGCGGGCGGCGAAATCACTCTCGGTCCTCAGCTTACGAACCTCGGTCTGCAGTTCCGCGACATCATCAGCGAGGCCCGTGGTCTTGAGGTCCAGGGTTTTAACCCGTTCATTCGTTTTGCCCAAGTCCGCACGGATCAGGTTGACATCCACCAAGATGGCATCCACCTTATGCGCCAGGGCATCAAACTGCCTCCCAATCGAAGTCTGCATCCCTTCAAGCGCGCCCATGACATCCTGCAGCGAGAGCTCCGGGGCCAAGGGCGAGGCCTCCTTCTGGGTATCTGGCGACTGGCTCGACCCACTCGGTGATCCCTTCTGCAGAGCATAGCGGTCCATATTATTGACCTGAGTATAGGCACCCCGCCTGGTAGATTTAGGCTTCAGGCGATCCACCTCTGCTTTGCCCGACATGGTTGGTATCAAGCAGGTCGGTTCAGATAAGACGGCCCTCCCCCAGCGAGAGAAATCAGGAGTGATCAGTTCTGCAATGGGCCGCCAGAGTAACATGTAGAGCGTCCAAAGGAGAATGAAGCCACCAAGAGCTCTCCAGGGGCAGGGCAGACAAAGGGAGAGAAAGCGAAAGTGAAAGGACGGGGACCTCCATCCGACAGTTCACACCTCGCCTGGCCGTTGTTGTTCAACTAGAAGTCGGGCGTCCTGCCAACTCTAGCCCCTGGCATTCCTCGGAGATAGGCCGCAATCTTCCGCCATGCATAACTCCAGTTCCCGGTGGGCGATCCGACCGCGGGTAGCATCAATCGCCTCCCTGGCAGGTCATCTACACGATGCCATGCATACAGACAGGATTAGAGACAGGATAGTCGACGGAGGGCGCGAGGGTCTCGGGAGCTCAGAGCTCACGCGGCCATCTTGGTCAAGCGCTAGGCTCCTCCCATAAGATGGATTGTTAAATGCATTCAAACCTGCTACGCTAAAGCTAAATCAACTTTAGCTATACCTCCTAGAGCGCTTTCCACTCGTAAAATAGGAGCGTCTGTGGCCTTTTTAGGTAACATACCTATAGCTGACATTTGTAAAGCAGGATCATGGGTCGCACCACACACATTTACTAAACATTACTGTGTGGATGTGTTAGCATATCTACAAACCAAAGTAGGGCAAGCGGTGCTAAAAACACTTTTTCAAAGAGCTGCAACATCTACTGGTTAGCCACCGCTTTGAGAGAATTCTGCTATATAGTCTATGCAAAGCATATGTATCTGCAGCACACATGCCTCGAACAGATTATGCTACTTACCCAGTAAGCATCTGTTCCTGGAATGGGGAGCTGTAGATTCACATGCGCCCACCCTCCTCCCCGGGCACCTATAGTTATTGGCGTTCTTCCTATTTACATTATTTATGCATGGACATCTCTATTATACACTTACGTACTCCATTATCACCCTCTTGCGGGAAAACAATCTAATAATGGAGTCGATGCCCATGCGCACTATCATCAAAAGGAGGAGTCACCTTACCTTGTGACTAGGAAAGACTTCTTTGAAGAAAAACAACTTGCTAACATCCTGACCCAACACTAGATGGCAGGAGTATGCAAAGCATGTTAATCTACAGCTCTACATGCCAAGAACCAAGGCTTACTGGGTTAGTAGCTTAATCATTCCCTATCCCACCCAGAAGTGACAGTGGTCAATGATGTATCTCCTCTGGGTTGGGGAGGCCATCTGGGAGAGATCATGTCTCTGGCGAAAGTTCAACCCCACATCAATTTGTTGAAACTGAGGGTGTTTTGTTTGGCATCAGAGGCCTTCCTGCCCACCATCAGAGGAAGCCTGGTGCAGGTGCTAACAAATCAAACCACTGCATGTGGTCCTCCAACAAGCAGGAAGGGGTGGGTTCTTGGGACCTTTGCCAGGAGGCTCTATACCTCTGGAAGTGGGTGGAATGCCTGGGAGAATCTCTGTTGCTGAACCCCCTGGCGAGATCTCTTAACGCCCGGGCAGACGAGCTCAGCCACTGGCGCTTCGCGGTCTACAAATGGCAGTTACACCTGGACGTGTCACACGGCATCCTCCATCACTTGGGAGAACCCTGGCTCGTTCTCTTTTCCACTGCGAAGAACACAAAAAGCAAGTACTCTTGCTCGTTGGAGTGCCCAAGAAGGCTCTCTAAGAGTCTCATTCAGCCTAGAGTGGAGCTTGGGACTCAATAGCACCTTCCTGCCTCTGCCTCCCTTAACCTGATTTCTGGAGAAAATTGTGAATGACTGTGGCTAAGTCTCCTAGTGTCACCGGATTAATCCAGGACTGTGTGATACCTAGTATTCCTGGACACGACCATCTATCCTATGAGATAACTGTTGCTTTGTGAGTATTGGATGCTGCAGGGTAGGGTGTTGCAAACAGGCCTGTGCAATCTACATCTGCATGCTTGGAGATGGAGTGGCAGCAGTTAACCTCATTTGACCTTTCTCCTGAGGTCTTTGATGTCATCATGGCAGTAAGGCATCCCTTTCCAAACTCAATGTATGTCTGTCATTGGGACACATTTGCGGCTTCGTGTGGCACCCGCCAAATTGAGACACTACAAGCCAAGTTTTCTGCACTTGTCTCGGCAAGGACTTGCTTTGGGCACTGGTAAAAGCTATTTATCCGCTCTTTTGGCTTTTTTGGCTTTTACTGGACCACCATTCTTTATCTAAGTCATCTGTGATGAGACATTTTTATTTTTTTTATTACTGGTATTTTCAAAGGAAAATACAAAAACACAAACCTAACGAGCCCGTGTATCAGCGATGTATGTCCAGGAATAAAGTCTGCACATTCAGTTCATTGCAAATTTTGTACAAAAATACGCCCTTACCACTAAAACTAGGCATGTCGGTGTACAGGGTCACTCCATTATACCAATCGAGAAATAATCATATTAGGGACGCATTTACGAATCCAGAGATTCGTCGTATATCACATGTACTGCTGGCAGGGTGGCTATACAGAGAGACAGCTGTAGCAATTCATGGTAGCCTATCGGATGGCCCTGTGTGAGTCAGTGTCCCCGTCTGACCCCTGCCTCTCCTGGGCCCAAGTAATAAATGGTTCCCAAATGTGTCTAGGTCTGGAAGTGGGGGGGCACTAGTTCCCAAAACGTGGTTAGTTGGGAGTGGCCATACGTGACGTCCCTGATCCACTCCTTAATAGAAGGCACCCTCCTCCTTCCCCAGTGCACGGCTACCTGACGCTTTGCAAACAGTCAGTCAGTCAGTCAGAAAACTTTATTTCGGCTTTAGCCATAAAAGTGCATAAAAGACATAATATTATTAAAAAATTAATACAACAATAATCTAATAACTGTCATTCAACATTTCATGGTATAAAAACAAATAATAAAATGCAGATAGTAAGATCAAGTTAACCTTGGTGAGGTAGCAGTTTCCTTCTAATTAGCCACATTGAAAAAAGAAATTTTGCGATTACAGTAGCATATAGGGAAGAGGTGTCATACTTTAACAACCTGTGGAGTTCCATACAATGTCTAGCCCCAATATTCTTGGCCAATTGGATAATCCATTTTCTGCGCGGAAAAATATATGCCGGACAGAAAAAAAGAACATGTGCTTCAGTTTCTTCCGGGGTACCACAACCAGGGCAAGATTGCCGGGCTGAGCCCGACCACTTATTTGTTCTTGAAAAAAGCGGGAGGGAGCCATGCCTGAACTGAAGGTATAACTTTTTGGCCAAGACAGGTTGTATCAGGTCTATTACGGGCTCAAATTTATAACTAATTTTGGCCTCTAAGAATGCAGAGGTCAAATTAGCTATGGTAGCACTACAAATAAGGTGGGTCAAATTTCTTTCCTCCAGGATTTTAGCCAGGGATCGCTTTGGAAGAGAAGAGCATGCGTGCTCAGGCGAATGCCAGAGATCTTCTCTCCCTATCTCCCTGAGTGATTTCTTTATATGAGCTAGCCAGGGAATGGCGCCAGCCATTGGAATTGACAAAATGGACTTCAGTTCCTCCTGAAAATTTACCAACTCAGGGGTACTCCACAGGCGGCGCCAATACATTACTGGTCTGGAAGCAACCATATCCGTAATCGGTCGGAGGCCTAAATCCATCCTAAGTGGCTGCATAGGAGTGCTCGTTGGAAGTGCAAGGATATTTCTAAAAAATTTGTTTTCTGACTTAAGTAAAATCGGGGAGGGGGTATGGCCCCATAGTTCTGCTCCGTAGGCTACAACGCCCCGAGCCTGAGTTTTGTAAATCTCAACAAGTGGGCTGATCAATTTGAGGTGGCTGTTTTTTAACATCTTTGTAATTCCCCCGGTTATTTGGACAAGTTTCAAGTTTACTTTAGAGATCTGAGTTCCCCAGGTCATTTTATTATTAAGGGTCAGTCCCAAATAATCAAATGTGGTGACTCGTTCTAAGGGCTGGCCGTCCAGTTTGGGTGTAGGGTGGTTAGTAGTGTCTGCATGAAACACCATATATTTGGTTTTGCTTACATTGATGGCTAAGTTCCTTTTCCTACAAAAGGATGCAAAACCATCCAGAACTCTTCCCATCCCCATGGGAGTTCTGGAGAGAAGCAAGGTGTCATCAGCAAACATTAGTGTAGGGATTTTCCTTCCCGCCAACTTGGGGGCATCAATATCGCTTAAGCTCAGAATTTCCTCAACGAGCCCATTTAGAAATAAGGCAAAAAGAGTTGGCGCGAGGACACACCCCTGTCTCACCCCCTTTTCTACCCCAAATGGGAATGTGAGTTCACCCTTTAATCCAAACCTAACCCTAGCAAAGGTGTCTTTGTGGAGTCGCTCTAGTAAGTCACAAAGATATAGGGGTACACCCATCTCCTTTAATAGCTCCCAAAGCTGTCTGCGGTCCACCATATCGAAGGCAGACTTTAAATCAACAAACGTGAGGTAAAGGCTGCCCCCTTCGAGGATGATGGTTTTCCAGTGGATCAATTGCAGCCTAAACAATTGATCCACAGTTGACATCTTAGCTCTGAATCCCACCTGTAGGGGAGTTAAAATGTTGGAGTCCTCCATCCATGTCTGAAGTCTCCCTAGAAGGATGCGGGCAAAAATCTTCTGTGCTACATCGATGAGGCTAATAGGCCTGTAGTTAGCCGGATCGAGTGGGGAGCCTTTTTTATGAATTGGTATTATCTCGGCTCCAACCCATGTAGTTGGTAATGGCATTCCTCCTAGGATTGCGTTGTAGAGACCATGAAGGTATGGTACCCAAATATCAGGCTCGCTTTTAAAAAGATCTCCAGGGATCTTGTCTAGGCCGGGGGCTTTATTGGGAAGTATTTTACTAAGAGCCACTCTAATCTCGCTGAATGTACACATATCGGGCTGCCCCGGAAAAGTACGGGTGCTGACATAGGGGCTAGTGGAATGGTTGTTTTCAGTGGGATCATTGAGGGCGTATAGATTTTTAAAGTATATACGCCAAGTTTCTTCCCCAAGATTGGGTTGAAATGCTTGAGTAGGGGCAGATGATCCTGTCTTAACCAAATTCCAGAAGGATTTGAAATCCCTATTCTTCAATGCAGAATAGATCTCCTCCCATCTAGTGATTTCCCACTCTTGCTTCGCATCATACAAGATTTTCTTAAAGGAGGCCCTTGCTTCCTTGATATCCAGCAAATTACCATTCTTGAGGGTTATCAAGAGCAATGTCTTTGCTTCCCTACATGTTTTATTAAACCAGGTTGGTTTCCCCCTGGTTAGCGCCGAGTTGGTCTTAATAGCTCGGCTAAAGTGGGTCCCAAGGATGGCACAGAGTTCGATGTGGGTGGATCCAATTAGTTCTAAATTTACATTACCCTCAGATATAGTCGATTCTCCCATTACTTTCACTAGGAGAGGATAGATCTCTGAGTACATTACACCGAGATCACTTTCAGATTGAACGATCTTCTCCCATCTAATTCTTCGTGCCCCATCGAAAGTAGTTAGCGGTAAAACAATGGGTGAGACATTAGTAGTAGTGGGGGGAGTATTAAAACCCTCCATGCATAGAACTACGGGGTTGTGGTCGCTTTCGTAACGTTTAATGACCTCGAAATTCGAGGTCCTGGACCACAGGCCCGTACTAACCATGATGTAATCAATAATGGAGGATTGTCCGTTTCTTTCGAAAGTTGGTTTGCCTGGACTATCTAGAGGGAACCTGCCATTACAGGCTCGTACTGAGAATGCGAGTGTAATTTGTGTAAGTTGGAGGACCAGAGGCGTCCAAGCCTTAGTGGGATAAATATTAGGTGGAGGTATATCCCATGCTTGATCCTCCTCCTGTGCTACTGGCACAGTTAAGCCATTCAGTGGCTCGTAGTGGCAATTAAAATCTCCACCAATAATAAAGTTTTCAGGGTTAGAAATCGTATTCAGGAGGGCCTCTAAGCTGGCCAGAGTGGGAGACAGTTGACCATAGCTCACTGGGCGAGAGTATACACTTATCAAGTTCATCTTACCCCTATCCTGAATGGTTATATCTAACCACATAATGTCTGGGGATTCAGTACGTTTTTTTTTGATGGCATATCCCAAGTGTGTTCGAACCCAAATGAGCAGCCCTCCCGACGGTCTACCCTTCTTTTGCTTTACTGCGGGTTCCCAAAAAGTAGCAAACCCTGCACGATGAGAAGGGGTCAATGCCCAAGTCTCCTGAAGTAAGCAGATGTCATGTCTATCAATGAACTCCCCCCAATCGGGGAGTTCAAGCAAGCGTAACAAACCGGCCACATTCCAGGAAAGAATATTCAACCCGGCAGTCTGACTGATGGAGAAAGTGCCGGGGAGAGTCGTGCGAGGGATTGAGGTTGTAGTCAGGGGGGTAACTGAACTAGCACTGTTATTACCTCTAAATCTAGAGGAGTCAGTGGGAGGCGGTAGAATGGGGTTGTTAGTAACGGAGGTAGGGGAACACAACGCTGTTGAGGTGTGAGGGGTTGGGTCCATTTGGCTCCCCATTGATCGATTTATTTGCCCTACTGCAAATTGACCGTCCTTGTGGTCTGTCGAGGTCAAGATAGATATAGTACCTTGACCCTCAGCCTTTCCCAAATTGGAGCCAGATTTCCCTAGGCTTTGTTGGACCAATGGTGGCAAGAGAGGTCTAAGGGTTTTTCCCCCCAAGCATAGGGCATAATCATCAACCAGGGGTTCCCTACTCACATAACCCTTGGGGACCGGGGAATATGGGGGAATAACCAAACTCTGGGTGGAGTCCCTTAAAGGCAGAACAGCAGGCCCATGAGGGAAACTAAGCTTCAGTCAGTCTACACAATCCAAAGTACTGAACCTATTGTGGCAGGGAATATTATATTGGAGCTTATGAGTCTCAGCACCATGGATTTCAGTCTGACCAAAACCCCATCTCTGTCTGCCTAGTTGGGCATTGGCTATATCCCTCCCATGGGTGTGTGAACCTGGGGGATAGAAGTGGGAGAGGGGGAGGGTGTGAATTCCGTTGGCGGTGTCTGCCCAACCCCCCTTGTGCACGTGTTGTGGGACCCTTGGATCTTTGAACGTTACAACTACGCAGTCTCCCCTGATGTTCTTCGGGCCCTGACCCACCCATGGGACTCTTCGAACCATTAGGATTTCTCCATTCAGAGTGGAAGGCAATGGTCTATATTTGTTCATCCAGTGTATTACCTTAAACTTCAATGATAGGTAGGGTTCAGTTCTATCCTTCGGAAGTTCGGGTACACCTGATAGAACAGCCACATATGGGCTGCAATCAGGAGGAAGATCAAGTCCCAAAGGGGGCTTAATATTGAAGAGAATGTCCGGTCTGAGATTAGTCAAGGAGGGGGTAGGAAGCTGAGGTGGGGGATCTACCAAGCTTCCCACTATGATAGGAGCAGTAGGGGGGGATAAGGGGACGGGAGGGAAAGGTCTGCCATTCTCACTAGGGTCTAATTCCCTGACGGTCTCAGCTGAATTACTCTGACTAATGTTCGCTGTAGGCCTTTTATTCAAGGTATTAGAAGGCAGTGTATCTGATTTTTGTCTAGCTGGTATCGCTGTTGAGTGTATTGCAGGAACGGTAACTGATTGGATCCTTTCAGCTATCAGGGCTAGCTTTGATTCAACTGCAGAAAGGCGTCTAACCAGAGGGGACAATCTTCCATCAATAACGTCAGCCAATTTATCCCAAAAATTACTAGGAAGGAGCACACCCATAGTTCCCTCACTAATTGTTGAAGGGGTAGGACAAACAACAGAGTCCTGAGTCAAGGTATTCTTTGGGTCTATACTACGGGTAAGGGCGTTGGGGGCAGGGTTGGGAGCTTGGATTCTTTGTTTTTTTTTTGAAGGATGAGTCATTGAAGCACCCCCTCGTTTCTTAGCTTTTACAACTGGGGGAATTGACCCAGTGGCTTTGCTTCTGACAGATCGGTCAGCCATAGACCTTGTTTTGGGGCAGTTAGCAATAGGTGAAGGAGCATGATTGCCATCATGGGTCGACCCAGTGAGAGAGGATTCGGCTAAAGTTGCGTCGGCAGGGGTCGATCGGTCCCCTATCAATGTTTCAACCGAATGGCCGCTTAATGATGGATGCTCAGAATTGTTCGGGGGGGGAGAGGGGGCAAGCGCAATATGACCCAGTGAAGATCTTTTCCCTAATAAAGGGTCAAGGGATAACCTTCTTTCGGTGGCGGCAATCTCGTAAGCCAAAACATTGCTTGCTCGAGTTATGAAATTATCCAAGGTCCCCACAACATTGCTTCCCTTGTTACCCACCCGTAAAAATCCAGTTGCCATAGTATATGCCTTGCTAGGGATGGCGACCAGGGGGGAGGGCCAACCCAGCCTCAAACAGTCTCGAACGGCCTCAAACGGCCCTGTCTTTGCCCAGTCTTAGCCCGGGCTGCGTCCCGCGCTGCGGGAGTTGGATGTGGTTATTAAGCCTCAGGAGGGCGGGGGGCGGGGCAGCAGGGAGAGCGGACCGGAAGCTCGTTGACGGTCTAGCAGGGACTTCTGGGCAATGAAGTCCCCGCACGCTCGCAGCCCTGCTGCAGCCACACGCCAGATGCCGGATTCCCTCCTCCGGACACCTCCCAGTCGTAGATTGTGGTCCGCTCCTCAAAACGGGCGAAGGGGCACCCGCGAAGCGGGTGCGCCGAGTAGTGATTGTGCGTCGAGTGGGAGACAGGTAAGCTCCTCCGTTTGGATCCCTTGTACAAAACCAGCAAAGTGTCCCGCAAACAGGAGAAGTAGGGCGTGTAGTTTGCGTGCCTTAGGTGGTGTATCTTTGACATAGCTCAGCAAGCCCAGCAGGGGAGTGGGATGTACCAATGATCTGGTTGATCAATGTGAAAATTGTGGACCAGAATGTCCGCTCTGGGCAATCCCATGCCATATGTAAGGAGGCGGCAGGTGTGAACCCGCAGCGCCAGGAGCTATCGTCATCCCTCAGTCCCATGCAGTGTAGACCTATAGGTGTCCTGTAAAATCTACGGAGGAGCTTGAAATGAATCAGGCGAAGCCTATAATTTGGGGACAGTTCGGTGAGTTGGCGGCAACAGTACGTCCATTGATCTTCAGTTAGCGGATCAGGAAGCTCGTCGTTCCATCCCTGTAATGCCCTGGGCTTCAACAATGGGGCCGAAGTTTGCATATGTGTGTAGAGGCGTGTGATAAGTTTATGGGGTGATGGTGAGCTTAACAGGTTCTCTAATGCTGACAGTGGTGCGGGGGTGCCGGAAAACTGTTGTGTAGGGAACGGCAGGTGGCGCATACCTTATGATATAAGAAGATTTCAGCAAATGGCACTGTGTGGCCCTCGTCTGCCGTCGGGGGAGATCTAAACGTGTTCTCTGGATAAAGATCTGCAAACGTATGGAGGTTCATTTTTTGCGCCATTGTTTTACTAATTCCGTCCTTTAGATTTGGTATCATAGGGTTATGTGCCAACGGTATAGAAGGGGCATATAAAACGGGAGTGCGCAGTTCATCCCACGCCCAACGTAGAGTCTCCGAGGTGTCTATGCTGTCCCGAGGGCGGTGGCATGGTTGGTACAGTGCCACTTGAAGAGGAACAGGCGTGACCGCATCAGTCTCCACTGCTACGTGAGGCTGGAAGGGTGTCGGGTGGACCCAGTGGTGGAGGAACTGAGCCTGAGCTCACCAAGCATATAATTGCATGTCTGGAGCACCCATTCCACCTTGTTTCAACAGGAGTGTCAGCAACTCCCATGATACTCTAGCCTGCCCACCTGCCCACATCAGGAGAAATCAGCAATGATCTGAGGGTCTTGGAAAAAGGCGTGTGTGAGGGGGATCGGGATATTAACAAATAAAGAAATGTTGGTAATACGACCATTTTAGCTACGGCAATTTTCCCTGCTAGGGATAACAGGAGTTTAGCCCATAGTGTTACCTTCTCCTCCAACCAGGCAATAGCAAGTCTGTAGTTTAAGTTCCATACCTCCTGCAGGCTTCGGCTGATCTAGATGCCCAGGTATTTGACTGCCTCGGCCTCCCATTTCAAAGGAAACTCAGATGCCACCGGGACAGTGTTTTCCGTTAAGGGGAACACAACGGACTTAGTCCAATTGTTTGAGACACCAGCCAGCCCTCCAAATCTAATAAATTCTCTCAAGAGGGGGTCTAGATTTGACACAGGGTCAGTAATATATAATGTAACATCGTCTGCATATAACGAGATGAGAAGGCTTCTGGTACTAAATCCAATCCCCCTGGCTGTGTGGTACTGCCTGATGCGCGCAGCGAGGGGTTCCATTGCGATTGTGAAAATTAGGGGGGGGGGGAGAACAGGGGACATCCCTGTCGTGTACCACGCGAGATAGGGAAAGATTCCGATAGGAGGCCGTTCACTTTGATCCGATCTGTGGGTTTAGTGTATAACAATTGGATGAGATTGATTAAAAAAAAAAAAGGGGCTAAAATAGTGAATAAGTAAGGCCATTCTAGCGTGTCAAATGCTTTAGTAGCATCAAGAAAAACTGCAGCGGCCTGAACGTCCCGGTGAAGTTAATGCAACACCGAAAAGACAGTTCTGAGGTTATGGGAGGTGGACAGCCCGGGGATGAATCCCGGCTGGTCGGGGCGTGCGATAAGGGGAAGCGGGGGTTGCAATCTATTGGCTATCAATTTGGCCAGAATTTTAACATCTACATTTATTAATGACAATGACCAATATGAATCAAGCTCTGTCTCGGGTTTTAACAGAGTCATTATGATTGCCTCACGCATAGTTGGTGGTAATATACCAGTAGTTTGGGCTTCCTCATATAGTGCCAGCAAATGTGGTGCTAGTTCTTCCACGTAAACCTTGTAGAAGGTGGTGGCGAGGCCATCCGACCCGGGGGCCTTGTCTAGAGGTAAACTTCTTATGACCTGTGAGACATCCTCTACGTTAAACGGAAAGTCCATGTAGTCCCTGACTAAACCAGATCAACTCCAAAGAGTCAAAGGACTGCATTCCCTCTGGGCACGTCTCCTGGGTGGCAGTGTAGAGTCTAGAGTAGAATGAAGAGAATTCGTCCAGGATACCCGCCTGCCCTCTAATAACAACCATCTGTGTGTTAACCAACTCGGGAATGTAGGTAGTTGAACGCGGGGCTCGAATCATACTAGCCAACATTTTTCCTGGCCTATCGCCCTCATACCTCCGCGATGTGGCATATTTCCCGAGAAACTTAACCTCCCGCTACGCCTCCTCATCGTAATCAAGCAGCTTGGCCTTTAGGAGAGCCAGGGTATTAAGGTAATTTGAAGAATAAAACTGTGTTTCCAGTCCTCTGATTTGGGACTCCAGGGATGCAAGCATGCCCCATTTGGCTTTTAGCACTCCCGCTTGGCGAGCAATACACTGACCTCTAATCACCACTTTAAATGCTTCCCAAAGGGAGGCTTCCGTGTCCACCGCACCGGAGTTGTGGGTGATATCTGCCCTTATTTCTTCCTTGAAAGCCTCGTCTAACAGGGCATGTGGTGGGAGACGCCAAGAAAACGTGTGGGGGGGATTCGGGAAGCGCCACTTTCAACAGACATGGGGCATGATCTGACAGGTGTCTCGGCAGATGAGACCTCTCAATGGTCCAGTTGGCCACATAGCGAGAATTCAACCAAAAATACAAACGGGACCAGGCCCCGTGATGCTCGTAGATACAAGTGCCTTCCCTGAGCTCGGGGTGTCTACAGCGCCACAAATCAATCAAGTCCCCATCTGAAATTATGGCATTGAGCTGCGCTTGCTGAAGGATGTAGGGTCTGGGCCGCCCCCCTTCTGTCCAGGTCATCGTCCAAAATAGCTTTAAAATCCCCCCCAGATAATGGTACTGCAACCGGTCGCCCTGACTCTAGCCCAGATGTCCTGGAAGAAGTTAGGGGAGTCCACATTGGGGCCGTATAACGCAACTATCACAACTGAAGCCCAACCCAATGTTCCCAATATGATAATAAATCTGCCCTCGGGATCCTTGTGCAGTTCCCCCTCTCTCCAGTCCAAGCCCCACCTAATCAACACCTTAACTTCTCGTGAGTAATTGGAATATATGGAGGAGTAAACGTGGCTCCACCTGTTTTGCCTCAGCAGAGGGAAAGGCACGACATTAAGATAGGTCTCCTGCAGCAGACGTACGTCTGTTATGCCGCAAGATGTAAGCATGCACGAGCCTGGACTTCCTGTAATCATTCAAGCCCCTGATGTTTCACGTGAGAAAGTTCAGATTGGCAGCGTGATGGCACACAGCGTAAAGTGTAAGAAAGCAATGAGGCAAGGGCAGTACAGCTTAATCCTAAACCTAACGGTGCAATCAGACAGGTAGCTGACCGTTATACTGGCTAAAAACACAACAATAATCCTGGCCCCCAACCCTCTGCCCACTCCAACCCCCCAAACAGGTTGTAGATAACCCTCCCATGAAAACATAGAATCCCAGTGGGTGTGTTGGAGACTGCATAGCATGATTCTGGCATTAAACATAAAACTTCCCCCTTCCAACCCACCTCCCACTCCAACCCCCCGATCAGGTTGTAGTAATCCCGACCTAAATAACACAACAGGAAAGTCCTTTGTTGGGAGCTCTCCCATGAGGGCGCAGTAATGCCGGCTAACTTCCCTGTAAAGCACAGGGTGGCCGAGAGTACTGCGGAGAGTACTGCCGTTTAACTACTAACCTAGATTAATGCCACAACGCCGCAGCAACCAAGTTCCAGTCCATAAAAGATAATCACTGTATACTAAGAAAGCAATAAACTGTGGCGCCCAGATCCAGCCCACCATGTAATCCAGTATGCAGATGATATAACATTACAATACCCATGTCAATCGTTATCGCTAAGGCGACCACTCTGTGAGTCTGTAGAGCCTGGGATCTGCTTGTTCCTCTTCCCACCAATATGTTTGGCAAACTTTAATGCTGACTTCGCATCAGTGAAAAAGTGAGCTGTTCCATCATGTGACACTTTGAGCTTGGCGGGGTACAGCAGTGAGTTGGGAATTTGAGCTTGAAGCAGGATAGGTTTTGCAGGCAGAAACTCACGCCTTGCCGCCTGTACAGCTGGAGTAAAATCGGGATAGAAAGAGATGGTGTTTCCCTTGTGTGAAATTGTTCCTTTTTCCCTGGCTAGCCGGAGGATTAGATCTGTCTTGATAATTCAAGATTTTGGCGAGGATGGGCCTAGGTGTAGCACCAACTGGAGGTTTGGGGCCCAGGGATCGATGCACCCTCTCCACCGCGAACACTGTAGACAAGTGGGGGTCAAAAAGTTCATGAAGTAGGTCCGTGACGTAAGTCTCCATTTTGGAGATGGCTGTCGTTTCCGGTATCCCGGTAATGCGCAAATTGTTCCTGCGGGATCTCGCCTCCAAGTCATCATTCTTGGCTCGGATGATACCCAACACTTTGTCCATGTGTAGCAGCTGTTCCTTTGTTTCCACTTGGAACTCATGGAAATCCGAGCAGCGATTTTCCAGCACATCCAAGCGAGTCTCATGCGACCCCGCCTGCGTCCTGACCGTGTTCAATTGAGATGTAAGCGCATCCAGTATAGTGTCAATATTGCGCAGGCCAGATCGCATTTCTTGCATAAGGGTGCGTAGGTCCTCCCCTTGGTCGTCCGTCTGTGTTTCGGGCGCCCTCTCCGTGCTGGCTTCCGGATCTGATTATGTGCCTCGTGGATCTTTTGTTGTCGAAGGTCAGCTTTGGATGCTTGGCATCCTGTTTACCCCTTTTCTCGGATGCAGGCGATGTATGTTGGTTATACAAAGAGCCCTAAGTCTCCAGTGCCGGCGCACTGCGCCGCCCAGCACAGCGACCTGTGCGTAATATGTATGACACCCCTCCACGTACAATCCACTTGGGATCTGGTCTGACCGCTTGCAGAGGTAACCCCGGGTGCGCAATGCTGACTGAAGCCATGCACTGACTCGCCGCTATCAGCCTGTGCTCTCCGGAGTGCCGCTTTGCCACTGCGCCCAGCTGTGGTCCTTTGTTGGTACTTTCCACAAACCGAATAGCCTCAGGTGTGATTTCAACTATGACGGCCTTAGGTCGACACAAATTGCCACTGTGCACGACACCACCTGGTACAATAACCGTGTGCCTCCTCCCACGTTACTTGCTAGTGTTCGGCTTCCGAGTTAGGCAGGGCGTTGCGGCTAAATATAACCTACCACCGGGTAGCGGCCAATTAGGAAGGATGAATAACAGTAGTGACGGATGCCGCTCCCACCAGAGCGCAGTAGGTCCTCTAGATTCTGTGTTCAAGCTTTGGCTTGGGTTATACTAATATTGGTAGAGGCAGGATGTTACTTTTGACAAGTGTCCGGTTGTCGGGCCTCCCAATCCCACTTCTCAACACTGAGTCATAGCATGGGGGTGGCCTTCCGGCGTCCTTCACGACGGACAAGCAGCACCTGGCAGCCACGCCCCCCCCCCCGACTGCTGCACGCAATCAGCTCCGGCTCTGTGTGGCTGGGGCCTACTGCTTGATTTCAATATGGCACCCGGGCCTCGAGTTTGGCGATGCCCCGCTTAACGAGCCTCTGCACGTGTGGTCAGCAATACAGGCAGGGTCCCCTCATTCGCTCCTGACTGCGCCTCGATCCACGGATCACCATTCCATTTAACAGGTCAGCATGCGTCTGTACAGCTGTGCGACTGTTCGGTTATGCAGCGCAGTTCCCCGATTTCACCATCTATGCATATCGGTGTTCTTCCACATGCTGCGGGCAAATGAACACTCACTATTCTCCGTGTCCACCTGCGCACCACAGCCCGTCAGCATCACTCGTCCCTAACCCCCGCACCAGCAGCCGTTTCCCTCTGGCGCTGTGGCCCACCTCCTGGAAAAAGCCTCTGGCTATATTTCTGCGCCCTGCTGCTCTGCCTTCCAGCCAGGGGGCAGGAGAACTCCGCCCTGCTCTACGTAGACTGGGCCCCCCCTTCCTCCATGTGCCTGGATCTGGGCTCAATCAGCCGATCTTTGGGAACCTTGGTCACTGGGCAGCATTCGGGTGCAGTGCCTGCCCTGCAGTTCCTCACCGATTGCCCGGATAAGTACAGGATGAGTTCTCAGCCGGCGGAGCTCGCTTAGCTTGCGGCTGTTGTGTCCTGCTGGACACAGTCTAGTGTTTCTGCCAGCCACTCCCCCGAGGGCTGGCCCACACACACACCCCCTCACCCATCCAACACGGACGTCACCAGTCAGGTGACCCCGCTAATAAAAGGGCCGGAGTGCACGTGCTCGTGGCTAGTTCACAGTACCATATACGCTGTGTCTGTGTCGTCTTTTCTCTGACATGTGGGCCTAAGGCCCAGAACATAACACTGGCGACGAGGGTGGGATTTGCCCGCGTGTGCAGCCGCCGTTTGTGAAGGGGATGTGTGCGGCCCGTGTTAAAGGCACCCCCTGCTGATGGTGAAGACATCGTCGGAAGACCCGCGGGGCATGTGAAGATCCCTGGGGTGAAGAAGATAAAACGGGAGCCCACCCCGCATGAGAGGAGCCTGCTGCCCATTCCTCCGGAGATGTCATGCCCTGTGAGGGCAGAAGTTAACGCGCGCTAGGCCGGAGTGAGGAGATGCCGGCCGCCGCCACAGACTGCCATGAGGCCGAGTGACGCCCGACCAGTAGGTGAGCGAGCCACTGTGGGGTTGAAAACAGAGAGAAGTGGCATGTCTCCGCCACCGGTTTGCTGAGGCCCCATCTGAAGCGGGAGCCCACACTGATTCAGGGGGAGATACTGTCCGAATGACTGCAGTGGCAGGAAAATCACGGGAGCAGGAAAAAGGAAAATGCATGGTGCCTGCCCCGGCAGCCCTCATGGAACTGAATAACTGAGGAAACGGGCTGCCGGCGGGCGTTTACAAACAGTGAGGCAAGGCCGGAGGTGGGCGAGAGAAATGGCCCGCAAACGTAGCAGGGGCAGAGTTCACAAAATGATGTGTGCGGCCAGCGCTAAAAGAATGAAATAAATGGAGAAAGCATTGGACTTGATATAAGTGTCCCTCTCCAGCGCCACTGAAAGTGTATCTGGCGGCGCAGCCCCAAAAGAAAGGGGAGAGAAGACACTCACCACGGGGTTGGGGGAAGTCCTCCTTCGAAGTACAGCTATCGGCATGTGTCACAGGAGGCAGCCGTCAGGAGAGCAAGTGTGGTGAGCCAGAGACTGTGGGAGTCCGAGAGCAATCCTAAAAGGGGCTGGTGAGGAAAAGAGGTGTGAAGGTCCCAGCGCTCCACAATGCTGATACCTCACGCTGCACAACAGGGTGCAAATAAGACTGGTGCTCGGGCCTCGGCCCAGAAGAACAAAGCATGTAGCGTTGCGAAGCTGAAGAGGCTACAGAACTTTCGACGGTAGTTCAAACAGTGCCATCTAGTGGCCAGTTACAGCATCGCAGTCAGCAGATAAACAGTAAAGAGGACTGTCTGTCATAGTCCATGACCGATGCCAGTGGTGAGGCACCCATTTTCCCCTGAAAAGAAGAAGTGTATCAAAAAGCTGCAACAAGGAGTAAGGAAACCACAGGGAAGGATCTCTAAATCTGAATTTGCAGGAACAAAGTGAGCAATGTGAGGAACCTGGAAGGAAAAGATTGCAACCCGATGTCACTACACAGTAAAGACTGCCAAGACACACAGAGACTGCAAAGGGAGAAGCAGCCCGCCTGTTTTGTCTTTGAAAAAAAAAAAAAAAACTGTGAAAGGGGAGGATGCCAGCCCTACCGAGAATATTTCCATTCCTGACACGACCCCGCTAAGAACTCCTGACCCACAGCTGTCCTAGACCAAAACAGCATGTAGTAGCCAAGCAGCAAAGTGCAAAGGCAGAAAGCCCACGAAAAGGTGCAAGGAGAACTTACTCGGTGCACATGCCCCACAGTAGTTTTCTGACCCCACTGCAAGGAAGAGGTGCAAGAACCCCAGGAGCCAGCAAGCAGCTCGATATCAAGGGCCACAGAAGGTATGCAAGACTGCACCAGAGAAGAGAGAGAGAAGCCCATGAAGACACGGCACACAGGAGAGACCGCCGGGCCAGTGGAGAGAAGAAAAGACCGCCAGGCCGGTGGAGAGAAGAGACCCCTGGCCGGTGGAGAGAAGAAGAGACCCCCCAGGCGGGTGGAGAGAGTGAGAGACCCCCCCAGGCTGGTGGAGGGAGAAGAAGAGACCCCCCCCCCCCCAGGCCAGTGGAGAGAGTGAGAGACCCCCAGGCCGGTGGAGAGAGTAAGAAACCCCCCAGGCTGGTGGAGAGAGAAGAGACCCCAGGCCGGTGGAGAGAGAAGAGGCACCAAGCCGGTGGAGAGAGAAGAGTCCCCCAGGCCGGTAGAGAGAGAGAGACCCCCGACCAGGAGGTAGAGAGACACCCTGATGCCACTACCAATGCCTTCAGTCAGAGAATTACCTACCCTGGAAAGCTGAAAGTTTAGTGAACCGAGAGAAGAAGCCACACAACAGTGACAAGTTCTAATGAGAAATGTGAGCATTGCACGCCAACTTGCGGTGAATGGTCCCATCGCAGTAAAGAGGACCTGGCTGATATTTCTCAGAAAAGAGATAGACAAGTATACACACTATTTGTGGCAAGTGACCACCACAGCAAGGAAAGCAAGTATGCAGCGCCACTGCTGCCAGAGCAGAGGCAAGGAAAAGAGGAGACGGAAGGGCAATTACCCGCCATCTGCAAAACACTGAGGAGATTCCCAGAAGGGAGAGGGGCCCCGTGTTGCCCAAAAGCAGGAGGAAGAGAGATCGTAATCGCCTCACCTGCACCAACGTCGCCCAGCAGTGGGCCAGAGATTATTCAGGGAATGCCCCCAATACTGCTTTAAGTTGGTGTGCAACAGTCCGTTGCAGGCAGGAGGAGAGTCCAGCACTCCGAGTGGCGCGTCACCACTACTGACGCAAGAAAAGGGAGATATTTACCCCCTACAGCAACCTGAAATCACAGAAGCATGCCTACTCCCACTACCGTCCCTGAAGTTGGCGGACGCACCTGAGAAGACGCCCAGCTTTTTCTGACCGGACCATACCGGTGAGTGGTCCGTGATGGGAGAAGATGCGAAGCCCAGAGAACACGACTGGAGTGAGCAGTAGATCCCTACAAGTTTGCGTGGTGTTCTCGCCACATCTTCAGAAAAGCTACGGAGTGGAGAAATATAGGACGGTAACGGTCCTATTACAAGAAAAGCAGACGACAACTGGCGCGCAGTGGAAGTCAACAAAGGGACGCCGTTCACCAGAGTGCACCTTCTAACACACGCCAGCCACTGGGGTGCGGGGACATCATTTTTCTCAGTGACCGTCAGCCACCTGTCGCCGGCTGCGTAAAGAAAAGGGCATCCCTGTTCTACTTACACAAATACCAAATCAGAAGAGCTGCACCAAGTGTCCGACGAGTATCATGACTGCAAAGATTCGCCAGTCATCCCTACTCACTGCCAGCTATCACCAGATGTGGTGCGAGTCGTCTCATGGCATCCACTCCATCATCTGTCATGTGCATCACTGCCATCCTTGGAGCATCAAGAACAATAACTGGAGTCCCACACCATTTGCCAGAACCAGCGACGATCCGAAAATACAGTGACCATCTGCTGAACCAGCGCATGTCCTGATCCTGGTAGCGAGAGCATATTTCTGGCCAAGACACATCCACCCCTGAAGTTTGCACGAGTGACGAGGCGGTGGCTCCAGAGTCAGAGCCCATATGCAGTCCCGGGGCAACTCATCCAAGGGGCCTCCCAGAGCGTGAGAGATGGATTGTACTGTGCCCCACCAATGGATTCCAGGAAGTACCCAGGCCATCCAACCGAGAACTTCAACAGGTCACAGAAGGCCAAGACTGTCGTCAAAGGATCAAGCGACACAATCGTCTGGTGTGTTACAGTGGACTCATCTATACGCTCCTGATGCACCCATGTTGAACAATAAGACACTGATTGCCTCACAGCAAGAGTACGCTGGACCGATGAACATCACGGAGGTGGACCATCCCTCAACTGAAGCGAAGCTGAAAGTTCCGGATTTTCAGCAGCATTGTGTTCATCCCCAGATATACCTGGTTAAAGTATGGACATGTGCAAAGACGTCCGGGTGCTCCCAGCTGCACCTGTCCACCGCTGTCCTGCGAACTACATCTCTGAACTGTGGGACTTCCATTCTTTTAGTTGTTTTCTCATTCCTTCCCATAGGTTGGACTTTTTGTTTGTTGTTTTTCGTTTTATTAAAATTTGGGAGGAATGTTGTGTCCTGCTGGACACAGTCTAGTGTTTCTGCCAGCCACTCCCCCGAGGGCTGGCCCACACACACACCCCCTCACCCATCCAACACAGACGTCACCAGTCAGGTGACCCCGCTAATAAAAGGGCCGGAGTGCACGTGCTCGTGGCTAGTTCACAGTACCATATACGCTGTGTCTGTGTCGTCTTTTCTCTGACATGTGGGCCTAAGGCCCAGAACATAACAGCGGCCATTCCGCAGCTCTGCAAACCACTACCCCCATCTGTGATGAGATTTTAAAAAGGTCTGCAACACTTATTTCTTCAGTCTGTGAAGTGGACTCTTTTTACACCTACAAATGTCCCAAATCTAAAGATCTTCACCCTTGTCATGCCAATCCATTGAAAGGCTCTGCATCTGAAGTCACAGACGACCTAAGAAAGCATCTGACATCAGCACCCAGGGGTGGCGCTTATATGCATCTCCGCCCATGACTTAAGGAGCGGTGCGATGCAGTGCAATGTTGGCCCAGAGATGCAGGACACCACCTACCAAGCAGGAGTACGTCTTTAAAATTTCTGGTTCTAGTCCGATTCCTGGGGAATATTCACAAGGTGACGAATCTCTGAGATGGACTATCCACAAGAAAGAACATTTCTGAAGGTAAATAACTTGTTCTTTAGAGTGTCTGTGTGCACACTCACCAATGTTGGTTTTCTGTTTTTCAGTTTTTTTGGGAGGGCGTTTGAAAAAGCAGCAGAGAGCACCAGCTCCCGGACGCTACACAACCACTTCGACATGTCTAGTAAGTTTGTCTTTGACACAGTTGTGCAGTGGTTTTCCATTGATATGGTATTTTGCAAAAGGCATTCAACATCTTTTCTACTCGAACCATGTCATACTTAGTATTTCTTATTTGTACCACCTGCAATTTTGCATTCCAGTTGTGCTTATGAGATGTCTTCCTGTTGGATTTTATCATAATGGACACCAGAAACATAGAGCTATTGACTAATTAGGAGTGTGATGCTTCTGCTACTTCCATACCTCCAACATTCCACTGCCTTCAGGCTTTTTATGAGCTACATGAAGTGAATGTGGGATATTTATTTTTTTGTTCAAGTCGTTTTTATTAAAGTTTAAAGAAGTAAACAAAATGCAAACAAATAGAACCATCACATGGGTGACAATGGTAGGTACCGATAACCATACAAAATGGCAAAAATGGTAAGAATGGTGGCAACCAAAGTGGGAGACCTAAGAAGTACAAATTAAATAGATAAGTAAATACGTAAATGAATAAACAAAAATATAAGAAAAATATAAGTTGTTCAGGTGCCTAGCTATGGAGCAGTGAGATCAATGTGACATATGGGTAGATGAACATGCACTGGACGCCAGGGAGAGGTCAAACCTGCACAATACAATGTAAAGTACAAATGCAATATGCAGATATATAATTATATTTATGCAGACGTGAAGGCAGTAAGTGATGCAATACAATCTAGAATTACCCTCGAAGATGTCATTACAACATTCCTTTTCGATTGGATGGATGGTTCAAGTCAAGGTTCATGGAGGGTCATATGAGAAGGATGAAGCATCAAAGGACTGCCACAATTTTCTAAGTGAGTTCCGCCAGGGAGAGGAATGTAGCGCAACATTATCTGCTCCCCTGAGGAAAGATAACCATTCCTGCCAGATTGTAAATGAGACCTCCTTGGAGTTTTTCCATTTACAAAGTATGACTTTACAGGCTAAAGTGAGCATGAAGTCTAGCAAGAATCGATCATTCATATCTTCAATCCTGGGATCTAGGGCACCAAGTATAACATAAGAGAATTCCCTTGGAGGGGTTACGTTGAAGGTTTGACTTATACATTCAAAAATCTTATCCCAATATCTTTCCAATGTAGGGCAGTAGAAGAGCATGTGTGCAAGGTTGCCAGTGTGAGAATTGCAATTCCAACAAGTCGGATTTTTGATAAGTTTGAGTTTGTACATTTTTTCGGGTGTCCAGTATATTCTATTTATTAGCATACCTTTGGTTTGCGATAGTATTGGCAATATCTTATTAGAGAATTTCCACCTGCTGGGAGGACACTATAACTCTTCTTCAGGCAGTCAAAATCTCAATAAGATGGTGGATGCAACAATCGTATCTCCTGAAAGGAGTTCCTTTCCACCAAGAACTCTCCAAACAAACTCATCACAGATGCGTCCCTTCAGGGCTGGTGTGCTCACATGGGATCTCTTCATGTCCAGGGGATGTGGTCCAACATCAATATGCTAGAACTCAAAGCGGTACATCTGGCTCTCAAAGCATTCTTTCCCTCCATCGAGTATCATGGCACATCTGGACAAGTGGAACAAAATCACAAAGGGCCTCAATATTCTGCAGAATGGATTCTCAATCCGATTCAAGTCCCCTCCACCAGCAGCCCCACCTCAGAAATCATCGATCCATCAATAACAGCTGCTTCGGGCTTAGGTATCCATCCTGTTGCAAAAACAGGCCATCGAAAAAGTTCCCTAGCCACAACATTGGCAAGCGCTCTACTCCCTCCACTTCCTGGTTTTAAAAGAAAGGCACAACTAGGGAGTACAGGCCTATACCCGATCTCAGCCTCTTAAGCAAGTTTAACCGCAAAGAAAGGTTCAGAATATTGGCATTACACTAAATTGTTTCCCATATTCATCAAGCAGACTGGATGTGTTCCATAGACCTTCAGGACACTTACTTTCATATACCTATTTCCCAAAAACTTCTGAAATTTCTACGGTTCCAGGTGGCGTCACAGCACTTCCAATACAAAGTCCTTCCTTTCGGACTCCAGTCAGCCCCTTTTCAAAATGCATGGAGGTGGTAGCGGCTTTTAATCTAAAGCAAAAAATCTTCATCTATCCATATCAGGACGTCTGGTTGCTCAAGAGTGCGTCCCCTGTCTACTACAAGAATACCTGCAATAGAGTGTTAAATCAGATGCGTCTGTGCGTCAACTACAAAAAGTCCATTCTCAATCCAACTCTGGGAATTCACTACCTGGGTGCAATTCTGGACCCTGCAGACGCAAGTGTGTCCTTCGGAGGAGAGGTTATCCTCAATGAACTGCAAATGTCAATGTTACACTCCTCCACACACCTCATCCCACTGCCAGTCAAGTATCCTTTCTGCTGGGTTCCATGGCTTCCTGCATCTTCATCGTTCCCAATGCCAGGCTGCAACTGAAACCTCCTCAGCAGGCATTAGAGGATCAGTGGTCTCAAATCTCCAACCACTGGGAGAACACCATCATTCTTCCTCAGTCAGACTCCCTAAAATGGTGGGTGCAACGTCATTTGTTGAAAGGAGTTCCGTTCCACCAGGAACTTCCCCACCAGACACTCGTCAGACACGTGCCTCCAGGGATGTGAAGCCCACATGGGTCCTCTCCAGGTTCAGGGGATGTGGCCAGAAACAGAGAAGAGTTACCACATCAATATGCTGGAACTAAGAGCTGTACACCTGGCGCTCAAGTCATTCTTCCCTTCCTTCAAGACCTGCTCCCTGTTGGCTCAGACAGACAATACCACAACTATGTACTACTTGAACAATCTGAAAGAAACACGTTAGTTAGATTCCTCACCTTAGAATATCCCCAGGCGTCAGGCTGGATCCGGAAAGATTTTTGTAGCAATACCCCTTGCGCGTCAGTAGGCGTAGTCTGCGGCTCCGCGTCCGTCGTTGGCATTGTGCGCCGGAATGACATCGTCGGAGTACTTAGACGCCGCCCTCGCGCTGACGTCAGTTCTTCTTTTTTCCGCGCCAGACAGCGCCGATCCGGGAAGAGCTTACCCCTTAGTCAATTTTTGACTAAACTTTTTTGACTCTTTTTGGTCTTCTGTCGACTCGACTCTGGTGCCGGTAGGATGCCTGGGTATAAAGCCTGTGACTCCTGTCATCGACTGATGTCGGTGACGGACCACCATCGCTGGTGCCTTTACTGCCTGGGGGCCGACCACGACTCGGAGTCGTGCCCCAATTGTCAGGCCTTGACCTCAAAGGCTAGGCGGGAGCGGTCCCGCAAGCTTCTCAAGCTTCGGCACTCACCTCCCCGCCGCTCACGGTCCCGGTCCAGGAGGAGGTCCAAGGACCTGTCGCGGAGCCGCAATCACCATCATCGCTCGTCGGGCTCGAAGTCTTTGGGTAAGTCGAAGCGCTCAAAGAAGTCCTAGAGGCGACACCGCTCTTCGGACTTCGCTTCCGTCTCCATACCCGCCGGTCCCTGGGACTGACGCGACTCCGGCGGAGGTCAGTGCCTTCCTCTCGGCCATGAAGGGCCTGGCTCCGCCATAGACGCCTGCCGGTGTGCCTTCGGGCCCCGCGGGCTCGACTGGGCGACCTCGCGTGCCGGCGGCTCTGGCCCCGGCGACGCCGCAGGTCCTGACGCCGCAGGTCCCCGAGGGATCCAGGCCTGGATCTCTGCCGGCGCCGGTCAACCTCACGACACCTCCTCTGCCGGCGCCGACACTGGTTCCGCCTCCGGCGCCATCTCCGGACGATGCCGTTCCATGGTTTGGCCCCTGTCTGGGCCGGGCGCCGGTGCGGCGCCGCCCGACGCCGCACCAGACGCCGATGGATGAGCGTTGCCTGCTGTGGCTGTGAGGACTAACATCCTCACAGAGGTGCTTCAACAGTCAGCAAGCTCCACAGAGCCTCTGCTGCAGTTCAATGAGGCCCTCATAGACGTTCTGCAGGGCACTTGGTCCAAGCCCTCCACAGTTCCTCCTGTGGATCGGAACGTGGCCCGGCACCACTGCCCTGCTACAGTCGACCCTAGCTTCCTGTCCCAACACCCCACCCCCGAGAGTCTGGTTATCCAGGCCTCCACTTCCCAATCCTCCTTCCCGTCTGCCCCTCCGAATCGGGAATCCAAGAGGCTGGAACAGTTCGGAAAGAAGCTGTTCTCTTCCCTGAGTTTGGGCCTGCGGTCTTTGAACACCGCTTGCCTCTTGGACCGTTTCTCCCACTCTCTGTGGGATACGGTGGAGGACGTGCTGCCTCTGTGTCCGGAGGAGGCCCGGACACGTCTCTCCCAGGCGCTTGCTGACGGGCGAGATGCAGCACGACATGCCATACGGTGTGGACTAGACACCCCGGACTCGCTGGGTAGGGCGATTTCCACCACGGTGGCGCTCCGGCGCCACGCCTGGCTGCGGTCCACGTCTTTCTCGGGGGATGTCCAGAGTACCCTCATGGATATGCCCTTTGATGGCACTCGCCTTTTTGGTGAGAAAGCGGATAGTGCGCTGGCTTGTTTTAAGGACTCCCGGGCTACGGCCAAGTCCTTGGGTCTCTCGGCCCCATGGCCGCAAACTTCCGCCTTTCGCCCCTTTCGTGGCCAAGGAAGGGGCGCCTCCTGACGTCCGCCTAGCCACCGGCCGCAGAACCAACCTGCACGCGGTCGCGGACGTGGACTCCGCCGTGGCGGTACTGGAGGACAACGTGCCGGTCAGTCCACATCCACCCCGGCAGCATCCGCCTCAAAGCCCTCCTAGTCCGAGCTTTCAGGCCCATTCCACGCCAGTGGGCAGCAGAGTTCACCATCACCTGCTCCACTGGCGATCCATCACCTCGGACAGGTGGGTGCTGCAAATCGTCCGAAGGGGCTACTCCCTCCCCTTCGAGACGACCCCCTCCAGCCATGCCACCGCAGTGCCACCGTATATCGGAGGATCACTTCAATCTTCTGCGGGAGGAAGTTACGGCCCTCTTGGCCAAAGAGGCCGTCGAGCGCGTTCCTGGTCCAGAAGTAGGCCGTGGTTGCTATTCCCACTACTTTCTGGTTCCCAAGAAGGGCAAAGGGGGCCTACGCCCTATCTTGGACCTCAGGAGCGTCAACGCCTTCCTCCAGAAGGAACGGTTCAAGATGCTAACTTTAGCTCAGGTTCTGGCTGCCCTCGACCCTGGAGACTGGATGGTAGCGTTGGACTTGCAGGACGCCTATTTTCACATCCCCGTCCTGCCGGCCCACCGGCGTTACCTGCGGTTCCCGGTGGGTCAGGAGCACTTTCAGTTCACCGTGCTCCCCTTCGGCCTCACCAGTGCCCCTCGGGTGTTCACGAAAGTGATGGCGGTGGTCGCAGCTCATCTGCGCAGATCGGGAGTGCCAGTCTTCCCCTATCTCGACGACTGGCTGTTGAAGGCGGGCTTGCCCCAGCAGGTCGTCTCCCACCTCCAGACTACGGCTGACCTCCTGCATTTGCTGGGTGTGAGAAGTTGGCCTGATGTATGATGTCACTAGTTCTAGTGTACACCTTATATCAGTCCAAATACCCTTATGGTGATTGGTTGTAAAGTCAACTTTATAGACCAGCTATCCTAGTGGTAGCATGGACAAGAGCAGTCTTAGGCTAAACTCTGAATGGCATGTGAAGCCAGCTGTGATACCATATATAATCCCTTGAATACCAAATGAAAGGACACCATAAAATAAAGTGTATTTATTCTAGTCAAACCCTCAGCACTCTTTATGAGATTAGATGTAAGTACAACAGTCTTATTTAAGCATACATTAAGTCACACAGGTAAGTAATACAGTTAGGCCCTAGGGGCCATGCAAACCATATACTAAGTAAGTGGTATAAGGACCACTGTCACGGAAATAGGATAGGCCTAGGCCTAGGGAATCGCTGGGGCTACACTACACTAGCAACAGTTAGGCAGTGGGAGGCCCACGGGATTCAGGTGCAGAGTGGAAACACTCACGCGTAATGCGTAAAAGTCGATAGAAATAGTAGTTGTTAGCAATTAACAGTTTAAGGACACTTCTGAAGCAGCTAGAGTCGAGACTCGGAAACTAGACCCTAGGATAGTCACTACCCTTGTGAGCACCCCAGTACCCAAGTTACCTAGCCCACAGGCTGCGGGTGCATAGGTGTGAACTTGCGTCGGATTTCGTCGTGGACTTGTATGGATGCCTGAAGGAAAGATGCTGACAGGCAGTCAGTGAAGAGTGTCCGGTGGATCCCAAGGCTGGGATCAAGAAGAGAGGAGACCTGCAAACAGAAGGGACAGAGTCAAGGTCACTAGCCAATGACCACGTGGAACCAGGAAGGAACCAGGCGATGTCGTGAAGATTGCAGGTGAAGGTGAAGCTTGTCGCTGTAGCCACGAGGACCAGGGAACGTCGAGGACGACCAGGACCAGGAGGCGAGCTGTCCCACGAAGGCTCTTGCTGTCGGCGGCGTCGAAGTTGGACTAGGACTCACCAAGCCTTGGCAAGCGGAACCCACGAAGAACGGAGGACTTGCTTCTGGTGCAGACCAGGAAGGTCTGGGGTGCTTCTCTTTTGCAAGGAAGCGGGAGCCAGTCTGGAGGAGCCAAACCAGCGGTGAAGATTTCTGGATGCGTCGTCACAAAGGCCACTAGCCAACGGGCAAGCAACCGGACAGACGCGGCAAGCAGGAAAATGCAGAAGGGCCCCACGCAGGACTCGTGGAGTGTGGGGGGGCTGATCTTCGGTGCAGATGGTGCTTGGGGTTGGGGCTTCTCAATCCCCGGTGCACAACTTCGAGGGTGCCTCAGAAGCTGCGCTGGAAGGTACTAGCCACTTTTCCCAGGTAGCCGGTCCCACGTCTCTCGTCGCCTCCACGGATCTCAGCTCGGCTGTGGATGTGGATCAGGGTCGGAGAAGTCTGGAAGTCAAGGCTCTGGTCGGGCTCTGCAGTCGGTCCCTCGTAGAACTTCAGCAAAGCAAAGGGTAGTCTCTTGATGGTGCCTGTTTGCACAGGGTAGCCACTCCTTGGCCACAAGGGAGATTCTTCAGTCTTCTTCTTTCGTCGAATGTCGAAGGCCCAGAGTTTCTGTTCAAGTTGCAGGTTCAGGATAATCTAAACTCCTGGGGCCCAGCTACCACTCTTATACTAATCTGGGGGGCTGGGTTACCTGCTAGGTCACGCCTTATGGGTGGGACCTGGGAGGGGGGTGGTTACACCCCCTTCCCTTTGTCCAGTTTCGCGCCAGAACTGGGGCTGGAGTGCCCCAGCACCGGTTTGAACTGGACTATGCACAGGACACCTTGTGTGCCCCAGGCATGTCTCATTCTTTTCATCCCTCCCTGCCCCAATACACTAAGGCCTGTCTGGGGTGGTGCTCGCACCTCCCAAGGCAGGAAACCTATTGTCCAAGCCTCCCTTGCCGGGATCACTCCCAGCAGCAGGAGGTCAGACTCGTGTCTGTGGCAGCAGCATCCATTTTGTGATGCTGGGGCTCTGGTTAACTTTAACCGGGTAAGTAGGTTACAACATGTCTTCTCCCTCTAGAAGGGAGGGATAATATCCTCATCCCCAGAAGTGGGATGGGGGTATTATTCCACAGTGTTAGACACCTTACACGACATGTTTTGATAAAGCCAAACCATAGTTACCATAACCGTCTAAGATTATAAGGCACTTTAAGAGTATATGGTAGGCTATATCATAGAACAGCTATAAGGACATGGTTCCGAAAGCTGCAGACAGGCTCAGCTCATGCTAGAGCACCATCTCACATGTTACCAAGCACTCTGCCTCCAGGATTGTTAAGGCCTGCCATAGGAGTGGCTGATAGGTACACATGTGTCTATATGTAAGTTAGGTATAGGAATACTACACCTAAGCAAGGAGTGATTACACAACCTTGCCCCAGCTGAGTGATCAGCCAGTTGTGTCATAATGGAAGGCCAGGCCAGGGGTGGCATAATACATGCTGCAGCCCCTGGTAGGCCTAGGGTACACCTATGCCCTGGGTACCTAAGGTACACTGTACAGGGGCCAATAAGGTGATCCTATCCAAATGGGTTATGCACCTAAAGTACATAGTATCAGTTTAGAGAGAGAACAGCAGGGCTGTGGGTCTGGATACCAGGCCCACAGCCACATCTAAGTCGAAAACCAGTAAAGCAAAAAGTGGGGGTGAACATAGAAAGCAGACCCTACTCTCCTACACTGGGGTTCTCCATCAACGAGCCGAAGTCACACCTGAGACCCTCCCAAAAGCTCCTCTTCATCGGAGCGGTTCTCGATTCGGCGCAGTTCCGGGCTTATCCTCCGGAACAGCGGGTCCGGGATATTCATGCTCTGATTCCCATCTTTCGGCCTCTATCCTGGGTTTCGGTCAGGTTGGTGCTGCGGCTTCTGGGGCTGATGGCCTCCTGCATCCTGTTTACGCCAGGTGGCGAATGCGGGCTCTGCAGTGGGACCTGAAGTTTCAGTGGGCCCAGCATCGAGGCAACCTGTCCGACCATGTCTTGATCTCGGAGGGCACTGCGAAACAGTTGCAGTGGTGGCTCACGGACCGCGATTGGGTCAGGGGCAGATGCCTCTCCTTACCCCAACCGGAGCACGTAGTAGTGACGGACGCATCCCTCCTGGGATGGCAGGGCCATATGGGAGAGGCGGAAATCAGAGGCCTCTGGTCTCTGGCGGAGTCTCAACTCCATATCAACTTGTTGGAGCTGAGAGCGATCCGGCTTGCACTGAAAGCCTTCCTTCCCTCTGTCCGGGGAAGTGTTGTGCAGGTGTTCACGGACAACACCACCGCCATGTGGTATTGCAACAAACAGGGCGGGGTGGGGTCGTGGACCCTTTGTCAGGAGGCTCTACGCCTCTGGACATGGCTGGAACACCAGGGCATCATCCTGGTGGTTCAACATCTGGCGGGCTCTCTGAACACCAGAGCAGACGAACTCAGCTGCCGGTGCATGATGGATCACGAATGGCGTCTGAACTCGGATGTGGCGCAAGGTCTCTTTCTGCAGTGGGGAGAGCCTTGGTTAGATCTATTCGCCACCGAAGAGAACGCGCAATGTCAGCAGTTCTGCGCGTTGGAATTTCCAAGGCGGCACTCGCTCGTAGACGCTTTGCGTCGCGAGTGGAGTTGCGGTCTGTTGTACGCCTTTCCGCCTATATCACTTCTGCCCAGAGTGCTGAAGAGATCAGGCGCGACCGGGCCCAAGTCCTCTTAGTGGCTCCGGATTGGGCACGAAGGTACTGGTATCCCGAGCTACTCAGTATGTCAATCGATCCTCCGATACGACTGCCTCTTCAGGAGGACCTTCTGTCGCAGCAGCAGGGGACGGTCCTCCACCCGAACCTGTCCAGTCTCCACTTCCATGCGTGGAGATTGAGCGGCGACAGTTGATGCCATTTGACTTGCCTGCTGAAGTCTGTGATGTGATTCTGGCAGCCAGGCGTCCCTCCACAAAATCGGTATACGCCTGCAGGTGGAACAAATTTTGTGGCATGGTGCACAGCAAAGGCTGTGGATCCCCTTTCCGCCCCTCTTTCCGAGGTTCTACTCTTTCTTTGGCCCAGCAGGGCTCTGCTCTGGGCACCTTGAAAGGTTATCTTTCTGCAATCTCTGCTTTCTTACGGCTTCCTGATCAGCCTTCTCTTTTCAAGTCACCTGTTGTTTCGCATTTTCTTAAAGGCATTACTCACATGTTTCCTCCTGTCCCCTTCGTAATGCCTCAGTGGGATTTGAATCTTGTCTTGACCTTTATGTGCGCTCCCTTTGAGCCCCTTCACAATTGTCCACTTCGTCTTCTGACTCTTAAGACTGCTTTCCTGGTAGCTATCACCTCGACTAGACGGGTGAGTGAGCTCCAGGCTCTGTCATCTAAGCCTCCCTTTCTTTCTGTTCATCCGGACAAGGTTGTCCTCCGGACTCGTCCTTCTTTTCTTCCGAAAGTGGTGACCCCCTTTCACATCGGGCAATCGGCCACTTTGCCCACCTTCTTTCCGCCTCCGCATCCTTCGAAAGAGGAAGAGAGGCTCCACCGTCTGGACCCCAATCGTGAGCTGTCCTTTTATTTGGACCGCACCAGACTGTTCCGGGTGGACGACCAACTATTTGTTGGATACGTAGGTGCTAAGAAGGGGAGAGCCGTACACAAGCGGACCATCTCACGGTGGGTCGTCTTGTGTAGAAAGGTTTGTTACTCCTTGGCGAAAAAGGACCCTCCTGTTGGGCTGAGAGCCCATTCCCCCCCGGCCACAGCGGCGACTACTGCCCTGGGACGGGGAGTTCCCTTGCAGGACATCTGTCAGGCGGCGACGTGGGCCTCACTGCACACGTTTGCCAAGCACTATTGCCTGGACAGCCAAGTCCGGAGAGATGGCTTCTTTGGCCGTTCTGTTCTCCAGGACTTTCTGGTGTGATCTTGGTTCGCAGACCCTCCACCGGGGTTGGTATTGCTGGGGTATCTATTCTAAGGTGAGGAATCTAACTAACATGTTTCTTTCAGATTAACAAGTTACTTACCTTCGGTAACTATGTATCTGTAAGAAAAATTAGTTAGATTCATCACCGACCCACCCATCCTCCCCGCTCTGCGAACCGACTTCTAGGGTTAAGGTCATCCTGTTCAGGGACCTAGACTTTTTGGCACCAGTGTCGGTCTCTTGCATGGCTCTGCGTTCCTGGCGCGGAAAGCTATGTACAAGAACTGACGTCGGTGCGCGAGGGCGGCGTCTAAGTACTGCGACGTCATGCCGGCGCACGACGCCAATGACGGACGCGGAGCCGCAGACGACGCCTAGCAACGCGCAAGGGGTATTGCTACAAAAATCTTTTCGGATCCAGCCTGACTCCTGGGGATATTCTAAGGTGAGGAATCTAACTAATGTTTCTTAGATACATCGTTACCGAAGGTAAGTAACTTGTTCAACAGTGAGGAACCAGGTCAAGACCTCTGTCACTGGAAGCCCAAGCGATTTGGAAGTCGCTACTGGCAAGGAAGCTGACGATATCTGTGATTCACCTCCCTGGTGCTCTCAACATGCACGCAGATGGAAGTAAGCCGCAGCTTCATCAAAGCACAGGACATTTTTCAAAGATGGTGTTCTCCAGACATAGATCTCTTTGCGGATACAACAAACGCAAAATGCTGCACCTTGGCATCCAGGTATCCCTAAACAGGCTCCTGAGGGAATGCGCTTTTGATCAATTGGTCAGAGACATTACTCCACGCCTTTCCACCAATTCTGCTCATACCACAGGTGATCAACAAACTCTACAGGTCCAGGACCGAGATGATCATGATCGCACCAGAGTTTCCTCACCAGTGGTGATATCTGGACCTTCTTCACCACTCCAAGGCACCACACAGAAGGTTACCGTGCCTTCAAGGCAACTATCCAGGTTCGGAGGGAGGTTGTTCCTCCCTAACCTTCTGTCTCTGAAATTAACGGCATGGCTCCTGAGTTCCTCCAATATGGACATCTCGGTCTCTTGTCAGACTAACAATATTCTGAAAGAAGCGAGGAGACCAAGTATGAGGAAGTCATACTCTTTCAAATGGAAGCACTTCTACCTGAGATTTACAGCAAGTGTCCATAATCTCATTCTGGGGCAGGAACAGGTTATTCTCCCATATCTATTGTACTTGGGTAAATCAGGTCTCCAGTTCACTTCTATTAAAGTAAACTTCATGAGAATTACTGTTTATAGAAAATCGCCCACACAGGTTTCCTTTTTTCATATGCCTGTATTTGGGGACTTCCTTGAAGGGCTGAAAAAGGTCTATCCTCTGGTCAGGTCTTCTTCTCGGGAGCTTAATGATGTCCTTTCTAAATTGATGGGGCCTCCCTTCGAGCCCATTCATAAAGCATCACTGCAGCACCCGACGTGGAAGGCCGTTTTCTTAGTGGCAATTACCTCTGCTTGCTGAGTGAACGAGATTCAGGCGCTATGTTCTAAAGAACCTTATCTCATCTTACATGCTAACATAGTGGTCCTGAGAACCAACCCTAGTTTTCTGCCTAAGATTGTATCGAATTTTAATATTAATTAGTCAACTACTCTCCACCTTTTTTCCAAACTCTACCACCCCTCCTGAGAGGTGTTGCATTTTCTTGACTTCAAAAGGGTTCTAAAGTTCTACCTGGATACACTAAGGACATAGTCAGATCATCTCTTTGTGAATTATGGTCCGAAGTTCACTGCGCTTCCTTCCTCTAAGCAATCCATCTCTAGATCGCTAGTGTCCTGTATTACCTTCTCTTACCAGTTAGCTAACAAGCACCTTCCTGGTAGACCAAAGGCTCATTCCACCAGAGGGAAGGCCTCCACTTTGGCCCTTCTCAGAAATGTACCCATTGCAGAGATATGTAAAGCTGCTGCATGCCAATCAGTGTACACTTTTGCTTGCCATTATTGCCTAGATTCGGATACTCTGGCGGATGCTCAGGTTGGGCAAGCCTCTTTAAGGAGTCAGGATAACTTACCCTCAGGGTGTGCTAGCTATACCTGTGTTCGTCCGCAGGATTATGGGGATGGGCTTGCGATTCTATTCTGCGCTTATGACTATGAGTGTCACCTGGAAGAGAAGGCTAAGTTATTTACCTGTAATCCTAGTTCTCTACCAGGTGTATACTCGTCAAAGTCATAAGCAACCCACCCACTTCCCCAGACGAATACCATCTATAATAGCACTCTGTCTCCATACTATCACTACACATTGTAATACACTGTAACAAAAGACCTAACCTGTCACCTATGGGGCATGATAAGAGCCTGGAGGTCTTAAAGGCGCGGCGCCTGTTTTAAACTGTTTTCTATATGCAGCCTATAGGCTAACTGCCTGCCATTCCTTGCTTTTTTCCTTGAAAATAAAGATTATGCTGAAACAGTGAAGGGTGCATGTTTCTATGTCACAGAAATGTTGAACAGATATGTATTATTTTAAATGAAAATACTAGATTTGGGTTATACCTACATTAATATATATGTATATTTGTATATGCTCCCGGGTCTATTTAGTGCTTATGACTTTGCGTATGCCCCTGGAAGAGAACTAGGATTCTCTTCCAGGGGATACTAATCAATAGTCATAAGTACTGAATAATCAACGCCCACGTGCGGGATCCCGGAGCATATATAAAAATACATATATATGTGTATGTTTAGACAAACTAGTACAGAGTACTTCCAAAACATACATATATACATGTATACATACATAAATATGCAGCCTAATGTACTTCCAATAGGCTAATATGCCAAAATGACATGGGGTTTTTAGAAAGATAAAATAATCTCTAATATACACACTGCAACAGAGAACATACACTGTAATAGTGTTCCAACACAGCCCTTTATTTTCAGAAAAAAGGCAGGTAATAGCAGGCAATTAGCTCATAGGCTACACAGAAGAAAAAACTTCACAGTATCAAAAGTACTGGCAACCCTGCCTTTAAGGATTCCAGGAACCTGGGCACCGTGCCTTTGAGACCTCCAGGAGCCCCCTGCTCCCATCATGCACCACAGGTGACAGTTAGGTCAGTTGATTTTTTACGGTGTACAAACATAAAGGAATAATGGCAGAAAATGCAGAGTCAATACTATACTGTCAATACTCGTCCAGGGAGGCAGGAGGGTTGCTTATGACTTTGAGTATACCCCTGGAAGAGAACTAGGATTGCAGGTGAGAAACTTATCCTTCTCTTCCAGGGGATACTCCTCAATAGTCATAAGCACTGAATAGCAAGCCCATACCTACTTTCCCGCGGACGAGCAACAGTATAAATACAGCACATTTAAACTTTTCAAGGATGACCAAACAAATTTCTAAACGAGGCTTGCCCAAACTGGGCATCCGCCTGTGTGTCAGTCTAAATAATAATGGCAAGAGAAAGTGTGCACTGATCGCCATGTAGCAGCTGTACATATCTCTCCAATAGGTACATTCCTAAGAAGAGCTGTGGTCGATGCTTTCCCCCTGGTAGAATCGGCCTTTGGTTTACCCGGGAGAGTTCTGTTAGCTAGTTGATAGGACAACAATATACAGGACACTATCCACCTAGAGATGGACCTTTTGGAAGCTGCAGAACCTGTGCTCATGGAACCATAATTTATAAACAAATGATCAGACTTTTTCAGGGTCTTTGTTCTGTCTAAATAGAACTTCAGAACCCTCTTGAGGTCCAAAGAATGAAGGGACCTTTCTGGGGCATTTGAAGGATTCGGAAAGAATGTGGGGAGTGCGATAGTCTGATTAATATGAAAATCCGAGACCACATTGGGCAAGAAAGTCGGAAGTGTTCTTAAAACCACTCTGTTTGCATGAAAGACAAGGTAGGGCTCTTTACAGCACAACGCCTGGATCGCACTCACTCTGCGAGCCGAGGTGATAGCCACTAGAAAGCTTCTTGGTCAAATCACCTTTTGTGATGAGGTTTATTGAAGGTTTGACATATTGATTCCATTCCTAACAGATTGTGATGCCACATTGAGACCATAAATTAGTCTTGACATCCCTCATGTGTACAATATTTGAGTTTATGCATTGTTGCTCACAGCATCACTTGACTCTGAAAAACCATGTTCCTTATTGCAATTACGTATGTTTATCGCATGTATGAGCTGCAGGCCCTTTAAGTCCAACTGCCCTAAACCACCTTCTTGCCAGACAGACTGATGGGTGTCAGGTGGCCTTCGTACCCAAAGTTGTGACTCCCTTCCACGTTTGGCAGTCAATCCCTCTACCGGTTTTCTTTGCCCCCTCTCCCTCCATGAAGGAAAAGGAGAGACTCTATTGGTTGGACCCCAGAAGAGCTTTAAGTTATTACTTTGTTCTTACCAAGGACCATCAAAGTTGTTGCGGTTATGTACACCTCTGCTCTGTCACTTCTGTGGCGGTATGGATTCTATGTGGAGAAACATGGCTCCACTTCTTGGCCCACTGGAGCACTGTAGGAAAACTCTCTTGATCCAGTCCCACACTGGGTGAGATACTAAGGTAAGGAAGCTGCGATTAGAATATGCACCAGAAAAAGTCGTGGGAAAGGTAAGGCACTTGTTCTTTTTCGGGACAGTTCCTTTTGCTACGAAACTTAAAACATAAGTGGGAGTTCAAGCAAATTATGAAATGTAAGGCATTAGTTCTACAAGCCATCTTTCTACAGCCAACAAAAGTGAAGGTTCTTGTGAATTGGCCTTTTAGAGTATATGTTGATATTGCAGCAGTTGGTGAATGTCACCAAGAACTACAAAATAAGTATTACAGGACAAGATTATAGGCGGTTAGATTGAATACTTCTACATGTGTATGCATTGGAATCTATTAGAATGATTAAATGACTGAAAGGTATGGGGTAGGATGGCTATTTGTCTCACTAAAAGATACCTGACGGCATTATGTGTAGGAGGAGGGGAGCTCCTCCTTTGTGTAGGTGGAGGACAACCCAAGAGAAAGGTAGGTGGCAGTAGGGCTGCAACTGAGCTCGGGGATGTTTGGAGGAGGGAGTTGGGAGAAAGGCATAAGAAAAGTGTAGGTTTTCCAATCGATGAAAGACATACGCAGAAATGAAATCAAACCAAGTACCAGGAAATTACCATATTTTTGATATGTTAAATATAATCTCCATAAATGTAAATGAGCTTAATAAGGTTCAGAAAAAGCAATTCCAACATGGCTTAACGGCCAAAACCCTTCAGATGTATTGCTGCAAGAGACCTGTGTTAAAACATTTAGAAAAGAGTCGGACATGGTTACCTTTTAGCCTACTAGCATTATCTTCTGCTACTGCAGCACATAGAAGTCATCATTTTAATATCTAGCAGACTTACAGCAGCTATAATTAAAAATACCTGGGGCGATGCTGGTAGATGGGTTGCTGCAGCAGTCAAAGTTAACCAATAACAATATAAAATTGTCCGATTATGGCCCGCTAGAAGATGATCTAAAATCAATTTATGCCTTAATCAGGTGCCTGGCAAAATTCCCATAAACAAGTGATAACTGGGGCGTGGGGGAATTTGAATTTTCCTGAATCTATTACTTTACATTTCTCTAAACAGATATTTCCTAAAGGAAGCCACGATTTTCAAGAGCGTTGGGCATACCAAAAATTAATTTGGGGGTAATGAAATCGTGTAGAGCTTTCAATGCTGCACCTAAACAATGTACTTATTTCTCAAACGGTCTTCAGGCAGCCTCGGGTCTGGATTTCTGTTTTTTAAATTTCCAAATTAATTCCCAACATTTTTATTTTTTTACATCATATGACTGTATTTGAGGATATCTCTGTCAGCAAAATTAAAGTTATCTTCTAAATGTAAGTTAGGCAGATCTTTACTCATAGATTCCGATTGTTCTAAAAGAATACATATCGGAAATTTTAGGAACATCTACTATGAAAAAGTATGGGGAAACTGTTGTCCTTTTGCAAAAATAATGACCTATTCATCTCAAATAAATGAGTTAACTTCACTACAAAATGTGTTTCATCCAGATGAAGTAATTCTTAATGTGCAAAATATTAGTCAGAACAATCGCAGTTTGGAAATAGCAATGGATAAATTCAAAGAGTTTTTACTGGAGAGAGAATGTTTACACTCAGTTTTGCGACAGATGTGTGAAGCGGGTACATATACTGGAAAACTGCTGGTCTGACATAAAAAAAACTCACTCTCCCAAAAATGTAATTACAAAACTGATAGACCCTAGAACGAAATCTAGTTGCACTGATGTCATAAAAAAGTGGCTATTTTTTAACATTTCCAAAATATATATTGAGATTAAGCAGGTACCTCCGATGAAAAGATTTTGCATTTGTTTGAGCCAACCAGAAATTCCCTCTCTCCTCCTCCAATGAGGCTTCAGATATACCCATTTCAGGAAGATGAGAGTGCAAATAATTTTACTAATTGGCCAAATGTAAAGTTTCTGGTGAGGACGGAAACCCATCAGAATGCTATCAAACATTTATCAGAGAATTAAAGGCTCAATTGACCCAGTTATTTAACTATGTTGCTGCAAGAGATAGTGTTTCAGCATCTTTTCATAACAGTTCTAACATGTTTATGAAAAAATTAAAGAACCAAGAGATGGGAATTCATATAAACCTATAAGCCTCTTTAACTCAGATTGTAAAATATTTTCTTAATTGTTAGCTGCCCACATCGCTTCAGTAATTACAAATTTGATACAAAGGGATCAACATGGTTTCATTCCGGATGGTGAACTTAACTCAAATTCTAATTTTCTGGTGGAAGCCATAGATGACTTTTCATTGTAAGGTGCAAGTGGGAGTTATGTTTTATAGGTGCCGAAAGGGCTTTTGAACTCGTGAGTTTCAAGTTTTCATTTCATTTACTTTAGGAGATGGGTTTCTCCTCCCAACTCAGGAGGATGATTGCTTTTTTACACTAGAGTGCAACACCTTCTTTAATATTAAGCTAAGGCCAGTTTAGGACATTGATATCAAACTGGGGACTAGGCAGCTCTTTTATCTGTAGTTGTTAGTGGAACTCTTATTATTTAATGCAGATCAACAGATTTGATTAGACCAGCCTTGCCCTGAACACCCAAGCTTAAACTTTACACTGACAATATGGTGGTATGTCGAGATTCTAATAGAGATTGTGTTGAAAAACGTTTTCAGTTAATCACCTCTTTTACAGCTGTAGAAGGCTATAAAGTGAATAAAGCCAAAATAGAGGCGCTTTATAATTCCACTCGAGCTCTCCCGCACTTCCTAGCCCAGAACTATAATAATGAACTAAACGAGTGTGTAGGTATTCGGGTTTCTGAAAATTTTGATGATCTCTATAAATAAATTATGATCCATTGAGACAGAAAATTAGTTTCATTGAAAGATGGATCAACCTTCCTTTATTGAAAATAGGTAGTTTTATTTTACGAGTATCCTTCTCTTAATTACATTACTCTACGCTTCCTTGTACTTTGTTCAAGAAATTATTTAGAAACTATTGAAGCAATGATTAATAGCTTACTAGGGAGGAAATGCCAACCCAGTATACGTTTGAAAAAAATTACATCTTCGAAGAGGATTGGCTCTTACAGACTATTGGAACTACTGTTTGGCTGCTTATTTAATGAAACTCCTTTGGGGCATATCAAAACTAAAAACCTTTGATAATTATTTCCTATATTTAATAAAAGGAGATCAATATTAATGCTCACCTTCGAGAGGATGGAGGATTTAAAACTTCTAACTTGTATGGCAATGTCGTTTAGTTTCCTGTAATATAAGACAGTAGCAGCTACAGATTTCCTGTGTACACTCAGACAGCATTAAGAACAATTTGTATAAAACAATCCCGGAGGGAGAGAGCGTTGGGAAATAGTAGGATGAATCAAAGTAGGGGCTGGTTCATTAATGGCAGAGCTGAATCTGGACAACAGGCTAAAGAAAAGAAGGAAACTCAAATTACGGGGTTATGTCAGTTCTCCTGTTGTCATATTAGCAGTATAGTGACTAGAGGAAATGGAAATGTTTACAACCATTGTTGCCTCTTTGTAAGGCCAGCTCATATTAACTGGGCAGCGGCCATTCGGTTCGATATTTGGGGGAGAACAGAAAACCAGTTCTCATCATGCTGCTTGAGCAACTCTTTAGGAAGTGGCAGAATGAAATAGAATAGGGATTGACTATTACTTGGAATGAGACAGGTGAGTGTAGTAAAAATACTTTGCGAGGAGCAAACTGTAGCAGGATGCAATATATGCACAGTGGCTCGTCTGTCATACTCCCATGTAGCTGCATACATAGATATAATCCAGGTTTATAAGACTACCGTTCTAGGTGTCAAGAAGGGAATTGGGTGCATGTGATTTGGTATTGTGCTCTTGTAAAATATTTTTGGGATGAGATGCTCTCCATTTATAGTGATCTGTTAACAGCAGATGAAGTTTCTATATTACTGGGCGGTTCAAGTCACTGGGCAATTGCATCAAAAGCTGTCGCCATCGGGGGTTTTCAGCAATACTGATGGGAAGATAAGTGATAACTTAATATTGGCAATCGAAAGATCCTCCCGGTTTTCTTATTTGGGCAAAAGTTAGTGCAGTTTCCAGCAGGGAAAAAATATATTCAAAACCCACCGGTGCTCTAAATAAGTTTATAAAGATTTGGTCTAGGTATGGGAATTTTATGCAAATTTGTGTGTAAATTAAATATTTTTCTTTCGATCTTGAAAGTATGAATTATTTTGATTCATTTTTATAATGAGATTAATTTTGATATGTTAATTACACCAAATGCAATTATCAGTTTAGGCGATACGGACTGTAGTATTGTCTTTCAGATTAGTGTGTATCATCCCATTGCCACAGGCCTGAAAAGTATTCCATTTTGAAATGTCCGGTGCATGCGCTTGCGGCCCTCTTTCCAGGTGCACAGTGGGCCTTAATCTGCCATTCGCAGTACCGTCGATCTGTTGGACTCTAAAACAACGGAGCTATCATTCTTGGAATCGGCTTTCCTTCTGGTCAGAACATTAGCCAGGTGTTCACTGAAAGCTTCAGGCTCTGTCGGCGTAGTTAGTTCACTTTTTTCTCCAAGGAGTTTTTCTAGCAGTCAAGCCTTCATCCCTCCTCAAGGTGGCGATGGCGTTTCATGTTTCTTCAGTTTTTCTTTCCTCTACTTTCCCATTCAGAAGATAACTCTGCCTTCCCAGACGAGATCCCCACAGGGCATTGTGCAGGTGCATCCAAGGATACAGTCCTTCAGTGAGGATGATCATCTGTTGGTTTTTAAACGTAATAGCTCCGTAAGGCTGAGAAAAGAGGTCATCGCAAGGGGTTGTTTCGGATGTTTAAACATTGCCGTGAGTTGGCATGCAAGCCTGCCGCCTGTGATATCCAAGGTTTCGACAGCTGCCAACATGGCTCTTTTGAAGAGCATTCCTAGCCAGACTATCTGCAAAGCAGCCACGCGGTCCGTGGTGCATGTTCTAACTAAACATCGTCTTGTTATGGCAGAGCGATGCTCCTAACATTCTTGCTGTAGCTTCCAGTGAGGCCATCCTCCTCCTCCTTTAAGACTTATATCAGAATGGTCTAGGTAAGTCCCTCCCAGAGCCTGTTTGGGGCTATCCTATTTGGAGAGACTCCTGCTGTGACAGACAGCTCTTTGGGCCATAGCAGAGGAATGGGCACTTCAGAATGGGCAACCTCCAGAACACGAGCTTCAAAGACATAGATACTAAATCACATCTGCGCTGGGGCGGCTCCACCAAGGCGGAGGAGCGTCGCCCCACTACTCTTGGAGCAGGAAAAACATGATAGTTTCGGGGCTCGGTTAGGGCAGGGCGGGGCTGGTGGCACAGGGGGAGGAGTGGTTTTCACACTCTAAGCGTGCTCTGACTTAAGCTTCAGAGGTGATGGGACGATTGAATTTGAATAGCTATTGTGGTACTTCGAAGACTTGTATTAACTAGCAGACCCTGTTCTGAATGTTACCCCAAATGAATAGAGTGTAGCCTGGTCCGTTGCTAGAAGAGCAGGATGCTGGTGCCCACGAGGACTGTGCTAGAACACAAACCTTATGAAGGGTGTTAATAGTTAGTACTATATTTTGCTTTGTGTGCTTACAAATACTACTTTTTAGATTGCAGCCTACCAGACCGCACAGCTCTTTGGTTTGCTAAAAACATCTTGGACATTCCGAAAGCTTCCCTGGGAATGCATTCCATCCGTTGCCTACCATGGGCTTTGTGGGTTGTAACTCATATTTTCTTGCTTTCGACTGTCTGACCTGATTTGTTTTAAGCTGTCTAGTGTGAGTTTGTCCCTAACAGTGAGTAAACACTACATCTCTTTGTATTCGTCCAGAAGTGCTCCTTTCTGTGAACAGGCCTTCAAATCTTGTTCTTGTCACATTGCTGAACATTCAAAGAAAGAGGTCAAATGTCAGGCTCCGTGTTCCAAGAGAGCTTGGTCTTTACTTTTCTTTCTATGACTTCAAAGAAAGTGAGAGGAATTATGTGACAATCTTGCTGGATATGATATATCTAGCACAACAGAATATATAAAAATGAGAAAAGCACAAATTAAGCACATTTTTTGTTAATTCTGAAGTGTTTTGGAAACAGATAATTTTCATGTGATCAAATCAATACACTAGGTGATGGCATTTCAACACATTATCGTTTGTGTGCTGTATAGTTTTATTAGTAAAACTGTGTCTGTGCAAATGTAACAGTCATTTCAATATAAAATGTGCTGCAAGTAATGGCAGTGTGCTAGCACACCATGCATACTCCACTCTGTTTTGCACCACTCTACTCCACGCCGCTCTACTCCACTGTGTACCAATTCACTCCTCGCCACTCTACTCCACTGTGTACCCCTCCACCACACTGTGTACTACTCTACTCTTTACCACTGCACTCTACACCAGTCTAGGCAACCCCACGTTGCACCACTGCTCTCTATCCTCCTGCAAGCTACACCACTTTGCTCTATGCCGTTACACTCTACTGTGCACCACTCTACATCACTGTACTGTACTCTTCATCTCTACTCAACGCCACTGCACTCTACTCCGCATTTCTGCACCCTTCACTACTCTACGCCACTCTACTCTGCAATGCTGCACTCTACACCACTCAGCAATTCTACATTTTACGCCAATGCACTCTACTCTCTGCCACTGGACTCCACGACACTCTACACCACTCTGCGCCACTGCCCTCTACTTTGCAACACTCTAAGCCGCTGAGTTCTATGCCACTGCACTCTACGCCATTATACTCTACAACACTCTACACAAGTTCACTCTGTCACTCCACTGTACGCCACTCTACACGACTCCACTCTATGCCACCCCAATACACGACACTCTATACCACTCCACTTTATTGCACCCTACCCTTCTCTTCACCATTCCACTCTGACATTCCACGCTCCTCTATGCTGCTAACTTTTAGCCACGCTGGTGTACAACATGGCTAAAACATATTACTAAAGCCAATGACTCTTGCATAGATGAGACCTGTCCAACTTTGACAATGCACTTTATATAAGCGAGTATTTAGCAGAACATTGTTATTGTGGTTGCTGAGACGACGTTGAGTTGTGCACCAGTATTCACTGTACACCTACCTTCTTCATAAAAAGCCATGGAAATTTTGACTTGTGCTGCCACCGAGAGAAGTGCAAAAGTGGTACCTGGCCTAGTTACTCAGAACCCATAGTAGGCCGAGCCCATGATATCTGGAGTGAAAGACCTCGACTACCACGGTTGGGGCCCTGTAGCTCTCATTTGTCCTGTGGCCCTCTAAAAGGGGTTCTGACTCGTGGGTTGAAATTACTTTTTCTATTACTTTCCAGGGGAGTTCTGTGATGGGCGTTAATTGTTGGGTATTAATTGTTCGTGGCAGTGTGGTCGTGTGGCCTTTTAGTTTTGTTAAGTGGTGGGGCGATGCTGAATTGTTTCATTGCCGCTGGCTGGGGCTACCCCATTATCCAGTGAACTGCTTATGACGCTTAGTTCCACCTAATGTCTCTACTTCCATTGCAGTGATTACTGGTATCTTTCTTAGGTCTAAGGCCAATCCAAAATGGAAGGATATTTTCAGGGCTGATGTTTGTAGTTGGGATGGACGTGTGGTTCTGAGGCTCAGGGATTTTGGGAACTATGAAGTTGTGGTGGTGTATCCATGGTATTGCTACAGCGGCGGTTGGTAAATTCTTGGACTACCCCGAGTTGTCACGCTACTTATGGCTTTTAGAACTTTTAATAAGAAGTATTCTTTTTTGCTTTATAGCATGTGGCCTGTGCTAGTTTGAGCGTGAACTCCGATTAAGGGGTGGGGCTTTTGCACCATGCGGCTTCTTGGTATGGATCGGTTTGTGTAATAGAGCTTTCAGTCAACCAGTGTGCTTTAACGTGCTTCTCAAGATAACTTGCTTTTGAATACTTTGCCTTAAATCCAGAGGCATGTATGTCCTCCTGTAATTGGAGACAAACTGGTCAAATGGACTTGCCCCCATACACCGTCGTGAGTGATGCTGAATATACAAGGTTGCTTCTGCTGTTGTCAAGTCGCTGATGCAGTAGACTATCGTGTCACTGACACGATCATCGTCCCCTATAGTGTAAATAATTATGTGCAGTAATGCAATGCTCTAAAAGCTGGCCTATTGTAACAGGGAGGCAGTGCAAGTCCGGATGGGAGGTCTGAGATAAAGGTTTCCATAACTCTGCCCTTGTAACTACGCCTGCCTCAAGATTTTGATAGCTCTGTGCCCTATTCTGTGTTTTGTCACCGACACCCGAAAGTAGATGGGCCCTTCACTTTTGCTGCACACAGTGTACTCCTTTGTACCCCTTGTCTGCGTCTCCTGAGAGCGCCGTTGACTTAAGCTGTGTACTCAATGAACAATGATTGTTTTACATATTTTTTTAAACACAGTAGGCTATTATGTAATACTGCACCATGCCGGACGAGTCGTTACTTGTGCATCAGGATCTTAAATGTCTTCACTGTTGAAACCTGTTAGAATTGTCACTATATTTGATGTTCTACTTTTTTTTTCTGAGGTGCTGTAGACTTAACCGATGTATGTAAGTCGGCCCAATGGACCTTGCATGGAATTGCATAGCTGCCGTTTGTTTGGTTTCGGGGGGGGGGGGATTTTGCATCAGACTGCTTAGTTTTCCCATAGTGTGAACAATGGGACTAGCAGTCTCTTTACTGGGACGAGTTATATGGCAATGAGATAACCTTTGTGACTATTAATGGGAACCAATTTCCCATCGGCTAGCCAAACTGCAGGACATTGGCATCCTGCCCTACCTAGAACATTTTCACTTTTTGTGGGGAAAAAGGAACGGACTCATTTGCTCATCATCTGGCACTATTAATGTTAAATAAATGTTTACCTGGTGTTTCTCATGCCGTTTTCTTCCTTTCTCGCACTAGTCATTGATTTGAAAACTGAAGACCGCAGCAAGTTTGTGGACGCACTCATTTCTCTTCTGTCCTAAAAGGTAAAAAAAAAAAAAAGTAAAATTTGAAGTTCTTCTTGTGTCATGGGACTATAGCTGTACTGCATACATCTATTTAGAGCAAAAACCCTCCATTGGCAGGTTGTGTTCCTACAAGCCTCTTGTTATGACTAAGAGTCGGTCTTTTTTATCTCGGAAGTAACTTTGTATTGTCGCAAGGGGATTCTTGGGGTTTTACAACTATGTTGGATACAGTGACATTATTGTTAAATGCAACTGAATGTCCTGCTCTCAAGGCTAAAACAAAGCAGTGTGACTTCTGAAATAATGAATTGGAGGAAGTTTCTCATGGGCATTCCCTTTCCTTATCACACTTCTTGAAACGTTTCGTTTGGCCTTGTCTCGGTGTCCTTTCCTCCATTGGCTGCAGCATCACGTGTGACTAAGACTGTGTGGTTGCAAAGGTTCTTGAGAGTTCTCTCCTATTCAGGTTTGCTGGAGATCTCTTATTACTACCTTTGTCATACATTGCCTGCAGAACCCAAGCTTAGTTGTACATCAATTACGACCACTGTGTTAATTGCACTTCCTAGAGTTTGTGTCATTTTTGATTTTGTTAATTTTTTATTCTTATCGTAATACTCGAATGCGCTTTATTGTATGCTGTTATGTTAAACTGTGTGCTCTAGAGCACCCTATGGTTACCCCCACCTCTCTCAACTGTTGGTTTTTTCCACTCTGCTGTAACCTCACTTATTGCCCCTTTAAAGTTTGTTACCCTCGTCTTTGCCTTGTATGTACAGCGCTCTGATACCCGTATGGGTCTTGTTTGTGCTTATAAAACGTTTCAAATGAATTATCTTTGTGAATGTGGTGGCTGTGGCCACAGAATGTCAAAAGCATCACAGTGGTGCATGCCTTTTAAACGTAATGAAAGGAGATGGAAGGATCATGCAAATACAGAAGTGCTTGTCTTATGTACAATGGGTTTGTTTCCTGTTGCATATGTCGGTCACATTAGACTTGCCGCTAAAGTGTGTTGATGTGGCAATGCTTACCAGGGTCCCTTTGCAATCTATACTGGACTGTTCCTTGACTAACTCCTCTAGTCCTTTACAGAGTAGTAGATGCGCTGTACGGCAAGAAAGATGGACCTTTTTCAAAGTAATCATCTCAACGCCTAAACTTGGCTTTGGGAATAGCGACCTTTGTGCCCAGCTTAAAAGACCGAGTGCACCTACAAACTTTCTACTTTGGGTGATATTTCCAACTTGACCCTCACACGGTTAGCACTTACCCTTTTGAAACCCCCTATGATTGAGTAATCCTAGAAGTTAGAAAAGTGGAGTGACTGCAGGTGGTAACCCAAAAACACTAATTTACCATGCCTAATCTTCATTCTGAGTTAACTGCTTTATCGCAGTTTAAAGCAGCCCAGCTGTGTATGCATAACCCCCCAAAATTCTTGTTCGGCAGAAGTTATGAAACATTTGTTTACGTGCGTGAGTCATCTCCGTGAACTCTCTCCCATCAAATCTATGTGGAATAGTGCCATAGTTCTAGCCGTTTTAAGCAGCTGGAAATGCTATAGTTCCATATTGCTTAAATTGGCACGGTTTCTTGAGTTTGAGCATTCATTACCTAATCCTGTTAAACAAATGATATTTGTGTGGTGGAACTTGGAAACAGATTGTTTTGTTGCTACTGTAAAATACAATGCTACTTACATTTATCCACCGTGGAATTCTTGACTGAGTTCATGAACTCTGAAAGGCTCCTTCTAAATACAGGATCATGCATAACTTAAAACAAGTTATTTTGATGGATACTTCTACCTGCAGATTTCTCACCTTTAAATATCTCAGGCACTAGTATGGATCTGGAAACTTATTGCAGAGCTCTCTAATGCCAGTAGGGGGTGCTGTTTTCATGTCAACATCGGGAGTGGCATCACAATGATTTCCCCAGAGCCATCTAGCAACCACCCCGGCGTCCTGATGTCTCTTCCGTTTTTTTTTTTTAATGCCTTTCGACACCGGTCCAGAGGCAGGCTGGACTGGCCGAAGCGTGCGCCCGGTGATTTCCCGGTGGGCTGGAAGAGTGGGAGCCGGTTTTGGACCTGTGCGGGCCGCTTTTGGTACAAAGAGGGGGGTGGGGGGGGGGGGGGGGGGACGATTTGCAACAGTGCTGCAATAACGGCCCTCTGTACCAAAAGCAGCAGCAGTGTTTCCCACCAGGATGCTTCCACTCCCCTCCCCACCCATTCCCCCCCCCCCCCCCCCCCCCCCCCCCCCCGGTCTTACTTAATTGCCAGGGCTGGTTTGCGTTCCCAGGTTCTTATCTCAGCCCTGAGGTGTAGAGATTTTGAGCTCCAAATTATTTTTCGTGCCGTGCTAGCTAGGGACATAGCTACACCCAAAAAAAGTCTGAGTTTAAGCCCTGCCACAGATTGCATTTGTCACCTCAAGTGGGATGGGTATGCCCAGACTTGTGCTCTCCATGCCACTGGGATCAAGCTATTCTGGCTGATGGGTGAAACCCCGAAACCGGTCCTAGGATGCTTGTTTCCAGTCCAGGGAGGTCGGTCTGGTAGTTGGGGCTGGACTGTTCCCATTGGGCACAGGGTCAAGGCTGATTTGCATATGGCTGGTTTCAAACTGGAATGGCTTGGGGGAGCAAAAAAAACGATGGCTTTAGGCCCAGTTCTCTGTACTGGGGTGAATGTATGACATTGTTCTGCATTCTGTCCATCAATTGTCCTTTTTACAGATGTGATGGGCAGATGTCCATCACAGACATGCACAATGACTGTTTTTAGCATTTTGAGTTGTCGTTGTGTGACCTCTTCCTCCGCATGAATTCCTAGACCATCAAAGAGCGGGAGGCCAAGCTTTTTATGGCCTGCACCTGGGGTGAATGTAAGTGTTATATGAGGTTGAGGGCAAGGTCAAGATCCAGGATGAGATCCACTTCGCTTTTTCAAAAAATCCCCACCTTCCAAGACTTCGAGGGAAAACAGGAAATGTCACATGTAAAAGAAAACACTTCGGCTTAGGAGGTAAAAATCCAAGGTTAAGTGACCTGCGCCGACCTCACCCCAGTCCAATCATCTCCGGAGCTGGAGTTGGTGGTGTTGTCTCATTATTCACTAGCACTGACTCCTCATGTGCTGAGGGTGATGCCGGTGTTCAGAGTTTCTTTCCTCTGGTACTGATCCAAACTTATTCTTGAAGTACCACTTGAGTTCAACCTTCAAAGCTGTATGCATTCCTGGCTACATCCATTTGCAGGGCTCCTCATTAGAGCCGCCCACTTAAACGCCGACCCTTGCACCGCCATTGCCCTTCCTGGCACTGCCTATAGGCCACCACCTGCAAGGCCCATGTTCACTGCTTCCACCCCAACCTCTTCAAGAACCGCTCTTACAACCTTAAAACACATGAGATCTAGAAGAAAGGCCCAGCACCTTTGTAAAGGGGAGCAGTACCAATGAAATGAACAAGCGCCTAAAGACAATATTGGGACACTGTATACACTCTTTGGTTCAGACTGAAAAGCAGTCTCCAGATGGCTGAGCGGACGCTGATGACACCGACTTCTTACTCACCATTAGGGAAGAAGCCACAGTAGTTACTCTGTGAAGGAGTACATAATGCTAGTGGGAAGATGGGGGTCGTCTTTTCTACAAGCTAGAAAGGCAATGACTTTAGACCACTGAGTCCTGAAAATCATCGTATTTGTTTACCCTACCTTTCCAGCAGCAACTTCCCACTATCCTTCCCTAACATTTCCTTACTTCTGGAGACCATCTGCGGGTCCTACAGCAAGAGGCGGTGGCCCTTCCTCAGAACACAACAGTGGAGGTGATGCCAGAGCAGAAACATGGGCAGGGGTGCCACTGTCTATACTTTCTAGTTCCCAACAAGGATGGTGGTCTATGATTCGATCCTAGACCTCAGTCTCCTGAGCTTGTACCTGCACAAGTTTAAAATGCTGTCCCTGACTCAGATTTTGTTAGTGATTAATACTGAGGGGTGTCTCGACATGCAGGGCACATACTTTTATATACTTATCTTGCGATCTCACAGACGTTACCTGCTTTTTGTGGTGGGTTCCACTTGTTACCAATTAGTGGTTCTTCTGTTTGAATTGACTTTAAGTCTTCACCAAGAGCTGCGGCCCAACTCAGCTGGTTGGGGATCTCGATGTTCCCATACCTAGGTGACCTGCTTCTCAAGACTGGTTCCCTGCTGATGTTCTTGCACCACCTGCAGATAACAGCTTTGCTACGGTTCAATTTTGGATTTTTAATCAATCTGCCCAAGTCTCTTCAGAAGCCCTCCCAGCACCTCCTGTTTATTGGGGCAGTACTGGATACAACGTTGCTCCGGGTTGTCCCTCCACAGAGAATCCAGGACATTTAGGATTTGATGCCAATGTTTCTAGTAGGAGTTTCGATTGCATTGCAGTCCTGACAGTCTTGCGCCTGCTCGGTCTGCTTGCATCCTCCCACTTATGCATGTGCACACGCTGGATTATGAGGGCTCTTCATATCAGTCTATGAAGAGCCCTCATTGCCTTCTATCCTGAATCCACAGCAGGGATCCAGGATAGAAGGCAATGGAATACCCACACAATGTGCTATTTGAGTGGGGGGAGGGGTCACTGAATAGGATGCATGTTGTGGCCTCTCAGTATCCTCAAACCAGTGTGTTTAGATTGGACGCTGTGGCTTGTAAGTGTATGTCCAGTGGCCAAGGCAAGCCTGGTGGGCTGTTGGCCTCATTTACCAAGGGCATCTGAGGTGTGCTGGAGGGGCCAACGCTGCAAATATTCAAACAATGCCAGAGTCTGAGATCAATACTGGCAACTACGCCCAGGATTCAGAGGTACACACACATCTCCCAGCAGATGTTTTTCACAAGTAAAATTTTGTCCCCAGACTTTTTTCACTAACACCTTTCATTTGTTAGTGTCACTCTCCTTCTGCCCATAGGGCCTTTCTAGATAGCCCCATCGATCTGTTGTGGGCTGTTACTGTTAATGGTGATTGTTCTTGGTGGCTTTAATGTTTGGAATAATGAGCCCCGTGATGGCCACACTAGTATCCTGTAAGCAGGACATCTTTTGAGCAGTGTTGGCGCTTGGCCATTCCCAGGATCTTAGTGGCCCCACCCATTTAGCAGGGTATGCCATTGATCTTGTTTTTCCCTATCCTTGGCATGTTACACTTTTTGATACTGTCCTTTGTACTTGGATTGTTGTTTAATAATACTTGGATTCTTTGAAAGTTGCGCTCTAAACAGTTGAGAGCACTAGGGTCCTCATTGGCTTGGAACAATCTTGACCCTGATAAGGCCTATGAGGTGTTTAGTGATCTTTGAGACTCCTCTAGCCTGCTTCTAATCTTGAGCTGTTGAATAGCTTTGGCACCTGTCTGTGTCAAACCTTTGATCACATCCTCCTCACCAGGAGAAGCTGTAGAAGGTCTCTTAAAACTACAAATTCCTGTTTCACTCCCGAATTAAGAAGGAGAGATTGAAGGTTTGTCAGCGGAGAGAGTATATTGCACCTTGTATTCCGACCTATCATGTGTGACCTAGCATCTCCAACTAAGGATTTACAAAAAGTGCCTTGTTGCTGCTAAAACGTTTTTCTTTAGTAACTCTGTTGTACATGTGCTTACTCATCAGGAGCCCTATTCCAATTTGTTTTAGAACTTAAATGCTCTGATAACACTAATCTACCTAGCTCACATTTTCAATCTCTGTGAAAATCGTGCTATGTTCTTTCACAAAGTAGAGGACATACATGATAGCATATCCAAGGACTTTATTTCTTCCCACTGCAAACAGGTTGATTTGACTTCCTCTCCTCCTGGTATTACCATCACGAATATGCTCCCTCAGATTTCGGCAGAAGTAGTATTTGCATTGCTCTCCTATTCAAAATCAGGCTTTCTTGTTGATGTCTACTGGGTCAAGTTTTCAAATCCATATCTTCCGTCATTCTTATTGCTCTTATCTTGATTCTTAATGCTTGTTTTTCTTCTTACATTGTACCTCAAAGGTGGAAAGTGGGGTCTTGTCAAACTGCTGTTAAAAAAGCCAAATCTCGACCCTCAACAATCATGATATGCTTCTTAAAGTAAATAAACAAAACTGAGCACGATGAAGGGCCTACTTGGGGGGGCAAGGTAATAGGGCTAGCTTATTGCCAAAACCTCCCTATCTAGTACATGGGATGCTGTAAGCAGAATAATTACAATAGGCCACAATTTCATTATCTGCAATGATATGCAAAGCCTTAAAGAGATCACACATCTCTTCATAGTAGGTACAGTAGCTAGGAATTGACTTTCAGGTATCGAGATTTGATCTGGGGGTGGTGTTTTTTATCAATTAGTCTAGGACTTCTTACTATCCTTTTCACTAACTCATAGTTGTTGAACTTGCCAACATGGTCTCCTAAAATCTTGCCCTTTAGGGCACTTGAACCTTCATTAGGCCTGCATGAGCATCTTGAAATAGGCTGAGACACCTTTCACTAGCTCGTCAAACTTATTGAAATGGATGTTGCTTATGGATATCTCCATCCACCCCATGACTTGCCAAAAAACATCTAGCAAAGGCCATTTTGCACTTCTCCTACATAAACGTTAATTGGCTAGCTTTAATGCCTACATCGTTAAATATTTCCTAAATTATTTTCTCACTACCCTAGTTTGTGGAAGGTCTTCACTATTTCTTCCATCTGGAAACCTAATCCTCCTTGTGAGAGAAATGATTTCCTTCTAAAGCTAACGGCCCCTGATACAAAGCTGCACTTATCTTGGAAGGAAACGTACCTAGTCGCTATTGCGTGTGCAAGCAGGGTTTGCCCCATCAAAGTTCTGTGCTATAGTGAACATTACTGTTTCGCCTGAGCAAGATCATTCTAAGGATCCAGCACATCAATAAGGGGAACCCCATTTAACAATACTGTAGAACGGCAAAAATTCCCAGTGAATTTAAGGTGATATTTCATTGTAAGATAAAAACAAAAATTATTCAGAGATGTAGATGCAAACCATTTGAATGAAATATAAATTGTATGACGTGTCTACAAAACTGTTTCAGGGACATGTGCATAGGTGGAGTTATTAAATGGTAACAATAAATTTTGGGGGAGGGCCGAAGGGAAATATTTTTAATGACCCTAGGGTTACTAATCCCTAAACCTTACATATTCTAACAAACAGAAGTAACCTGGGTCAAAGAGTCAGAGCCTAATAATGTAGAGAACAACATATTAAGAGAGAAAAAGCACATGTGAGTAATACCATCGATGTTGAATCCCATCAGCCACTGTGAATAGCGGTTATCATCATATGGAATTCGTCCACACACACTACTCTTATGTTAGAGATATGTGTAGTGTATGTTAAAAACAACTACTGAGTCAGTCCCACAATTTTATTCATGACTGACCGAGTGATGTGGTTAAAAACAGTGCAAAAAGCAGTTCGAAAAAATAACTGCTATTGTCCCAAAGGTGGTCTACATGTTTCAGCCATTGTGATTGAATGTCAATCTGGCTTTCGTCAGGACCGATTATGTATGCTACTGCTAAATAGCCTCCCCGTCCAGCTCATTTCAGCCAGAGGTACCGACGGAAAGAGCGGGGCCTCGTTCATCTGAGCGGATGCCAGGTGGGGTGAGGCGTGACCCCCTACATTGAGGGGATTTGTAACTCACTCCACGCATAGTCGGGAGTGTTTCAATACTACCACGCAAGTAGGTCGTATCTTTTCCTTTTCCTTTTCACTGTTTGGATTAAAACATTATTTAGCAGTAGCATACATAATCGGTCCTGACGAAAGCCAGATTGACATTCAAGCACAATGGCTGAAACATGTAGACCACCTTTGGGACAATAGCAGTTATTTTTTCGAACTGCTTTTTGCACTGTTTTTAACCACATCACTCGGTCAGTCATGAATAAAATTGTGGGACTGACTCAGTAGTTGTTTTTAACATACACTACACATATCTCTAACATAAGAGTAGTGTGTGTGGACGAATTCCATATGATGAAAACCGCTATTCACAGTGGCTGATGGGATTCAACATCGATGGTATTACTCACATGTGCTTTTTCTCTCTTAATATGTTGTTCTCTACATTATTAGGCTCTGACTCTTTGACCCAGGTTACTTCTGTTTGTTAGAATATGTAAGGAGTTATTAAATGTTCATGAATTCAGTGAAGATTCTCAAGGTGAAGAATGAAGATTACAAGTTACTAACTTTTTTTTCTTTTTCTCTTCTAGTTCCTCGCACCTGGATCAGCCTGCCCTATCTATATTTGTATGTTTGTCTGTATGTTGTATCTACAGTGTAAATGTTTGGTTTTATTGTTGCTCATATTTTACTACATTTTGTGTGTAAATTGTAAATTATTAACTTGATTGTAGTCAAAGGAAAAGTATTATTGAAATAAAATGATGGTTTTATTTTTGTGCATTCTTTTCTTCTGTTGCATCAAACTTGGGTAACAATGTGTGATGCCATTTTAACCTGTTATTTCTTTAAATTGAATGCATCAGAATACAGAGGTGAAAGGCAGGTGCCTTAGTGGTTACTCTTACCTAAGCCACTTGATGGACCGGCCATTGCTTAATGGATATCTTTAATAGTTTCTTCTCAGAATGCACAAATGTGCTGAACCCCAAATGATAGTCCCCTTCACAGTTAAAAGTTAAATAGGCTGATGGTTACTAATGTTTTCAACAATAATTAACTTATTAAACACTACATTGACTTGCAGGGCATTTTCTGATCTGTTGCTTTCCCACAAATGCAACACTTTGGCAGTGATCTTTGCACCTGTCCTAGGAATTACATTTGTTAACTTTGCCAAAATATGAGGCAATTGGGTTTGTAAGAATAGTTTTTATTATGCTTACAAATCACATTGACTGAGATTTGGTTGGATCTGTGAAACTCTCTAAAACTCGAGAAATATACTGGTAACCCAAATGTCCTAAATGAATCTTAAAACGTTTAAATCATTGTCAGTTTCTTTGTGAATGCATGGCGTACTTTTTTAGAAATGTTCTTGGGAAGTAGGTCTTCTTGGCACTATTATTTTATCACTTCAAGAGTTTTGGATAGCATTTAAATCTCCAGTGAAATAGCATTTCTCTTGAAAATGTGTGCTGTTGGGCCTTGAAGCAGACTTACCAGAATAGCACGTATCATTTACATAATTTAAAAAGAACCAAACTTCAGCCAATCAGGCTGCAACACCCTGTTAACCACTACCCTCAGATTATACCCTACCTCAGATTCTTCTCTACCGCACGACATGTGATGGGGGTCTCCCTGAGCTGTGCTCAGTTTAACGTCTGAAAAACCTAGACATTAAATGTCTTTCATTCTCATTACTTTTGAGTGGGCAATTATATAATCTTCTCACCTTCTATTGAAGAAATCTACTTAACAGCGTGTCATAGGTTTTCCAAAAAAGACCTGTGCAAAAAGACTTCACACAGAAAATCCACAAAATGGTTGAATCTGCTGGCTTCACAATTCTCATAAGATAAGATTGTAAAATATGTCATACCTTTTCTTCCAAAAGTCTGAAGAACAGGGAGAGGAGGTTTTTGCTGTTTCTTCAAAAACGTTAAAACCAAGGAAAATCTGTCATCAGAGAATGTAGTGACTGTCAAGAAGGCTCATGAACGGGAGAGGTCAAAAGTCCAGTCCTCAAAACCTGGGTTAGAACAAGACCCTCCCAAAATGGATTTAAAAAACACCCACTGCAGGTCTTCTAGAGACCAATGTCCATCCAATAAACGCTTTCATAAAATAAAATAAAAAGGAGAGGGTTTTGATGTAGAAAGCCAGTCCAGAGCATACAACAACTTATGAGAAGATTTAATTTACATACAAAAACCCTCCTTAGCACCATCGATGGAAAAGTCAACAGTCAACAATGACGGACAACAAGTTGTTGACTGGGTTAGCATTAACAACAGAAAAAAAATGTAGATGAAAACCTCTTTGATTTTGAAGACTACACCTGTGAAGATATCGACTACCATGTCAATGAAATTGAAGTTATTGATGACTCCAGTCAGTTCACCATTAACCGCAAACCCGCTGATGACTACTTTGAGAATTAGCTCTTCTCTCGTAGGGGGATTTCCATATATAATCATAAGCACTGAATAGTCCTGCCCACGTGCGGGGACTCTGGAGCACTTTATCAAATATATCTCACTTGTAGATGCAGGCCGCCTTCGTGAAGGGGTGGATAGTCACTTAAAGAAAATATTATGCAGCCTGTAGGAGGAGGCTACAATGGCCAAATTCTTCATTTCGTAAATAAAAAAGTTTGCAAAGAGAGGCGTCTATGCATGCAAGTGTATAATACTCTTGTAAACAAATTTGAATATCTTTCACAAACCCTTTTTTTGTAGAGTATAGATTTTTTTGTGTTAGTTTTATATAGTGCGACCCTTGACCCCAGGGTAGGTCGCTCCCCTGTCCTCACAGTGCCACCAGACCTGTGTGCCTTCTCCCTTTTGCTGTCTGCCTGCTTGGTTTTGCCTGTATGTGCCCTTTGCTGTCTGCTTGTTGTGATCGCGCTCCCCTCTCTCCGTGTACCCCGAGTGTGTGACCTTTGCTGTCTGCCTGCTTGGTTTTGCCTGTGTGTGCCCTTTGCTGTCTGCTTGTTGTGATCGCGCTCCCCTCTCTCCGTGTACCCAGAGTGTGTGCCTTCACTGAGTGTCCCCGCCGTCCCCCCCGTCCTTCCGCCGCTTTTCTCCTCGTTTGCCGCGTTTTTTTCCCATTTTTCGTACCTTTTTCGGTACTTTTTCGTCTTCTAGGCCTCCTCGCCATTCTCGAGGCCTTCCCGCCATTGGTTTTCCCGCTTTTTCACCTACCTGCCCACCTCCCGCCTCCCAGCTAACCCCGCCTCCCCGGCTACCCCTTAAATGGCGGCCGCTGCGAGGCCGCGCCTAAGGCAAGCCCGTCTGCGCCCGTCCGCGCCTGGACCGCACCCAGCGCCCGACCGCCTGGTCCCCGTGCCCCCCGCCTGACTTACGACTCCGCCACGCTCACCAACCTCAACCCCGCCACCCCGAAACGGACCCACGGACCCTTCACCTGCAACAACTGCCGCTTCACCTGCCTTCGGGCCCACTCCGCTCCCGCCGAGAACAACTCCCCCGGAAGCAATCTCCACTGCATCCTGGTCAACACCCGATCCGTCCACAGGCACGCCATCGAACTGTGGAACCTCATCAACTCAACAAACCCGGACATCGCCTTCCTCACCGAGACCTGGATGAACCCCTCCTCGGCACCCGACATCGCCATAGCCATCCCCGACGGCTTCAAAATCATCCGGAAAGACCGCACCAACCGCATCTGAGGAGGCATCGCCATCGCACACAAAAGCTCCATCCGCATCTTGACCCACACAGACGACTCACTCCCCGACGCCGAACATCTCCACTTCACGATCCACAGCGACCCCAAGACCACCCTCAGAGGCACCCTCATGTACAGACCTCCAGGACCTCGCACCAAGTTCAGCGAAGACATCGCAGACTTCGTCAACCCTCACGCACTCTCGTCCACCGACTACATCCTCCTAGGAGACCTCAACTTTCACCTGGAGAACCTCACCGACAAAAACACCACCGCCTTACTGGACAACCTCGCCAACCTGGGACTGAAACAGCTAGTCAACACACCCACCCACCACGCCGGACACACGCTCGACCCCATCTTCTCCTCCAGCAAACACATCACCGTCAGCCACGCCACCGAACTCACCTGGTCGGACCACAGCTGTGTCCACTTCAGCTTCAAGAAGACCACCGTGCTTCACCACACCCAGCAACCACCAAGAAGACACTGGAATCGTATCACCACTGAACAGCTCGCATCAACCCTCTCCCAGAACCAACCCACCAGCACCACCGACCCAAACGAAGCCGCCAACAACCTCACAAACTGGATCTCCGACTGCGCCAACCTCCTGGCCCCCCTGAAGACTCAAGCTAACACCAACAACCACAAGAAAAACTCCTGGTTCACCCCCGACCTCAAGGACTCCAAGAAAGAATGCCGCGCCCGCGAGAAGACGTGGCGCCTCAACCAGTCCGAAGAGAACATGTCAGCTCTCAAGGACGCCACCCGCCAACACCACCAACACCTCCGCGCCGCACGAAAAACCGCCTACCGGAACAGACTTGACAACAACGCCCACAACAGCAAGGAACTATTTGGCATCGTCAAAGAGCTCTCCAACCCGGACGCAGAAAACAACCCCATCCCTCCCTCACAGGACCTCTGCAACTCCCTCGCAACCTTCTTCCACCACAAGATCATCGACATATACAACAGCTGCCCGACCGCCAACGCGAACCCCCACCCGGAACCCGCCACCGACATCACCACCATCCTCACCTGGAGCCCTACCACCACCAAGGAGACCACCCGCGTCATGAACTCGATCCACTCCGGATCCCCATCAGACCCCTGCCCGCACCACATCTACAACAAGGCCGACAGCATCATCGCACCGCACCTCCGAGACGTCATCAACGCCTCCCTCGCCGCCGCCACCTTCCCGGAGAGCTGGAAACACGCAGAGCTCAACGCCCTCCTAAATAAACCTACAGCAGACCCCACCGAACTCAAAAACTTCCGGCCCATCTCTCTACCGTTGCCCGCCAAAGTGATTGAGAAAATCGTCAACGCTCAACTCACCACCGCCCTGGAAACCAACGACTCCCTCGACCCCACACAGTTCGGTTTCAGGGCCAACCACAGCACCGAAACCGCCCTCATCGCAGCCACGGACGACATCCGAGCCCTGACCGACAAGGGAGAAACCGTGGCCCTCATACTCCTAGATCTCTCTGCAGCCTTCGACACGGTCTGCCACCGCACCCTGATACGCCGCCTCAGCAACGCCGGCATCAGAGGCAAGGCCCTGGAATGGATCGTCTCCTTCCTCTCCGGAAGGACTCCGAGTCCGCCTGCCCCCCTTCAGATCCACAGCCACGGAGATCATCTGCGGCGTACCCCAAGGATCCTCCCTCAGCCCCACCCTCTTCAACGTCTACATGACCCCCCTGGCGAACATCGCACGCAAACACGGACTCGACCTCATATCCTACGCCGACGACACCCAGCTCATCCTATCCCTCACAAACAACCCCACCTCAGCTAGGACCAGACTACATGACGGAATGAAGGAAGTAGCGAACTGGATGACAGACAGCCGGCTGAAACTGAACACAGATAAGACGGAGGTCCTCATCCTCGGCCCTACTCCCACCGCATGGGACGACTCCTGGTGGCCCCCCGCCCTAGGCAGCACTCCCCAACCCACCACGCACGCAACCTCTGCTTCATCCTGAACTCATCCCTCTCCATGACCAGACAGGTCAACTCGGTGACCTCTGCATGCTTCAACACCCTCCGCATGCTCCGCAAGATCTTCCACTGGATCCCCACCGACACCAGGAAGACCGTCACCCACGCCCTTGTCACCAGCCGCCTGGACTACGGGAACACTCTGTACGCCGGCATCACCACCAAGCTGCAGAGGAAACTACAACGGATCCAGAACGCTGCCGCACGACTCATCCTGGACATACCCCGCCACCACCACATTTCCGGACACCTGAAGAGACTTCATTGGCTCCCAGTCAACAAGAGGATCACCTTCCGACTCCTCACCCACGCACACAAAGCCCTTCACAACCTCGGACCCAAACTCATCAACAACCGCGTCTCCTTCTACACTCCTCCGCGCACTCTACGCTCTACCGGACAGGCCCTGGCAGCCGTACCCCGCATCCGCAAAGCCACCGCCGGAGGAAGATCCTTCTCCTTCCTAGCAGCGACAACCTGGAACTCTCTGCCCAGCCACCTTCGCGCCATACCTGACCACCTCTCCTTCAGAAGGCAGCTCAAGACCTGGCTCTTCGAGCACTGACCCCCCCCCCCCCCCATCCAGCGCCTTGAGACCCTTTATGGGTGAGTAGCGCGCTTTATAAATGCGATTGATTGCAAACTCAACCCAATGGTATCAGAGGGCTTTACATGAGCACCAGTTGCGGTGCAGACGTACACATTCATTTTTTTGTTGGACATGGGGAGAATACGGGATTTGCCCAGAATCACAGGATGTTGAGCATCCCTGCCGAGACTCTAACCCGGTTCCCCAGTTTCAAGGTGGACCGCTCTAGCCATAAGACCACATCCTCTCTCCCACAAATGAGGCAGCACAAGACAAAGTAGCCTCATAGGCTGCCAATATAAGAGTTGAAAGTAGACGTTGTGCCTTTAAGGCCTCCGAGACTTCCAGTATCCAATCATGCTTGGCTAGAGACGGTTACCTCAGTTATTTTTTCCAGCACTTGCTGAAAGGACCTAGGAGCATTGAACAATGCCTTTCTAAGGCTTTTCTCTTCAAAATTTGCTTGTGAATTTTATCTTAAACCACTTCCCTCAATGTTTTTCTACTCTCCCTTGCATTTTGTGCATTTTTCTGATCGGTATTGGAGCATTTTGTCTTTTAAAATGCCATCTTTATTTAATAAGTGCCCTTCCTGTGGGAGAAAGAAAGCCAAAACGGACCCTCATAGTGTCTGTATTCTTTGCCTTCCAGCAAGACATCTTCCTGAAGACTGTCAACACTGCAAAACATTTTCCAGGTGAACTCTACGTTGTAGAGAAAAGATTTGCCTCCAAGGCGCAGTAGACCAGTGCAGGAAGCATATGTGGTGTGTCCATGCTCCTAAGGTGCGAGGAGAGGGTCATTCCTCTGCCAGAGCTCCATCTTCAACTTCTGGTGGACATAAACATTCAAAACTAGGTCTATGACCCGGAAACGGCGTCATTCTCTGTCTGAATCGAACGTAGCCGCCGAGATGAGGTATGGTACCGACCTGTCTGCTGTCAGGAGCTGGTTTGACATTTTCAAAGAAGTGAAGATAGACGTCGAGGCGCGGTAGGTCAACATCGAAGATTCGCCTGCTGTTGACGCAGAGCCACAGATCGCCGTTGAGAAGTAGGTTGATGTTGATACAAATAATTATTTTGACGTCGAGGCAGTTTGTCGTCGAGGGGACACCAACGTTCTACATCTAAGAGCCATTTGTCATCAAGGAGACGTTGACGTTGAGCAGATCTTCATCTCATTGCTATAGGAGGTTGACGTTGAGGAGCAGGTCATCTACATCACACCAGAGAAAAATGAGATGGATTTGTTTGTCACCAGGGTCTGACTATTCCAGGGTGTACTCTCCACCTGAAGTCTTACCAGCTGCTCCTTCACTGCCTTCACCACAGCCTCCTCCGATGCTACCTCCACGGATTCCAACTCTTCCACTTCCTCCAACTTGGCTGCCACCACAGCCTGCACCAATTCCATCTTCACACTGCCTCTTTCGCCACGTCCCAGGCCAAGATCTCGTTCTAGGATGTTCCATTGCTTGCACAGCCACCATACGTCGCGACATTAGTCATCCAGGAGACCTCATCATCGCCATAGGTCACACAGACCCAGATCACGGTCACAATCTCTCCATTGATCCAGATATTCGTTCTCCACCTCTACTGGACGCTACTCACCTACATTAACAGACTCTTCCCCCACCTCGAGTCTCTCCCATTGATGACATTCCATGAAGTCTTAGTGAGAGGAGCAGCAAAATTGAACATCCAAATGTCCGTGCCTACTCCAACCACATCAGTAATCTTTGAGACGGTACAACAACACACATCGTCCAGACCACTTCTTCCTCTAGTGCCAGACCGCTTGGAACTGGCCGTGGAATCTTCCTGACTCCCTCTTCAGCTAAGTTAGCCCCATCAAGAATACTAAAAAAAAAAACATAACACCTGAGCAGGATCCACTCTCCCTGCGGTTGGACCCTCCTCACGACTGTGGTCATTTAAGCAGCAAAGAAACACCATGTTACTACACCTACCATGTCTGTTCATCTGCATAAAGAAAGCAAGAAGTAAGACTCTGTGGCCTGTAAAACATGTGGTACTGCAGTCACTTTCATGAAAGCAGAGCAGCTAGTGCAACTTCTCTTTTAGGACGATATCATAGGACATTAAGGGAATCAGTACAGAGGTTCACCGATCTGCCCAGAGACCAGGGAGAAGATTTTATAGAGGTAGTTAACGAAGGTTTGATGGTATCGAACAAGGTGATTATTTCAGCGGCTGATTCCTCCCTTCTGGCAGCTCATGAATACTGCCATGGTGTAGCCCTCTGTAGGCATGTGTGGCTCCATCTCACATTCTTAAAACCGGAGTCACAGCAGCATATCATAAATCTGCCTTTCTCTGGTTCATCTTTATTCGGCAGTCACACGGATGAGGAAATGACCTGCTTGAAAACCGAAATTGACACACTTCAGGCGGTCGGGCAGGAGAGGCCTAAGGATCAATGCAAAGCATACCACCCTTTCCAGAGGAGACACTATTCTCAGAGGGTTAAAATTCCTTCCTGGTCCCTATAGTCATCACTGTAGACCGACTAGAGGAAGAGCTTCACAACAATCAACCCAAGGCGGAAAGCCTACTGAAGGCAAAAACCCTGAACTGTTTCTTCCACCTCTTCCCCACTCGGGGAGGGTGGTGGGGAGTGTTCAAAATTTCCTGACAATACCACCCCAATGTACTACCTCAACAAGCGGGGGTTGGCGAGGTCCAGCCCATTGTCACTGGAAGCCCATTTCATATGGAATTGGTTCATCGCCCGAAGCCTACGGATCACAGCGACTCACCATCCAAGCGAGCAAGGCGCACAGGCTGATGTCCTCTGTAGACTTCTGCAAGAAAACCACGAATGGGTCTTGCACAACGACGTCATTCACTACGTTTTCGAGATCTGGGGCATGCCCACCATAGATTTGTTCGCCACTGCATAAAACAAAAAATACCACGACTTTGCCTCGAGGTACTACCAACCAGAGACACTGGGGAATGCCCTATAGATCGACTAGTCCGCCAGATTTCTGTATGCTTTTACACCGACTCCCCTGATCCTGGTGATTCTAATCAAGCTCTCCCACTCCAGTGCCAAGATGATACTCCTAGCGCCAGAGTGGCCACGTCGGTGGTGGTTCAAGGACCTTCTTCACTGGTCACAGCGTCTAAATCTCAGGCTCCCATGCAGACCTGACGAAATTCGGAGGCCAGATAATTCACCCGGATCTCTCCTCCTTGAATTTGGCTGCATGGTTCCGGACCTCGTCAATATGGACCTTTGAACCTGCCATAACACTGCATGGAAATCCTGAAACAGGCCAAGTGACTGTCCACCCAGTCAGCGTAAGCCTTAAAGTTGAAGAGGTTTTGCATCTGGTTTTCCTCCAAAAGTGTGGATCTTACAACTTGCCTGGAAGAGGTTATTCATCCGTACTTGTTACTGCTTTCAAAATTTGTCCTCCAGTTCTCTTCCATAAAAGTTAACTTTGCAGTTCGTCCTGCATACTGGAAATGTCCTTCACAAACCTCTTTTTTCAAAATCCCAAGTCATCAAGGATTTCCTAGAGGGTTTGAAGGTGTTTGCTGCTATTAGGCATCCATGGGAGCTTAATGTTGTCCTTTCCCACCTTATGCAGGACCCATTTGAGCCAAAACACAAGGCATCTCTCCAACACCTCTCTTAGAAAACCAGTTTCTTTCTCGCAATCACATCAACACGCAGGGTTAGCGAACTTCAAGCTTTGTGTTCTAACGAACCATACACTATGAAAATAGTTTGTATTGCAGAAGGTCAGGACATTTTGTGAAGGATTGTAAAAGGTAATCAAAGACTTTTAGGAGCAAAGTGTTCGTAATTCAGTCCATTCCCCAACGTGTTGTGAATATTTTGCAGTCAGCTGTCACTCGTAGCGATTCCCATAAGAGTGAATTTGTCGGAAGGTGAAGAAATAGTGGTGTTATCTTTCATGTTCAGAAGCATCTGAAAATTATATGGATATTAAGTTTGCTCAGTCCCTCCAAATTCGAGTCACTAGGAAATGGGTCCTTGAGGATGTCAAAGCAGTGGATGGTTCTATCTGATCTTCTGAGTTAGTGAGATTTCTTACGCGATTGCTGTGGTTTTGTTTACTAAATCATCAAGACCAGGTTAGTTTTATTTGTTTGATGCACCTAAGTTTAAAGTGATTCGGGGTATGCCTAAGCTGACCTTGCATAATCCTTTGTGCTGCCATTATGGTTCGTTTGGATTCCAACTATTGTTGAAATAGTGGTTTGCTTTTGTGTTCCTCTAGGCAAAATTGTCCCTTTAAGGTACTTGCCTGAGTGGATTTTGCTGGCTTTTGGGTGTGATATCTCAATACCCACTTATAGCAAGAATTCAGTGTTTTATTTTATAATACACGAAAAAGACTGATGCTGACCCTGCACAGTCATCATCATCAATAAACTTTATTAGGATTTAAAAATAAAACCATGAATGTCATACAAACATCAATACACCATGATTCAGTTTACAAATTGACAAGTATGGCAAGTTCCGGGTGGTCAAAACGCAGGATAAAAATACATGATTTACAATATGAAAATTAATCACAGCTTGCCTTGAGTCTCACGGAGACCCGTAAAAAGTTAACAGTGTACAACACAGAATCGCTAGAAAGAAGTTAGTCTCACCCTCCTAAAACCCATTTTTTTTTAGAATGGGGATGATAAATAACTTTCGAGGAGCAGCTTAAAAAGTACAAAACATTAAAAAGTGCATCATGTTCTGAGGAGACTCACCGATGCAGCCACAGGGCATGAGGCACTGTCCTCTGTGCGAGCCTTGGGGATAAGCCAATAGGTAGTGAAAGAGGTCGAGCCGGAACCTCGTTAATGAAAAAAAATGATGAGAACTTTTAAGCCTTAGAAGATAAGGCTCAGTGGTAGGCACAATTTTCAGTACTATATACTTTCTCACACTGGGCTTACACAGCTCTTTCCCTCTCGTTCACAATAACATGCATTTTAAAAACACTCCTTGGCCAAAACAAGGTCCCTTTTACAAGTACGCTCAGGGTTCGTAAAAAGTTCTACTCTTCCTAGCGTGGCGAGGACGATTCTTATGTACTGAAGCCATCCAATATGTGAGTATTGATCGAGTGAAAGACAATCCCGTAGGATGTCTTTACTAAGTGAATTCTCTTGCTTAGCCCAAATCTTGAGCCCATAAAGCCAGGGGACGGAAGGCCAGTTATTCTGAAAAGAAAGACATCCCCAGTTCTTCATGAACATAAGATGGGATACTATGCGGGACAGAGAGGACACTTTGCATGAAAGAGTTTAATTCACTTTGCACGGTCCCAAGCTCAATATGGCCCCATATTTCACTCTTTTAACTAACCTTTGAGATGCATTTGGCTTGGTAGATCTTCAAGAGGGACCCTATTGGCTTCCCTCCCACTCTACTGGCAAAGTTAAAGACCGCTGCAGAGGCTTTCACTAACTCCCCTTTTTTCTGAATAAGCAAGGGACACCAACTCAAGGAGTCATCAAACACTACTCCCAAGTAGGAGAAAATATAAGTCTTGGGTATATACGAACACCCTAGTTTAAAAATGGGCTGCTTTGCCTTTGTTTTCCTGGGGCCCACCTGCATAATGTAAGATTTGGAGTGGTTCACTGACACATCCAGGTCCTCCATAAATGAGACGAAAGAGTAGAGGAGAAGTTGTAGACCCCTTGCTGTCCTCACCAGGAGGACTGCATCGTCCCCGTATAAGAGGACCGGCAGGCTTTGCTTGCATACCGGAGGACAATCTGCTTTCGTTGCAAGAAGGGCCTTCTCTAGGGAGTTGATATGTAGGTTGAAAAGGAAGGGTGCCAAGATACACCCCTGACGCACCCCCCTCATGATGTTAAATGGCGGGACACTTTCAGGTCCTTAGAGTAACGGACAACCGCCTTGGAGTACCGATGAAGATCCTTCAAGAAACAAATAAAATTGTCAATGCCGATGGATGACATCAACTGCTATAGCTTGGACCTGTTCACACAGTCGAAGGCTGAGGACAGGTCCATAAAGGCTAGGTATATGGGCAGTCACGCGCCACGGTATACTTATTCAGGACCACATATAAATTTAGACACTGCTCCACAGTGGAACGACCAGGGCGTAAGCCGTATTGAATCTCAGCTAGAGGATTACTTTTCTCAGCCCAGGATACAAGACTTTCCAAAATCATGCGACCCACCGCCTTCACCACAGAGTCTAGGTGGGAAATGGGCCTGTAACAGGAGGTACTGTCCTGATCACCCTTTTTTAAATACTGTGACTATAGTCAATAAAGCCCAAGAGTCTGGTCGACCAGCCCGAACTGAGGCCATGATGACTGCTGTAAGGATGAGCGGCCAGGTTTCTATGTGGGCAATGTAGAGGTCAGGCGGAATCCCGTCTGACCCAGGGGCCTTACTTTTAGACAGTCCCAATATACCAGCTCTCCCCTCTCCAGTGGTAAAGACGTGATCCACCTTGCCTTCCAGCCTTTCCTGCCCTTCAAATGGTATAGTATCCAGCTGAAAGATACCCTCAAAGTGATGTACCTAGTCGTCCTCCGTAATGTGGGCGTCCAAGAGATGGACCTTAACTTTGGATAGAAGTGGACTGTTGATAATGGCCCAAAACTTAGAGCTGTTATGCAATGTACTTGCCTCCACTAAATCGGACCAGGCCTCCTCCTTCAGGGTGGACTTACGGATAGCTAGCGCGGCCTTGTTTTCTCTACGGAGACCTTTGACCGCCACCAGATCTTGAGCCTTGACACTTAAGGCCTGTCTCAAATTCCTGGAAGCCTGGGAACAAGCGAAGTCAAACCATCTGGGGCCTGCTGACTCACGGCCCCCAGCCATAGTAACCTCCGTATAACAGCCATAGTTCCAAATGCACCCAAGATGTCCGAGGCACTTGCCTTGCCATCAAGACATGTGACAAACTACCTACGTCACTGGTTTGCCAGGAACTCGTGAAGTAACTCTGGGGCAATGCACCCCCATTTTAGGCTCCTCCCTGCCTCCACCACTTTGAGAGGGACAGCCGCCCCCCCAAACCCTCTCCCCGCCCCCCCCTTCCCCCTTGTACTCAGGTCCATCCTGTTGTAACAGAAATGGGATTATGGTCGCTATATTCACTTGTCTGGATAGAAAAATCAGTGACCAAGGAAAAGAAAGAGGTAGATACAAGAGTAAAATCTATAAAGGTCTCACGCTCTCCCAGTGAAGGCGGGGGTGATATCCGTTTTCCCCGGGGGCAGCTTATTCATGGCTGATATTAAACAAATTCAAGCAGGATAGAGTTAAGCTCAGTACCCTGTGGGGTATGTTCCAAGTACAGGCCTACTTGTCGCGCTCAACCCATAGCTTCCACACCTCCTTGTCTAATGCCCACACACATATGGATGTTGAAATCCCCTGTTAAGATGTGATGCCAACTCTGACCTTTCAAAGTGCCACCCCGTAGAACTGACCCCAGCTGCATTATGTTACCCTCGTCCTTGTGTATGACTCCCACGTTATAAAGATTTACCAAGAGGAGCTTACTCTTGCCACTAGACAGCAACATCACATGTACGTTGGGGGAAACAAAGTAAGGTAACAAATATCTAGGACTGCTAACGAGACAAAAGTAGTGAGCCCCCTCTTAGCTCTCCCTGATATGGATGGAATTGCTGGAACAAAGAGGGTTTTGTAGCCATCCAGGTGGTAATTATACTCCGTAGCCCAAGTTTCCTGGAGACATATCACATCGTTTTTCACAACGGCCAACCATCCGGGAATGCCAATCTTACTTGACAGCCCCGCGATGTTCCAAGGAAGGAACTTGCACCCTCCACTCCTGTTCAATACCTGTTCCATGGGCGGGACATTTCCCAGAGGTACGAGTACCACAGGGTCCGAGGGAACTTCCCAGCGTCAATCACAATCTTCCAGAGAGCTCAAAGGGGCAACTCTGTTTACAGTGCTTACCCCTGATAACCCCTCTGTATGGCCTCTGTGGCGCCCCTCAAAGAGCCGCTCACGTAGAGGCCCCAATTGGAAATTTCTGGGTCGGTAAAAGAAACCATACAGGAGTGCCAGGATTGCTGAATTCCAACACCTATAATTAGACTGCACAACCATACTTGAGATGTGATTTACAATGATTGGGTTATTAAAATTAACAATAATACAATCCCCCTGCCAAGATTTCTCAGTTCTACCAACCCACTGTGCCCTACGCACCATGAGAATTTGATTTTCCACCCTAAGCCCGGGGACGATGTTAGAATTAAGCCAGTGCACCACCTTGTTTTTAGCTGAAAGAAAGTCTTCCTTAATACCAGGATCCAGACGCGGTACGTTAGCTAACACCACAACAAGCGGGGTAGACTCAGGAGGGAGGTGAATAGAGCCCAAACTAAGGGAATGGTGGTTAATATCCCCCGGGGGCATAACATCAAACCCATCTCACCTGTCATCAGGACAAAACGGGTTGCCTACTTTGATACTTTGGTATTGGCGGGGCTGAGAGGAAGCTGGGTTCAAAATATTATTCCCCCTACGAATGGATGAACGGTCCTGAAAATCAGTCTGAATCATAGTTGGTGCCGATGAGACTACTACCCGGGAGTTTGGCTGCTGTGTAGCGATGTGCACCACTCTGGCTCCCTCCCCGTACCACTACCGTTGAAGCTAGAGATAGTGGTCGAGGAAATCAAAGACACAGGCTTTGCGGGGGGAAGACTTGTAATAAGAGAGGCGCAGTCCCTTTGCAAAGAGGCTGTCAGTTCAGAGAGATTCTTCTCCAATGCAGCAAGGCGATGTAGAATAGGGTCAGATTTGGTATTGAGTGCTGACAGCAAGGAAGCTTGAAGCATGTCTATCGAGATTGCATCCAAGTTGGGTGCTACTAAGTGTGCTGCTGGGGTTAACTGAGGACCTGCTTTCTTACTTCGTTTACAGAGTCCTCCCACCCAAGGGCGCTTCCTCTTTGCGAATCCTGAGCTCAGGCCGATTCCAGAAAGCTTGCCCAGTCCTGACCCAGATGCTTGCATGTGCGCACCACACCGGGTGATGACGGTTTGGGAAAGGGGAATTGTACCACCTGCTTGAACTGACTGATCAACCCGGTCTACCGGATGGAGCTGTAACCGAGTTTGAGTGCCAGCATGTGGGGTGACCGGGGAAATCAATCGAGGAAGATGGGAAGGTGAACGAGAAACGTCTGACCACCAATTCAATATCTTTGTCCAAGACCCCAGCTGCACGTTGCAAAAAGGCGTCCATGGTGCCACCAGTATGCGGGGCTTTTTACTTGTAGATCCAGCCACCCCCCTCCGTTTACCCATTGTTTGTATGCTTCATCTATTCAGGGTAAGGATGCCCGGGTTGTCCCTGCACAGTTCAAAGTTCTTTTTTAAAGACGGTTAGGGTGTTAAGGTCAGCTCGATTCACAAAGCGAAAACCAAAATTATCTGACCGGATTAAGACACTTTCCTTATCGGTCCAACTCCTGCTAAAACTCCAGATGCACATCCAACAAACAGTTAATGCGGGTATACCAGAATAGGTGTAAAAGGGGTTTGCTCCCTACCTAGTCCACCGCAGCTGTCATGGAAAGTGGTGTTCGAGCTGTAGGAGTAGGCAGGGAGACTGACAAGCCTGCTGAACAGAGGTCTGAGGAAATACAAGAACGAGACCAAGAGGGTAGGCCCAGCTGTAAAGAACAAAGTAGACGCTGGAACTCTGGAAGTAGGTTCTTTATTAAATTCGCCAACACAGCTCCGAACGTGGAGCGCAAGTCACTGCAGCTGCTCCGGATCACCAGCTGTCATCAGTAACTGACAGCTGGTGAGGTGGACAGCGGTACGGTGTCCTCGCAGGGACACATGCATGCGTGAAGTACTACGGTGTCCACAGAGGGACACAAGACAGAACATAACACATCTTCCCCCGAATGAACAAAATATATAAATTACATTGGATTGCGTAACCAAATACTTAATCACAAATGTAATCGCTAAGTTTCGCCGGAGGTAATATCCTTCTACCATACCTGCTGGTACTGACAGGTCGTGACTCATTGTGCCCAGGAGTTGGGGGCAATACTCTGACTACTCTTCCTGAGTCGGCGCCAGTGGTGGCAGAACGAGCCACGACATTGGGGGTAGGTGCCACCTGGTTGAATGCCTCAGTGTGAGATGTGAGCGGGTCATGTTCGGACTCTCAATCGGACGAGTCTGACAGTGAATTGTGGTGCTTATTGACACAGGTTTGTTCACTACCATATAACTTACTGGGCATGTTGGTGGGATCTTCTGAGGTGGGCTCTCTTCCAGCAAATCCTGGGCGCCGATGGCACGCAAGAGATTCAGATGGACCGCGTTCACCGAGTGGGCCTCCCAAAAGGTGGCAAGGCCCTCCCGCCTGATGTACTAGTCTGCGTACATGACTTCCAGCTTAAGGAACAGATCCTGCGCAAGGCTAAGGGAGCCAAGCCGATAAAGTTCTGTGGGCACACTCCGGCCCTTTTCCAGGACCTAGCTGCATTGTCTTTGGCCAAACGTAGACTTCCAACAGGTCACGTCCTATCTCCGAGACAAGGGAATACCGTTTTCATGGGGCCATCCCTTCCGAATCATCTTTCAACACCAAGGGAAGTTGAGGCAGATGTGCTCCCTTGCCGACACCATGGATCTTTTGGGACTTGTGGCAGACAAGACTCGGACACCAGATGACAGTCCCTCCCACCGCGACAGGAAACGACTCCCCTGCTGGCGGACTGTTGGCAAACTCTCGACACCCACAAGGCCAGGCCCAGAGGAAATGGCGAAGGAACGGGATGCCGTGCTCTCAGCCCTCTCTCAGACCCAGGATCGCCCGAGCACCCCGTGATGTTTTTCAACGTATCTTAAGGGGATGGTAGCTCTGCAATGGGGCTGGAGGAGCCCACAAGCGGTTCACCTCTCCCGGCTCCCTAGACTTCCCTCCGTGGTGTGCATGCCACCTGGTACTCTGTTCCAGGAAGTCGCGTTCCCCCCCTGATCTCCTCCACTAGACAGACTTTTGTCTCCTGTTCTTCTTTCCTGTCCCTAGTTTCTCCGGAGTACCTGTGGTCCTTTAGCAGGCCACTCTTGAATGCTGTTCTCTTTAGGGACTATGCTTGTTTGGGCTGGTTTTTATGTTGTGTTCTTGTTGGGGTTTTTGCTTTTCCTTTTGGGGTCCTTCCGTATCACACATAGGGTCTGCTTCCCTGTAGGGGCCCACGCATGCTCCAGTCCACCCCCTGTGCGCCGCTCCCTATGCAATAGACTAGCAAGCATGTTTCCCCCAAGTACTGATGCCTAGAGACCTGAAACTCATCAGCCTCAATGTTCGGGGCCTGAATCACCCCACGAAGCGCACTGCGATTCTTTCCCTTCTTGAGCAGACCGAGGGTGATAATTCCATGCTTCAGGAGACCCACCTACTTGCTAAAGATACCCCCCGCATGCGCTCCCGCCGCTTTCCACGCCAATTCTGGTCCTCTGGGGCAAAGAAAAAGAATGGGGTAGCCATACTACTTGGGGCTAGGTTCGAGGGCTACGTTACCCAGTGTACACCCTACTGGGTCTATCAAACCCTCACCTTCCCTCTGCGGTCACTGCGCGGCAGGCAGCTAGCATTGGCTCTTCTTGCAGCGCGTCAGGCGATCCTACTTCACTGGGGTACTACCACGGTTCCAGACCACGCGGCCTGGCTCCTCAGGCTTTGGATGACCCTGGCAATGGAACGGCTCTCATCAATCCAAGCTCAGAAGGGCAAGAAATATGCTGAACTCTGGGCACCATTCATTTCGCTACTATTGAAAGAACTTCATGAGGTCACCTGCCCCAAACTTCTGCAAGTACTTAATTTGATACCCCTTCAAGAGAACTACACTGATCCCAGATAGGAGAAGCGAGCGCGGGTGGGCATGTGGAATAAAGTGCCTCTGTAGCCCCTGATACTTAGATACAGAATCCCCCCCCCCCCCCCCCCACTGTTCTTTTACATTTTTTCTTTTGTATGTTTTTGTTGTGGTAAATGAGTGGGTGGGTAGGGGGGTTTCTCCTTGTTGTTTCTTCTTGCATAGAAATCCTGTTTGGTGCCACTTGGACTCCCGAAGACACTGGCCGTTTGGACTCTCTAGCCTGGACTCTACTGGTTGCCCGCCTTCGGGATGCGGGCCTTGTACATCTTTGACAGCTCTGTTTGTAGCCACCGGCCCCTGTGGTTGTAGGCAGAAGGCTGTGTACGACGAGGAGTTGCTTTTCAAATGTCTAATAAAATAGATTTGTTCTATAAAAGGAGGTGCATTAATTCTTTGTAGTGGAGGGTTTGCACTTACTAGCCCATAAACTAAGTATCTTAGAAGATATCTTGATTCATTGTGACACTGGAAATTATAGTATACTAAAATGGTGCTGCAATGCTTAGGGGAGCGTCCTATTTTTTCTTAAGGTGGAGGAATGCTCATTTTACACCACTACAGTGGAGGTTTTAGGGTAATTCATTACTCTTGAAGGCATTCAGATGGATGCAAATGTTGCAGCAATAGTGCAGTGGCCTACACCCACTTGATTTAAGGCAATTAACAGTTATTATTGGGTTTTGCCAGTTTTTATTGGCGATTCAGTTATCCATTTTCTGGAATTGCAAGACCAGATACAAATTGATTACAAAAGGGAGTAGCTTTTGTTAGGTCAAAAGTAGCAGATCATTTGGTTTATTCCAGTATTGGAACTTTCATAGATTCCCATGCTTGTATCATTCCCGGTCGTCGGAATGGGAGTCCCCGGTATACATAAAATAGCAATAGAAACCATTACCAAAACAGAGCCTAGGCCCTTTCTTGTTTTGCAACCTATCAACCTCTTTTTGTAAAAGATACCCCAAAAAAATGAACAACCAATCAGATTAGCCTCACCCCTTAATACCCTCCTGAGAGAAGCTCAGAACCTCAGATTTTCTACCGCACGTTGTGCTAGGGAGTCTCTACTGAGCTCTGCTCAGTTTTTTCCTATTATCCTTAAATCTACAGTTTTTTTCTCCAGTTTTTCTTCAAGACTTATTTATTTATTTATTTTATCAATTTATAGGGCGCAACAGCTACCCAAGAATGGTTTCACGGCGCCTAGACACAGCTAGCTTGAGGACAGAGGAAGGGATGACTGTTAAGTGGTTATTGTTCATACAGCCAGGTCTTTACAAGCTTTCTGAACCTACAGTGGTTTTCTTCCTTCCGAATACCGGGGGGGAAGCGTGTTCCACAGGGAGGGTCCCAGATAGGCAAAAGATCTGCCACCTGTTCTTGCACGTTTAAACCTTGGTATGCAGAAACAGGCTGCTGTCTGTGACCGGAGGTTTCTCTTGGGCACATAGAGGCAGGCAAGAGATTGAAGATATTTTGGTGCTATTCCTGCTTTTATTCTGAACATGTAGTTCAGGGCCTTGAAACGGATTCTGCTCTCTATCCTGAGCCAATGAAGATTCCGACGATAGTTCGAGACTCCAGAGTTCTTCGGAATGCTACAAAGGAGTCTGACCGCAGCGTTTTGCGCTACCTGTAGTCGTCCGATCACAGATTTATTTGCGCCCAGATAGAGGATGTTACCGTAGTCAAGCCTTGATGTAATAAGGGCATTGACTACGGTCTTTTGCGTTGACACTGGCAACATCCACAGGATCTTCCTCAACCATTTAGCTATGGTGAGACAAAGGCCGGTTACTTTGCTGGCCTGTTTGTCCATGGATAAGGCATTGTCCAGTATAAAGCCCAGATTTCGAGCATGGGATACCGGGGTGGGAAAAGTGCCCATCTGGTCTGGCCAATGTGCAGGATTCCAGAGAACTTGATCCTTACCCAAAATCAGTATTTCCGTCTTGTCGCCGTTCAATTTTAACTGGTTTGTTGTCATCCAGTTCAAGATTTTTAATAGTCCTTCCTTGAGTAACGACGGGGAGTGGGGACAAGATTCAGATAGGGAAAAAATGATTTGGGTATCGTCGGCATAATTCATAAGCGTTAGACCTAACTTTTCAACAAATTCTGCCAGAGGTTTCAGATAGATATTAAAAAACAGAGGGCTCAGGATGGACCCCTGAGGCACTCCATGTGATGCAGGTAGGGTGTCTGACACGGCTTGTGCAGATGCGATCTGAAAGGTTCTATTTGCCAGGAAGGATTTGATCCAATCCAGAGCCTTTCCTCTTACACCATTTATATAAAGCTCTTTAATAAGCGTTTCATGAGAGATGGTGTCGAACGCCGCACTTAGGTCCAATAACACAAGTGCGACCGTCTGGCCTTGATCAAGAAGTTTTCTGATGTGTTCCGTGACACCTAACAGGGCGGTTTCAGTCGAGAAACCAGCCCTGAAGCCAGATTGCGAAGGATGGAGTAAGGAATTTTCTTCTGCAAAAATGGCTAAAGTAGAGTGTACGTGTCTCTCAAGACATTTAGAAAAAGCAGGGAGCAGAGATATAGGTCTATAATTGGCCATTATTTCTGGGTTAGCAGTAGGCTTTTTCAAAAGGGGCGTCACCATGGCATGCTTCCATAAGGCTGGGACAGTGGCGAGATCGAGGGATAAGTTTAAGAGATTGGCAATGATTTCCAAAGACTGGTCATCCAACTTTTTAATAATTTTAATAGGGATGGGGTCCCTAGGGGAGCCGGATTTAACAGTTTTTAGGATTCCTTTCAATTTCTCCAATGAAAGAGTCGGCCATGCTTCTAGTAAATTTTCACCCAGAGCAATGGGTTGAGGCAAAAATGGGTCAAAAAGAGGGGGAGGATCAGAATCAGAATTTTTTGTCTTGATGTCTGAGATAATTTTATCGATTTTCTCAGTAAAGAAACAAGCTAACGCCTGGCATTGTTGTGTGCTTAGTCGGGGTGCAACAGCTGTGGTATGTGCGCCCGCCAATTCCTTAACTTTGGAAAAAAGAGTTTTAGGCATGTTAGTTGCTTCGATAATTGTTTTAGAGACAAAAGCAGCTCTCGCTTTTGTACAGGCAGCATGATAATGATTTCTGGCTTCATGATAGCTTCTTTTGGCATTAGGGTCGTACTTTTTACGCCATTTGCGTTCTAGTACTTTGCATTTTGATTTTTCTATTTTAAGGCTGTCGTTAAACCATGGGGCTGGAGGACGATGCCTACTCCCTTTGGTGCGAGTAGAGGGCAGACAATTATTTGCTGCATTTGTTAGCCAGTTTTGTGTTTCAATTGCTACGCGGTCCATGTTGGAATTTAGGCTTGGAGGGTTAAGTTTTAGTGCCGCGTTTAAAGCATCGATGTCGACTGACTTCCAATTTTTCCTAAAAGTGACATCAGTGTTGTGTTCCAAACTGGGGGAGGGTGGAAGAGAAATGCTAAAATTAATAAGATGGTGGTCGGACCAGCCAGAAGGTATGGTGGCCATGTACGTAAGTTCCCTGATGTTGGATATTATGGGGTCCAACAAATGGCCCGCTATGTGAGTAGAGCTGGAATTTAATAGGGACAGATTGAATGCAGCTAGGTCTTCCAACAGATTAGAGCATGAAAGGATAGTGGGATCTTCAAGATGTAAGTTTAGATCACCCAGCAGGGAAAAATTGCTTGATGACAAATAGTAGGGAGTAATAAAATTTGCAAAGTTTGATACCCATTGAGAAGGGTTTCCTGGGGGTCGATAAATCAGAAGGCCTGACATTGTAAAATTAGGGTTCAAAGAGATTTTGAAAAGACCCGCTTCACAGTCTGGAATAGATACAGATTCCAAAGTGCATTTGAATTCCCTGTTAAAAATGATAGCAATCCCACCCCCTACCTGTTTTTCCCTGTCTATTCTAACAATGGCATAGTTATCGGGGAGGGCAATAGCAACATCCGGGCCGGCGCTGTCATGCAGCCATGTCTCAGTTAAGAAAACAGCGCTAGGACTTTTTTCGGCAAGGAGATTGAAGATATCACGCTTATGTTTGGGCAATGATCGACAGTTTGTACTATAAAATACGTATGTTGGCGGCACGTTTTTTCGTAACAGTTTGCATTTTCTGTGTCTCCTAGAAGGGTCGGGGTGGGGTTGGTATACGGTGGTAGATAGGTTACATTCGGAGCAAACATGAGTTCCAACTTTGTGAAGGTTGAACAGAGAGCACTTCAGATTGAGGTTGGGGCGCAACGCTTTCAGAGCAGAGGATGTTCTTACCAGCCTCGAGGGTGCAGTGGGAGTGGGAGCCTTGGCCTCGTGCCCCGTCCTGGCACGGACGGGCACAGACGGGCTAGTCTTTGGCGTGTCTTCGGCGTGCTGATGGTGTGCCCGCTGCGCTGTCGAGTAGTGAGCATGATAAAGAGGGGATAGAGGAGTGGGCGTGGCTACGTGGGTGGGCGTGGCCCCGAGTCACGTGGGTGCAGTGACGCTGAGCAGGGATTTTTGGTCTTCCCCCTCGGCGCTGTTAGTGCAAAAGAGCCAAGCAGCTGACTAAGTAAGTTTTCTTTAAAAGCAACACAAGAAACACAGTGCGATTTAAAAATTATTCAAAACACACAAGTCTAGCAGCAACACAGACACCCCGGCTTCCGCCTCAGGGTACTTCGCTGGTCAACCGCTTGGACTTGCTTGGACTTCGGATCAAAATGTCTGACAAGGAAAAGAAAGCTCTTTTTGAAGCCTGTGCAACTTGTGCTAAGAAGAGGTTGTATGTGGAGGACAAACATAAGGATTGTATTGACAGTTTGTACCCGGACCACAAGACAGCAGACTGTAAAATATGCTGCTCTTTTTCCACTAAAACTCTACGAGACCGTGAGGGACGTCTGTTGACTTGGCTCCAGAATCTTAAGTCAAGGGAAGAACCAGTTTCCAGTGATCGTGACGCTCAGCCTCTGCAACATCTTCCAGAAGGTCTGCAAAAAGGGGTAGAGTCTCCCCTTCACTTTATGTGGAACATCCTTGTAAGGCCTTAAAAAAGACCTCTCATAGGTCTGAAGGGCATAGTCCTAGCGAATCTCCTCACCGAAGTGTAAAGGAGAGGGAAGGACTTTCTAAGGGAGTGATGTCTGTGAGGAAGTCCAGCTCTGTTCCTCCATCTTCTCCTCCTGCGGCTCCAAAGACTTTTAAAAAGCCCCCCTCGCTCTCTTCTGAGGTGAAATCACTGAAAAAGGCTTCCTCGTCGACTACGCTGTCAGCGTCTCCGTCGACGAAAGCATCAAAGGTACAGTTCCAGTCTTCTCTTTTATCTATGGTAAGTTCATCGTCACCGAGGCTATTGCAGATTTCCGCTTCGACGCCGGTGATGCCTGTGTCGTCGTCGATGGTACTGACATCGAGGATGTCGACGACTACTACGACGACAGCTGGGGTGTCAACGGTCTCAACGACAACTGCGTCGACGATGTCCCTTTCTTAATCGACGATTCTCCCATCATCGTCGTCGACCTCGTCGACGGTGGAAAAAATTACTATTTCTCTTAAAAAGCGCCAAATTACAACTGAAATGACATCCACCAGGAGGGTGACTCCTCTACCTCCGGCACTCCTTCTGGAAGAAGAGGGATCTGAAGAGAATGATGGCCCTTTCGCCTATGTGAATAGCCCTTCTCAATTGCACATCAAATGTCAGGATACGGATTCGGAGGGGGATTATATAGAGGAGCAACAAAATGATCCTTCCTCAGATTATCAAGATGACTACCAGCAGGAGATGGTCTCCATGCCTTCCTCCTTACTAGCGGACTTGCAATCTATGCTTGTGGACTATTGGAGATTTGCGATGCAACCTCCAGTTCCAGTGGTGATACCAGGTTCGGCTGTTCCTCCTGCTCAGCCTGCTAATCCCCAATTGCTGACACCTCAACCAACACTGATGGCTCCAGACGCACCACCTGTTATGTCTCTCCTAGGGTCCATTTCCTCCAGCATACCTCTGATCCCTCACTGCAGGTTTGCGAATGCGTCCTCTCTAGGAAGAGGCCAAGTCGACGGATCTTTCGACGGCAAGGTCTCAGTTACCGTGGCCATGAGAGAGGCCGCATCATGGTGGACGAGCAAGGAAAACATCTCTCAGGGCCTTTCCTCCAGGATCGCCCCTACTCCTCACATAATAACTACAGACGCCTCGCTAAAAGGCTGGGGAGCAGTATTGCAAGACCTTCATGTGAGCGGCCATTGGCAACCCCAGCATAGTCTTTTACATATAAATCTGCTGGAGCTCAGAGCGATTCGCCTGGCCTTGCAGGTTTTTCTTCCACGGATTCAGCAGTCTGCATTCCTAATATGTATAGACAATACGACGGTCATGCATTATATAAACAAGGAAGGCGGCACCAGATTTCGACTGTTGTCACAGGAAGCCCAGACAATTTGGGAATGGGCAATCCAGCACAAGATATCACTCCAAGCAGAACACCTTCCTGGTGTTCTCAACACGCTGAGCAGACTGAAGTCGGTCAGTCATGAATGGGACCTGGACCACTCCATTCTACAGAAGGTCTTTCGCAGATGGGCCAGGCCTTCCATAGATCTCTTTGCCACGCCAGAGAACAAGAAATGCCAATTTACACGCAAGCAGGCTACACCATCCAGGAACATTGGGGAATGCGCTTTCGATGGCCTGGTCAGGCGCATTTGTTTACCCTTTTCCCTCAATTCCTCTGATCCCCAGACTTCTCAGGAAGCTCAAAGCGGAACCCTGCAAGATGATTCTGATAGCGCCTGCGTGGCCCCGACAGTTTTGGTTCACAGAACTGCACCTTCTCTCCCTGGACCTTCCACTTCCGTTGCAGCCAATTCCTTCGCTGCGGACTATGTCCCAGGGCCAAGTCTGGCATCCGGATCCGCAGTCTTGACAGCTCTCCGCATGGCTCCTAAGCAGCGAGAATTTCTTGGTTTGACCCTTTCAACAGAATGTAGAGAGGTTCTCTCTCAGGCTAGAGCACCAAGTACCAACAAAGCATACAGGTTGAAGTGGAAGCGTTTCTGCATTTGGTGCCGGCAATAGGGTGTCCATCCTTTTAAGTCTGAACCGCATGAAGTTCTTCCATATATTCTTTCATTGACAAAATCGGGACTGGCTTCAGATGCTAATCTTCAGGTCCTTCTCTCTGGTCGGCAAGGATAATCAAACAGTTTCTCAAGGGCCTTTTCAGAGCTTTCCCTCCAGTCAAGCCTCCTCCTCTTCTTTGGCATCTTAACTTGGTTGTCGCCCAACTCATGAAGCCTCCCTTCAAACCTATTCACCGGGCGGAGCTGAAATTCCTCTCCTGGAAGGTAGCTCTTCTACTAGCCTTGACCTCGGCTAGACGAGTGGGTGAATTACAGGCTCTCACCATTCAGGAACCTTTTCTCCAGTTCAAAAAAGGGACAGTGATACTACGTACGAACCCAAAGTTCATACCGAAAGTGCCTTCAGACTTTCATTTGAATGAACTGGTTCTACTTAAAACTTTTTTCCCCCTCAACCGGCTATTCCAGCAGAAAAGGCACTTCAATCTGTCGACTTTCAGAGGTGCTTAAAATTCTATCTCCAACGTACTAAGGACTTCAGGAAGTCTTCTCAACTATTTGTGTCCTTCAGTGACCTTTGTAATGGTTTTCCCCTTTCCAAGCAGGGGATTGCTCATTGGATTACCAGCGCTATCCAATATTGTCACAGAGCAGCGGGCAAGCCCCTGGAAGGGCGGCTCCGTGCTCATTTCACGAGGGCGATCTCTTCTTCGACAGCCCTCTTTGCTGGAGTTCCTATCCGGGAGATCTGCAGGGCAGCGACCTGGAGCAGGACCCATACGTTTAAAAGGCATTACTGCCTGGATTCAGCTACGCAGAGCGACACAGCAGTCGGCCGGGCAGTCCTGTGGAACCTCTTTCAGTAGTGGTGAGCTTTCCCTTTTATCCCTCCTTCCATGTTACTGTTTTTTCAGCTCTTGCACATTTTTTACTCTTATGTGTTTATATTGCCTAAGGTTTTTTCTAAGTATGTTATTGACCATTGATATTGTATTTATGGTGTATTTGCTATTGCTTTGTTTTTGGTTTTATAATTGTCATGGTTCCAAAAATGTGCTACCAACTGCTAGCTACTCTGATACAAGCATGGGAGTCTATGAAAGTTCCAATACTGGAGTAAGAAAACAAGTTACTTACCTGTAACTTTGGTTCTCCAGTATTGAAAACTTTCATAGATTCCCGTGCGACTCACCCTCCTCCCCTGGGAAAGCTCAACCTCCACCATCTTCAGTGGTGGGGTTACACAACGGCTACAAAAATCTGAGGTTCTAAGCTTCTCTCAGGAGGGTTCTAAGGGGTGAGGCTAATCTGATTGGTGGTTCATTATTTTTTTGGGTCTCTTTTACAAAAAGAGGTTGATAGGTTGCAAAACAAGAATGGGCCTAGGCCTAGGTTCTGTTTTGGTAATGGTTTCTATTGCTATTTTATGTGTACCGGGGACTCCCATTCCAACGACGGGGAATGATACAAGCATGGGAATCTATGAAAGTTTCCAATACTGGAGAACCAAAGTTATAGGTAAGTAACTTGTTTTCTTTTTGAAGTACTGTTTTTCTAGTTCCCCAATTTTACACATCCTAATGTGGAGTGTCCTTTCATTGTTGAGATGGATGCGTCTTATGCAGTGGGTGGAATTTTTTCTCAGAAATCCAAACATCGGACAGTTTTACCCAGTGGCTTAGTTCTCCAAGAAGCATTCATCAGCAGAGTTAAATTATATTAAATCTGATAATCATATGGCCATTAACAGGTCTTTTGAAGAACCATTACCTTACTTGCTAGAGATTAGCACATCGTAGAAGTGTAAACAGATCATAGAAAGCTGCAACTTTTAAAATCAATCTGAGTACTTATCCCAGAACAACTCCGATGGATATTTTTCTCATATCTCTATGATTTTGTGACTAATTTAAAAAAACTGGTGAATGCCTTATCACAACATCAGTTGGAGAATGAAAATCAAGTGACTAAAGATCCACCATTATTCTTTCCTCTAAAGGAGTTGTGTGATCAGTCCATTGTTTTGATTAATGTAGCTTCATTTTTCGCCAAAGTGCATGCAGGAAGTTAATCCATTGACAAAGAAACTTGGCCAAAGGATTAAGAGACTAGACCAGAAATAGATGGATTGCTAGATCATGAGAAGGCTGTTGACTTACCATTAGATCATTTAAATCACTGGGTTATGAATTGGTTTCATGACTAATGTGGCTCGTTACAGAGCTAGACGTCGGGTAAATCCACTCACAAGTTACATATAGCTCTCTAAATGACAAGGAGCTTGAGATAGATATTTGCAAGAATTTACTACATTGTGCAGTTCTCATTGGCCTGCCACATGACTAGGAAGAAGTGGTGGAGTCCTATCTTCTCTATTTCCCTTTTCTCGGTTCTACCACTGTCCCTACCATTCCTGAACAGGTGTATGTTGTAAGAGACAGAAAAGAGCATTGCTCTTGTTGGCTCCCCCTGCGCACTGTTGGTGAAACCATGACTGCCTACATTAGCATTGAGGATGCAGTCAGAACAGGAAGAACTAGACCAACAATGAGCACAGATATTAGGCTTTTGAAGATCAGATCGCAGTCACTCAGAGGGCGAGTCTTTCAGTCCTTCATCCTCAAGCTGACTCTGTAATGCCCCAGTGGTGGGATGGGGAGTGAATCTCATCGCCAGGCGCTGACATCTGTCAAGAGACAGACCAACAAATAAATGTGCTGGAAATACATACCAACAGAAGAGGCCTACAATCTTTCCTACCACAGATACACTACTTGTCAGTGTTGATTTGGACAGACTACACTAACAGCTATTTTTTTAAGTCAACAAGGAGGGAGGTGCAAGGTCAAAAGTGACAGAAGCCCAACATCCTTGGCATTGAGTCATACAGCTCCAGATCTCCCTATGAATGGAACATCTTTTGGGTCAACCTCCTAGGGGATTTTCTTTGTTGCATGACAGCAGACAGCCACCAAAGGAAGCTCAACGACTGCCTGGTATGGAATGTGTTCGATGCATGGGAAAAAAACAAATTTCGACCAGTTTGCCACATCAACAAACACAAAATGCCAGTTTTGAGCCAATCGGATATCCACTAGCAGAATTGTGGAGGAATCGGTTTTGAATTGCATGGTCACTCTTCCCTCACTAGCCCTAATTTAAAGTGTCATAGCAGAGTTGAAATGAAAAGTGTTCCAGACGATTCTAATCACTCCAATTTGTCCCAGACAATACTGGTTCACAGACTTGCTTCATTTAGTGCAAGGGACACTGATTCCAATGCGATGGGAAATGAACAACCTCTCCAGATGCGACAGACAAGTCCTTCATCACAACCCAGGGTCTTTAAACTATCAGACTCGCTCCTAAATTCAGCATATCTCTCATTTAGACATTCCTTCTGTCTGTAGAGATATTCTTGAACAGGCCACGACTGTCCATTAAAAAATACACCAATAAATTGTAGAGTTTCTCTATTTGGTTTTTATCAAAAGGATTTAATCTTTTCTCTGTACAACCACATCAGATCTTAAATTACTTGCTATAACTTGCTCATACAGGCCTCATACATGCATCGCTCAAAGTAGGCTTTACAGCCGTGCTGAGGTTCCTTCGATCTCTAGACCATCCTCCTTTATGGTCTCACAGAATTGAAGAATTTGAAAAAGTTATTTGCAGAGTATTCCGTCTGACAAAAAATCCACCCATTAAAATCATGCACAACACCGTGTTTTTCCTTTTCATGAGCCCAATTGAGCTGGGCCAGTGGACTAGCCTCAAATACCTCACTTCGAAAACAGCGCTGCTACTAGTCCTTCAGCTGGAAGAGTTGGTAAAATGTGTCAATTTCAGACCAGTGCCTTGTATGCAATTCAACAAGGACAGTCACACCACCCACTAATCCACTATTTATACCAAACCATGCCTACTGACTGTCATTGCAATGACCTGGTCGTATTGAAAGCTTTCTTTAGTACAACTGAAAGGTTTGTATTCTCTCAGTTGCTTTAAATTATATCTCGACTGGACTAAAGTGCTCATAATGTCTAATTAGTTCCCGGTAGCATTACCGAATCCAAAAAAGGATTATCCAGAGTTAAAATGGAATATTTCCAGATGGGTAGTAGCCGCCATCACATCACAAAAGTGACAAAATGCTGGCTAGGACAGTTATGACACAATCTATAGGGGTAGCCCTCTTGGCTTTTCCCCTGCAGCTGCATAGAGAAAATGGCACACTTTCCTCAGTACTACTGCTTTGATGCAATAGCAGAAAGAGAAAGCAGTGGGCAAAGGAGATCTTCATCTTTTCAGATAGGGTGAGCCTTCCTATCATTTTCACATCTTCCACACTGTTGATGTGTTACTGCTTGGTATTCTGATTCGGGTTTTTGAACCTATGAAAGATCCAGTATTGCAGAAGAAAGTCACATGCCTATAACTACAGTTACCAAGTGTTGGTATTCTGCAGTAACAGGCCAGTAGCTTTTCCCTTACACATTGTATTGGAGTTGCAAGTCATTCGTTTGGATCTCCAGATGTTTCTACCATGGGTACAAGTTTCCTAAGTACTTAACAGGGTAAACAACACGCCTCATTTTTTTTACTCGAGCAAGCATAGTATCACAAAGTATTGTACGAAGTACACATCCTCAAACTCTGGGCCAGCGCTCACAATATCAAACTGTTGACTGAGCAGCTTTAATGAGAGAACTATGAATGGGAGGAAGCTTGAAGGAATCTTCAAGCTGTGTGGAACGCCAAAGCGATACCTGTTCGAGAAGATGACAAGAAATGCCAGAAACGGGCATTGGCAATCTACCAACTTTGCATGAACCGGTAAGGGAGTTTTGTCGATCTTTCCTCTGTTTCTCCTTAGTCTCAAAAGTGGTGATTACAATCAAGAAAGTGCCTTGCACAATATTACCGATATCTCTGGTGTGACTGAGACAAAACTGGTTCTCAGACCTTTTGTGTCTATGCTGCAGGTATTCACTTACCATTTAGAGTCACTAGGAAGTTCTCTGCAGGTAGAGGGGGGCATGAGTTAAACTATAGTCTTGCATTCTTGGACATGATTGCCAGGCTCCTGAATGAATTAATGTATTCCTCTGGACTTAGATAGGTTGTGTCGCAGACTCATGCACCTTTCACAGCTAAAATGTGTAGGGCAAAATAGACTGATTGTAAAGCTTTGCAGCTTACATAGATTAAACAATAAGTGGTTCTGTCGGGTAGAAGGTTCGTTACTTAATGGTGCTCACAATGCATTCATAAAATCCGGTAGCAACCTTTGTGTAGCGCCTGTGGGGTAAAACAATTCTCTTTGAACAAATGGGAAACAGAAATCTAAATGCTCTGTACTGTTTCTTTTTATCAGAATTCATTCATTCATAGATAATCACAGTAAACAAAAGCTGTCAACATAAGATAATTACATGGATATAGACTGATCTTGTGACATCGGTGCTCTACAAGTGTACAATATATACAAGGTGGTTGCGTTTTTTATGTACAGGTGAGGGATAGGACAGATGATGCTTTCACACCAAATACTCCTTTCTTTCGTTGTGTGGATTCTTGGTTAGTTTTGGCCTTGAATAAGCGTTGACGTTTCAACCCTGAGTGTGCCCCAGTTGGTGGTCACGACGGGTCTTCATCAGTACAATGTGTCTGGAGGGGATGGTGACAGCCCTAGGTTGGCCGGACGTGTCTCAGCCAAGATCGGGGGACACTCGATGGAATTTCAAAGTCGGATCCAAGCGGCTATTGCTCTGCGTGTACGAAGAATTAGGTACAGGGGGGTTGGGCAGATGGCCCGAAGTTCCGTCTGTCCGCTGGATACAGTATGCATGACTATGCAGCGGATAGACGGAACTTCGGCCCGTCTGCCCAACCACCTGTACCGAATTCTTCGTACACGCAGAGCAATAGCCTCTGGGACCCGACTTTGAAATTCCATCGAGTGTCCCCCGATCTTGGCTGAGACATGTCCGGCCACCGTAGGGCTGTCACCATCCCCTCCAGACACATTGTCCTGATGAAGACCCGTCGTGACCACCAACTGGGGCACACTCAGGGTTGAAACGTCGGCGCTTATTCAAGGCCCAGATTAACCAAGACTCCACACAACGAAAGAAAGGAGTATTTGGTGTGAAAGCATCACCTGGCCTATACCTCACCTCTACATAACAAGCATTTACAATGCAATAGGTCTCGCATTGACCCGAGTTTGAGCTATTGGCATTGCACATAACAATGCCTTTTATTTCTGTTTTCTTTTTAAAAATATAAATAAAAGGCATTGTAATTTACAATGCCAATAGCTTAAACTCGCGTAACTGCAAGACCTATTGCATTGCAAATGCTTGTTTTATCGAGCAGCTGGCTATTGCCATTCCACAGAATGGGATAATTCAGTCACCTCTGCCACAGATAGATAAAACTCAACTTTATGCAGATGACATAATGCTGATCCTGGATCCAAAGATGGAAACACAAAAAAGTGTTTTTGATATCTGCTCAGTGTTTCGGGCCTTAGGAGACTATTAAATGAATAAAGCCAAAACTGAAATCATACTATTCAATTGTTGCATGGAGAGTTATTTTCTGAATTATGATGCTCTATACACACTCAACCCGAGAGATATCTGGGAGTGAGATTTACAGAAACTGTAGACTAACTCTTTGACCTGAATTCCAGAAGGCTTTTATTGAAAGTGAAAGCTCTGCCAGCAAGATGGAGTCCGCTGCCACTTAACGTATTAGGCAGAGTGGCTTTGATAAAGATGGATGTTCTTCCATTTTTCCCCGCTCCCATCCCCTGTATTTTATATTTAACTTGTTTCAAGGAAACAATCTATGATTTCTTCTTTTATCTGGCAAGAGTCCAACTCCAGGCTCATTTTCAATTTCTATTTTCTCCACAACCCAATGCTGGTAATACTGTGGTGTTATCCTTCGCGAGGGACATCAAAAATTAATTGACATCTTAATGCAGTGGCTCGTTCATTGTTAATACAAAGGTGAAGGTCCAAACTCATTCCCTCTATAAGAGAGGGGTTTGGGAAAATGAAGACAGTAAGGCAAAGGGAACATTTGTCTGCTTCCCGTAATGGGAAAACTGTTAAGTTTAATAAATTGTGGGACCAGTGTATTGGGTATACGGAATAAAAGGCTGTTAGGAATGAAGCATCTGGGAATCCATGAGATAATGTTTATGACGCGGTTTGAGAGAGTCATACGAATACGTAGTTTGGAAATGGTTATTTTTCCATTTATTAGGGAATATGTGTTAGGGAGTTAATTTTATAAAATATTTTTTGACGTGTTGATAACTTATGTCCAAGCATTGTCTTTCAAGGTCTATTGAAATTTGAGATCTATGCTATGTATAAAATAATATGAATGTATTCTTTACAGTGATGTATTAATAACTCATGAGCTTCTTTCGCATGCTTTTGTCGAATAAATTGTAACTCCGAATTAAAAATATTAAATTAAAAAAGTTTAGCTTTATAGTTGATTTGCTTGAACGGAAGATGGGTATTACATTTTAAGTTTTTGCTACTGTATTGCATATGACTCTGTTTCATAACCTCACATTTTCCAGTTATGCAGACCGCTTATTAGAGCTGAGACATTGGTGTGTATATGTAAGGGAGGGGGCCAAACTGATTTCTTGTAAGTTAATAGATTCTATTTGGAATATGGCACATGTTATATAGTTTTTTGCATAAGAGCACAATACCATTGCTGGTCTCTTGGTGCTAAGTAAGTCACATTCTACTTCTAACCCGAAAAAAACAGAGCAAGCAGTTCATGAGCATTAAAGTGTAGGAAGTTTTCTAAAGAGCCATGTTTAAATAGTTTGATGGAAAGCCAAGGAAGGCGAGAGGGATCGAATAAATGTAGGGTGAGTATTCAATGATTTAGGAGCAAAGTCTGAAAATCTTCTTCCGCCTGTCCGAGACATAATAAACTTCAGGTTACATTTTAGAATCTGGGATAGCAGCGGGGAAAATAAAGTAATTAAGGCTGCTATAGCTTTGCAGAATTTCAAGTGTCTAGATGAATTTTCCCCTGCTAAGGCCATTATTATATGTTGCACAGACCCGGCCCCTTACATTCCCCAAATCTATCTCTTCCCATTGAATATGAATGTTTCACCACTAATGCACATTAAGGTAGCCTACATTAAAATAATTCAGTTCACGATTCTTTGCACGATAGATGAATTCTTGCTCGCGACAGCAGTGTAAACCATAGCAATACCTAACTTAGTCAGTTGATCAAGAATAGGCGAGAAGAGCTTGTACATCTGGTTTCAAAGTTTGAGTAGAATCATGTAATCACATTGCACAGTTGCCCCAGCATAGCTTGCTCCTGGCTCTAATCCGGTCTGAAGGAGGCCAGGAAAGCCTGTTTTAGGCCTGCCTTTTGTGCACCTGAGGCGATAAACTGAAGATGTTCTAATATAGCCCTTATCCATGCTGAAGTTCACTAGATAAGGTGATCAGGATGAATAAACATCCTACATATCCCTGTCTGAAGAAGAGGCCTGCAACTGGAAAAGTAAGGGAGAGGAGGAGTTAACAAACCATACTACTAAATTGAAATAGCTAAAATAAGCGTGAAACTTCCAAATGTTAAGCGTCCAATTAGATCACCCAAAAATGTCAAAAGCAAAGTAAACAAGCATTGGCTGCGCGGCCGTAAAAGTAACGCCGTGCGGCTGCGAAATGAAAAAAGAAAAAAAAACGCGAGTGGTGACGCGAGATGTGCGCACGCACGCGACGGAAAAAAGTGCTGTGCACGTCGCGCGCGCTTGTGTGCGTAATAGCAAGCTGGTGGCCGGCCTGGGTAGCACTTTTCAACCACCTACTAAATTTCTCGCAAGAGCAGCGCATGCGCTTACTCTAGCGAGACCTAAAAACCGCAACCACCATTGTACACTTGTAGAGCACTTATGTCACAAGATCACTCTATATCCATGTAATTATCTTATGTTGGCAGCTTTTGTTTACTGTGATTATCTATGAATGAATTAATTCTGATAAAAAGAAACAGTACAAAGCATTTAGATTTCTGTTTCCCATTTGTTCAAAGAGAATTGTTTTACCCCACAGGCGCTACACAAAGGTTGCTTCCGGATTTTATGAATGCATTGTGAGCACCATTAAGTAACGTACCTTCTACCCGACAGAACCACTTATTGTTTAACTGAAACATACCCAGGTTCTGAGGGACACAGGATTACCCCATTATTGTTTAATCGCAGCTTACATAGAGTCACATGCTTAAAGTATTTCCTGATGCTGGTCTGGGAACCCTCTCTAGTCACTTGTAAGATTTCAATATTTCAATACAGCAAATGGCATTGAAAACAAATTGGAAAACAGCCAAAGACCACAGGTAGCTCACCCCCCTCTCTTTTTATGACCCAAAGTACAACCAATCATCCCAGGACTCCAACTCTCCTCCGAGGCCCCAACTATCAAGATCTTTAGAGCTAGTATCATGCGCAAGAGGTCCCTGAACTCTCTTCATTTCCCTTCAGATTGACCTTTTTAACATTGTTTTAAATTTTAAGATGGCAAGACCTCTATCTCACTACTTAAAGGTAGGCGGTGTCTGCACCACTCTGAAATTTAGAAGCTGAGGTACAATTTTTCTTTTGATTAGAGATCATGACTGAAGCGTCTCAATTAAGAACTCTCTTTAAGCTCTTTACTCAGGACCCACACACACAATGTATATTTTGTTTCCACAAAGCTGGGCAGATACTCTGCAATTGTGATGGCTGCGGAACATCTGCAGTAAAACTTTTTTTATAAAAGTAATGGTGCTCTGATTTTTAAATACTGAATCTCCAGGAAAGTAATTGGAGAAGTCTACACAGGCGAATTGGAGATTGCTAGCACAAAATATCCTATCACGAGACTATCTGCTTCTACCTTAAAGGTGCAGATCTGTGGTTATGAGGAGGTTTCAACAGCAGAATCCAGGGCGAAGTCCTCTTCAAGAAGATCTGTATATATGACATCTCCAACAATGAGTAAGGGCAAGAATTCTGCCACTAAAACTATCTTGTTGATGGTTACACCAACAAGAAGTGTCACTTGAATGCGGTCGGCTATTAAACCATCAAACGCCATTGGCAACTACTATCTCGTCAACAAAGCCTGGCGTCCCATCAACACTAAAGAGTCCGGCATTGAAGAAGCATCTGTCATAGTCAACTAAGACAGTAGTCGATGCCACAGCATTTTCAGCCTGTAAGTTCAGTGGCAACCCCTATCCTGTTGGCAACTGCATCGACACCAGCGCCATCTATGACACTCAACTTCATAGACCACAACAATGACTCTAATATTGCACCAGAGACCTAATCTGTCCATACAACCAATTTTGTAATTTTTGTCACCAATAAGAATCACCCCTGGGTCACCTGTGCAACATTTGGAAGATTCTTCTGTAGCTCTGCATAGTCTGAGATAGTTATCATGATGCTGATGGTGGAGTCAGTTAACATCACATACATTCGGACAAGATGCTATCCAAAACTGCCTTTCAAGCAGAGAGATCTTTTGACCTTCATATCCATTACGTAGCTGGTGACTCTGAATTAGAAGATGAGGCCTATGTCTTCCAAGAACCTTCATTTTATGGTTGTCCTTTAGAAATGGCAACGCCTGCAGATTCAGGGTTTCATATGGTTCACTTATACGTACATGTTTTAATCTCCATATAGAGGTTAATGGACGATTTCATACCAGGTTACCTCTCTAGCATCTCTGGATCCATTTTCCCAGGACCTGCCATTAGATTGGAACCCTTGTCAGGTTACAGTGATAGAAACTCAGGTTACCCATTCACCCATTCTGCCTCCTTGAATAACTCCTTCAGAATATTAGACTAACCCACCTTCTAGATTACTTAGAAGGATTTTTGTTAAAAACTTGCAATGAAATGAAGACATGGTAACACTGATGATGATGATTCAGACCAGCGAGACAGTGATACTAGGAGAACAATACTTCAGATCCTGCATTAGGCGATTCTGTTGCAGCTGAACAACCCAGCCTAGAATTTGCTCCTAGAGATTCGCCCCAGATGATGTTTGCAGCTTCCACGTGATGGTTGGAAGAGCAACAAAAACACCTAAGCGCCTACAACTGTTATTGAATAAAAAATCTTTCCAATTTTTTTTTTCCTTTTTATCTTTTTATAGATGGGGTAATTGCTGCCACAGCAGTGAAAATGGCTTATGCTAGTGTCCGCTTGCCACATTATGACTGGCATGTATGGAACGGTATTATGCCCTACATCGATGAGCATCCAGATGACTGACTGGGCCAAGCAAAGAACATTTTAAGAGGAGGGGAAGTGACTTCATACACCTTCAGAGATGCATCGTTGGACGCTTCTAACACCGCTTCAGTTAGATGACCACGATGAGCAGTCTTGAGATGTGGCTAGCTGCGAGCACCATCTTTCGTCTGACGGTCCAGTTGAGGGCATTTGACCTGCCATTCAATCGCCAGCATTTGTTTGGCAGTCATGTGAATGACACCTTACAGGCGATAAAGACAGACACACAGCAAGATCTTTAGAAATGCTCCAATGTAGCTCAGGCTACTCTTTTATATGAGGCAACAGGTTGACCAGAGAGGGTAATTCCAGCCTGGGTCTACCACAACTTTTCATCCCAACAGACATCCCCAAAATCAACCTGTTGCTCAATGTGGAAGACAACAGTGAGGCGGAAGATAGCTGCAAGGTCCAAGGGAGCAGCTGTTATACTCGACTTTCTAAGTCTTCCCACTCACTTTCCATGCCTCTGGGAAGAAAGGTACACGTACATCGTTCAGCCTGGTAAAAAATGACAGCAAATCGCTGGGTGTTGGATATAGTAGAGCATTCCACACAATCGAATTTACATCAAAGCCACCAACGATGCCTCCGACAAGGGTGCATCATCAACATCTGGAGAGTCTATGATGTGAAATCATCAAACTGTTGCAAAAATGGCCATATAACCACTGTCTAAATCTGAAAAACAATGTTATTTTTCTAGATTTGTTCTAATTCGATAGAAAACTGGGATGTCAAAGGCATTGAACAAGTTTATGAAGAAGCCAAATTTCAGGACTATTTCATTGTTGGATGTCCTCCATTCCATCACTCAGGAAGACTATTGGCATCAATACATCTAGAAGATGCGTATTTCCACTTCGACTGCGCCGAAAACACCCGTGCTTTATTGCGGATGGTTGTCACTACCAGTTCAAAGCCCTTTATTTTGACCTCCACTCAGTGCCCAGCCTTTTCCTGAAATGCCTACCTTCAGCACTGCACATTTTCAACGTAAGGTGTGCGGGTCTTCCCATATCTTGACAATTGTCTCATCAAAGCTCTGTCAATGCACCAAGCATCAGAAGCACTTCACGCAGTAGATTTGTTGAAAGAATTAGGTATGACCTTTAACAAAAGAAAATCTTTATTCATTCTGGCAGAGCAGATGGTATTTATAGAAGGAAATATCAGTGTGAATATTCTTAAGACATCCATCCGAAGAGAGAGAAATAAGATTGATAAAATTGGTATAAGACGTAAACACAAGGTCTCAGGTTGAGGCAGAAAATAGAAAATTTTACTAGGAATGTTGTTCTCTCAAATCCCCCTGACTTGGAGTGTTGATTGAGAAAGAGACCCCTACAAGATCAACTAGACATGCAGTGTAAATATATCTCATGCCAATGGAACAACTGCATTCAAATAACCAAGAAAATGAAACGAGCAATGACTTGGATGACCAAAGAAAATGTTTATGCCGAGAAGGAACTTTACAAAATACTGCTGCAATTCTATGTGACAATAGACTCCTCATTGAAAGGCCGGAGATTTAAAAAAACATTAATATACTAGAGGTAAAGGCTTTCATGCTGGCAATAGAGGCATTCCTGCCTTTGGCCCTGCACCAGGATTTCAGAATAAAAACGGACAATATGACATCTCTATACTACTTGCTGAAAGAAGGCAGAATTAAATAATAAACAGCTGTTACAATAAGCTAAAGTGCTTTGACACTTGATGCTGCCTCACAAAAGCAGTTTGACTGTGGAACGTGTCAGGATTTCATGAAGTGTTGGCAGATGTCAAACAGAAGGCATGTGGACTCCACAAATGCTAGCAGGACTCAAAACATCTGGAGCTGATATGTAAGAAATGGGTATCTAGATCACTACACCAGAGGATGCTGAACGCCAAAGCAGATGGCTTTATTGTGACTCCCAACGGGAAGCATTTTTGATTCCCTGGTCAGGGATGTTTGTGTACGCTCTTCATTTAGTAGTAAAGTTACAGGATACCTTCTAGATAATAGTACATGATGTAGAAGACATTATCCTGTGATCCATCGTTCTAAACTTCTTTGCATCCTTCACAGTCGGCTACAGGGCTGAGCACAGTACTGAATCCACCCTCCTCAGAGTCACGGAACATCTTAGACGACTCCTAGATGAGGGTGAAACAGCCATCCTTATTCTTTTAGATCTTAGCGCAGTCTTTGATACTGTGTCCCATTCCATACTGATAGAAAGATTGGCGACACTGGGCTTTGAAGGAAAAGCTTTGGCTTGGATAGCATAATTCTTAAATGATCGGACGTTTCAGGTCTGCTCGTCCAATGTCTGGTCCGAGCTCCCCTAGGGCTCAGCTTTAACCCCAATGCTGTTCAATATATATGTTCTCCCACTGACAAAGGTAGTAGAGAGTTGTGGCCTGACCCTATTTTCTTATGCAGATGACACTCAAACCATCTTTTCGCTGTTATCTGCACAGGGTCCTGGACCAGCTGCTCCTAACCTAGGCTTGAATTGAATCTCCTTAAGGATTAATAATACCTCGCTCAAACTCAATGGTGACAAGATGGAAGTCATGATCCTGGGTACGAATCCTCAACCCTGGAGTCCACAACATTGGCCGGAATTGCTAGGGGCTCCTCTCAACCTGTTCCTCATCGTTATAAATATTGTCTTTTTGTTGGATGAGAAACTTGAAGCCTCAGGTAGTTAGGGTCACCTCCACCTGTTTTGCTGTGCTCAGGGCAAAAAAGATCATTTGGATGATTCTCCAATCAGTCCAAAGGACTGTGATCCAAGATCTAATCTTATCTAGATTGGACTACGGCAATATCCTGAATTTGGGAATAGATAAGCCTTCCATCCAATGACTACAGATAGTCCAGAATTCAACTTCTAGCCTTCTGTATCAGCTCCCGAAATACACCTCGGTTTAACACCTTATCCGTGTGCTTCATTGGCTCATGGTTACTAAGCGTATACAATTCAAAGCTCTGTGCTATATGTACAAAGCCGGAGCAGGTCCTCAATATATCCAGGATCTGGTGGTGCCTTATCAGTCCACACATTTGCTGAGATCACTGAATTAGGCTTTTTGCACTGTGCTTAGGATTTGCTTGGCTCGTATGGAAGGACGCGCCTATACATTCCTGGAACTCCCTTTCTGTGTCTGAGAAATTGCACCTCACTACCTCACATTCTGCTGTTGCCAAAAGACCTGGCTGTTTAAAGCTGTCCATCTGAACTTCCCATCTGTGCTCTGTGCCGGGAAACCCTTTTTGGGTAGTTTCTTGCTTTATAAGATTAAATTAATATTATCCTGTCACACTTTTAAAAGACCTCTCTGCCCCCATCTAGACAGCGTAGAACATTCCCTAGAACTTGTGTGATTAATGTAACAGGGCTGTGCCATCTGGCTGTGCCATGCCAGATGCATAAGTCTGCTAAGGTCTCCCCGCATCATCAGCAGATGGCATCTTGTTGGAGACCTCTCTCCATCAGCTTTTTAGGTGTGTAATAAATACTGTGAAAGAATTTGTAGTATACTGACCTGTATCTTCTTTTGCTTCTATTCCCCTGATCTGGTCGCACAAATAATTTCACTGGCTATCTTTCAGCTGTACATCCAGGCCCATCTCCTAGAGTCACATGATTCGTAATGAACACCACAGCTCACTAGCTTGAGAGTTTGTATAATTTAGACACTCTATAGGATGCAATTGCCTTAGCGCAGATCTAAGCTAACGATGGTAATATAAGAGGGAATTTAGTGAATGCCGTTTTAAAGGCGTCTGAGTCTAATACAGAAACACTTTTAATGGGACCTTTCATTCAGGGTAGCAAATACATCTATTGGGATACACGGATGTTTCAAAAACTTCTTCCATCGAGCTCCTCCAAGTTGTTGGTGTGCTCTAGGCTCAACAGTCGATGGAAAAGCATACTTAACGATCAATTGCATACCTCAAGCCCTGCACGCTTACTCAATATTATCCTGGCCATAGCAGTGCACTTGACCGGGTAATGTGCCTAGAACTGCAGATATGTGGGTTATTAGCACTGCTTGTAGGTGATATGAGTTGGCTATCTTTTAACTAGAACATGTGGCAAAGGGTTTGCTGTATGGTACCAATAGTGGGCATAGTGTACCGGCATGCACTGGTCATATTATTCAAAATCAGGTACCTTAAACCCATCCTCCGCATATGTATTCTTGCTGCTTACCAACCCATACTAATGTATTGATTGTAATGTTATGAAGAATTGGCGCAGTTTAAAAATAGGTAAACTTTGACATACATGCTCGAATTGTAGAGCACAGCTTATCACCCGTGAGAGTATCCAGGCGCTGTCCATAGGCACAGGGAGATTGTAATTTGCCCAAAATCACAGGACGTTGTGCCGACACCGATACTGTAACCTGGAACCCCAGATCTGAAGTCGGAAGCTCTGGCCCTTATGCCAAATACTGTCTGAGAAAATATTGACCCACAGCCATTTATTATCATGACCGTCCTACTTTTTATCACCAGGGGGAGTTTAATCCAGCAGTTCACTTACTCTATGAAATTTGACATAGTGTTCTGTAATTATCACTCATTGTCATCTTCAGTGGCAGCTACCTCGGAACGGGGGTGGTGGGCGGAAGGGGGGTGGATTAACAATAAAAAAAGTACCTTCACTGCTGCACGCCTCTCTTTTGTCCTCCTTATTGCTAGTAGAATCAGAAGCACTCAGGCTCCCGTACTCTCCCAGCCAATCACAACGCTGCATGAGCAGCGTCGTGATTTATCTGAGCTGGCTATTTGGCCGCTCAGACAGTGCCTAGGAGCCTGGGCATGTTCCCCACAGGGCTGTACAACACAGCCCCGTGGAGAACATGCTAAGTGAGCATGATGGTTTGGCCAGCCAAACTGTCATGCGCACTTAGAGGAGTGCAAACCACTCCTCATTCTGGTGTCACAGAGCCCAGCCCTGCCCTGATCTGGCTCCAAGTCCGGCATAGAAAAATAAAATGATAATAACGGCCTGTTAGCGGCCACTGGCTAATGACAAGGACAGATATCCCGCCACATTTCATAAATACTCGAATAATAGGCAACAAATTGATAAAGGGATCTCTAATGACTAGCAGGACGCCATCAGCATAGAGAGAAATGAGCACCTGACGGGTGATAAAATTCAGACCCCTGAAGGAATGATCTTGTCACAGTCGGCACACAAACTGTACAATACCTATTGCAAAGATGATCTTTCATGGTGCCCCAGAATACTCACTGAACAGGAACGTTGTTGACCAACAGCCGGGGTAAGGGTTGAGCATACAGCAGCCTCTCAGCCAAGACATAAATTCAGCACCCAAGCCGCTCCTTTTAAGCACTGTAAACCTATAAATCCATTCAATAGAGTCAAATGCTTTGGCCTTGTCTAGGACTACAGCTACTGCTTGTTTTTCTGGATAGTTGGTGCAGCATAGCAAATGTTGTCTGCAAGTTGAGTGACTTTGAGAGGCCTGGTTTGAACAATCAATCAATCAGGTGTTAAGTGCGACTACTCACCCGTGACGGTCTCAAGGTGCTGGGGGGGGGGGGGGGACGGGGTGGAGGGTGCAGGTTCCAGTCCATCAAGGAGGGAGTCTGTTGAAGAGCCAGGTTATGAGGTTTTCTCGCGAAGATGGGGAGCGAAGTTGTCTGTCTGAGGTGGAGCGGAAGGGCGTTCCAGGCTCTGGCCTCGAGGAAGGAGAAGGAGTGGCCTTCCGATCTGGTCTTTCTGGTGTGGGGGACCATGGTGTAGGAGAGCTGGGCTGATCGTACGGTCCTTTGGGGTGCGTGGAAATTGAATCGGCTTTTCAGGTATGCTGGTCCGGTGTTGTGGAGGGCCTTGTGTGCGTGGGTGAGAATCTTGAAGGTGATTCTAGCCTCAATGGGGAGACAGTGGAATGTGCGCAGGTGCTGGGAGATGTGGCAGTGTCTTGGCAGGTTGAGGACCAGTCTTGCGGCGGCGTTCTGGATGTTTTGTAGCTTGCGAGTGAAGTTTTTGTTTATTCCGGCCTAGAGTGCGTTGCCGTAGTCGAGTCTGCTGGTGACGAGGGCGTGAGTGATGGTCTTTCTGTGCTCTAGGGGGATCCATTTGAAGGTCTTACGTAGGAGGCGGAGGGTGTGGAAGCAGGAGAATGCGAAGGAGTTGATTCCAAGGTTGCGTGCATGGTCCGTGGGGGTGGGTGGGCTTCCGAAGGCGGGGGGCCACCAGGTGTCGTTCCAGGCGTCGGGGTTTGGGCCCATGATGAGTACTTCTGTGTAGTCGGTGTCGAGTTGTAGGCAGCTGCTTTTCATCCATTTGACGACGGCTTCCATGCCTTCTTGAAAGTTGTGTCTGGCGGTGTTGGGTTCATTGGATAAGGAGAGGATGAGTTGGATGTCGTCTCCGTATGAAACAATGTTGAGCCTGTAGGTCCTGACGATGGGGGCGAGCAGAGCCATGTAGACGTTGAAGAGCGTAGGGCTAAGGGAGGACCCCTGGGGTGTAGGAGAGTAGGGTCTGCTGCCTATGTTCACCCCCACTTTTTGCTTTTGCTCAAATGGTTTTTCGACTTTAGTTTGGCTGTGGGACTGCTAATCAGACCCACAGCCCAGCTGTTCTCTCTCTAAATTGATACCATGTACTTTAGGTACATGCCAGATGGGATATTGGGTCACCCTTGTCAGTCCCTGTACAGGGCATAGGTGCACCCAAGGCCTACGAGGGGCTGCAGCATGTCTTATGCCACCCCTGGCTGGCCCTCTTAAATTGACACCACTGGCTGATCACTCAGCTGGGGCAAGATGGTGTAATCACCCCTTGCTTAGATATAGTATACCAATATCTAAACCTATACATAGACACATAGTTACCTATCAGTCACTCCTATGGCAGGCCTTGACAATCCTGGAGGCAGAGTGCTTGGTATTATGTGAGATGGTGCTCAGCCATGAGCTGAGCCTGTCTGCAGCTTTCGGAACCATGTCCTTATAGCTGTTCTATGATATCGCCTACCATATATTCTTAAGTGCATTATAATCATCGCGGTTAAATGCTAACTTTGGTTTGGCTTTATCAAAACATGTCATGTAAGGTGTCATACGCTTTGGAATACTACCCCCTCGCCAGTTCCGGCAACGGGGGTAGCATTCCACCCTTCTAGAGGGAGAAGACATGTAGTAGCTACTGTACCCGGTGAAAGCTAACTCAAACCTCAGCATCACAAAATGGATGCTGCTGCCACCGACACAAGTCTGACCTCCTGCAGCTGGGAGCCCTTCCAGCAAGGGAGGCCTGGACAATAGGTTCCCTGTCCGGGGAGGTGCAAGCACCTCCCCAGACATCCTTTAGTGTACTGGGGCATGGTGGGTTGAATGAAACAAGACACTGCCTGGGGCGCACAAGGTGCTCCATGCATAGCCCGGTTCAAACCAGTTGCTGGGGCACTCCAGCCCCACTCTGGCGCGAAACTGGACAAAGGGAAGGGGGTGTAACCACCCCCCCTCCCTGGTCCCACCCATAGGAGGGACCTAGCAGGTAATCCAGCCTCTTAGTTTAGTATAAAGCTAGGAGCTGAGTCTAGAGACTTCAGAATATCCTGGACCGACACTCTGATACAAAACTCTTGGACCTTCGACATTCTACAACCAGAAGACTGAAGAATCTCCCTTATGGTCAAGGAGTTGACCACCCTGTGCAAACAGGCACCAACCAGCTAACTGCCGGTTTCCTTTGTCGACGCTCTTGAAGGATCCCGACGACTCTGCTTCACAGGAACTGGACTCCCAGACCTCTCCGACCTTTATCCACATCCACAGCCAAGCTGAGACCCGTGGTGGACACGAGAAACGTGGGACCAGACGCCCTGGCCATCTTGCGACTTGCTGACCTGCGCTGCTCCTGAGGTATCCTCGAAGCTGCGCATTGGGGACTGAGATACCCCTAACCCGAGCACCCACTGCACCGAAGCCCAGCCCTCCATACTCCACGAGTACTGCGTGGGGCCCTTCTGCAGTTTCCTGCTCGATGCGTCTTCCCGGTTGCTAGCCCGTTGGCTAGTGAGCCCTCTGAATACTATCCTTTTTCTTCTTACTGCTGGTCTGGTTGCTCCCGACTTACCCCTGCTTCCCTGCAAAGGAGAAGCCCCACATACCTTGCTGGTCTGTCCTTACACGAATCTTCACATCCTGCGTGGATTGCGTTGGCCAAGGCTTGTCGACTCCCATCCAGGTACCGACACCGCAGGCCTCCAGATCCGTCGTGGGACAGCTCGAGCACGGCTCCTGATCTTCCTCAGCACCTCCTGGACCACGTGGCTGTGGAGACAAGTTCCCATTTCTTCACCTGAAGCACTCGGCGACGCCTGGTTCCTTCCTGGTCACTGGCTAGTGACCCAGACTCTGTCCCCTCTGCTCTCAGGTCCTCCACTACTCCGATCCACCCTTGGATCCATCCGGACACCTAGCTCCTGGTCGCCTGCAGCACTTCTTTGCAGCTCTCCATAGGAAACGACGACGAAACCCGACACGCTTTGGCACCTATGCACCCGGCTTCCCTGGGTGAGGTAACACGAGCACTCCGGTGCTCCCGTGGGTAGTGACTATCCTAGTGTCCTAGTATAAAAGGTTTCTTTCCTAGCTTGACCGCAAGTGTCCTGAATCTATTTAAATCTGACCTCTTCGTTCCCATTGTATTCCTATGAGAACCCGCGTGTGAGTTTAGACACTGCACCCGCCTCCCGTGGGCCTCCCACTTCCTAACTATAGGTCGTTTAGTGTAGCCCCAGCTATTTCCTAGGCCCTAGGCCTACTCTGCATTTCTGTTGTGGTACTTATACCACTTTTCTAGTATATGGTTTCCTCCGCCCCTAGGGCACGACTGTATATGTGCAACTTAAAGTGTGTTATTTAAGCTTCCTGTATTGTGCTTTGACCTCTGCCCTCATAAAGAGAACAGAGGTATTGTGTTTAGAATAAATACATATATATTTGATATATATCTTGTGTGGTGTCCTTTCATTTGGTGTTCAAAGGATTGTTCTGGTAAAACAGCTGGCTCCACATGCCCTCTGAAGTTTTAGCCTAAGACTGCTTTGTCCATGCTACCACTAGGATAGCTGGTCTATAAGGTTGACTTTACAACCAGTCACCATAAGGGTTGTTTGGACTGATACAGGGTGCCCACTAGAACTAGTGGACATCATATATCAGGCCAACTTCTCACATTGGTGTGCAGCGGTTGGGATAAGAGCTTTCTGTTGTTTTACCATACAATCTTGAAAAATACCATTTGAAAGATCGCATAAGGTACTCAAAGGTACATATAAAACAAAGCTTAACATACTTAAGTTCTACTGAACTTAGCTGTTGTAGGTTAAAGGGCCTAGCACACCCTGACTACAACTCCTAGCAAGGTTCGAGTAGGAAAACACATAGTGTAGGTAGGTGCACACACCACACCACACTAGAACATGTCAGGGAGCGGAGAACCCAGTGGATCCCTCCCAGTCGAAGTGGATCCTCCCAGGATCCAATCCAGATATGACACTCTAAACTTCCAAGAGTTAAGGCACTTGTGCACAACTAGAAAGTTGAAGCAAGGGGCTAACCCTACACTGAAGCACCTGCTAGACATATTAGAGGTGTATGATGCCACCAGGAAATTCCAACCAGGTGCATCAGCCAGTGGAGGAGGAGGTCACCCCTCCATAGAGGATTTCCCTGACCCTCCTCAGAGTGAAGATGATGAAGTTGCTCAGAGTGAGGATGATGAGGAAAGGGGTGCTGATCGGGTTCCAGTTGTGGAACTGAACCAGGTCAACCTAAGCCTACATGGGTCTGGGCATGGAGCAGGTCCATACCAACCCTCAGACGAGCTTAACTTTGGCCCTAGAAGAAGGAGGTCCCTCTCCAGGAACTCCCACAATTCTAATCATTCCAGAGGCTCTGGTGCCTCTTCTCAGAGAGGAATGACTTCCCCTCAGAGGAGATAACAGCAGGCTAGGATGAGGGAAGTCAATCTTAGGATTGAGAGGCAAGAGCTTGCCTTGGCCAAAGAAAAGTTAGCTTTTGCTAGAGAGCAGAAGTTAAGTGGGTCAGAACCCACTGGTGGCAGCAACAACCCTAGAGGTAGGGAAAGGTCCCAGGACCATAAAAACCTAAGCAAGAGTGTCCCTCCCTACAAGAGTGGGGATGACATCCACAAGTGGATAACTGCTTTGCAGAGGGCCTGCAGAGTACAGCAGGTACCCCAAAGTCAGTGGGCAGCAATCTTGTGGCTCTCCTTTTCAGATAAAGGAAGAGACAAGCTCCTCAAAGTTAGTGATGAGGATGCTGATAACTACTCTGTCCTGAAGAGTGCTCTGATTGATGGGTTTGGATTAACTACTGAACAATATAGGTTGTTGTTCAGGGACACCCAGAAGGCACCGACTCAGGACTGGACTGACTTTGTGGATTGTGCACCTAAGGCTCTGGAAGGCTGGTTACTGGGCAGTAAAGTTAAGGACTATACAGGATTGTATAATTTGATCATGAGAGAACAAATACTTAATAATTGTCACAACCAGTTGTTGCATCAACACCTGATTGACTCTGATCTGACCTCTCCCAAAGAATTGGGAAAGAAGGCAGACAAATGGGTCAGAACCAGGGTTAAGCAAAGAAACCAGAACCAAGGGGGTGAACAGAAAAAGGCAGACCAAAAGGGTGGGGATCAGAAACCAAAGGACCAGGAGTCTTCACCAGGCCCCCAAAAAGCTCAAGGGGAGGGGGGTCCCAAAAAGGATAAGAAGAAAGAAGGTCCAAAGAAACCTTGGTGTAATTACTGTAAAAGTGCCTCTCACTGGTTTAGTGAGTGCACCAAGAAAAGCACACCTCCAGCCACCAGTGCCCCTAAGGCACCTGCTCCCCCTAGCACAGTTACTGGTGGTGGTGCTCAGAAGCAGGGTGTAATTGGGTTAACCCTGGAGACTGAGGCGGACTCTGGCCTAGTCCGAGTACCCACACAGGCTGTTCGGGTTTGTGGTGTGGACATGGACATGTCCTCTACAGTCAGCCCCAATAATCTGGGCAAGTACAGACCGATGCCTTTAATCGATAATAAGATGGCACAGGCCTACAGGGACACATGTGCCAGTGTCACTATGGTGACACCTAACTTTGTGGATCCTGGACAGATCATACTAGATGAAAATTACCTAGTGACCAATGCTAGCAATGCCACTACCTCCCATAGTATGGCAATTGTTAACTTCTCCTGGGGAGGGGTAACTGGTCTCAAACGGGTTGTGGTAAGTTCAGATCTCCCTGTTGAGTGTTTGTTGGGCAATGATCTAGAGACTTCAGTTTGGTCTGAAGTGGAGTATAGGACCCATGCAGAAATGTTGGGAATATCAGCACATGTCCTTGCTGTGACCAGGTCACAGACAAAAATGCATAACTGAACAACAATGGACCAGACCACTCCCAAGATGAAGAGCGGTAGGGTTAAGGCAGTGCCTTCCCCCTTGCCTCAGGTTGAGGATCAGCCTTCACAGGAAGCTGACCCTGAGATCCAAGAAGGAACTGTCCTAGAAGAACTGGATCCTGATCAGGTTGAGTTTCTTGGGACAGGGGGACCTTCAAGGACAGATCTGAGGCAGGCACAATTAGACTGCTCCTCTCTTGAACCCCTCAGACAGCAAGCTGCTGCTGGGAATGCTCAAGGTACCCATAAAGTGTATTGGGATGAAGGACTCCTTTATTCAGAGGCTAGAGACCACAAGCCTGGTGCTTCCAGGAGGTTGGTCATACCTTTGGCCTTTAGGGGCTTCCTTCTTACCTTGGCCCATGATATTCCCCTAGCAGGACACCTTGGCCAGAACAAGACTTGGGACAGGCTTGTCCCTCACTTTCACTGGCCACATATGTCAGAAGATACAAAGGAGTTTTGTCGCTCCTGTGTGACCTGCCAAGCCAGTGGCAAATCAGGTGGCACCACAAAGGCCCCCCTCATACCACTACCAGTGGTGGGGGTTCCCTTTGAAAGAGTGGGGATAGACATTGTAGGACCAATGGACCCCCCAACAGAATCTGGGCACAGATTTATACTGGTGGTAGTGGATCTTGCCACCAGGTATCCAGAAGCTATTCCCCTAAGGACCACGACAGCCCCTGTTGTGGCAAGAGCCTACCTGGGAGTTTTCTCAAGAGTGGGCTTTCCAAAGGAGGTTGTCTCAGACAGAGGTGCAAATTTCAAATCTGGATATTTGACTGCTATGTGGAAGGAGTGTGGAGTGAACTACAAATTCACCACACCCTATCATCCACAATGCAATGGTCTTGTGTAGAGATTTAACAAGACCTTAAAGGGAATGATAAAAAGGTTACCTGAAAAGCTTAGGTGAAAATGGGACATCCTTTTACCCTGCCTTTTGTTCACCTACAGAGAGGTCCCACAGAAGGGGGTCGGCTACAGCCCTTTTGAGCTTCTGTTTGAGCATCCTGTAAGAGGACCCCTATGTCTTGTAAAGGAAGGATGGGAGTTACCTCTCAAAAAGCCTAAGCTTGACATAGTGGATTATGTACTTGGTCTCCGCTCCAGGATGGCTAAGTATATGAAGAAGGCGTCTAAAAACCTTGAGGCAAGCCAGGAACTTCAAAAAGCCTGGCATGACCAAAAGGCTGTGCTGACTGTGTACCAGCCAGGACAGAAAGTGTGGGTGTTGAAGCCAGTGGCCCAAGCAGCCCTCCAAGACAAATAGTCTGGACCCCACACTATTGTTGAACAGAAGGGAGAGTCACCTACTTGGTTGATCTTGGGACTCCCAGAAGCCCCCACAGGGTGCTTCATGTCAACAGATTGAAAGCATATGTTGACAGGGCAGACATGGGCTTGCTCATGGCTACAGATGAGGGACAGGAGGAAGAGAGTGACCCTCTCCCAGACCTGCTCTCTCAGAATCCTGACGATGGCTCAGTAGATGGTGTGGCCTTGGCAGGCAGCCTCACTGACCAGCAGCAACAGGACTGCAGACAAATTCTACAGACCTACAGACATATGTTTTCCCTGACCCCAAGTCAGACAAACTGGTGCACCCATGAGGTGGACACTGGTGACAGTCTGCCTGTGAAGAGTAAAATCTACAGGCAACCTGACCATGTCAGGGACTGCATAAGAACAGAGGTTCAAAAGATGTTGGAGCTGGGAGTAATTCAGCCCTCAGAGAGCCCCTGGGCCAGTCCAGTAGTCCTTGTACCAAAACCTCACACTCAAGATGGTAAGAGAGAGATGAGGTTTTGTGTGGACTACAGAGGTCTCAATGCTGTCACTAGGACAGATGCCCATCCCATACCCAGGGCAGATGACCTCATTGACAGATTGGCTTCTGCCAAGTTTCTGAGCACATTTGACCTGACAGCAGGCTACTGGCAGATCAGATTAGCTGATGATGCAAAAGCCAAAACTGCATTTTCTACCCCAGGAGGTCATTACCAATTTCTGGTGATGCCCTTTGATTTGAAGAATGCACCTGCCACTTTCCAAAGGTTGGTGAATCAAGTTCTCTCAGGCCTGGATGATTTTTGCGCAGCTTATCTTGATGATATTGCTGTCTTTAGCTCCACCTGGGAGGATCACCCGGTCCACCTGGAGGAAGTTTTAAAGGCCCTGCAAAAGGCAGGCCTAACTATCAAGGCTACTAAGTGCCAGATAGGGCAGAGTAAGGTTGTGTACCTGGGCCACCTTGTAGGTGGGGGGTCAGGTTCAACCACTGGAGAGTAAGATCCAGACCATCAAAGACTGGACGCCTCCAAAAACCCAGACACAGGTCAGAGCTTTCATGGGCCTGTCTGGTTTCTACAGAAAGTTTAAGAACTATGGGTCCATCGTGACACTACTTAATGACTTGACCTCAAAGAAAAGGCCAAAACCAGTTCAGTGGACAGTCAGCTATCAAAAGGCATTTGATGACCTGAAGCAGGCCATGTGCTCTGCACCTATTCTGAAAAGTCCAGATTACTCCAAGGAATTCATTGTCCAAACAGATGCTTCTGAGTTGGGGGTGGGAGCTGTTCTTTCTCAACTGAATATAGATGGTCAAGACCATCCCATTGCTTTTATTAGCAGAAGGCTGACCCCTAGAGAGAAACGTTGGTCAGCCATTGAGAGGGAGGCCTTTGCTGTGGTTTGGGCCATGAAGAAGTTGAGACCATATTTATTTGGAACTCACTTCAAGATTCAGACCGACCATAAGCCCCTCCTATGGCTTAATCAGATGAAGGGCGAAAGCCCCAAACTACTTAGGTGGTCCATTTCCCTACAGGGGATGGACTTCACAGTGGAACATAGACCTGGAACTGACCATGGCAATGCAGATGGGCTCTCCAGATATTTCCACTTAGAGCCTGAAGACTCACCTGGTCAAGGTTAGTTTAATGTCCCTAAGTTTGGGGGGTGTGGGGTGGTTGTGTAGGAGAGTAGGGTCTGCTGCCTATGTTCACCCCCACTTTTTGCTTTTGCTCCACTGGTTTTTCGACTTTAGTGTGGCTGTGGGCCTGCTAATCAGACCCACTGCCCAGCTGTTCTCTCTCTAAATTGATACCATGTACTTTAGGTACATGCCAGATTGGATATTGGGTCACCCTTGTCAGTCCCTGTACAGGGCATAGGTGCACCCAAGGCCTACGAGGGGCTGCAGCATGTCTTATGCCACCCCTGGCTGGCCCTCTTAAATTGACACCACTGGCTGATCACTCAGCTGGGGCAAGATGGTGTAATCACCCCTTGCTTAGATATAGTATACCTATATCGAAACCTATACATAGACACATAGTTACCTATCAGTCACTCCTATGGCAGGCCTTGACAATCCTTGAGGCAGAGTGCTTGGTATTATGTGAGATGGTGCTCAGGCATGAGCTGAGCCTGTCTGCAGCTTTCGGAACCATGTCCTTATAGCTGTTCTATGATATCGCCTACCATATATTCTTAAGTGCATTATAATCCTCGCGGTTAAAGGCTAACTTTGGTTTGGCTTTATCAAAACATGTCATGTAAGGTGTCATATGCTTTGGAATACTACCCCCTCGCCAATTCTGGCGACGGGGGTAGCATTCCACCCTTCTAGAGGGCGAAGACGTAGTAGCTACTGTACCCAGTGAAAGCTAACTCGAACCTCAGCATCACAAAATGAATGCTGCTGCCACCGACACAAGTCTGACCTCCTGCAGCTGGGAGCCCTTCCAGCAAGGGAGGCCTGGACAATAGGTTTCCTGTCCGGGGAGGTGCAAGCACCTCCCCAGACATCCGTTAGTGTACTGGGGCAGGGTGGGTTGAATGAAACAAGACACTGCCTGGGGCGCACAAGGTGCTCCATGCATAGCCCGGTTCAAACCAGTTGCTGGGGCACTCCAGCCCCGCTCTGGCGCCAAACTGGACAAAGGGAAGGGGGTGCAACCACCCCCCTCCCTGGTCCCACCCATAGGAGGGACCTAGCAGGTAATCCAGCCCCTTAGTTTAGTATAAAGCTAGGAGCTGAGTCTAGAGACTTCAGATTATCCTGGACCGACACTCTGATACAAAACTCTTGGACCTTCGACATTCTAAAACCAGAAGACTGAAGAATCTCCCTTGTGGTCAAGGAGTGACCACCCTGTGCAAACAGGCACCAACCAGCTAACTGCCGGTTTGCTTTGTTGACGCTCCTGAAGGATCCAGACGACTCTGCTTCGCAGGAACTGGACTCCCAGACCTCTCCAACCTTTATCCATATCCACAGTCAAGCTTAGACCTGTGGTGGACACAAGAAATGTGGGACCAGACGCCCTGGCCATCTTGCGACTTGCTGACCTGTGCTGCTCCTTAGGTATCCTCGAGGCTGCGCATTGGGGACTGAGATACCCCTAACCCGAGCACCCACTGCACCGAAGCCCAGCCCTCCATACTCCACGAGTACTGCGTGGGGCCCTTCTGCAGTTTCCTGCTCAACGCGTCTTCCCGGTTGCTAGACCGTTGGCTAGTGAGCCCTCTGAAGACGATCCTTTTTCTTCTTACTGCTGGTCTGGTTGCTCCCGACGTGCTCCTGCTTCCCTGCAAAGGAGAAGCCCCACAGACCTTGCTGGTCTGTCCTGACACGAATCTTCACATCCTACGTGGATTGCGTTGGCCAAGGCTTGTTGGCTTCCATCCAGGTACCGACACCGCCGGCCTCCAGATCCGTCGTGGGACAGCTCGAGTCCGGCTTCTGATCTTCATCAGCACCTCCTGGACCACGTGGCTGCGGAGACAAGTTCCCATTTCTTCACCTGAAGCACTCGGCGACGCCTGGTTCCTTCCTGGTCACTGGCTAGTGACCCCGACTCTGTCCCCTCTGCTTTCAGGTCCTCCACTACTCCGATCCACCCTTGGATCCATCCGGACACCTTGCTCCTGGTCGCCTGCAGCACTTCTTTGCAGCTCTCCATAGGAAACGACGACGAAACCCGACACACTTTGTCACCTATGCACCCGGCTTCCCTGGGTGAGGTAACACGAGCACTCCAGTGCTCCCGTGGGTAGTGACTATCCTAGTGTCCTAGTATAAGAGGTTTCTTTCCTAGCTTGACTGCAAGTGTCCTGAATCTATTTAAATCTGACTTCTTCGTTCCCATTTTATTCCTATGAGAACCCGCGTGTGAGTTTAGACACTGCACCCGCCTCCCGTGGGCCTCCCACTTCCTAACTATAGGTCGTTTAGTGTAGCCCCAGCGATTCCCTAGGCCTACTCTGCATTTCTGTTGTGGTACTTATACCACTTTTCTAGTATATGGTTTCCTCCGCCCCTAGGGCGCGAATGTATATGTGCAACTTAAAGTGTGTTATTTAAGCTTCCTGTATTGTGCTTTGACCTCTGCCCTCATAAAGAGAACAGAGGTATCGTGTTTAGAATAAATACATATATATTTGATATATATCTTGTGTGGTGTCCTTTCATTTGGTGTTCAAAGCATTGTTCTGGTAAAACAGCTGGCTTCACGTGCCCTCTGAAGTTTTAGCCTAAGACTGCTTTGTCCATGCTACCACTAGGATAGCTGGTCTATAAGGTTGACTTTACAACCAAATCACCATAAGGGTTGTTTGGACTGATACAGGGTGCCCACTAGAACTAGTGGACATCATATATCAGGCCAACTTCTCACAACAACTTCCCCTGTGGGACTTCGCAGGTGGTGGGTGTAGGGTCCGAGAGAAAAGGGGGGAGTCTGACCCGCTGTGTTCTGCCAGAGAGGAAGGAGTGGATCCAGTCGAGGGCCTTGTCCTGGATCCCTTGTCCCGGATCAGAGGTTGCTCAGGTAGTATCTGTGACATCAGGGGCATAAAGTTAGGGGTAGGCTCTGCCAAATACCACGGAGCTCCGCCAATGGGTGGAAAATCTTCATGACGGGCTGCATTTTTAGAGCTGGTAGGGTGAGCAGCACTGAAAAATCATCGCAGACGGCACCAAGGGCTTGTAGCCATTCAAATTGATTTTCCTGCTGCGGAGGAGCTGCCACTGCTTTCGCCGAGGGGGCAGGATGGGCAGGGCGTTAAGGAATCTGCGGCTAGACTGCTGTGTCTCTACAAGATAATACGTTACTGAAGGTAAGTAACTTGTTCATCTGATAGAGATATCTAGCCGCAGAGTCCTTCATTTTGAATTAAATACCATAATTATGCCCACCCAGAGGAGAGTCTGCAAACTAATCTCACAAAAGTTCTCAAAGTGAACCAGTCGGTCGTAACCAACAACCGACCAAATATAGGAATAGAAGAAAAAGAGCTTGGGCTCTTAATACAAACCGTGGCAATGACCAGAAACAACATAAATATGAAACAACCCAGCAGGCTCGAAAGAACCAAGCCTTAAGGGGAACAGGATAAAACCCTGAGCAAGAACATCTGACAATAGTAAGACATAAGTAAATAACCCCCAAAGAGAAGAAAAACTCCTAGTCCTCAAGTAGACAGGCAACATCTAACCTCCAGACAGAATAATGCTAAGAACATTGCAGGAAATTAAAGATGAAGAGCTTTTAAGAAAGCCGTAAATTCTCCTACTATGTAAGTTATGGCCTAAAACAGCCTGAAAGTAAAGTTTATTCAGACACTGCCTCTTGGATAACTTTAGACACAGAGTTCACATAACGACCATGTTTCAAAACTGACTAGAAGAATTACATATACCCTCAAAAAAGGAGAAAACCAAGATTGTGAGTATTCGAAAGAATGCAAAACATAGACTCTGAACTTACCAATGCAACGCTTCAATAAAGTGAAGCAGCCACAATGAACATGCCCTCTGCTTATTTAGAGAAAAAGGACTGCACTGATTATCCTGACAAAGAAAATCGGAGTATATGCAAAACCAGATATAGACCCTATGTACTGGGTCTCATAACCAGCATAACAATATGTCTCTATAAGAAATACTGAAAGATAGAAGCCTTGCAAATACAGCATATCAAACTGCTTCAAAGAAGCATGTGAACAAATAAGCTTCCCCACCAGGAGACACTTCTCTTTCAATAAACCTCTTGAACGTAAAGCTCATCCTCCCAGGTAAAATAAAAGAGAGGCACAACCATCTTTTAGTCATCCCCAGTAAAGATGGTATTGAAACAAAAACATCTGTTCCTCACAGGAACACAATCTGGTGCACCAAAAGTGGACATGACAATGCCCTGAGAAGTCTTAACCCTTGATAAAGATAGAGCTTGCATCGCCTATATCATCCTAATATAGGCCAATTAGCATATAAACAGAAATTGAGTAACTACGATTCTGTATTCCTTCACCTTACAAAGAGGCGTCTTAATGCCGCATTGGCCTGAGCCCCAAAGAGATGGGCACCATCAAATGGCATGTCGACTGTACAGCCTCCGAAGAACCTGAATCTGCCAACCAAGCACGACGCCATAGCGCCACTGCAGATACCATGGCTCCACCTACAGAATCTATAGTGTCCATGCCACCCCTCATTGAAAGCTTAGCTGCCTGTTGACCATCTCTTATCAAGTCATCAACCTCAGATCGGAGGTTATCCTGAAGAGAATGCAACATATTCTGCAAAGAATCCCACAAAGCATGGGAAAAACATGCCAGCACACAAGGCATATTGGTGGATCTCGGGGCAGAGCTGGCAGAAGAAAGATGTATTTTTTTTTTATATATTTCTTTTTATTATAAACAAATCGACATAACATATCATTACATGACATGAGCAGGAAATTATAAGTACTCCAATTCGCTGGTCTGGGTTACAGTGAGTCTAAAAAAGAAAACTGATATAGTGACCCTTGACCCTCGGGTAGGTCACTTCCCCACCGCTGCAGCTCCGCCTGCCTGCCCGCCTTGACGACTGCTCCTCCCCCTGGTCAGCGCTCTGCTCGATCGCCGACTACTTGTGCCTCATTTTTGCTACTGTACCCTGCGTGCCTGAGTGCCTGCCCCCTTTTCTTTATTTTGTACCTGTGTGTCTGAGTGCCTGCCTGCCCTCTTTCGTGCTTCTGTACCCCGTGGTCCCGTTCAGCCAGTGGTCACTTCCCCTGGTTCCTTCGCTCCGTTTCCCGCCGCTGCCTTCCGTGCGGCCCCGCCCCCCTACTCCTATTGGTTTCTCCCTCCCGCCTCCCAGCTGACCCCTCCTCCCGTCTTATGGCGACTGCTGCGCGGCGGAGTCAGTGACCCTTGACCCTCGGGTAGGTCACTTCCCCACCGCTGCAGCTCCACCTGCCTGCCCGCCTTGACGACTGCTCCTCCCCCTGGTCAGCGCTCTGCTCGATCGCCGACTACTTGTGCCTCATTTTTGCTTTTGTACCCTGCGTGCCTGAGTGCCTGCCCCCTTTTCTTTATTTTGTACCCCGTGTGTCTGAGTGCCTGCCCGCCCTCTTTCGTGCTTCTGTACCCCGTGTGCCCGTTCAGCCAGTGGTCACTTCCCCTTGTTCCTTCGCTCCGTTTCCCGCCGCTGCCTCCCATGCGGCCCCGCCCCCCTGCTCCTATTGGTTTCTCCCTCCCGCCTCCCAGCTGACCCCTCCTCCCCTCCCTCCCTCTTATGGCGACCGCTGCGCGGCCGCGCCGAAGGCGCGCCAAAGGCAAGCCCGTCTGCGCCCGGCGCCAGGACCCCTGTTCCTTGCCACACCCAGCCAAGCCGACAGAGATACGACGCCGCCACCCTCCACGCACTCAACACCGACCGACAGCATCATGCTTCCAAGCCTCTCCGATACGCACCCACGGAGCATTCACCTGCCACACCTGCAAGTTCACCTGCACCCCACCCGCCAAGCCAGACTCCAGCACCAATTACCTCAAGTGCATCCTGCTCAACACCCGCTCCGTCCACAGGCACGCCATCGAACTCTGGAACCTTCTCAACACAACCTCACCAGACATCGCCTTCCTCACAGAAACATGGATGAACACCTCCTCAGCCCCTGACATCGCCATAGCCATCCCGGATGGCTACAAGATCGCCCGGAAGGACCGCATCAACCAAACCGGAGGAGGCATCGCCATCATCCATAGGAACACCATCCGGGTCACGACCAACACCAAAGACACCCTCACCGGCGCCGAACACCTTCACTTCCAGATACACACCGACCCCAAGACCACCCTCAGAGGCACCCTCGTCTACAGACCCCCGGGACCGCGCGCCCAATTCAGCGAAGCTTTCGCAGACTACATCCTCCTAGGAGACCTCAACTTCCACCTGGAAAACAACAATGACAGCAACACGGCCACCCTGCTGGACAACCTTGCCAAACTCGGACTCAAGCAACTGGTGAACACCCCGACCCACTACGCCGGCCACACGCTCGACCCCATCTTCTCCTCCAGGAAGCACATCTCCTTCAGCCACTCCACCGGACTACACTGGACGGACCACAGCTGCGTCCATTTCAACTTCATGAGAACCACCACCCACCACCACCCTCAACAGGTTCCCTACAGAAGCTGGAGCAAGATCACCGCCAACCAGCTCACCACCTCCCTCAGCCAGAACCCCCCCACCATCACAAAGGACCCCAATGAAGCAGCCCGCAACTTCACACAATGGCTCACCAACTGCGCCGACGACCTCGCACCACTGAAGAACCCCCCCAGCAGACACGGCAGCAAGAAAGCCCCCTGGTTCACCAACGACCTCAAACTCTCCAAGAAAACCTGCCGCACCCTCGAGAAAGCCTGGCGCCACGACCAAACAGAAAACATGACGGCCCTCAAGAACGCCACCCGCAAACACCACCAACTGATCCGCATCACCAAAAGGACCACATTCAAAGAAAGACTGGACAACAACTCCCAGAACAGCAAGGAACTCTTCAGCATCATCAAAGAGCTCTCCAGTTCCAGCGCCTGCAACAACGACATCACACCCTCGCAGGACCTCTGCGACTCACTCGCCTCGTTCTTCTACCGCAAGATTGCCGACATACACAACAGCTTTGGCGCACATACCGCGCACCCTACCACCGACCCGGCGCCCCCTACCACCACCTCCACACCTGGACGTTGGTCAGCACCGAAGACACCACCCGCACGATGAACACCATCCATTCCGGCTCCCCTACCGACCCCTGCCCACATCACATCTTCAACAGAGCCGACTCCGTCATCGCACCCCAACTCCGGGACATCATCAACAACTCCTTCGCATCCGCCACCTTCCCAGAGAGCTGGAAACACGCCGAGCTCAGCGCCCTCCTGAAGAAACCCACCGCGGACCCCACGGACCTCAAGAACTTCCGACCCATCTCGCTCCTCCCATTTCCGGCCAAAGTCATCGATAAGATCGTGAACAAGCAGCTCTCCACCTTCCTCGAGACTAACGGATCCCTGGAACCCTCGCAGTCCGGCTTCCGAGCTAACCATAGCACCTAGACTGCCCTCATCGCAGCCACCGAGGACATCAGGTCCCTGCTAGACAACGGGGAAACAGCCGCCCTCATCCTCCTGGACCTCTCGGCAGCCTTCGACACCGTATACAGCGCCTCAGCAACATAGGAATCCAAGGAAAGGCCTTGGGGTGGATCACCTCGTTCCTCGCCGGCAGAACACAGAGAGTCCGTCTCCCCCCGTTCCGGTCCTCGGCCACCGATGTCATCTGTGGCGTCCCGCAAGGATCCTCGCTCAGCCCCACCCTCTTCAACGTCTACATGAGCCCCCTCGCAGCCATCGCACGCCATCACAGCCTTAACATCATCTCCTACGCCGACGACACCCAGCTGATCCTCTCCCTCACCAACGACCCCGCCACCGCCAGAGCCAACCTCCAGGAAGGAATGAAAGACGTCGCGGAATGGATGAAGCTCAGCCGGCTGAAACTGAACTCCAATAAGACGGAAGTCCTCATCCTGGGAACCTCCCCCTCCGCTTAGGGATGACTCCTGGTGGCCCCCGCCCTGGGCACCGCCCCAAAGCCTACGGACCATGCACGCAACCTGGGCTTCATCCTGGACTCTTCGCTCTCAATGACCAAGCAAGTCAACGCCATCTCATCATCCTGCTTCAACACCCTGCGCACCTTCCGAAAGATCTTCCGGTGGATCCCCACAGACACCAAGAAGATGGTGACCCAGGCCCTCGTCACCAGCCATCTGGACTACGGCAACACCCTCTACGCTGGAACCACAGCCAAACTACAGAAGCGACTCCAGAGCATTCAGAACGCCTCTGCACAACTTATCCTGGACACCCCCCGCTTCAGCCACATCTCCCCCAAGCTGAGAGACCTGCACTGGCTCCCCATCAGCAAGAGGGTCACGTTCAGGCTCCTCACCCACGCACACAAAGCTCTCCACGACATGGGCCCGGCATACCTCAACAACCGACTCACATTCTACACGCCCACCCGCCAGCTCCGCTCCGCCAGCCTCGCCCTCGCCACCGTCCCACGCATCCACAAGACCACCGCCAGAGGAAGATCCTTCTCCTACCTGGCGGCTAAGACTTGGAATTCCCTCCCCACCCACCTATGTCTGACTCAGAATCATCTCTCCTTCAGGAAACAGCTCAAGACCTGGCTCTTTGAGCAGCAGCGCAGATCCCCCCCCCCCCCCCCCCTCCAGCGCCTTGAGACCTCCGGGTGAGTAGCACGCTCTATGAATCCTTTGATTGATTGATTGAAATCATAACAGTTAGAGGGTTTCAAGAGTCTCATCGTCATTCAGTGGTGCTGGTGGGAAACAAATATTACCTCTATACAGGTTCCAAGGCCCCCACACTTTGTTCCACTTCCCGGGACACCCCCGGACACATACACCGACTTTTCCCTGAATATGCACCAATCTAGATCCTCCTCCCATTTATCTGGTGTTGATGATTGGCGGGCCCCCCAATTTTGTGCTATATTTCTTTTGGCCACCATTAGTGCCAGGACCACCCATTGCTTATTATGTGAGGTGAGGTCTGTCGGTTCCCAAATGTTTAGGAGACACCTGCGGGCTTCGGGTTGTTGGTCAACTGCGAGTACGTCCCGGAGAATACGATGTATGCTTTGCCAGTATGATTGTATATTCACACATTCCCATATTATGTGGATAAATGTTCCCACCTCCCGACAACCAACTGTGCACACTTCATTTTCCATTCTGCCCATCAGTACTAAATCTGGCCCAGTAATATATATTCTGTGCAGAATCTTTAGCTGCACCAACCGCAGCCTAGCTTGGATCGCCACCTCCCGCGGGGAGGAGACCGCTGTTTGCCAGTCTTCGTCATCCAGTTCAATTCCATCATTAATCCATTTGTTCTTAAGGGACTAGAGGTGCTCTTCCATATTGTTGATCAATTGTTTGTACATCAGTGAGATAGACCTTTCGGGAATATGGCCGTCCAGTATCCTGTCTTCGAGAGAGGATGCCTCGGAAAGGGGTGCCCTACCAGTAAGGTGAGTCTGGAGTGCGTGCCGGACCTGTATGTATCTATAGTGCTCGGTATTCGCCAATTTATATTGCTGTTGGAGAGAGGCAAACGAGAGGATAGTGCCCTTGACCCAGAGATCTTTAATCTGGGATAAACCAATGAGATCCCATTTATCAAATCCCTTAGTTTGTCAGAGGCTCCCCAGCTGTTCAGAATTCCAGAGGGGAGTTGCCAATGTAAGCCTACGGTCCCACCTCAGATGCTTGTTTACCTCATGCCAACTTGAACCGAGTGTGCGGTCGGGCCCGAAAGGGGGTATCTACGGGGTTTGGAGTAGAGTTTTCTACTGTAGTCACCACCTGGGAGGAGCCACTTGTCCATGGCGTACCCTGGGTCGTCGGGGTGACTATACAGCCAGATGGGCTGCCCAATAATAATTCCTGATGTCGGGAAGACTGATGCCGCCATCATACCAATTGAGGGTGAGTTTTGCTAATGCGATTCGAGGTTTCCCATCCCATACAAGAGTTCGTTGTAGAGTGTTTATTTCTTTAAAATATGACTTGGGGGCTGGGTCCATAGAGTTCTGGAGGGCGTAAAGAAAATGGGGTAACGCCATCATTTTAAATAGAACGGCCCTGCCTAATAGGGAAAGGGGCAGGGACTTCCAGTGACTAATATCGCTCCTCAATCTCTGAATTGGTGGTAGGAGATTACGAATGAACCGGAGTGTAGCGTTTAGTGTAATGAAGATACCAAGGTATCGAAAGCCATCTGCCACAATTTGTATCAGGCATCCTTTCGGGAGAATTGGCGGTTCACTGTGTAAAACGTAAATCACAGATTTAGACCAGTTTATGGTAAATCCGGAATATCTACCGAAGATTGTGAGGATATCAAGCAGGCATATCAAGGAGACCCTCGGGGAGGACAAATACAACAGCACATCGTCCGCGTATAACGATATTCTATCTTCCCAGTCAGGGGCCCAACGTATACCGCGGATCATTGGATCTCTATGGATCCATGCCGCCAACGCGTCCAATGCCAGGGCAAAAGAAAGATGTATTTGCCACATGCATCTTGACTCCTAGAATCCTTATTCACTTGAGTCTTAGGCGCAGAATCCACATCATGTGAAGGTGTTGCAACCTAAACCACCAGGCTACGAGTGAAAGGATGTCTATGGCGGCAAACTGGGCCCCCAGATGCAGGCAAATGTCTGCGAGCGATATCCCGATCCACTGAGACCCCTGACTTAGGCTTGGCCCAAGTTCCTAATAAAATATCAAACAGGGCCTCACTTTATGGAAGAACAGGCTCTTCCCCCGTCTGACCTTGGTGCAGGGCCTCAGGGGGCTGGTAGACTTCTGCACCGTAGGTAGCGACCAGACCAAAACCGTAGCCACTCTCCTCAGCATATGTGCGAAGAAGGACCTCAACTCAGTAGCGAGACTAAGGGAAGAAAGTAACCTCGAAGTGATGAAGATTTTAGCCCACTGGCCTCTCCAAGAACAGATATCTAGCTCTCCTCCACCTGCAATGTAAAAAAAATGTCAGAAATGGGCTGAAAAAGCCCTCTTACATGCAATGCAAGGTGACTCTCAGAAGTCTCCCCTTGAGAAGGAACCAACAACAGCACATTCCCCTCAGTCTCTCAGGTAGAGGAGATGATTTAGATAGCAGATGTTAGTGTCGGAGTCGGCTGATCGAAAACAGGCACCATAGTTGGAGATTCAGTGGGACTGTATACCTGTGCCAAAGCGGAGCCGGCCAATGCCTTTTGGCACCGACCCGCCGACTCTGATGGCCCATCCGTCACCGAGGTCAAACCTTCCGACAGCACCCCACTCAGTTCCTTGGGGCCCAAAGGTGCTCCTGAAGGAGATGGTGTCCCAAAGATGAGGTGTAGTTATAATATTCCCACATCTGGACCATTAACGCCCCGGCTCCCGGAAAGCCGAGGAAAAACAGGATATGGAGTTGCGTAATGCCTCCTGAACAGTCAAGCGGAAGGAGCCGTGGGAGCCGGAGTCTCCACACGCTGAAACCAGGGGATGCTGCGACTTCTAACGCTTCCTACCTTTTGACGTCTCTGGAGAACGACGTCCTTTGGACAGGCTCTGACTTCCAGACCAACCCTGTGAATGGACCTCTCTCTGGGACGATGAAGACAGAGGCCAGGAAGTCTCCAAAGATCGCGACATACCTGCCACCAGCAACTTCATAAGATGCTCTTCAGCTTCAGCTTTTGGCAGGAGCCGCAATCCTCTGTGTTGTGGCGTTTGCCCCAAACACCACATACAAACCGTATGTGGGTGTATAACCGACATTTGCCGACTACAGGACTCACTTGGTTTAATGCCTGAAGACATGGAGAACAAGCATTGGCATAGCCAATAGGTCTCGCCTTTGGGACCTTATAAGTGTTTAGCCATGCAACAGTTGCATAACTAAATGCTTATAAGGTCCCAAAAGCGAGACCTATTGGCTATGCCAATGCTTGTTTCTGTTTATTACTGCTCTGTAGTAATGGCGGCACCCGTGCTTTAGCTTAAACATCTTAAGCTAAAGTCGGGTGCTGAGATTGCTTCAAAAGTAAAGAATTGTCTATTTCTTTACTTTTGAAGCAATCTCAGCACCGGACTTTAGCCTAAGATGTTTAAGCTAAAGCACGGGTGCCGCCATTACTACATAGAAGTAATAAACAGAATGGCTCACAGAGAACATCAAAGCGGCCGTGGGGCCGCAAAAGTGAAAGTAATTGCGATCAAGCGCGGCGCGTGCGCCCGCGCACATGCACTGTAGCTCTAGGCTGGCCATGGTAGCACTTTTTGGAGCCCTCACAAAAAGTCTCGCCAGGCCGGCGCATGCGCTGGGTGAGGCGAGGCCTAAAAAAGGGTGCACTGTTCCCTATGACAAAAAACTGCCAAAGTTGGCCAAAAACGGCCTGAGGAACCGATTCTCCGGATCTGCGTTGCAGCGCTGAAAAGAAGAAACTCTACAAAATTCCACCAATTCCCTGGCCGAAATGTTTAATTCCACCCACCCTTGCATCAGATGCCCAGCCAGAATTCTGTTATCCAGCTTTATCAGGGACAATGGGTGGTAAAACGAACATCGCACAGGACCTTTATCTAGGATGAGGAGAGTCAATAGGAGGGAGTTGTGCTGTGTTGGTGGAAACAAAGTCCCGGTTGTCTTTGACTCCTCATAGACTCTGAGTAGGGGTGGTGCTAAAATATTTTCATATTCTTTCTAGAACTCAGTCATGAGTCCATCACTTCCAGGGGCCTTATTGCTGTGCAGTTTGTGAACCATTTGTCTAATGTCACCTATTGCTGCCCGTTGGGCTGAATAATTCCCTATATGGATCTCCCAATTATGCCAGGGAGATGTCTTACAGTTTCCCTTATGTTAGGGTTGAGCTATGAGCTATGTGATGCATACATTTCTGTGTAAAAGATTGTGAGTCCTTGAAGTATCTCTCTTGCCTCATATGTCCTACCACCCCGCCCATCCTGTAGTTCTATCACCCTAGTAGATGTGCTAGAGTGGCGAACCAACCTGACCAGTATTCTGCCAGGCATGTTCTCCTTTCCTATACATGCATCCAGTGGCAAATTTGCACAGGTAAGACATGTCTGCTGGATGTCTCCGCATATTCCCTGAGGAACTCTGATATCTACTGTTGTATCAGTGTATCAGGATTTTCCAAGTACAGCGCCTCTTTCTCTTTGAAACAAGGGGTGGAGCCAAATTACTAGTGTAAAGTTACTGCTAATAACTTTTCACACGTAGGCGAAGATCTCCCTTTGGTAAACGGCAGGGGAATTTAACAAGTTTATAAACTCTTTTAAAAGAAATAGGAAAAATGTTTGTTCTAAGTAGTATTGTGAATTATTTTTTTATATTTATTTTAAATATAGAAAAATATAAAAATATTCTATAGCTCTACTAACAATTACGTGTTTAATGAATTTAAATATATTAAATTAAAATATATATATTTTCTGTTGATTAAAATTCCAGACTAACATAAAATATTTATATTTACGTTTTATGTACTACAATTACTCAAATTTATGTGTAGGACTCATTTAATTTGAATTAAAATGACATTTATTTTCAAATGAAAAAATAATTTTTAAAATATTGTATATTTTTGTATATATAATCACTAAAAAACAAAGTTAAAGTGATGTTATAGTTAGGTGAAAATGTTGCAGGCTGTGAGTTCATAAGTGGTGCACGGCGAGGGTGCAAATTATAGTTACTACAGTTAACTGTAACTTGTTAATTTCAGTATTTTTTTAGTTTACAATTTTGAGTTTGAAAATGTACGTTTTAAAGTGCGTTTTCACCAAACTATAACCTCTCTCTAACCTTTTCACTGAACTTCTGAGTTTTTTTAATATAAAGTAACTTATTACCCTACCTAACTATACCTTCATTTTAACTATGTTTTTTAAAGAACATATGTCTTTTTCAGTGAATTTCTATTTTTTTAACATAAAGTAAGGTTTTATTACTATGCCTAACTATATCAATTCCCGACGCCCTGCATCCATCCCCGTTGGCCACAGAGCCTGGCAATTACAACATTAAGGTGGTGTAATTTTAAATGAGGGAGGCCTACTGGCTTTGACAGAACATCAACATATAAAAAGCGGTTTTATTGGCGTCATCAGGGGATCAGCACATATATAAAGCACACGTATTGGCTATGCCGAAAGGCCACCACGATAAGTTACCAATACTCATAATCCAATGCATTAGTTAATAATACACACCACAACGCTCAATAATAATAATCATCACAAAAAATATTTTAAGTAAATCATCTTACCATAGACATGTGTTTGAGTCTTTTTTTTTTTTTTTTTTTAGCACTCTTAAGCCACATAATGCAGCCATAGGACAAACCACGAGGTCCCCGCACTCCAGCTACAGCGCATACTGATCCAGCTCAGAGTGGTTTAAAAATACTAGCAATCTCTCCTCTGGTCATGTATTCAGTGCCCAGGAGACTTACAGGAAGTTTTCTTAAATTGTTTCTGGGGGTCTGCTGCTCCATCTGCTGGAGCCCCCCCCCCCCCCCCCCAACATTTAAATCATTGGTGGTGCCCTTGCTCCTCCTTGTGAAACCACAACAAAAAAATTAGGGAAATAAAGCCCTGAGAGAGCTCTATGGGACACTGCTCTCCAGAGCTGTGAATATGTTATGATTGGCTAAGCCACTCTCCTGTCTTTATGCGGCCTATACCCTTATGTTCTTTAAATGTATTTTTTATTTTCTGGATGCCAATGCTTTGGTAATCCTAATTCATGCATGTAATCCCTGAAAGATCCAGAGTTGGAGAAGAAGCAAGTTACTTAACAGTAACTACAGTTCTGATTGAGACTTCCAACTGTAGTGTCCTCACCTTTCTTTTGAATATTCCCCAGATGACAGATTGGATCTGAAAACTTTTGAGCAGTACCCCTGTGCACCGGTAGGTGATGCCTAGCGGACCGCACTGACGATGTCCCACTCCGAAATGAGGTGTGGGGCCTAAATAAGCGCACCTCCCACACAGTGACACCAGTTCCTTTCTTTCTGTGCTACCAGGCGCGTATCCCTTAGTGACCTACCCATAAAATGCAAAAACCCTGTGTGCAAGGGAAATGTCACCTCCCAAAACTGCAGGTTTTAAATCCTGTAAGGACTGTTGCCAACAAATGTCCATGACAGGTTCTCATGAGATTTGCCTGTAGTGCCTGGGGCAGAGCCATGACTCTAAAACCTGTGGTGACTGAGCATCAATGAACGCAAAGATCATACGGGACTGCAAGGCAAAACTCTGTCGCCCAGCACCAGTAGACTCCGTGACAAGGTTGGTCCAAGTCGAAGAGGCAGTCCTGGTCCAGGCGTCGCAGGAGTTGTTGCTGAGGTGGGTCGTCATCGTATTACCGGTCTTCGGGCAAGTTGAAGACAAAACATGAAACAATCCAAGCTAGACTCAGCCCCTTCCCATCACCCACACTCTCCTGAAAAGGTGCGAGGATGTCACCATGCCTCTCGACCTTGCTCCCAAAGCCTATCCTGCAATTTGCCCTGGCACAACCCAAGTTTCCTAGTCTATTGGCACCAGTTGCACTCTCCAAATCCACCACTGGGCCTCCTCCTGCTTCTATTCCGACTCCACCTCCCATGCCACGCTCTATGCCAGTTCCCAAAGCATCAACGCTGAGGTGCCCATTGTGCTCTCTCACTTGGAGTTGACCAAGACCCACTCAACTTCCATCGACCCGCCGCCTCCTTCACTTAACTTGCCCCCCCGCCCCATCCCCAAGGAAGGAAACATGCGTGTGTGATAAGATTGGGTGACCGTACCACAACAAAAATTGGTATGATAACCTTTAATAAGCCAGTAACCTTGATACTTCCCCTGAGTCGTGCCTCCTCTCACTTCTTGGTCCTACCACAGAGGAGGTGTTTCTTACACTATGGTCCGGTGTAGGGTGACTGAAGTTCTTGCCTTGCAGCTTCCCACCTAAACCTTGCTCTGCCCCTTAATCAATCACCAGATTGCAAGACCACCCCCTTGTCCCAGACAACCCTGTATTTTTATCTCCGCACCACTTCCCTTATGCTTGGTGGTGCAGTCATCTACAAGTCGGATGAACCCAAAAACTTTTCCAACTGCTCCCCTGTTAGGGTGTCCAATTGAGTTGAGAGATTTGAGAAGAGGGCAGTTTCTTCCACTAGCTTGGCCAACAGGTCTGTGAAGGCCAGCTGTCTCGTGGGTCGCTATTCCCACGCTCTTTAGAATCCTGTGGCTCTAGTCCTCCCAGGTGTCCGAGAAGACCTCCGACCTGTCTTCACCCAAGCCATACCGAAGCGTAAAGATGCAGACAAGTTCACAATTAGTTGTGGCTTGGACACCACTGATTCCATTAGGCGAGCCATTAGCAACAGTGTTGCAATTCGCAGCCACGCCTGGCTGGAGTTAACCGGTTTCTCAGGCGATTTCCTATCATGTCTTATGGACGTTCCCTTTGAGACTCTCCTGGTGGGAGGCAAAGCTGGTCCGAGGTGAGCAGGGGCACGGCTCTCTCTTTGAGCGTATCAGCCTTGCCAGCTGCATCAGCCCTACCGTTCCTTTCAGGGCTTCAGCAGAGGTACCCAATACCATCAGCAGGTTCAGCCTCAGCAGGGTGCCCAGCAGCTTTGCAACCACAGGGCCCACCTCCCTTGCGGTCAGGGCCAGCGTGCTTTTCAGTCTACTAGCCCACCCAGCAGCCCCACCTGCCAACCCCCTTTAACTGCTCTTAGTGGTGCACAGTCATCCAGTTGGAGGCAGGTTCCAGTGAGTCTTGGTGTGTTGGCAGACCATCACGTCGGACAGGTTGGTCTTGCAGTTAATCTGGAAGAGATACACGTTACCTTTCATTGCCACCCTGCCGCACCTTCCACTGTCCCCAGAGCAACTGACTGAGGACCATCTGTACATCTTAGGGCAGGAAGTGCAGACCCTTTTAGCCAAAGGGCCCGTTGAGAGGGTGCCTGTGCCAGAAGTAGTTTGTGGTTGTAATCTACTACTTTGTGGTGAAAAGAAGGATGGAGGGCTTTGCCCAATTTTAGACTTGCCCCCTCTCAACACCTTCCTGTAGCAGAAAAAGTTTTATTTTTTTTATTATCCATCCAGGTGTACACAGGTAATACAAGTCTTACAATGTTCTACATACAAATCATACCGTGTTCTACAAATAATATGTTCCAATAGTACTTGACACGCTGTTATACTGACCCCAACTCGTATCTATCAGTCATTACATTCCCTTTTTAACCACAGGGTGAATTCCTCATCCTACTTGTGTTACTGCCTGGTCCCAGAGCTCCTACACCTTCTATATGTCCTGACGTCTGCTTCCTGCCCACTTTCAGTCCCACCAGTCTCTTAGCCAGCTGTGTCTATGGGCATATCATGTTTCCTTTTCCGGTTCCACCTGCAAGTATTGTATCAGTGGCTCCCAGAAGTCTCTTGGCCGTGATGGCTGCGGAATATCCTCCGCATACTTCTCCAGAGTCGCTCTACAGTCAGTCATGTCCGTGATCCAGTCTTTAAATCTCGGGGGTCTTTTACTTCCCCACTTTATTGCGATCCGCCTTTTTGCAAGCAGTAGCGCCACCGCCAAGAATTTCCTACGTCTGGGAAGTTTTCGTTTCCTGGCGCCTAATATACATATCAGAGGGGTATTGGGGATCTGCCCTGTCAGCATTGCGGATAGTGCGGTAGTGACCTCGTCCCAATAGCTCCGCAGTCGTGGGCATGACCACGATACATGTAGGAAATCAGCGCCCGGTGCTCCACACCTCAGGCAGTTATCATTTTCCCGAAGCCCCAGTCTGTAAAGTTTAGCTGGTGTATAATATAGTTGATGGAGAAATTTGAAATGAATTATACGCAGATTGCAATTGGACGTGAGACGTGTAAGTTGTGTGCAACTATAGCTCCAGTCCTGTGCATCAATCACATCTCCTATTGTCTTTTCCCATCTATCCAACGCTGCGGTGTATTTCTCTGCCTGTTCCTCTTGAGCTGCGTTGTATAATCGTGTCACCAAATTTTTCCGTGTTGGGGCGGTTAGCAGTATCTGTAGCGTGTTCAGTTGTGGAGGCTCCTCCGGAAATGTAGTGTATAAAGATCTAACCGCCGTGCGTAGGCGTATGTATGCATATCGCTTCATTGGGATGTGGTGAGCGCACAGTGAGGGGTCTGTCCAGTTTATGAATGTATTATGAGGGTATAACTGTCCCATAGTTGTCAACCCCATCTCTGATAGTAGTGTATTCATTTTCTTTTCTTGTGTCACCGTAATCCTAGGGTGTCTTTCCAGTGGTAGTGCCCTGGCATAAACCGGGAGTTTACCTGCCCTATGTGCCATGGCATACCACGCCCTAGAAGTGCATAGTGCGGTGTGAATTTTACCCCTTGGTGTTTGCCTAACCGGATCAGCCATGAGCGCAGTTAGTGGCAATGGGTCTACGCTATCCTTTTCCACTGCAAGGTGTGGTATATGCGCATGAGGTCTCGTCCAGTAATGTGCATGTTGTGCGTGTGCACAGAGGTAATAAAGGTATAGGTCCGGCGCTTCAAAGCCTCCCATGTGATATGGCTGAGTTAAAACCGTCCAGCTGATTCTAGCCTGCTTGCCTGCCCATGTAAGCCTCTGCAGAATGGATCTCAATCTCGCAAAAAAGGTTGTGTGCAGCCAGATTGGGCTGCAGCAGAAAAAGTTGAAGATTCTCACACTTGCCCAGGTCTTGGCCGCCTACAGTCCTGGAGACAGGATGTTGATGTTGGACCTGTAGGAAGCCTATATCCATATACCTGTCCTGCAGGCCCATCAGGAGCTTTTTCAGTTCCCTGTGCTCCTTTAAGTTCTCACCAGCATCCCTAGGATGTCCACGAAAGTGATGGCGGTGGTAGCAACGATAGAATAAAATGTAAGTAAGATTTCAGCTTCCCGATGTCGATCGTTGTGGACCAAACATTGCAAACTGCATTGCTGTTTTCACAGTTCATCATTAAAGAATTTAGAAGAGGCTTCAGGTCTTTCCTACTTCTGCATTGCCCAGGAGTAGCCAAGGAAATCAACACTGCTGTATCTCTGCTCATGAAACATACAGTTCATAAGGCAGAATTAAAGATTCTCATTTGGAATGTGGTACTTGGGGTGTCACCCAGAAGAGTAGAGTACCTGAAATCCATGCCTTTACCACAGTGGACTTGTTCTTTTGATTATAGAAGGTCTCAGATCTCACATTTGACACTGTTTAAAGTTTCCCATGGATGGGAGCATTGCCAGATGAATCCCTCCCAGCATCACCTTTTGCCAAGTGTTCCATCTGGGAGGGTTTTGGCTCACCCAACATAAAGTGCTTCGAGCAAGGTTGAGCTTTATGGAGGGAGCCTTTGTCTGATATCTGCAGCACGTGGAGAAGTTGACAAACTCAGGGGCATATTTACGAGCCTCTTTGCTTCACTCTTGCACCACGCAACAGGGTGCAAGAGCAACACAACTTAATAATGAGATTTATAAAGTCCCGCAAGGCCACCTGACGTGGCCGTGGGTTGCTTCATAAATATGGATATACTATTCATGACGGAAACCTGGCTTGCGTCTGGTCTAGATTTAGAACTTGGCGCTGTATGCCCTTCTGGTTTCAAAGCTTTTCACAAACCTAGATCTAGCGGCAGGGGTGGCGGAATTGGGATCATCTACAAAGAAATATGGGATTTCTCGCCATTGGACATTGACGAGATCACGCAGCTTGAAACTTTGGGCTTTTCTTTAAAGGACAGGTCCGGTCATATCCTGACTGGGATTCTTTGCTACAGACCCCCAGGGGCTTAAGTGAACAGTCACAACAGCAGTTTTTGGATGTGATCGGCAATCTAGCACTTACCCATCATAGATTGATGATTTTGGGAGATCTCAATCTCTGGCCTAATGCAATGATGAAAACAGCATACAACAATATTGTTCAATCATGTGCCAATTTTAACCTACCACAACGTGTGTTGGAGGCAACTCATTCGGCAGGACATGTATTAGATCTGATATTTGCCGCGGAAAATGTAGTGACTCTGGATAATATCCTCCCAGTGGATTGGTCCGATCACCATCTGATCAGATTTAAAATAGTGTCGGTCCCTAGATGTAGATCCCCCTCGTTCAAGGAAACTAATAGTGTCCTGGTTAGGGACTGGAAAGCCCTGAGGAGGAAAGCTCAATTTGCATCTCTTTTTGATGCGGCCCCCCTCCCTGACTCAGGGCAGTCGGTTGATGCCAACTACAGGGAGCTCTGCAGCTATATTACGAATACCATTAACCGGTCTGCTCCCCTGAAACGGCTTAGGAAAAGAGGATCCCCTTCTGCACCCTGGTTTTCAGAAGAACTACGGGCTTTCAAAATTCAGTGTAAACATGCAGAGAGGCAGTGGCGTAGTCACTATCTAACTAGTGACAAGATTATCTGGCGGGAATTGCTAGTTAGATACAAACAAGCCATTGTAACTACTAAGGCGTCGTATTTTGCGGACCTTATTTTGAACGCCCCCAACAGTGTTAAATGTGTCTTTAACATCCTGAGAGGCATTACCAACCCAGAGTGCCTGGCCAATAAGATTACTCCTTCTCAGGATCTGTGTGATGGGTTGGCAGCCTTTTTTCACAATAAAATAAAGGGAATCTAGAGGGCTTGCAGCTTGATCCAGTGCTTAGCAGCAAGGCTGGAGTGGAAGTACTGACAGCGGATCCGCCCGACTGCACAGTCTTTAGGATAAACCAAGAGGTTTCGGCAGGACCCTGTTTAGATCATTGGACGTGTCCTTCTTTAGAGGACTTTTCCAACTTGGCTAAGAAGGTATGCTCTGGTTCTCCGTTAGACCCTATTCCGCAGAAACTCTGGAAGGAATTAGGATCGGAAACTTTCCTGCACCTTCATCAGATTACCAACCAGTCACTAATTAGTGGTGTGGTCCCGGCCTGCTGGAAGGATGCGCTGGTATCCCCCCTTTTGAAAAAACCTTCGCTGGATCCCGCTTGCTACGGGAACTACCGACCTATTTCCTTGCTGCCTTTTCCAGCTAAGATAGTTGAGCGTCTCATTAGCCAGGAGCTTTCGGGGTTCCTGGAGAGCAACTGCAAGCTGGAGGAGAATCAATTTGGCTTCCGTCCAGAGCACGGTACCGAAACTGCATTGATTACTGCCTTGGACGATTTGCGCATGCGGGCGGATAAGGGGCATTCTGCAACTTTGATATTGCTAGACTTATCCCCCGCATTCGATACGGTTAGCCATAACATCCTCCTACATCGGCTTGAGGAGGTGGGGGGTCACAGGTTTGGCCTTGAAGTGGCTCTGTTCCTATCTGTCGGACAGACGGCAGGCGGTTTTTCTGCCTCCGTATCAGTCAAATTTTTTGCCTAATAAACAGGGTGTCCCTCAGGGTTCTTCTATTAGCCCGATATTGTTCAACTTTTATATGAGACCTTTAGTTCAAATCATCAAATCTAGTAATATTATGGCAGTCAACTATGCTCAATTGATTATCTCCCTGGAAGGTGATCAGGCGGAATCCTTATCTACCTTCCACAATTGTATGCTGGATATGACGACTTGGCTGAAAAACAATGCCCTGCAGTTCAATGGGGCCAAAACTGAGATTCTACATTGTTCTGTGGGCAAGGTGCCACCAGCCTTGCCTTCTAATTTCTGGCCTCTCCCCTTGGACACCCCCCCTGGTTCCAGTGAAGACTGTGCGTAATCTGGGGGTCTGTTTCAATGACAAGCTAAGTCTGGAGTCGCATGTCAACAAAGTGGCCTCGAACTGCCACATGATTATGAGAGGATTACGTAGGATCCTACCATTACTTCCTCTCCATGTGAGAGGAACAGTGGTTCGTTGCACTATCCTTAGTCGTTTGGACTATTGTAATGCTTTGCTGCTTGCGTCGCCAGATTATTTGATCCGGCGACTTCAACGTATCCAGGCAGCTGCCGCAAAACTTGACCTTCTGAGACCGCGTTCCACCTCTAGCACTAAGGCTTTGTCCGAGCTCCATTGGCTGCCTGTGCAACAGAGAATTTTGTTCAAATCTCTGTGCGTAGTTTTTAAAGCTCTTCATGGCCTTGGCCCCAGACCGCTGCAAAATCTATTTAGTTGGTATGTCCCCACGCGCAGTCTGCGCTCTTCATCAGCTAGGATGGCCAAGATTCCCAAGACAAAGAGATCTACCTTGGGAGCCCGTGCCTTTAGCTCTGCGGCTGCGCGTTTGTGGAACAGTCTTCCTTTGGAGTTGCGACAGGTCCAGGAATTAACATTATTCCGTAGACAGCTCTAGACCTGGTTATTCCCTAGAGTATAACCCTCCAGCCTCTTCCTCCCCACTATGTCATTTGCGCCAGGATGCCCGTAGGGTTGCAGTGCGCTCTATAAATATTTATACATACATACATACAAATCTCGAGTAATGCAACTCACTGCATTGCATCACTTTGTGCTAGGGAGGCGTAACCATGGGTGTTGCGTGGGTGTCCCCACGCAACATCCATTGATTTTTAACGCATTCCCAGATTTACTAGAACTGGAAGACCTGGGAATGCGCCAAATACCTAAGCTTCCTCAGGGCATGGGTAACGAGGAGAAATATCTTGATTTCTCCTCATTTTTTCCTCTTTCCATGCGAAAGAGGAATAAGGCTCAGGGAATTGTTTTTGTGCAGGAATGTGCACCTTCCTGCCCAAAATTAACCCTGCTTGCAAGGGTGGCATCCTTGCACCACGGTGCAAGGATGTCTGTGTTGGCACTAGGCTGCCAAAAGGGTGCCAGCGCTGGGCAAAAGCAGGAATGCACCCTACTCACTCAAATACGGGGCTCTCCTGCAATTTACCGGTCACGCAGGGCAGCAAGGTGACTTGCTGCCCTGCGTGTCTTGGCCATAAATATGGCCCAGTGTACACCCTTATCAAGCACTACTAACAGGACAGAGACCTTGCGAAGGAGAACTGATGGATGGGCCAGCGGTTCTGCTCAGCCAGTAGCAGTAAGGTGAACCTGAATGCTACATTTTTTTTTAACCCTTGAGTGCTCGATGTTCTGCATGCAAGTCTGATGAAAGAATGCGAATCTGCTGCACATTAAGTCCCCTTGACCTCTTACCCTGACAGTGGGGAGTAGTGTAAAAGCCCATGTCTGGAAACGAGGTGTTCCAGTTACACAGAGCCTTTTGGTAACCCTATTAGCGTTGCCTACCGACCTCGGAAAATTAAACCTTGTGCAGCCAGAAATGCAAAACTCTGACGCAGCATTTGTGGATTTTTTTGGCAGGGTCACTTGCCCCTTTTAAAACAGCTGTCCCTTGCTATTGCTAAACAAAAGGAGAAGGCAAACCAGCAGCCAGGCTTTATACGAAGTGACACTCCAGCGAGGCCTGAGTGCAAACGAAAACTTTGTCTGAAGATTACATCTGCCCGGCTCTGGTCTCCGGTGAGCTGTAATGCGCTGTGACAAATCCACTTTCACTGCCTTTGACTTTGTGTATCCAGTCCTGTAATGCGGCTAGCAGGGCGCAGAATGAAAACACGCGGCTCGCCGAGGAGTGGACGCGGGTTTGGCTGGGTTCCGAGTTTGCACAGCACCCTCTGCATGAACCAGAGACCTGCACTGTGTTAGTACTTTTTGTCTAGAGTTTTTCTTTCTTACTTTTTACCGTCCTTTCAATATTTTGTAGTTAGTCTTAGCTTTTTTGTGCTGGAGTTCAAAATAAATAACCGCAGCCTACCCATGGGCAGAGAAAATGTGATGTCATTAGATGCACCACCGCTGAGTTCGGGGATCAGCTGGCTGACTTTTAGAGCCCCCCCTTGTAGTTAGTCACGCCACTTTCCTGATTTTGGGTGATTTCAACCTCTGAGCGGATTTGCCAGAAGCCTCTGCTGCAGGCGCTTTACTTAACTCGCTCGAAGCCCACAATTTAGTCCAGGGACGTAACAAAGGCCCCTGCGGTGCAGGTGGACCCCCAACCCTTCAGGGGTCCCCGAACTCTTCAGAGAGCCCCCTTCCGCCCAGGGGAAATGAATATCTGGGGGATACGAGAGCCTCGGGGTGCCCTCTGCATGTTCTGCGATGGGGGGATGTGGGGTTTGGGGAGCAGTGGGCTTCATTTTATGTTACATCACTGAGCCCACTCATTCTGCAGGACATTCTTGCATCTTATTTTTGCCTCACCGGGATTGGTAGATTCGTGGCCCTGTCGCCCGGATGGTCTGGCCGGACTATTTTCTGGGACAATTTTCCATTTTTAAAGGTCTGCCGAACGGTAACCCACACTTCACCAGGGCCAGTGTTTCCCAAACTGTGGGTCGCGACCCTATTTTTGGTGGGTTGCAAAGTCCAACCAATATATGAAGGTGCCTTTAAATTCGGTATTTATCTTGTCATATTTGGCGCTTCAGAGACAAAGGTCAAATGTCAGGCTATAGCTTCTGACAAATTGCTGCTTATGTTCGTTAACATGGGGATTGGGGTTTACAAACTCCTCTCTCTTTGCAGTCAGGGAAACAAAAGGAAAATTAATTGTGTGACAATCTTGCGTACAGGGAGAGTGAACAGAAAGGCCATAGAATGTTATTATTATTTGGTAACACAGAAACAAAATGTAAATACCTGTAAATTAACTTTACTCATTCAGCAGTTAAGTAGACAAAAATAAAGCACATTCTGTTTGTAATTCTAAAGTGTGATGAAACTGATTTTAAAAGGATCAAAACAAATCAAGACACTTTACTTGGTGATGCACAAATGATAAATATTCACTGAACCCCGATTTACACACATTATGTGCAATATAGTTCATCAGTAAAGCTGTGTGTCTGTGGAAATCTAGTGGCCATTTCACTGGAAAATGTGTGGTCTCTAAATGACAGTGTGCAACCACATAATGCTTTAGTTGCATTAAAAATGCACCAGCCTCATGACCATAAAAGCTGAGTGGGTCCCATAAGATTCTTATTCTAAAAATTGGGTCGTGGTTCTAAAAAGTTTGGAAAGCACTGCACTGGGCCCTCAAGACTTCCTAAGAGTCCATAGGCCAAAGTTCTCATTGGTAAATTCGAAAATGTACAGGAAAAGAAAGCCCCCTCCCCATTTTAAAGCTTGCATGGATGAAGACTCAGTCATTTTCTAGTTGAATTTCTTCTGTTCTTCCTGTTATGTCACACAAACAGTGCCCATTAGTCACTTTCTATAATTCGTCCCTAAAGCAAGCCAAACTTTCTTGTAAAAGGCTTTGGCGAATTTGGCAGTGAGATTATGATCCATCAGTTGATCATCTAAAAAGTGCACTTAGAGATTATAAGAAATTAATGACAGTGGATAAGACCTCTTTTTATGCTAAAAGGATCCAATCTGCTTGTAACACTTCTGGGGAGGTCCTTGCTGTTTTTAAGTCCTTGTCTTTACCACCTTGCACAGCTGTTGGTGGCAGCTGCTCTAAGAATTTTTGAGGACGGCTTCCGATAAGAACTGGGCTAGTCTGGATGTTTCTTTGAGCCTCATGGAACAGCGAGTGGCCATTGCTGTGACTCTCGCTGCTTCTGCTCCTTTGCTAGAAAATGTAAAAGATTTAACCCCTTCCCCGCTCATGACGGAACCGCTCCGTCATGAGCCACGGTTGCCGTGTGCTCATGACGGAGCGGTTCCGTCATGCCACGACCGTTGGCGGCCGCTCCGCCCACGTGGCGCTGTTTCCCCGCCTGTGCGTGGGAACAACGTAACTGGGCGGAGTCATGGCGGAACCGCTCCGTCATGAGCACAGCTCAACCGTGGCTCATGACGGGGTGGCTCCGTCATGAGCACAGCGCCACCGCGCTGCCCCCCCGCACCCTCCAGCGCTGCGGCGGAATTCCCGCCGCAGCGAAGGGGTTAATGGTGGAGCTTTCGATACCATTGCCTTTGTTGTCAATTCTGGGCCACTCTTGGACGCTCTAACTCCTGATGTTTACCATCGAGCTGTCAATGTTCTAAGGCAACCACTTCTGGAAATCTGCAACAACTTCATTGCCACTTCTACTGTTCCCAAAGTTTGGGAAAAGGCTATCGCGTTGCCTTTATTGTAAAAAAAAAAACTACGCAAAGTAGCGGTGGGTGGGTGGGTGGGTGGGTGAGTCTGCTCTTGATTAGCTAAGCTAAACTATTGTTGCACTGGGAAAAGGTTAGAGATGCTATAGAATCTCTACCAAGGGGTAAGGCTCCCGGGGCAAATGGGATCCCAGGTGATTTGTTTAAAGCTTGTGTGGGTCTATGGGCTCCTCTCCTTACACTGTATTTTAATGCAGCTATTGGTCAAACACTCCCTGAGTCCTGGCAACACTCCGTTATTGTCCCAGTTTACAAAATGGAAACAGGAGTGACCCTTCCTGTTATAGACCCTTTAGTGTAATAGATACTAAAGTTAAAATCATAGGCAGGGTCATCCTGAATAGATTGACCGAGTGGTCTGAAGAACAGAATATTTTGTCTGATATTCAGTATGGGTTTCGTGCAGGGAGGGGTACTGTACTTAACCTTCACCTTAAAATTAATAAATATGTTCGGGCAAAGATCTTGCCTTCCTGGATCTCAGCTCTGCATTTGATTTGGTCAATCGGGAAAAACTTTTGGCTGAGCTGGGGTTCATGGGTGTGGATGAGTGTTTGGTTAGTTTCCTCAGGGATCTTCACCATGGATTTACAGCCTCAATACGTTTCGCCAATAAGGGTGAATGTACAAAGAATTTTGCACTTAGTAAGGGGGTTAGGCAGGGCTGCATATTAGCCCCCTTTCTTTTTATTATGTATGTGAATCGGCTTGAGAAGGCCTTTACGGTTAAGGGTGTAGATATTCCAAGAGCTGGTGACAGATTGGTCTCGGCTCTTTTAAACGCAGACAATGCTGTTTTAATTGCACATACAGCAAGATCTTTACAGCAGCTTTTAACCCTTTTTGTTGATTTTATGAATAGTTTGGATTTGCACACCAATTTTACTAAATCACATGTTATGATCCTGGGACCAAAGAACACAAAAAGCGCCACTGTTATGGCCCTGGGCCATATTCTAAGTGAGGTGGATAACTTTACATAGTTAGGTATCTTACTAGACTCCAAACTTTGCTGGCAACAAATAATTAAAAAGAAAATGGGTTCCCTCATGAGAGCGTGTGCAGGGGTTAATGAATTCTCTCTCCCTTTGGGCCATAAGTCTCTGAGAATTTTGCTGGATATATATGTAGGAAGGTGGATATCTGACTATGGTTACCCCCAACTTTTTGCCTAGTGTCTAGCTGGTTTTTCGACTTAGTTGGCCTGAGATCCTGCCATTTCAGGGTCTCAGGCTGTCTGCTCTCTCTTTAAAATGGACTCCATGTACCCTAGGTACATTCCCAATTGGTTAGGATCACCTTATTGGACCCTGTACAGTGTACCCTAGGTACCCAGGGCATAGGTGTACCCTAGGCCTACCAGGGGCTGCAGCATGTATTATGCCACCCCTGGCCTGGCCTTCCATTATGACACAACTGGCTGATCACTCAGCTGGGGCAAGGTCGTTTAATCACCCCTTGCTTAGATATTGTATACCTATATCTACCCTTAAAATAGACACATGTGTACCTATCAGTCACTCCTATGGCAGGCCTTAACAATCCTGGAGGCAGGGTGCTTGGTAACATGTGAGATGGTGCTCTAGCATGAGCTGAGCCTGTCTGCAGCTTTCGGAACCATGTCCTTATAGCTGTTCTATGATATAGCCTACCATATACTCTTAAAGTGCCTTATAATCTTAAACGGTTATGGTAACTATGGTTTGGCTTTATCGAAACATGTCGTGTAAGGTGTCTAACACTTTGGAATAATACCCCCATACCATTTCTGGTGATGAGGATATTATTCCCCCCTTCTAGAGGGAGAGACATGTTAAAATCCTACTTTGCTGTTTAACTCTAACCAAAGCCTCAGCATCACAAAATGGATGCTGCTGCCACAGACACAAGTCTGACCTCCTGCTGCTGGGAGTGATCCCGGCAAGGGAGGCTTGGACAATAGGTTTCCTGCTTGGGGAGGTGCTAGCACCTCCCCAGACAGACTTTAGTGTATTGGGGCAGGGAGGGCTGAAAGGAATGAGACATGCCTGGGGCACACAAGGTGTCCCATGCATAGTCCAGTTCAAACCGGTGCGGTGGCACACCAGCCCCAGTCCTGGTGCGAAACTGGACAAAGGGAAGGGGGTGTAACCACCCCCCTCCCAGGTCCCACCCATAAGGCGTGACCTAGCAGGTAACCCAGCCCCCCAGATTAGTATAAGAGTGGTAGCTGGGCCCCAGGAGATTAGATTATCCTGAACCTGCAACTTGAACAGAAACTCTGGACCTTCGACATTCGACGAAAGAAGAAGACTGAAGAATCTCCCTTGTGGCCAAGGAGTGGCTACCCTGTGCAAACAGGCACCATCAAGAGACTACCCTTTGCTTTGCTGAAGTTCTACGAGGGACCGACTGCAGAGCCCGACCAGAGCCTTGACTTCCAGACTTCTCTGACCCTGATCCACATCCACAGCCGAGCTGAGATCCGTGGAGGCGACGAGAGACGTGGGACCGGCTACCTGGGAAAAGTGGCTAGTATCTTCCAGCGCAGCTTCTGAGGCACCCTCGAAGTTGTGCACCGGGGATTGAGAAGCCCCAACCCCAAGCACCATCTGCACCGAAGATCAGCCCCCCACACTCCACGAGTCCTGCGTGGGGTCCTTCTGCATTTTCCTGCTTGCCGCGTCTGTCCGGTTGCTTGCCCTTTGGCTAGTGGCCTTTGTGACGACGCATCCTGAAATCTTCACTGCTGGTTTGGCTCCTCCTGACTGGCTCCCGCTTCCCTGTAAAGGAGAAGCACCCCAGACCTTCCTGGTCTGCACCAGAAGCAAGTCCTCCGTTCTTCGTGGGTTCGGCTTGCCAAGGCTTGGTGAGTCCTAGTTCAACTTCGACACCGCCGACAGCAAGAGCCTTTGTGGGACAGCTCGCCTCCTGGTCCTGGTTGTCCTCGACGTTTCCTGGTCCCCGTGGCTGCAGCGACAAGCTTCACCTTCACCTGCAATCTTCACGACATCGCCTGGTTCCTTCCTGGTTCCACGTGGTCACTGGCTAGTGACCTTGACTCTGTCCCTTCTGCTTGCAGGTCTCCTCTCTTCTTGATCCCAGCCTTGGGATCCACCAGACACTCTTCACTGACTGCCTGTCAGCAACTTTCCTTCAGGCATCCATAGAAGTCCACGACAAAACCCGACGCAAGTTCACACCAATGCACCCGCAGCCTGTGGGCTAGGTAACTTGGGTACTTCGGTGCTCACAAGGGTAGTGACTATCCTAGGGTCTGGTTTCCGAGTCCCGACTCTCTAGCTGCTTCAGAAGTGTCCTTAAACTGTTAATTTCTAACAACTACTATTTCTATCGACTTTTAAGCATTACGCGCGAGTGTTTCCACTCTGCACCTGAATCCCGTGGGCCTCCCACTTCCTAACTGTTGCTAGTGTAGTGTAGCCCCAGCGATTCCCTAGGCCTAGGCCTATCCTATTTCCGTGACAGTGGTCCTTATACCACTTACTTAGTATATGGTTTGCGTGACCCCTAGGGCCTAACTGTATTACTTACCTGTGTGACTTAATGTATGCTTAAATAAGACTGTGTTGTACTTACCTCTAATCTCATAAAGAGTGCTGAGGGTTTGACTAGAATAAATACACTTTATTTTATATATATATCTGTTGTGGTGTCCTTTCATTTGGTATTCAAGGGATTATATATGGTATCACAGCTGGCTTCACATGCCATTCAGAGTTTAGCCTAAGACTGCTCTTGTCCATGCTACCACTAGGATAGCTGGTCTATAAGGTTGACTTTACAACCAATCACCATAAGGGTTGTTTGGACTGATATAAGGTGTACACTAGAACTAGTGACATCATACATCAGGCCAACTTCTCACAATATATAATGGCAAATGTATATCAATTTCAACCTTTGGCAGTGAAATATGGGGTTATGCGTACATTGACCAACTGATGATAGCAAAGTATAAATATCTAAGAGGGCTTTTGTGATTAAGACACCATATCTCCACTGAAATTATACATGAGGAATTGGGTATTGGTTACATTATAGATTATATTAGGTTGCGGCCCCTCCTGCTCTGGTGTAGTGTTTGGCTAAAAGAAGTTCTAAGACTGAACAGATTAATCATACTTAATTGCATGAAATTAGAAAACATATGCAATATACCATGGCTGGATTACACCAGAGATAATTTTACAAAATTAGGAAGACCAGAGTTATTTTTTAATCCATCTAATATTACCAAGCAAGATGCGGCCTGGTTAAAGGAATCTTTTAATGTAAGAATGGCTGCTGAGAGAGAAGCTCTATCACTGGGCAAACCGTTATTTCGAAAATGTTTCACGGTTAAGACGGTTCCAGGGATAGAGTGATATTTACTCTGAGATGCCTATTCACCAGCGCCATCTTTTAACTTTTTTAGGCTGGGTCTGTTTCATCAGTTGTTGTATCCAGAGGGTACATGGTGTAAGTATACCGATCCTCCATATTGTTCCTGTAATTTGTCTTTTAATGTATTTGCACATCGTGATGATATGTTCTATGTTTTCACAGATCCTTCACAAATTTTTATAACCTTTTTTTAAAATTATTCCTTTGATCAGGTTAGGCCAGCTTTTTTTGTTTTTACAACTGTTAAATTCCCAGTTAATATGTTATAACGTATCAATGTTTCTTGTGGGAGTTTATAAAGCATTATGAAAGGAGATACTCCCAGTCACATTGTATACTGTATAACCCATTTATGCTTTTATGTTTATATTAGGGCAAGAACTGCTGGGAGAAAGCATCAGTATAATGATATCTGATTAGGATTTATTGTTTTAAAATGTTATTCTCTCCACCCCTGTAGTGCGCATTTTTATCTCCCCTATCTCGTGAGTATTCGTGAGCTGCTCATTCTAGAAAATAATACGGATAGACCGGGGGACATCGCGGACCCTTCATGGGTCCACTTCGAAGGACTTCTCTGAGGTTTTTGTTCCTATGGTTTTTGTCTTAGTATTGTCGTAGCACTTTGACAAGCGACATATTATGATTGTAATTGTTTTATATCCTTACACTGTTATGAGCTGTGATTCATATTTATGTTTCTATGTATTTATAATGCTTTCTGTTCATTGAACCGAAATAAAGTTGATTGATGATTGGTTAAGAGCCTGTCTTGGTTCTCACTCTCAGGCGGTGTTCATGGACTCTTGGTGGCTCCCAGTGTTCACCTCTAGGATGGCGGGGTCCCTCATGTATCTGGTATAGAGACAGTACCCACGTTGTTATCTCCATGAATAACAAAAACTATGAACTATCACTTAGATTTCAAACCTGTATGATTCAGGTGGATACCTGGGTTAACAGCACCTGTGTGAAATGTAATCCCCCAAAAACAGAAATTATGATAGTCCCAGCGCATGGCTTGGCTGCTTCTTTGCCTTCAGGATTTTGGCCATCTCAACTTGGCAGACCTTCCACTGCACTGTCCAAGACTGGGAATCCGGGAGTAATTTTTTATTTTCAAATCACATAGAATGAACATGTGAATCATTACCCCTCTCACTGCTTCCTGCTAATACGATTTAAGAAAAATCCAGATATGTAATGTTTTTGGTTACTGGAATGAGCTATCTTCTCATTTACACTCCTGCAAACAACTTTTGGTATTCCCTAAATCTTTAAAATGATGCTACTTAGGTGAGTTTGTTCTTGGGAGTGTGCAGTCTAGCTTTTACAGAAGTAATAAGTGTCATGACACTTTGCTGGTTGAGAGTGCCTTTAGAAAACCTGATTGCATTACATTACTACACTCTGCAGGCTTCCCACTGACAGCTTTTGAATATGAATGAGAAAGTTAATTTCTTTTGGATATTTCAGCCTACAGATTACCCACCTTTGAATACTCCCAGGCATCAGACTCGTCTTGAAACTTCTACAATAGCTCTTTGGCGCCAGAAGAGGACTCAGGCTCTGTCACAACGTCATTATCAGGTCAACGGTGCCATATAATGCCAGGACTGGCATTCTGATGTTGGTTCCATTTTTTCCTCGCCTTTCGATGCATTCAGAGGCATGGTATGCAAAAACGTGATGGACTGGGAGGCGGCCCAAAGTAATTACATTGGCTGAGTGTAATTCACACATCTCTACCATCACTATTTTGTTTACTTCAGTGTGATGTCCGAAGTGGGAGGATGGGTATGCCCAGATATGGGTGCCGTGCTCACTGTACACCCGCCGAAAGAGCCCAACTAGGGTGCAAATTGATCTTGGATGCTTGTGTTCTGGTACAGGGGGACCTGGCCTGGCAGCTCAGGTTAGATTGTTCCTATTGGAGCAGGATCAAGGCTGATGTGCATATCGCGGAGTTTAATCTGAGGTGGCATGGTGGGTGAAAAACAATGGACTAGGATTCAGTGATGCCCTGTCATTTGTAGGATGGTCCGTTGTCCATCACTGACCCACACAATGACTGTCTCTGGTGCCTCTGGTCGAGCCACGACATCATTGTAGGATCTCTGGTAGCAGATGCACCGAAGGGCATCAAAGAGCAACATTTTATGGCTCACTCTGAAGAGGAGAAGACACATAAATGATGGACGAAATGGAGAACTAATCAAAACATTCACCCCAGTCAAGAGATCTGCGTTAAATCCATCTTCGTTTTGCTCACCATGCCACCCCAGTTTAGACCTGGCCATATGCAAATCAGTCTTGACCCTGTTCCTCATGTGAACAGTCCAACCCGGACTGCCAAGTCAGGTCCTCCCTGGATCGGAAACAAGCATCCTAGGACAGGTTTGAAGAGGGCCACTGGGAGGCAGTGCAGGGCGAGGTTGCGGTCACTGGTCAGGTCACTATTGAGGTTGTGCTTTTCCACCGTATCTTCCAAGGTTAGGAGGTAGCACAAGAAGAAGAAAAAGCACTCCTCTTCTCTTCAAAGAACAACATCAGGTAAGTCAAAATCCAAATCCCCTCTGGGATTTCCCCAATGATGGAGCCTTCACCCTCTAAGTCAGTACCACCTCCCTCATCTCCCACCTCCCTCATCTCCACAACCGGCATAGGTGCTCACCTTCCTGGAGTACCCAACACCGGGGATGGATCAGTTGGCCTTCATACGGGGGAAGGGTAAAGGTTGTGCTAGACAGCTCCCTTTCTCCTCTTCATCCTCCTCCCCGTCCCCAGTGCTACCAGGGAAGCAGCAGTAGTTTGCCTGGAAAAGAACACAACATGCTGATTGGAAGAAGGGTGACCCTTTTTCTACAGGCCTGGCAAGCCATTACTTGATACTGTCGAGCCTTTCAAATTGTAGGAAAGTGTTACCACCTATCTTTCCACCAGCTCACCCCTCAGATACCCTTCCCATTCTGCTCAGGTTCCAGCAGAACACCTGAAGATCTTGCATCAGGAAGTAGAGATCCTGCTGCCGAAAGGGGCAGTAGAAGTGGTGCCAGAATAAGAACTGGGACAGGGGTGCTTTTCTTGGTACTTTCTAGTTCCCAAGAAGGATGGCGGTCTGCGGCTGATCCGCTGTCTCAGGGTCCTGAATTCGTACCTCAGGAATGATCAGCTCAGGATTCTGTCCCCGGGTGTCAAGAATTCCTGTCATGCGAGGGGAGGAAAACGGTAACCAGCGAAAACGGACTACATCTCCCAGGATGCTTAGCGGTTGAGAGGTTATGTAAACAGGAGAGCTGTTACATAACTCAAGGAAAACACGCCCTTATGTAAACAGGAGAGCTGTTACATAACTCAAGGAAAACACGCCCTTATGTAAACAGGAGAGCTGTTACATAACTCAAGGAAAACACGCCCTATAAAGGGAGGAACCGGGAGGTACAACGCTGTCGGATATTGTGTTTACACCGACGTACCTGCTTAGTGAAGAGCAGTGTTCCGGAGTGGTGCTCCAGTAAGGCAAGAACGGAGGTAGGTCGAGTCGTTACTCCCTGGGCCGTGCCTTGCCCCATCGTCACCTGTGAAGGACCCGGAAGCTCTACCGGATAACCATTGAGCTTCGCTTTTTGACTCGGCTGAGTCAAAGCGCAGTGGCGCTTTTGCTGGTTGGAGTCGTAACTCCCAGCCCGACCAGAGATACAGGGACTGCCAGCTGTAACGCACACCAGGTGGTGTTTGCCGCGTTACAGACTCGGAAGTCCACAGGATCGATCGAGCGGCTGCTCTCGGTTCAGTCTTCTTTGCTTGTGATTGGGGTATCGGTGACGCATCACCAGGAGGTGACTCCGCGTCCCGGTGCAGTCTGAGGAAGAGGTTGAGCGGCTGCTCCCTTCAGGTAGAGACCCCGGCTGGGTGTTTCCCTGACTCCTCGATTCTCCCCAACACTCTTCGTGCCCCTCACAGCCTACCGATTGGCATTGTCGGCCATTTCATTTCTGCCCTCTGTTGGCATACGCCGGGATCGGCGTATATGCAGAGGACGGTTAGGACCATCCGTGCTGTGGGCTGGTAACGTACTTAGCCTGGAGGATTCCAGTGACTATAACCTTTGTTTATTCCTTGTATTATTTTTGCCTTCATTAAAATAACTAAACCGTCACAAGTGGTTGCGTTCTCATTATCGTGTCTGTTAAACGATCCTGAGACGTTCAGGGCGTTACAAAATATCCGACCTTAATAACACTAACTGTCTCCCGGTCGATAACAGACATGGCAACACTTGATGATGTGCTGGCTGCTTTAGCGACCGTGCAAATTGAATTGGCTGCCTCCAGGCAAGAAACAGCCGATGTAAAAGCCAGACTGGATGCTATCCAATTGGACCCGCTCACGCCCAGCACCTCCCTCACGAACCAGACCCCTGCAGTAGTAGTGGAAATGCCGGTAGCCGTCCCCTTGGCAACACCAGAGAGGTACAGTGGGGATCCTAACACAGTGCAGGTATTCCTCACACAAGTGGCGCTACATTTATCGTGCAAACCAAGGGCGTTCCCCACGAGTCAGGCTCGTGTGGCTTTCCTTATATCCTATTTGGCTGGAAACGCGGCACAATGGGCCGTACCTCTGGTGAGCAGGGACGACCCCATCTTATGTGATTGGGGTGCTTTTCGCGAGGAATTCCTGAAGGTCTTCGACAGAAGGGCTGACTCGTACACGGCGGACCGTGAAATGCTTGAGTTGAGACAGGGATCCAACGACCTGGTGCAGTATCTCAACGCGTTCCGAAGGCTGGTTGCGGAAACCAAGTGGCCTGTTGCTAAACAGACGGCGCTCTTCCATCACGGGCTGTGCGATGAGCTCAAGGACGCCGTGGCTCATATTGACCCACAACCCAAGACATGTGAGGGCCTTATCAACCTGGTATTACGGCTGGAACATAGGCTAAGTGAAAGAAAGGGGGATCATGGGAGAAAAGGAAAATCCCTTCCATCCTATGTGACAGTGGGAAGTCCTGAAACTTCCACCGCATCCAAGGGAGAACCCATGGACATCGGCGCAATACGAGCGAGCCTCACAGCCACGGAGAAAGAGTCACGCCGTAAACAAGGATTGTGCCTATATTGTGGCAAAAAAGGCCACTACGTACGTGAATGCCCTGCCAAACCGAAGACGTCACGTTATCGGGCCAACCGGTCGGTAACAGCCGTGGTGGACGTACCGGCGGAAAACTAGAGGACTCCCAGACCAAAGAAGGGGCATCTCGGAGTCACTCATCCATCCCTTCACTTTCCAACTTGGTCACTAAGGGACAACGACACCTGTTTCTCACGGTGCACGTGGGAGTGCATGACCAGTGGATACCCGTTGTGGCCATGGTGGATTCAGGGGCCACTGGCATGTTTATGGACCACAACGAGGCATGCAGGCTAGGGCTAGTGCTTCTTCCCAAAGCTGTACCCGAAGACGTCTATGCTGTAGACGGAAGGCGATTGGTGACGGGGCCCATCGGGCAGCACACGGGGGTCCTTCCGATGAGATGTGGGAGGAACCATTTGGAACAAATCGATTTTAACATCATCCGAGCGCCCCAATATGGCGTCATATTGGGATTGCCGTGGCTACAGAAACACAACCCCTCTGTGGATTGGCCAACACATCGCATCGAACTGACGTCACCGTATTGCATCCTGCATTGTGGAATAAGAACGGAATCCCTTGACGCAGATGAGAGCGGGAGTCAGACGGTGGCTACAGCGGCAGAAAAAGATGTGGCTCTCCCCCAGGCTTATCACAGTTTTGAGGATGTATTTGATGAGGTGAAGGCGGAAGTGCTACCACCACATAGACAGTTTGACTGCCAGATCGACCTGGTGCCAGGGGCCAGCGTTCCCAGCGGCAGGCTGTATGCCCTGACGGAGCCTGAAAACGTGCATCTCCGGGGGTACCTGGATAAACTCCTCAAGCTAGGATTCATCCGCCCGTCCAAGTCTCCGGCCGCCTCGCCACTCTTCTTCATCCCGAAGGCTAATGGGGAGCTGAGAGCCTGTGTGGACTTTAGGGCATTGAATGCGATAACCGTAAAGAATCGGTACCCCTTGCCTCTCATCAGTGTACTTCTGGAACAGGTCAAGAAAGCTCGTATCTACACCAAGTTGGATTTGAAAGGGGCATACCATCTGGTGCGCATGAGGGACGGAGACGAGTGGAAGACCGCCTTTAAGACCAGGTTCGGCCTTTTTGAGTACCTCGTCATGCCGTTCGGTCTGTGCAACGCCCCGGCAGCCTTTCAGTACTTTTTGAATGAGGTATTCAGAGAGGAGTTGGATATCTACGTGGTCGTATATATTGACGACATCCTCATCTATTCGTCCAGTGTGGAGGAGCACGTACACCACGTCAAAGCTGTGCTCCGAAAGCTGAGGGAAAACATGCTGTTTTGTAAACTCAGCAAGTGTGACTTCCACGTCACATCCGTGGAATTCCTCGGAGTGATGCTGAGTCCAGAGGGACAGGAGATGGCAGAACGAAAGATCAAGGCGGTGAAAGAATGGCCGGTGCCCCAAAGCGTGAAGGACGTCCAAAGTTTTATTGGCTTCGCCAACTTTTACAGGCGGATTATAGATGGATTTTCAGGATTGGTGGCCCCAATCACACAGCTACTGAGGAAGTCCAAGGAGTTTGTCTGGTCCCCTGAAGCGAACAAAGCCTTTGAGGCCCTGAAAAGCGCCTTTGGTAAGGCGCCGGTGTTGGCTCACCCCGATCCGGATCTCCCCTACGTGGTGGAAGCGGACGCATCGGATGTGGCGCTGGGGGCTATCTTGTCCCAACGCAACCACGACACAGGGGTGCTTCATCCCGTTGCGTACATGTCCCGCAAACTCAACGACGCCGAACGCAACTACCATATTGCGGAGAAGGAGCTTCTCGCAATCAAGGACGCCTTCACCGAATGGAGGCATTGGTTGATGGGGGCAAGACATGTGGTATCGGTGTACACGGACCATCGGAACCTACAGTTCATGACGGCCACAAGACACCTTTCTCCCAGACAGCTGCGGTGGATGATCTTCTTTGCGGGGTTCAACTTCCGCATCACATATCGGCCGGGGACGGAAAACCGGAAGGCGGACGCCCTGTCCCGTCAATCTGCAGTTAAGGAACCATTGCCTGCGACCGAGCATTCCATCATTTCCCCGAGGATGGTATTGGGGGTTATCCAACCGGATACTTTCCTGAGGGGCATAAAGAGAGGGATCAGGTCATTCGCATGGCGGAGGTGGCTCCTCAGTCACAGAGAATGGCTGCTGAAGGACGGGATACCCCTGAAGGGCAGGTGCCTATTGATACCCACGCCTAGGCTAAGGAAACAAGCATTCATCTGGTGCCATGACTCTCCATGCGCAGGTCATTTGGGCTTTGAAAAAACGGTGGCTAGCATGGGACGGCATTTCTGGTGGCCAACCATGAGAGTGGATGTCAGGAGGTGGGGACAGGAGTGTCCTACGTGTGCTACCATTAAGGCCGACCATGGCCGAACCCAAGGGCTCTTACATCCACTTCCGACCCCGGATAGACCATGGGATAGCATATCACTGGACTTCGTGGTGGGCCTACCGGTAGACCAGGGGATGACGGCAATACTGGTGGTGGTGGATTACTTGACGAAAATGGGGCACTTCATCCCCTGCAAGAGAGTCCCTACGGCCGGGGAATTGGCGTCACTACTCCTAAAGAATGTGGTACGACTGCATGGATTACCTGGGGTGATCGTGTCGGACCGGGGGTCGCAGTTTACTGCGCAATTCTGGAAGACTTGGTGCACTGCGCTGCATGTTAAGACCGCCCTGTCCACCAGCTACCAGCCTCAAACGGACGGCCAAACCGAGCGCCTGAACCAAACGCTCAAACAGTATCTGCGATGTTTTGTGGACCAGGGCAGGGAAGAATGGGTCGACTTGCTATGGGTTGCAGAGATAGCCTATAACAACGCCACTCACAGCTCCACACAGTCATCTCCGTTCTATAGCAACTATGGCCAACATCCCAGGTTCTTGCCATTTCTACATCCGTTCAGAGAGGACAGGATTCCCGCCACAGCGGACAGGGTGGCACACATAAAAGACACGTTGATGCGCTCAAGGGCTGTCCTAATAGAGGCAAAGAGAAGATACAAGGCCGCGGCAGACAGGAAGAGAAGGCCCGGGCCACTGTACCGCACTGGAGACTACGTCTGGATATCCACAAGAAACATGAGGTTTCGAAAGAACAGTGTGTTCCATCCCAAGTACATGGGCCCCTATCGAATTACCAAGTGTATGGGTCCCGTGAACGTGAAGGTGTGCTTGCCCCAGTCATTGCGGATACACCCTGTCTTTCATGTATCATTGCTCAAACCGGCACCCTCCAAGCCGTCTGGGACACCTAGGCCGGTATGCGTGGAGTCGGAGGTGGAGTATGAAGTGTCGGGCATACGGGCGTCCAAATGGCGCAGGGGGAAGCTGTGGTACCTGGTTGCGTGGAAAGGCTATGGCCCGGAGGAGCAGTCATGGGAACCGGCTGAAGGGGTTCATGCTCCGTGCTTGGTCTCCTTGTTCCATCGGCGTTTTCCTGCCAGCGCTGGACCCGTGGGGAGCCGCTGAGAGGGAGGATGTACTGTCAAGAATTCCTGTCATGCGAGGGGAGGAAAACGGTAACCAGCGAAAACGGACTACATCTCCCAGGATGCTTAGCGGTTGAGAGGTTATGTAAACAGGAGAGCTGTTACATAACTCAAGGAAAACACGCCCTTATGTAAACAGGAGAGCTGTTACATAACTCAAGGAAAACACGCCCTTATGTAAACAGGAGAGCTGTTACATAACTCAAGGAAAACACGCCCTTATGTAAACAGGAGAGCTGTTACATAACTCAAGGAAAACACGCCCTATAAAGGGAGGAACCGGGAGGTACAACGCTGTCGGATATTGTGTTTACACCGACGTACCTGCTTAGTGAAGAGCAGTGTTCCGGAGTGGTGCTCCAGTAAGGCAAGAACGGAGGTAGGTCGAGTCGTTACTCCCTGGGCCGTGTCTTGCCCCATCGTCACCTGTGAAGGACCCGGAAGCTCTACCGGATAACCATTGAGCTTCGCTTTTTGACTCGGCTGAGTCAAAGCGCAGTGGCGCTTTTGCTGGTTGGAGTCGTAACTCCCAGCCCGACCAGAGATACAGGGACTGCCAGCTGTAACGCACACCAGGAGGTGTTTGCCGCGTTACAGACTCGGAAGTCCACAGGATCGATCGATCGAGCGGCTGCTCTCGGTTCAGTCTTCTTTGCTTGTGATTGGGGTATCGGTGACGCATCACCAGGAGGTGACTCCGCGTCCCGGTGCAGTCTGAGGAAGAGGTTGAGCGGCTGCTCCCTTCAGGTAGAGACCCCGGCTGGGTGTTTCCCTGACTCCTCAATTCTCCCCAACACTCTTCGTGCCCCTCACAGCCTACCGATTGGCATTGTCGGCCATTTCATTTCTGCCCTCTGTTGGCATACGCCGGGATCGGCGTATATGCAGAGGACGGTTAGGACCATCCGTGCTGTGGGCTGGTAACGTACTTAGCCTGGAGGATTCCAGTGACTATAACCTTTGTTTATTCCTTGTATTATTGTTGCCTTCATTAAAATAACTAAACCGTCACAAGTGGTTGCGTTCTCATTATCGTGTCTGTTAAACGATCCTGAGACGTTCAGGGCGTTACACCGGGTCAGATGTTGTTGGCACTGGAGTTGGGATCTTAAGACTTGCAGGATGCATAATTTCACATTCCGGTACTGCGGTACCACAGGAAGTATTTGTGGTTTATTTTAAATTCTTCCCATTATCAGTTTACAGTACTTCCTTTTGGATTGATAGCAGCACATCTGTACACCCCTGTTTACATATGTCTTCCTAAACAAGTTGAAGTTATGAACTAAAGCTTCTTTCCTGCCAGAGATGATGTCTCCTTTCCATATGGGTTCATCCATCACCCTGCCAGATTGAGTTTGGGAATTAGCAGCATGAAAGACTTTTGTCAAATTACTAACTGGCTGTAAAAAAGGAAGGGCAGCACAGAAGCAAACTCCAACTCTCTGGATCATTTTATGCATCAAGAGCTGCTATGCCAAAGCAATGAAAGACCCACCTGAAGGGATCAAGGCCCATTCCACCAGAGCAGTCCTCTACTTCAGCCCTGGCTAGGCGTGGTCCTCTTTCCATACTTTTGCCAAACACCATTGCTTGGATGCCCTAGTGAGAAGATACGATGACTTTGATTGGTCTGCCCTTCGCAACTTTCGGATTTAACTCTCCAGTCCCTTCACCCAAGGGTAGTATTGCTTGTAGTCTATTTAAATGTGAGGAGTCTGTAGGTAGAAGTATACCTCAGAAGAAAAATCTTTGTGGTGGATACTCTACCTGAAAATTCCTTACCAATTCTCCTTCCTCCAGTTCTGGAGAACTTTATTGTCTTTCCTAATAGGATGGCAAGTAGGTATCGTACTGCACCACTACATGACTCTCAGCCTTCTCAGTAATCCTAAAGAAGTTGCAATAAAAACAGAGGTGAATTGACGTCAGGGTGCCAATTCTACATGGCACTGATGACGTCATCACTACCCTGTGGATGAAGTCGGTACAGAGCCTGTTTCCACTACCAGAGCTGGCGCCTTATTAAAACCACCTCAAAACTCACCAACCAATCCAAGATATCCTGCCCTTTCACATTTTTTAATTTTAATTTTACAGAGTTTTATATAGCGCAAACTTGACCCAAATCGGGTATCAGAGCGCTTTACAAAGCACCAGTTGCATTACATGAAGACACATTCATTTTTTGGGGGTGCACGGGGAGAGTAAGTGATTTGCCCAGAATCACAGGATGTTCAGCATCGTTACCGAGACTCAAACCCAGTTCCCCAGATTCGAGGACGACCCTAGCCGTTAGGCCAACTCCTCTCCACATACATGTGTACAATCTCTCTTTGAATCTTTACCACAACTGGGTCTGAACTGGTGGTAGTCACTTGTCCAAACAGAGCTGTCACTGCCTCTATCATGCTTTTCTCTCTCTAAAGGGTTATGTTTTCCCTCTTCAGCTCTCGTTCCCTTTCCTCCTTCTCCCTTAGCTTCTCTTCCCTGTATCCCAATTTCTGCGTCTGTGTCTCCCTCTTCTTCTCCCATATGAGCTAGCCTCAGCTTCTCCTTCTCAAAACTCCCTGGCCTTCTGCTCCAGTTCAGCTTTAGCTTTCTAGAGTTACAACTGCAAGTTCAGGTTCTCTGCTAGACTCAGCCTATCCAAAGGATTGACTCTTGGAATTGGTGACATTGGTGCTCTTGAAATGAAAAGTGGGAATTCTAGAAGAAACTTTTGAAATTACATTAAGGGACACACTCGGCGTGTGTCTGGGATAGATCTGTGTGAAGGGGACTCAGCATCTTGACTCCACAGCACTCTACTCCAGGGTTCCTCTCATGCTTCACCTACCCAGAGTCTACTACATCCTCATCCCTTTTACCCAGTTTCTCAAACTGGCTCCTTAAGAAATCAACAAGGACCTTGCGGTCCCTCCTTCTGACAACCCTCTGACTACTACCCTGTCAGCCCTTAACTCTCAGTGGTAGTACAGGTCAAGCAGTCTAAGGCTTCTTGGTGGGAATGTGGATGCAAGATGTACACAGACTCGCAACTCAAAACACGCTCAGCTTCCCCAACAAATGAATGTCTAGACAGATACTTGATTTTATGGCAAAAGAAGTATTTATATATGAACACAAAGTGAAATACGGCACACAACAAATAATGCACAAAGTCTTCTTATGGCTGGCCCTGTTGCATTGTTTGGGTAAGTGCCTGAATCCCACTTCCCTGCCTAAGGATGGTGGTTATTTCCCATTCACGCGAGGCAACCATTCAGGTTAGGGCCCTCTACTAAGGACAAGTCTTAGAAATTCCACAACGGCGTCTTAAAATGCAAAGTGTCTTAGTGCTGCAGGACTTTTAGTTAGAGCAAGTTCCCCCCGATGCTCAGTGGCCCTGCAGTTGGCCTTACACACTCTCTCTGGAGCTGTGGTTCAGCAAGCCCAGGTGCACAGCAGCAGCCTGCGGTGGGCAGAAGGCTGGATGCTGCCGGCAAGTAACAGGGTTCCACAATGTTCCCCTAATCGTGAGGTAACTCTTCCTGACTGAGGTGGCCTGTTTTGTATGCTGTTTTGGGTGCTCTTGAATCGATGCTCTACTCCCAGAGGTCACAACCCGCTACGCTTCTCTGACGTATTGTGCTCCAAGGTGACAGGCTTTACCTTCACCATGGCCTCCTCCTGGCATTGATCGCCTTAATCTACATTACAGCCCCTCCTGGCATACAAGGGTCATGAACTGCACACACAGGGTGATGGTGCCTTCCAGTCACAACACTGCACGGGGTCGACAGCCCTTATCTTCACCGCAGCCATCACCAGGCGAATGGGGGACCTGAACAGCACACACAGGGTGACAGCACCTCCGTGTCACAACACAACCCCAACCAAAAATCTCACACTCTGCTTCAGGGGTCCACTCGACAGGGTCCCCATTGGACCTTGCTCCTGCCAAACACTCTCCTCCTCCTAGGATCCTCTGGTCTCTGCAGACAGCTGCTGGTGTTCCTGGGCAAGTGGTCTTGATTCTCCTGAGTGACATCTCCTCACCCAGTAGAGAGACTAGCAGATCTTAGTCCTCAGTCCTGGTCACTTCAGGCAGAAGTCGTGCTGAGCGTCTCCACGCTGATGTACAGGTCCAGTTTGGCAATTTTGGGCACTCAAGCTCCCCTTTTTATAATCCATTTCCAGGTACAGTTTTGATTTAGTGTCTTAGTCTTTGAAGTATGTGTTGTGGGGGTTGACCCCTTTGAAGTGCCCACTCCTCTGTTCCTTTGTCCAGGATAGAGTCTGGCACAGTAGGAGTGACTCCAAACTTGATAACCCAACACAGGCCATGGGAGTGACTGGAGGACCACACCTTGATGTCAGTCTCTCTAATATATGCCTATCAAATATTTACAAAGGCCCTCAGCCCTATTCTTTATGATTTTGTTATCAGACCCATCTCCATCCTGAGATGTGCAAAGACCTCACCGACCAGTGATCCTTTCAGAATCAAAGAACCCTTTTGAAGTACACAAGAGAGCCTGGCTTTCCCTTACTCTATATTTCGTGTCACAACCAGCTCTCAGGAATGCAAGCAATCCACAAAACTGTCTAGGATAGCTGCTCCATCTCCACATGCCATTTGGTAAGGAACTAGGAGTCCATTGTTGAAACCACAGACCTCCGTGCACTGTGCCATAGACAGACACACATACATTACAGCACGAACGCAATCAGACGCTCGCTGCACACACTCACATGTAGGCCAAGGGTGAGTTAGTTAGGAACACAGCCCAAAAAAGAACACAACTCTCCCCACTTTTCAAGCCAACTGTCGTAGACAACCACATAACACCTACATACCCCCCTCAGACCACAGCATCGTACTTTACCCAGAGTTGTGACCCTACCCCCAGATGTGAGTTTGTTATGCAGTTAAGTGCTACTAAAGCCTTTGCGCTATTGCACATTGACAACCGTTTTGCATTTCAGTATTGTACGTGGTGCATTTAGGCGGACTGTTCAATTAGGAGAAGTCTTGTTTTGAAGTTGACCTATATAGGTGAGAACCGCAGATTTATTAAAGTAAGCTTCTGATGTATATGTCAAACTGCAGATTTCTCACCATATGAGTACCCCCAGGTGCCAGACTGGATCCAAAGATTTTTTTCAGTGATTACATTGTGCTGCCTTGGCTTGATTCTGCCCTGCTCTGGAAATTATCCTGAAGCCACATAAAACTGCCACAACTCTACGTTGACGTCAGTTCTTTTCTCTCTGCATCTTTCGGTGCAGAGCCGGAGCTTGTTCCCTCATTTTGTACATTGTGTACAGTTTGCAAGAGGCATGTCAGCAGCTAAAACTATAGGATTCAACCCATGCAAGGACTGCCATGGGCAGATGTCGATGAGGGACCCCCACCAGGTTTGTCTCAGGTGTCTGGGTACCTCACACAAGTCAAAGTCATGTGCCTACTGTGCCAAGATGAACCCGAAGGTCATGTGAGACTGCGAGGCCAAGGTCTACTTCACTGAACAGTGTTGAAAAGTGCGTAAGGGCCAGTTTTGCTGAAAGTTGTGGATGCGTTCTCGTTTCCCAGGCTGTTCTCGAGAGAGGTTCTTGGCCCACTCCAAGTTGTCAGGTAAATCGAGCTCAAAGAAAATACATAAGAAGACTAAACGTGTTGCCAAAAGGAAGAAGGGTACGAAGCTCCTTGGTGCCTTAAAAATATTGGTCAGAGACCTAGTTATAGTCACTTGAGGCAGGTTGATCTGTCAGTTGAGTAGTTGGAGGAGAGGAATTCCTCCTTTCGGAACTAGTGCCCTCACACACCCAGCAAGCTAGGTGTCATGCTTCATCATATAGGCCTGCTCCTCGTCGGGTCGGCGCTGCAATACCCGCCGAGCACCCATAAAGGGGCTCTTTATCGGAGATCGTTTGTTCCTTGCCGTTTGGTGCCGTGGGTGTGAGGGTCCTAGTGTGTTTGGATGTAGGAGTGAGTAGGATGATTAAAACAGGTCAGGGGTCCTATGGAACCAACTTTATTCTAGCAGGGTCCCTGCCCGATTAAAAAGGGGGGGAGAGGCGACTATCTGACTATAATGGGTCACGATAAGGGCGCACTACTCCTGGTGGGTCAACATGTTTCTTGCCTATTTGTCTGGGGGATCAGTGGCGATTCTTCAGGACCTTAATGTGAAACTTATCTACACCCAGTGGTACGGTGAGAACCTACCTACCACTTAGTGGATCAGCGGGAAATGTGCCCGCGAGTTCAATGGGCAACCTGCAGGGGAGATACACAATTTCAAAAACAAGATAGGTCTTAAATACAGTTGTGAACATATACTAGTATTCTGCTGTCATACTTAGGTGAAGATCACTAGTGACTGCTCTGGTGAGCAGAAGTGCCTGTTTGATAATACACATTGCATGTGCATACCAAGTGGTGTAAATCATATCAATCATGTGACTCAAGCTAAAAACATTATGCTGGTTAAAAACGGTGAAGAATTGACTGAGTGTGTGTCCTCAGTTGTAACAGTGAGTCCAGAGTCATAGAACTCACCTAATCACAATTTAGTAAGTTCAGTGAGGCTCGTCATAAAACCTTCCTTCAAAAGGCCTCTAAAAAGCCCCGTGATACAGAGGCCAGACAGTGGTGCTGAGCATGGAGGGGTGGTGCGGCTGGTAGAGCATATCTCCTGCTTTTGTAGAGAAATGGTCCCTATCGTGGTTCGGTTTCCAGAAAAAACAGCCACAACTCCTACAGGTCGTCAGGGGACCCAAGCATGTATGGGTTGTCTCCCTGGAGCTATGGAGTAGTGGTCCTAATTACGGAGCCGTGGTTGGATATAAAGGTACCTTTTTCTCACTAGGTAGGTACAGAGTTACTCATTAGCAGACTCGAACAAACATAGCCCCTGCCGCTTACCTTTGCTGTCGCTAATACTCGGAGGAGTCTTAGAGAGTGTTCCATTGATTCACCTGGTTCAAGTAGAAACCGAGTGGTAGACCTACCCCGCACAGCTGGACACGGGATGGTAGTTATGTCTGAGAACGGGTCCTTCTTATACCTGCCGGTGTTCCCGCAGGTGCGGGGAGTGGGGAGCCAAATGGTTTCAGCTGTGTACTGGGTGTGTCACATGACGTTCAAGGACTGCCGGGAGAGATGGGGTAAAGCGCCGGCCATCTTAGAGTGTTGTGCTATTGACCAAGAGAGATGCGTGGCGGTTAGTATTCAGTCCAGGCTAATTATTTTCAAGGATAGCCACTCGATACGCTTATTGAATAAGTTTCTATTGTTCAGTGTGGATAGCAAGCTAGTCATATAGGATGCCGGTTCTTGTTGCCGCCACTCTTGTCAAGTGAAGTTGCACAGATGTCGGAGTGCGTCCTGATCTAGGTCCTGGTCCCCCTCCGCACAGTCGATCCCTCAACTCAATCCAACCTGAATTCCTGGGTCCTTCCGTGATACCACAACAGGTCGAAGTCTTCAAGAAGGCCGGACTGCATATATTTGGCACCCTACCGGCTCCCTGTGACTCACCCATGGGGCCCATTGATCCAAGGAGGCGTGCAGTCGGACTAAAGCCAGCAGAGCCGTCCCCACTGCCAACTGTGCCTCTTGACTTTGTTATGGTGCCTGCCGTAACTCTGAGACCTTTTTTTGACAAAGAACAAGGGGAAACATATAGTCTGAAGGGACCAAGGGTAGTAGTAAGTTATTGGAGACAGCGGTCCCTTTCAAGAGAAATAAATACATATAGCCACAATACTACAATCAGGATCGGGTCTAATCATGTACAAATTACTGATATTTAGAATTTATTTACAGAAGTTGAAGCTAGATAATACATGAAAAATGAGTGAGCAAAACGTGACGGGGTTAGAGTAAATCAACAGATTTCCTTACACAGGCATGTGACTTAAAGGTGACTCTTGGTGAAAGTATGAAATAACAAGTCACAATAACAAAAGCATCTATTACTCCGCAAAAGTCTCAAATAAAGGTTGGAGTTTAAGACGTGGTTGTCGACGGCGTTTCGATCCCCAACAACGGTTATGGGATCATCATCAGGACTAAACATGCCTGGGAAGTTGCCTGGATAAGGTGGGGAAGTGGATGGAGGGGGAGAGGGAGAAAAGGGGGGGAAGGGTTTGGATTTGGGAGGGGGGAAGGAGGAAAATTTGTACGTCGGGAGGTAGGGCCATTCAATTGCAAATACGCGCTTAACCCTGTGTAAATAATATAAGTAGGGTGAGAAACCACATGCTCATGCTCCAGTGATGTTGGTCTATATGCTATAAAGATGAATCTGCCACACAGAAGGACATGGAGAGGGGGAAACAACTGGTGGCTGTGTGAACTGGTAGTGATGCTTAATAGTAAGGAGGCTTAAAGTTTACTCTGGTAAAGGTCAATTACCAGGGTTACTTGATGGTTAAGTGATGGTCTCAGTGAAACAACCGGAGTCCAAGTTGCTCAAAAAATGATGCTTGTTGACACTGCAATTGAGAAGGCATGGTCCGAATTACGCGTTAAAAGGAGAATTGGGAAGCAGAGGCTTACTGGCAATTAGTGAAGCTGTGGGTACATGAGAGGGAACGGTGTCCCAAACCAGGCTGGTGGAGATCCACAATCCAGAGGTTATGAGATGAGCTGACACAGGGAGGAATGGCACTGCCAGTACAGGCGTGATGAGGGTCCGGATGACCTGGCCGAGAAGGGTAGCAAAAAGGAGTGAGTAAAGCGACGGTCGTGGAAGGAGATTGTGAGGGCACTTACCGGGGGGAAGTTGTGGTGGAGAACAAGTTCTAGGTCCCCACGGTTTCCGAGAATCGGAAAGAGTCTGCGTGATAGCTGCAAGACAAAAATTTTGTAACCAGGCTAGATGGTGCCTCTGTTCCGAGTTACAGTAGGAGTAAGGGCACGATGCCGGAGTGATACTCACCGAGTTGGTGGTCCTGAATTGCGGGTCAGAATGGCAGCCCGAAGTGTTTCGAAGCCTAGCGGCCGACAAGAGGGAGGAAGCATGTGAGAGTGAGGAGGAAGAAGGTATGCGTGAGGGCCTCCAGTTACTGAATATACTTCTAGGGGATTGCAGCGGTGCTTACCTTGAATAGGGCTTTGATGTAAAGCAGAGATGCGGGTGCAGAGTGTCTACACCGTGAAGAGCTGAGATCGCTGTGCGGGGTATCTCTGGGACCAACACCTGTCCCAACTTCTCATCCTTCTCCGGATCCTCGCTGGGTACCTGCATACCGATGCCAGAGGAAGAACCAATTATCTTTTCGGACTCAGAAGCGAATCCAACATGACCGTAACTGACGTCTGGTCCATTTTGACCTCAGACACAGCCCATGCAGCCCCATTTGCACTTAGATGGGACATTGCAGCTACCAACACATTTTTTGATCCAGAACTCCATGATTGGGATGATGATTCCCAACTTTATGAAGAGGAGAATTTATTTCTGGACCTTCAATATACCAGTGGGCTAAATACACCCCCTGACACTGGCCTAAGCCCTCCACCTACCCCTTCAATAGAGGAGTCAGCGTCTTTTGCCCTGGCCATCAAGAGGACTGTGGAAGTCCTTGACCCCCAGCTGCCATCCATGGAGATCAAAGCTAATGTTCTCACGGAAGTTCAGAACCGCTCCTCCTATTCAATGAAGCCCTTACAGATACTTTACTGGGTACTTGGCCTGCCTGGCTGGCACAAACCTGGTCTGGTCCAGGGACATCCCATCTTTCCTCCTCCAGCATCCTACTCCTGAGTGTTTTGTGGTGCAAGCTTCCTCAGCAGGTTGAACCCTAACTCTTTCCCAGCTACACTCCCAGATAGGGAGTCCAAACGCATGGAGGCCTTTGGCAAGAGAATGTTCTCATCTACTAGCACCTCTCTCAGATCAGTCAAATCCAGTTGCCGTTTAGGACGTTACTCACATGAGTTATGGGACATGATGAGCAAAATATTGCCAGTGGTCCCTGCTTAGTTTCGCACCAGTTGGGCTAATCACATTGGAGCTGGACACCACTAATTGCTTGGGTATGGCAGTCCACACAATTTCCCAATGATGTCCAGGTGTCACTTATGGGTATGCCATTTGATAGTACTTGTCTCTTTGGGGACAAAGCTGATTGATGTATAATAACTTTCTTGCATGATTTAAAAGAAACCTTTGCAAAGTACAAAAGATAAAAATATGACACTTATTGAATTCAATAAATAGAACCGTGGTTCCTGTAGTAAAAAGCACCTGGCCCCCCACATGTCAGAGCTCTCTTGTAGGTGCACTGCCCACAAATACCTGTAACCATGATCCCTTTGGGGCATTTGTGGTTGTGACCAAAATTGTATTTTAAGTCCCAGAATTAACCAGCCTGTTCGCCAATCCCCTTTTGGTAGCTGATTTGTTTTGATGTTTCCGACAATTTTTCATATGACTGAATGCCCGCTAGAAAAGTTGTCCAGCTATTGTAGAGATCCAGGAATCTGCACCTCTGGCTGAGGTAGCGGTCAACATATCCCCTCCCCTACTTTTTTTGCTGCACCGTGCATGAACCTCACCAAGCTGATTGAGTCATGGAGCGCTTCAAATAAAGCAGAGCCATCGTGCACTCCCTTTTCCTTTCGGTGTCAGTGTGACAGTTTCCCCAATAGTCCAGTCCTTTTTGAGGCTTCGAAAGAGGCATCCAGCAAAAACAAGACGTTCTTCAGCCACAACACACCTCTCAGTCCTTTCGAGATAGAGGTCAGTGATCCGGCCAACAGCGTCCAGACCCTCAGGGGCAATGCATTGCACAGTCTCTGCCCCCCATATCCCAATCTCAAACTCCTTTAGTTTGTCCTGAGTAGCACATTGTCTTCTTTTGTAGGAAGGATAAGTTATTAACCTCCACAGGTGACAAAGCATCACATGTAGATATGGGTGCTTCAAAGTGTCCAGAATGGATAGGCCCTATCTTTCATATCCACCGACTCATATGCTGCCTACACCACTGTGAGTTCCAGAGGACCTCATGTTCACCCTAAAATGGAAAGCCCAAGCTATAGTGCCCAAGGGAGGGTGCTGGCATCAAAAACAGGGACTGGATACTGCTGCGGTTATTTTCTTATGCAGAAGAAAGAGAGAGGACTCTGTCCCGTTTTAGATCTTCACCCTCTGAACTTCTTCCTTAAAAATGACTAGTTCTTGATGCTCACTCTTGCCCAAGATCTGTCTGCCCTGAATACAGGTGACTGGATGGTGATGAAGGATTTGTAGGACACCTATTTTCACATACGTCCTTTACTGAAGAAAACAAACTTGGACCCGCTGAACCCCGACAACTACAGACCCATTACAAATGGACCTTTCCTGGGCAAACTGACAGAAAGAGCAGCGTTCGCCCAGATGTCACAATTCATTGAAGACAATGCCATACTTTCAGACTTCCAAACGGGATTCCGTCCGGGAAGAGGCACAGAATCTGCCCTCCTTGCCATCTGGGATGACCTGAAGAACACAGTTGACCGCAACGGGGTTGCTGCGCTACTCCTCTTGGACCTCTCGGCTGCTTTTGACACAGTTGACCATGACACTCTGGTACAAAGACTCTACAAAGCCGGCATAGAGGGGTTTGCTTTAGACTGGATCACGTCCTATCTTCGAAACAGAACTAATATCATCCATACCCCACCTTTCTCGTCCAAACCATACTCCACAAAAGCAGGGGTCCCTCAAGGCTCTATCATCTCGCCCATGCTTTTCAACATCTACATGAAGTCCTTACCGGTAATGATCAATCAATTTCACCTCACGTGCTATAACTATGCAGATGACACGCAAATACTCCTTCAACTGGAATGCCCCAAAGACATCGGAAACTTGCCAATTTTCAGTTGTCTCAGAGCCATGGATCAATGGTTGACATGACGCCATCTCAAATTGAATGCTTCCAAAACGGAAATACTCATGTGTGGCGATTGGAAAGATTATGACCTGCTTGCCGCCTGGCCTGATGAACTGAGATCACCGCCTAAAGGAAGTAAGAAATCTCGGAATGACCTTGGACTCCAAGCTGTCGATGAATGCCCAAGTGGACAAACTAGCAAGATCAAGCTTTGTTACTATAAAAACTCTGCAACGAATCTTCCCCCATTTGGGATTTCCAAACAATGTTCAAGCTACCATCTACCTTGTTCTGTCCAAACTCGATTACGCCAATAGCCTCTTCCACGGATCACCTTTAACGACTATGAAAAGACTACAACGGATTCAGAACTCGGCTGCCAGACTACTCTTGCATATCAAACCACGAGACCACATCTCCCCTGCCTTGAAAGCCCTGCATTGGTGACCGGATGCCAGAATATCCACTTTCAAGCTGCTTTGTATCACCCTCAAAGCGATAAATGGAATGAGACCACTCTTCATCAGGAATAAAATCACCAAACACATTCATCATAGGAACCTCCGCTCTAGAGTGGCACCTCCCCTAAAAATCCCAAGATACAAGAAAACAACCATAGGTGGCACATCCTTCTCTGTTCAAGCAGCCAAAATATGGAACTCTTTACCCCCCAAACATAAGATCCACCAACAACCACCTTATCTTAAAACACTCAAGAATTGGCTCTTCCCCACATAGGCACCAAACGCAGACAGAAATACACAGCACATCCCTCTGTATATAAGCATTAATTTGTACTATGGATAGGTACCTATATATGTGTATTGCCTTGTATGAATGACAAATAATTATGTTTAAAAAAAAAAGAATACATAAATAAATGTTTAAGTACAACACTTGAAAACCAGAGTTTATCGAATGCATCGTTAATCTACTTATACTTTATGCATGTATATACATTCCATGTACTTGGATCTATGTATTTATTACTTTCCTCCCCAAAAAACTAAAGCATATTCAATGCACTACCCTATTTCTCACCCTATACCTCTGTCAATATCTTTGATCTTCATCTACTTACTTCCTTTATGCATCTATAAACTTTCCATGTACTTATGGATCTATATATTTATTACTTTCTTCTAATTCAGCATATCCAATGCATTACTCTATTTCTCACCCTATACCTCTCTGAATATATCTTCTACCTCAACTCTCTGACTCATCTCAAACCTCTTTCTACTACTCTTTCCAATGCACTACCCTATTTCTCACCCTATACCTCTATCGATATATCCTCTCTATCCACTCTCTCATTCATCTCAAACCCCATACCACTACCATGACCCTCAAAGGCAGCTGTTGGTCATCCAGACTGCGACCTCCTGCATTCCTTTCTGGAAGTTGAGTCTGGCGGTGGCGGGGTCTTTGGTGAGGGAGAGGATGAGCTGGGTGTCGTCACCATAGGAGACGATGTTGAGGCCGTGTTGTCGGACGATGGCTGCGAGGGGGAGCCATGTAGATGTTGAAGAGGATCAGGCTCAGTGATGACCCCTGTGGGACTCCGCAGGGGATTTTCGTGGGATCGGAGAGGAAGGGCGGCAGTCTGATCCTTTGGCTTCTTCCGGTGAGGAATGATTGGGTCCAGTATAGGGCTGTTAGCTGTATGCCGGCGTCGTGTAGTCTGGCTATGGGTGTGCGGTGGGAGATGGTGTTGAAGGCCGCTGATAGGTTGAGTAGGATGAGGGCTGCGGAGTGGCATTGGTCCAGGAGGGCATGGATGTCATCCATGGCGGCAAATAGGGCGGTCTCCGTGCTGTGGTTGCTTCGGAATGCGGATTGGGATGGGTTGAGGATGACATTGTCTTCGATGAATCGTGTGAATTTCCTGTTGACAGTTTTCTCTGTAACTTTGGCCGTGAAGGGAAGGGGCGAGATGGGCCGGTAGTTCATGTGGTCGGTGGGGTCTGCTGTCGGCTTCTTGAGTAAGGGCCTCATTTCTGCTTTCCAGTCATCTGGGAAGGTGCCTGCTTCAAGGGTGGTGTTGATGGTGCGTTGTAGTTTGGGTGCAATGGTGGTGGCGGCTCTGTGGTGGGTGGGGGTCAGGGGTCAGTGGCGACCCCTGAGTGGATGCCTTTCATAGTTGAGGTGGTGTCTTCAGCTGTGATCGGTGTCCAGGTGGAGATGGTGGGCTGGCTGGTGCGTCTGCGGGGCGGGGCGGCTGTGGCGTGCTTCCCTCCTCTATTCCTCCACTATCCTTTTCAATCAAAATAACAGACTAACATGTCCACTTATCAATTTTCATATGTCAATATGCTAATTCACCACTAATCCTTCTTGGGTTCCGGAGTAGCGTGCTCCTCACCAAAAAAAGCGCTTCAACACCCCATCAGGGGTAACAAGCGCTATATAAATGCAAACCTTTTTCCCTCTTCTATCCCTCCGCTATCCTTCTGAATCCAAATAACTGAGTAACCTATCCACCACTCAAATTACTTTCATATTTCACTATACTAATTCAACACTAATCCTTCTTGGGTTCCGGAGTAGCATGCTACTCGCCGAAAAAGCGCTTCAGCGCCTCGTCAGGGATAGTAAGCGCTATATAAATGCAATTACAATACAACACACTCACCATCCAGCAGTCCCACAGACGTTACCTGCGGTTCAGAGTGGGCCACGAACATTTTCAATTCTCTGTGCTCCCCTTCAGCCTTACCAGAACACCTTGGTTGTTCAAGAAAGTAATGGTAGTGGTCACTGCACATCTTCGGAGGTTAGGAATAATAGTTTTTGCCATACCTCAACATCTGGCTGTGGTTCAGTTTTAATCCTACCGTCCACCTCAACGAGTCTGGGACATTCGAGCTATGATCCCGATGTTTCAATCTTTGGCCTGGGTCTCAGCGAGAGTGACTCTTAGATTTCTTGACCTCTTCCTAACCTGCATCCTGCTTGTGGGCAACGCCAGGTGGCACATGAGTCCTTTGCAGTGAGATCTGGGATCACCAAGGAAACCTGTCAGATTTCATCCAGGTGTCGGAGGAGACTACAAAGGCTCTGCAGTGGTGGCTGCTATTATGCAATTGGACTACAGGCACCCCCCTCACTCTTCCACCCAGAACTGATGGTCATGAGAGACACATCGTTGTTGGGTTGGGGAGGCCACCTGACGGAGGTGGTGATCAGAGGACTCTGGTCTCAGATCCCCAGCTCCACATCCATTTGCTGGAAATGCAAACGATTCACTTGGCACTAAAAGCCTTCCGCCTGTCCATCAAGGGAGAGCTGGTGCAGGCCTTCATCTGTGTTCCCTCTAAGATGCACACCTGGGCGCCCACCACACCCTCTCTTCATGGCTCACACAGAAAGGATGACACTGCACACAGAGGAGAACCTTAACACAGTCACACCCTGCAGTGACTGACTGATCGTAAACCTAAGCAGGGTTAATGCTCCTGGCCAGGCCTCACCAAAGGATTTAGGGCCGGAGCCCTGCTGCTTTCAGGCAGCCTCGCTGATGCCTTCACAAAGGCAGCACTCTGCTAGCCTCTGTAAAGATGAAGGTGTTGCAGAGCCCTGCTGAACGTATGACACCTCTGGCAGTGCAGCTCCTGCCTCCCATGTAAACGAAAGCAGCCGCAGCAATCCTAATTTACTGAAAGGATGAGTCCTGCCTGTGTAAACAAGTAGGGCCTTTTTAATCAACAAACTGAAATGTTCTGCATTCCAAACATTTGCTGTGAATGTTTCAGAGGAATTTAATTAAAAGAGGAGTTGCTGCTTATTTACGGTTACTTTGAACTGAAACAGTGTTTTACCCTTCATAAGGCTAATATTGTAAGGAGTGCTTTAAATTTAGTAGAAGAGATAAGTGACACAGATAAAATGCTAGTTTTCCTTAACAGAGCCCAAAACTAATTTCTTCTGAAAGTATAGATGCTTCAGAAGGGGAGTGTGTTCAGCGATTCATTTTTAGGACATTCCTTGGTACTTTGTTTAGTGAGCCATGTTGGCATAGACTGGAAATTATTTTGTTGTTATTGCACAAAATTATATAAAACCTTAGCTGTAGCAATCAAATCGCTGCCATAGCCTCGGATCAGGTTTAAAATCGCTTTTTGGCGAAATTTCGGTTCAGCCACGGGTTTGCCATCTCAGTTCTTTTGTGGCCTGGAGAGTGCATTTAGGGATATATTGTGCAGTAAAATTTGCCTCCAAGACTGTTACCGCATATTATTCCCAGTTACCAATCGGAAAAAACTGAAGGAAACGGTGTTAAATGTATTTTCTTAGGAGGACGACGAGGGTGACAAGGAGGGGGGGGGTGGGCTTGTTGAGCCCAATGTGAATGAGGCTTGTACTGAGCATTGTGCTTTGTGTTGTTAAATGTTTCCAGTTAAACAAACCTTGAAACCAATTTATGTCCCTTTTTCTCACCCATATTTATTGCTATTTTCAAGTGTGTTAAATACTGATTGCATATGGCTAGTTAATACAGAATTATGAACTGTGCCATTTGTGGCCTATGAACTCATTTTTTCCGACAAGTGCTTCATATCTATATATATATATATATATATATATATATATATATATATATATATATATATTTACCTACTGGCGGTCGCCAGTAGGTAGTTATAGTTAGGACCACGTTTCCATAGGAAATCCGCAACATTCTATTTTGAATAACTTTGGCGCCGGTCGACGAATCCTCGCGAATTTTTCAAAATAGGTGGGGCGCTACGCTCCGCTCCTACCCTGAAAGTCTCGGGGGGATTCGTCAAGCGGGGGCTGAGATAAAAGGGGGGTCCCAAAATGCGTTTTTCCCATGCATTTTTCCATAGGACCTTTAGACAGGGCTACAGCCCGAACGGCTGAACAGAATTACTAGAAATTTGGCAGAGAGGTAGTCCTCAGGTCAAGGAAGTGCCTTTTGTAGGTTTGGTGTAAATCTGTTCAGTAGATTCTGAGAAAATAGCCTTTAAATCAATATATATATCTGAGCCAGCTTACGGTGCGCTTACGGTACGCTTACCGTACGCGTACGGTGGCGTGCGCGAGCGCGATTCTGATTGGCTCTTAGATCTAAGTAAACATTCGAATCGGCCGAAACCAGGAAGCGGCGGCCGCCATTTTCTCTCTCGCACTGAGAGTGATTTTTAAAATATAAAGCCCAAAAACATGTAAAGGGGCTGTTTAGACAGCTCCCACACACATAGCCATGTTGAGGGAGTCCCCAAAGATCCCCCAAGGCCAAAAACGGAATTTTTATTTTTTCGGTAATTTCGCCGATTACGCTTACCGTACGCGTACGTGTAAAATTATAAAAAAATAACAAATTATCCACACTCTCTCCACCCCGTGTGCAATTGGTGCCCGAAGGGCATCCATTGTGCATGGCTTTTTACACACGAGATAAACTAAAATATTAAAAAAATAATAATAAAAAAAAAAATTATCCACACTCTCTCCACCCCGTGTGCAAATGGTGCCCGAAGGGCACCATTTGTGCATGGCTTATAAAATATACGAAAAATTACAATATTACCTTTCAAAACGAAGTGCATCATATGTCCTCCATGTGCGCACGGTGCGCGAAGCGCATCGTGCGTACATGGCCCATCTAGCGTAACGTGGGCACGTAGCGCACGGAACGAACTGCGTTAAGTGGGCGCGCACGCCACGAATGGCGTAAAGTAACTTAGCATTTAAAAAAAGTACAAATTCACTGAAAAAACCATAGGTTTCACACACGTTATAGTTAGGAATTAGCATTTAAAAAACCTTGCAAATTCACAGAAAAAAACATAGGTTTCACACATGTTATAGTTAGCGGAAATTTTACTGATAAAAAACCAATGAAATTCCCCCGTTATAGTTAGTGCAGGCAACTATAACTCACGCGACCGCAATCTTCTGCTGATGACATATGTGTCTTTATGAAAAAAAAATATTTGTAATATATGTATAGCTAAAAATGTATGGAAGAAGACATGGGCAAATAAGTGTCTAAATACAGTATTAGCATCAGCAGAGGATTGCGGTCGCGTGAGTTATAGTTGCCTGCACTAACTATAACGGGGGAATTTCATTGGTTTTTTATCAGTAAAATTTCCGCTAACTATAACATGTGTGAAACCTATGTTTTTCCGCATTTTTGTATGTGCCAGCTATGCCGGCAGGGTTAAACGTTAGGTTTGATGATCCTATCATTGTTCCTAGTACTGGCCCACTACCCCGTGGCGTTTGCTCGCATCGCTTTTCCCTTGTCTCACTCAGTGCTAAGGTATCCCCCCCCCCTGGTGCGGTTAACTGTGTTGAAGATTTGCCAGGGCTCTCCCCCCTACAATTACGCAGTATTTCGGCCTTCTCCATGAGCCGAGGGGTTAATGGGGTATTTTTTTGTGTTGTCTCTATTACTGCCTCTTGTAGTTCCTCAGCGGTCATCTTCCTCCCTTCTTGTCTATACCAGGGATCTGCAGTGGGTGAGGGACTATTGAGTCAGTCCTCAAGCGATGTCAGGGGACTAAATCTATTTCGCCAGCTTAATATTGTGTTAAGTTCCCCACAAAACCTTTTGAATCCCTTACAAGTACCAGAAAGATAGCTGTAGTAAATTGTGCAGCTTATCATCAACCTCATGCTCCTACTCAAAATTCTACTCCCCAATCTTGCCAGCTTGCATCATGGAGCAGCTCATGTTGGTGGGGACAAATATAAGCAGTGAATGTCTCAGCGCACTTTTGTAGATAGAATCAAGGTATCAAAAGTAATACAAAGTAATTAACAAACCATAAAACATTGTAACCCACAATCAAGTGACAAAATATACACAAACTAATAACCAATAATTCCTAGACCAAACTGTGCCAAAGCTGCCCTGGTAGGAAATTGCTCCTCAACCTACAAGGGCATCTCCTATGTGTTGCTGCTGGAAATATATAGGCGGATAATTGACTTTTCCTCATGCTGGATCTGCATGGACATGTCTGTCAATTTAAAAGAAATTTTTATTGTTTTCACAAAAGTTATAACAAAGGACACGAAATCAGATCGTATACACATTAAAGTAGACAAAACACCATACATAATCATCATTTCTCCAAGTAGACCTAGATCGGGCCCCTTGAGGCCATCATTATCAGCCACCCTCCCCTTATGTCTGTCAATTTAGGCGATAGTATCCCTTTGAGTGGGTCGCCAAGCAGTTTTAAAGACACTTGCCTGCAGCTTTATCATCTTGAGCACAGACGTTCGGAATGTGCTGGAATCTTCCCCTCTGTTTCCCAGGCCTGGAATTTTAAACAATCGTTTCAACCCTTAAATGCTAAACATAACTCACCCTTCTATGACTGAACAGGGTTGTTTTTATTTGTGAGCACCAACATCTAACACATCCGCTATCTTTGTTGGACATAGTAACTGTGTTTCAACTGTTGTTCCTAAAATGTCACCCTCAAGGCGATCATGCATATTTCATTTGATGGGTCACAAGCTTACCCTTAGTTGCCTTTGGACTGCATTGGAACTTGTTATACAGTGTGCATGGTGCCTGCCATAAGACACTTTGATGATCATCCTTCAGAAAGAAAAAAGAGGTCGGAGAGCTGTCTCAACTACTTCTTGATTCTTTTCTGCCCTGATTCCCACTGTGGCACTAGATGAGATAAGGACAAATGCTGAGATCTTAGTAAATATAACGAGCTCCACCACATTAGCCTTGGTTTTCGTAACAGAGCAGCTTGACACATATGCCAAAATGCTAGCTCAGAAAGCAATGGCCCAAGATTAGCTACTGGCGGCCAAAGGTGGGGTTTGTAGCATTGTAGGACCCTAATGTTACACTCAACTTCCCAATATCTCTCTCAGCATTCACAAGCAGAAGCAGATAGATCATGTTAAGGAAAGTCTGAAGAAATTGCGTTCATTGCAAACAGGCCCAAGAAAAGTCGGAGAAGCATCAGGGCATGGCTGAGGGGAGTCTTTAGCCCTTTAGAAGTGAAAATGTTGTTGTTGTTTTCTTTGTGATTATCGTCCATGCTGCAATTAAATTAGTATTGTGCATAATCTAGCGTTCATTTACCTTCATTTGGTGTTACATCTTTGCTCTCTGCCTATTTGTTTTTACTATCTATCTATCTATCTATCTATCTATCTATCTATCTATCTATCTATCTATCTATCTATCTATCTATCTATCTATCTATCTATCTATCTATCTATCTATCTATCTATCTATCTATCTATATATATTCACTCATATGATATATACATTTATATATATACTCATATGATATATATATATATATAACATATGAGCATATTTATACTGTGCCTCAAGTGGTAAATGGCTTTTGTCATTTTACAGCTCGGCAAGGACAGCACTGTGCTAGTCCTATACTTAAAGGGTATTTTTTTGACTTATGCTGGGAGCTCCCTTGTGTCTGGACCAAGATATACCTCTCTGAAGAGCTCTAATTAGAGCGAAACACTGTGTCAGGGGTTGCTTTTACTCATTTCAGGTTGGCTTAGTTGCTAGTTACCAATTCAAAGCTGTAATACTGTGCCTGGAGTGGTAAATGGCTTTTGTCATTTTACAGCTCGGCATGGATAGCACTGTGCTAATCCTATGCTTAAAGACTTTGCTGTAGAAATGGCAAAAGACTTTGTCCATTTCTATCTCGGCGTGGATAGCACTGTGCTAATCCTATGCGTAAAGATTTTGATAGAATAGCAGACATTTGAGGTGAGCAGATCTTGAGTGTCGCTGGTGTTGAGGGTGCTGTATACAGGAGCTGCTTTCCACCTAAACTTGAGAACTACCCAGAGTTCTCTGCTTCTTTTTTGCATAATTTATTCGTCACTCTATGCATGAAAGGGTATTTTTTTGATATATATATATATATATATATATCACTATAAATGTTTTCTTCTGTTCAAAGCATCACATGGTATCTACATTTACTTATAGTTCTTCAGAACCACTGTAGGCCCGAGAAGCTTGCTGCTGTATGTTGTACATGGCACATTTTCAGTAACCATAACTTTGTTTGCAAACCTAACAAGGTACACTAGACTTCAGTGAGACTCTAGTATTTGTGGATATGAATGATATAATCTCTCCAAGGAGGTTCTGCACTTCCATGGAGGAAAGATCCAGACACCTGCATACACAAGACATATTTCTGCTGAAACTAACTAATAGCTATCACAAGATCTTGCCATGTTGACTTGTATTGTGAGAATATGTACATACACCAGATGGATATTACATGTTCTTAGTGCATTGCTATAACTGACTGTTTTCTAGCGAGAGTCCTGGTAAGTTTTAAGAACAATTGACCATTGATATTGTGCCTCGCTGCCTATCATTTTGCATTAAACACTGTTTGAACTTTGGCTTCCCTATGTGTTATGTTTTATTTTTGACACTCACCTTATTCACAGAGATGACGTAGAACTGCTTGTGCCTGTACCTCTGTCTCCTACAGCATCCAAGCATTACTGCTCCAGGAAAGTGTGTCTGTTCCTCCATTTGGCTGCACAGAAGATGTTCACCAGAGGGACTCCAGCTTAGAGTGTAACTAAAGTTTACATACTTCTTGTAGAATGGACAGTGACTGGATCTGGAAGTGGTAAAGCCTCTTTCATATGGGAGCAAGCAATTCCTTGTTTTGTCACTGGAAAACCCTTACGTGGTTTGGAGAAAGAAACAAATAATTGAGTCTTTTGTTCCGTCAACACAAAATTTGAGACATCTACATAGTCAAACACATGTAGTACTCTTTCTCCTATATCCATGGGTTTCAGAAGAAAGCTTTTTAATTTCTGGTTTGTTATGAAAATCTATATGGACCTTCCGGATGAATCAAGGACTAGTGCAAAAGATGATTTTATCCATGGTGAATTGAAGGTACTCATTGACGCTTCTTGTGGAGATAACAGCCAACAGTAGTGCCATCTTCAATGAATGCAGGATACCAGTGCTGGAAAACTAAAGTTAAAGGTAATGTTTTTCTTTTTTCACCAAGGGGTCCTGAGTGACATTAAATAGACAGAGAGCAGAGGTCAAGGTGTCTATGAAGTCACTCAAACCCCAAGGTGAAAAGCATCCCCATTATTCACTATCTACAATTTGGTATTATGTATGACCCTCAAAGTCATCTGCCCTTTTTAGGTCTCGCCTGACCCAGCGCATGCGCTGGTCTGGCAAGACATTTTGTGAGGGCTCCAAAAAGTGCTACCAGGCCAGCCTAGAGCTACAGTGCATGTGCGCGGGCACGCGCGTTGCGCTTTACCGCGATTACTTTCACTTTTGCGGCCGCTTTGATGTTTGATCGCGATCACTTTCGCGGCCGCACGGCCGATTTGATGTTCTCCGTGAGGCTTCAATAGATTGCAGCAGTTAAAACAAGCATTGGCATAGCCAATAGGTCTCGCTTTTGGGACCTTATAAGTGTTTAGTTATGCAATTGTTGCATGGCTAAACACTTATAAGGTCCCAAAGGCGAGACCTATTCGCTATGCCAATGCTTGTTTTTAACTGCTAGCAGGGCAAAGGAGTGATAGGGGAGCCATACATAACATGGCCTCTCCTCCGTTTCTGAAATGTAAACAAGAATTAAAAAAATGTCTGTTTTTGTGTCATCCAACCCCACCGTGTTCTGTGCCTTCCTGCCATCTCCCAAAAGGGTGCTCTCTGCTCTCCACTGGAGCACAGCTGTAGTTATACACTGTGACTCCTTGATACCTTTTATTTGCACCTTTGCGAAATTCAGACCTGTTTTAGAATCCCTAGACCCTCTGCCAAAAGCACAGTGTGAGTGAACTTGAGACAGGGAATCAGCCCAACTGTAACCCATGGACCACCTATGCATTACATGAGGATGGTGCGTTCCAGGCAACAATCAGTCCGGTGAGACTACAGGATTCTTTGCTGTACTAGTGAGTTCTGAAACTCTTTCACCATGGATAGACATAACCAAGAAATTAACATTATATAATTTAAAAACGTTATTAAAAATTAATGTTCTAGTTTAGTGGAGATAATGTGTATTGATGTAGCAATAAAAATGAACAGAATAGTGATATTGAAAGGAATTATTAATAAAAGATATTAAAAATAATTGGAACATTGTGATGGTACTTCAAGAATTCATTGTATTGAATGATAGCACTAGTCTTTGGCAACCAACCCCTTGCTTCTAGCACTTAGATAAGCTGCCATGGAACCACAAGTGCCATTCAGAGTTTCTTTACATGGCCTCTAGCCCTCATACCTTAGGGCTGAACAACAGGCTTGTTGTTTAATTAGCTTCAGTGCTTCGAGAAGATCGCGGTCTGTCTCAGTTATGGTGTTCCGGAGGTGATAAGGCCCTGTTGGCTCCAAGGAGCCGATGTTTTCAACTCGGCTTCAAAGATCTCCCAGGAAGATGAAGACTCCTCTCTCCCTGCTACTTGTCTATAGCAGGCTCAAATGCACTTTTCTCACTATTTTGGAAAGGTTAGATCTTGAGATTTATGATGTAAATTTAAAGCAATGAAGAACTGCCATATTCATTCTGTTACACCTTCACTAAATTATATCACATTTTGTGAATCGCATTAGAGCGAATATATATATATATATATATATATATATATATATATATATATATATATATGTTTACAAAAGGTACCCCTAAATGGAGGGCACACCCGGGACTACTCCATACAAGGTTAGGTGATACAGGACAGCCTCCTTTCTCCAGCCAACGCGTTTCGGGCAACCATGCCCTTTGTCATGGGCCTGCGGGGAAATGACGACAACGGAAACATTTGCCAGTGAAATCCCTTATTTATTAAACAATCCGCATGTAAATATCCACCACTGCATTCTGGGACTGGTAGTGTCCTTTCACCAACCCACATGGGTGCCGTCATTTTCCATAAACAATCATGAAGGGGTTAATAGTCCATACACCTCACTATTCAATCTTCTGGGCAAATCCCGTTCTGCTCAAGCTGCAACAATTATAGCAGCGAACTGATCCGCCGTGCTCCATGGGTGGGATTCTTTAACCCCTTCATGATTGTTTGTGGCGCATTGGCTGGAGAAAGGAGGCTGTCCTGTATCACCTAACCTTGTATGGAGTAGTCCCGGGTGTGCCCTCCATTTAGGGGTACCTTTTGTAAACATATATATATATATATGTATATACATACATATAATCTACTGGCGGTCGCCAGTAGATAGTTATAGTTAGGACCGTGTTTCCATAGGAAATCTCAAAATTCTATTTTGAATAACTTTGGCGCCGGTTGACGAATCTCCGCGAAATTTTCAAAACTAATGGGGCGCTCCGCTCAGCTCCTACCCTGAAAGTCTTGGGGGGATTCGTCAAGCGGAGGCTGAAAAAAAAGGGGGGTCCCAAAACGCGTTTTCCCCATGCATTTTCCCATAGGACTTTTAGTCGAAGGTACAGCCCGAACGGCTGAACAGAATTACTTGAAATTTGGCACAGAGGTAGTCCTCAGGTCAGGGATGTGCCTTTTGCATATATGGAGTCAATCTGTTCAGTAGTTCCTAAGAAAATTGCAGTTAAAAGCACATACATGTCTATAGCCGCGCACCGTGCGCGCACCCTAACGTGCGCAAGCGTAATTCTGATTGGTTGTTACATGTCAGTCAACGTTCGAATCGGTCGAAATCAGGAAGTGTCGGCCGCCATTTTGTTTGTTTTCAGTGCGAGAGTGGAAAAGGAAGGTGGCGAACGTGAAAAGGGGGCAGGGTAGAGAGTTCCTGACCCCCTAGCCTTGGTCAGGGGGTCCCTGAAGGACCCGGAAGGCAGAAAAAAACATTAACATTTTTATTTTTTTAAATCATGGAGGTGCGCGCACGGTGCGCGCATGGTAAAAAACCATTAAAAAAAAAAAATGTAATAAGTAGTTTATTGAAAAATCAGTAAATAAAAAAAATTATAATACATACATCACTTAGCATTTAAAAAAACGTACAAATTCACTGAAAAAACCATAGGTTTCACACACGTTATAGTTAGGAATTAGCATTTAAAAAACCTTGCAAATTCGCTTAAAAAACCATAGGTTTCACACATGTTATAGTTAGGTGGATATTTCACTCGTAAAAAAACAATGAAATTCCCCCGTTATAGTTAGTTGAGATAACTATAGCTCGCGCGACCGCCACTCTATCACAAGGAAGATGTCATCAGTGATGTCATGAGTGATGCCACTGACCATGTCATGAGTGATGTAATATGTGACGTCATGAGCAGAGGATTGCGGGCGCGCGAGTTATAGTTATCGCAACTAACTATAACGGGGGAATTTCATTGGTTTTTTACGAGTGAAATATCCACCTAACTATAACATGTGTGAAACCTATGGTTTTTTAAGTGAATATAGATATATATATGAACACCAAATCCTACTCCATTTGAAAAAGGCACGTACACGAGGATATTAAGATATGGCAATATTTATTTTCGTGGGTCACCCCCGACCCTGCGACAGAGAGACGCGTTTCGGCTGCGCAGCAGCCTTTATCAATCTACTTGGCGCCAAAATTCAGTAAGTATTTATACCGTTTTCCACTCTAGATATGCATGGACATGGAAGACATACTTTGGTTTAAAGCAGTAACATGACATAAACCCATTGTTCTGTAATTGCACTATTGTTAACCAAAAGAATGTGGCTGATAAGACATACAATTTCATAGTATGAAATAAAAACAATAATGCAACACAATGTAGTACAAATATCAGCATAATGCTGAAACTGCCTTCATTTGCCAAAGATCGTCCGTAATCAGCCTGTTGCCCTTGTCGCAGTGATTCCAAAGTCCCCAGCCTGTTTCTTAAAGCGCACGTCATGTAATTAGTCCAAAGTGTACTTAGCTAAATAAAATGAAATGAAATGTGACGCCAAAGCCCTCTAACAATATAGCCCTCATTAGATTACAAAATATATAATAAATTATATCACATTTTGTGAATCGCATTAGAGCAGATATATATGTGTGTATATATATATATTTGCATTTGTATATATATACGTTTATATGTGTAAGCATACATGAGTGTATATATGTATATATGCATATATGTGTGTGTATATATATCTATATATGTATATTAATGTGTATGTGTGTGTATATATATATATACATATATGTAAATGTATGTGTGTGTATATATATATACACGCACACACACACACACACACATACGAGCTGGCAATAATGCTCATTTAAACTAATAAGAACACTCTTTATACACGCTGAGAGGAAAAATGAAAGGTAGTGCCAAAAATAAAAGTATTAGAACAGTAACTGACAAATATAAAACTAATGAGGAACTAAAAGAAGCCTTGGAAGAAATGGAAAATATTAAATAATTATGAAGCTGAGGTGGAAATGAGAAAATCTAGTAAATTTAACAAAGACCGATTACACTATGCAAATGGGAGAATCTATACCTTCCCAATGAGGTTCAATGCCATGAGAATTAGCAAAACTATGTACATAGCCCTTGTTCAGGCGGAGACATCAGAAATCAGCTCTGCAGATTAAGACCCTTTCTTCACCAACTTGGATTTTTCTGGAGAGATGAGGTTAATCCAAATGTGTACGAGACACAGAGGGAGTGCCCCCAAAAGGGATAGAGGGAGAGGAAAATCAAGATACGGAGAAGCAAGAGAAGATGGAAGAACAAAACAAGTAGACAAAAAGCAAAGAAAAAAACTAAAAAAAGGAGAACCTGGTCATCAATCTCTCCTCTGAAACTGGCTGTGCTGGAAGGCCTGGAGATAGGAGAGTCCTTGCAGACAATATCAGACATGTAATTCTGTCAGAATATTATAAAAGTGGATACAAATCTAACTCTCATTTTTGTCCACAGATGCCTGCTGGACATAAAATTGATATATATCAAGACATAGTAGTAAATGATATAAATTGTATGGCCCATAAGAAAGCTTGCATAAAAGACATAATCTAACGTATGGGCAAAGAAAAGCCATAGGAGAGTTACAGAAAGATCAGCAAATAGAGTTTAAGGCCTCCTACAAGGGTGGACATATAGTGAACCAAGACTGCACTAAATATATGTCAGAAGCAAAAAACAACTGAAAAATAAACAGCTCTACATGAGGCTAAATGAGAATCCAATGAAGGAAGTGGCAACAGAATGTCAGGAAAAAACACTGAAATGGCTTAATCTGGATCTTATTGACCCTGATGAATATAAATACTTGAAAACTGAGCATCTGGTGGTACCAACCATATATATTGTTTTACCAAAAGTTCACAAGAACCTAAAAAATCCACCAGGTCATCCAGTTGTTTCCTCAATAGATTCTCTACTGGAGAACACATTAAGATTTATAGACACCTTCTTGTTCCAATATTTACCAGCACTACCGCCATACCTAAGAGACTCAATGGACTTTCTAAAGAAGATCCTTGGAATCCCTAAGAAGGAGAACTATTTAATGGTAACAATAGATGTGACCTCACTATACACATCAATCCATCTTAGTGATGGCCTGACAGCATGTAAGTATTTCTTGAGAGCAAAGTTAGTGAGTTACATCAAGCCCTCAGATATGCTTTTGGAAATGTTAGAATTTTGCATAACTCAAAATGTTTTAATGCTTAATGCCACATGCTACCTACAGGAGCAGCTAATAGCAATGGGGACATCTTTTGCCCCCACTTATGTAAACCTGCCAATGGGACACTGGGAAGCAGAGGTGGTTTGGACTGATGAGAACCAAAACATGTTGGAACGTTTACAATTGTGGACGAGATTTATCGATGATCTATTTATTATTTGGGAAGGTGATAGCAAGAGCCTTGAAAGTTTCATCTAGTCCCTAAATAATAAAAAATATAATTTAAGATTTACCCACACCATCAGTGCAAAGCAAGTAAACTTTTTAGACACTGAAATTTACATCAAAGATATGAAATTATATAACAAACTTCACTACAAAGTGACTTCATGTAATAGCATATTGTATACCAACGGTGAGCACCCCGAGACTCTAAAGTAGAGTGCACCCTTTGGAAACACCATTTGGAAAGATGTTAAGAGCGAAACGAAACTGCTTGGAAACCGCAGATTGTGAGAACCAAATAAAAGAAATGTATATGCGGTTTGAACGAAGAGGATGACCCACTGATGTTCTCCAAAATGCCATAGAAAGAGCCAGAGCTAAAACAAGAGAGGAACTACAAATAATTTGCAACAAAGAACCAAAACATAATAATGAAATCTGTATGATCATGGGTTATAATATCAAACATCTACAACTGAACAAAATAATCCCAAAAAATTGGAACATTTTACAGCTAGATGAAAACCTAAGGAAATCCTTTTGGGGCATCATAGGATAATGTACAGAAAAGTTGCACCCCTGGGAGATATATTAGTACAAAGCCATATGCCTCTGTGAGACCATTGAATAAAAACTGTTGGACCCAACCCATATTTTAGAAATGTGCAATATGCAGGGCATGTGAGCATGGGATGAATAAAACAATGTATGAATTATATGATAAAAAAACAACAAAGGATCAAAGAACATATTACATGCGAAATGAGTTATGTGATCTCTGTAATACAGTGCACCTGCAGAAAGAACTATGTGGGAAGTACAACAAACAAGGTAAAGCTCAGGATTCTCCAACATCGACGTGCTATAATAAATCAAGATTTTACTTACCAAATAGCCAAACACTTCTGGGAGAAACATGAAAAAACCGCAAAAGAACTTTGTTAATATGATATAAAGCATCTTAGACCAGGAGAAAGAAGTGGTGACCAAGTGTTAAGTCTAAGAGGAATGGAATAAGACTGAATATTTAATGGGAACAGAAGCCCCTCTTGGACACAACTTGGATGTGGAACTGTATATTTATTTATGAGAACACGGGAGTTGTGATTGTAATCGTACTAATACCAGCCCTTTTACGTTTCAGGACGAGAAAGAAATAAGGGCACAACATTTTCTGAAGAATGTAGTCACTCAGGACTTTGTGTATATGAACTTTGTGAACAGAACAAGGAGTGGAGTGCAATATATGAAGATGAGTACATCTGAGAATGCACAGGGATCATGCATAATTCATAATGTTTTAAATAGATGCATTTAATTTTGAAGCTGCTGGAACTAGATAGGGAAAATGTGTAATATTTAGAATGTCGTAAATGTATGCACTGGCATTTTAAATTAAATTATGTTATACATATGGAGATGCATAGGGATTATGTACAATGTATAATGTTTTAGATGGATACACTGACACTTTATATTATGGAGTTGGACTTATAATTGCACTGACACTTTAGAGGTGCTAGAAATATGGTCTGGGATAGATACAGCAGGTAATGGAAATATCTATATAGCGAATAACCATCTAAAATAGATATGCTAGCCGTTTATACTTAGAAACTGCTATAATAGGGGTTTTGGATGAATGCAACAGATAGCGGATGTAGCTTTGTGATGACACCTTGACAGAAACCTCTCTATATTGGCCTATGAGAATTGGGGATCATTTTGTAAGTGGAAATACTGAATTCAACCGTGCTTTACAAACAATCAGTATCACATACAATGCCGGTTGTTAAATTCAGGACTCTGTGCAATATACACTCAATATACACTCGCCCTGATGACCTCCTACGTAAAATGCACTGAATGCACCCTACAAAGCAGGAGCACTTTAAATATGAATACAAGATTGTATCTCCCTGCAAATGCACCAGCACGTTATAACCAGCATCATAGATAGTGCCAATGGCCAAATTTTGAACTCTGTGCAATATGGACCCAATACACTTTCTCCCTAATGATACACTGAAAGCACCTTTTATGGCAGTGAAAATTTTAAACTTAATACAAATGCAAGACTGTATTTCTCTGCAAATGTACCAGCACTTTCTTGATTTAATTTTGATGATAGTTATCCAAGTCAGGGATTTTCACGTAAATGCACTAAATACATTTGAAAAGCATTAGCACTTTAGAAAAAAAAGAGACTGAATGTTCCTGTAAATGCATGAGCATTTTTTCAATCTCTTAGTTTCTCACTCCCGGTAGTGCACATATTTCTTTGTTATGCGCTAACTTCTCTGTACACCCAGAGGTAAAACTGTAAAAGCAAAACTGTTCCTGCAAATACATTCATAAATGAAGCCGGTCATTAAAAGATCGTAAGAATGAAAAATAAAAGAGAAAAATAATTTAAAGTGAACTTCACTTTCTGCTAAAAGTCAAGATCAAGCTGTGATTAAATTGTTTTTTTATTAAGATCAATAAGATTGTATATAATGACATAGTAAACAGACTGAAATCAACTTCATATGACTAGGTTAATAACAACATTGCTTATAGGTAGAGTATGTAAAATGGAAGCATGAACTAGACCACTTTGTAGCAAGAGTATGAATGCTTTCATTGTTATTATAATAGAAAATGGTGAAAATGTAATGTCACTTTTAGAAGACTATTTGTACGTTTGGAATCTGTATTCCACTTGAAGGCGAAATGCATCGGCCCTCTTTCCCTAACTTTGTACTCCTGATGAATTATAATAAAATTAATTAATATAATTATCCTGTTGGCTCGTGGTGACGCTTCTTGCCTTTGCCATCGTGAAAAAGATTTAGGGAGTTCATTGGACATATATATATATATTGTAATACAATCCTCGTTTTATTCAAGGCAAGGCAACAGCATAGTGCAAGACAGGTCCAACAACCCTACGCGTTTCGGTCTGACCTTGATCAAAGGTGCAAAGCTCCAACCTTGGGCTCATGTTTAAAAAAAATTATATTAATCAGATGTTACATCACATCCTTGTACATGTGCGCTTTGCCTTCTGGTCATTGTAGTGAAGCTTAATGTGCAAAATAATTCAAACATTTAGTGAAGGTAGTGTAAATGTGAGTGACTTTTATGTTTTTCATGTGACAGGCGTTTCTGTTAGAAATACGATGGTTCCAGCATATTGACTTCTAATTGTGCATTATGTTTGCAACCAATTTACATATTCTTATTATGCATTGCAGCGAAATACAATAGCGTGTGTCTACTTTGTTTCAAATCCTGCCATCTAGTGGGCCTGTTTTCATATACTGTTAACATTGATCTGTTTTTCCTTGAAAAGTGTTCACACATATGCCCTTCACTTTTAATCCTAGCCCTCCAGTGGGCCTATATTGCATACCATTTAGTTACTCTAACCGACTTGTATTTTACTCGTATTTCATTTGGTAAACGTATACAACTTTGTCCTTGTTTTTACATTTTTGTCTATTCAAACTGTCAATTTCCATAGTTGCTACACCTACTTAATTATAAGATCTTTGTTTTCTACATTTCAAACACCTTATATCAGTGAGGCAAAAGAATGAAGCGTTAAAAATAAACAATTGAGGGAAAAGCAATAATGAATTAAAAATAAAAACAGCAAAAAGAAATAAGAAAAAGCAAAAGCAAAAGGAGAGACGATAAAGAATCAAAGAAAGAGAAGAAAGTAAGAAAGGCAAACCTAGAAATTATTTGATCATTATATTTACAATATTAACTGTATGTTGTACTGGTATTGTCTCTCATTATAGGTGCGAGTGCATCTCCTCGTCTTTATTTAGCCCAATCAGGGCTAAGGTTCGGAAGGCCAAGATGTGACGTGATTCTTTTTGTCTCAAGGTGCGTTCTCAATTGCCACCTCTCTCCACAGCATAAAATTTTAACTGTTTCCAGTCCCCTCCTTGGTACTTTTCCATGTGTTCGGCCACAGCATAACTGCGATCTCTTTTTGCTGTTGCCCTCATGTGTTCCAGAATACGCTTTTTCAAGTTGCAAATGGTGATCCTCACATTTTTTATTTGCAGGAACACTCAATTATATAGATGACATATTGGCTTTTACAGTTTATCAATTGATTGATATGCCACATTTTTTTGTTTGGTGCAAGGTGCGGAAACCTCCTTGCTTATCACACAGCGCACTGTTTTCAAGTCCCTAGGGCTTCTTTCAATATTTGTAACAATGTAAACTCAGAGATTATATATTTCATGTAATCAAAGACATTCGTATTTATTCATTTCTTATTTTCATGAGTATGCCATTCCTCATCAGAGTTGTTGAAAAAAGTTACATTACCACAAATGTAAACAGAATCAATACACAAATCATATGTTGAACTATAACATCTGAACTGATAATGAATGGTAACACAAGACCCAATGCATTTTGGGTATAACCCTTCTTCAGGGGCTTAAAATTTCAAAATGGTAACATATGTTCATGTCGTATCTGTAGCCACCAGCTGGAACACAAAGAAAATATGTTGAGAGTAAAAACAGTCCGCCAATGGATCAATCTCAAATATCTGTACTTGCTGCCACTGGCAAACAGGTCTATTAATGTGACAAAACCTTATGCCCAAAGTGTAGCAGAATAAAAACTGAGTGAATGAATAAAAGAAAAACCGGTGAACGAAACAGAAAAAACATCTAGTACTATGGTTAGAGCTGTGTGACTTAAGCCACCTCGAGGTTACTGGGTTTGTAAAAAAGATATGAATGGTTCCAAGCAGTGCAGCCCTCCTAAATAATTGTGAAAGCGTGATCCTCCGTGAACTTTAATCTTGCCAGTAAAAGCGTCTCCTAAAATACCTGTGGAAACTCCACCGTGCTTTCAAAAAACATTCAATTGCCTCAAGAATTTCTGAACGTATCGCACAAGGACGAATCCCTTCCTGAATGGAATAAAATCATGATATGTGTAAATAAAAATGTGTCTTGTATCAGAATCTTAAAAAGAAGTGGAAGACCTCCGGTAAACGTGAATTACCTGCCACGCTGATAATACGGCAATTCTTGAAGAGGAAGAAAACTTGATTAATGTTCTGAATGTGAAAGAAAGAGAATGTCTATCAACTGTCCCTCTACAATATTTTACCCGTGTTATCAAAGAATACCCCCGGTGTCATTTACCAAATCTAATCTGAGAAATGCTCGTAACCCTCCTTCTCCCCTTCGAGTGTTTGAATCCGCTATACAGACGCCATTGAAACGACGTGTGTATAACGTCCGCACGCCCCACGTGATCGAGGTCTGAACTCCGAGCTCTTAAGATATACGTTCCGCAGTAACACATTACAGCTAACTTTATTGATGTAAATGCGCCCCCAATGAAGGTGCAATTGGCTCTAGTAAAGACCCCTTTGCCGAGATGATCGGTGATCCGGGTGGTCTTGTTGAGTGTTTTTGTATCTTTGGAAGGAAATACATTGTTGCAGTTAAGGGGTGTTCAGTAGTTAGGTATTTTATCTCATCATGGTCTAAAAGTTTATTTTCAAACCATCCCTGTAGTTTTCTATCTAGGTCTTGTTTGTGTTGTGGCGTGGGGTTGTCTTTTAGTTGTTGATAGTAATCGGTGTTTCTCAATTGCGAGTGTGCTTCTTGTATATAGAGATCTCTGTCTAGGATGATAATGTTTCTACCTTAATCTGCCATCTTTATTTCAATTTCATCATCTTTCTTTAAAGCTATTAAAGCCTTACGTTCTTCCAATGCCAAGTTGTATTTGTGTCATTTTTTTAAAGTTGGTATAGGTCCTTGATTACTGCTTCATGAACGGTCTCTATTTTATTACCAGTTGGCAATTGTGGATAAAATGTGGACTTTGGTTTTTTACCACTGGTTCCTACACCCAATTGGGGGCAATATGTTTCCAAGTCTTTACTTGGTTTGTTTACAACTTGATCCAGTTCCATCAATATTATGAAGTTTTCCGCATCTTCTGTCCTTAAATCCATAGTAGGTTTTTCTTTATGTTTTTGGTAATCCGCCATGTTTGGAATCTCCTTGAAGGTTTTTTTGAGTTTAAGTTTGTGTATATATTTATATAGATCTATCCTGGTTTGTGCCAAGTCCATTTCATTGGTGGGGCAAAAGGTAAGACCACGTTTGAGTACTTGAGTTTCTAATTCCGTCATAGTTCTTTTTGATAGGTTAATTACCTCAAGTTCTTGTTAATTGTCGTCTAAGTCTTCCTTTGTCTCATACTTCTTGTCGATGTTCCTACATTTTTGGGGTCTGGTGTTGCGTTTCCCTCTTCGTGTTGGCTTGTTTTTGTACGGCCTCTTCCTCTGCCTCTTCCTCTGTTTGATCCTGACTGTACCCCATGTTAAAAAAAAGAAAAGGGGGCAGATTAGAAACACCCTGACACCCTAGGCCTCTTGGGGGTGTCCCAAGGGGAGCCCTCAGTGCCAAAAAAGCATTCTGATGGATTCTAAGTGATTCTGTGGATGATGTCATCAATGATGTCATTTGAGATGCCATCAGTGATGTCACTGACCATGTCATGAGTGTTGTAATATGTGAGGTCATCAGCAGTGCATTGTGAAGGGCGCGAGTTATGGTTAGCTCGCAAAGTATAACTGATGAATTTCACTGGTTTTGCACGAGTGAAACCTGAGCCAAACTATAACGTCCCTGTAGGAGAGTAGGGTCTGCTTTCTATGTTCACCCCCACTTTTTGCTTTTGCTTTACTGGTTTTCGACTTAGATGTGGCTGTGGGCCTGCTAATCAGACCCACAGCCCTGCTGTTCTCTCTCTAAATTAATACTATGTACTTTAGGTGCATAACCCATTTGGATAGGATCACCTTATTGGCCCCTGTACAGTGTACCCTAGGTACCCAGGGCATAGGTGTACCCTAGGCCTACCAGGGGCTGCAGCATGTATTATGCCACCCCTGGCCTGGCCTTCCATTTTGACACAACTGGCTGATCACTCAGCTGGGGCAAGGTCGTGTAATCACCCCTTGCTTAGGTGTAGTATTCCTATACCTAACTTACATATAGACACATGTGTACCTATCAGTCACTCCTATGGCAGGCCTTGACAATCCTGGAGGCAGAGTGCTTGGTAACATGTGAGATGGTGCTCTAGCATGAGCTGAGCCTGTCTGCAGCTTTCGGAACCTTGTCCTTATAGCTGTTCTATGATATAGCCTACCATATAGTGGAGAAGTGTGGCTCACTGGTTAGAGGAGGCAGACCTGGAAGCAGAAGTCCGCCCGGCACCAGGGTTCAATTCCCGGCTCGGCTGGGTCTTGAGTCCATAAATGTCCATGGACTCGATAATTCTCGCTCCAGTGCATACTCGACTCATGGGTTCACACTCTGCGACTCTGGGCAATAGCTTGCTTAATCTCCACATGGGCCCCTCGCGGCGGGATGCCTGGCTTTCACCTTGTGGATGCCCTTCTGGGTTATCTCACAGGGGAATACCAGGACGGGTTCCCTAAGCAAGCGCTTAGAGACCGCTTGGTGATTTGCGCTATATAAATTCCTGCACATTTACATTTACATTTACATTTACATATACTCTTAAAGTGCCTTATAACCTTAGACGGTTATGGTAACTATGGTTTGGCTTTATCGAAACATGTCGTGTAAGGTGTCTAACACTGTGGAATAATACCCCCATGCCATTTCTGGACATGAGAATATTATTCCCCCCTTCTAGAGGGAAAGACATGTTAAAATCATACTTCAACTGTTAGCCTCTGACCAAAGCCTCAGCATCACAAAATGGATGCTGCTGCCACGACACAAGTCTGACCTCCTGCAGCTGGGAGTGATCCCAGCCAGCCAGGGAGGCCTGGACAATAGGTTTCCTGCTTGGGGAGGTGCTAGCACCTCCCCAGACAGCCTTTAGTGTATTGGGGCAGGGTGGGCTGAAAGGAATGAGACATGCCTGGGGCACACAAGGTGTTCCTTGCATAGTCCAGTTCAAACCGGCGCTGGGGCACTCCAGCCCCAGCTCTGGCGCGAAACTGGACAAAGGGAAGTGGGTGTAACCACCCCCTCCCAGGTCCCACCCATAAGGCGTGACCTAGCAGGTATCCCAGCCCCCCAGATTAGTATAAGAGTGGGAGTTGGGCCTCAAGACTTTAGATTATCCTGAACCTGCAAAACTGAACAGAAACTCTGGACCTTCGACATTCGACGAAAGAAGAAGACTGAAGAATCTCCCTTGTAGCCAAGGAGTGGCTACCCTGTGCAAACAGGCACCATCAAGAGACTACCCTTTGCTTTGCGACCGTTCTACGAGGAACCGACTGCAGAGCCCGACCAGAGCCTTGACTTCCAGACTTCTCCGACCCTCATCCGCATCTGCAGCAGAGCTGAGATCCGTGGAGGCGACGAGCGACGTGGGACCGGCTACCTGGAAAAAGTGGCTAGTAACTTACAGCGCAGCTTCTGAGGTACCCTCGAAGTTGTGCACCGGGGATTGAGAAGCCCCAACCCCAAGCACCATCTGCACCGAAGATCAGCCCCCCACACTCCACGAGTCCTGCGTGGGGCCCTTCAGCATTTTCCTGCTTGCCGCGTCTGTCCGGTTGCTTGCCCGCTGGCTAGTGGCCTCTGTGACGACGCACCCTGAAATCTTCTGCGCTGGTTTGGCTCCCCCAGACTGGCTCCCGCTTCTCTGCAAAGAAGAAGCACCCCAGACCTTCCTGGTCTGCACCAGAAGCAAGTCCTTCGTTCTTCGTGGGTTCCGCTTGCCAAGGCTTGGTGAGTCCTAGTCCAACTTCGACGCCGCCGACAGCAAGAGCCTTCGTGGGACAGCTCGAATCCTGGTCCTGGTCGTCCTCGACGCTTCCTGGTCCTCCTGGCTGCAGCGACAAGCTTCAGCTTCACCTGCAATCTTCACGACATCGCCTGGTTCCTTCCTGGTTCCACGTGGTCACTGGCTAGTGACCTTGACTCTGTCCCTTCTGCTTGCAGGTTTCTTCTCTTCTTGATCCCAGCCTTGGGATCCACCGGACACTCTTCACTGACTGCCTGTCAGCATCTTTCTTCAGGCATCCATAGGAGTCGACGACGAAAGGGGGCGTGGCTTAGCACGCAGCGAGAGCGGACATGCCCGGGTAGAGCTCCTGCCTGAGCTCGCCTACCCCGGGTCTTTTATCCGCCGAAAACTCCTTTTCTGCGGCCCGAAACTGCCGGCGGACCTGATCCGGCACCTGCTGCATGCCCTGGCCGAGTTTGGGGCGCATCGGAGACGCCGCGCACCACCGACACCGACGGCGAGCCTGGAGCCGCACTGGTGCGCCCGCAACTGGGGAAGGCGCCTACGCGAATCCGCGGCTCGGGGCGACGCACCAGGCCTTGGGCTGCGGCCTGCGAGGAGCCCCGCGGCCTCCCATGATCCGACACTGCAGACGGCCCTGATCTAATCCCTGCTGTGCGCCCTGGCTGAACTTGGGGCACATCAGAGACGCTGCACGACGCTGACACCGACGGTGAGCCTGGAGCTGCACTGACGAGCTCGCGCCTGGGGACGACGCATACGCGAGTCCACGGCTTGGGACGTCCCAACAGGCCTTACACTGCGGCCTACGAGGAGCCCCGCAGTTGCTGTCGTGGCACCCCTACGAGACGGACATAGCGACCGGGGGCACCTGGAGGCCCCCCCTCCCCCGTGGGGAGCCTCCGGACGACGACAACAGGCTGGGAACCGCTTAGAGCAACCACGCGGATGCCATCTGCGACGCCCAGCATACACGTGAGTCGGCGGACAGGGGCCTGGGGGCCAGCGGGGTAGAGCCGGAGAGGGGACGGAAGCGGGAACCCGAGGAGGAGACGGCGACCCTTGGAACCGCGACGAAACGCAGGGAACTCACCTCCCCCTCCCCCCGCTCCGGCCTGACGGCTGATGCACCATAACCCGGCCTCTCTCATACAGGCTCCCCACAGACCAGCACACCGCACCACCTGTGGCCCTACTTGCGACGAAGCTCCGCGAGCCTGGAGCGGATAGGGGCCGCACACGCGCCCTGATCCCCTGGGGAGAGACTTCTGCCCTGCGCAGCTCGGAGCCTCTAGCTCTGCGACGGGTGAGACGCAGCCCACAACGGCGACCCCGGAGACGCTGAGGTGACCTCTCACGAACGACGGGCCCCTGCCTCACAACGCCAGGGGCCATTACTTTGCGCACGCCACCAGCTCCATGCCGGGAGGAGCACGGACACGCACTGGATCGAGACCTGCGGTGGCAAAGGGGAGGCAAACGAAAACGGCACACAAGATGGATGCCGATCACGTGGCGGCGAAGTTGGACAGCGTCTTGGCAGCCATGGAACGGATGGAAGAGTCGCTGCAACAGACGCGCGCCTCTCTGGAGACCAGAATCGATGGCGTGGCGATAGATCTGACCCACCTCCGCGCTGATCACAAGAAGCTGCAAGACCGCACCAAGACCCTGGAAGATAGAGTGGCGGTGATTGAACCATTGACGGCACAAACAGACAAAAAGGTGCACGACCTCCTCACCAGAATGGACCTCTTGGAGGGCAGGGCTGAGGATGCGGAAGGACGGGCACGAAGAAATAACATTCGCCTCGTGGGCATCCCAGAGAAATGGGAAGGAGCGGATCCCACACGTAGGGTTGAGGACTGGTTGCGAGACCTACTTCCAGCTGGCACGCTTTCCCCCTACTTTGTGGTGGAGAGAGCCCACCGTGTGCCCATGCGGCCGCTCCCTCCGGGCTCTAACCCCAGACCATTCCTCCTTCGAGTACTCAACTACCGAGACCGAGACGCGATCCTGCGCGAAGCCAGGAACCTCGGGGAGGTCACCATCGAAAACGCTGCGGTGATGTTTTTTCCGGACTACACTGCAAAAGTCCAGAGACAGAGACATTCCTTCCTCGCTGTAAAACGGAGGCTGCGTGAAGCAAACCTCAAGTACTCGCTACTTTTCCCGGCCAAACTACGAGTAGTGATACGTGACAAGACACACTTCTTCATGAACCCTGAGGAGGCTGAGGCCTGGCTGGATGGAGGAATGCCTGACGCGCCGCGAAGGGCGCCGGGAGCCAACGCGATGGAGAGGTCCAGGGGCTCGGGGAGGCGGCGTCGCCGAAGATCATCCACGCCACCGCTACTCGGGGAGGCAGTACGCCGCTCCCCGCCGGCAGCCCTAGTCCAACAGGAGCAACAGGATGCTTTGCGCAGGGTGGCGGAAATCAGCAACTCCCCAGCGCCATCGCTCCACCCGGGCGCCAGCCCAGCAGCGTCTTCTACGGACGACGAGGCGATATATGGACTGCCGGACACGCAGAGCTCTGGGGGACCCCCGGAGGTCACACCCCAGACGGTGGATCTCTTTGGCTGACGGCATTTGGGCCTGGCCGCTGTCAACTGCATAGCGCGAACCCGCCTGGGCTCCTGCCTGGCTGCCCCGCCTGGCCCTGGGGCTGTCCTGGGCCTGCCGACGCTCGCACTGTTGCTGCCCTGGGGAGTCGAAACACGGAACTGGCCACTGTAAGTACTTTATCCACTTATCCATCTGCGGCTCATACACCTCCTTTGCAGAAACGAGGGAGTGCCCCGCTGCGACTTGCTGCCAGCCTGCGGCGGCTTAACCTGACTGGGAGGAGGCTTGCACCCCCCCTGACACCCTTGCACACCCCTGGCTGCTGCCTGAGAGTGCAGCTGCCGCGGCACGGAATGGGAGACACTGGACGTCCGCTGGCCAGCGGGGGCTTGCACGCCACGCCCGGGAGAGACACTGGGCACATCCACAACTGAACTGTTTTGATTACTGTTAGAACGTAACCACAAGCACCCCCTTAGACTGTATAGTTCGCGAGCTCACTTGAGTGTTTGGACGGCGACCTGTTGTGCGGCCGACCTTTTGGTATTTGGACTCTGTTGCCATGTTAAGGCCTTTTACATTCCCCCTTTTCCCTACCCCACTACCCTGTTGGAGATCATGGTACTGCGAATATGACACTTGCGATAGCTGCGTGGCTGGGACGGGCTGCTGGGGCTGGGGAGCCTCTGAGCGGGGGACCACAACTTGGGAGGGGAGGAGGCGCGCACGAACGAGTAGCTGCTATGGCTAATGTACAAATATGCACCTGGAACGTCAGGGGAATGCACACACCAGCCAGACGCTACCATATATACTCATACCTAAAGCGTCATAAAATCAACATAGCGCTACTCCAGGAGACCCACTTGAACGGTGCCGAGGTGCAGGCGCTGCGCCGTAGATGGCGAGGGCAGCTTTACGCTACGGAGTACTCCTCCTACGCACGCGGAACACTGATATGGATCCGCCCTGGGACCCCCTGGGTAACTACAGAAGTGGCAATGGACAGGGAGGGCAGATATGCGGCTGCGCAGGGCAGACTGGATGGCCAGCCTCTCACGCTGGTATCCCTATATTCCCCCAATGTAGATCAGGGCAGCTTTCTGGCGCGACTCTCGCAGGTCATGGCACCTTGGCATGCAACCTCGTGGATAATAGGGGGTGATTACAATTGTACACTAGATACGGCGCTGGACCGCTCCTTCCCACCCCCCGCCAATGCCTCTACACGGGGAGCCACAAAAGTGCTACTGGAATGGGCTGCGCAATGGGACCTACATGATGTCTGGCGACAACGCAATCCGGGAGTGCAGACGTATTCTTACTATTCTGGTGCTCACGACTTACATGTCCGACTGGATAGGTTCATGGCCTCCACTGCCCTCTTACCCCACGTGACGGACACGCAATACATGGGCCGCACGCACTCGGACCACAACCCACACTTCATGTCGATAGCCTGGGCGCACCCACACCCTCCTGTCCCCACTTGGCGCTTACAGCCTACGCTGCTGCTAGACGCGGCTTTCCGAGATAATTTGCTTACACGCATCGCGCAATACTTCGAGGACAACGCTGGCATGGCGTCCACTCCACAGACGGAATGGGACGCCTTCAAGGTAGTGCTTCGGGGACATTGCTTACATACGCAGGGACACATAAGGCATCAATTGGAAAGGGACTTGACTAGACTAGAGTCGGACTTACTGATACGGGAGGAGGGGGCTGTGGCTGGCGACGGGGGCCCGCTACATGAGGCCCGAACGGAACATGCACGCCTTTTAGAGCGACTCCGGAACGTGAATTATGCCGCGCACTCGGCGAGAACGCATCACCTGGGCGACAGACCTGGCAAACTTTTAGCGTGGCTAATCTCTCAGGAGACCCGCTCGGCACCAGTAGCAGCTGTGCGGACGGGAGGGGGGGACTTAGTGTACACACAGATCGGTATCCACGAGGCCTTCACGGCTCATTATGAAGAGCTGTATCGCTCCCGCTTGGCGGTCCCTCCTATGGCTATAGCTGACTACCTCTCCCCCCTGCCAATGCCGCAACTAACTATTGCGCAGCAGGACGAACTGGGTGCCCCTCTGGAGCCTGACGAGCTCCGAGAAGCCATCTTTAATCTGTCAAATGGCAAAACGCCGGGGCCGGATGGATTGCCGGCGGAGATGTACAAGGCCGGCTCGGATGTTCTCATCCCGGAGCTGCTGAAGATGTACACCGCGGCAGCGGAAGATGCCGCTCTACCCCCAACATTGAATGAGGCCACACTAGTTTCTATCCTTAAACCGGGCAAGGATAGCACACAGGTGGGCTCTTACCGTCCGTTGGCACTCCTGAACACAGATTATAAAATCCTGGCTTCTACTTTGGCTAGGAGACTGGCCCCCCATGTGCCCACCCTAGTACACCGCGACCAAAATGGGTTCGTCCCCACACGCCACACTTCCTTCAACATACGCCGCCTCTTCCGGGTGCAGGAATACGCTACGCAGCAGTGGCCGAGAGCGGGATGCCTTATATTGGATTTGGAGAAGGCTTTCGATTCCGTGGAGTGGCCGTACCTGCGGGCGGTTACAGAGAAGTATCAACTGGGGGGGGGGATACCAGACCATGATTGGTCTACTTTACGGCAGGCCGACGGTCCGGGTCCGCACGGGCCGCCTCCTCTCGGACACCATCCGGGTCCGCAGGGGCACCCGCCAGGGCTGCCCATTATCGCCACTGCTGTTCTCATTGGCCATGGAACCACTGGCCACGACCCTCAGAGCGCACGGGCTGGAGTGGGGAATCCCGCTGGCGGACGGCTTGCACGCAGTGTCACTGTATGCAGATGACTTGCTGCTGTACGTCAGGGACATGGCCGCCATCCCTGCCTCCCTCGCTGACATCTTCCGCAACTTTGAGGGAATATCGGGCCTGAGAGTTAACTGGGCCAAGTCGGGGGCGTACCCCTTTAATCCAGACGTACAGGAATGTGACATCCGGCTGGGAGGAGACAGGCTGCAATGGCATCCCACCACTTTCCGATACCTCGGGATCCGAATATATAGAGCACCGGCAGACGTCTTGGAAGGGAACCTCTGCCGAGCGATCGCTTCCGTCCGAGCACAAATTGGCTTCTGGAACACCCTACCCCTTAACGTGCCCAGCCGCGTGGCGCTGACCAAAATGATTGTGCTACCTCGCCTCCTATACTACTTCGCGAATATGCCTCTGTATGTACCCGTCAGGCTCTTTCGTGACCTAGAGGCGCTGCTTCGCTCCCTCATCTGGAACAAGGGGAGGCCGCGAGTGGCACTGACTAAATTATATATGCCCACAGACTCGGGGGGCCTGGCGGTTCCTAACCTGGAACTGTACTATCTCGCGGCACAGATGCAATGGGTGGCGGGATGGCTGAGCGGCAAACAACTCGAAGATACTGCCACACATATGGCTGCATGGACACAAACGCAAATTAATGCGCTATTCCACCCGATAACCCGCGCACCCTGCCCCTCCCAGATCTACTTGGCAGTGGCGCGCAGATGCTTTCTGAGGAGCCTTCGTCTCACGCGTGCTACTAAACCTTATGCCCTGAGCGTGCCGCTCTTGGGTATGCCTGGCCCGACAGGGCCGCTCACAGAGGCTCACTTAGCTGGCTGGGACCAGGCGGGGGTGGACACACTGAGCGATCTATATGCTGATGGCGAACTGCTCACGTTCGCCAACTTGGCTGAAGGCACGACTCTCCCGGCGGGACAGTTCCTCCTACACGCCTCCCTCTTGCACACACTCACGGCTTCCTGGGGTGACATGACAGAGGAGCCTCCGATGCATACCTTCATGCAATACCTGCACGTTATGGGCCATGGCGCGCACATCGTACACTGGCTGGCGCAGGCGCTACAGGCGCACTCGCAGCCATCCACAACAACACTGAGGGAGCGCTGGACGACGGACAGGGGAAGAGACTGGACGGACAAAGAATGGGCAATGATACTGTCCGGCCCGACGAACATCCCGCGCAATCCCCGCTTTAAAATTATACAGTACTACATCCTACAACGCGCATACCTCACCCCTGATAAAATTAACAGATACTTTGCGAGGACAGATGCAACCTGCCCGCGATGCTTATTGCCGGGAGCGGACCTCTTACATATGCTATGGCACTGCCCAGAGATACAGGCGTACTGGGAAACGGTGCTGACACTGCTCGCGCGCGGCGCAGATGGGCGGCTCCCGCACACATGGGAATCATGTGTTCTAGGACTCTATCGGCGCACAAAAGAAAATAAGGTGCAGGCACGCTTTTGGGACATGGGTCTTATAACGGCCAAACGCATGCTTACCAAGCACTGGAAGGCAACCGTTCCCCCACAAGTACGCCACTGGAGAGCCTCTTTTGTTAATTGGGCGCAAGCGGAGAGCGCGGTGCTCCTTCGCGAGGAAGCGGCAGGGCTCCGAAAGTTCCCCATCGCACACCTTTGGGATAATCTCCTTGGGACATTCCAGAGGGCTTGCCAAGATAGGGGGATAACCTGAACCCCTGGGGCCTGCCGCACCTCTGCTGGCGGGGCGGCGACGGCCCTGGGGCTGCTGGGAGGGCGACTCTTATCCCCCCCCCTACATGCCCCTGTTTGCCCCCGACGCCCTGGGGGTGCTGGCGGGCGGGTGCGGACACGGACACTGGGGACTTCCAGCCTACTTGAAAGCCCTCTTTTCCTTTTGTTCCCCTCCCCTAATTTGCGACTCCCCGCGCACACTACGCGGTCCTGTTGTGCCCAGTCTGGCAGATGATGACCCTCCTGCTCTGCCGCAGAATGATCTCCCCCCCCTTCTTTCCCCCCCTCCCCCTCCACCCTACTTGAGTTCACAACCTTAACCTTAGCGCATACTATTGCCATGCATACACGGGATAGATAAGGACTATGATGCTGCATACCAGGCTCGCCAGATCCATGCGCTGCCATATGGGTAGCTGTGAGCTATACTGCGTTATCCTTGCCGCGCTTCGGCCCACACTCTGAGCGCGCTGCTGGCGCTCGGCCACCCGGAGGCCTTTACATTCTGGGACAACAGAGACATCCGATGGGTCTCTGGCTCGGGGCCTGGGTGGCAGCCGGCGTAGCCGTGGAGTGGGCTAGATCACAGCGCCATCCTCTACCATTGATAACATGCACCTGGGACACCACTAAAATTCAAAAGCACATACGCAGCATTACGCACCTACTCCCTTCACAACGCACGCACCTCCCTTCTGTGCGCATGTTACCCTGTACGATGCCGCCGGACCCCCGGGTTGTCGGCTTAATGGCTGTGTTCTAATATCTGGAAACGTACACTTTGCTTAACTGCTTTACCACCTGGACGGTGACTGTGCGTTGTAAGATGACGTAAATGTGCACAATAAAGGTTTTTCAAAAAAAAAAAAAAAAGGAGTCGACGACGAAAACGACGCATCTTCACCCCTATGCACCCGCAGCCTGTGGGCTAGGTAACTTGGGTACTCCGGTGCTCATCAGGATAGTGACTATCCTAGTGTCTAGTTTTCAAGTCTCAACTTCCTAGCTACTCCGGAAGTGTCCTAAATCTACCGTTTTCTAAACTGCACTATTGCTATTGACTTTTACGCATTACGCGTGAGTGTTTCCACTCTGCACACGAATCCCGTGGGCCTCCCACTTCCTAACTAACGCTAGTGTAGTGTAGCCCCAGCGATTCCCTAGGCCTAGGCCTATTCTATTTCCGTGACAGTGGTTCTTATACCACTTACTTAGTATATGGTTTGCGTGGCCCCTAGGGCCTAACTGTATTACTTACCTGTGTCACTTAATGTATGCATAAATAAGACTGTGTTGTACTTACCTCTAATCTCATAAAGAGTGCTGAGGGTTTGCTTAGAATAAATACACTTTATTTTATATATATATCTGTTGTGGTGTCCTTTCATTTGGTATTCAAGGGATTATATATGGTATCACAGCTGGCTTCACATGCCATTCAGAGTTTAGCCTAAGACTGCTCTTGTCCATGCTACCACTAGGATAGCTGGTCTATAAGGTTGACTTTACAACCAATCACCATAAGGGTATTTGGACTGATATAAGGTGTACACTATAACTAGTGACATCATACATCAGGCCAACTTCTCACATTGGTGAGCAGCGGTTGGGATCTGAGCTTGCTGTTGTAATACCATTGTAATCTTGAGATACTAAATTGAAAGATCACACAGATATTGTCTAGGTACATATAACATAGATTATTATACTTAAGTCCTACTGGACTTTGTAGTTGTAGGTTGAAGGGAGTAACACACCCTGACTACAACTACTAGAGAGGTTTAGTAGACACAACTAGTGTAGGTAGGTGCACACACCACACCCTCACTAGATCATGTCTCTGAGAGGAGATCAAGTAGATGCTCTCTCAGGAGGATCAGGTCTGCAAAAGATCCCCTCTAGATATGATACCTTAACATTCCAGGAGATGAGACACTTGTGTACCTCCAGAGGAATAAAACAGGGTGCAAACCCTACCCTCCTTCAGTTAAGACAACTCCTAGAGGAGTATGATGCTCATAGGGCATCTCAGGCAGGTGCCCTAGGCACAGAGGAGGGTCTACCCACCACAGAGGAGTCAGATGGGGCTTCAGATGGAGAGGTAGACAGCCAGGGCCAAGTAGGAAGACTTAGCCAGGCTAACCTAAGTTTACATGGGAGTTTGCATGGGGTCCACCCATACAGACCCACAAGTAGGCTTACAGAGAGAAACAGGAGGGACAGATCCCCTTCAAGGGAATCCATCCACTCCCATGTCTCTAGCATCTCTAATGCTTCCTCTCACAGGGGAATGACTTCACCTGAGAGAAAGGAGCATGCAGCCAGAATGAGGGAGGCTAATCTGAGGATTCAGAGGGAAGAACTTGCCCTTGCCAAAGAGAAGCTTGCTCTGGCTAGAGAACAAAAGTTAAGTGGGTTAGAACCCACTGGTGGCAGCAACATTCCTAGAGATAGAGACAGGCACTATGATAATAGAAACCTGAGCAAGATTGTCCCTCCCTACAAGTGTGGGGATGACATCCACAAATGGATAACTGCTTTGGAGAGAGCTTGCAAAGTACAGCAGGTACCCCAAAGTCAGTGGGCAGCTATCTTGTGGCTCTCCTTCTCTGAGAAAGGAAGAGACAAGCTCCTCACAGTTAGTGATGAGGATGCAGATAATTACACTGTCCTGAAGAGTGCTCTGATTGATGGGTTTGGCCTAACCACTGAACAATACAGGTTGTTGTTCAGGGATACCCAGAAGACACAGACTCAGGACTGGACTGACTTTGTAGATTGTGCCACTAAGGCTCTGGAAGGCTGGCTAATGGGAAGTAAGGTTAAGGACTATACAGGATTGTATAATTTGATCATGAGAGAGCAAATACTTAACAACTGTCAAAACCAGCTATTGCATCAACACCTGATTGATTCTGATCTGACTTCTCCCCAAGAATTGGGAAAGAAGGCAGATAGATGGGTCAGGACTAGAGTTAAGCAGAAAAACCAGAACCAGGGCGGTGATCAGAAAAAGGCAGACCAGAAGGGTAATGAGCAGAAACAAAAAGACCAGAAGTCTTCACCAGGCCCCCAAAAGGCTCAGGGGGAGGGTGGTTCCAAAAAGGATAAAAAGAAAGATGGCCAAAAGAAACCATGGTGCAACTATTGTAAGTCCAACTCACATTGGTTTAGTGAGTGCACCAAAAAGGATAAGCCCCCAGCCACCATTGCCCCTAAGGCAACTGTACCCCCTAGTTCAGCTGTAAGTGGTGGTTCCCAGCAAAAGGGTGTAGTAGGGTTAACCCTGGGAACTGAGGAGGATTCTGGCCTAGTCAGAGTACCTACTCAGGCTGTTCTGATCTGTGATGGGGACTTAGCTTTGTCCTCTACTGTAGGCCCCAGTAACCTGGGCAAGTACAGACAGACACCTTTTATCAACCAAAGAATGGCTCAGGCCTACAGGGACACTGGAGCTAGTGTCACAATGGTGACACCTGCTTTTGTGGACCCTGGACAGATCATACTAGGTGAGAATTACCTAGTGACCAACGCTAGCAATGCCACTACCTCCCATAGTGTGGCTATTGTTAACTTCTCCTGGGGAGGGGTAACTGGCCTCAAGAAAGTTGTTGTTAGTTCAGACCTTCCTGTAGAGTGTTTACTGGGCAATGATCTTGAAACTTCAGTTTGGTCTGAAGTGGAGTATAGGACCCATGAAGAAATGCTGGGGATAGATGCACATGTCCTTGCTGTGACCAGGTCACAGGCCAAAAAGTGCAACACTGAACAAGTGCTGGATCCTGAAACTATGGACCAGTCACAACCCAAGAGAAAGAGCAGTAGGGTTAAGGCTGTGCCTTCCCCCCTGCCTCAGGTGGTGGATCAGCCCTCCCAGGAGGATGATTCTGAGAGCCCTGAAGGAACTGTCCTAGAAGAACTTGAACCTGATCAGGTTGAGTTTCTTGGGACAGGGGGACCTTCAAGGACAGATCTGAGGCAGGCTCAATTAGACTGCCCCTCTCTTGAACCCCTCAGACAGCTGGCTGCTGCTGAGGCTGCAGGGAATGCTCAAGGTACCCATAGAGTGTATTGGGATGAAGGGCTACTGTATTCAGAGGCTAGAGACCCCAAGCCTGGTGCATCCAGGAGGTTGGTCATACCACTGAAGTTCAGAGGCTTCCTTCTAACCTTGGCCCATGATATTCCCCTTGCAGGACATTTAGGCCGGAACAAGACTTGGGACAGGCTTGTCCCTCACTTTCACTGGCCCCATATGTCAGAAGATACTAAGGAGTTTTGTCGCTCCTGTGTCACCTGCCAAGCCAGTGGCAAATCAGGTGGCACCACAAAGGCCCCCCTCATACCACTACCTGTGGTGGGGGTCCCCTTTGAAAGAGTGGGCATAGATATTGTAGGACCAATGGACGCACAAACAGCATCTGGGCACAGATCCATACTGGTGATAGTGGACCATGCCACCAGGTACCCAGAAGCAATTCCCCTGAGGACCACAACAGCTCCTGTTGTGGCAAGGGCCCTGCTTGGAGTATTCTCCAGAGTGGGCTTTCCAAAGGAGGTCATTTCTGACAGAGGTACCAACTTTATGTCAGGATACTTGACTGCAATGTGGAAGGAGTGTGGTGTTAACTATAAGTTCACCACACCCTATCACCCACAGTGCAATGGGCTTGTTGAGAGATTCAACAAGACCCTAAAGGGAATGATAAAAGGATTACCAGACAAGCTTAGGAGAAGATGGGACATCCTTTTACCCTGCCTTCTGTTTGCTTACAGAGAGGTCCCACAAAAGGGGGTTGGCTACAGCCCTTTTGAGCTTTTGTTTGGGCATCCTGTAAGAGGACCCCTGTGTTTGGTGAAGGAAGGATGGGAGAGACCTCTCAGACAACCCAAACTAGACATAGTGGATTATGTACTTGGTCTCCGCTCCAGGATGGCAGAGTATATGAAGAAGGCTTCTAAAAACCTTGAGGCAAGCCAAGAACTCCAAAAAGCTTGGCATGACCAAAAGGCTGTACTGACTGTTTACCAGCCAGGACAGAAAGTGTGGGTGTTGGAGCCAGTGGCCCCAGCAGCACTCCAAGACAAATGGTCTGGACCCCACACTATTGTTGAGAAAAAGGGAGAAGTCACCTACTTGGTGGACCTTGGGACTCCCAGAAGCCCCCACAGGGTGCTTCATGTCAACAGATTGAAGGCATATGTTGACAGGGCAGACATGGGGCTACTCATGGCTACAGATGAGGGGCAGGAGGAAGAGAGTGACCCTCTCCCAGACCTGTTGACTCAGAACCCTGATGATGGCTCAGTTGATGGTGTGGTCTTTTCTGACAGCCTCACTGCCCATCAGCAACAGGACTGCAGACAGGTTCTGCAATCCTACAGACATATGTTCTCCCTGACCCCAAGTCAGACAAACTGGTGCACCCATGAGGTGGACACTGGTGACAGTCTGCCTGTGAAGAGTAAAATCTACAGGCAACCTGACCATGTCAGGGACTGCATAAAAGTTGAGGTACAAAAGATGTTGGAGCTGGGAGTCATTGAACCTTCAGAGAGCCCTTGGGCTAGTCCTGTAGTCCTTGTGCCAAAACCTCACACCCAAGATGGTAAGAGAGAGATGAGGTTTTGCGTGGATTACAGAGGTCTCAATGCTGTCACTAGGACAGATGCCCACCCAATACCTAGGGCAGATGAGCTCATTGACAGACTGGCAGCTGCTAAGTTTTTGAGCACATTTGACCTAACAGCAGGCTACTGGCAAATCAGACTAGCTGAGAGTGCAAAGGCCAAAACTGCTTTCTCGACCCCAGGAGGACATTATCAATTTGTGGTAATGCCCTTTGGTTTGAAGAATGCACCTGCCACTTTCCAAAGGCTGGTGAATCAAGTCCTTACTGGGTTGGATGATTATTGTGCAGCTTATCTTGATGATATTGCTGTCTTTAGCTCCACCTGGGAGGATCACCTGGTCCACCTGAGGAATGTTTTAGAGGCCCTGCAAAAGGCAGGCCTCACTATCAAGGCCACTAAGTGCCAGATAGGGCAGAGCAAGGTTGTATACCTGGGCCACCTAGTTGGTGGGGGTCAGGTTCAACCACTGGAGAGCAAGATCCAGACCATAAAGGACTGGGCTCCTCCAACTACCCAGACTCAGGTCAGAGCTTTCTTGGGCCTGACTGGGTACTACAGAAAGTTTGTTAAGAACTATGGGTCCATAGTGACACCACTTAATGACTTGACCTCCAAGAAGATGCCAAAGAAAGTTCAGTGGACAGTAAGCTGTCAAAAAGCATTTGATGACCTGAAGCAGGCCATGTGCAGTGCACCTATTCTGAAAAGTCCAGACTACTCCAAAGAGTTCATTGTCCAGACAGATGCTTCTGAGTTAGGTGTGGGAGCTGTTCTTTCACAACTGAATGTAGATGGTCAAGACCAGCCCATTGCTTTTATAAGTAGAAGGCTGACCCCTAGAGAGAAACGTTGGTCAGCTATTGAGAGGGAGGCCTTTGCTGTGGTTTGGGCCCTGAAGAAGCTGAGGCCATACTTGTTTGGCACTCACTTCAAGATTCAGACAGACCATAAGCCCCTCTTGTGGCTAAATCAGATGAAGGGTGAAAATCCCAAACTTCTTAGGTGGTCCATTTCCCTACAGGGGATGGACTTCACAGTGGAACATAGACCTGGGACTGACCATGCCAATGCAGATGGACTCTCCAGATATTTCCACTTAGAACATGAAGACTCAACTGGTCAAGGTTAGTTTAATGTCCCTAAGTTTGGGGGGGGGTTGTGTAGGAGAGTAGGGTCTGCTTTCTATGTTCAACCCCACTTTTTGCTTTTGCTTTACTGGTTTTCGACTTAGGTGTGGCTGTGGGCCTACTAATCAGACCCACAGCCCTGCTGTTCTCTCTCTAAATTAATACTATGTACTTTAGGTGCATAACCCATTTGGATAGGATCACCTTATTGGCCCCTGTACAGTGTACCCTAGGTACCCAGGGCATAGGTGTACCCTAGGCCTACCAGGGGCTGCAGCATGTATTATGCCACCCCTGGCCTGGCCTTCCATTTTGACACAACTGGCTGATCACTCAGCTGGGGCAAGGTCGTGTAATCACCCCTTGCTTAGGTGTAGTATTCCTATACCTAACTTACATATAGACACATGTGTACCTATCAGTCACTCCTATGGCAGGCCTTGACAATCCTGGAGGCAGAGTGCTTGGTAACATGTGAGATGGTGCTCTAGCATGAGCTGAGCCTGTCTGCAGCTTTCGGAACCTTGTCCTTATAGCTGTTCTATGATATAGCCTACCATATACTCTTAAAGTGCCTTATAACCTTAGACGGTTATGGTAACTATGGTTTGGCTTTATCGAAACATGTCGTGTAAGGTGTCTAACACTGTGGAATAATACCCCCATGCCATTTCTGGACATGAGAATATTATTCCCCCCTTCTAGAGGGAAAGACATGTTAAAATCATACTTCAACTGTTAGCCTCTGACCAAAGCCTCAGCATCACAAAATGGATGCTGCTGCCACGACACAAGTCTGACCTCCTGCAGCTGGGAGTGATCCCAGCCAGGGAGGCCTGGACAATAGGTTTCCTGCTTGGGGAGGTGCTAGCACCTCCCCAGACAGCCTTTAGTGTATTGGGGCAGGGTGGGCTGAAAGGAATGAGACATGCCTGGGGCACACAAGGTGTTCCTTGCATAGTCCAGTTCAAACCGGCGCTGGGGCACTCCAGCCCCAGCTCTGGCGCGAAACTGGACAAAGGGAAGTGGGTGTAACCACCCCCTCCCAGGTCCCACCCATAAGGCGTGACCTAGCAGGTATCCCAGCCCCCCAGATTAGTATAAGAGTGGGAGTTGGGCCTCAAGACTTTAGATTATCCTGAACCTGCAAAACTGAACAGAAACTCTGGACCTTCGACATTCGACGAAAGAAGAAGACTGAAGAATCTCCCTTGTAGCCAAGGAGTGGCTACCCTGTGCAAACAGGCACCATCAAGAGACTACCCTTTGCTTTGCGACCGTTCTACGAGGAACCGACTGCAGAGCCCGACCAGAGCCTTGACTTCCAGACTTCTCCGACCCTCATCCACATCTGCAGCAGAGCTGAGATCCGTGGAGGCGACGAGCGACGTGGGACCGGCTACCTGGAAAAAGTGGCTAGTAACTTACAGCGCAGCTTCTGAGGTACCCTCGAAGTTGTGCACCGGGGATTGAGAAGCCCCAACCCCAAGCACCATCTGCACCGAAGATCAGCCCCCCACACTCCACGAGTCCTGCGTGGGGCCCTTCAGCATTTTCCTGCTTGCCGCGTCTGTCCGGTTGCTTGCCCGCTGGCTAGTGTCTCTGTGACGATGCACCCTGAAATCTTCTGCGCTGGTTTGGCTCCTCCAGACTGGCTCCCGCTTCTCTGCAAAGAAGAAGCACCCCAGACCTTCCTGGTCTGCACCAGAAGCAAGTCCTTCGTTCTTCGTGGGTTCCGCTTGCCAAGGCTTGGTGAGTCCTAGTCCAACTTCGACGCCGCCGACAGCAAGAGCCTTCGTGGGACAGCTCGCCTCCTGGTCCTGGTCGTCCTCGACGCTTCCTGGTCCTCCTGGCTGCAGCGAAAAGCTTCACCTTCACCTGCAATCTTCACGACATCGCCTGGTTCCTTCCTGGTTCCACGTGGTCACTGGCTAGTGACCTTGACTCTGTCCCTTCTGCTTGCAGGTTTCTTCTCTTCTTGATCCCAGCCTTGGGATCCACCGGACACTCTTCACTGACTGCCTGTCAGCATCTTTCTTCAGGCATCCATAGGAGTCGACGACGAAAACGACGCATCTTCACCCCTATGCACCCGCAGCCTGTGGGCTAGGTAACTTGGGTACTCCGGTGCTCATCAGGATAGTGACTATCCTAGTGTCTAGTTTTCAAGTCTCAACTTCCTAGCTACTCCGGAAGTGTCCTAAATCTACCGTTTTCTAAACTGCACTATTGCTATTGACTTTTACGCATTACGCGTGAGTGTTTCCACTCTGCACACGAATCCCGTGGGCCTCCCACTTCCTAACTAACGCTAGTGTAGTGTAGCCCCAGCGATTCCCTAGGCCTAGGCCTATTCTATTTCCGTGACAGTGGTTCTTATACCACTTACTTAGTATATGGTTTGCGTGGCCCCTAGGGCCTAACTGTATTACTTACCTGTGTGACTTAATGTATGCATAAATAAGACTGTGTTGTACTTACCTCTAATCTCATAAAGAGTGCTGAGGGTTTGCTTAGAATAAATACACTTTATTTTATATATATATCTGTTGTGGTGTCCTTTCATTTGGTATTCAAGGGATTATATATGGTATCACAGCTGGCTTCACATGCCATTCAGAGTTTAGCCTAAGACTGCTCTTGTCCATGCTACCACTAGGATAGCTGGTCTATAAGGTTGACTTTACAACCAATCACCATAAGGGTATTTGGACTGATATAAGGTGTACACTATAACTAGTGACATCATACATCAGGCCAACTTCTCACAGTCCCTGTAACCTTTGTTTTTTTCAATTAATTTCTATGTTTTTTTATTCCATTTCTGAACTACAACGTCCCTGTAACCTTTGTTTTTTTTCAATGAATGTCCAAGGTTTTTTCAATTCTGTTTCCTAACTATAACGTCCCTGTAACCTTTGTTTTTTCAGTGAATATATATATATCTATAAAACATTTTTTGCATTTTTGCTTAGCGAAGGCATAAACATGTACGAGCTTGGCATTTGTCTCATTTAATTATGTTTATTTGGGACTAAGGGGAATGATATTGCAATTAAACAGCATTCAGGCTGATATAATCAAGTTGCCCATTATATGAAAGACTCTTGATGGACATTGTTGGATTTTTCAAAATATTTATACTGTGTATTTTATTAGAGATATTTATTGACAGCTTATCGATGTTGTTTTTAAATCCAATTCAATGGGTATATACATGTTCATATTTATGTATCTGAAAGAAACACGTTCGTTAGATTCCTCACCTTAGAATATCCCCAGGCGTCAGACTGGATCCGGAAGATTTTTCATCAGCAATACGCCTTGCGCGTCGCTAGGCGTCGTCTGCGGCTCGGCGTCCGTCGTCGGCGTCGTGCGCCGGAATGACATCGTCGGAGTACTTAGACGCCGCCCTCGCGCGCTGACGTCAGTTCTTCTTTTTTTCGCGCCAGTAAGCGCAGATCCGGGAGAGCTACCCCTTTTAGTCTTTTTTGACTAAGTTTTTTGATCCTTTTTGATCTTGTCTCGACTCCGGTGCCGGTAGGATGCCTGGTTTCAAAGCCTGTGCTGACTGTAACCGCTTGATGTCGGTTACGGATCATCACCGCCGGTGCCTTTACTGTTTGGGCCTCGACCACGACGCGGAGTCGTGTTTGGACTGCAAGGCCCTGACCACGAAGGCTAGACGGGAGCGGTCCCGTAAGCTCCTCGAGATTCGCCACTCGGCTCCGCACCCCTCTCGATCCCGGTCCAGGAGGAGGTCCAAGGATCGGTCGCGGAGCCGCAGCCGACGTCATCATCGCTCGTCTGGCTCCAAGTCTTCGGGTAAGTCGAAGCACTCCAAGAAGTCCAAGAGGCGACACCGCTCTTCGGACTCCCCTCGCCGGTCACGCGACTCGGCCGAGGGTCAGGGTGGTTCCACCCCCGCGGCTCCAGCGGAGCCGCAGTCACCGCGCACGTCCCCATACCCGCCGGTCCCTGGGACTGACGCGACGCCGGCGGAAGTCAGTGCCTTCCTCTCGGCCATGAGGAAACTGGCTCCGCCGTCGACGCCCGCTGGCACGACTTCGGGCCCCGCGGACCCGACTGGGCGACCTTGCACGCCGGCGGCTCCGGCCCTGGCGCCGGCGACAGCTCCGGCCACGATGCCGCAGGTCCCCGAGGGACTCGCCCCCGAGTCCCCGTCGACGCCGGTCGACCTCGTCACGCCTCCTCTGCCGGCGTCCACACCGGTACCACCTCCGACGCCGGCTCCGCTCGGCGTCGATCCCCAGTTCAGCCCCGCTCCAGATCCGGCGCCGGTGCGACGTCGATGGACGCCACGTTCGGCGCCGTTAGAGACACATTATGTCTACCATCCGGCTCCGATCCTTCCTCCTGTTTACCAGGAATCGGATGACGGGGGCGACTGGGAGGGGTCCGATGACCCTATGGCCGTTCAGGCTCAGCTGTCACAGGACTGTTCAGATGAACTGGGGGAGGCCAGTGGTCTGGATACCTCACCAGACACTGGATTCATCTCTCCTCTGACTGTGGCTCCGGAGGAGGGTGCTGCTTTCTCTGTGGTGCTGCGCAAGGCGGCCGCAGCCCTTGGGCTCGAGCTGCCTGCCGTGGCTGTGAGGACTAACGTCCTCACTGAGGTGCTTCAGTCTGCAGCAAGCTCCACTGAGCCTCTGCTGCAATTCAATGAGGCCCTCATTGACGTTCTGCAGGGCACCTGGTCCAAGCCCTCCACAGTTCCTCCTGTGGACAGGAACGCCGCCAGGCGCCACCGCCCTGCTCCGGGCGACCCCAGTTTTCTGTCCCAACACCCCACCCCCGAGAGCCTGGTTATCCAGGCTTCTACCTCCCAATCCTCCTTCCCGACCGCTCCGCCGGACCGGGATTCCAAGAGACTGGAACAGTTTGGCAAAAAGCTGTTCTCCTCCCTTAGTTTGGGTCTGCGGTCCTTGAACACCGCCTGTCTTTTGGACCGTTATTCCCACTCTCTGTGGGATACGGTGGAGGACGTGCTGCCCCTGTGCCCGGAGGAGGCCCAGATACGACTTACCCAGGCTCTGGCCGATGGGAGGGATGCAGCACGACATGCAATCCGATGTGGGCTTGACACTACGGACTCGCTGGGTAGGGCGATTTCTACCACGGTGGCGCTTAGACGTCACGCCTGGCTGCGGTCCACGTCCTTTTCGGGGGATGTCCAGAGCACTCTCATGGACATGCCCTTTGATGGCACTCGCCTTTTTGGTGAGAAAGCGGACAGTGCGCTGAATCGCTTTAAGGACTCCCGGGCTACGGCCAAGTCCTTGGGCCTCTCGGCCCCGCGGTCGCAAACTTCCGCCTTTTGCCCTTTTCGTGGCCAAGGAAGGGGTGCCTCCTCACGTCCGCCTAGCCACCAGCCGCAGACCCAACCTGCGCGCGGTCGCGGACGTGGTTTCCGCCGAGGCGGTTCTGGAGGACGACGCGGTCAGCCCACATCCACCCCGGCAGCATCCGCCTCCAAGCCTTCCTAGTCCGAGCTTTCCGGCCCATTCCTCGCCAGTGGGCGGCAGAGTTCGCCATCACCTGCTCCACTGGCGTACCATCACTTCGGACAGGTGGGTGCTGCAAATCGTCCGAAGGGGCTACTCCCTCCCCTTCGAGACGACCCCTCCAGCCATGCCACCGCAGCACCACCGTATCTCGGAGGATCATTTGAATCTTCTGCGAGAGGAAGTTCCGGCCCTCTTGGCCAAAGAGGCCGTCGAGCGCGTTCCGAGCCCAGAAGTAGGTTGTGGTTGTTATTCCCACTACTTTCTGGTTCCCAAGAAGGGCAAGGGGGGCCTACGCCCTATCTTGGACCTCTGGAACGTCAATGCCTTCCTTCGGAAGGAACGGTTCAAAATGTTAACTTTGGCTCAGGTTCTAGCTGCCCTAGACCCTGGAGACTGGATGCTAGCGTTGGACTTGCAGGACGCTTATTTCCACATCCCCGTCCTGCCGGCTCACCGGCATTACCTGCGGTTCACGGTGGGCCAGGAGCACTTTCAGTTCACCGTGCTCCCCTTCGGCCTCACCAGTGCCCCTCGGGTGTTCACGAAAGTGATGGCGGTGGTCGGAGCACATCTGCGCAGATCAGGGGTTCCAGTCTTCCCCTATCTCGACGACTGGTTGTTAAAGGCGGGCTCGCCCCAGGCAGTCGTCTCCCACCTCCAGACTACGGCGGATCTCCTGCATTTGCTGGGGTTTTCCATCAACGTGCCGAAGTCACACCTGAGTCCCTCTCAGTAGCTCCTCTTCATCGGAGCGGTTCTCGATTCGGCGCAGTTCCGGGTCTATCCACCGGAACAGCGGATATTCAGGCCCTGATTCCCATCTTTCGGCCTCTATCCTGGGTTTCGGTCAGGCTAGTGTTGCGCTTCTGGGGCTGATGGCCTCCTGCATCCTACTAGTGCATCACGCCAGGCGGCGCATGCGGGCTCTGCAGTGGGACCTGAAGTTTCAGTGGGCCCAGCATCACGGCAACCTGTCCGACCATTTCTTGATCTCGGAGGGCACTGCGAAGCAGTTGCAGTGGTGGCTCACGGACCGCGATTGGGTCACGGGCAAGAGCCTCTCCCTTCCCCAACCGGAGCATGTCGTAGTGACGGATGCGTCCCTCCTGGGATGGGGTGGCCATATGGGAGAGGCGGAGATCAGAGGCCTCTGGTCTCCGGCGGAGTCTTGTCTCCACATCAACCTGTTGGAGTTGAGAGCGATCCGACTTGCACTGAAAGCCTTCCTTCCCTCTGTCAGGGGAAGTGTCGTGCAGGTGTTCACGGACAACACCACCGCCATGTGGTATTGCAACAAACAGGGCGGGGTGGGGTCGTGGACCCTTTGTCAGGACATGGCTGGAACACCAGGGCGTCACCCTAGTGGTTCAACATCTGGCGGGCTCTCTGAACGCCAGAGCAGACGAACTCAGCCGCCGGTGCATGATGGATCACGAATGGCGTCTGAACTCCGAAGTGGCGCAAGGTCTCTTTCAGCAGTGGGGAGAGCCTTGGTTAGATCTATTCGCCACCGAAGAGAACGCGCAATGTCAGCGGTTCTGCGCGTTGGAATTTCCAAGGCGGCACTCGCTCGGCGACGCTTTTCGTCACGAGTGGAGTTGCGGTCTGTTGTACGCCTTTCCGCCTATACCACTTCTGCCCAGAGTGCTGAAGAAGATCAGGCGCGACCGGGCCTAAGTCATCTTGGTGGCTCCGGACTGGGCACGAAGGTACTGGTATCCCGAGCTACTCAGTATGTTGACCGATCCTCCGATACGTCTGCCCCTTCGGGAGGATCTTCTGTCGTAGCAGCAGGGGACGGTCCTCCATCCGAACCTGTCCAGCCTCCACCTCCATGCGTGGAGATTGAGCGGCGGCAGTTGATGCCATTTGACTTGCCTGCTGAAGTCTGTGATATCATTCTGGCAGCCAGGCGTCCCTCCACAAAGACGGTATACGCCTGCCGGTGGAACAAATTTGTGGCATGGTGCACAGCAAAGGCTGTGGATCCCCTTTCCGCCCCTCTTTCTGAGGTTCTCCTCTTTCTTCTTTCTTTGGCCCAGCAGGGCTCTGCCTTGGGCACCTTGAAAGGTTATCTTGCTGCCATCTCTGCCTTCTTACGGCTTCCTGATCAGCCTTCTCTTTTCAAGTCCCCTGTAGTTACACGCTTTCTAAAAGGCATTACTCACACGTTCCCTCCTGTCCCTTTTGTAATGCCTCAGTGGGACTTGAATCTTGTTCTCACATTTCTAATGTGCGCTCCCTTTGAGCCTCTTCATAATTGTCCTCTTCGTCTGCTGACGCTTAAGACTGCTTTTCTGGTAGCCATCACCTCGGCTAGACGGGTGAGTGAGCTCCAGGCTTTATCATCAAAGCCTCCTTTTCTCTCTGTTCATCCGGACAAGGTTGTCCTTCGGCCTCGTCCCTCCTTTCTTCCGAAAGTGGTGACCCCCTTTCATCTTGGGCAGTCTGTCACCTTGCCCACCTTCTTTCCGCCTCCGCATCCTTCCAAAGAGGAAGAGAGGCTCCACCGTCTGGACCCAAAACGTGCGCTCTCCTTTTATCTGGACCGCACAAAGCAGTTCCGGGTGGACGACCAACTTTTCGTTGGATACGTGGGTGCTAAGAAGGGGAAAGCTGTGCACAAACGGACCATCTCTCGGTGGGTTGTTTTGTGCATCAAAATTTGTTATTCCTTGGCAAAAAAGGAACCTCCTGTTGGGCTGCGCGCCCATTCTACTCGGGCCACAGCGGCTACTACTGCTTTGGGACGGGGTGTCCCTTTGCAGGACATCTGTCAGGCGGCAACGTGGGCTTCGCTACACATGTTTGCCAGGCATTATTGCCTTGACAGCCAAGTCCGGAGAGATGGCTTCTTTGGCCGTTCTGTCCTCCAGGACTTTCTGGTGTGATCTTGGTTCGCAGACCCACCACCGGGGATGGTATTGCTTGGGTATCTATTCTAAGGTGAGGAATCTAACTAACGTGTTTCTTTCAGATGAACAAGTTACTTACCTTCGGTAACGATGTATCTGTAAGAAACATTAGTTAGTTAGATTCCTCACCGACCCACCCATCCTCCCCATTCTGCGAACTGACATCTAGGGTTAAGGTTATGCTTTTCAGGCCCCTAGATTTTATTTTTGGCACCAGTGTCGGTCTCTTGCATGGCTCTGCGTTTCCTGGCGCGGAAAGCTATGTACAAGAACTGACGTCAGCGCGCGAGGGCGGCGTCTAAGTACTCCAACGACGCCGACGACGGACGCGGAGCCGCAGACGACGCCTAGCGACGCGCAAGGGGTATTGCTGACGAAAAATCTTCCGGATCCAGTCTGACGCCTGGGGATATTCTAAGGTGAGGAATCTAACTAACTAATGTTTCTTACAGATACATCGTTACCGAAGGTAAGTAACTTGTTCTTTATGTATATATCAAGTTTCCTTTATGCACTGGAGATATTGTTTTTACTCGCATTTGTATTTATACAGCAATATTTTGCACATTTGCCTGCTCTTGAACTATGTGAAATATAGCCTTCATTAAGCACATTCACGGAAGCTTTCTTCCATGTCTATGATCATGTGACACAGGAAGCAATTCATCCAGCATATTTAAAAATGTAATGGCGGAATGGCTCTTGGTGTGTGAACAAGGGCACGGCTGTGCTCGAAACGCGTCACAGAGTAGAAGAATAAAATCTACCTGCCATTTCTATCGGGATCTGTTTCCCTCTGTTCGCCGCTGCTTGTGCGCTGCTGTGGAGGTCCGCGGAGTTCGGTTTGCTACATCTATATATATATATCCGGTGACGGGACCCCCTTTCCACAAGTGGCAACCGCATGCAGCCACACATCCAAGTGAATTCCGAAGAGGAGTATTTTGCGGTTTGCCCCCTACAAAAGCCTGATATTCGGAAACCAGTCGGTGATCGACAGCAGCAGGGTCGGAGGACCCGTTGAAGGCGATACTCGGCGGTGAGTAATACGGCTTGCGGTGTAGGTGGGGAGGAGACAGTGTATGCGCAGAGTCAGGAGGTCGGCGGACGCCGGTTTTCCGTAAAAACTTTACTCGCTCCAAGAGAAAAAAATGTCTGCAGATACAGTGAAAGAACGAGAAGCAGCAGCGGATGAAATGTTCAACAACCCGCCTAGAATTATTTCGAGTGTAGAAGGCTCGCAAGGAACTCAAAACATTGCAAATCATGACGTTAAACAACTAATGAAAATCTTAGAAAAAAAGTCCAAGAATGAGATCACCAAATGGTGGGAACATCGTTCACTTACCAAATATGAAGAAGTGGGGAGAGTGCCTCGGGGTCTTAGGATTATGTTGGCTCCCAGCTTCGAGGAACCTAACCCCGAAATGCTCAAAGAATGGGGAGAGAGCAATTTGGTAGCCTCCATGAATTTGGTAAGGATTTTGATCAAATATGCAGCAATAGACCGTCAAAAACTACTAATTGAAATAGGACAAATAAACGAAGAGTTAAACAAATCAGAATCAAAAGATTTGATAACAAAATCTCGTGAAGAAATGACCGAAAGGCTACGCAAGCATGAAGACAGAATCAAGGTACGCAAAGCACATAAATTTGCAAGAGATCAAGACGATTACGAACAGGGGAGAATTTATACCTTTTCGAGAAAATTCGATCATGTAAAGAAATTAAAATATGATGAGAAGCGCATAAATAGAAAGCCTGCAGTTCCACCACAACAAAGCCATGTAGAGGAAACATCAGAAGGAGACACAGAGTCACTCACCAGTACGTCAGGCTCGGAGTACAGCGTTATGGGAGGTCAGAACACTACCGCTGTATTAAGCCTGGGTGAAGAAATAGATTTTTTAGTGGAGGAACGACGCCAGACTCTTCGTCCGAGGAATCGGAATGCACAACAAAAAGAAAAAAGAGAAACGCAAGGAGAAGAGCCAGGCGCAAAAAACAAAAACAAACAACCAAACAAAAAGCAACATTGGTTCAAGAAACAGCGCGGAATGATCAAACCATCATTAACCTATCGGACATTACTCTGAATGAAGCGGAGAAACAACTTTTAACATTAGGACTTAACTATTGTCCTGAAAGTACATTCAATTATGCTAATACACGTATTGACATATTTTGCTTCATAAGAAAACTTAAGTTAAAACAATTCTTTACTATTAAAGCTGAAGTACAAGCCACAACAACAACAACTGTAAATACCAGCAAAGATAATGTACAACCATTATTGGCGTCAGATGCGTCTACTCTTCTCACTCTTCAAGACCTCAGCACTGATAGAGATCCTATTCAGCGACCAAATGAGACAACTGATAAAAACACTCAATCAAGATTACAGGCAATTGACATCACACAAAAAGGTGCAGGAGAAAGCCCATTTAAATTAAAGAGTACTTTTATACCTATGATGCCAAAAGACGCAATAGATATTTTCCATGAATGTGTGGTAGAGGACTTGAAGCGATTGTGTCATGCAACAAAAAAGAAAAATCACTTCAAAAACAACCACAGAGCAATACAGTATGCTAGATTAATGAAAAAGTTGGGGGACAACCAAGAAATAATCATAAACAAGTCAGATAAAGGTGGAAATATCGTCTTATGGCCCAAAAAAGAGTACATCACGGAAGCAATGAGACAATTGAATGATGAAAAATGTTACATGCGGACCAACATAAAAGAATATAACAAGGCTAAAGAGGAACTTAAAAAGCAATTACTACAATACAAACGTGAAGGTTTGGTGTCATCAACCAAATTCAATTTCCTGCATGTTGAAAGTCCGGTTATTCCCGTGATGTATTTAATTCCCAAAGTGCACAAAATGGTCTCACCGACACCAGGTAGCACAAAATGGGAAGAAGGTCTGATTCTAATAACTTTGGACATTGAGTCATTATATACAAGTATCAACCATGTGAACGGACTCAATGCTGTCAAATCTTTTCTTGATAAAAGACCCATTGAATATTATGGACATAACAAAATGATATTAGACTTGATTTCATGGTGTTTACATAACAACTATTTCTTGTTTGGAAAAGAAACCCTAAAACAGGTCAGAGGTGTAGCGATGGGTTCCTGTTTCTCCCCCAGCTATGCCTGTCTACATGTAGGCTGGTGGGAGGAACAGGTCCTACAAAGGGTCCATAATGTGCATCATGTGCGACAGTGGTTACGGTTTATAGATGATGTTTTTATTGTTTGGGATGGTGATGAAAAAGAAGCCCAAGAGTTTATAACAGCCTTAAATGCTAACTCTAGTAACCTCATCTTCACCTCCAAAATAAGCAATACAACAATTGAGTTTTTAGATGTGCAACTCATGGTTATTAACAATAAGTTAGAGACATCACTTTTCAGGAAATCAACAGCGGGTAACAGCACATTACATGCAAGCAGTGGACACCCCAAACACCTAATTGATAGCATACCCTACGGTGAGCTACTAAGACTAAAACGCATTTGTAGCACACCCTATGAACTGGAAAGATGCACACAGGATGCACTGAATAGAATGCGTATCAGAGGCTACAGTGAAAAAGTACTAACCAGTGCACTAAGAAAAGCACAAGAAAGACCAAGGAAAACATTGCTTTCATCCAAAGACACATCAAACGATGCAAACAAAGAGGATGAAAATCCCCGCCTAATAATGACATATAACAAACAAGAAAGAAAGATCAAGTCGATTATTAAGAAAAACTGGCCTATTATTTGCACCGATGGAGTATTAGGAAACAGGCTACCTGAAGTACCCGTAATAACTTATAGAAAGTCAAAATCTATGAGAAGTGCATTAGTTAAAATGAGCCCAGAACTAGGCACATCAGGTACATGGCTTAAACCCAGGCAGGGTTTCCATAAATGCTCCTCATGTCGTGCGTGCAAATTTGGCATCAATACGACACATTATGCAGTTCCTTTTTCTGAAACCAAAGTAGCCATCAATGGCAGCTTTGGCTGTAGAACAGAATATGCGGTGTATGTTTTGACGTGCACCTGTGGCTTACGTTATGTGGGAAGCACTAAGCTACAGGTGCACGTCAGGATTCTACAGCATCTCAGGACAATTGTCAATAATGATAGCACATATCCAGTTGCCAGACATTTCAAGGCCATACACAACAATGATTTAAACTGCCTTACATACTACGTAATCAATGCCATTGCACCACTAAGAAGAGGGGGCAATAGGGAAAAATTACTAAGAAGACTGGAAACACGTGTAATTTTAGATTTAGACAGTAAGGCACCCCATGGTCTAAATACTACAGAAGATATGCATAATTTTTTATAAATAAGAATCAGTTTTTCTTAAATTTTACAGCCATATGTCAATAGTATGATGCAATGCCTGTTTTGTAGTATATCAGGTCAAAACAAAATGAAGTAACCACCGTATATGTTTATTTATATATTTATATATTTGTATATGTTTTTATTTATTTATACATATGCATTTTTTTATCGGATATTTTTTATCAGATTTTATCTGATGTTTTATATCTGATATTTATTGAGGGATGACTCATTAGTAGGACTAATTCTTGTTAAATTTATGCAATAATGTGTATCCTTTTTATACACATAAATTTATATTTAAAGCACTTTTTTTAGGGTGTTTTTAACATTAGATTATTTCTTGTTTATCGCTACTTTTAAGAGGCCAATTGTATTAGGCTTCCTCCTTTCCATAGGTCACAGGATATACTCAGGATATTCTTGGTGAATATACACTAAAGAAATCTCTTTGTTAAGCACTAATGCACTTTATAGATATTGTATACTCTACACAAGATGGGATTAACAGATTAGAAAAAACAATATTTAGATTACAACCTTGGGTATATTTTAGGACATTACAAAAACAATTAGGACATTTGTACTGTGGTTCAAATATAGACGGACATTTAGAGACATATTGACAACAGCAAATTGCATTGATGCAGTTAAATTATTTTTGCTATTGCTAAAACAAAATGACATTTTTCATAAGATAAGAGTGATCATCAAAAAAATGTTTTCTTTTTTGCATATTTGCACAAGAAGTGATTGTTTTTTGCACAACTATTCTAAGGTCATTTTTATGGTTTTATATTTTTATCATAAATGTTTTAGCTGATCATCTTGAAAAAATATCATATACATATTTATATGGGTATTTTTCCTTTAAATGTCTCTATTCTATGTTCAAAGCATTATGCAGCCCAAAAACGATGTGTGTATCTTTACATGATCCATGAAAAAAGCAATGCATATTTAACAATGTCTAAAACAAACAAAAACAAAAAATACCGGTTGTTGTTTACAATGTTTTTTCTATGTCTATGAAATTGTAACTGACCAATGGGTGGACACGTAGCATTTGAAAAAGCTGGCGGACATTTGCTTTCTTGTGTGATCAAGGGCACAGGGTGCTCGAAATGCGTCGCAGAGGGAGTCAATAAATTACATTTACTGCCTTACCTGTTTGGGTCCGTCCTTCTCTGTTCGCCGTGAAAAGGAAGTACGAGAAGTTTTGGAGCATATATATATATATATATATATATATATATATATATATATATATATATATATATATATATATATATATGATCCACTATCAAAGTGTAATAAACTTTAATAAAGTAATTGTTATAAGGTGTACATGCGCTTTTTTATTACTCTATCATGTTATGCTGTATATGGCCCCTAAAACCATCTGTCCATTCTTTCATCTGTTATGCAGGGGCAGAGGATCAATGTTGGAACCATATAGATCACGGCTTTTCCTCTCTGTCTCAAATGTAAAAAAATTAAAAACACCTGCCCTCCTGTTACCCACTCCGACAACCCGGTGTGCCCACTCTCTTGAAGCTGGAATTTTTTTATGACTTAGCAACAGTGGGAAGCAACATCTGTTTACCGCTGTTGGTACGACATAGGAAGGAATAACCAGATTTAGAATCTCAATGAGGGCCATTTATAACAAAAGCTTTGTTATTTGTGAACTTTGGCATCAGCAGCAAGGACCAAGGACTATAGAAGCGTGGCTTTTCTAAATCGATGGCTTAGTTTATTTCATTCTGCTAGTCAGAATGACAAGTTGACGGTGCACTGTACAAAGGGGACTGGACGCACTACAACCCTACAGGTAGGAGTAGTGTTGCTGGACTTCTAGTGTCCAGTAACACAGTAAGGTCTACTTCATTCAGATGACCCCCACTTCACCCTGACCCTGCATTCTTATACTGCTTGCTAATATATCCTTGATGTGAAGCCATAAAAATATGATTCTGAAGAAGAAAAGCTTTTACTTTCCTAGCACCCCAGTTGCCCACTGTTTGTATCTGACATGGATTCATAAGGGACCCTCTGTCCTCCCCAGTGATTCAATACTTGAGGCCTCTGACCTTCATTGGCTGCTCAAATAACGTGGACAATCTTCTTCATTATATATTTAGTAATATGTAAAGATGCACTGAGAACTCCAAGCTTCACATACAGCATGAAAATATTGAAATCGCTCATTGGAGAAGAACACCAAGGATGGAGAACTACACTCACAAGTAACTTTCCATCAGTACAGTGACAACCCTGGTCTTTAATTGGGAGGGGGGATACTTTGAGGGAGGGCTTGGCAGTTTTCTCTTAGGTCCCCACAGCACAGTTTCCTTAGCCTGGTGTAAGGCTGACTTTTCAAAATGTTGCTCTGTTTTATATCTAATTATGTTGTTTCTCCTCTTGTCAGAACTCCCTTGAGGGTCAATGTGAACAGATTTTAGTGAAAGAGCAGTAATCCTTGATGTGCAATGAATGTACTCCCTCTTTTTCAGATGTTGTAGAAATGTCATTGATGTTGTGTTACCAGAATGTATATGGTATTGCATATATTTTGTATCCTTTCTGTCTTGAGTCAATTTCCAAACTATCAAAACAAAGAATTCACAAGAGCCTGTTGCAAAACTGGCTTATCCCTGATATGTTATTTAATTGTGTTTTTCTTTGTGCCTTGGTGGACTATAACACCCTTAGTCTGCCACCCAGAATGTTGTTCATTGAACCTAACTCTGGAATTCCTCTGAGTCAAGCTGTAAGGAAAGAATTGGACAGTGAGTCATATTAAAGGTCCCTCTGTTAATTGAATTAGGAAGGGCTGCAACCTACCGTAATTATCAACATTACATCAACCTTGAAAAATGAGGGGGTTTTCAGTAAGGAGGGTAGCTACTGAGACAGATTTGTTCAGCTACAGCTTGGAATACTCCCTTCCTTGTCCATATTTTAGTTGGTAATTGATAATGTAAGTTGTTTTCGTGAATAGCCACAAGAAATAATAATTCCCTACTGCAATTCCAGCACAATATGAAATACCCTTTCCGTACTTTATAGTGACATAAAAAGATCTCAGTGCCAAGATACCCTCTGTAATGAGCTATACAAGTTCTAATAAAACACGTCATGGGCTGGAAACTTCTTGACTCTGTGCCCAGGATGAATGTGTCTGCAAAACATCCATGGGCTTATCTACAAGACCCTTGCACCACCGTTGTGTCACGTTTTGTGACGCATCCCTGGCACAACCTCCTGCCCTATACTTACAAGGACACATAAAGCCACCCTGCGTGGTTTTTCCTGTCCTTGTAAATATGTCTCCTTCTCACGCAACACTTTGTGTGAAAGGGGCGAGACATGGGTGTTGCTGTGGCTGTCCCCACGCAACACTCATGTATTCTGCCGCATTTCCATATTAATGAGAATTTGTAAACCTGGAAATGTGTCAAAATGCGACACCAACCCAGCGGTGGCGTAGTGAGGCACAGCGAGGAGAAATGTTTACATTTCTCCTTGTTTGTTTCTCTTTCTAGAGGTGTTGTATTCTACAGCACACATAGGAAGAGGAAAACACCTCTTGTAATTTTTTTTAATTGTTTTTGTGCAGAAAGGTACCTCTTCCTGCACAGAAACAATCTCCCCGCAACCCAGTGGTGCAAGGGTGCCTGCATGGCGCATGGCAGCCCATTGTGCGCCAGCACAGGGGAACACACAGGGATGTGTCATATTGTTGTAAATATGGCGCATTCCTGTGCTTTGAAAGTTGCGCAGTATGGCTCAGCCAAAGAGCTTGCGGTGCCGCGCTGCAACACTTTCTTGTAAATAAGGCGCCTAGGCCGATTACAAAAAGTGACGCAGTGGTGGCGCCAGGGGCTTGTAAATAAGCCCCTGTGTTTTTTGCTGCCCATAGTTTCTTCTGGATCTTCTGGCTGAATGTTTGCACCGTTAACATGGCATGCAAACACGTTCCATGTGGATAGCTATGTCTCAAGTTCGCTGTGTTAATACCAAATTTTCATTTGCTTTCTGCTCTCTGGAATTAGGTTTTGTCATTACAACATATTTGCTTTTAGTCCAGTATGTTCTTCCAGCGCTCAGCTGTGTGAACATAGTGCCTTGAACCTATCTAGCATCTTCTGCACCGGACTTTTCTCCAGCATGTCCTTCTTGGGCTCAGGTAGCACTGGAAGAGGCCTCGGGCCCACTGTGCCACACAGACTAACAAAGAGGACTGATTCTCGTCAACCGAGAAACTCTCGCTTCCTGTCAATTAAGCTGTCTGACCGTGCGCCCCGTGCCACCGCTGGCACCAGGGCCCACTCTGCCATGCAGCCTAACAAAGAGGCCTGATTCTCGTCAACCGAGAACCTCTCTCTTCCTGTCAATGAAGCTGTCTGTTTGTGTGCCCCGTGGCACCGCTGGCACCAGGGACCACTCTGCAATGCAGCCTAACAAAGAGGCCTGATTCTCCTCATCCGAGAACCGCTCTCTTCCTGTCAATTAAGCTGTCTGTCCATGCGCCCTGTGGTACTGCTGGCACCAGGGCGCACTCTGCCATTCGGCCTAACAAAGAGGCCTGATTCTCCTTATCCGAGAACCTCTCTCTTCCTGTCAATGAAACTGTCTGTCCGTGCGCCCCGTGATACAGCTGGCACCAGGGCACACTCTGCCATGCAGCCTAACAAAGAGGCCTGATTCTCCTCAACCTGAGAACCCCTCTCTTCCGGTCAATTAAACTGTCTGTCCTTGTGCCCCATGGCACTGCTGGCACCAGGGCACACTCTGCCATGCAGCCTAACAAAGAGGCCTGAATCTCCTCATCAGAGAACCTCTTTCTTCCTGTCAATGAAACTGTCTGTGAGGGCATACTCTGCCATGCAGCCTAACAAAGAGTCCTGATTCTCCTCATCCGAGAACCTCTCTCTTCCTGTCATTGAAACTGTCTGTCCATGCGCCCCGTGGTCCTGATGGCACCAACGCACAAAATGGCGCCAGCATCCGGTACACCCTTCATGTCTCCAGTCAAGCACACGCCGTGCAGGCAGATTCATGCACAAATACTACCTGCACGTCCAGATGACACTTCCTGGCATGGTGGTAGACCCCAGTACTGAGCAAAGAAGACAACCGCGGGTTCAGAAGAATATCAGACCGTGAACTTTTTTACATGTTTATTTTTGTAGTTTATTTTTTTTTAAGTTCACGGAAAACTTTATTGAAAAGAAAAAAGGTGTCTGTGTATAATACATAATGTTAAACTCACATCAATACATTTTTAGTCTGTTAAATTAAGGATACATGAATCGGACTTATTGATAAAAATAGAAAAGGCAAAGCGAGATAAGTGAAACATAAATGTCATTACGATACAAAAGTTTTAGGAACATTTGGGGGAGTCAAGGTCTAAGAACTTCTTGCTGAGATGGTTCTAGCTGGGAATATCGCTTGGCGCTTGCATCAATATATATTGTAACGGGTGACCGCAAGTCAAAACGCTTCGTTGCCATGTGTATAGGATAAACAAAGGCTGTTAGCGCCAAAGCTTGCAGTGTCCCGTGCGTGTGCCCACCTGCACGCTTGTCAGCCGTCTGGGGATCCTGACCTGCCTTCAGTCTCGTTTGCCCAGGGATTCGAGCGTCCATCATCGCACCTTTTGTCTCCTCCCCCCGCCGCAGCCCTCCAACACCGGGACTGCCGCTGAGTGGGGGAGTAGAGACTACAGTCCCCAGAAGCCTCCGCGACTGGACCGGAAGTCGCGTCGAGGCTTGGCGCCCGGAGGCGCCGTTAAAGGGGCTGGCCTTCCCGCGTCGCGGGACCGCGCGCGGGGCTAAGCCCGGGCAAAGGGCGGGCCCTCTGTGGCCCTCAGAGGCCTGAGGAGTCTGGGCTGGGCACTACCCCCGGCCGATCAGCCACCCATCGATAAGTATACTATAAATGGCCCCCATGGAGTCCAAGCCTACCGCTAAGAACACGGTTAAAAAAACACCTATCCATACACGCTCAGTTACAAGGAATACTGCCCAAACTAAAACACCGCTACCAACGCTAACTGCAATTGATCGCATGCTCCAACAAACAATTGTGGTGGTAGCGAACGCCATCGAAAATACCGAGAGACGATTGTCGTTACCACCTAGCACCTGTCTAATTCAGCAGATATTACAACCTGCTGATTGTAATGAACATAATATAAATGTGACATCACTATCAAATGATTCTATATTAATGCAATCTTACACAGGTCTCCCTGGGGCCGTGCCAACCCGTGTGGAAGATCCTTCCTCACTTCCTGCAGTGTCTCAAGATAGGGATAGCCGATTGTCCCTAAGTCCTAATTTGCAGATTATTGCGACACCATCAGAGGAACCGGAGCCTAGTAAGGCGCCTGAGACCAGCACAATCCTGATTTCCTGCGATAATGATGATCCTATCCGCACAATTGATTCACTTAATAATAGCTGTGTCGATAGTACGACCGATCACGGCTCTGTTCACCGCAGACCTAGACGCACGCATAATAGAAAATTACTGGCCCCAAGTAGAGGGTGTGCTAAACAAAGGGGTAGAAGAAAGAAGGTAACTCTGCCATTATTTGAACAGACCAATGGAAGAGAACCACCACAGTCAAGCTCAAATCTGGGTCTCAGAGGCAATGGGGAGTCTATCATGGGTCACATTGTGGATGCTATGAAGCTCCTTATTGCCCCCCTAAATGACAAACTTGAGCAGATATGTAAAAAAGTGGAAAATCTGGGGAAATTGGGTTTAGCTAAATTAGATATCCTTGAACATCTGGGTCCACAAGTTACTCCAACCCCTTTGCATGTACCTACTGTGAATAAGGTTACTATGACTGCCACAAACACAACTAAATCACAGTTTCCTTCCGCTAGAAATGTGACCCCCACGGCAGCTTCCGGCAAGCCCACTAATTTATATACCTATACCTTAGGTAACACCACAAGTGGGCCTTCCTCTTCCTCTTCCTCTTTTTCTGGGGTAAGAGGAGGAGTGCCAACGGGCCATACTTCAGTAAGCGGGAATCCACCAGCACGCAGCCACTATAATAATATCATCCCTGCAGTGATTAATCTCCCGCCAGAAAGTAGACCATACGTGGCAATTCTTGCCAATGTCCCAAAACTTAAACCCTCCCAATACGAAAACAGCGAAACACTTAAAAACAAAATTTTGTACTGGCTTACCCATAATTGTGGATTCCCCTTAAGTGGGGCAAGCCAGATCCTCTCAACCCAAAGGGTAGGGTGGGTGGGCCCCAGTAAAAAGGAAATTAGTGGGGACTGCGTAATCATTAATTACAAAACCACCGAATGGGCAAGAGATTCCATCTTGAACGCGCCCATCCCCTCAGACAATGATTACAATACCACCTTGCTCCCATTGGACTACTTTTACAGAAACCTGGTGGGATTTAAGATTCCCGTGCAGAATTTTAAACACCCCAGAGCAATTAACACGCCTTATCCACTAGTACAGCAGGCATCAGCGCAATCATTTGGGTACCCTTTGACCTTTTATGACCCAAATAACCAGTATGCTCCACAGCAACCACTGAATTTATTCAGAATGCCAAACCCTAACTACCTTAATAACCATAACGTCCCTGGGCCGGGAACTAACATTTATGGTCAATATGCAGTTCCAACATCGAATAGATTTCAGATATTCAATTCTTTAGATGAAAATGACTGACTCGGGGATACCCTTGTCGAAGAACCATCTGTAACTGAGGATCCTAGGCTGATGGCTGTTAATACAGTTGAGGAATCTTCAATAGACACCACTGTAAGAAGTTCTAATGATCCAACTGTGATAGATGCCACCATATGTACCGCTGAAAATCGCCTGGGAAACCCAATAATATCATCAGTCATAATAGTTACCAACCCATCCCAAGTAGCCTTAGAAGAGAACCTGAGGGCTATTACGTGGAATATAGCTGGGCTAGCCTCTAAGGTAAATACCCCCATATGAGCTGACTTTATTAAACAGGGTTACGATATTATCTGCCTGCAAGAAACTTGGGATAGGGCTGAAGTACACGTTGAGGGCTATACCTCCTTTAACGTGCAGGCTGTGGCATCCCAAGCTGGTCGAGCCAAGGGTGGACTTGTGACCCTGATATCCACCGCACTGACTGAGTTTTGTGTTAGTGATCATGTAGTTCTAGGTGAACATGCTTCTGTTCTGCGTATGGCCCATAGCGGATACAGAGACTTAATAATAGTGAACTTTTATAATAACATTGCGGGGCACAAACAGGGAAAGTTTATTTCTGACATAGAGCGGGCCATTGATGCGATTTTATTGAGTACACCCAAACCTGCTGCCATCATATGGGTAGGAGATTTTAACATTAAATCATGTACCTATGCACTCAAGGGGGCATGTGGCCATAGGGAGGAGTACTCGGGAAGGGAAACAACATGTGTATATAATCATTTCCCGCATAACAACTATGGTAGCGCTCTGAATAACCTATTGGCTAAATATGACCTGGACCTCCTAGAATGCAATAAGAACACAAACAATGCTAGATGTCCGACATTCCATGGGAGGAACAGCCAATCATTTATTGATCATATTATGATATCTTGCTCCGTAGCTTATATCAATGTTTGGGTGATTGAACAAACGGTCAGTGATCACAACAGTGTAACTGTTGAACTATTGGGTTGGGGAATCAAAAGGAATACCTTTGGTCAACCAATTCAGGATATTGCTGCAGAAAGACCGAATGGGATGAGGGTGAAATGGACAAAAGTTGACCCCACTAAACTTGTTGCCAACGTGATCATAAATTGTTGTGGAGAGGTCGAGTATTGCTTATCGCCGGAACCATGCCCACGAATCCTGTTATCCAAATTCCTAACTATTACAAAAACCATTGAGAAATCCCTGACATATAAACCTCGGAAATCAAGGAAAGTCAAGGCGGTGTGGTTTGATGACCATTGTGTTCAGTCATTAAAAAGGTTAAAAATTTCACTTGATGCCACACCAAGAGACGTTTGTAAGATCAGGGAAGAGCGCCATAATTACAAAATTGCACTCTCCACCAGGAAGAAGGAATTGCAGGACGAGGCATGGGAAAAATTAGATCTGGCTGCAGATACCAAAGATCATAAACTTTTTTGGGACATTGTAAATAGTCTGTTCTTGAAGAATGACAACATCCCTGAACTAACCTCGCATGTTAGTTGTCAGGCCTGGATAGCACACTTCACTGGGATTTTTAATTCTGATTTTATCTCTGATTTTACTTCTGTTTTTAATTCTAATGTTTTAACTGATACACCAACCTGTTTTCAATGGGAGAAATTACTGTTTTCGGTGACATTAAGTGAGGTGATTGAGGCAATTGAAAAGAGTAAGGGGGGGAAAGGCCCGGGTCCGGACGGGGTCCCCGTGGACTTTTTCAAATCTGAGATTGTTCTATGGGCCCCCATTTTAACCTGTTATTTTAATGCTGCAATCGAGGATAAGTTACCAACCTCAT